>NC_143259.1:78729635-80003385 GCF_984573655.1 Nuphar pumila | reverse complement strand
GCTAATATAAGTACAAATCATGGTAACTTCATAAATCATTGTTGCTTCAAACGTACAAATCGCTGCTTCGAACATTCAAATGGTTGTAGAAATTGCACCATACTTACTACATAGCATTGTACCGTTTAGAATACATAAGTAAAGGAAACTTATATGATTTTTCAAACATAAGTTTATGTAGTCTTGTCAATTTTTCAGTGGCACTTCTGTGTTACACTTATTAATGAAAGGATTATATAATTACAACAAAGAATGATAGAATTACAACAAAGAATGATAGAATTACAACATAGAATTATCGGGATACATAAATCACATAATGTGTTTATTCACTGGTACTTGACAACTCAGATGGACATAAAAATCGTCTCTTTCTTTACCTTGGTGGAGTCTCTTTATTCGGTGGATTCTTCGTTCCCTTGATCTTATTAAACCCACTAGTAATCATCTCAACCAGTGACCCAATTTGTCTTTTCAAATTTTGCACGTCCTTTTGAAACTCCTTATTCTCCCTCTCCAGCATCACTAACCTTTTGTCAGACAATACCTTCTCCTTTGGGATTTGTATTTGCTCCTTATCGTGTACTGCAACAGAGGAAATTATAGTATTCGCCAAAGGGACACGATGGGCGTTACGTCTATGCTGAAAGACAACATGCTCGAGGACAAGAGTGACCTTACTTTCAGGTTGCTTCTCCTCAATCTGTCGATTTTGACGCATGGGTTGCCAATATTGTTTGAAATAGTTGGAGTCATATTGTCGTTTATAATCATATGGTATGGCACAAACACCTCCTTTGTTCATGTTATCTAATTATTTCTTGAAGCATTTATGCCAATTCATGTTCTTGGCCCCACCACTATTCATCTTCCTTCTCAATACCATAAACACTTTTGGTATCGACTATCCCAAGCCAGCTTATAGGAGTACTCGACTACCATGCTGCAACTCAACTTCACATTTACTAAAGAGCCAAATATCGCAGACAGACAGTCTTGCAGCCACAACAACAATCTCTTTGTCCTTGTCCTCCCCATCTTCATACGGTCTTCACACAACCTGTACAATCGAGATTGTGGTTTTGATATAGACATAATTATTCATGAAAAATGCTGAATGTGATAACTATTTGTACTAAGGAAGACAAAATCCTAAAGTGATAATTACTTAAGAATGCTAAACATTATAACGATTTACGCTAATGAAAGTTAGATTCAAATGCGATAACGATTTGTATTAAGAAAGACAAAATCCTAAAGTGATGATTACTTAAGAATGCTAAACATTACAACGATTTACGCTAATGAAAGTTAGATGCTAAGGAGATAACGATTTGTAATAAGGAAGACAAAATTCTAAAGCAATGATTACTTAAGAATGCTAAACATTATAATGATTTATGCTAATAAAAGTTAGATGCAAATGAGATGACGATTTGTACTAAGGAAGACAAAATCCAAAAGCAATGATTACTTAAGAATGCTAAACATTACAACGATTTACACTAATGAAAGTTAGATGCTAAGGAGATAACGATTTGTACTAAAGAAGACAAAATCCTAAAGCGATGATTACTTAAGAATGCTAAACATTACAATGATTTTAAACAATTTACCTCATTTAATTGCAAATTGTGATCATGCAAAACTTTTCCTCTCGTTCCTCTTTTCCTGCTCTTCGCTTTTCTAGCCTCTATTCCCTTTTGAAGGGAAATAAAAGATAGAAAATAAGAGAGAAAAGAAAAGGAAGAAGAGAGAGAGTGACTCTTTTGCAAGGTCTCATTTGACCAAAGAAATATTTTAAAAATCACTCGCCTCCGTTTTGAAAATTTATGGAAAAATAAAGAGATGGGATTCGCTCGTCGGTACGAGGTTCGACCATTCATGGCGCCTTTACCAAGGGTAATCGAACCAAGGATCAAATTTATGCCTTTTTGCTTTGCTAAAATATTTATCTAAGAAATTATCCTAAGTCTAGAATGCACAAAGAATCATGCTTGTGCGAATGCAAAGATGTATGCTCTTTGAGAAATAATTTAGAAAAATTTTGGGATTTTCCAAGTGATTTTGAAATAAATTGAAGATACCTGATGAAATGCTTCAAAGGTTTTGAAATTGGTTTGAGAAAGTTAGATTTTGAATCTAACTTAAAACTTGGAAATGTATCAGAAGAAGAGACTTGAATTTCTAAGCCTCAAAATAATCAGGGTTTGGAAAATGGATTTTTGATTTTTGAAGAAGATGAAGAGAAGAAAAGATTTGGAATTTGAGATAGAATTTTTGAAGAGAATGAAGTTTCAAAGTCAGAATGGACTTTGAATTTGAATGAATTGATTCTAAAAAAGGAGTTCTTAATTTCAGAACCTGGAATAGGAACTTGAATGAGAAATTGAATTTAGACTTGGAAAATGAGATTGGAAATGGATCTTGACTTTGAGATTGAATTTGAAATCTGAAATTGAATTTGAATTTTAAAGAAGGAATTGAAATATTTGAAGAGAACGGATTTTAGAAATAGGATTTGGGGAATGAATCTTGAAATTGAGATTGAATGTGAAAGATATAATTGAAAAGTGAAATGGAGTTAGAATTTGAATCTAAAATTAAAAATCAAGGTGAGATTTGAGAATAGAATTGGATTTGAGAAATCTAGACGGAAAAATGGAATTGGATTTGAGAAATTCAAATGAAATTTGAAAATGGAATTGGTTTTGAAATCTGGAATTCAAAATGGACTTGGGTTTGAAAATTGGAATTCAAACTAGATTGGATTTTGAAGTCTGGATTCTAAAATGGAACTGGATTTCGAATCTGGAATTCAGAATAGATTTGGATATGAAATCTGGAATTCAAATTGGATCTGAAATCTAGAATTCAGAATGGGATTGGATTTTGAAATCTGGATTGGGCTTGGATTTAGATTTCTAAATCTGGATTTGAACTTGGATCTGGATAAAAATCTGGATTTGAACTTGAATTTGGGTTTTTGAAATCTGGATTGAATTTGGTTTTGAAGAGCATATTTCATTCTTTAAATGAATTGAAATAAGATTGAAGATATAATACACTTCTGACTATGGTCATAAAATGTATCATATAATAATCATATTTAAATTCAAGTGAAGAATAAAACACATTTTTTGTGCCTTTATAGAGTTTAAGATGAAATTAAATCTCAATATATCCGGACTATGGCCATTGATATATATTTTGAGCTAATTTTAAGTTAAACTCTAATAAAAGAAAAAATATTTAGAAAATATGATGATTTTTGAAAAAGATCCAGTGTGGATCCGGTGTTATTCCATAAAAGATGAAAATCCTAAGTTTTGTTAACACCCTGACTATGGCCATTGATGCAAATCGTCAACTTAGGGTTTAATCACCTCTTATTAGAATGGTGCATATTCCCATTCATGAATTTTTGAAATAAAAGGTAAAATGATATGGAACAAGCAATTCTAGAAGATATGTATGCTCATACATTCTAATCTAGAACTGAAATGTAAAGTTCTCATTAATGTCTAACTATTACATTTGAATTTAACATTACAAGGGTTTTTAATTCTAGGAAAGAAAATGGTAATTTTTAATGCATTTCCTGCAAAGTAGAGTTAGTACAATGTGGGGAAAACGGGAAATATTATGCTTAAAATGCATATGTGATATTTAAACATCATGCCTGAAATGATAGAAAAATGCAGGTGTGATACCTATATGTCAGACATGAACTCATAGGGAAGTGCATATATGACACCCGTGAGCTAATAAGAAGGTATATCTATATACTTATCCTGGGATTTTGTAGGTAAATGAGACAGATGCATGTTGCTGATGGCAATTATGAAGGTGTGGGCACAAAATGGGGAGGGACTGAAGGTAAATAGGTGTTGTGGGTACTGTATCCCAAGCACAGGGAAAATAATGGTAATTTGTGCTGGGCAACAAGGGTGGTGTTGCTGAATTTTGGAGATGGTGGTATAGCAGGGAAGGAAAAAAAAAAGACAGGGCTATGGTATGTTGAGGCTAGCATGTATTGTAAATGAAGGTGGTATGTGAGGGTGATGGAAAGGGTGGAGTTTTTGATAGATTTTTGTCATAGTGAACAATGGAATTTGCAGCAGGTAGACTGCTGTAATAGGGGTGGGAAAAGTGGTTGTAGAATGCTGTGAAGGACAGAGTGAAAGCAGGCTGGAGCTAGAAGTAGGCTGGTGAGATAGGGAAGGGTGAAGGCAGTGGGTGTTACGTGGCCTAAGGCTATATACCAGGGAGTTGATATTAGTAAAGGTGGGGGCATAGCAGCTGGTTGATGAGATATGTTATTGTGGTAACATTGGCATAGATATGAGGTTTGTCTAATTGTGCTAAATAGACACCACATAATGTGTTGATATGAATGCAAAGGAGGTGGCAGTGACACTCTAATGGAGTGTACACATGCTGTATGAGGAGATGTAGGAGATGGAAACATCGGCCATGAAAAGTGTATATATGGGATGAAGGGAATCACTAACTGTAGCACTTGCAGAAAATGTGTTGTGCACCTGTGGGCAGCTTCATAACTCAAGGCACAAACTCTAATACATCAGTTGTAAGGCTTGGACTCGAGATTGCGGAGGCAATGGGTTTTATCAGAATTGACAGGAATAACAAGTCGACAATGTGATGGGGCTGGCATGTGAATGAAGTGGGAAGTGATGATTAGCACCTTTGCAAATATCTAAAAATGGAACCTCAATAGTGCCTGCACACTGTTGTGAATGTCAACAGGGTAAAACACAGCAGTGCATGGTCACTATTGCGAGCATGTGAGAGACTACAACACTGCTGTAGGTGTGCAGAGAGTTAAATAACGGGCGTCCAGGTATAGGGAGGGGCCAAATAAGAATGGCAAATGGGATCACATGAGCTTTATAAGAAACATGTTTGCTAAGGGCAGTTTAATAAGTAAAGAAAGAAAAGAAAAAAAAAATGATTGGTGAAACTCCCCAAGGAGGTTATTGACTGACCGCATGGTCCCTTCAACTAGCCTATAGAGAAGATATGGTGTCAGATGGAGTATGATGGGGGTGATGGATGATGCAGTAATACATACAAATTGATGTATGTAATACAGTTGATGTATGAAGATTACTATACTAATATATAGAAAATAACCTATATGACGCCTCTGATATGAAAAACAAATATATGTAATATATCTATTATGTACAAGCTAACACATGCAGTATATCTATCATGCATAAATTAGTATATGTGATGCAATGAATCAGGATGAACCAGGATGGTTTTTGCTACAGTAACCTCAACTGATCCCTCAAAACTCTCTCAGTCGTCACTACATACCAGTCCAGTTAGCCATAAAAGAAAAAACTTGGAGTTTATTTAATCCATAGGAGGAATAAGTAAAAAAAAATGGAAGAAAGCTATAGCATACAAAGAACAAGGAAATGAACAACAGTTCTCCATATCAGCCAACTCAAGTAAACAAAGCAATTCGTACAGAAGTTTCAAAGAAATTAAGATTCTGAGGAATAAGAAGGGGTGCGAGAACAGGTTCTAAGCACTTAGAACTTAGAATTTATTTAATAAGCAAGCATATCCTCATTTGAATCTTACCAGATTGTAGTGATAAAGGTACTTACTTGGCCCACTAGAGAAGGAAACCCTTCCTATGATTGATTTTCTTCTATGGTCACATAACACTATAAAGTAGAGTCTTCAAGGAGACAATGCTCCTTGTCCAGAAGCCAACGTTCCCAGATTTCTTTTTACGCCTGTTCAAACCATGGATAACGCAGATATTAACTGCAATTTTCATTTATATCATACTTACCATTTGCTTGACAGTTTATGCAAAAAAGACCACGAGAATTCAGCAAAGAAGATGGCAATATCTGATTCATAGCACTTACGAGGATATCGATTCCATTTTCTGATTGTTTGCTCCCAAAAGAAAGAAGAGGGAAAAAATAATTTCACAGCGATGCCCCAGAAATGACTATTTCCTTCAACAGAATTTTAGCATCCAACTGATAATGCTAACACCTTCGTAGCTACTCATGTATGGAAGGGGGAATTATACGTCTATGGCTAGTGGCTTGCAGTATCCAAAGTAGATCTTAACAAAGGGGAATCAAAGTATGATATGTAAGGCTTATGAAATGCAGAGTAGTGACAATTCCTCTTACCAGGAACACCATAGCCAAAGGCGATATCATTTGCAATAGCCTTTATATAACCCATGATGCTTACGATTTAGACTCACGAAATGCTAAACATCCATGTATACATTAAAATCAACAAGAGAGAAGAAAGATAAATTACTTGCAGGAAATATGTAATGAGGACTCAGTGGACCAGACGTCTATAACAGGACATTTTACGGGATGAAGCACGTAAGCGATTTAGCATGAACAAAATATCGTGCATAAAAGAATATGACATACCATCGAACATTCATAGAAGCAGGAAAGATCGAATGCAAAGTAGGAAATTAGAATTTAGAAGGGAAAACAGGTAACTGATAATTCATGAAAGAATCAAAAGGGAAGAGAGAGAAATGCAATAGGATTGAATTGAAATGCTATACAATGTAAACAAGCAATCGGAAATCAATGAAGATATCAAAATAAAAGAGGAAAATTAAAATGAAACAAGACGTTAATGAGATGCAGGGGATAATAAGCAAATAAAATGTTGTAAATGATGATGAATGAAATCTGATGCTAAAAAAAAAGAAAAATCAAAGGCTGAAAGATGATCAAAAGGGAGAACCAAGAAATCAAACATGAGAGACGACCATAATCAATAGAAAATGAAAACCGAGGAACTGAAACCAAAATATCAGTCTAATCCGGAAATAGAACTATAAATCCGATGTCAATAGAAAATTGAAATGAAGTAAAGTATGGATTGGAATATAATAATAAAAGAAAAAAGAAAATAAAATAAAATGTAGGAACAAAATCGTTCCTTTGCTATTGCACGAAAGAAAAGTTGATGTTGCTATAAGCAACCCAACACATTCGATGGTTCTTTAATGGAAAAAAAAATGGAAAATCAAAAGTAAAGCAGAGAAAATAAAGGGGAAAGAGTAAATGACTGCAGAGATAAAAAAAAATGAAAGAGGGTTTTCTTACCTTGGTTTTGCAGGAAGTCTGAAGGAGGAAGGAGAGGCTTCTTCCGTAAAGAGGGGAAGCTTTTACCGTAACTCGTGGCTATCACCAGAGGTTGGATTTCTTTTATTCGATCAAAAAGGATCTGTAACTGCAGGTGCTTCGTAATCGACTACTGGATTGCTTGGGATTCCTGGAGTAGAGTCGACTCCCTTCAGTCGGTGGGGAAGGAAACCAAAGAAAGAAGAAGAAGCAGAGAAGAAGGACTGAAGCAGAGGGAGAAAAGGAGAAGAACACAAGTGGAGGGGTGAAGAAGCGGTCGTGAATGAGAAGAGAGAGAAATGCTGGGGTGAAGAGTGATATTTGGGTTCCCCTGCGTGCCCCTTTTTTAAAGAGGGAGAAGAAGGATCGGGAAGGGGCAGATGTCATTGGGGATCGACGGACGAGGCAGGGGAAGAAGCAGACGGTTGGCAATGGAGGGTTTGAACGAGAGAGGTTCGTGAAGGAGGAGAAGGCAAGCAACTTTAGTAAAAGAAATTCGTTCACAAGAATTCTTTAAAATTAAAAAACAAGGCTCTTTTTAAAAAAAAATCTCAAAAGGGGTTTTTAAAACCATTTTTTTGTGATTTTCTTTATGTTTTGAATTTTTTGTTCTTTTTTCTTCATATTTTTTTGTATGTTTTTGTTATTTTTGAAATAAAACTTTAAAACTAGGGAAAAATAAGAGATTAAAAACTTTTTTTTTGGATTTTTGAGAAATATTTACAAAAGAGGGGTTTTCTGAAAATTCGGGTTTGATCTTTGGAAAATTTTAAAAAAACAGGTTTGGATCTGGGATTTGAGGAAATATTCGAGTTTTAAACCTCGAATCAAGAAATACAGAGCCGCGAATCCAACTGGATGCCGGATGGACTGTCCGAGCCATTTAAAAATTATTTTTGATATTTTTTATTTTTTTTTAGAATTGGATAACAGGGCTCAGATTGGAATTTTGGCACTGGATCCGGATCCGAAATTGAGTCAGATATATAAAATAAATTTGGATTCCAGTGAATCCGAGAAATAACTGGAATTTAGATTGAAAATGACACAATTTATTCAGAAAAATGAGGCCAGGGGGCAAAGAGGGAATATTTACAAGATTTTGAAAATTTTGGGGTGTTCACGCAGACCATCTAAAATGAACTGAGCATTTTTCTCCTTGACATTTATTGTGTTAAGATAAGAAAGTTGTACACAACAATTCTAAGTACAAAATTTTGATGATGAACAACTGAATTTCAGCTAAGGCAATGAAAAAAGATGAAAAGAATTGAAGAATTCATTAAAGAATCTGTGAAGACAAGTGTGCAAATGTAAATCTCTTTAAAAGACTTAGATTTTTGTAAGAGCCTTACTTTGATTGCATATCTTACTTACATTTCACCTAAAAATACTTGAGAATTTTTTTTCAAAAGAACCCTTGGCGAAAATCATTTTAGAAAGCTCTTTACCCACATTTTCAGGTTTATCACTCGAACCGCGAGTTCAATTTCTAGAAATTTTAACAGAAGTCAACTGGAAGTTTTCTTAGTCAACCGGCCATAATGTTCATTTTCTGAAAAATTTAGCAGGAGTCGAATGAAAGTTTTTTCAGTCTACTGATGTTTTTCATCAGTCGACTAACTTTTCTTTAGTTAACTAAGTTTCAAAAACCAGAATTTAAATCTGTTCGGCTAGACACAGTAGTTGACTGACTTTAACTGTCGGTCTGCTAATATTTGATTTCAGTCGACTAATAACTATTTCAGTTGACTAATATAGCTATTTTCTAAAACTTTTAAAAGGTGCGTCTTTTCATTTTTCAAACGTTTTGACTGTTCAAAATTGTTTATTTGACACCCCTCCGTACCACCAATGTCTGAAATTCTTCAGCTATAAATAAAAGTGAGATCTACACTCAAAATTGAATTCAATCTAATTACATTGATTTAAAAGATCGAAATCCTTGTCTTTCACTCATATTCATACAAATATTTGTTTTCTCACTCACAGAGTATTTTTACTCTAGTTTTTCACTCCAATTCTTTTTGTGAGTTAGTGAAATTGTGAGTTGAGTATTTCAACAACCTTAGAAGCATATTCCACTCCATTTGCATTCATAAGAAAGGCTCATAGGTGTGAACACCCCAAATTTTCCAAAAAATTCAAAAATTCCCTCTGACCTCCGTCATCTGAATGATTAAGTCAATTTTTAACAAATTTTCTATTCATTTCTTGGATTCACAGGAATTCGAACTCAATTTTCATTCCTGACCCAATATTCTGATCCAAAGCGGGCCCGGATCCACTCTGGAATCCTAATTTTAAAAAATAACCTGATATTTCCCAAGAACCTCATTTCAGAAAAACCTTATAATTTCAAAACAAATATTTTGTAAAAATACTTCAGAACCCCGTCTGGATCCCATCCTTTGAAAATCCTCAGGTCTTCCTCATATTTTCTCATATCTTTAGAATTTCTCTCAAAAATAAGTTTTTAATAAAAAAATGTGTATTAGCTTGAACTTTTTTTTTACTCAAAACCTTTTTTAGAAAAAAACATGGAAAAGAGCCTCGTTTTGGAATTTCAAATAAAAGAAAATCCTGCGAATAGTTTTCTTCCCCTCCTCAAACTTTTCCAAACCCTCTTCCCTTTTCTTCCAGCTCTCTCTCTCTCTCTGGAAAAACTCTCTCCATCGCCCTCCATCGCCAACGACATTTGCCCCTTTTCCTAACTCCAACCGCTCATCTCCAACAAGCATCTTCCAGAATTTTCCCACATCTCTTTAAATGGAGGCACGCAGAGCTCCCGATCTTCATCCGCCTTCACCCCACCACGCGCTCGGTTCCTCTTCTCCTTCATTCTTTTTCTCTCCTTCTCCTCCTACTATCTGTTGTGTCTTCCCAAGCAAGCTGCAGGAGAAACATACCCCCCCCCCTCCCCCCTATAATTGCAGGTAAGTAACTATCCTTTCTCTCTCTTTCAGCTTTCTGTAGGAATTCTTACTCTATTTCGTAGTGATATCTTGTTTCAATTTCTTTCGTTATAAATGCACCAAGGGAATGATCACGTTCCTACATTTATTTTGTTTTAAATTAACTTAAGGCTATCAACTTGATTCTTGAATGTTGTCTCCTCTTTTTTTTATGATTTGTGCTTCTTCCCCACCATCGTTCATTTTTTCTGTTATCATTTCCATTACCTGTTCATAAGTATTTTCTTTTCTGCATTTTATTTCTCCACAATCATTTTGATTTCTGAATTACATTAGATTCCCCGCTTTTTTTTTAAGCATCCAGTGTGGGATCGACCTGCATATAGCAGTGTTGATCCACCTAAAGCTACAGCAAATGGAACAATTGGGTTTCAACATCTTTTTTTATTATTATTATATTATTCAGATTTAATATTCATCAGCTTCACGATTTAGGTCTGAGTTTATTTGAATTCCAAGTTGTAAATTTTAATTCCCCTTTGATTTTTAATTCCCCGTTTATAGCCTAATCTTTTCCTTCTGATTTTGATCCCTTGTTCATATTTTGATCTCTATCGTGATGTTTTACTTCTTAATTTCATTTTTTTCTTTCTTTCTTTTTCTTTTCTGAATCTTCTTTTGATTTTTCATGATTTCTTGTTTCAGATCTCTGCATAACTGATCTTCTGTTATGATATAGTGGTTATCATCCTTTTCATTTCGTTTTAATACTGTAATGCATTTCATCTAATGGGTCTTCCAGCATCGATTTTTTTTTAACCCCATATTTAGCGTAGTGCTATATCTCTGTTCTTTATGTTAAAGCATCGATCTGTTTTTTTTTTTTTTGCATTTTCGTTTGAAAAATCTCTGTTGTTTTCCGTGGATATCCTCGCTCATTCAACAGCTCGTGATTTACTGTGGTCCCTCCATTTGACCCTCCTGGGTATCATATTTTTTTAATATCTGATATTCATTTTCAGTGTGATGTGTTACCTTTGTTTTATTAGGATTCTCGATTGCTCTGTATGCTGTTGTTCCATTGATCTGATTGGACTATCATTTGTAACCCACTCATATTATGTTTACAAAACTTCCTCATGAATGGTTGTTTTCATTAAACTCCATGTGCATCATGAGTTTTTACTAATCTTCCACAGTGGCATTTACCCATACACAACACTCACCTCTTCACGCTTACTCCTTACATCATCCATTTCATCATGACTATGAAAGTTGCTGAAGAATCTCGGTCCACTAGCACTACTGGTCATATCAGCCAAATTGTCAACGTTGATTCTCTTGAGGATCTGATCAACAGTACTAAAAGAATCAGGCAGCGCCAATCAGAGCTGATATGTTTGGATTTCTCGTTCCAATTCATACAAAGGCCATGGCAACCGCAGCAGTTCCCTAGTTGATTCTTCTGCAAAACTCCCACGTCCTTCAGAGATATCCAGGAAGCAGCAGAAGCTAATCTTACAGGTATTGCACATTAGAACTTTGAGAATGCCTCATGATTTGTTTTATTTTCTGGTATGGTTTTAACCAGGTGGCACAAAGTAGTCTTAATGTCTTGGGGTGCTGATAGTCCCCATAGATGAAACTGGTGGTTTGTCATTTGATGATACGAATCCTATAAAGAAAGAAGTGTAAGAATTTTCTCACTTGGGAAACCTAGATCTGATCAGCAGCTCTCCTGCAGTAGTCATGAATTTTTTTTTCCTTTCTTTCACTCTCTCCCATTTTAACTCTCTCTCTCTCTCTGTTAATCCATAATTCTGATTGATATGTCTTAGAAGTACTGTTTGCAATCTTTTCTTCTAATTGATGTACATTAGAGCTATTTTCTTTTCTTTTTTTACTTGTTAAGCCACCTCATTAGTTGATATAGATATTAAATTTACCACTCTCGTCCCATCGTAATTAGATGTGACTAGTTGTCATAACTCTCAAAACTAAGTTATTAATGTCTCATGTGTTCTAGCCCCTGTAATCATCTTCACAATCCACAGCAGGAAGGTAGTTTCATACTTCCTACGGTATTGGCAGTTCCAACTTCAAGGCTGGCGCTAGAAATGGTTATCTTCTGACAGCTTGTACCATACATTCTCTTGGTGTCATCACAGAGACAACAACATCTTTCTCCCTGGATGAAGTGATTGGAAAGTTACTACCTCCCCCTTTCAAACTTGCAAGATCACCCATAGTTGCAAGAGATGACTATAGAAATTCATGTACTAGGCCTTAAGATAACATTTGCAGGTTACAAAATGATTTTTGCAATATATAAATGAACAGAATATCAAAAGGGTTTTGGATTGCTAATGAGACCCAAGGAAGAGGTCGTTATGGCTTAATGGTCACCAAGTATCTGAATGATCTTATCACTATTGGCTTTGTCGTAGGTGTCCTTTGTTTGGAAATCAGGATTGCCTTCCACTCATTTTGAAGGTATCTGCACATGCTCTCACCCACAATGACACCATCCACTAGAATTTCCCCTGTTGCTATCACCTGCCATCCACCTTACACACTTCACTTGCTGTTTTCTCCCACCTGTGCACCTTTCACTGCTGCAATTCACATGCAGCAACACTACATTACTCACTTATCTATACCACAACACCTATCATCCTTCATCTTTTCCTGCTATACATGCCAGTACTCATTTCCTGCAACACTTCCACTACACGGTGCATATATATATATATATTTCACCTGCACTCCACCACTTCACGGCACCCTGTAGCACTTTTCACTTGTGCCTACAATTATCCCCTGCTGCCATTTTCTCACCTTTCTTATCTCACAAGGTATTGTATATGCCATATATATATATATATATAGGTATGTATATAGGTATATATATCATTTTTTATCTTTCCATCATAAATATCTTGACATATGAGCATTTCACCATTGGCATCTTTGAAATCCATATGATATGTGCAATTCTTTTTCTATTTTCATACTAACTAAGTGTTTTTGCAGGGAATATATGGAAAATGTCATTACTTGGAGTTATAATTTCAATTTTAAATATTGTAATAAGTTAGGTCTTAATGAGAATTTACATTTCCAGCTTTTAGATAGAATGAATGAGCATTGTAAATGTCATAAATTGCTTGTTTTCATGCTTTTTGCCTTTATTTTTCAAAATCTCACAATAGTGAAACACGAATGGCACATGCACCATTTTATAAAAGGTAATTAATCCTAAGTTGACGATTTACATCAATGGCCATAGTCAGGATGTAAACAAAACTTAGGATTTTCATCTTTTATGGAATAACATGGGATCCACATTGGATCCTTTTCAAAAGTCATCATATTTTCAAATATTTCCTTCTTTTATTAGAGTTTAATTTAAAATTAGCTCAAAATATATATCAATGGCCATAGTCAGGATATATTGAGAGTTAATTTCATCTTAAACTCTATAAAAGCACCAAAATATATCTTATTCTTTACCTGAATTCAAATATGATTATTATATAATATATTCAATGACCATAGTCAGAGATATATTATATCTTCAATCCCATTTGCATTCATTTAAAGAATGAAATATGATTTTCAAATACAATTTCACATTCTTTTGATTCATTCATCATTTAAGATGGAATTGCATCATATTTTCGAAATTCCCTTTCAAAAACCCCAAGTGATTTTGAGTATTTTCTTCATTTCTCAGACCAATTCTTATTTATAGATCCATATTCAAATTCTATCTCGCTTCAAGATCCAAAATTCAATTTCAAAGTCCAAATTGACTTTGAAATTTTAAAATCATTTTGTATTCAAACTTCAAATTTCTGATTCAAATAAAAAATTCAAAGTTTCAATTCCTTTTAAAATTCCAAATTCATTTACAGGATTCAAACCAACATCCCAAAAAACCAATTTCAAAGTTTAACTTAAAATTTCTGATTCATCTTCTAATTTCAAAAACTCAGGCCTTAAGACAAATTCATCCTTCATTCTTCAAATTGAGTCTTGATTCTCAATCAAAATTTTGAGATTGATTCTGAGTCTCAAAATCTGATTTCCTTTAAATTCAATCTGGGTTCCTAAACCCAGACCCATCTTCAAAAGTCCCATTTGAACTTTCAAAATCCAAATCCAAAGTTAGAACCTAATCCCAATTTGGATCCATATTTCCAAATGCAATCTCCACTTTTGGATCTCAGACTTCAGATTCAAATTCCATTTTAGGGTTCAGAATCCAATTTCATCTTAGATCTCAGACTTCAGATCCAAATTCCATTCCAGATCTTGGATCCAATTCCATTTAGGATCCTAGATATCAACTTCATTTTGGATCTCAGACTTTAGATCCAAAATCCATTTTAGGGTCCAGAATCTAATTCCATCTTGGATCTCAGACTTCAGATCCAATCCAATTCCAGATCTCAGATCCAATTCCATCTTGAATCTCAAGCTTCAGATCCAGATTCCATTTAGAATTCTAAACTTCGGACCCAATTCCATTTAGGATGCTTGATTTCAAATCCAAGTCTATCTTGATTTCCAAATTCCAAAAACTAATTCCACTTCTCTTAAACCCAATTTTATTTGGATTTCTCAAATCTCATTCTGATTTCAAACTCCAAAGCTAGAATTCAATTCAATTTCAAACATTCATCCAGGTTCAAAATATTAATTCAAAGTCCATTTATGACTTTAAAACTTCCTTTCTTCTCCTTTTATCTCAGCTTCAAAATCACCCCTTTAAAAATCCAGATTTATTTTCCTAAAACTCTGATTATTTCAAAGACTTAGAACTTCAAAACATCTATCCAAGATCTATCTCAAGTTCTAAGTTAGAAACCATTTCTTCACTCTATTATCAAATTCATCTCAGAAATACTTGGAGATTTTCAAATCATTTTTCAAAAAAGAGCATACATCTTTGCATTGCACAAGCATGATTCTTTGTGCATTTAGACTTAGAATAAATTCTTAGATAATCTTTTAGCAAATAAAAAAGGCATAAATTCGATCCTTGGTTTGATTACCCTTGGTAAAGGCACCAGGAACGGTCGAACCTTGTACTGACGAACAAATCCCATCTCCCAATTTTCTCGCAAATATTTAAAAAAACGGACGCGAGTAATCTTTCAAAATCTTTTCAAAATTAAGGTCAAGTGAGACCTTCGCAGAAAATTTCCTCTCTCTCTTCTTTCTTTTCTTTTCTCTTCTCTCTTTTTTTTTTGTCTTTTATTTTCTCCCTTCAAAAAGGAGGAAATGGGGATTAGAAAGGAAAAGAGAAGGAAGAGAGAGAAATATCAAGAGAGGAAAAATTTTGCAATGATCACAATTTTGGCGACCAAGATGGGACTCGTCTCCGTCCGGTCGAATTTTTGCCTTTTGCTTTACTTTGATATTTTCTAAGTCTTTATTCTACAAATGTCAGCTTCATTTTCATGCAAACCTTAGGAGCCTAGACTCTGTTCTAAGCTGACATCATTACATATAGTATCTAAGTATGGTTTGGTAGGACCATATTGAGGAGATTATTCCATGCTCACATTAGACTTAGGTCTGAAAATATGACTCTCCTCAATGCTAGGGATTAAATGTAAAACAATGTATGCAAGTGTATGCTCCTCTTCATTTTAAATCTATCTCTTTAGGACTTGCATTAGAGCCATCTGATTTCTTGCATGTTGAACATATTTTTGAAAACCTCCCTACCTATATTGTCCCGGTCTTCATGTTGCTGGGCTGTGTCACTGAACCATAGTTTGGGAGAGAGCCTCACAACTGGACCACCAATTTGGGTTCGCGCCCCCCTACCACGTACCTAAGGGCCATAGTCCGAGGTATGTTGGTAGGTGCTCAAGGATGTTGGGAAGCCTTTACCTTAGAACCGGAGAAATATTTTTATGCCACGTACTTCAGGCTTCGGCTTGGGTATATCGGCATACCTTGATCGAAATCAGATGATCTGAACCTTAGAGTTAGGATTAAGGTCCTACCAACCTTTTCAAATATTGCATTTAGAGTCAACTTCTAAGGAGTACTATTCTGCGCATCATTGCTTGTATAAATTGATTATTTTGTAGATATTATCTTAAAAAATCTTATTTTTTCAAAACCCTGGATGTTGATTTCACAAAAAATTCTTTTATTTTTTCAAAAATCCAGGATTGTATATTTCTTACTTCTTTCTTCCATAATTTTCTTAAACCCTAGATATTCTTTTAACTTCTTCCTCAATCTTTCAAAAGGTCCAGGCGTATTTTCTTCTTTTCTTCTGATTTACTCAATTTTCGTTGATTCTGCCTGCAACTTTTCAAAATATTCAAATCTTGTCATCCATCTTCAAAAATATGTCTTTTAAATTCTATCTTCCCATCCAAGATCCCTTTTTATCAAGCGATCTCTTCTCAAAATCTTTTAAATATCTCCTTCATCATTTATTTTCCCAGAAAACTCCTCGACTTTTAATCCTTCCTTTATTCTACAGAAAGCATCAACCTTTTATCATGGTTCAAACGAGAGCAGGAAGAAGGGCAGCTCAGCAGCACGATGACAGTGAGGTGGAGGAAGTGAACTCTTCTAGATTATCCCAGGAACATGATTCAGATGAGGATGATGTTGACCCAACAATGTATAAAATATTTCAAAAGATGATGGAAAAAATGATGTTTGAGCGAGCTGGGGCAAGTTCAAAGAAAGCATCCTCTAAAACCAAGGTCAAAAGGAAGCCAGTGAAAAAGCATGTCAGGATCAACAAAAAGAAAATCCAGCAGGACAACACCTCAGAGGGTTCAGAATCAGCAGGAGAGGATTCCAAGGAAGAACAGTTCGTGTTCATCCCAAAACATCTACGACAACCCAAGAAGGTGGCAGAAGAACCTGAATCAGTCAACAAACCTAAAGATGGGGTCCCGGCAGAAGATTCAATTCAAGTATTGACTAAAATGGTCAAAGATCTGCAGATTCGAGATAAGAGAAAGAAAGTGTATACCAGACAAGATTTCTACCTCAGTCTAGATGGGGACAGCAGCCTGGAAGACCTCCCCGAAAATTTATTAAGTTTGATGGGTCCGGCAACCCAAAATCCCATCTCGCAATGTTCTTCGTCGAATGCGCTAGATTCAGTGAAGACAATCAGGCCCTCTTCTTGTGTTTTCCTCGCAGTTTGGAGGGCGTGGCAGCTAAATGGTACGCAGAGCATATCAACCCCGTCGATCTGCAAAATTTTGATAAATTTGTTAATCTGTTCGTAGAAAGATTCATGTTCAATACTGAGGCACTGCCAACCCTCAATCACTTATACAATCTGAAGCAAGAGGATAAAGAAAAGGTTGTAGACTTCATTCGGAGGTAAAGAGATACCTGCAACAAGATGAGGACCCCCATTTCAAAAGAGCATGCGCTCCAAGTCATCCTGAACAATTTCTCGCAACCTTTCAAAAGCCTTATTTCCACCTACCCATCAAAATCATTTATAGAGCTTATTGAACGAGCTGAGTGGCTCGAGATGGGGATGGACAATGGAAATTACGAGGGCATAACTCTCGTCAAGAGCAGTCAAGACCTCAAAAAGAAGGTGAATTATACATTCTCAGCCAACTCTGGGGGTAGTAGCATCAAGGATAGCACGAACAAGCAGATAGGGCAACGAGAGGAACCCTTCAAGAAGAATGACAAGCCAGTTCCAGCCAAGCAGAAAGAGAAAATAAAACATGAAGGGTGGGGTTATGACCGCCAATTCATTGCTCTGGAACAGTCCCTCGAGCAAATTCTGAAGTACATGTTAAGCAAAGATATGATTAAACTTTCGAGAGTTGATGATCCCCCAGTCTCCCTGAGAAAATAGAAGGACAAGTTCTGCAAGTTTCACCAAGCAGTGGGGCACGACACAGAGCACTGCTTTGTCCTAAAGAACATCATCCAGGACTGCATCGATAAAAACCTTCTGATAGAGGACGAAGATGAAGAGCAGCCCGCCGTCCTGACCAAGCCTTTCCTAGATCATCCAAAAAACTGATGATACTAGAATCTTTCTGCTTTCCTCCATTTTTCTTTACCAACCATCTTGTAAGGGCGAGTCAGCCCGAGTCTTTTTGTGACCTTTTGGTCAAAAATGTTTGTAGATATTTTAGTCTTTGCTACCAGTTTTGCTTATAAATGAGAATGTCGATTTCCTTTATATCTTTGTGTTCAATTCTTATTTCTTTCGCCATATTGGAGCATCTTTTATGGTCAAAATTACATTTTTAAAATATTCTTTTGTCATCAAATTCCCATTCTTTTTCAGGATGAGGGGCAATCCCAACAATCATCCATGAGAGAAATGATATTACCTATGAGGGTTTTTCAAAATCATAAAAGTCTGAAAAATCTCTGCAAAATCTTCATCATAATCACCAAAAGTTTAAAATTTTGATCCAATCTTTTTCAAAATCAACCAGTGTGTTGATCTTCTCTTTCCAAAAATTGGTTTTCGAGCCATTGCCTTCAAAAATCAACCCTTGTGTTGATATCCTTTTCTAAAAATGGTTTTGAACCACCATCTTAAATCAACCCTGGTGTTGATCTTTTCCTTTCAAAATTGGTTTTAAACCATCATCTTCCAAAAATCGACCCTTGTGTTGATATCCTTTTCTAAAAAAAATGGTTTTGAACCACCATCTTAAAATCAACCCTGGTGGTGATCTTTTCTTTTTAAAATTAGTTTTGAACCGTCATCTTCAAAAACCAACCCTTGTGTTGATCTTCTCTTGCCAAAATCAGTTTTGAACCATTACCTTCGAAAATCAGCTCTTGTGTTGATATCCTTTTCAAAATCGGTTTTTAAACCACTGTTTCGACCCTCATGATGATCTCTCCTTAAAAATCAACCCTCGTGTTGATTCTTCTTCAAAGATCAGCTTTCGTGTTGATCGTTCTTCAAAATCAACCTCACGATTGATCCTCTTTTCAAAAAATGATTTTTTTCTCATCTCATTTTAAAGATCCCACATGCAGTCAGGATCAAACAAACTCTTTTTCTCAACTTTTATCAATTTTTCGTTTATCAATCTTTATCAGTCTTATCAATTTTTATTCACCTTTATCAATTTTGTCAATTTTATTGATTCTTCGTTGATTTTATTAATTTTTCTTGTCAATTTTTATTCTTTATCCTTTCAGGTTAAGGGATAAACCTGATGCCTCTTTCCCATGAGGTATTCCTTTTTCCTTCTGAATTTTCCCACTCAGGTTAAGGGATAAACCTGAATTTCCCCACTCAGATTAAGGGATAAACCTGAAATTCCCTTTCAGGTTAAGGGATAAACCTGAACCTCGTCCCGCGAGGTCCTTCTTCCTTCAGGATCAGGGATAATCCTGAAGTCTTTTATCATCTTCCAAGTATCTTTAATTTTTCTACCAAACTTCACAATTCTTTTAGATCTTTGTCAATTCTTTATTAATTTCAATTCTTTATCATTTTATTGATTCTTTATCATTTGCTATCAATTCTTTTAATTCTTTATCAACCTTTTATCAAATTTTGTCAAAATTGTCAATTTTATTCTTTTTCCTTTTTAGGTTAAGGATAAATCTGAATCATCTTTCATAATTTCTTTAATTTGCAATTTTCTTTTATCTTTTCTTTTAAAGATTCGGGTTCCGACTCGAGTCTTCTTTTTTATCTTTTCTTTTGAAGTTTCGAGTTCCGACTCGGGCTTCCCTTTGGTTCTAATTGGGACCAATCATTTTCTTTTATCTCTTATATTTTCCTTTTAAAGATTCGGGTTCCAACTCGAGTCTTCCCTTTTATCTTTTCTTTTGAAGTTTCGAGTTCCGACTCGGGCTTCCCTTTAATTCTAATTGGACCAATCGTTTTCTTTTATCCTTTATCTTTTCCTTTTAAGATTCAGGTTCCGACTCGGGTCTTCCTTTTTATCTTTTCTTTTGAAGTTTCGAGTTCCGACTCGAGCTTCCGTTTGGTTCTATTTGGACCAATCGTTTTCTTTTATCTTTTATCTTTTCCTTTTAAAGATTCTGGTTCCGACTCGGATCTTCCTTTTATCTTTTCCTTTGAAGTTTTGAGTTCCGACTCGGGCTTCCCTTTGGTTCTGATGCTCGCATTGGACCAATCATTTTCTTTTATCTTTTATCTTTTATCTTTTCCTTTTAAAGATTTGGGTTCTGACTCGAGTCTTCCTTTTATCTTTTCTTTTGAAGTTTCGAGTTCCGACTCGGGCTTCCCTTTGGTTCTGATTGGACCAATCGTTTTCTTTTATCTTTTTCTTTTAAAGATTCGGGTTCCGACTCGGGTCTTTCTTTAATCTTTTCTTTTGAAGTTTCGAGTTCCGACTCGGGCTTCTCTTTGGTTCTGATTGGACCAATTGTTTTCTTTTATCTTTTCCTTTTAAAGATTTGGATTCCGACTCGGGTCTTTCTTTTATCTTTTCTTTTGAAGTTTCAAGTTCCAACTCGGGCTTCCCTTTGGTTCTGATTGGACCAATCATTTTCTTTTATCTTTTCCTTTTAAAGATTTGGGTTCCGACTCATGTCTTCCTTTTATCTTTTCTTTTGAAGTTTCGAGTTTCGACTCGGGCTTCCCTTTGGTTCTGATTGGACCAATCGTTTTCTTTTATCTTTTCCTTTTAAAGATCCAGGTTTCGACTCAGGTCTTCCTTTTATCTTTTCTTTTGAAGTTTCGAGTTCCGACTCGGGCTTCCCTTTGGTTTTGATTGGACCAATCATTTTTTTTTATCTTTTCCTTTTAAAGATTCGGGTTCCAACTCGAGTCTTCCTTTTTTCGTTTGAAGTTTCGAGTTCCAACTCAGACTTCCTTTTTGGCTCTAATGCTCATGTTGGAACCAATCATTGCTTCAAAAATTCGAGTGTTTAAACTCAATTTTCTCTTTTATCTTGAAGATCCGGGTTCCGACTCGGGTTTTCCCCTTTATATATTCCATCTTCTTGAATATCTGAATTCAGGTTTATTCTCTTTAAAATTCCTTCATTCAACTTCAGGTTAAGGGATAAACCTGAGTTTTCCGTTCAGGATAGGGGATAATTTTGAAACCATTCATAGAAGCAGCGCAACCTTCTATAATGGTCCTTCCAAATCCAGTCTAAACATTGGTCCTTCATCAAATCCAATTCTCACATTGGTCCTTTCAAATCCAGTTTAACACTGGTCCTTCATCAAATCCAATTCTCACATTGGTCCTTTCAAACCCAGTCCAACACTGGTCCTTCATCAAAATCCTTCAAAATTCCAATGTTTACATTGGTCCTTCCAAAATTCTAATTTCATAAATTGGTCCTTCAAAATTCCAGTTTTACACTGGTCCTTCAAAATTCCAATGTTTACATTGGTCCTTCCAAATTCCAATTTCATAAATTGGTCCTTCAAAATTCCAGTTTTACACTGGTCCTTCAAAATTCCAATGTTTACATTGGTCCTTCCAAAATTCCAATTTTTTCAAATTGGTCCTTCAAAATTCCAGCCTTACACTGGTCCTTCAAAATTCCAATGTTTACATTGGTCCTTCCAAATTCCAATTTTTATAAATTGGTCCTTCAAAATTCCAGTCTTACACTGGTTCTTCAAAATTCCAATGTTTACATTGGTCCTTCCAAATTCCAATTTTTCAAATTGGTCCTTCAAAATTCCAGTTTACACTGGTCCTTCAAAATTCCAATAATTACATTGGTCCTTCCAAAATTCCAATTTCATAAATTGGTCCTTCAAAATTCCAGTTTTACACTGGTCCTTCAAAATTCCAATGTTTACGTTGGTCCTTCAAAATTCCAGTTTTACACTGGTCCTTAAAAATTCCAATGTTTACATTGGTCCTTCCAAATTCCAATTTTTCAAATTGGTCATTCAAAATTCCAATGTTTACATTGGTCATTCCAAGATTCCAATTTCATAAATTGGTCCTTCAAAATTCCAGTCTTACACTGGTCCTTCAAAATTCCAATGTTTACATTGGTTCTTCAAAATTCCAATTTCATAAATTGGTCCTTCAAAATTCCAGTTTTACACTGGTCCTTCAAAATTCCAATGTTTATATTGGTCCTTCAAAAATTCCAATTTTCTTAAATTGGTCCTTCTCAAATTTCAGTTTAACACTGGTCCTTTACCAAGATCTTTATCAAAATCTTTTTGTCAAAAAATTCCTTTATCAAAATCCTTCTCGAATTCCAGTTTAACACTGGTCCTTTACCAAAATTCTTTTACCAAGGTCCTTTACCAAAATTCTTTAACTTAACCTCGTTTTTATGTTGATTCTGTAAAATCCAGTTTTACCGATCAAAATTGCCAAAAAATAAAAAATTTGCAGCCCGAGGTCCTGTTAAAAACTATATTGAGTGATTATTTCACAAAGGATTCTCGAAAACTTTGCCAATCTGCTAAAAATGTGTTGATTCCAATATTTTACTGCACAAAAAAATCACCTCGGATTACCTCTAGTATTATTTTCAAGAGGGTGAAGCTTTTTGCGAAAAAGAGTAAAATTCAAATCTTCTCTCTGTTGGTCAACCAAGAGGATGTAAGAAATATCCTTGGTATGATTAGCGAAAGAAATATTTAATGATGTTGAAAGGCTAGAAGCGAATCAATATTGATCATAGCTATGACGCATGTTTAAAGACAATTTTTCGGCAATCAGGCAGTGGAAATATCCTGAGCAATAAAAAGAATCCACTCAATCCATATCTCCTCATTCATATAAGTTACAATCAAATATCCACAAAGGGGATCTCTCAATTGCTGTCAAGTTGAAGACAAATATGTGAGTTCGACCCCTGGGACCAAAGAAGATTCAAATCATCTCCAAGATGAAGGAGTTTGTGATGGATCCTTCCAGGGAACGTTCAGATCACCGTCAAGATGAAGGCGACTGCGTTGAGCCTCCCGACAAACCCTAAAAGATATTTGATTGCTGCTATCATCAAGAGATTTTTAACCAATGAGACAATATAATTTCTGAGAAAAAGAAAGATCGGAGCATCTCCAAGATGAAGGAGTTTGTGACGTACCCTTCCCCGAAGAAAAAGAGAAAAGCCAGGACATCTCCAAAATGAAGGATGATGTAATGAACTTCCCCGAAAACCCAAGAAAGCTCAATGTCTCAAAAAGAATGCCAGAAAGATCAGTCTTAGGATATCAAACTGCCATATGTGCCAGAAATCATCTTTTCTTATGCGAAATCCTTTCATCAACATCTTTTCGCTACTTGCTTTTATGAAATTAAGAGTATTTCTTCTCTATTCATGTCAAGGAAATGGATAGCTTCCTTGAAGAAACTCAACAGTTTTAAAATTTGAATCTGACTCTGAAACCTAGGAAGTTAACCCCATTTTAGAGAAAATACTCTAGGTAAAAGAGGAAATATCTTTCGCACATACATGCACATTTTCAAGCATTTGAATCAATTGCAATTCCATCTTATTGGCAAAATTTTCTGGTTATCCAAAAATGAAATAAATGCTCAATATCTATTTTGATACAACCTAGCATTATGTATACCTTTTAAAGAGAATTGCTTCATTTTGGTGAGGTATTTCTCCCAGTCTCATCATGGTTTTCCCCATCAAGGAATCCATGCTTTGTATATCCATTTCAAATAAATATTATACCTGAACCTCGTCTTATGAGGTATTTTTCAAAAAAATGTCCCATTATGGTCTTTCAAAATATCTTTGTCCCATCCAGGTTAAGGGCTAAACCTGTGTCTATTTCAAAAAATTCTTATCTTTGTCTCAGCCGTGAGACTTCTTCAAAAATCTCTCCTTTTACCATTTCAAGATATCCATCCCAAGGTCCCATCATGATTTCCTCATTTTTTTTCTGTCCAAATTACTTTCATTCTTAAGGATTTCGTTCCTGCCAAAACCTTTCAGGATAAGGTGCAAAACTTGAAAAATAAAGCATTTCAAAGCCAATTCTTCCACACCCAGTCCATACATTCTGACTGGGGCATTTTTAAAAGAAAATTTGGTGTGTTTTCTTTGCCGCTAAACTCGACTTACAACCGGCTTAGCAACAAAGAGGGGCATCTGTGAACACCCCAAATTTTCCAAAAAATCCAAAAATTCCCTCTGGCCTTCGTCATCTGAATGATTGGGTCAATTTTTAACAAATTTTCCATTCATTTCTTAGATTCACGGGAATCCGAACTCAATTTTCATTCCTGACCCAATATTCTGATCCAAAGCGGGCCCGGATCCACTCTGGAATCCTAATTTTAAAAAATAAACCGATATTTCCCAGGAACCTCATTTCAGAAAAACCTTACAATTTCAAAACAAATATTTTGTAAAAATACTTCAGAACCCCGTCTGGATCCCATCCTTTGAAAATCCTCAGGTCTTCCTCGTATTTTCTCATATCTTTAGAATTTCTCTCAAAAATAAGTTTTTAATAAAAAAATGTGTATTAGCTTGAACTTTTTTTTTACTCAAAACCCTTTTTAGAAAAAAACGTGGAAAAGAGCCTCGTTTTGGAATTTCAAATAAAAGAAAATCCTACGAATAGTTTTCTAACCCTCCTCGAACTTTTTCAAACCCTCTTCTCTTTTCTTCCAACTCTCTCTCTCTCTGGAAAAACTCTCTCCATCACCCTCCATCGCCAACGACATTTGCTCCTTTTCCTTCCTCCAACCGCTCATCTCCAACAAGCATCTTCCAGAATTTTCCCACATCTCTTTAAAAGGAGGCACGCAGGGCTCCCGATCTTCATCCGCCTTCACCCCACCACGCGCTCGGTTCCTCTTCTCCTTCATTCTTCTTCTCTCCTTCTCCTCCTACTATCTGTTGTGTCTTCCCAAGCAAGCTGCGGGAGAAACAGAACCCCCCCCCCCCCCCTATAACTGCAGGTAAGTAATTATCCTTTCTCTCTCTTTCAACTTTCTGTAGGAATTCTTACTCTGTTTTGTAGTGATATCTTGTTTCAATTTCTTTCGTTATAAATGCACCAAGGGAATGATCACGTTCCTACATTTCTTTTGTTTTAAATTAACTTAAGGCTATCAACTTGATTCCTGAATGTTGTCTCCTCTTTTTTTTTATGATTGGTGCTTCTTCCCCACCATCGGTTCATTTTTTCTGTTATCATTTCCATTACCCGTTCATAAGTATTTTCTTTTCTGCATTTTATTTCTCCATAATCATTTTGATTTCTGAATTACATTAGATTCCCTGCTTTTTTTTTAGGCATCCAGTGTGGGATCGACCTGCCTATAGCAGTGTTGATCCACCTAAAGCTACAACAAATGGAACAGTTGGGTTTCAACATCTTCTTTTCTTTTCTTTTTTATTATATTATTCAGATTTAATATTCATCAGCTTCACGATTTAGGTCTGAGTTTATTTGAATTCCAAATTGTAAATTTTAATTCCCCGTTTATAGCCTAATCTTTTCCTTCTGATTTTGATCCCTTGTTCATATTTTGATCTCTATCGTGATGTTTTACTTCTTAATTTCATTTTTTTCTTTCTTTCTTTCTTTTTCTTTTCTGAATCTTCTTTTGATTTTTCATGATTTCTTGTTTCAGATCTCTGCATAACTGATCTTCTGTTCTTATATAGTGGTTATCATCCTTTTCATTTCCTTTTAATACTGTAATGCATTTCATCTAATGGGTCTTCCAGCATCGATTTTTTTTTAGCCCCATATTTAGCATAGTGCTATATCTCTGTTCTTTATGTTAAAGCATCGATTTGTTTGTTTTTTTTTGCATTTTTGTTTGAAAAATCTTTGCTATTTTCCGAGGATATCTTCGCTCATTCAGCAGCTCGTGATTTACTGTGGTCCCTCCATTTGACCCTCCTGGGTATCATATTTTTTTTAATATCTGATATTCGTTTTCAGTGTGATGTGTTACCTCTGTTTTATTAGGATTCTCGGTTGCTCTGTATGTTGTTGTTCCATCGATCTGATTGGCAGCTCCACTATCATTTGTAACCCACTCATATTATGTTTACAGAACTTCCTCATGAATGGCTGTTTTCATTAAACTCCATGTGCATCATGAGTTTTTACTAATCTTCCACAGTGGCATTTACCCATACACATATACACAACACTCACCTCTTCACGCTTACTCCTTACATCATCCATTTCATCATGACTATGAAAGTTGCTGAAGAATCTCGGTCCACTAGCACTACTGGTCATATCAGCCAAATTGTCAACGTTGATTCTCTTGAGGATCTGATCAACAGTACTAAAATAATCAGGCAGCGCCAATCGGAGCTGATATGTCTGGATTTCTCATTCCAATTCATACAAAGACCACGGCAACCGCAATAGTTCCCTAGTTGATTCTTCTACAAAACTCCCACGTCCTTCAGAGATATCCAGGAAGCAGCAGAAGCTAATCTTACAGGTATTGCGTATTAGAACTTTGAGAATGCCTCATGATTTGTTTTATTTTTTGGTATGCTGCATTTAAATTAATTTTCCTTGCATTGACATTAAGTGCATTGCTTTAATTGTTTTATTTACATTAGACGTCTAGTATTTCATTTGTGCTGATAGTTTTAGTTATGTATTGTATTAGATCATATGTTTTAGTCATTTCACTTCATTAGCAACATTTGAGTTTATTACTTATATAAATTAACATTTTTAGTTCATTTGCTTGTTTTGAAATAGTTTGATTACATGTAGTCGGCTGGATTAATTTTTGATATTACATGGGTTAGTTATTCATCATTAGGTAGTGGTTGTAGCTTAGGATAGTGTTCTTTTTACTTTAGTTAATTAGATTAAGTTGAATTCATATTATTTGTTTTGGAGTTACAAGCTTTCTTTATCATGCATAGTTAGTTAGAGAATTAAATAGCCGATTTTTATATTTTGTTCTTTGATTATTGCATAGTAGGTTAAATTTTTATTTTCAGTTTTATTTATTAAATTATATGCATAAAACGTACAACTATATTTCTTGAACTAGTTACCATTAGTGTGTTGCAATTTAGTTTTTTTTTATTGTTAGTTAAGTAGTTTGTTATGCTATTTCGTCACTTAGTGTGGGTTGTTACAAGTTGATTTATTGAAAAAGTTTAGTTCATGTTTTGTTTTGTTTAGTTAATTCAAATCTTGTTTTAGCTGAATTCTTTTTATCATTAGTTCTTAAATTCTTGTTAGTTTTCTTCGCACTGCTTTGTTTTGTGTTTTTGTGTTTTGCAGAGAAGCATTGGAACGTGCGGTAAGCCCCTTTTTATGCTCTAAAAGTACCCTCTGAGGTCCTCTCAAGCCCTTAAAAGTGCCCTCAGGGAGCCCTCAGAAAAGCAAAAGTTCAAGGAAACATGCATTACCTCAAGAAGGGACAAAAAGACTCGAAGCATTGAAGCCTTTTCTTTTCATTTTAGCTTAAGATTTTTAATTCTTTTATTTTATTGGGTCTGTAATAAAATCATTTATTTATTTTGTTTAAGCCCTCTGCGTAGAGCCGTACTCCCTTACTTATTTAATTATTTAATTAATTCTTTTATTTTGGCAATAAAGAGTATTTTAGATTGTGTGATTGAATACAAAGTATTTCTTGTTCCCTGAGATCGACCTGAACTCCACCACTCGTGCTAGCCGGTTTTTATATTTTTGGTGTCTAGCTTTCACATTGCTTTCATACAAAATATCATTTTCAAAACCGTTTTCATAAAACTTACACCACTTACCATCATCTAGCATTGCAACAACATCATCTTCTTAGCACAAAGAAGGATGCTTCTCAGTTCATCCTCCTCTCTTTGACGGAACCAACTATGGCTATTGAAAAGTAAGAATGCCAATATTCCTACAATCCATGGATCTTGAAATTTGAAGAGTCGTTTTAGAAAAGTACCAAGCACCATCAACTGATTTCACCCTATGGATCGATAAAGCAAAGAAGACTGCTTCACTCAATGTCAAAGCTACGAATGCGCTATATTGTGCCGTTGACAAAGTAGAGTTCAATTGTATCTCTCGATGTTCTACTACAAATGAAATTTGACATACTCTTCTCGTGACTCTTGAAGATACGTCAAAGGTAAAGGAATCTAAAATTGCCTCTTTAGTTCATAAATTTGAGTTATTTAAAATGAAGGAAAATGAGTCAATTTCTGACATGATAACTATAATGACCAATATTACTAATACTCTCAAATCCCTTGGGAAGGAATATTCACATGTGGATTTAGTTAGAAAAGTCCTGAGGTGTTTAGCTTCTGAATGGGAGAGAAAGACCACAACAATAGAGAAAGCTAATGATTTAAACACCCTTTCTCTTGAAGATTTAGTTGGTAATTTGATGGCATATGAAGTTCAACTTCAAGATAAACAAGAAGAAAAACCAAAGAAAAAATCTTTTGCATTCAAAGCCACTTCAGACTCTGAAGAGTCAGATGAAGATATTACCTTTATCACTAGGCAATTCAAAAGATTCATCAAAAAGGGCAAATTCTAAAGAAAGGTGAAGAAAATTGAACTATTAAATCCTGATGAAGTCAAGTGTTTCAACTGCAAAAAGGCTGGATATATCAAAAGAGATTGTCCTCTTCTCAAAATCAAGCCTAAGGACCAATTCAAGAAGAAAAAGGCATTTCAAGCAAGTTGGGATGAAAGTGACTCTTCTTTCGATGAAGAATCAAATGAAGAAGTCGCCAACATGTGCTTTATAGCACAAGAAGACTCGGTAAGTCAATTTGATTATGATGACCTATTAGAAGCTTTCAATGAGTTATATGATAAATTTAAGCGACTAAGTTCTAAAAACAAAGAGTTGAAAACAGAAAATTTGACTCTTGACTCTAAGAACAATTTATTACTTCAAGAGATGGAAGATCTCAAGAAGGAAAACTTTTTTCAAACATCTAAGATAAAAGAAATTGTCATTAAAACCAATGTTTTACAAGAAGAGATATCTAGTTTGAAAGAAAAATCTAATGATCTTCTCTCTATAGTGACTAAGTTCACTAATGGTCAAGAAAATCTAGAAAAACTTCTTGGTTCTCAAAGATGTTCGATTAACAAAACTAGATTGGGACACAGTTTTTCTGATACTCAAAATAGACCAAACTATGTGGTAAAGAATCAAATTCAAAATTCTTAATCATTGGTTCAAAGAACTCAGTTTTCTAGACATGTATATCATGGTAGAAACATATCACATCATGGTACTTCCAATGCATATAAGCCTAGACATGATTATTCATCTTATTATTCTAGAAATGCTAAATCCTTTTATGATAGAAAGAGTAATTGTTCTCAAAGGAAACCAAAATTCAAATGGATTTGGGTTCCTAAAACTAACTCTCATGGACCCAAAAATAAAAAGGGGTCAAATGCTTTGTCTTCCAATTTTGTTGTAGGTACACAAAATAAGGAACAAGTGGATCTTGGATAGCGGTTGTTCCAAACATATGACTGGAAGGGCGAAGTTATTTTCCACCCTTCAAAGTAAGGATGGAGGAACTGTTACCTTTGGTGACAATAGTAAGAAAAAAGTAATCGGTATTGGTAATCCAAAATTTTTCTTGATAAAAAATGTTATTTTAGTAGATGGATTAATCCATAATTTGTTATCTATTAGTCAATTATGTGACAAAGGTTTTCTCATTTCTTTTGAACTTGATTTATGCTTAATTTCTGATTCTTGTTCTAAAAAAATCATCTTTAAAGGAAAAAGAAAAAACAATGTATATGAACTATATCTTGATGAGTTACCCACCTTCAATGAAAAATGTCTTATTACTTCAAATGAAATTCAATGGTTATGGCACAAGAGACTTGTACATGTTAACTTCAAATTAATTTCTAAGTTATCCAAGAATGATCTTGTTAGAGGCCTACTTAGAATATCATATAAAAAGAATCATTTATGTGATGCTTGCCAAATAGGTAAACAAATCAAAAGTTCTTTCAAAGCAAAAGATATAGTTTCAACAACTCGTCCTCTCAAACTCTTACATTTAGATCTATTTGGACCATCTAGAATTCAAAGTTTGAATAGTAGTAAATATCTTTTGTTATAGTAGATGATTATTCTCGTTTTACTTGGGTGATTTTTCTGAAAAGCAAAAATAATATTTTTTTGAATTCTCTAAACTCCGTAGAAGATTTATAAATAAAAAATCTACCTCTATTATTACTATTTGCAGTGATCATGAAGGAGAATTTGAAAATGAATCTTTTCTAAAGTTCTGTGATTTGTATGGAATATCTCAAAACTTTTCTTTTCCTAGAGCAGCTCCCCAAAATGGAGTTATTGAAAGAAAGAATAGAACATTGTAAGAATGTGCTAGAACCATATTTCAAGATAAAAATTTACCAAAATACTTTTGGGCTGAAGCAGTAAATACAGTGTGTTATGTTTTAAACCGCGTTCTTATTCGACTATTTTTATATAAAACATGTTTTGAATTGCATTATGATCGTATACCAAAGATCTCATATTTCAAAAATTTTGGTAGTAAATGCATCTTGTTAAATACTAAAGATAATCTTGATAAGTTTGATTCAAAATTGGATGAAGCAATATTTTTTAGATATTCTTCTAGAAGCAAAGGTTATCATGTTTTTAATAAAAAAAACTTCTTGCATTGAAGAGTCTTTATATATTGTATTTGATGAGAATGGTGAGCAGGTTATACCTTTAAGCGAAGGAGAAGAAGTCATACTTCAAGGAGAACCTTTGATAGAAAGCACTCCTCAAAATCTTCCACCGGTTTGGAAAGAACTTCCTAATCATCTACATGAGCAGATTATTGGAGAAATAAAGAGTGGTGCCCAAACTAGAAGCCAGTTAGAAGAATATATTACAAATATTGCTTTCCTATCAAAATTAGAACCAAAGAATATCAATGAACCCTGTGATGATGAATTTTGGCTTTTGGCCATGTCTGAAGAACTTAACAAGTTCACTCAGAATGATGTATGGGATTTAGTTGATAGACCAAAGGATCATCCGATAATTGAAACGAGATGGGTCTTCCGAAACAAGCTGGACGAGAACGACAAAGTCATTCGAAACAAAGCAAGGCTAGTAGCACAAGGCTATAACCAAGAAGAAGGCATAGATTTTGATGAAACTTTTACACCAGTGGCTCGATTGGAGTCAATTCGAATGATGCTTGCTCTTGATAGCTACAAGAATTTTAAGTTATACCAAATTGATGTTAAGAGTGTATTTTTAAATGGATACATCAATAAAAAAGTTTATGTAGAACAACCACCAGGCTTTGAAGATGAGAAATATCAAGAAAGAGTCTACAAATTAAAAAGAGTTTTGTACGGGCTCAAACAAGCACCAAGAGCATGGTATGAAAGACTACGAAGTTTTTTAGAAAAAACTGGTTTTTCCATAGGTCAGGTAAACTTCACTCTATTTATTAAAAATATAAAATCAGATATTCTTATTGCGTAAATTTATATTGATGATATAATATTTGGTTCTACTAATGATTCTCTTTGCAAAGATTTTGCTAAAGCTATGCAGGAAGAGTTTGAAATGAGCTTGATGGGTGAATTGAACTACTTCCTTGGACTTCAAATAAAGCAAACTGAAGAAGGAATCTTCATCAATTAGGCTAAGTATACAAAAACATTTCTTAAAAGATTTGGCATGGACTCATCTAAATCAAGAAGAAATCCTATGAGCACAACTACCTCTCTTGATAAAGATGAAAATGATAAAACTGTAGATACTAAGCTCTACAGAGGTATGATTGGATCTCTATTATACTTAACTGCTAGTCGACTTGATATGATGTTTAGTGTTTGTATGTGTGCTAGATTTTAAACTAATATGAATGAATCTCACTTAATTGTTGTAAAACAAATTCTTCGATACTTAAAAGATACTTCAGACTTTAGATTGTTTTACCCAAAGTCATCTTCCTTCGATTTAGTTTCATATAGTAATGCAAATTTTGCTGGAAGCAAGTTTAATCGCAAGAGTACTAGTTGAATTTGTCACTTCTTAGGACATTCCTTAGTCTCTTGGTTTAGTAAAAATCAAAATTCAGTATCACTCTCAACTACTGAAGCAGAATATATAGCGTCTAGTTTAGCATATTCATAAGTACTATGGATGAAGCAAACCTAAAGAGATTTTGGTTTGCATTACTTCACAACAACAATTTATTATGATAACACTAGTGCTATAAATCTTTCAAAAAATCATATTCAGCACTCAAAAACTAAGCATATTGAAGTGAGACATCATTTTTTACGAGATCATGTTTTAAAATGTGATATTTCTTTAAATTTTATATCCACAAATGCACAACATGCCAACATCTTTATTAAACCACTCAAAAACGAAGAATTTATGAGAATTAGAAGAGAACTAGGCATTTGCTCATTATTAGTCTTATAATTTATTTTTAAAATCTTTGTTTTACTTGAAAATTTTTAAAACTGAACTTTTTAGTCGACTGACATTTGACGATTAGTCGACTGATAGTCGGTTTTTTTTTTTGAGGGACCTGATAACTTATTTGTTAAAAAAAAAAGAGGGGGTGCAGTCGACTTATGTTCCCAGAAACACTTCTCTTGAACTTTGTTTACTGATATTGCTTTGATAATATTTTTTTTGAGTTGTAATATTTTGAACTTGTATCTGCATTTTTTTTATACTCTGACTCCACCTATTCCTTTTGATCATGACAAAGGGGGAGAAGAACACCAATATGCATGAGAAGAATGAACACTAATATGCATGAGAAGAATGTGTTTGATAAATGTGCTTGATATTATGCTAAATGTGTTTGATAAATGTGCTAGATATTATGCTAACTTTTTATGTTTTGACATCGTATTGATAGGGGGAGTAAGTTTAAGTTTTTCTATCTGTTTATCAATGCTCTATCTGTGACTAGTTTGTCATCATCAAAAAGGGAGAGAATGTTAAGACAAGAAAGTTTTACACAATAATTCAAGTACAAGATTTTGATGATGAACAACTGGAACAACTAAATTTTAGCTAAGGCAATGAAAAAAGATGAAAAGAATTGAAGAATTCATTGAAGAATCTGTGAAGACAAGTGTGCAAATGTAAATCTCTTTAAAAGTCTTAGATTCTTGTAAGAGTCTTACTTTGATTGCATATCTTACTTGCATTTCACCTAAAAATACTTCAGAAAAAATTTCCTAAAAGAACCCTTGGCTTATTTTAGAAAGCTCTTTACCCATATTTTCAGGTTTATCAGTCAACCAATAGACTCATCAGTCGACCAACCTGAGAATTCAATTTCTGGAAAGTTTAACAGAAGTCAACTGAAAGTTTTCTTAGTCAATCGGCCATAATGTTCATTTTCTGAAAAATTTAGCAGGAGTCGACTGAAAGTTTTTTCAGTCTACTGATGATTTTCATCAATCGACTAACTTTTCTTTAGTCGACTAAGTTTCAAAAACCAGAATTTAAATTTGTTCGGCTAAACACAGTAGTCGACTGACTTTAATTGTCAGTCTGCTAATATTTGATTTCAGTCGACTAATAGTTATTCCATTCAACTAATATAGTCATTTTTTGATACTTTTAAAAGGTGCGTCTTTTCATTTTTTAAACATTTTGACTGTTCAAAACTGTCTGTTTGACACCCCTTCATACCACCAACGTCTGAAATTATTTAGCTATAAATAAGAGTGAGATCTACACTCAAAATCGAATTGAATCGAATTACATTGATTTGAAAGATCGAAATCCTTGTTTTTCACTCTTATTCATTCAAGTATTCATTTTCTCACTCACTAAGTATTTTTACTCTAGTTTTTCACTCCAGTTCTTTCTGTGAGTTAGTGAAATTGTAAGTTGAGTATTTCAGCAGCCTTAGAAGCCTATTTCACTATAGTTGCATTCATAAGAAAGGCTCATAGGTTGATTGTAAGTTGGTTATTTTAATTTTTCTCTAAAAAGGCAAAGTCTCCTTGGTTTGAAGGAGAAGTTTGCTTTCAATAGGGTTGTTGCTGAAAGTGGGACCGGTTTTGGTCTGTTTGATCTTATGGTGATACAAGTGTGATAGTAGAAATCTCAAGCGAGTTTTGCTTGGGGACTGGATGTAGGTCTGGAAGACCGAACAAGGATAAAATTCTTGTGTTTTTTATGTGTGATTGCTTTGCAGTATTCAAATTCTTTTAAATTTTAAAGACAAAGTTTAAAAGCACTATTCACCCCCCCCCCACTCTAGTGCTCATTGCATAGATCCTACAACACTTTCATATTGTAGCCCACTGGCCGATCTTGAGAAAACCACAAACCGCAGGACCACACTGAGGACGCAAGGTGACAATATGCTCCCACATCCAGGCCTACAAAAACAATATATTAGTAAGACTACAACCTTTAATGAGCTTAGACTACAAGTACTAAATATATAATAAATAAATATCTAAATAAATGGCCAAAACCCCCCGATGGTTTTTGTACCCTTACTTGCATGATAAAGTTGACTGTATAAGTATGCGAGCATAGCAGCACCCCATGCCCAGTTGTCGACTTCATCTATCCAGGAACTGCAGCCACAAGTAACTTATTCTCAAACCAAAACAATCGGGAAATAAAGTCCAAAAAAATAAAGAAGTTGTGCAACTCTTTGTCAGCTGCTTTAGATGCAGATGAAGCGAACCAACCTTTTCATTTATTACAGAAAAAATAAACTTTCATTGATGAGGAATTGCTTTCACCAGAAATGCACTCATGTCATTCCTCCATCGACATTTCTAGAAGAGCCGTGCACTTGTCCCTTGGGTTATAGTTTGAATCCCGTGTTAGGACAACACTTCCATGGCTCTTAAGACCCGTAATCCGTGTCATATTTTCTAGGATCTTGGTGATCTCAAAACCCCTAAACTGAAATGTGTTTATCTTATGGTTCCACTTATTGACTAGGTGGGTCATGGTGTTCCAATAATTTTCAAAATAATGTTGGTATAGAAGGCCGCCGAAGTGCATCTTTTGTGATCGGTCCTTCTGATATTCACTCAGCTTTCTATACCACAACAAAACTACAGGCCACTGAGACTGGCCTTTCAGCTTTTCACTTGCTGCTCTGCTTCTCTTCTGACCTGCATGTAACACAAAATATCAAATCACAATTAGTCCCATTATACATAGTAATCGCTATACATAATAATACCTATCACAGTAAATCGCGGCCGACTGAAGCGATTTATGTATCAAATCACTTTTAACAAACGGTATTTCATTTGCTCGTATCATCGCTATACGATTTAGCAAACTTAAGTACAAATCATCATAACCTCATAATCGCTATACATAGTAATCGTTATCATAGTAATTGTTGTCATAGTAATCACTATCATAGTAATCGCTATCACAATAATTGCTATCACAGTAATCGCTATACAGAGTAATCACTATACAGAGTAATCACTATCGATATACAGAGTAATCGCTATACATAGTAATTGTTATATATAGTAATCACTATCACAGTATTCGCTATATAGAGTAATCAATATTCATAATAATCGTTATACATAATAATACATACAATAGTACATCGCGATAGAAAATAGTGATTTATGTACCTTTGTCACACTTTTCTCCTCTGCATCCCCTCCCTTTCTGTGCTTTTGTACTTCTTTCTTCCTTTGCTCCTTCGCGTTCATCCTCTATTTTTTTTCTTTTCCTTTCCTTCTCTTCCTCCTCTTGCTTCTTCCTTTCTCTTTCCTTCTCTTCCTCGTCCTCCTTCTCATTCCTTTGCCTTTCCTTCTCTTCCTCGTCCTCCTTCTCCTTCCTTTGTCTTTCCTTCTCTTCCTCGTCCTTCTTCTCCTTCCTTTTCCTTTCCTTCTCTTTCTCATCCTAAATTTGCTTCCTTTGACTTTCCTCTTCTTTCTTCTTCAATTGTTTTTGCTTCTCTTCCTCCTCCTCCTTCTATTTCAATTGTCTTTGCTTCTCTTTCCCATCCTTCTTCTTCGATTCCCTTCGCTTCTCTTCCTCCTTCTCCTTATTCTTCCTTTGCTTTTCCCTCTCCTCCTCCCCATCCTTCTTTTGCCTTCGCTTCTCTTCCTCCTCCTTATTCTTCCTTTGTTTAGGGTTTACAGTTGAGGTTTAGGGTTTAGAGTTTTTGGGTTTTAGGGTTTAGAGCTTAGGGTTAGGGTTTTAGGGTTTGGGGTTTGGGGTTTAGGGCTAGGGTTTAGGTTTAGGGTTTAGAGTTTAGGGCTTAGGGTTTAGGTTTAGGTTAGGGTTTAGGTTTAGGGTTTAGGTATAGGGTTTAGGTTTAGGTTTTAGGGTTAGGGTTTAGGGTTTAGGTTTAGGGTTTAGGGTTTAGGGTTAGGGTTTATTAAGATATTAAGGGTTTATGGTTTAGGGTATAGGGTTAGGTATAGTAATATATTATGCGATATTTGTATTGATTTGTAAAATATTAAGTGCTTTCTAGTGTTGATTTGTTAGATATTTGTAGTATGCAATTGAAACCTGTGCGTGAGGAATTTACATTATAGTGACATGAGGTGGCCATTTGCGTGTTTAAATCGTTGTTCATTTTGCAATTTTTATGGAAATCGCTTCAAAACGTTGTACCTATAATTAAATAGTTGTCACATGAATCACTATTGTCAACAAGTATAAATCGCTATTGCATCAAACATATAAATTGTTTTTGCTTTAAACGTACAAATCGCTACTTCAAACGTACAAATCAATGTAAAAATTGTACCCTTCATAAGTACATATTGTTATAACATTTGGGCTTCAACAGTAAACATCGTCGTACGATTTAGCAAACTTGAGTATAAATCTTGGTAACTTTAAAAATTATAAATCGTTATTGTATTAAATGTATAAATCATTGCTGCTTTAAATGTATAAATCATAAATTGCCTCAACGATTTGCCTTTGTTACGAAAATATGTGTCATTCATTTATAAAAGAAACATCGTTTTATATCCCGCTCGTTGTCAAAAATTGATATACCTTGTGAGACCTGAATTCTGGTTGACGATTTATGTGATTTACATAATGACATCTATGTCAGCCACAACGATTTGCCTTTGTATAGAAAATATTGGAATAGTATAATGCAAATCGTGGTTGTGGTAACATACTTTCGATTTGCGAGATATTTTTTTGTTTGTTAATATCAATTTGTAAGCTATTATGCTAAATTTTCATATCGATTTGTAATATATTATGCGATATGTATATCGATTTGTAACATATTATGTGTTTGCTAGTATCGATTTGTAAGATATTTGTATTATGATATTGAAACGTGTGTGTGCGGCATTTACATTATTGTACGATTGTGGTGGTGATTGTGGTGGTGATTTGCGTATTCAAATCGTTGTTTATTTAGCGATTAAAATTGAAATCGCTTCACAGAGTTGTAGTTGTCATTAAATCATTGTCACGTGAATCGCTATCGTCAACACACATATACGATAAGTCGTTTCTTTAATTGGCATGATAAATAACAACTCGATGCATAGTATAGTGCGACGCAACTGACGATCATAACAGATAACATGAAGAATGATGTGAATATAGATTTAATTTTGCATGATCGGTAGGAAGAAATCCTTTTGCCTCATAAGTGCGCATAGTTTTCATTCTCCTCCTCCTTCCTTTGCTTTTCCTTCTCTTCGTCATCCTTCTTCTTCTTCTTCTTTATCTTTAGTTTTTCCTCATCTTTCTTTGTTTGCTTTTCATCTTCAATATCTGATGGATCTGGCTCCGCATAATAAATATCCAACAATTTATTCCTGTCTTTTTTATTCTCAATGTTCATTATATTTTGGTACTTTACATAACCCTCATATATATCAGATTGGCGGATGATTTCTCCAAGAGTCATCCCCTCCAACGGTAAAGGCTTTCTTGTCTTACGAATTGTAGTCATTGTTAACCTGCACAACACATAAATTTAACTGCATCATTATTTGTTACAATTGTCTCCCGAAGTATATATTATTATAAATTATCACATTCGTTACACAATCACGAACATTATAAGTCATCGTAATATTTGGCTTTATAGGTAAACATCATAGTACGATTTAGCAAAATTAAGTACAAATCGAGGTAACTTCATAATTACACATCGCTACTACATCAAACATATAAATCGTTGCTGCTTCAAACGTACAAATCATTATAAATCATAAATGTATAAATCATGAATCATAAATTGCTACTGCTTTAAACGTATAAATCATTATTGTATCGAACAAATCGCTATTGTATTAAATGTATAAATCATTATTAAATTCAAACTTACAAATCATTGTAGAAATTTAGCCTTCATAAGTATATATCATTGTAATGTTTGGCCTTCATAAGAACAAATTGTGCTAACTATTTTTCGATGCCCAGAAGGTGGATAGGTATAAATCAATTTGTTTCAATATGAAAATAGATGGTATTTAACATGAATAGTATAACCAGTTGTAAGATTTAACATTTAGATTTACAAATCGATTTGTTTACTGTAAACACCCCAAATTTTCCTCATCCATTCTCGAACACACACCCTGTGCAGTGCCAACCCTGGTAGGTCAGTGTAGGAGTCAAACCCTGAGTCTGTTTTAGAGAATCACCACTTTACCCATTTTTATTAGGAAAATTACCATTTTACCTCTAGGTCATCCCGGACCCCAGTCAGTCGGAGTCAACCAAGCTCATTAGTCAGTTTATAATAGTTAGAATATCAGTCATTTCTAGCTCACCTGATCTCGTGATGAACAAACCATTTTTATTTATGACCATTCCTGCCAAAATGGGATCATTTCTTCAGAAATGAGCTCATTTCTCACTCAAATCCAAGCCAATTGTCCTTGAGTCAGTCATTCCCAGTCAGTCATATTCCCCTGAGTCTAGTTTGAGCTCACCTGGAGTTCAAGCACTTTAGTTTCAGTTCAAAACCACTTCCAAGTGTCCAGTAGCCCATTTCAACTCATTTAGCTGAAATTGAGCTGAGTTCAATCAGTTGAGCTAGTGTTCGAGCTTTGATTTGAGTTTATCTCAGTATTACTGACCTTTTTTCTAGTTCAAACCCAGCTCTGGTTCGTAATTCACTTCACTCCAATGACCATTCCGTACCATTTCTCTAAAAATGACAAATTTTCTTGAAAATATATTCGGGGAGTTCAGTTGAGTCAGTGTCTTGTCAGTTTAGTTGAGTTCTGAAACCCTAGAACTCAGCTTAGTCTAGTTTAATCCAGCTTAAACCCCCATTTTTAGTGTCACTCTGACCCAGTAGAACCCCAAAAAATCATTTCTTGAACCATTTTGCAAATTTTATCAATTTTAACACTTTTTGAATTGGTACAAGTGTCAATCGGGGTTAATATCTAAATTTCTTCATTCAGGGTCTACATTTCGCATAGCATTTCATGTCATTTCTCATTATTTCATATCATTTCGCAGCATTTCATAACATTTCATCACATTTCATTTCATTTTCGAAGTCCAGAACTCCAGTTTTATAAATTTCAATCCAGATTGAGTTTTAAAAGCTTTCAGAAATCAATTTCAAACCCTGGGTCCCCAAAATTGACATTTTTACCCCAGAGATTCTAAATTTGGAAATATTCTCTCAAGAAAAATAATCTAGATTTATTTCAAACTCAAAATTTCAAATTCTAAACTGGATTTGCTTCGCAACGGGGTATGAAACTTCAAATTCCGAGCTCATTTCAAAAACTGCCAAAAATAGCTCGTTTCGTCCGAGGATTTTCTAGAAAGACTGTCTTACCCTATGATTCTCAAAATAAATTTCAAATTTGGAAAGTGCGCCTACTCTAAGATGGCTTATCTACTTGTATTTTCTTTAAAAAATAAACATTTCTTTTGCTTTATTTTATCATTTTTTTATTTTATTTTTTAGAGGTGGGACCCACAAGAGGGGTCAACCAGCCCCCTCTCCTATCCTCTTCTTTCCTTTCTTTCTTCCTCTCCTTTCCTTCTTCTTCTTTCTTTTCTTTCCTTTTTCCTTTCTTATATTCCTTCTTTTCTTCTTCCTTTCTTTCTTTTTCTTTCTTTCTTCTTCTTTCTTCCTTTTCTTTCCATCTTTGTCATTCACATATCATCACCTCCATCCCCCTCCTTCATCTTTTCTTTTCCTCTTCTTTCTTCCCTCTCTTCTTTCTTTCTTTCCTTTTCCCTTTTCTTTCTTCTTTCCTTCTTTCTTCCCCTTTCTTTCCCTCCTTTCTTTCTTTCCCTTCCCTATTGTCCAGGTTGGATCCCCTCTCCAGCCAAGGCTCTCTCTAAGCCCTTAAGCTCTCCTCTCTCAAATCCCTATCTCTCCCTTCTCATACCCAGCTCCCTCTTGCACTCTTTGGTTCCATCCCATCAACCAAGGCAGCCATCAACAGCCCCAACCTTGGAGCTCTAGCCGGTGCCTATCTTGAAGCAACTCCAGCCTGCTTCCTTCAACCTCCAAGACACCCAGCCTCCTTGCTCCAGTCGGCACAGTAGCACCATCCTTGCAGTTGTGATCCCTGCTCCAGCTCCATCAAGACAACGAACTTGCTGTCACCCCTTACTCCATCCCAACCAGTACCACCCAAGGTAAGTCATCCATTTTTCAAAGACAACCTCCATTGCCGGTGGAATTTTTAAGCATGGCCTCTATAAAAAAAATATACATTAGAACCAGATCAAAGTCTGGATCCACAGTGATGAAAAAGGCCCCTTTACAGTATGAAATGGGGAAAAATTAGAAAACACATATTGCATGTGTGTGGGCTAAATGAATGGCGAGATCCATCCCTTCGATGGATTGGATCTCCCATTTCGATAGTCAACATCAAAATGAATATCATACCTCCCAATTTTTTTGTTCTATTTCATGTAGTTTTCGTATTCAAACATTGTATTTAGATTCATTTTAGTAGTTGAATAGTTGCTTTATACATATAGTGTGGTTTTATTAGTATCTTGTTTAGGATTTACAAGTTCTGGTTTTATGCATGAAGACCAATCATCATTTCATGTCAAATTTTTCATCAATAAATTCAAAAAGAAAAATCATGATAGTTATTTTTACATCTCTGTGATATTCTGCCAAAATTTCGGATCCATTCGAGTTTTATAACCCCATGAACAAATCAAATTCCAAACTGGGATTTTGCCCTTTTCGAGATTTCAAGTTCTGTTTTAGCAGACAAGAACCTCTGGGATCTCCTAGATGGACGACTTGAATTTCCCTCAAAAAATTATAGTGAGTCCCTGTTAGAGCATATTGTTTTCCAGTATTCTTCTAGCTTTTTCCAAGTAGTTTTGATCCCTGCTAAAAATTGATTTTCCCAAGCCCATGGGAAAATCTCACTTCTTCCTTGTCAGGGTCTAGACCGACCCTAACCCACTGTGTCCGCTCAACCCATAGGCTGTATGTCAAAACTTCCAACATAGAAGTTGTTTCTAACCCTTCCCTTTGTCTTTTCCCAAAATTTGAAAATTTTTAGAATAGCCTAAGTATTTTTCCCGGATTTAATTTCCCTGTCTGACAGATTCCCATGTGTGAGAATTTCAGAGATCCAGGTTTTTGATAATCCTCTGCTCTCTCTCAAACCGTAACCCAAATCTTAAAACTGTAAAAAGAGGAAATTTGCATCTGTTTGTCAGGGACATTTTACCATAATTTCAGCCATTGTCTCATCCTTCTGCTATTTTTCCCATAATGTTTTCCAAAACCTGTCTGTCTGCCCTAGATCCTAGAGTCGTCGGGTTCCGATCCGACTTGCCGGAGCTGTCCAGCTCCGACCATAGGTCAAAACCAGAATCTGTAAAAGGAAAAAATCTTTGCCTAACTTTCCTTTGTCACCCCATAAAATTTGGGAATTTTTATGAAAGTTTAGTACTCGAAATCTAATTTACAGTTAGTATTTTAGGCAAAATCTTGATTTTTTAGGATTTTTATTTATTTTATAAATTTAAAAAATAATAAAAAAATAGATTTTTAAGCTTCATTATGTTTTTAGGGTTAGTCTAGGTGCCCATGCCAAATTTGGCTCAAATACAAGTTCATTTATCTTATGTGTTAGTTTATTTTTAAATTCAGAGGCAAAAATCAAGTCAAATTTGATATTTTGAGATATTTTTGTCATTTCAAGGATTTTATCATGTGAATAAGCATATATAATCATATTAGGGTTAATTTCAATGTCATTTGCATTTCAATTTCTCATTTTTGCAAAATTTATTTTAAAAAAACCTGGTTTCAAGGCCATAGTCATGTTATCGGGGGTATTTTGGTTATTTTGACCTAAATTTCAAAATTCCAAACTTCAATTTTCCAAATTTTCATGCATATCATCATATTTCATCATATTATGTTTGATTTTATTTCATTTAATTTTCAAATTTCTAAATTTTACAAAAATTCTTTCAGAAAACCCTGATTTCAAGGTCATCACGGGTATTTTGGTCATTTTGACCCCAATTTCGAATTTCCAAGTTTATTTTTGAAATTTTATTACTTATTTTTCATGTTTATATCAAAGTAGGTATGAATTTGGGTTTATATCTGAAGAATATCCAATAATTTCTAATATTTTTGGATAAATTCAAAAAAAACTATATTTTGTGCTAACAATGTTTTCTAGTTTTGCAGGAACATTCAAGAAGAAGACTTTTATTTGCTTATTTCATTCAATTCAATGTAATATCAAGTTGTAATAATTTAAAATAAGGGTTACTTTTCATCTTAGAATAGGACAACATTGCATATAGTTTAATTTCTGAAAAATTAAATATCTAATGTATGATGCATATGCCAATTTTCCAAAAAATCACTATGGTTAACATGAATGGCATGTGCACAAGCTCTTAGGGAGTTCACGAATTTGGTGGGATTCGTATTTATGGCCATAGTCAGAATACGAAGAAAACCAAGATTTGTGATCTTCGTATTAGCCACATTCACCTATACTCTTAGGCTAACTTCAAAAAAAATACACTGCATTTCTCAAAATTCAAAAGGATTTTCCAATTCTTCAATGAAATATCTTTAAAATTCATGTTCATTCATTCAATTTGCATCATTTTCAAAATCATGTTCCAATTCCATTTCAAAAAATTGATTTTCCCAAGAATTTCCAAGTCTTTCTCAGGATTTGATTTTATCAGAATTTTGAATTTTCAAATGAGATTTCAAAGTATTTTCCAAGTTCAAATTATGACTTCCCAAGATTTCCACATTTTCAATTTCATTTTAAGATCCCAAAATCGATTTTCTCAAAATATTTGAATTACTTCTGAAATTGATTTTTCCAGAATTCTCAAATCCTATTCAGAAATCGATTTTCTTAGAAAAAGTTATTCCAATCTCAAAAATCGATTTTCTCAAAGTTCTCATTTTCCTAAGAATCCATTTTCATGTCAGAAATCATTTTCCAATGAACTTCTTGATTTTCTCAGAATTCTCAAATCTATTTCCTCAGAAAAGCAATCTAAACCTCAAAATTGATTTCCCAAAGTCCAAGTTTTCCTGAGAATCCATTTTTCAATGCAAAATTCTGATTTTCAATGAATTTCAATGATTTTCCCCAGAATTCCATTTTCAAGCACTTTTCCAATCATTTTCCAAGTACATCTTAATTTTCTAAAGCAAACATCATATTTTTCAAATTGCATCTTTTCAAAATTCCATAGCACATGCCTGATTCTTTGTGCATTCTAGAAAAATAGAGCATGATTTAGATAATTTAACTTAGTCAAAGCACACATTTGATCCTTGGTTCAATTTCCCCTGGTAAAGGCGCCAGGAATGGTTGAACCTCGTTCTGACAGGCGGATCCCATTCCACAAAATTTTTCTGCAATTTTTCAAAACGGCGGCGAGTAATTTTCAAAATCAATTTTCAAAACTTTGGTCGAGTTTGATTCGCAGAATCGTTTCTCTCACTCTCGCAGAGGGAAGGGGAAAATTTTTGTGATGATAACATTTACATAACGAATCCTTACACAAAACTCACTGAAAGGACACAAGTTTTGCTCATCGGACAGTAGAGGAGAAACACCTAGAAGGTAGATGCAATCGATGGTGGCAACGGTGCTCTGACTACACTTCGATGGTAGCAGATGACAAAAAGGGGTGTTTCGGCAGCAGCAGCCGATGGCAAAGGGGTGCTTCGGTGGCAGCAGACAATGGCAAAGGGTGCTCCCGCGGCAGCAAACGACGACAAAGGCTGCATCGTCAAAGGGAGCTTCTGTTACAGCAGATAGTACATCGTCAAAGGGTGATCCAGAATGTTTAAGGTGACATATTGCGAGGAGCTCCTGTTAAAGCAGAGGAGTTTACTCCTTAGGGCAAAAATGACGATGATTTTAACTCTTTTTGGCAGGAGGATATTTTTGTCCTTTACTTGAAACATCGTTTTATGGCGCTAATGGTGGGAAAGGGTACTTAAGTCTTTGCAAACTATAAAACCTATAAAATTTTGGTAATTATTGAAATAAATAAATGTTAAATTCCTTTAAAATAAAAAAATGATAATATGATATGAACATGATCCAAATGGATTTTTGAATCCGAACGGGATCAAATGGATCTAGTAATTGGATGCAAAAATTGCGAGTGGATTCAGATACTAGGTGGATCCGAAATCTAATTATAAGTCAATAGGATCTTAATGGATCCAAATATGGTTGAATCTCAATCAAGATCCGAAAATCTAGTTAGAGAGTTCAGAAGATCCAATATATATTGAAGATCCAACTCGAATGCGAGATCCGTTTGAAAACCCATTTGTTTATAAATGAATTAACAAAGAAAAAAATGCAACAAGAGAGAGTGTGGTGTAGTGGTGAGGCTTGTTACCTCTTGGGGTTTGACACAAGATCAAAACCCACCGTGCGCACACGCGTGTTATGAAGAAACACATTCTCCTTTTTGAAAAAAGAAAAAAACTTAAATAGCCTAAGACGAGTTTAAAGAAAAAAAATCACACAACTTGCAACAAAATGTGAATTGGTGCAGTGGTGGGGTTCGTTGCCCCTTTGGGGACCAACCCTGGTTCAAAACCCCCTAGTGCACATGGTTGTTTGCACAAGTCGACTAGAATTTTCCTTTTTGAAAAAGGTGAAAATGTGGGGGCTAAAAGCTCCTACGTTTTAGCCAATTCAAAAAGCAAGTGGTAACGTGGGAAGTTACCACATGTTGAAAGTCTTGAGAAGATATTTGCTTCTTTTCCCTTTTTCCACGTTTTTAGGAGAAACCCCACCACAAGAGAAGGAATCGTGGGTGAGGAGACGGTTTCATTTTCTTCAAAAAGATTTGAAACCAACCTACTTTGAGGGAGATAAAATAGGGGAGAAGCCTCTTGGAAAATCATGAATCCACGATTTTGGCTCTCTCTCTCTCTCCCTTCTTCTCTCTTTCCTCTCCTCTTTCCCACCCCTTAGGTACACTTTGTAGCACTGGTTCCAACCATTGGATCTACAGTAAGGAGGTGGCAGCTTACATCCAACGTATTCTTCATCCTTCTCCAAATCGATTTTTTTTTTGAGGTAGGTTTTACATTGCCTTGTTGCATGCATAGCACAAGGGTGCTTCTACATGTGTGATGTTCCAGATCTGGATTTAATTCAAAGAGTTTGAGAGCTTTAGATGGAGTATGAAGTTTCTTTTAAAGAAAGTCTTTGAGGAAAGGCTTAAAAACCAAGATCTGTGAGTATAAATTATATTTAATGATTTTAAATGGGGTTATTGATGTTTAAATTTATGTTAAATCATTATTCAAGGTCTGGAATTCATGTTATAGCGGAGGTGCTAAGGTCTCTTGAAAGGTTGATATGATTTGCATAGTGGTTTCAAGAAAGACAATATTGAAGAAAGGCCTCAAAAACCTAAGATTGATTATACAACAATATATGTGATGATTTTTTTTAGGCATAGTTAGTTCATGCTGGATGGTTTTCATTAGTTTTATGGACTGATGTTCATGCTGCATATCATGGATCAGTTTGTATGCAGTTTATATCAGATGCTATTTGTTATTTCCTTTTTGTATTTATGTTTGGTGGTTGCAAATTTGGTATAGACTGAAACCAGGATCCAAGCATGATTGTGATTAGATCTGGATTGTTGTTTTTTAGTAAGCATGTTGCTTGTATATCGATTTTCTTTGATTCACTCATATTGGTCCATGTTTATGCTGATTTTCAAATTCATGTAACTTGATTATTTTCGCAATTTGTGTCGAGTGTGACTTATATTAAACTGGTGTTTATAAATCTATGAAAAATCTGGATTTGGTTCATTTTGCATAAGGGTTGTCTATTTGTTATTAAATCCAAATTTTTAGGCATACTCTATCTGTATTACTCATTCACATTAAATCTGTTTCAACAAGTTCTCATTTAGTGCAAGATGGGTTAAAATAACTTGTTAAATTAATATGCATGTTCAGATTTAAAAGCATGTGCACCCTTAAATTTTTCCATGAAATTGCTATTACTATGAAAGCAGGCTCAACGAGAAGATTTGTTTGGTGCCTCTCTACCTTTTATTTTGGATGCTCAGTAGCCTGTTTAATATACACGTATCTACATCAATTAATGGTTATGCGGGTTCCACTTATATGTCCGAAGTTATATATTGAATAAAAAAAAAGATAGTTATGGTTATGATTTTGTTTTGTTGCGAATTGGATTGCCATATTACAAGAAATATATATATTTCAAGTGTTCTACACTAGTAGGTGGATTCGCTAACTAAGAGCAGGTTCGCAGCGGACTGTAGGCATGACAGCATGGTAGAGCACGCTTGACTGACCAGTCGTGACTAGTCATTTTGACCAGACCAACCCGATCTGCACGACTCCTAGCCTACTAGTTCCAGGCATAGCTACGATAGTCACTAGGACCGCCGTAGTCAAAAAAAAAATTGGGATTTCATAGTCATTCTAGACGTGTTAATGCTATTAATGAGAAATGTTGAGATTGATATTTGATTGACAGTTCATGTCCGCGAGGTGATTGACATATAGATTCCAAGTGATTTCAGAGTTTTGGAGAAAACGGTTTTGGCAAAGACTGCCTACATTTATGAATGTGCTTGTGACAATTATGCATGTTGATTAAGATATGTTGTTTAGTAGGTATAAATGATTCTGCATGTTCCCATGATGATTAGCATGTGAGTGGTATGCATATGATGTAATGAATGCATAAAATGCTAAGACATGTGGTATGGCTGCATAAGATGCATATGGGGTTCTAAGTACATGTAATGATGCCATAACTGCATGTGATTAGGATATTGTTGTGGTATAAGGCTAGAATATGTTAACTCTAACATGCTTGTGGTAGTGACTACATCATGTAAATGTACATGTGATATGCGACCAAAATATAAATATAGTATGTCATGTAACGTGTGCATGTTTTCCCATGTGTGAATGTTGAGCATGTGTTTCGGAAGTGAACCAAAATATATTGAATGAGGGTGGTGATGCATGATGTCATTCTGACAGAGAGTTCGATATAACGAGATGCGTATATATGCAAACCCATGGGTTGAGCTTGTGCACTTCTCGTATGCCTGAGACAATCACTCTATAAGGAAGCAAAATAAAGCATTTGTGGAGTAGACTCATTTTAGGTCTCGTGCAGTTGTATTTATGCTCATATCTTTAATGTTTTGATGTCTTTGATGACAATACTACTGTTACATCATGATATGTAGTGACAAGGTGTTTTCCTGAATCCAACTATCATAGTTATTCTGATAATTAGATGATTATTTATTGACTTGCGTAATTGTTCATGCTTGTATATGTATGCATACAATGTCAATGTAATTTCCTACTAAGACTCGGGCAGGAGTCTGGCCCTTTGATATTACTGTTTTACAGATGCGGTGAAATGAGCTATGGAGCGGTTGCGAAATTGCTGCAGGGAGCCATGTGAACCATATGATCCTTTTCAAATATTGTTGACATTTGTCATCGTTTTATCATTACCACTCTGATTGTTTTACCATAAATAAATTGAGTACTAAATAAATGATTCCAATTTTTGCATGGTATGATTCATTGTTTCAATACCTGTAACTCGCTCAACTTGTTTGACTCAAACTAAAAGAATATTTCCACTGTGATTAAAAAAAAAAAATTTGACATGTATTTTTTAGTTAGAATTGTGGGGCGTTACAGCTTTGGTAGCAGAGCTTAGGCTCAAAGTTTGGAAATAATTTTTTCTCGGTATAAAAATAAAGTTAATTTCCAAGTGTTTTAAATGAACAAATATTGGATTCTTGGTTCATGGCCCCTCTAGCACTCCAGCAACACTCTGTAAGTATGTTTTGACATACTCTTTAAATTTTACATTGTACTATTGTGTAATTATGTATATGAGAACCTAAAAAAAATTCTAGGGACTACACTTGATCGACCTGGTGATGAGATCCAAGTTAACCTATATTTATTTTTATCAAAAAGTTAATGTGGACATCTAAATATGGGCAACTAGATGTAAAGATATATGGTGATATGCACACTTGAGCAGGATAGAGAGCTCATGTGGCACGGGAGCATGTTGAGGACACTTAGTAGTTGAGGGCCAGTTGAAGTTTGGTGTAGAGTTTCGGAAAGGTAATGTTGCTACACTTGAGGATGTGGTTTCCCCAAGCTAGTCTGTGTCAACTCCTGTGAAAGTTGTAGTCCTTGATCTAGGCCCAGAGACTGTTTATGTACTTCATCGAATTCTCCTCAGTACACAACAGCTTCACCTCCTCATTTCACATTACTTAAGCTGAGATAATTGATGAATCATAATGACTATCAAAACTATTATGTCGAACGTATTTAAAATGATATTGTGTTAAGAGTCATTTGATGAGACTCTAAGTTAGTGTTCCTTTTGTTTTTCAACTACGTTGAATGTGTTTGTAACCCTATCATTGTAGAAGGGTATATTTTTGGAGAGGATCTTTTAGACAGAAGGCTAAAGCCTTGTCTTTGCTAGTTGAACCTTTGAATTTCCTGTTGGAGGAAATTGTAGATCCTTAGTTGTTCTTGGTGATGAGAACATGCATAAAGATGTATGTGCTTGGAAAATTGTTTATGAGTTGCCTATGATGGTAGTCGACTCCTGAGAGGGTCGTAGATGGGGACAACATAACATTGAACTTCAGGGTGTTATTGTTTTTTAGAGAATCGTTGTGGGAGTTCTTGTTCTCAGCCACAGTCGAAGGAGATCGTGGTGTGATGAGATTGACTCAGGTGGTTATTTTTTGTGATGCTAGTGATGCCGTTAGAGTGGTGATTCTCTGACGATGCCATTAGAGTGGTGATTCTCTAATGAAGGTTGTTGAAGTAGTGATTCTTTAACGATGTCATTAGAGTGATGATTCTCTGACGATGCCATTAGGGTGGTGATTCTCTAATGAGGGTTATTGGAGTGGTGATTCTCCAGCAATGTTGTTAGAGTGGTGATTCTTTGACGATGTTGTTAGGGTGGTGATTTTCTAACGATGCCATTAGAATAGTGATTCTCTAATGAAGGTTGTTAGAGTGGTGATTCTCCAGCAATACCGTTAGGGTGGTGATTCTCTAATGATGCTGTTGGGGTGGTGATTCTTCAGCAATGCCATTATGGTGGTGATTTTCTAATGATGTTGTTGAAGTGGTGATTCTTTAACAATGTCGTTAGGGTGGTGATTCTCTAACAATGTCATTAGAGTAGCGTTTTCATTACAAAATTTTACTTTTGCAAGTCAAACTGGCCTTTGAAAAAGATTTTGAAAATAACTTGCCTCCATTTTTAAAATGTGGGAAAAAATCGTAGAAAGAGACTCGTATGTCGGTACGAGATTCAATCGTTCCTAGCGCCTTTACCAGAGGTAATTGAAGCAAGGATCAAAAGTATGCTTAGCTTTGCTCAACTTGTCTAAATCGTGTTCCATTTTCTAAATGCACAAAGAATCAGGCATGTGCTATGGATTTCAGAAAATGTAGGTTTGAAAACATGATGTTTGCTTAGAATAACTGAAATACATAGAGAATTCTTGGAGAATATGTCACTTGGAAAATAGTGAATCATGGTGAGAAAATATTTCTGAGGAAAATGAAAATCGATTTCTGAAGAATCTAGAGGTTTTGTGAAAATCGATTTCTGAGAAATCATGAAATGACTTAGAGAATATTGATTTCTTTGAATTTAAACTTCAAAATAAAGAATATGACTTGGAAAATTGTGATTTGAGCTTGAGAAATACTTGAAATACCATTTGAAAGCTCAGAGTTTTGAGAAAGTCAATTTCTAAGAAAGTCTTAGAAAATTTTGAGAAAATCGATTTCTCTGAACTAGAATTGGAATTTGCAAATTTAGAAAATGATGCCAATTGAATGGATGGATATGGATTTGAAAATCATGGTTTTGAAGAATTGATAAAATCCTTTTGTATTTTTGAGAAATGCAGTGCATTTTGAAGTTAGCCTAAGAGCGTAGGCTGAATGTGGCTAATATGAAGATCACAAATCTGGGTCTTGTTCGTATTCTGACTATGGCCATGAATACGAATTCCACCGAGTTTGTCAACTTCTTAAGAGCTTGTGCACGTGCCATTCATGTAGACCATGGTGGATTTGTAATATGTGCATGAATGACAAACATCAGATATTGAAATTTGCAAAAATAAACTATATGCAATGCTCCATATTCTAAGGAGAAAATGTAAATCTTATTCGAAATATTACATTTGATATTACATTGAATTGAATAAAAGAGAAATAAAGTGAAAAGCTAAGTCCTCCACTTGAATAATCCTGTAAAACTAGAAAAGCTTGTTAGTGAAGATATGTCGGCTTTTCTAGATTTATCCAGTAATATCTAGAAATTGTTGGATTTATCTAGACATAAGTTTTTCCCCATGATTCACTAAGATAAACATAATGAAATATGAAATAAAATGGAAGAAATAATAAGTATAAACAACTTTGAACTTCAGAATTTTGTGAAAATGACAAAAATACCCCTGAAAACAAGACTATGGCCTTGAAATCAGGGTTTTTAGAAAGATATTTTGTAAAATGCAAATTTTGAAATTCAAATGAGAATAAATCAAACACAAAATGATATGATATGATATGATTAAAAATATAAAAATCAAAGTTTGGAATTTCGAAATTGAGGTCAAATGACCAAATTGCCTCTGATACCAAGACTATGGCCTTAAAATCATGGTTTTCAGAAAATATTTTGGTAAAAACTTGGGACTTAGGGTTTAAATAAGATCAAATAATAGCTAAATCAAACATGACATGTCCTAGCATGATTCTAAACAAGAACAAACCCTTAAAACATGAACGTATACCCAAAAAATAAGAACTATCATGAAAATCATGATTTTGGCAGTGTTTCGGGATCCTGCTGGCACCCTGTTTTGCAATTTAATTCATTCAAGCATCAAATGATATCCAAAATCAGTAAAAATCGACATATGAACTTATTATAGCCCTAAAAATGGATTGGAATCATAAAAAGATATTTTTGACATTATTCCAATTCAAAAATTATATTAAAACCCTAAAATATGCTATTTTTACCCGCGAGCACATGCCTGTCATGGTGTCAGACCTGAATTAGGGGTCAATTTACCATAGAAATCCTTGACATTTTACAGAGACATAATAGACATAAAAACATATAATCTCCATTTTACAGATCGGAGAAATCATCTTTGGTTAGGGAGATATCGTTCCGGAAATCATTACTTGAATTTAATGAATATAAAATTGATCAAAACAGACACTTCTGGTTTTAAATACAAGGAAAAATAACAAAACACATCAAAAAAATTTGAGATTTCTGCAGTGAATAACATACATGTAAATAATAAACTTCTTTATTAATAGATCATTAATCAGAACTCCAGTTAGGAAGATTCAATCAACACAAGTTGAATTAGGGTTTTAATAAATCATAACGAGTTCTAAAACATGGATCTGACTTTCTGACAAGAAAAAATAGTGAACAGTGATATAAAAATACAAAAAAATCATAGTAAATAATAAGCATTAACACAAATCTACTGCATTTTACGAATCACAAATCGGACTTTGGATGACAGAAATAACACACTTGCAAGTTACCTATGAATTTCAATAGCGATTTTAACAACTGGAATTCACGATTCGATCTTTTTATTTTTCTGACAGAGTTACTTAATCCTAAAACCTCTAATTTTTTTATAAAGACTCAATAACATATTCGTTGACCACATAAAATTTTTAGCAATTTTTAACAAATATTTAAACACAGAATAACATGATTTCTATAATTCTAGAATCAAAACACATGGAAATCTAAGAAACACTAAAAAGAACATGATTTAATAATTGAAAACAATAAAAAAATACCTAAACAGCAAAGCAAAATTTATTTTAATCCTGAAACATATGCAATGAACATTAATATGATAAAAAAATAAAAGAAAACAGGGAATCCATGGCTGAAATTAATTTTACCTTTGAAAGCATGGATTTAACCCATTTAACAGGTAAATCTCATGTTTCGTTGGTTAAGAACATGAGAAATAGTAGTATAAACGATTCTAATGGATTAGAATCTCAAAAAAATGGCATGGAACAGGGTTAGATCATCTTTTTGGATAGAACTTGAGGTTCTTGGATGTGATCCATGGTTAAAAACCATGAAAAAAAGGGCGCCCATGGTGAAATCCATGGTAAAATATAAAAAAACTAATAAAAAATATGAAAAACCATTAAAGGAACTCACCTTAGGGCTGCAGCCCCTAAGGAGGAAGGAGAGATGCTGGAGAGGAGAGAGAGGCTCCAAGAAAGAGGTGAGAGAGGAATAAGGGTCGACCCCTCCTATTGGATCTATTTATAGATTAAAAAAAAGACTCCTAATTAAGCCTAACTAATGAGGTTTGACTTTTTCAAAGTTTATCTAAACTACCTACCTATAGGGAGCGATTTTTTTGGGAGAGACCTAACCTAGTTGGACTCTATCTAGCTTGACCTAACTAAGCTAACCAACCTAGAGAGACTCCAAGTGTGGCGCCACTTTGGGTTTTTCACAAAACCTAATTTTTAAAACTTTAAAATCAAAGTTAAAGACTAGAGTAAAAATAAGGGCTTTTTAAAATTAAATTTTTACTCAGCTAGACTCATAACCTAATTAGGACATGGACTAACCCTAGTCTAACCCTGACTTTTGCAAATGTGGCGGTACCCAGAGTAGGCCCCACTTGAATTTTAAAAAACAATTTTAAAACTTGCAAATGAGAGGTTTTTCAAAGATATTCAAAAATACACTTGGAATTGAAAATCTTGAAATGGCACAGAGTTCTGGCTGAGTCAGAACTCCTCCAGATATTGCGCCAATTGAGTGGTCCCTACATTGAAGTTTTGGAAAATTTGAAATAAAGACTGAAAATGGCTTTAAAAATGGGTTAAAATTAATAAATGGAATTAAAAGGTTTGAAAATAGAGTCCTAAGTGAACTAGAACGCTGGACCAGAGTCTTGAACCAATTAGGACTCTGAGATTTTAGAATTTAAAAGCCAAATGAAGGAGTTTTTGAAAGATTTTATCAGAACTGGTGAAAATAAATCAGAAAATACAGTCAGGGTTAGAGTCCTAACTCAAATAAAACTCTGAAAGAGAGTTCTGAATCAACTGGGACTCTACAAAATGGACTGATTTTGGAAAAACAAGTGGAAAAGATAAAAATGGAAGTAAAAACAAACTCCAGAATAGACTTTTAACTAGATTAGGACTCTAGGACAGAGTCCTGATCGGACTAAAACTCTAGATTTTTTTTGGTATTTTCTAAAAAACAGATGAAAGAACTTGCGAAAACAGTGAAAATAATGACAAGTATTGAAATCAAACAGACTTCCGATCCAACTGGAACTCTGGGGACAGAGTCCTAATTGGACTAAAACTCTCAGAATTTTAGATTTTCTAAGAAAACAAATAAAAGGATTTTGAAAAACAGATGAAAATAAGATGGAATTGAAGTCTAGTTCAGAGTCCTGATCTGATTAGGACTCTGAAAAGGGGTCCTAATTTGACTAGAACTCCGAGAATTTTTGGTTTTCTAGGAAATAAATAGTGAGATTTAAACAAGGCTTTTGAAAACCAGTGAAAATGAAGTGACAAAACAAACTTTGGATAGAGTCCTGATTCGATCAGGACTCTGGGACAGAGTCCTAATTCGATCAGGACTTTGGGATAAAATCTCAGAATTTTGAAACTTCATGATAAAGGTACAACAATTTTGATTCCTGAAGAGATAAATAGAAGGATTTTTGAAAGATTCTCTCAAAATTGAAATCAAGGTCAAAGTCCTGATCCAACTGGGACTCTTTAAATAGAGTCCTGGTTCAACTAAAACTCTGAGTTTTTTATTCATTTTGAAAGATTTTGAAAAATTTAATTAAAAATAGGCAGAATACCAACGAAAGATAGAGTCCTAATTCGATTAGGACTCCGAGAAAGAGTCCTAATCCGGTTAGACCTCTAGAATTTTGGCTAAAATGGATGATTTTCAAAGTCATATGAGAAGGTTTTGAAAACAAGTGAAGAACAGGAGTAACAGACGAAATCGAGATAGAGTCTTGATTCAATTAAGACTCTGAGAAAGAGTCCTAATTTAACTGGGATTCGAGAATTTTGCCCAAAATGAAAGATTTTGATAAGTTTTCTCAAAAATAGGTAAAAAATGTAGTAAAAGGTAAAGTTTTGATCCGACTAGGACTCTGGAAAAAGAGTCCTAATCCAACTAGGTTTCTAAAAAAAGAGTCCTGATTGGACTGGGATTCTTAAATTTTGGTCAAAAATGACAAGAATGGGCAAGGGATATGACTATATCTGGTTTAAAATGAGAATGGAGTATTGAAAAGATTCAAAAAGATGAAAATACTGAGTCCTGATCCGACTAGGACTTTGAAATTTTTGAGATTTTTTATTAATAAAGGCATCTAGAAGTGACACCACCTAAATGGGTCTCATCTGAGAATTAAAATCAATTAAAATTGAGTTTAAAATGAATCCAGATTATTTTCTAAGAAAAAAACTTCAAAATATAAGATCCTGGAGGTTGACAAATAGTAGAATGTCAATTCAAAACCCAGGTTTTGAAATTGACTTTGAAAGAAAAGTTTTAAAAGCTCGAATCTGGATTTAATATTATGAAAACAGGAGTTCTGCATCTCGATAATGAGATGAAATGACATGCAATGCTATGCAATGAAATGAAACGATATGTCAAATGCATGCAGTGATATGCAATGGCACATGAAATGCAAACACTAAATGAGGGTGAAAATTTGGTGTGTTTACAGATGTCCCTCTTTCCTACTAAACTGGTTGAAAGCCGAGCTCAGTGGCAAAGAAAAACACACCAAATTTAGACTATAAAAATGCCCCAGTTAGAAGAATCTGACTCGGTATGAAAGAATTAGCTCTGGTGATTATGATAGATATGGGATGGAGAATAAAGATGAAAATTCACCTCATCGAGACAAGGCTCAGGCTTAGCCCTTAACCTGGATGAGACAATACCTCATGAAAGAACGAGATTCAGGCTTAACCCTTAACCTAAAAGAGACAGTACCTCGTGGAAAAACGAGGTTCAAGTTTGACCCTTATTCTGAAGGGGGACGATACCTCGTGGAAAAACGAGGTTCAGGCTTAACCCTTAACCTGAAGGGGGACGATACCTCATGGAAAAATGAGGTTCAAGCTTAACCCTTAACCAGAAGGGGGACGATAAACAAAATCCTCAAATGAAGAAACCATGATGGGACCTTTGAATTTTGCATAATAAATCCAAGAAGAGTTTGCAAAAGGAAGAAAGGAGGTTCCCTAAAGCTTGAAAATGGATTGATCTTGGACGTCTCATTGCTAAGACTAGATGACTTTTACAACAGATGACCTTTTGCAGAAAATTCAGGTTTAACCCTTAACCTGAACGGGAACTGTCTATGGTGGGACAGTTGGAAACACAAGGAAGTGTGCGAATTTGAGAGCCCAGGCGCTCAGATCAAAACAAGAAGGGAAGGATTTTGAACAACTCTCGTCATCCGGTCCTAAAAAGGAATAAAAACAACGCTTGGATACATCAAAATAGATATCAAGCTCTCACTTCACGTCAGGATAACTTGAAAAGATTGCCAATAAGATAAAAATTATAGTTAATTCAAGAATGATTGAAAATAAGCACATATATATGAAAAATATTCCCTCTTTCAGCCTAGAGTATTACCTCCATCTGGACTTAACTTCATAGAATTAAGATTTGAATTCAAACTACTTGCAATTGACTTTCTTTCAAGGAGGCTATCAATTTCCTTGATATGAACATAAAAGAAAGAATTTTCATTGTGAAAGCAATTGGTGAAAGGATATTGATAAAAGAATTTCACAAAATTAAAGAAGATTCTTGATAGATTCGGCAGTTTGATATCCTGGGATTTTTTTCTCAGGATGGTCTTTCTGTACTTCTTTTTTGACAGAATTGGAGCTCTCTTGGGTTTCTAGGGAGTTTATTACATCATCCTTCATTTTGGAAATGTCCTAGCTTTTCTCTTTTTGGGAAGGGTATGTCACAAACTCCTTCATCTTGAAGATGATCCGATCCTTCTTTGCCTCAGATATTATATTGACAATATTGGTTCATTGGTTGGTGGTCTCTTAATAATAGCTGAAATTAAATATCTTTTAGGGTTTGTCGAGGGGGTCGTCACATTCGCCTTCAACTTGGTGGTGATCTGAAGTTTTCCTGGAAGGATCCGTCACAAACTCCTTCATCTTAGAGATGATCCAAATCTTCTTTGGCCCGGGGGTCCAACTCATCCACCAGCCTTCAACTTGACGATGATTGAGAGATCCCTTTTGCAGATATTTAATTGCAGCTTGGGTGATTGAGGAGATATGGATTAAATGGATTTTTTTTTATTGCCCAGGATATTTCGACTACCTTGTCTTTACAAGAATGATCTTTAAAAATGTGTCGTAGCTTCGATCAATATCAATCACTTATGGCTTTGCGACAATATTGAATTTTCTTTGTTGGCCATATCAAGGATTTATTCTTCATCCCTTTGGTTGGTCAATAGAAAGACTTTAGATTTTGAATCCTTCTTCGTAAAAGCTTCGCTCTTTTGGAAGTAATATTGAAGGTAACTTGAGGTAATTCTTTTGTGTAATAAAAGATTTTTGGAATCAACAACTATTTTTCACAACAAATTGGCAAAATATTCTTGGAATCCTTGGTGAAAGAAATCGCTTGAGGTCTAAACGACACATCCGTGGCTAGATTCTCCTCTCTTTTCCTCAAAGGAGAGACTCAGGCTTGACCCTTACCTGAACGGGTAACAAAAGATACTCCTCTCTTCCCTGAAGAGGAGGTGTTTGCAAAACGAACTTTCGAAGAGAAATAAAGTTTTTGTCAAAACTCCCTATTTCTAGACTTCTCTTATGGAAAGGGGGCCGCTAACAAAGGTTGGAAAGGATATCAAAGATGAGCGAGTCCATCACGCTCTCCCTGGAAAAAGTGTCCTCAATGATGAGATGGCCTAACAAAAGATATTTAGGGTTACAAGGAGAATGAGCTTTCGTCGAAACTCTCCCTGAAAAAAGGGTTCCTTGTGTGACAATAAAGATTATTTTGCAAACTATTCGTGAAGCACGAGTCTCTTCAAACTCTCCCTATAAAAAGGGGTTCAACGAACGAACAATAAAGACATGCGAAAAGAACAAGCTCCCTCGAACTCTCCCTGGAAAAAGGGTCCATCACAAGAGAAATGATTGATAATTGATTTTGAGCTAGTTGGCAGACGAATTCAACACAAAGGTCGAATCTTGAAAGACCATAATTGTCGGATGCGACCCGAAGGTTAAAAAATATGATTGACTTCGATAGAATCTATTAACCCAAAGATTTTGCTTGCTAAAAATTGATGATCGGAGGTCTGACTAACAAAATAGGTGACCCGAAGGTATGATTGATAGACTAGAGCAACCCAAGGGTCTGACAAAGATTTTTTGGTTCACAGATTTGGAGATTAACATTGAGTTTGTACCCCAATGCGAGTCTAGTGTTTGGGTTGCGACTAGTATGAAGACTGAATTTTGACAAAGTACCAGTACGAGCACTAGATTTTAAAAGATTACCAGTACGAGCACTGGATTTTAAAAGATTACCAGTACGAACACTAGATTTTGAAAGATCGTCAGTATGAGCACTGAGTTTTAAAAGATTACCAGTACGAGCACCGGATTTTAAAAGATTACCAATACGAGCACCAGATTTTAAAAGATCGCCAGTACAAGCACTGGGTTTTAAAAGATTACCAGTATGAGAACTAGATTTTAAAAGATTACCAGTACGGGCACCGGATTTTAAAAGATTACCAGTACAAGCACCGGATTTTGAAAGATCGCCAGTACGAGCACTGGGTTTTAAAAGATTACCCGTTAGTTGTGATGGGAGATTTTCAATCATCACCCTCACGAAGACTCAGACAGTTGATCGGGACCTCTAGACTTGTCCCTTATGGAGAATAGATATAAGCAAATGCAAACACATGCGGATAAACGTGAATGTATGTGAATGAATACGAATAAGCAAATGATGAAAGATTTTGTTTGATCCTGCCTGCATACAGGGTATTTTGAATAATAAAAGAACAAGTTTTGTAACAAAAATGCCCCAATGTATTCTGGGAGAGCGATATTTGGATAAAAGAGTAATTCATCATTGTTAAAGGAGATTTATCGAGGGATACAAAAGATAGCAAAGAAGTTTTCTAAGTATAGAATTTCTTCAAGTGTCGAGCATTGATAGGATCGGGTAATTCTACCATGTTTGCATTAATCAGACGATATGAATTACGTGGTAATGCTTCTTTGACCATATAAGGCCCTTCCCAGTTTGGTGACTATTTGTCGCGTGAGCGATGCATGAGATGAGTTGTTGATCTGAGGACCAAATCATTAATTCGGAACCTTCTTTTGATGACTGATTTGTCATATTGCCTAGTTATCATCTGTCGATAAGATTAAGCATGCTCTGCTGCTTTGAGTCTTTTCTCATCGAGTAGATCAAGTTGTACCAATCTTTGCTGCTGATACTAATCGAGTGATAGCTCTAGAAGAGATGCAAATTTAAGGTCATTTATGAACATGAAGAGGCAATACCACCTCAGTTCCATAAACAAGCTCTGAAGGAGTTGCGTTGGTCGGGGTTCGAACGGTGGTTCGATACGCCCAGAGTGCATCATGGATTTTCTCATGCCAATCACGCTCCGTTTCAATGGTTATTTTCAAGATGCGAATCAAAATTTTGTTTGTAGCTTCCGCTTGACCATTCCCTTGGGGATAGTATGGAGCAGAAAATTGATGATGAATTCTGAATTTCGAACAAAAGGTCTTCATTTTCTCATTCTTGAAATGAGTGTCATTATCTGAAACAATGTCATGCGGTATACCGAAATGACAAAGAATATTCCTGTGAATAAATGAGACCACATGTCGGCCTTCTATTGTGCATAGAGTGACAGCTTTCACCCATTTAGGATATAAACCAGGCATATCCTCGTAAGTCCATGCGAACACTTCTTGGTATTGTTTGAGAAAATCGTTGAGCCTTTTCTTCTCATCTGCGCTCAGTCCAATGCCTATTTTAAGAATCTTTGAACTACCCTCTGAACCAATATTGATGTCTTCAGTTGGGTCCTGAACTAGGGTCGATGGCTCATCTTGTTCCTGAATCGCTACAAACTCTGGAAATTCTTGAAGAGATAAATCAAATTTTACAGCTTTTCTGACTGTTTTGTGACTTTACTATTCCCAGTTCTTGCCTTAACCTGATAGATCTTCACAGACTTCCACACGATTGATGGATTGGTGACTAGTCTCCTTATTGATTGGGAAGACATTCTGAAAAGGAGTAGCATTTTTAGAGAAAGTTGGCTTATCATGAAAAAATTGCATGAAACGGAAAGGATAAATGACAACGAATTTCGAAGACAAATTATAGAGAAGGAAAGGAAGGATGGCATCCCAATGAATAAGAAAAATTGATAACTTTATTGAAGATTGAAATGATGACATAAAGGAAATGAAATGAAGTGAGACATCGTCCCTACAAAATACAAGAATCAAAGAACCGAAGTGGAAAAAGAATGATAACAGAAGCTCTCAATGGGTCCCTTTGATAAAGACAATATCCTTATGAGATTTGTTGCCCATGAATCCCAACCCTGCTCTGTACAGATGATGATCAAGGATTACTAGCTCTAGTCGGCCACCTCCATTCTTGCCTAGGTCTTTGAAAGGCTGATAGTCGTGTTTCAGTAGAAGATCAAATCCTTTCTTGACTTTTATGAATTCTGGGAATAAAGGATGATCTCTGAAAGTGCGATAATCAAGACGACCTCTGATTTTAAAGAAATATGATCCTTGCCATCGGACCATTGCCGCGGTATGCTTCATCTCTGGTGTTGCCTCTAGCTTCAACATCTTAAGATTTTCACTGAGAATAACCTCTTTGCTCTTCTTGATGCTAGGAATATCACCAGTATAGGTCGATCGGGGAATCATAGGTTGAGGCAGCCTTTCTTCTGGGTCTTCTCCCAGGATAGTAGTAATTATGCCCCCTTAGACCACTTAATGCACTCGTGTAGGGTAGATGGCACTGCATTGGCGTTGTGAATCTATGTTCGCCCCAATAAAAGATTATACGTCGGTGGCATATTGACAACATGGAAAAGCATTATGTGAATAGAGTAGTTGATAAATATTTCCAGAAAAATCTTGTCCTTTGTTGTTTGCCCATGATTATCAAATCCATAAATGGTGATCGGATCTGGTGTGTATTCTTCTTCTTTTATACCCAAAGCCTTGGCAGTCAATTCAGGGAAAATGTTGAGGCTACTGCCTCCATTTATAAGCACATGGGGTACAGTCATCTCCCTGGTTCGAACCACAATGTACAGAGCATTGTTATGAAATGCATGGGGCTTGGGTAGGTCTTCATCAGAGAATGTTATGGGAGCATTGGTCATGGCCTGATTAACGATCTGGGCCATATCTTCAGGGGTGGTGCCTGGCTTAACCTTGATTTTTCACAGTAAATCATCCAGGACTTGCTGATGCTTGGGAGAATCACGCGCCAATTCAAGGATCAGGATATTTGAGAGGGCAGTAATCGGTCTTTGCACTGTATCGACCTTCTCCTCTGATGCTTTGTCCTTTTCAGACACTGATTTAATAAAGCTTTTGGAGAACCATGGCATTCTTTTGGCCACCTCAGGAGATATCCCAATAGGCTCTTTTGAGACTTTCAGTTTGCTGAAGGCTGAAACGAGGTCCATCTTCTGAGTATTGGACTGGGTCTTATGTAATACTAATACCTGATGTTGAATATCAATATCACTGTTGGGACATGGCTGGATGTGATTTTGTGGCTGAAATGGGTGATCAGATATCATTACAGTTGAATGTTGAAGGAAGGGTTGATTCAGTACGGTCATCTTTTCATCTTTGGCGCCTTCCACCAGAAGATTTTTGTCAATACAATCCTGAATAATATTCTTTATAATGAAACAAATTTCAATGTCGTGTCCCATTGTTCGGTGGAACTTGCAAAATCTGTCCTTCATTTTACCCATAACTACTGGTGGATCAGCTACCCTTGGAAGTTTAATCATGTTGTTGCCAAGCATATATTCTAGAACTGTTTCGAGGGACTGATCCAAGGGAGTAAACTTGTGATTATAACTTCACCCTTTATGCTTCGGCTTTTCTTGAGGCATGGACCCTTGCTCGAGAGTCTGCTGAGGCTGTCTATCATACTGAGGGATCGACTTGCCTTTGTGTTCGTTCTTGCTGGGATTTGATCCCCCTGAACCAGAGTTGTGATCTTTTGCATTTCCCTTGTGGTGGTTCTTACTGTTGTTGGTGGAATAGGTGAAATGGGTTTTCTTCTTTGATTTTTGCTGACTATTGTTCCTAGTGAACATGAAGCTCTCATAAGATCCATTTTCCACACTCAACTCAAGTCATTTGGCTCGTTCTGTCAGTTCTATGAAGGTCTTTGATGAAGAGATGGAAATCAACCCCTTAAGGGTTGCAAAAAGTTATTCAAGATTAGAGACAATGCATGTCCTTCTGATATTGGATCTCACAATCTTTGGCTTTCTCATTTTCTTTCTGCTTCAAACCGCAGAGGTGGCTGAGGGTCGGGAGTGCATCAACATTAAATAAGAAGCGCTCAATAAAAAAATTGACCACTTTGTCGAACTCCCTCAATTCTATGGGGTTAATGTGCTCTGAATACCATTTCGCTGCAATACCCTCCAGACTATGAGGAAAACAGAGAAATAAGGCTCGATTGTTCCTCCTAAACCAGAAACACTCCGGAAAGAAAAGGGCGAGATGTGCTTTTGGATCACCCAAACCATCAAATTTGATAAATTTTCTAGGGAGGTTATCAAGATTGTCATCTCCATCCAGTCCGTCGTAGAAATCTTCACTTGTAAAAACCTTCTTGCCCTTGTCACGAGCTTGCATATCCTTAACCATCTTAACCACGTCTTTAAGTTGTGGTTGTGTAGGATCATTAACATACCGATTCCTGGTCTTATAGGCTGGTCCTTGCCCCTGGGTTGACCTTCGAAGTTCCTGTTGTGTATCATATTCCTCATCGATACCACCTGCTGACTCTGCTTCACCGAAAGTTTCCTCACGATGATTCTGCCTCTGAGATTTTCACTGTTCGGCCCTTGACTTTTTTCTTATGGTGAATTTTTTCTGAACTGGCCCCTATTTCTTCAGATAGCATTTTGTTCATCATCTTCTGAAATAACAGATACATATGAGGGTCAATGTCATCATTGCTTTGTTGGCTTCTGTTTCCAGCAGATCGTGGAGAGGTCATTTCTTGCTCTAAGCCTGAAGAGTAGCTGATATGCTGAACTGGTGCAGTTTTCTTGCCGGACATTATATGAACCATGTAAGGATGCAAGTGTTCTCTATAGGACAAAACTGAGGGTTATCTGCTGAAAATGGTTTTGAATAGGAAACATTTGCTGGATATCTGGTAGACAATTTGAAAGATGTCCTAATACTAGGGACTGAGTCGTCGCTGGATTCACGACAATTGTGCTGCTATTCTTTGCAAAATAAACAACTAGAAATGCGTCTTGTTACCTAGGCAAGGTCATCAAACCATGATAAAATAAAAATGAAAGGAACTTTATTGAAGAAAATATGATTTAATAATAAACTTGACAGAGGAGGGGGACAAACAATTTTCCACTACTCCTGATAATCATTGGACACCCGAGGACCCATAAAAAGAGTAAGATTGACAAAGGAATCCCAACTATATCTGGCAGAATGGTATGCTCTGGACCACTATGCTGATGCGAGATCAAACTTTGGCATGATCCCTGAAAGTAGATGAGCTTCTACGCGTTTCTACCTCTGAGAAAATTGCCTGACACACCGCTCTGGATGGTAATAGGTGCAGAAGTATGGGCCAAGTAGCCTAAACTGTTTGCCATACGCATAAGTATATCTGGGAGGTGATTCCTGATGATCAAAGTAGTCTCACACGACCTCTTCCTCTTGGAGATTGTCGATCAAAAATTTGTATCGTGCAACTGGAAGAAGCTTCTCGCCATTGTATCTAAATGAACTGGCTCTGGTTGGCACATGCCGGAGGAACCTGGACCACAGGGCATAGGTGCACCCCTCTACAAGAATTGATTCTCCAAGTGCGAAATGGGTCAACCCTCGATACAGAAAAGCGAGTGTGGCCATGGCTATAGAGAGGTGGCTAGTCTATCGACTTCCCCACCTTCGTAGAAGTTGAACTATCCTGATATCCATGTAATTTTGTCTGTCTGGAAAGAGAGCCAATCTCATAGTGCATAGGACCATCGCATGATGGATTCTCTCTCGAGTTGTTCGAGATAAGGAACTGACTTCCACAAATGCCCCATATTGTTTGTAGATTTCGAGCAGGTTCACATATTCATTTCCATTTTCCTCGATCAATGGCCAAGACTTGCATCCTGTCATGCGGGCTAAAGCATCTCGGGGATCCAGACCCTTGACAATGATTAAGAATTGTTTCTCCAATGAATCTCCTGGATGACCAGCTGGCTCGGGCAATCCCATAATTTTTGAAAACTCATTGTGAACACCCCAAATTTTTCAAAATCTTTTAAATATTCCCTTTTTGCCCCTGATTTCATTTTCTGAGCAATTGAGTCACCTTTAAATCTAAATTCCATTTTATTTCTCAAATTTTACTGAAAATAAATTCATTTTACATATTTTGACTCAATTTCAAATCTGGATCCATTTGACAAGATCCAAATCTGAGTCTCGTTGCTCAACTTTTAAATTAAAATTACAGAAAATACCAAAAATAGTTTTTAAATAGCTCGGACAGTCCATCCGGCATCCGTTTGGATCCATTGCATGGTACTTCTCGATTTGAGTTTTAAAACTCGAACATTTTCTCAAAACCTGGACCCAAACCCACTTTCTGAAGAAAATTCTAAAGTTCAAACCCAGATTTTCAGAAAACCTCTCTCTTTGTAAATATTTCTCGAAAAATACAAAAAAATAGTCTTGTCTCATATTACTTAGGTTTTTAGGGTTTTATTTCTAAAATAAAAAAATCAGAAAATGCCCGGAAAAAGAAATAAAATAATCAAAATAATAAAAGAAAATGTTTTTTTTTTTAAAAAAAGAAGAAGAAGAAACTCGTTTTGGAAATATCTTCTTTAGAAGACCTCTTTTTGGAAAATTTAGGGAAAACCCCCTTTACAAACCTCAAAAGTCGAGTTAGGGTTTTGGAGGAACCCTCTCGAGTTTTCTCTCTCTGGCTGCACCTCCTTCCTTTATCCCACCGAACCCTGGAAGCTTCCATCCTTCCTCTCTCGCAGAACTTCACCATCACACATCTTAACCATCTCCCATTCATCCCCCAACAACCTCCATCTCCTCCTCCGTAAGCCCTTCTTCGCCAACGGATTACTCTTCCCCACTTTCTTTAAAATCAGCAAAGGGAAAACCCTAAATCCATCAGTTTCCACCCTTTCCCTTTCTCTTTCCTTCAGAAGGACTGTTTTTCACCCCTTCCCAATCGATCTTCTTCTCTTCCTTCATTCTCATATCTTCCCCATTTTCCTCTTCTCCATACAACTTCTCACCCCCGCACCCTTCTTCATGCCTCATCGTGTTTCACCCCTTCAGTTTCTTCACGCTTCTTCTCTGATTCTCCTCAAGCAGTAGTGGAAGACCAGTTATCGCAGCCACCGCAGGTAAGTAATTGTTCTTTCCCCTTTTGTTTTTCTCTGTAAAGAACCTCCCCCCAGGTGAGCTACGATAAGTGGCCATTCTTGCTTTATTTTCTGAATTTTCTTTCATTTTCCTATCTTAAAATCCCATTTACGCACTAATGGTGGTGCCCGATTGCTTGTACGATCTCAGCCCATCCCCGTGCCACAGCAACGGGATCTCTGATCCCAACAATTTTTGTTTTCTTTTTTTTTATATATTTTGATCTGATTCGATTTTAGTTTCCTCTCCGATTTTGCCTTACTCAATTCATGTTCTTGCTTTTTAGCTTGATTCCTATTTTCCTCTTAGTTACTTTGATTTTTGTTTTCGATTTTTGTTGATTTATGTTTTTGTCTCGATTCTTGTTTTTCATGTCTTGAGCTGTTCCTAATTTCAATTCATGTTTATCGTTCTCATTATTTTGACTCCATTATGACATTCCCCATTTCATCGTGACTTCTTCATCAGCATCTCACGATTTACACACGCTGCCTTACTTTGTTTTCAATATTTCTGCAAGACTACTGTAGTCATTCCCTCTACCGTGTGCATCTAGGGGTGTGTTACAGAGGAGTTTCCCTTTTTCTTTTTCTTTATCATTGATGTGTGTTGGCTAAGGTTATGGTCAAAATAATTGTTGCCAAAAGCAATTTCGATGTTCATCCAACAGAGCAATCCCCATGTTTCTTTCATATATCTTCTCTTGGATATTCAGTTAACCAGATCGGAAAGTGGCTCATGTCTGATGTGTGGTGAAGACATTGAGGCTTGATATACAGTAAGCCCTGGGTAGTCTTACAAATATGGAAATGGTCGGGGATCTGATCAGTTTTGAACCTATTGGTGTTGTGCCTAAAAGAATTCTCGGGATTGAAAGATGGTCCACGTCTGATGAAGAAGAATCCTGGTACAGTATTATTTGCAGCAACACCACTGTAGTCTCACTGCCTGTTTATGTCTTCTGTGATATGTTCCTGCTCATTTGTTATGTCTCGGCATTGCATCAAGTGTTATGATTTCTAGACATATCTAGTTTATTGTATGAGCCCATTGATTCTCTGTATTTATGTTTCATTATATTTCCTGCACACTTTGTTTCGCAGTCAAAGAAGAAGTTTGAGATGGCTTAACATACCTGAAAGTAGGTATAAAGTGAAGTCATGTCCATGAGCAACAAGGGTAAAAGTGAAGATAAGAGCTTTAAGCTAATCAATGGTGGGTTGTTTCGTATTGTCTAAATAGCTATAAGTTTAAAAAATCTTCAACCATGTTTTCGGGCCTTGCTTAAGCAAATAAATATATATATATATAGCAGAAGTTAGTCATTTCTATTTTTCCCATTATCCTTCATCCTATTTCCTGTATTAGCATCTTTGCACCTTTAATCAGATAGTCATCTCCCTTTTATTTTAAATGGCTAAAGTCGACCAGAGCTTGAAACACAGAGGTAAGCCTACATTCAATTTTAACACTGGCATTTGTATTCCATGGTTATGTAAAGATGCAATATTTATTTTCGTATGGTTTGATGCTTCAGTTGTCTCATGGAAATTATCTAACAAGCATGGTTGCTTTATACACAGGTAAGCATGGCTGAGGTGTTACATTTGGACACTCAGAATCTTCATTGGTGCACATCATCATAACCCTTGCATACTAACGGTGAGTATCTACTTCCACTTCCATGATTATTCCCTTTCTATCCAACCCTGTGAGTTTTGATATGTCATATGAAGTCAAGTGTTGAAGATGAGGGTACATAGATAAACTGTTGTATCTATACAATATGTGGTGGTGATACTTTGATAAGTCAATCTGCTTTCCTTGACTAAAATCATCCCTATGCCCTGCCACATGAAGGTATGTTGCTGATTATGTGTTGTATCTAATATCAATATGTTCAGCATTTTTTTTTTCAAACATTGGATTCTCGAGAGTTGACCTGCTGAAAGATCAGTTAGGCCTGCCGAGGAGTCTGATCTTCGATTTCACCATGAAACTCTGCATTCTCTTTGGAGATGATTTATGATCATCATGAATTGTTCAGCTTTGCTGTGAAGCTACCATGTGTTCAAGCCAAGAGGATGAAGCTCGATTTAAGCATTGATATGTTTGTTGACAATTCCCTGTTAAATCAGAAGGTCAAGTGCGAGCAGATTCATTCCGCTTGTCTGGTCTTAAACAAGGTTGCCTATAACTATGTCAAGTCTGGAATGTATTTAAGCAATCGATCGATGTTGGTGTGACCAAATCCACTTTCAAGTGGGTCGGATTCCTTGGTTGCTCCTGACTCTGGAATAACTCTTCCAATTTTGATTCTGTCAAAATGCCCAGTTCTGTTAAGAAGTATGAACATTTCGAGACAAGATCTCGACGTATTTGGCGATCCGGAGTCTTAGCTGTTGCCCAGCGCAAGGGCTTGGTTATTCTGGATCTTAGTTTTGAAAGCATCCCATTAGAGGAGTACCAGCAGGGGGGGCGCCCTACAATGATGATGGGAGTTGTTGGATGGTGGTCTTGATATAAACACTGGTGGAGTCTGTGGATATGGCCTTTCTGGCATAAAAGGTATTTACATGACCATGGCCACCCGACATCATGTATAGTCCCCAATTCTTTTCCTAAAGGTACATTAATTTCACCCTTTGAAAATGATTTGATATTATTCTTGATTCATGTTTATTATTCTGGCTATTCACCAAGGGAATTAATATCGTTTCCACGAGTGTACCCATTATAGATACTTTCTCTCTATGTAATGTGACTCAAGGGTTGTCATTATAAGCAGCTGAGAATAGAGAGATTTTTCTGGATATATGAATGCCAATCCGAAGCTCAGGCTGACAGGTACTAAACCAGAATGAAGTTGTGTACATGAATTGTGGAACATGTATATGTGATCGGCGTTGGAGCTGCTGTTTTGCTTCAAATTTAATATTTTTCATATCCTGTTATCATTCATGATTTGTATAACATGCTTCTTCCATCTCCATCTTCTGATTTATCTGCAGTGTACATGCATATTCCCCCTGCTGCATCTGTATTCTTTTTTTTTCCTGTTAACATTTAGCATGGCATGTAGACCATTTCACTGTTTCAACTCCCTACGATTTTCTACCAAATCCACCATAGCAGGACTTAGGGTCACACCACCTCACAGCGATAATGCTTTTATAAAATGTCTGTTTGCTAATTATTCAGACAGTACCAGATGCCAATTATTTTTAGATAGGTTTAGGATGTTATATCTATAATCATAGTATCTATCCTGTGCATAGTTAGTATATTTCTACAGCAGCCCCTTCCATATAGCTGCACCCATGCCATTCTTATATCAGCCTACCAAACACCTATCGGTGGTTTGTTATTATTAAATTGTTGGGCAATGATTAGAGTAGAAGTTATGAGCAGTCTTCATATAAACTCATAATGGGAGGTTTTGCAGTTGTTATGATACAGGTGTTCATCAGCATTATATGTCTCCGTTTCTGTCAAGCATTACAGCCACAGCAGTGCTAAGCATTGCTGCAACTTCATTATACCTAAAATAGGGCCAGTAATTGCTGCAAGAATCTTTCTGCAGCAACTCCCCTAGTTGTTGTGATATCATGATTACTACAGCAGTTCGGAAAGCTGTTGTAAGCTATCCTTTGACCCATCACACAGTCATGACCATGTGCATACCCATCTCTCTCATTAAATGCTACCCCTGATGGCCATGCTTTCAGCGCCATTTCACTATAGCACTCTCATCCACCTGCATTGAGTGCATGTCATTAGGTAATATATATATATATATATATTCGTATGTGTATATAGGCAACACATGTATATATGCATATAGGCATGTATGTCATTTTTCATCCCTTCATCATGTATATCTTGGTACATAAGCATGTTTTTATTGACATCTATATGCTATGTGTCATTTCTCTTCTCTTTTCATACTAACCAGTTGTTTTGCAGGAAATATGTGGAAAATGTCATTATTTGGGATTTGTATTTTAAATGTTGTAATAAGTTAGATCTTAAATGAGAATTTACATTTCCTGTCTTAGATAGAATGAATGAGCATTGTAAATATTATTAATTGCTTATTATCATGCTTTTTACCTTCATTTTCTAAAAATCTCACAATGGTGAAACACGAATGGCACGTGCACCATTTCGTAAGAGGTAATAAATCCTAAGTTGATGATTTACATCAATGGCCATAGTCAGGATGTAAACAAAACTTATGATTTTTATCTTTTATAAAATAACACTGGATCCACACTAGATCACTTTTCAAAATTCATCATATTTTCCTTAAATATTTTCCTCTTTTATCAGAGTTTAATTTAAAATTAATTCAATATATATACTAATGACCATAGTCAGGGTATATTGAGAGTTAATTTCATTTTAAACTCTATAAAAGCACCAAAATGTATTTTATTCTTCATTTGAAGTTAGATATTATTATTATATAATACATTCAATGACCATAGCCAGGAGTGTATTATATCATTAATCCTATTTACATTTCATTTAAAGAATAAAATAAGATTTTCAAATCCAATTTCAAGATTCTTTAAATTCATTCACCATTTAGAATAGAATTGCATCATATTTTCAAAATTCTTTTTTTAGAAATCCAAGTGATTTCCTTCAGATATCTTCTTCACTTCTCAAATCAACTTTCAACTCTTGTAAATTCAAATGTCATTTTCAGATTCTAACTTTAAATTCGAAGTCCAATTTGACTTTGAAATTCATTTGTATATCCAAAATTCAAATTCTAATTCAAATCAAATTTCAAAGTTCAATTTAACTTTGAAATTCCTGATTCATCTTCTGATTCCTAATTCAAACTTTAAATTCAAAGTCCAATTTGACTTTGAAATTCATTTGTATACTCAAAATACAATTTTCAAATCAAATTTCAAATTCATTGTCGAGATTCAAATTTAAATTCAAATTCAATTCAATATCTCAAAATTTCATTTTCAAAGTTCAATTTAACTTTGAAACCTCTGATTCATCTTCTGATTTCAAATTCAAAATCAAGTTTATCTTCTTATCTTCAAAATCCAAGTTTTAAGATTGATTCCAAATTCAAGTCTTTTTCTAAGTTTTAAATTTAGTATGGGTTTTTAAAATCCAGATCCATCTTCAAAAGTCTCATTTAGACTTTCAGAATCCAAATCCAAAGTTAGATCTTACTCTCAACTTGGATCCAGATTTCCAAGTACAATCTTCACTTTTTGGATCTCATGCTTCAGATCCAAATCCATTTTAGGACCCAGAATCCAATTCCATTTCGGATCTCAGATTTCAAATCCTAAATCCATTTTAAGACCCAAAATCCATTTTAAGATTCGGAACCCAATTCCATCTTTGATTCAAAATCTTGGATCTAATTCTATTTAGAATCCAGAATCCAATTCCATTCCTAAATTCTAGATTTCAAATCCAATTACATTTACAGATCCCATCTGGACTTCTTAAATCCTTTTCTATTCTTAAATTCCATTTGGATTGCTCAAGTCCAAATTCCATCCTGATTTCAAACTTTAAATCTAGAATTCAATATCATCTCAAATTTCATCTTCTTCTCTTAAATCCATGTTTAAATTCAAATTCAAAGTCTATTTCTGACTTTGAAGCTTCATTTCCTTTTTCACTTATCTTCCAATCATTCTTTCCAAATTCAAAGATTTATCTTCCAAACTCTAATTATTTCAAAAGACTTAGAACTTCTCTGATCTATCTCTAGTTCTAAATTAGATTCAACAATTTCTTTACTCCATTATCAAATTCATCTTAGAAAAACTTGGAAATTTTCAAAACATTTTCCCAAAATAGCATACATCCTTGTATTGCACAAGCATGATTCTTTGTGCATTTTTAGACTTAGAATAAATTCTTAAATAATATTTAGGCAAAAGCAAAAAGGCATAAATTCGATCCTTGGTTCGATTACCCCTGGTAAAGGCGCCAGAAATGGTCGAACCTCGTACCGACGAGCGGATCCCGTCTCTCCATTTTCCCGCAATATATTTCAAAAACGGAGGCGAGTAATTTTCTAAATATTTTCAAATCAAGGTCAAGTGAGACCCCGCAAAAGAGTTCCTCTTCTTCTCTTCTTTTCTTTTCTCTTCTCTCTTCTTTTCTGTCTTTTATTTTTCTCCCTTCAAAAAGGAGGAAAATAGGGGTCAGAAAGGAAAAAGAGAAGGAAGAGAGAGAAAACATAAAGAGAGGAAAAATTTTGCGATGATCATTGTTTTGGCGACCGTGATGGGACTCGTCTTCGTCCGATCAAATTTGTGCCTTTGCTTTGCTTCGATATTATCTAAGTCTTTATTCTACAAATGTCAGCTTCATTTCCATGCAAACCTTAGGAGCCTAGACTTTATCCTAAGCTGACATCATTGCATATAGGATCTAAGTATGGTTTGGTAGGACCATATTGAGGAGATTATTCCATGTTCACATTAGATTCAGGTTTGAGATACAACTCTCCTCGATTCTAGGGATCGAATATAAAACAATATATGCAAGTGTATGTTTCTTTTCATTTAAATCTATCTCTTTAGGACTTGCATTAAATCCATCTGATTTATTGCATGTTGAACATGTTTTGAAAACATCCCTACCTATATTATCTCGGTCTTCACGTTGATGGGCGGTCTCACTAAACCATAGTTCGGGAGAGAGCCTCACAACTGGACCACTTATTTGGGTTCGCGCCCCCCTACCACGTACCTAAGGGCCATAGTCCGAGGTATATCGGTAGGTGCTCAAGGATGTTGGGAAGCCTTTACCTTAGAACCGGAGAGATATCTTATATGCCACGTACTTCGAGCTTCAGCTTGAGTATATCGGCATACCTTGATTGGAATCAGATGATCTGAATCTTAGAGTTAGGATTAAGGTCCTATAAGCCCTTTCAAATATTGCATATAGAGTCAGCCTTAGGGAGTGTTGTTTGTGCATCCTTGTTTGTATATATGTGATTGTATGATATTTTATATTCCTTATATTTTCCAAAACCCTGGGTATATATTATTCAAAATTTCCTCTTTGATTTAAAAAACCCAAGGGTATTTTCCCTTTCCTGATTTATTCAAATCTTTTGATCCTGCCTACTATTTTTCAAATTTTTAAATCCTTGTCATCTATTTTCAAAATTTGTTTTTTTCTCCATCATGAGCGAAATGATATTACCTATGAGGATTTTGAAAATCATAAAATCTCAAAAATTTCTGCAAAAGTCTTCAAAAATTCAAATATTTTGATCTAATCCTTTTTAAATAAACTAACATGTTGATTTTCCTTTTCCAAATTAGGTTTTGAAAACCATTTGTCTTCAAAATCATCCCTCGTGTTGGTTTTCTTTTTTCAAAATTGGTTTCAAACCACTATCTTCAAAATCAAACCTCATGATGATCTCTCATGATGATTCCCCTTTTTTAAAGGATCAGATCTCGCGCTGATCATTCTTCTTGTAGTGCATTTTCTTCCCAAAAAATGATTTCTCACCTATCTTTTAAATAAACATTTTCCTTTCAAGATCCCATATGCAGGCAGGATCAGAAAAACTCCTTTTTCTCTTAAATCTTATAAATTTTCAGTTAATTTGGATATCTTTATCAGTTTCATTCATTTTATTCATATTTTTATCAAGTTTACATCAATTTTATCAAGTTTATCAATATTTCCTCAATTCTATTAAATTTTATCAATTTTGTACCCTTTCAGGATAAGGGATAAACTTGATGTCTCTTTCCCATGAGGTATTTTCTTTTTCCTTCTTTTACCCTTTCAGGTTAAGAGATAAACCTGACCCTCGTTGTCCGAGGTGTTACCCTCTCAGGTTAAGGGATAAACCTAACCCTCGTTGTTTGAGGTGTTCCCATTCAGGATAAGGGGTAATCCTGAAACCCCTCGTAGGAGCAATAATGCTACCTATGAGGATTCTTTTTCAAATTTTCTCGATTTTGTAAATGTCTATTAATTTCTCTTTATTATGTTTCTCCCAAAATTCTATTCTTTCACATTACCCTTTCAGGATAAGGGATAAACCTGATTCCTCTTTCCCATGAGGTATTTTATTTTTCCTTCTTTTGCCCTTTCAGGTTAAGGGATAAACCTGACCCTCGTTGTCCGAGGTGTTTCCCCTCAGGTTAAGGGATAAACCTGACCCTCGTTGTCCGAGGTGTTCCCCCTCAGGTTAAGGGATAAACCTGACCCTCGTTGTCCGAGGTGTTCCCATTCAGGATAAGGAATAATCCTAAAACCCCTCGTAGGAGCAATAACGCCACCTATGAGGATTCTTTTGCAAATACAAGTTTTATCAATCTTTACTTGATTTTCTAAATTTATATCAATCTCTCTTCATTTAAATTTTATTCTTTTTTCCATTCAGGACAAGGGATTATCCTAAGACCCCTCACAGGAGCAACAATGCTACCTGTGAGAATTCTTTTCCAAAATAAATTTTCAATAAATTTCTTTTCTTCTTCTCCATTTTGATAAATTTTATTCTTTTTCCCCTTTCAGGTTAAAGGATAAACCTGAATCATTTTTGTTCTAAATTCTCATCGAATGTTTATTTTATTTCCCCTTCAGGATAAGGGAAAATCCTGAAAACACCGACAATCATTCTCGCTCAATTCCCAAGTATCTTAGAATGTCGGTGTCCCTTTTTCTTCAAATCTCCGTCAGAAAACCCAGTACTCATACTGGGGCATTTTTGAAAAATCCAGTACTCATACAGGTAAGCCTAGCGCTCGTGCTAGTGTCTGGCTGACCGATCAGTTAGCCTCTCAGGTTCAGTATTTGCACTAACTATTCATCAAATCTCTAAATCCAATTTTGACCTTCGAGTTATTCAAATCTCAATTTTAAGCTTTTAGGTCACAATCTTTCCTCAATTTTCCTCAAATTCTGTCAATCTTTCATCGATTTCTATCCCTTCTCATCAATTATCCTATGAGATTCAAGTTTCGACTCGAACTTCCAACTCTTTCCTTGAGATTCGAGCCTTGACTCAAATTTTCCAGCTTTCCTTTGAAGATTTGGGTCTTAACTCGAGTCTTCTTTCCTTCAAAAATCTAAACTTCCAAGTTTTCGTTCGAGATTCGAGCCCTGACTCGAATTTTCCTGTTTTCCTTCGAAGATTTGAGTTTTATCTCGAGTTTTCTTGCCTTCAATCAATGAACTTTCAAGTTTTCCTTCGAGATTCGAGCCCTGACTTGAATTTTTCTACTTTCCTTCGAAATGTTGAGTTTTATCTCGAGTTTTCTTGCCTTCAATAAATGAACTTTCAAATTTTCCTTTGAGATTTGAGCCCTGACTCGAATTTTCCTGCTTTCCTTCGAAAATTTGAGTTTTATCTTGAGTTTTCTTGCCTTCAATCAATGAACTTCCAAGTTTTCTTTTGAGATTCGAGCCCTGACTCGAATTTTCCTACTTTCCTTCGAAAATTTGGGTTTTATCTCTAGTTTTCTTGTCTTCAATAAATGAACCTTCAAGTTTTGATTCGAGCCCTGACTCGAATTTTCCTGCTTTCCTTCGAAAATTTGAGTTTTATCTCAAGTTTTCTTTCCTTCAATAAATGAATTTTCAAGTTTTCCTTTAAGATTCGAGCCCCGACTCGAACCTTCCAGTTTTCCTTTGAGGACTCGAGTTTCAACTCGAATTTTCCTGTTTTCCTTGTAGAATCTGAGTCCTGATTAGGTTGATCTTTCAAAACCAACTTTTAGGTCAGGCTTACCTTCAAAATCCAGTTTTATGCCAAGCTTGCCTTCAGAACTTTAAATTTATATTTACCTTCAGAATTCAGTCGCGTGTTGGATTTTCCTCCAGAATCCCACTGATGTAGCAAAACTCAATGTTAAGCAAAGGTTTCGTCATCAAGGATTTCAGGAATATCTTGCCAAATTGCCATAAAATAATTGTTGATCTCAAACTTTTATTACTTAAAGAAATTCCTCAAACCTCCTTAGTATTCCTTCCAAAAGGGTGAAGCTTTTGTGAAGAAAGACTCAAACTTCAAATTTTTTGTTGGTCAACCAAGATGATGAAGAAAAATCTTCGATATGACTAGCGAAGGAAAATTCAATGACGTTGAAAAGCCATAAGTGAGCTGATATTGATCATAGCTATTGGCACATTCTTAAAGATTATTCTTTGACAGTAAGACAGTGGAAATATCCTGGACAGTAAAAAGAACCTACCCAATCCATATCTCCTCAGTCATTTGAGCTGCAATCAAATATCCGCAAAAGGGATCTCTCAATTGTCGTCAAGATGAAGACGAATATGCGAGCTAGATCTCCGGGGCCAAAGAAGGTTTGGATCATCTCGAAGATGAAGGAATTTGTGAAGGATCCTTCCAGGGAAAGTTCAGATCACCGTCGAGATAAAAGCGAGTGTGATGAACCTACCGACAAACCCTAAAAGATATTTGATTTCTGCTACCATCTAAAGACCTTTTATAACCGATGTCATCAAGCCTATTTCCTGAGAAAGAAAAAGAAGGATCTGAGCATCTCCAAGATGGAGTTTGTGACGTACCCTTCCCCGAAAAAAATAGAGAAAAGTCAGGACATCTCCAAAATGAAGGATGATGTAAAAGCCCAAGAAAGCTCCATGACTCACAAGAGTGCAAAAAGATCATCATGGGAAAATACCCAGGATATCAAATTGCCCAAACTGCCTACAATCTTCCTTATCAATGTGAAATTCTCCTATCAATATCTTTTCATTCGAATGCTTTTATGAAGCTAAGAATGTTTCCTCTCTTTTCATATCAAGGAAATTGATAGCTTCCTTAAAGAAAATCAACAACAATAATTTGACTTTGATTCTGGACTCTATAGAGTTAACCCAGTTGAGGGTAATACTCTAGGTAGAAGAGGGAACATCTTTCGAATATGCTTACCTTAAAATTGCCTTGAATCAGCTACAATTTTATCACTTTGGCAATATTTTCCAGCTTTCTTGATAAAAAATAAGAACTTGACATCCGTTTTGATACATTTTGGTGTTTCCTTCTCCTTCTTTCGCTTTGATCGAAAGATTCGCCTTCTCCTTGATAAAAGGATTGCCTTCTCCGTCTTTTGCGTTGTCAAAAGATTTGCCTTTCTCCTTGATTAGAGGATTGCCTTCTCCGTCTTTCGCTTGGATCAAAAGATTCGCCTTCTCCTTGATAAAAGGATCACCTTCTCCGTCTTTTGCGTTGTCAAAAGATTTGTCTTTCTCCTCGATTAAAGGATTGCCTTCTCCGTCTTTCGCTTTGAATCGAAAGATTCGCCTTCTTCTTGATAAAAAGATCGCCTTCTCCGTCTTTCGCTTTGAATCGAAAGATTCGCCTTCTCCTTGATAAAAGGATCGCCTTCTCCATCTTTCGCTTTGAATCGAAAGATTTGCCTTCTCCTTGATTAAAGGATTGCCTTCTCCGTCTTTCGCTTTGAATCGAAAGATTCGCCTTCTCCTTGATAAAAGGATCGCCTTCTCCGTCTTTCGCTTTGATCGAAAGATTCGCCTTCTCCTTGATAAAAGGATTTGCCTTATCTGTCTTTCGCTGTGATCGAAAGATTTACCTTCTCCTTGATAAAAGGATTGCCTTATCCATCTTTCGCTTTGATCGAAAAATTCGCCTTCTCCTTGCTAAAAGGATTGCCATCTTCATATTTTACATTTGCCTTCTCTTTTCTAAAAGGATTGCCCTCCTCATATTTTCGCTTTGATCAAAAAACTTGCCTTCTCCTTGCTAAAAGGATTGCCATCTTCATATTTCGCTTTCACCTTCTCCTGTCCAAAGGATTTTCCCTCTTCATCTTTCGCCTTGTCGAGAGATTCGTCTCCTTGATAAAAGGATCGCCTTATTCATCTTTCACACCATCGAAAGATTCACCTCCTATCATCTTATTTCATCGTTCATTTTGTTGAAAGAATTATCTCACATCTCCTTATTGTCCATCTCTCACATTCCCAGAAGAGTTGCCTCATTCAGTTGAAGTATCTCTTCTTGTCCCATCACGGTTTCTTCACTCAAGAAATCCATATGGTCCTTCCCACTCAGGTTAAGGGTAAAAAACCTGAACCTTCTGCGAGAGGTCATCAAAATTCAAAAGTTGATTTAGTCTCAGCAATGAGGCACCCAAAATCATCCCTTTTCAAGCTTTAGGGAACTCCATCTTCCTCCTTTCGCAAACTCCTTTCGGATTTGTTCGTCCAAACTCCGAATGTCTTATCATGGTTTCTTCGTTCGAGGATTCCATTTGGTCGTCCCCTTCAGGTTAAGGGTTAAGCATGAACCTCGCCTATCAAGGTATCTTCCTTTTTCAGGTTTCGGTTAAACCTGAATCTCGTTCCGACGAGGTTTCTCGTTTCGATGATATGTTTTCCTCCAGTCCCATCGTGGTCCTTCCCATCGAGGGATCCATGCTTTGTATATCCATCCAGGATAGGATCTTACTTGAGCTTCATCTCACGAGGCACTTTCCTCAAAAATGTCCCATCAAGGTCCGCTTATATTCCTTTTCCCATCCAAATTATCTTGATATATCTTCGTCCCATCCAGGTTAAGGGTTAAACCTGAGTCATTCCAAAAGATGCTCTTGTCTCACCCACAAGACTTGATCTAAATTCTTATCTTTCATCACTTCGGGATCTTCACCCAAAGTCCCATCACGATTTCCTCATTTTTATCATTCAGTCATATCATTGTCGAGAATTTCGTCCCCCCAGGAACATTCAGGCTAAGAGTTTTTTACCTGAAAAGCCATGCTTTCAGAATAAATTTTTCCACACCCAGCTCAGGTTTACTGACTGGGGCATTTTTTAAAAATTTGGAGTGATTCTTTGCCACTAAGCTCAGCTTTCAACCGGCTTAGTAGCAAAGAGGGGCATCTGTGAACACCCCAAATTTTTTAAAATCTTTTAAATATTCCCTTTTTGCCCCTGATTTCATTTTCTGAGCAATTGAGTCACCTTTAAATTTTAATTTCATTTTATTTCTCAAATTTTACTGAAATTAAATTCATTTTACATATTTTGACTCAATTTCAGATCCGGATCCATTTGACAAGATCCAAATCTGAGTCTTGTTGCTCAACTTTTAAATTAAAATTACAAAAAATACCAAAAATAGTTTTTAAATAGCTCGGACAGTCCATCCGGCATCCGTTTGGATCCATCGCGTGGTATTTCTCGATTCGAGTTTTAAAACTCAAACATTTTCTCAAAACCTGGACCCAAACCCACTTTCTGAAGAAAATTCTAAAGTTCAAACCCGGATTTTCAGAAAACCTCTCTCTTTGTAACTATTTCTCAAAAAATATAAAAAAAATAGTCTTGTCTCTCATATTACTTAGGTTTTTAGGGTTTTATTTCCAAAATAAAAAAATCAGAAAATGCCCGGAAAAAGAAATAAAATAATCAAAATAATAAAAGAAAATGTTTTTTTTTTTAAAAAAGAAGAAGAAACCCATTTTGGAAAAATCTTCTTTAGAAGACCTCTTTTTGGAAAATTTAGGGAAAACCCCCTTTACAAACCTCAAAAGTCGAGTTAGGGTTTTGGAGGAACCCTCTCGAGTTTTCTCTCTCAGGCCGCACCTCCTTCCTTTATCCCACCGAACCCTGGAAGCTTCCATCCTTCCTCTCTCGCAGGACTTCACCATCGCACATCTTAACCATCTCTCGTTCATTCCCCAACAACCTCCATCTCCTCCTCCATAAGCCCTTCATCGCCAACGGATTACTCTTCCCCACCTTCTTTAAAATCAGCAAAGGGAAAACCCTAAATCCATCCATTTCCACCCTTCCCCCTTTCTCTTTCCTTCAGAAGGACCGTTTTTCACCCCTTCCCAACCGATCTTCTTCTCTTCCTTCATTCTCATGTCTTCCCCATTTTCCTCTTCTCCATACCACTTCTCACCCCCGCACCCTTCTTCATGCCTCATCGTGTTTCACCCCTTCAGTTTCTTCACGCTTCTTCTCTGATTCTCATCAAGTAGCAGTGGAAGACCAGTTATCGCAGCCACCGCAGGTAAGAAATCGTTCTTTCCCCTTTTGTTTTTCCCTGCAAAGAACTTCCCCCCAGGTGAGCTACGATAAGTGTCCATTCTTGCTTTATTTTCTGGATTTTCTTTCATTTTCCTATCTTAAAATCCCATTTATGCACTAATGGTGGTGCCCGATTGCTTGTGCGATCTCAGCCCATCCCCGTGCCAGAGCAACGGGATCTCTGATCCCAACAAATTTCATTTTCTTTTTTTTATATATTTTGATCTGATTCGATTTTAGTTTCCTCTCTGATTTTGCCTTACTCGATTCATGTTCTTGCTTTTTAGCTTGATTCCTATTTTCCTCTTAGTTACTTTGATTTTTGTTTTCGATTTTTGTTGATTTATGTTTTTGTCTCGATTCTTGTTTTTCATGTCTTGAGTTGTTCCTAATTTCAATTCATGTTTATCATTCTCATTATTTTGACTCCATTATGACATTCCCCATTTTATCGTGACTTCTTCATCAGCATCTCACGATTTACACACCCTGCCTTACTTTGTTTTCAATATTTCTGCAAGACTACTGTAGTCATTCCCTCTACCATGTGAATCTAGGGGTGTGTTACAGAGGAGTTTCCCCTTTTTCTTTTTTTTTGTCATTGATGTGTGTTGGCTAAGGTTATGGTAAAAATAATTGTTGCCAAAAGAAATTTCGATGTTCATCCAATGGAGCAATCCCCATGTTTCTTTCATATATCTTCTCTTGGATATTCAATTTATCAATAAACCAGATCGGAAAATGGCTCATGTCTGATGTGTGGTGAAAACATTGAGGCTTGATATACAGTAAGCCCTGGGTAGTCTTACAAATATGGAAATGGTCGGGGATCTGATCAGTTTTGAACCTGTTGGTGCTGTGCCTAAAAGAATTCTCGGTATTGAAAGATGGTCCACGTCTGATGAAGAAGAATTCTGGTATAGTATTATTTGCAGCAACACCACTATAGTCTCATTGCCTGTTTATGCCTTCTCTGACATGTTCCTGCTCATTTGTTATGTCTCGGCATTGCATCAAGTGTTATGATTTCTAGACATATCTAGTTTACTATTTGAGCACATTGATTATCTGTATTTATGTTCCATTATATTTCCTGCACACTTTGTTTCGCAGTCAAAGAAGAAGTTTAAGATGGCTTAACATACCTGAAAGTAGGTATAAAGCGAAGTCATGTCCATGAGCAACAAGGGTAAAAGTGAAGATAAGAGCTTTAAGCTAATCAATGGTGGGTTGTTTCGTATTGTCTAAATAGCTATAAGTTTAAACAATCTTCAACCATGTTTTCGGGCCTTCCTTAAGCAAATAAATATATATATATATAGCAGAAATTAGTCATTTCTATTTTTTCTATTATCCTTCATCCTATTTCCTATATTAGCATTATTGCACCTTTAATCAGATAGTCATCTCCCTTTTATTTTAAATGGCTAAAGTCGACCAGAGCTTGAAACACAGAGGTAAGCCTATATTCAATTTTAACACTGGCATTTGTATTCCATGGTTATGTAAAGATGCAATATTTATTTTCGTATGGTTTGATGCTTCAGTTGTCTCATGGAAATTATCTAACAAACATGGTTGCTTTATACACAGGTAAGCCTGGCTGAGGTGTTACCTTTGGACACTCGGAATCTTCATTGGTGCACATCATCATAACCCTTGCATATTAACGGTGAGTATCTACTTCCACTTCCATGATTATTCCCTTTCTATCCAACCCTGTGAGTTTTGATATGTCATATGAAGTCAAGTGTTGAAGATGAGGGTACATAGATAAATTGTTGTATCTATACAATACGTGGTGGTGATACTTTGATAAGTCAATCTGCTTTCCTTGACTAAAATCATCTCTATGACCTGCCACATGAAGGTATGGTTATGTGTTGTGTCTAATATCAATATGTTCATCATTTTTTATTTATTTTTTTTGCAAACATTGGATTCTCGAGAGTTGATCTGCTGAAAGATCAATTAGGCCTGCCGAGGAGTCTGGTCTTCGATTTCACCATGAAACTTTGCATTCTCTTTGGAGATGATTTATGATCATCATGAATTGTTCAGCTTTGCTGTGAAGCTACCATGTGTTCAAGCCAAGAGGGTGAATCTCGATTTAAGCTTTGATAAGTTTGTTGACAATTCCCTGTTAAATCTGAAGGTCAAGTGCAAGCAGATTCATTCCGCTTGTCTGGTCTTAAACAAGGTTGCCTATAACTATGTCAAGTCTGGAATGTATTTAAGCAATCGATCGAGGTTGGTGTGACCAAATCCACTTTCAAGTGGGTCGGATTCCTTGGTTGCTCCTGACTCTGGAATAACTCTTTCAATTTTGATTCTGTCAAAATGCCCAGTTCTGTTAAGCAGTATGAACATTTCGAGACAAGATCTCGACGTATTTGGCGATCCGGAGTCTTAGTTGTTGCCCAGCGCAAGGGCTTGGTTATTTTGGATCTTAGCTTTGAAAGCATCCCATTAGAGGAGTGCCAGCAGGGGGGGCGCCCTACAAAGATGATGGGAGTTGCTGGATGGTCTCGATATAAACACTGGTGGAGTCTGTGGATATGGCCTTTCTGGCATAAAAGATATTTACATGACCATGGCCACCCGACATCATGTATTGTCCCCAATTCTTTTCCTAAAGGTACATTAATTTCACCCTTTGAAAATGATTTGATGTTATTCTTGATTCATGTTTATTATTCTGGCTATTCACCAAGGGAATTAATATCGTTTCCACGAGTGTACCCATTAAAGACAATTTCTCTCTATGTAATGTGACTCAAGGGTTGTCATTATAAGCAACTGAGAACAAAGAGATTTTTCTAGATATATGAATGCCAATCTGAAGCTCTGGCTGACAGGTACTAAACCAGAATGATGTTGTGTACATGAATTGTGGAACATGTATATGTGATCGGCGTTGGAGCTGTTGTTTTGCTTCAAATTTAATATTTTTCATATCCTGTTATCATTCATGATTTGTATAACAAGCTTCTTCCATCTCCATCTTCTGATTTATCTACAGTGTACATGTATATTCCCCCTGCTGCATCTATATTCTTTTTTTTTCTGTTAACATTTAGCATGGCATATAGACCATTTCACTGTATCAACTCCTTACTATTTTCTGCCAAATCCACCATAGCAGGACTTAGGGTCACACCACCTCACAGCGATAATGCTTTTATAAAATGTTTGTTTGCTAATTATTCTGGCAGTACCAGATGCCATTTATTTTTAGATAGGTTTAGGATGTTATATCTGTAATCATAGTATTTATCCTGTGCATAGTTAGTATATTTCTACAGCAGCCCCTTCCATATAGCTGCACCCATGCCATTCTTATATCAGCCTATCGGTGGTTTGTTATTATTAAATTGTTGGGCAATGATTAGAGTAGAAGTTATGAGCAGTCTTCATATAAACTCATAATGGGAGGTTTTGCAGTTGTTATGATACAGGCGTTCATCAGCATTATACGTCTTTGTTTGTTGTCAAGCATTACAGCCACAGCAGTGCTAAGCATTGCTGCAGCTTCATTATACCTACAATAGGGCCAGTAATTGCCGCAAGAATCTTTCTGCAGCAACTCCCCTAGTTGTTGTGATATCATGATTACTACAGCAGTTCGGAAAGCTGTTGTAAGCTATCCTTTGACCCATCACACAGTCATGACCTTGTGCATACCCATCTCTCTCATTAAATGCTGCCCCTGATGGCCATGCTTTCAGCGCTATTTCACTATAGCACTCTCATCCACCTGCATTGAGTGCATGTCATTAGGTAATATATATATATATATATATATATATATATATATATATATATATATATATATATATATATATATATATATATATATATATATATATATATATATATATATATATATGTGTGTGTGTGTGTGTGTGTGTGTGTGTGTGTATTCGTATGTGTATATAGGCAATACATGTATATATGCATATAGGCATGTATGTCATTTTTCATCCCTTCATCATGTAAATCTTGGTACATAAGCATGTTATTATTGACATCTATATGTTATGTGCCATTTCTCTTCTCTTTTCATACTAACCAGTTGTTTTGCAGGAAATATGTGGAAAATGTCATTATTTGGGATTTGTATTTTAAATGTTGTAATAAGTTAGATCTTAAATGAGAATTTACATTTCCTGTTTTAGATAGAATGAATAAGCATTGTAAATATCATTAATTGCTTATTATCATGCTTTTTACCTTCATTTTCTAAAAATCTCACAATGGTGAAACACGAATGGCACGTGCACCATTTCGTAAGAGGTAATAAATCCTAAGTTGATGATTTACATCAATGGCCATAGTCAGGATGTAAACAAAATTTATGATTTTTATCTTTTATAAAATAACACTGGATCCACACTGGATCACTTTTCAGAATTCATCATATTTTCCTTAAATATTTTCCTCTTTTATCAGAGTTTAATTTAAAATTAATTCAATATATATACCAATGACCATAGTAGGGTATATTGAGAGTTAATTCCATTTTAAACTCTATAAAAGCATCAAAATGTATTTTATTCTTTATTTGAATTTAGATATTATTATTATATAATACATTCAATCACCATAGCCAGGAGTGTATTATATCATTAATCATATTTACATTTTATTTAAAGAATAAAATAAGATTTTCAAATCCAATTTCAAGATTCTTTAAATTCATTCACCATTTAGAATAGAATTGCATCATATTTTCAAAATTCTTTTTTTAGAAATCCAAGTGATTTCCTTCAGATATCTTCTTCACTTCTCAAATCAACTTTCAACTCTTGTAAATTCAAATGTCATTTTCAGATTCTAACTTTAAATTCGAAGTCCAATTTGACTTTGAAATTCATTTGTATATCCAAAATTCAAATTCTAATTCAAATCAAATTTCAAAGTTCAATTTAACTTTGAAATTCTTGATTCATCTTCTGATTCCTAATTCAAACTTTAAATTCAAAGTCCAATTTGACTTTGAAATTCATTTGTATACTCAAAATGCAATTTTTAAATCAAATTTCAAATTCATTGTCGAGATTCAAATTTAAATTCAAATTCAATTCAATATCTCAAAATTCCATTTTCAAAGTTCAATTTAACTTTGAAACCTCTTATTCATCTTCTGATTTCAAATTCAAAATCAAGTTTATCTTCTTATCTTCAAAATCCAAGTTTTGAGTTTGATTCCAAATTCAAGTCTTTTTCTAAGTTTTAAATTTAATATGGGTTTTCAAAATCCAGATCCATCTTCAAAAGTCCCATTTAGACTTTCAGAATCCAAATCCAAAGTTAGATCTTACTCTCAACTTGGATCCAGATTTCCAAGTACAATCTTCACTTTTTGGATCTCATGCTTCAGATCCAAATCCATTTTAGGACCCAGAATCCAATTCCATTTCGGATCTCAGATTTCAAATCCTAAATCCATTTTAAGACCCAAAATCCATTTTAAGATTCAGAACCCAATTCCATCTTGGATTCCAAATCTTGGATCTAATTCTATTTAGAATCCAGAATCCAATTCCATTCCTAAATTCTAGATTTCAAATCCAATTCCATTTACAGATCCCATCTGGACTTCTTAAATCCATTTCTATTCTTAAATTCTATTTGGATTGCTCAAGTCCAAATTCCATCCTGATTTCAAACTTTAAATCTAGAATTCAATATCATCTCAAATTTCATCTCCTTCTCTTAAATCCATGTTTAAATTCAAATTCAAAGTCTATTTCTGACTTTGAAGCTTCATTTCCTTTTTCACTTATCTTCCAACCATTCTTTTCAAATTCAAAGATTTATCTTCCAAACTCTAATTATTTCAAAAGACTTAGAACTTCTCTGATCTATCTCAAGTTCTAAATTAGATTCAACCATTTCTTTACTCCATTATCAAATTCATCTCAGAAAAACTTGGAAATTTTCAAAACATTTTCCCAAAATAGCATACATCCTTGTATTGCACAAGCATGATTCTTTGTGCATTTAGACTTAGAATAAATTCTTAAATAATATTTAGGCAAAAACAAAAAGGCATAAATTCGATCCTTGGTTCGATTACCCCTGGTAAAGGCGCCAGAAACGGTCGAACCTCGTACCGACGAGCAGATCCCGTCTCTCCATTTTCCCGCAATATATTTCAAAAAAGGAGGCGAGTAATTTTCTAAATATTTTCAAATCAAGGTCAAATGAGACCCCACAAAAGAGTTCCTCTTCTTCTCTTCTTTTCTTTTCTTTTCTTTTCTCTTCTCTCTTCTTTTCTGTCTTTTATTTTTCTCCCTTCAAAAAAGAGGAAAATAAGGGTCAGAAAAGAAAAAAAGAAGGAAGAGAGAGAAAACATAAAGAGAGGAAAAAATTTGCGATGATCACACTCATCCATCAACAAAGTCATTTCTCCCCATGGGAACCAGAAAGTACAAGTGTGCAGATTTCACTGCTCTGCTAGTGCATGGATCAAATTGTCGTTGACTGTCTGCTTTCCCACTGCGGATGCCAGTTCTAACCCACAATCGCTCAGATGATCCAAAAACATACAAGAGAAGTTCTTAAGCCATGAATAATACCACTAGGGAATGAAGGATCTGGTGCTGAGAGTTTGATGTTCGAAAATACCTTATCGCACTTCATAGGAGATGTGACCCTCAGGAAAGACCGAATCAAGTTGATCAGATGCCATCAGACTAAAAAGCATGGAAAATTGGAATAAGACTTGGGGAAATACAAGGATTTTGAAAAAGATGCAGGCGGGATAAAAATGAAGCAGGAAGTTCGAGATCCATAAGGAAAAAAGGATGGAAATCACCTAGAGTTTTGAGAGAAATAGAGGATAATTTGGAAAATCGTTTAGGGCTTTGAGAAAATACAAGGAGATGCTTCATAGATTAGAAAATGAGGTGTTTGAAAAATCGTCCAATATTTTGGAAAAAAATGGGAAAAATATTAAAAAATAAAGAGAAAATGACTACAATACATTCAATCACGTCCTGCACAAAAAATTATGCACATATAGCATTCCCTAAGAAGTTGACTCTAAATGCATCAGTTTTGAAAGAGTTGTAGGACCCTAATCCTGACTCTAGGTTCAAATCTGTTGTGTCCAATCATGACAAGCCAATATACCTGAGTCGAAGCCCGATGTACGTGGCATAAGATCAATTTCTTTGGTTCTAGGTTCATGTTTTCCAACATCCTTGAGCGCCTGCCGATATACTTTGGACTATGGCCCTTGGTACGTGGCGGGGGGCATTAGCCTAAATAAGTGGCCCAGTTGTGAGGCTTTGTCCCAAACTATGGTTCTGGAAAAAAGCCCAGCAATGTGAAGATCGGGTAGAGGTAGGTGGGGTGGTTTTCAAAAACATGAGCACATGCAAGCAAACAGAGGGCTCTAAAACCTAAAGAGATAGAGATTTTGAAAATTTTGAAGAAGCAAACATTGTTTTCATACAAATCCTAGATTGAGGAGTATTGTATTAGACCTAGGTCTATGTGAGCATGAAAATTTCCTCCTCAATATGGTCCTACCAAACCATGCCTAGTCTACATGCATCCATGTCAGCTGGGTTCAAGTCTAAGCTCCTAGGTTCACATGATAACAGAAAGTAAAAGCTGACATTCCATGGAACACGATTTTGACAATTTGAACTAAGTCAAGCATACAATTGATTAGGTGAAGACAGGTCCCATCTCGGTTGCCAAACCTGTTTTCATCGCAAAATTTTACTTTTGTAAGTCAAACTGACCTTTGAAAAAGATTTTGAAAATAACTCGCCTCCGTTTTTAAAATGCGGGAAAATTCTGTAGAATGGGACTCGCCTGTCGGTACCAGATTCAACCGTTTCTGGTTCTTTTACCAAGGGTAATTGAACCAAGGATCAAAAGTATGCTTAGCTCTGCTCAACTTGTCTAAATTGTGTTCTATTTCCTAAATGCACAAAGAATCAAGCATGTGCTATGGATTTCAGAAAATGCGGGTTTGAAAACATGATGTTTGCTTAGAATAACTGAAATACTTAGAGAATTCTTGGAGAATATGTTGAAAGTGCAGTAGGATCGAGGCAACGATTACTAGAGGGGGGGTGAATAGTGCTTTTAAGAATTGTCTGCAGAATATTGACGGATTTTGCAATTTGAAAAGAAAACACACAAAGAACGCAGTAATTTATTTTGGTTCAGTCTTTCCCGACCTACATTCAGTCCCCAAGCAAAAACCCGCTTAAGATTTCCACTATCAACCTTGTGTAACTACAAGATCATACAGACCAAATCCGGTCACACTTTCAATAACACACCTACTGAAAGCAAACAACTCCTTTAAACCAAGGAGTCTTTCCTTTTACAGAAAATAAGTAACAACTTACAATACAACCTATGAGCCCTTCTTTTGAATGCAAATGAGATGTAATTGGCTTTTGAGGTTGTTGAAATACTCTACTCACGAATTCACTATCTCTTAAAGAAATTTGAGTGAAAAGCTGAAGTGAAAAATATCACGTGAGTGAGAAAATGAATATGTGTAAAAAGCAAAGAGTAATTTATTCAAATTGATTAAATTGAAGTTATTTTGAGTGTAAAATACACTCATTTATAGTTGAAAGTTTTCATACGTTGAGGGTATGAAAGGGTGTCAAAACAGTCCATTTTGAATGATCAAAACATTTGAAAAATGAAAAGACACGCCTTTTTTAAAGTTTCAGGAAAAACAGCAAAATTAGTCGACTGAAACAGTAGTTAGTCGACTAATAGTTAATTATTAGTAGACTGGTAGTTATCGTCGGTCGACTGATCTGTTAATCGAGCCGTTTGAAAATCTGAACTTTTGAAACTTAGTCGACTAGAGATCAAATTAGTCGACTGATAATATCATCAGTAGACTGAAAAACCTTTCAGTCGACTGCTGCTAAAATTTTCTGAAAAACATACATTCTGTCCGGTCGACTGATAAAAGCATTAGTCGACTGCTGCTAAATTTCAGAAAACACATATTATGTCCAATCGACTGATAAAGTCATTAGTCGACTGTTGCTAAATTTTCCAGAAAACAGACATTCTGTCCAGTCGACTGATAAAACCTTCGGTCGACTAATTTGACAAAATTGACTTTTTAGAAAATATAGCGCGAAAGGATTAGTCGACTGGTGAGTCTATTGGTCGACTAATAAACACAAAAAATTAAGAAAAGAGTTTTCTAAAAAGATTTTCATGAAGGGTTCTTTTAGAAAAGTTTTTCTAAAGACTTTTTAGGTAAAATGCAACCTAAATATGCACTCTAAGTAAGACACTTACAAGAATCTAAGACTTTTAATGAATTTAACATTTGCACACTAGTCTTCAAAGATTCTTCATCGAATTCTTCAATGTCTTTATTGTCTTAGATGAAATGCAGTTGATTTCACTTGCTCATCATCAAAACCTTGTACTTGAAGTATCATGTACGGCTTCATTGTCGTAACAATCTCCCCCTTTTTGATGATGACAAACTTAATCAAAGATGAAGCATTTAGATGCATAGATGGAGATTTTACTCCCCCTATCAATATGCTGCAAAACATTGAAAGTTAGTACATTCAAAGCACATATATCACATATTGATTGGTTTGCATTTCCTTCAAATCACATATTGATTGGTTTGCATTTCCATCATTACTTCATGCATTTTTAAATCTTTTTCATAAATGAAATTTTTAGTGCTTTCACATGATGTAATTTCCATGTCATAATGCAATATGCAATTTCTATCTTTTTCTCTTAATTTCGCATTTCTCATGCAAAATGCTATCTTTTTCTAATTTCTTATGCAAAATGCTATCTTTTTCTCCCCCTTTGTCATAATAAAAAAGAGTAAGGGCAGAAATAGCATAAAAAAAATGTAAATACATGTTTAAAAATATTACAACCCATAAAGTATTAAAGTTCAGTAAAGACAAAAAATAAAAATCAGAAAAGTGAGTTGAGCAAGTCCTTGATTGCAGTCACATCTTTCTGAATCGAAGAAAGTTGTTGAGTCACATCTTCACAAAAAGTGTGTTGATGCAGCTCCAAAGCTTTCAGTCGCTGCAAAACTTCATCATTGTCTTGACTTGTAGAAAATTCCTTTCTTTTTGCTTGAGATGAAGGTGTCGCAGAAGATGGTGAGGGTTCAGAAATTGATGGTTCAGTAGGATCAGATGGTTCAGTTTGATCAACATTTAAAGGAGGCAGATATTTGATTTTCATCCTTTTAAAAATAGTTTGATCAAAGAACTCCTTTTGCTTAATATATTTTTCATTAGTTAAGGAAACTTTGAAATGTCTGAAAATACGAGTTAGAAGACATTCATAAGGAAGAAATGGTTTTTGTTTACACAAATTTGTAAAATACACACTGGCCCAATTTACAAAAATATTTCCAAATAAAACATAAAGAGTCGTAGAGAGATATGTGGAATAGTAATCAAAAGAACCAGTTTTAGGTAGAACATTGTGGGCAAGGATTCGTCTAGCAATGCGTGCGAGAGTTTAAAGATTAGTATTTTTGAAAGGAGGGCAATGAGGTGCACCGAGAAGAAGAATTTGTTCAAAAATTCTCTCATCATTCAGTTCAATAGTATTGAAAAGAGTGTCTGAAGATGGAATTTCTAGGATTTCTCCAAGAAGTTTAGAATCAAACTCGATTTCAACATCACGAACAAGAGAGGAAAGAACCCCAGTTTCTTGATCAAAATGTAAATTCATATAAAACAAGTGAATCAGAAAAGGATAATGAAGGGTGTCTGCACAGGCATCAAAAAGATGTGAAATTCCTGAAAATAATTCTCCTATTTTGTAACGAGAAAACAAGTGAAACAGTACATTTCGGCCTGGTAAAATAGGTAGTGCAGAAATCAATCCAAATGTATCATATAAAAGAGGATTTTAGAGTAATCTAAGAGAAAATCCATGTCTTTAAGAAGGTGTAGGAGGAGGAGAACCTAAACCTTTTGCAGATGCAGTCTTCGAACGAGGCATGGTTAAAAAAAAAACAAATTCACCTCAAAAATTAGTTGCAGAGAATGATGTTGACTTTCAAATGGCGTTCAGCGGGAGGAAGATGTTGTCGTGCGTCGTGCAACAGAAATAGAGGAGGATACGGTGGCTGACGGCGGGTGAGAAGGCTGCCACAAGGGGATTCCGGTAATGGCTGAAAATACACCGTCACGGCAAGAGGATTTCGGTGTTTCCCTTTCACGGTCAGAAAATTCCGGCGAGAAGAGGTTCGAACGGCACTTCGAGGGTTTTTCGGAAGAGAGAGAGGAGAGAGAGAGAGGCAGGGTTTCATTTTTTCAAAGGGTTTCATTTTTAAGAAAAACGAAAAGGTGTAAAAAAAATGAAACGATGCCAATTTAAAAAAATCGGGTGTTAAAAAAAAACAAAGAGGTATCGGGTCCCTTTAGTTAAAATTAAAAAAAAATAGTCGACTAAAATTTTATCGGTTGATTAATAATGTGCGACTCTTTCAAAAAATTTAAAAGCATCAGTCGACTAGAATTTTATTAGTCGACTAATATAGTGCGATTTTGAGATTTTAAAAAAAATCAATATTTTATAAATCCAAAAACAAGCAAATGCCTAGTTCTCTTTTAATTCTCATAAAATCTTCATTTTTAAGTGGTTTAGTGAAGATATCAGCATGTTGTTCTTTAGTGGAAATAAAATTTAACGAAATATCTCCTTTTAACACATGATCTCTTAAGAAATGATGTCTAACATCAATATGCTTAGTTCTTGAGTGTTGAACAGGATTTTTCAAAAGATTTATAGCACTAGTGTTATCACAATAAATAGTTGTTGTAGAGTAATTCAAACCAAAATCTTTTAAGGTTTGTTTCATCCATAGTACTTACGAACACGCTAAACTAGCTGCTATATATTCTGCTTTAGTTGTTGAGAGTGACACTGAATTTTGCTTTTTACTAAACCAAGAGACTAAGGAATTTTCTAAGAAATGACAAGTTCCGTTAGTACTCTTGCGATCAGATTTACTTCCTCCAAAATCTGCATCAATATATGAAACTAAATCAAAGGAAGGTGATTTTGGGTAAAACAAACCAAAATTTGAAGTATCTTTCAAATATCGAAGAATTTGTTTTACTGCAGTTAAATTAGATTCCTTTGGATTAGCTTGAAATCTTGCACACATACAAACATTAAACATTATATCAGGTTGACTAGCAGTTAAGTATAATAGAGATCTGATCATACCTCTGTAGAGCTTAGTATCTACACTTTTACCATTTTCATCTTTATCAAGAGAAGTAGTTATACTCATAGGATTTCTTCTTGATTTCGATGAGTCCATCCCAAATCTCTTGAGAAGTTCTTTTGTATACTTAGCTTGATTGATGAAGATTCCTTCTTCAGTTTGCTTTATTTGAAGTCCAAAAAAGTAGTTTAATTCGCCCATCAAGCTCATTTCAAACTCTTCTTGCATAGCTTTAGCAAATTCTTTACAAAAAGAATCATTAGCAGAACCAAATATTATGTCATCAACATAAATTTGCACAATAAGAATATCTGAATTAAGATTTTTAATAAATAAATTGGAGTCTACCCGACCAATGGAAAACCAGATTTTTCTAGAAAATTTCGTAGTCTTTCATACCACGCTCTTGGTGCTTGTTTAAGACTGTACAAAGCTCTTTTTAATTTGTAGACTTTTTCTGGATATTTTTCATTCTCAAAGCCTGGAGGTTGCTCTACATAAACTTCTTCATTGATGTGTCCATTTAAGAATGCACTCTTAACATCAATTTGATATAACTTGAAGTTCATGTAACTAGCAAAAGCAAGCATCATTCGAATTGACTCTAATCGAGCCACTGGTGCATAGGTTTCATCAAAATCTATGCCTTCTTCTTGATTATAGCCTTGTGCTACTAGCCTTGCTTTGTTTCGAATGACTTCGCCATTTTCATCCAGCTTATTTCGGAAGACCCATCTTGTTCCAATTACTGGATGATCCTTTGGTCTATCAACTAGATCCCAAACATCATTTCTAGTAAATTGGTTAAGTTCTTCAGACATGGCCAAAAGCCAAAATTCATCATCACAAGCCTCATTGATATTCTTTGGTTCTATTTTAGATATGAAAGCAACATTTGCAATATATTTTTCTAATTGCCTTCTAGTTTGGACATCACTCCTTATTTCTCCAGTAATTTGTTCATGTGGATGATTAAGAACTTCTTTCCAAACCGGTTGAAGAGGAACATTTTCTTGAGAAGTATTCTCTATCAAAGGTTCTTCTTGAAGTATAACTTCTTCTCCTTCGCTTAGAGGTATAACCTGCGCACAATTCTCATCAAATGCAACATGTAAAGATTCTTCAATGCAAGATGTTCTTTTATTAAAAACACGATAAACTTTACTTCTAGAAGAATATCCAAGAAATATTGATTCATCTGATTTTGAATCAAACTTATCAAGATTATCTTTGGTATTTAACAAGAAACATTTACTACCAAAAATTTTGAAATATGAGAACTTTGGTATACGATCATAATATAATTCAAAACATGTTTTATATAAGATTGGTCCAATAAGAACACGGTTTAAAACATAACATGTTGTATTTATTGCTTCAGCACAAAAGTATTTTGGTAAATTTTTATCTTGAAGCATGGTTCTAGCACATTCTTGCAAAGTTATATTTTTTCTTTCAACAACTCCATTTTGTGGAGCCGCTCTAGGAAAAGCAAAGTTGTGAGATATACCATGTAAATCACAATACTTTAGAAAAGATTCATTTTCAAATTCACCACCATGATCACTACAAATTTTAATTATAGATGTAGATTTTTCATTTGTAATTCTTCTACAAAGTTTAGAAAATTCCGAAAAAACATCATTTTTGCTTTTTAGAAAAATCACCCATGTAAACCGAGAATAATCATCTATTATAACAAAAGCATACTTGCTACCATTCAAACTTTGAATTCTAGATGGTCCAAATAGATCTAAATATAAAAGTTCAAGAGGACGTTTTGTTGAAACTATATCTTTTGCTTTAAAAGAACTCTTGATTTGTTTACCCCTTTGGCAAGCATCACATAAGTGATCTTTCTTATATGGTATTTTAGGTAGGCCTCTAACAAGATCATTCTTGGATAACTTGGAAATAATTTTAAAGTTAACATGTCCAAGTCTTTTGTGCCATAACCATTGAATTTCATTTGAAACAATAAGACATTTTTCATTGAAAGTGGGTAATATAGTTCATACACATTGTTCCTTCTTTTACCTTTAAAAATGATCTTTTTAGATTGAAAATCAGAAATTAAGCATAAATCATTTTAAAAAAAAACATGAAAACCTTTATCACATAATTGACTAATAGATAATAAATTATGCATTAAACCATCTACTAGAAGAACATTTTCTATCAAGGGAAATTTTGGATTACCAATATTACGAATACCTATTACTTTTCCCTTGTTATTGTCACCAAAGGTGACGGTTCCTCCATCCTTATTTTGGAGGGTGGAAAATAACTCTGGCCTTTCAGTCATATGTTTGGAACAACTGCTGTCCAATATTCATTTGCTCCATATTTTGTGTACCTACAACAAAATTAGAAGACAAAGCATTTGACCCCTTTCTATTTTCGGGTCCATGAGAGTTAGTCATAGGAACCCATATCCATTTGGATTTTGGTTTCCTTTGATAATAAATATTCTTTCTATAAAAAGATTTAGCATTTCTAGAATAATCATGTTTAGGCTTATAAGCATTATAAGTTTCATGATTAGATGCATTTCTATTAGAACTGGAAAATTTAGTTCTATGAATAAATGGTTGAGAATATTGTCTTTGATTCTTCACCACATAGTTTGGTCTATTTTGAGTATCAAAGAAACTATATCCCAATCCGGTTTTATTAACAGAACATCTTTGAGAACCAAGAAGTCTTTCTAGATTCTCTTGACCATTTGTGAATTTGGTCACTATAGAAAGAAGATCATTTGATTTTTCTTTTAGACATGTTATTTCTTTTTGTAAGAGATTGGTTCTTGTTCCAATTTCTTTTATCTCAAATGCTTGACAAGAGTTTTTCTTCTTGAGATCTTCTATCTCTTGAAGTAACACTTTGTTTTGAGAGTCAAGAGTTAAATTTTCAGTTTTTAACTCTTTGTTTTTAGAACTTAGACTCTTAAATTTAGCATATAAATCATTGAATGCTTCTAATAAATCATCATAGTCAAATTGACTTACCAAATCTTTTTGTGCTACAAAACACATGTTGGCAACTTCTTCATTTGATTCTTCATCAGAAGAGGAGTCACTATCATCCCAACATGCTTGAAATGCCTTTTTCTTCTTGAATTGGTCCTTGGGCTTGATTTTGAGAAGAGGACAATCTTTCTTGATATGTCCTGCCTTTTTGCAGTTAAAGCACTTGACTTCATTGGGATTGAAAGAATCTGCTTTCTTTACCTTTCTTTGAAATCTTTCCTTTTTGATGAATCTTCTGAATTGCCTTGTAATGAGGGCTATATCTTCATCTTTATCTTCTTTTGAATTTTCAGAGTCAGAAGTAGCCTTAAAAGCAAGAGATTTCTTCTTGGGTTCTTCTTCTTGTCTATCTTGAAGTTGAACTTCATATGCCATTAGATTACCAACCAAATCTTCAAGAGTGAGAGTGTTTAGATCATTTGCCTCTTCAATAGCTGTGGTTTTTCTCTCCCATTCAGGAGTTAAACACCTTAGGATCTTTCTGACTAAATTCACTTGTGAATATTCTTTTCCAAGGGATTTCAGAGTGTTAGTTATATCGGTCATTCTTGTTACCATGTCCGATATGGATTCATTTTGCTTCATTTTAAACAATTCAAATTTATAAACCAAAGAAGTAATTTTAGATTCTTTTACCTTTGACGTACCTTCGTGAGTCACGAGAAGAGTATGTCATATTTCATTTGCTGTAGAGCATTGGAAGATGCGATTGAACTCTACCTTGTCAACGGCACAATATAATGCATTTATTGCCTTGGCATTAAGTGAAGCAGTCTTCTTTTCCTCATGGGTCCATCGGCTGAAATCAGTTGATGGAGTTTGGTATTTATCTGAAACAACTCTCCAAATATCTAGATCCATGGATTGCAAGAATATTGTCATTCTCACTTTCCAGTATCCATAGTTTGTTCCGTCAAAGAGAGGAGGATGAACAGAGGAGTATCCTTCTTTGTGCTGAGATGTTGTAATTGTCATGCTAGATGATGATCAAATGCTTTCATACCAAATGAAAGTGCAGTAGGATCGAGGCAACAAGCACTAGAGAGGGTTGAATAGTGCTTTTAAGAATTGTCTGCGGAATATTAACGGATTTTGCAATTTGAAAAGCAAACACACAAAGAACGCAGTAATTTATTCTGGTTCGGTCTTTTCCGACCTACATTCAGTCCCCAAGCAAAAACCCGCTTAAGATTTCCACTATCAACCTTGTGTAACTACAAGATCATACAGACCAAATCCGGTCACACTTTCAATAACACACCTATTGAAAGCAAACAACTCCTTTAAACTAAGGAGTCCTTCCTTTTACAGAAAATAAGTAACAACTTACAATACAACCTATGAGCCCTTCTTTTGAATGCAAATGAGATGCAATAGGCTTTTGAGGTTGTTGAAATACTCTACTCATGAATTCACTATCTCTCAAAGGAATTTGAGTGAAAAGCTGAAGTGAAAAATATCACGTGAGTGAGAAAATGAATATGAGTGAAAAGCAAAGAGTAATTGATTCAAATTGATTGAATTGAAGTTATTTTGAGTGTAAAATGCACTCATATTTATAGTTGAAAGTTTCCATACGTTGAGGGTATGAAAGGGTGTCAAAACAGTCCATTTTGAACGATCAAAACGTTTGAAAAATGAAAAGACATGTCTTTTTGGAAGTTTCAGGAAAAACGACAAAATTAGTCGACTGAAACAGTAGTTAGTCGACTAATAGTTAGTTATTAGTAGACTGACAGTTATCGTTGGTCGACTGATCTGTTTATCGAGCCGTTTGAAAATCTGAACTTTTGAAACTTAGTCGACTAGAGATCAAATTAGTCGACTGATAATATCATCAGTAGACTGAAAAACCTTTCAGTCGACTGCTGCTAAAATCTTCTGAAAAACATACATTCTGTCCGGTCGACTGATAAAAGCATTAGTCAACTGCTGCTAAATTTCAAGAAAACACATATTCTGTCCAATCGACTGATAAAGTCATTAGTCGACTGCTGCTAAATTTTCTAAAAAACAGACATTCTGTCCAGTCGACTGATAAAACCTTCGGTCGACTAATTTGACAAAAATGACTTTTTAGAAAATATGGTGCGAAAGGATTAGTCGACTGGTGAGTCTATTGGTTGACTAATAAACACAAAAATTTAAGAAAAGAGTTTTCTAAAAAGATTTTCATGAAGGATTCTTTTAGAAAAGTTTTTCTAAAGACTTTTTTGGTAAAATGCAACCTAAATATGCACTCTAAGTAAGGCTCTTACAAGAATCTAAGACTTTTAATGAATTTAACATTTGCACACTAGTCTTCAAAGATTCTTCATCGAATTCTTCAATGTCTTCATTGCCTTAGCTGAAATGCAGTTGATTTCACTTGCTCATCATCAAAACCTTGCACTTGAAGTATCATGTACGGCTTCATTGTTGTAACATATGTCACTTGGAAAATCGTGAATCATTGTGAGAGAATATTTCTGAGGAAAATAAAAATCGATTTCTGGAGAATCCAGAGGTTTTGTGAAAATCGATTTCTGAGAAATCATGAAATGACTCAGAGAAGATTGATTTCTTTGAATTTGAACTTTAAAATAAAGAATATGACTTGGAAAATTGTGATTTGAGCTTGAGAAATACTTGAAATACCATTTGAAAGCTCAGAGTTTTGAGAAAGTCAATTTCTGAGAAAGACTTAAAAAATTTTGATAAAATCGATTTCTCTGAACTAGAATTGGAATTTGCAAATTTAGAAAATGATGTCAATTGAATGGATGGATATGGATTTGAAAATCATGGTTTTGAAGAATTGAGAAAATTCCTTTGTATTTTTTAGAAATGCAGTGCATTTTGAAGTTAGCCTAAGAGTGTAGGTTGAATGTGGCTAATATGAAGATCACAAATCTGGCTCTTGATCGTATTCTGACTATGGCAATGAATACGAATTTCACCGAGTTTGTCAACTTCCTAAGAGCTTGTACACGTGCCATTCGTGTAGACCATGGTGGATTTGTAATATGTGCATGAATGACAAACATCAGATATTGAAATTAGCAGAATTAAACTATATACAATGTTTCATATTCTAAGCAGAAAATGTAAATCTTATTCCAAATATTATATTTGATATTACATTAAATTGAATAAAAGAGAAATAAAGTGAAAAACTAAGTCCTCCACTTGAATAATCCTGAAAAACTAGAAAAGCTTGTTAGTGAAGATATGTTGGCTTTTCTAGATTTATCCAGCAATATCTAGAAGTTACTGGATTTATCTAGACATAAGCCTTTTCCCATGATTCCCTGAGATAAACATAATGAAATATGAAATAAAATAGAAGAAATAATAAAGATAAACAACTTTGAACTTCGGAATTTTGTGAAAAATGATAAAAATACCCCTAAAAACAAGACTATGGCCTTGAAATCAGGGTTTTTAGAAAGATATTTTGTAAAATGCAAAGTTTGAAATTCAAATGAGAATAAATCAAGCACAAAATGATATGATATGATTAAAAATATGAAAATCAAAGTTTGGAATTTCGAAATTGAGGTCAAATGACCAAATTGCCCCTAATGGCAAGACTATGGCCTTAATCGAACATGAGGTGTCCTAGCATGATTATAAACATGAACAAACCCTAAAAACATGAACTTATACCCAAAAAATCAGTAATATCATGAAAATCATGATTTTGGCAATGTTTCAGGATCCTGCTGGCACCCTGTTTTGCAATTTAATTCATTCAAGCATCAAATGATATCCAAAATTAGTAAAAACCGACATATAAACTTATTATAACTCTAAAATTGGATTGGAATTATAAAAAGATATTTTTGACGTTATTCTAATTCAAAAATTGCATTAAAACCCTAAAATGTGTTATTTTTACCCGCGGGCACGTGCCTGACATGGTGTCAAACCCGAATTAGGGGTCAATTCACCATGAAAATCGTTGAAATTTTACAAAGACATAATAGACAGAAAAATAGAGAATCTTCTATTTACGGATTAGAAAAATCATCTCTGGTTACGAAGATATCATTCTGGCAATCTGTACTTGAATTTAACGAATATAAAATTGATCAGTTTCAAATACGGGGAAAATCATAAAATACATCAAAAATTTCTTAGATTTCAGCAGTAAATAACAGACATGTAAATAATAAATTTCCCTTTTTACAAATCATTAATCGTATCTCCGGTTAGGGAGATACAATTAACACAAGTTGAATTAGGGTTTTAATAAATCATAACGAGTTCTAAAACATGGATCTGACTTTCTGAGAAGGGCAAAATAGTGAACAGTGATATAAAAATACAGAAAAATCATAGTAAATAATAGGCATTAACATGAATCTACTACACTTTACGAATCATAAATCTAACTTCGGATGATAGAAATAACGCACTTGCAAGTTTCCTATGAATTTCAATAGCGATTTTAACAACTGAAAATCATGATTCGATCTTTTTATTTTTCTGACAGAGTTCACGAATCCCAAAACCTCTATTTTTTTTAGAAAGGCTCAATAACATATCCGTGGACCACATATAAAATTTTCAACAATTTTTAACAAAGATTTAAACACGAAATAACATGATTTCTACAGTTCTAGAATCAAAACACATGAAAATCTAAGAAACACTAAAAAGAACATGATTTAATAATGGAAAATAAAAAAAATACCTAAACAGCAAAACAATTTTATTTTAATGCTGAAATACATGCAATGAACATTAATATGATAAAAAAATAAAAGAAAACAAGGAATCCATGGCTGAAATTAGTTTTACCTTTGAAAGCATGGATTTAACTCATTTAACAGGTAAATCTCATGTTTCGTTGGTTAAGAACATGAGAAGCAGTATTATAAATGATTCTAATGGATTAGAATCTTGAAAAATAGCATGGAACAGGGTTATATCATCTTCTTGGATATAACTTGAGATTCTTCGATGTGATCCATGGTTAAAAACCATGAAAAAAAGGGCGCCCATGTTGAAATCCATGGTAAAATGTAAAAAAACTAATAAAAAATATGAAAAACCATTAAAGGAACTCACCTTGGGGTTGCAGCTGCTAAGGAGGAAGGAAAGATACTGGAGAGGATAGATAGGCTCCAAGAAAGAGGTGAGAGAGGAATAGGGGTCAAACCCTCCTGTTGGATCTATTTATAGATTACAAAAAAAAAGACTCCTAATTAAGCCTAACTAGTGAGGTTTGACTTTTTCAAAGTTTATCTAAACTACCTACCTATGGGGGGTGATTTTTTGGGAGAGACCTAACCTAGTTGGACTCTATCTAGCTTGACCTAACTAAGCTAACCAACCTAGAGAGACTCCAAATGTGGCACCACTTTGGGTTTTTCAGAAAACCTAATTTTTAAAACTTTAAAATCAAAGTTAAAGACTAGAGTAAAAATAAGGGTTTTTAAAATTAAATTTTGACTCACCTAGACTCATAACCTAATTAGAACATGAACTAACCCTAGTTTAACCCTAACTTTTGCAAATGTGGCGCCACCAAGAGTGGGCCCCACTTGAATTTTCAAAAATGATTTTAAAACTTGCAAATGAGAGATTTTTCAAAGATATTCAAAAATACACTTGGAATTGAAAATCTTGAAATGGCACAGAGTTTTGGATGGGTCAGAACTCCTCCAGATCTGGTGCCAACTGAGTGGTCCCTACATCGAAGTTTTGAAAATTTTGAAATAAAGACTGAAAATGGCTTTAAAAAAGGGTTAAAATTAACAAATGGAATTAAAAGGTTTGAAAATAGAGTTCTAAGTGAACTAGAACTCTGGACCAGAGTTCTGAACCAATTAGGACTCTGAGATTTTAGAATTTAAAAGTCAAATAAAGGAGTTTTTGAAAGATTTTATCAGAACTGGTGAAAATAAATCAGAAAATACAGTCAGGGTTAGAGTCCTAACTCAAATGAAACTCTGAAAGAGAGTTCTGAATCAACTGGGACTCTACAAAATGGATTGATTTTGGAAAAACAAGTGAAAAGGATAAAAATGGAAGTGAAAACAAAATTCAGAATAGACTTTTAACTGGATTAGGACTCTGGGACAGAGTCCTGATCGGACTAAAACTCTAGACTTTTTTTAGTATTTTCTGAAAAATAGATGAAAGAACTTGCAAAAATAGTGAAAATAATGACAAGTATTGAAATCAAACAAACTTCTGATCCAACTGGAACTCTGAGGACAGAGTCCTAATTGGACTAGGACTCTAAGAATTTTGGATTTTCTGAGAAAACAAATGAAAGGATTTTGAAAAACAGATGAAAATAAGATGAAATTGAAGTCTGGTTCAGAGTCCTGATATGATTAGGACTCTGAAGAGGGGTCCTGATTCAACTAGAACTCCGAGAATTTTTTGTTTTTTTAGGAAGTAAATGGTGAGATTTAAACAAGGCTTTTGAAAACCAGTGAAAATAAAGTGAGAAAACAAACTTTGAATAGAGTCCTGATTCGATCAGGACTCTGGGATAAAATCCCAAAATTTTGAAACTGCATGATAAAGGTACAACAATTTTGATTCTTGAAGAGATAAATAGAAGGATTTTTGAAAGATTCTCTCAAAATTGAAATCAAGGTCAGAGTCCTGATCCAATTGGGACTCTTTGAATAGAGTCTTGGTTCAACTAAAACTCTGAGTTTTTTACTCATTTTGAGATTTTAAAAAATTTGATTAAAAATAGGCAAAATACCAATGAAAGATAGAGTCCTAATTCGATTAGGACTTCAAGAAAGAGTCCTAATACGGTTAGAACTCTAGAATTTTGGCTAAAATGGAAGATTTTAAAAGTCAGATGAGAAGGTTTTGAAAACAAGTGAAGAACAGGAGTAACAGACGAAATCGGGAGAGAGTCCTGATTCAATTAGGACTCTGAGAAAGAGTCCTAATTCGATTGGGACTCTAGAATTTTGGCCAAAAATGAAGGATTTTGATAAGTTTTCTCAAAAATAGGTAAAAAGGGTAGTAAAAGGCAGAGTTCTAATCCGACAAGGGCTCTGGAAAGAGTCCTAATCCAACTAGGTTTCTAAAAAAAGAGTCCTGATTGGACTGGGATTCTGAAATTTTGTCCAAAAATGACAAGAATGGGCAAGGGATATGACTACATCTGGTTTAAAATCAGAATGGAGTTTTGAAAAGATTCAACAAGATGAAAATACAGAGCCCTGATCCGACTAGGACTCTGAAATTTTTGAGATTTTTGATAAATAAAGGGATCCAGAAGCGACACCATTTAAATGGGTCTCATCTGAGAATTAAAATCAATTGAAATTGAGTTTAGAATGAATCCAGATTGTTTTCTAAGAAAAATACTTCAAAATATAAGATCCTGGAGGTTGACAAATGGTAGAATGTCGATTCAAAACTCAAGTTTTGAAATTGACTTTGAAAGAAAAGTTTTAAAAGCTTTAATCTGAATTTAATATTGTGAAAACAGGATATCTGGATCTCAATAATGAGATGAAATGACATGCAATGCAATGAAATGATATGTCGAATGCATGCAATGGCACATGAAATGCAAACACTGAATGAGGGTGAAAATTTGAGGTGTTTATAAGTTGTGATTCTCTAATGAAGTGGTGACTCTTCAACGATGTCGTTAGAGTGGTTATTCTCTAACGATGTCATCCGGGTGATGATTCTCTAATGATGTTGTCAGAGTGGTGATTCTTCGAATAGTGTGTTAGAGTGACAATTCTCTAACGATGGTAATCTAGAATGGTGATTTTCTGACGATAGCCGCTTTAAGTGGTGTGCCTGAGGTTGGTCGAAAAATATGTATTGAGATATTGCACACGTAAAATTTTATTATGGCACTATTTGAAGTGTGCATCGTGCAATCGAGAACTTTAAAATATTGCTAAGGATATTACTTAGCAGGCATTATTATGGAATATAATGATTAACTATTATTATATTTTCATCCAAATAGATGGCGTGGGCGGCCAGGTGTGACGTTATCATGGACACAGTAACCAACCTTGCTGAAGTTGTACAGCAGCAGGTGGTTGCAATGCAACAGATGGGTGCTAACCTCCAACAAGTTGCCTGAGAGAGGCAGAACATAGGCATGGTCACCTACAAGCGGGAGATTGTGGGTTCGAGTCCCATCACGGTCACCAAAACTGTGATCATCGCAAAAAAATTTCCTCTCTTGTGGTTTCTCTTTCTTCCTTCTCTTTTCCTTTCCAACCTCTATTTCCTCCTTTTTGAAGGGAGAAAATAAAAGACGGAAAGAAGGAGAGAAGAGAAAAGAAGAGAAAGAGAAACTCTTTTGCGGGGTCTCACTTGACCTTAATTTTGAAAGTATTTTTCAAATAACTCGCCTCCATTTTTGAAATATTTGCGGGAAAACTGGGAGACGAGATCCGCTCGTCGGTACGAGGTTCGACCGTTCCTGGTGCCTTTACCAGGGGTAATCAAACCAAGGGTCGAATTCATGTCTTTTGTTTTGCTAAGAAATTATCTAAGAATTTATCCTAAGTCTAAATGCACAAAGAATCATGCTTGTGCAATGCAAAGATGTATGCTTTTTTTGAAAAAATATTTTTTGAAAAAATATTTTTTGAAAAAATTTCCAAGTGCTTCTGAGATGAATCTGATGATAGAGTGAAGAAATGGTTTTTAACTCAGAACTTAAGATTTTAAATTTCTAAGTTTTTGGAGTAATCAGAGTTTTGGGAAATAATTTAGACTTTGAAAAGAATGATTTCTGAATTTGAAATAAAAGGAGAAGAAAGGAAATTTCAAAGTCATAAATGGACTTTGAATCAAAATAGAGATGAATTGGAATTCAATTCTAACTTTTGAATTTTTGAAATAAAATGTGGGAAATCCAGAATAGAGTTGAGAAATTGGATTGATTTGAAAGTTGGAATTCCAAGATGAAATCTGAATCCAAAGTCTGGATTCTAAATAAAGTTGAAATTCAGGATGAAATTGAATTCTGGATTTAGAATCCTAAACGGGAATTGGTTTTGAATTTTTAGGATGAAATGGAATTGGTTTCTGAATTTTAAATGAAATTGGATCTAAGATCTGAAATCCAAAGTGGAATTGGGTTCTGGATCCTAGAATGGATTTGGATCTGAAGTTTGAGATCCAAAGTAGAATTGGGTTCTGGATCCTAGAATGGATTTAGATCCGAATCTGAGATCCAAAGTAGAATTGGTTCTGGATCCTAAAATGGATTTGGATCTGAAGTCTGAGATCCAAAAAGTAGAGATTTATAAGTGAAAAATTTGAATCCAGGTTGAGATTAGGATCTAGCTTTGGACTTTTGGATTTTCAAAATTGGTTTGAGAATGAATTTCAAAGTCAAATTGGACTTTGAATTTGAAACTTGAATTTGGAATTTAGAAAATGAATCAAGAGTTTCAAAGTTAAATTGAACTTTGAATTTGGTTTCAAAGTCAAAATTTGGATTTTGAAGATGAGGTAGAATTGATGAATTTGAAAGGGAAATTGAAGAAAAGACAATCACGTGGGTTTTTGAAAAGAATTTTGAAAATATGATGTAATTCTATCCTAAATGATGAATGAATTTGAAGAATTTTGAAATTGAATTTTGAAAAAGCTATTTCATTCTTTAGATGAATTAAAATAAGATTGAAGATATAATACATCCTTGACTATGGTCATTGAATGCATTATGTAATAATCTATATTTAGATTCAAGAGAAGAATGAAATACATTTGGTGTTTTTATAGAATTTAAAATGAAATGAACTCTCAATATACCCTGACTATGGCCATTGGTATATATTTTGAGTTAATTTTAAGTTAAATTCTGATAAAAGGAGAAAATATTTAAGAAAAATATGATGAATTCTGAAAATGGATCTAGCGTGGATCCAGTGTTATTTCGTAAAAGATAAAAATCCTAAGTCTTGTTTACATCCTGACTATAGCCATTGATGTAAATCATCAACTTAGGACTAATTACCTCTTATCAAATGGTGCACATGCCATTCGTGGTTCCATTTGAGAAAATAATAGAAAAATGACATGAAATGAACGTATAGATGCTCATACATTCTATCTAAGGCTGAAAACGTAAAGAATTCTCATTAATAGCTAGCTATTACATCATTTAATGGAATTGAAATCCAAATTCCTAATTTTAGGAAAGGGAAATGACTTCCTCTCCTCAATCCCAGCGAAATTTCAAATTATCATAAACAAAGGAAAAAATTAATATACATATGAAGGTATCTAAGACAAGAATATGCATATCCAGAATGCATAACTAATATCCAAAATTGATGGGAAAATGGCTATGATAATATCTACATAATAGGCTAAGCTAAACCATATTACCACCGGAAGCAAGTTCAGGTTGACCCCTAGACTAATCATACGTAGATGGAACGATTGAATATGCTAGGATGAGTGCAAGAAGTAGCCGAAGGTAGCTACAAAAGCAGTAAAATGGTGCTAGACTTGTATACATACATGGTGCTCAGCAGTATTGCTGAGAGTGTTGAATACCTAGGAGCAGCAAGGGGTATTGTAAGGTAACAATGTTGAAGCCTATATACCAATGATGGTGCTATACATATGCATATGAAATGGAGGTTTAGTGAAGAAAAGAATGCAGCAAAGAATTGCTTTGTTTGCAGTAGGCTATGCAATGATATACAGATAAGTAGGAAGGTGAGGGTGCAAAGGATTGATATAGATTTAGCCATATTCTGGAAGAAGGGATATCAAGACTCAGCTGAGCATTTGCTTCTTTTTTTTTTAGCATCGATGAGGTTCCTGGGCTGGAAAGCATCTGCGACAGATCTTTGCATCAGTGGTCCTCTACCCGTTTGATCTTCAATCCAATCATCATGGATCACCCATACAAATTACGCAGAATGCATACAAAATATGCAGATGAAGCACGTGATTTTCAGACATAATGGTGATGTTATGTATATAGGTTGATGAACTACTAATAGATCTATGGCAATATGACAGTCCAGGGAAGCCAACATATAAATGGAGTTACTATGTGAATGAGTATAAAACTTCAAAGATATCTGGACCAACACAGACAAACTCAGTAGAAAATGTATAGGAGCAGAATTCTTCATAACAGCATGAACAAATCATTGAAACCTTGAAGGATGAACTGACAGTAGTCATTAAACATTCCAACTAGGGTCAAAATTAAGATATTTAGGATTGAGATTCAGAATCACATCACAGTAAGCTGTTATGTCCCTAAGAGGTCTTAAAATAGAGCTCTTTAAAGGCCTAAATGTTGTATTTACGAGATTCTTTATCGACTTCTGATGCATTTTACCATAGCCGACTTGCCAGGGGATGCAATCACCAAAATGAGGCCCAAGTCGATTTTCAACATGCTCGGTCCAGAGCATCCATCTTTTGAAGGTTTGTACAGATCGTTCCAGGTTTTTGATCCCTCATTTTGCAGTAGAGGAAAAACTTCCATTGTAACCTTTGGCTGAAATATCATCCTACCAACTTGAAACAAGGGAGGCAAGGTAGAGACAAATTTCTTTCTGACACTGGTTTGACTAACACCCAGCATGAACCTGTACCAAGCTGAACTAAATGAGTATAGAGGGGACCTTCACAGTGGGATGAGATTAGTTGGTTGAACCCACTGATCTAATAAGATGCTAGACTTACGCATCCATGAAAATGCAGTGAACATAGGTTTTTAACAAGCCTAATTCATATTCGACATATACATAACAGGGGCAAGGTATGGAGCAAATGAGATGAGTAAATATGAATAATGCTAGCTGCAGGAAAAATAAGGAAAGGCCAAGCGCAGGTGACTGTGAGTGTTTGTGCAACTGTGGCAAGAGGTGATGTGAGGACGTGTAGTGGTTGTGTAACATAGAATATACAAGAGAATAAGGTATTGCAGAAATAATACATATGATGAATCAATTTATATGAATGACTCAAAACTAATAATGCAGATGATAGAACAACTACGGATTAATGTTGAACAAAGGACACAACATGAAGTTAACAGATAAAAGACAGCATAACATAATGAATGTTCACATGATTTTGATGATGAAGTACTAACAAAAATATTCAAAAATAATTATACCTCAAACAACCTGGCTGAAGAGTAAAAATAGAAAACATAAAGACAAAGCCAAGTGGTGCAATTCTCCTTGTTGTAGGGGAAACGGCAGGTCCATCATCTCTGTCATGCCCTTCACCATTACTTTACTTTATCTTGCTCATAACTAGAAACCTAAACATCGGGCCACCTGGGCCTCAGGGCAACTCGACTGTCTTGCAAGAGGTCTGATGGCTATTTGTTGTATGATACAACAGTATGTTAAATCTTGAGATTCCAACTCTATTCACATCCCATTGGTTAAGGGAAAATTATTCATCAATTTGTTTCAATCTGAACTGAAGATCAGATGTTATGTTACCTCCTCTCTGAAATTGGCTCTAGAAAATCAGTCGCAGTTTGGCAAAGTGGTGGTTGCGTGGGGGGGATGCCTTACGGATGCCGACACGTTTTTTATTGCACTATATGTTAAAAGGAAGATCCGATCAGCTGCGCTTTGATGATATCAGTGGGCATGGCCTGGCAACACCTTTAGAGCACAATATACTTGGTGCGCGATACCTCTGTCAAACTGCTAACATAGAAGCAACCGGAATCAATCATCATAAATCCAACAATTCAGCACTGGGCTGATGATTCCCCCTTTTTCCCCCTTTTTTTATGCTCTCGATGAGAACTATGCAACACCTAGAGGATATTTCAGCATTGGGAACAATCAGAGGTGTTATCTATGTGGTTATAAAAGAATTGAGGATACGAGCAACTGAAGAGCACTCTTAACAACTGGCAGTAACCTGGAAAGGCATGGTTAACAAACAAACTTCTCCTGCAAGCAACTCCTCTATCAACAATTAAAAGCATTAGTTCATAATATCATACTTCAGCAGTCCAAGATGTAATGGATATGGTAGGATGTGGAAACTGTAATTTGTGGTGACTTTGATAAATACAAAGAATATTCAAAAGATGTATGAACAAACCAAAAGAAATTACATAGTGATGATATTATCAGAGGGAAGGAAAAACCTGTAATGAAAAAAAAACAAAAAATATATATCAGACCATGCAAGAAATAATGGCTCAAATTCAAAACACGGAAGATTTGGAAATGACTGCATCAAAGGATACATTTTTGTAACAACAAACATCCTCATACCTTACGGTGAGCCTGTTGAGGTGAAATGGAATGTCCCTATGGTCATGAGTCCATTATTATGATATACTTATATATATATATTTTTTATTGCCATCTGATATGAGCTTGTCCGAACCTTAGCATTACCTTTGGGGCCGTTGTCCAAATCGACAGTACAAGATAATACATGATCTTGAGTAATCGAAAAGTCCAGCGCAGTTTATACAGAAAATGCCACCCCTTTTACCTTCAATGGTGTTATAATCAGGCAAGTTCGGATGGATTTTTCATTACCTTCTTCAGGCTGGGTTCTGAGTATTTCTTATAACAAACAACTATGTTTGGAAATGAACAAGAAATCAAAAGGATGAAATACAACCATCACATATAATGAGAAAATTACAATCATCAAGATAAACAAAAAATGGGGAAAAGAAAATGCTGGAATAATAGGAAACATAAACCTAAAATTTACAATGAAGAGTGATGCTGATGAATACTAAAAAAAAAAATGATGTTCGATATGATGACACAAATGTTAATGGATGCTATATCGTGAATACATATCAGTATTGAGAAAACATAGATGAAGAGAATGGCACGAAACAGGAAGTAATAGTGCAAATAAAAAAATAAAAAAATAAAAAAAATAAAAAAAAGAAAGCAATCAAAAGACAATCAAACGAATATGGAGCATCGATCATTAGAAGAAGGGTATAAATGCCAACAAGAAACTGAAACTTAGAAGGGAAGTCAAGATGCAAACAGCAAATCAGAGATCAAAAATAAAAAAAAAATAATAAAAAAAAATTGTTGGAACATGAATGTTCCTTTGATGTTGCCGTATGTAAGTCGATTTTGCCAAGCACAGATCGCCATTACAAGGGGCTTGTTTATCAGAAATCGAAGAAATACTCAAAAATTCGTAAAAACAGTAAGAAGGAAAAAGAAAGCGATAAAGGAAAAAGGAACAGAAGGACACTTACTATGAACTTGAAGCAATGAGGGGAAATGGCTCCTTCCTTGTGTTTCTGCGGGATGGAATCCCTTCCAAACGTTGAAACTAGAAGGAAGGGGAGTGAAAGGAGAAAGAGAGGTAATCTTACGCAGAAGAGGGGAAAGCCAGAGAGGAAAGCCGATGTGAGGTGCGGGGGCGAAAGCTTGTAGAAGGAGAGAGAGGGATGCGGGGGTGAAGAAGTGGTCCTTAGGGTTTCGTAAAAGGAACCAAGCTTATGCGTAAAAAAAAATCGATTTTCCAAAAAGAGGCTCCTTCAAAAGTTTTTCATAAAAAAATGTTTTTAAAATGATTTTTTTAGCAAAATTGATTTAAAAGGTTTAAACTCATTCGGTTTTCTCATAATTTTCCCAATTTTTTGGTTTTTGTGTTATTTTTCCCCTTTTTTGCATTTTTTAGAATAAAATCCTAAAGTTTACGAGAAACCAAAGATTAAAACTAATTTTTTTGTGTTTTTGCAAAAATATTTACAAAAGGGAATTTTTTTTTAGAATTTAAAAGCTATTTTGAGAAAATTTCTTCAGAAATAGGTTTGGATCTGGATTTTGAGGAAATATGGATTTAAAGTATTGGATTCGGATCCGGAATTAATTTTGAATATACCAATATGGAATTTAATTCAGAAAATCTGAAGAATGACTGAAATTTAGCTTTGAAATTACTTTGATTTTCTCAGAAAATGGGGTTAGGGGCAAAATGGTCATTTTGCAAATCTTTGAAAATTTTGGGGTGTTCACAGGACCCTGAAGCTGCTGAGACATGGATACGCGAAATAGAGCGTATTTTTTGTGTTTTAAATGTCCCAGAGAAACTGAAGGTGAACTTCGGTACCTATCGTCTGAAGGACCACGCTGAGAAGTGGTGGGATACAATCTATGCGGTCAAGTTCCAGAATGAAAATGTTACTTGGGATGAGTTTGTTGAGGTTTTTAACTCTGCATACTTCCCTAAGCATGAACGAAGTAAGAAGATGCAGAAATTTTTAGACCTACAACAAGGGGCAACAACAGTGGCTGATTATATCACTAAGTTTCGTTGTCTGGAATGATATTGCCCAAATGTATACCCCATGGAAAAGGATCGAGCAATGAAGTTCACTCATGGGTTGAAGCCAACTTTGAGGACCAAGGTGTTCACCCGAGGGCCAAAAATCACTCGATGAGGCCATCGAACTAGCGACCCTATTGGAAGAAGACTGGGTTAAAGAGCAAAAGAACCAGTGGAATAAACCCGAGCAACAGACCAAGGTTTATGTGAGTACTAATGAGAAGAATCCTAGAGGAAGGGAGTTCACACCACCTACAAAAGCGGCAGGAAGGCTACCCTACTGCCAACAACAAAGGAAATCACAACAACCAAAGGTCCAACAAGTTTATCGACGGTGCAATAAGGATCATCCCTTCAGAGTTTGCCCTCTCTATACTGGCAAGTGTTTCAAATGTGAGCAACCAGGATATATTGATAAGTTTTGCCCAAAGAAGTCTACTGGAGATTTAGTTTAAGCTGACTAGACTCTATCGAAAGAGAAGATACCCGAATTTGTTTGTTTACTCCTTGTATCGAATTTTGAGGACAAAATTCTATTAAGAGGGGAGGGATATAAACCCCAAGAATTTTTGACATTTTTGTGAGAGCATTATTTATTCCAAAGGGGACAAGTTTCTCTTCTCGTAGTTATAACTAATGATGAATAAATATAGAGTGAATGAAATAGGATTTTGACTCTTGACATTGCCCGAAAAGATTTTCATAAAAGAACATACGAGGGAAATCTGGAAACTGAAATATGGGAAAGATACCCCAATATATTTGTTTAGTCCTTGTAACGAATTTTGAGGACGAAATTTATTTTAAGGGGAAAGGTTGTAAAACCTATAAAATTTCGGTAATTATCGAAATAAATAAATGTCAAATTCTTTTAAAATAAAAAAATGATAATATGATATGAACATGATCCATATGGATTTTTGAATCCGAACGGGATCAAATGAATCTAGTAATTTGATGCAGATATGGCGAGTGGATTTATATCCTACGTGGATCCAAAATCTAATTATAAGTCAATTAGATCTTAATGGATCCAAATATGGTTGAATCTCAATCAAGATCCGAAAATCTAGTTCGAGAGTTCAAAAGATCCAATGTATATTGAAGATCCAACTCGAATGCGAGATCCGTTCGAAAACTCATTCATTTATAAATGAATTAACAAAGACAAAAATGCAACAAGAGAGAGTGTGGTGTAGTGGTGAGGCTTGTTACCTCTTGGGGTTTGACATAAGATCAAAACCCACCGTGTGCACACACGTGTTATGAAGAAACACATTCTCCTTTTTGAAAAAGAAAAAAAGAAAAAAACCGAAATAGGCCTAGACGAGTTTAAAGAACAAAAAATCACACAACTTGCAATGAAATGTGAATTAGTGTAGTGGTGGGGTACATTGCCGCTTTGGGGACCGACCCCGATTTGAAACCCCCCAGTGCACATGGCTTTTTGCACAAGTCGACTGGAATTTCCCTTTTTGAAAAAGGTGAAAACGTGGCGCTAAAAGTTCCTACGTTTTAGTCAATTCAAAAAGCAAGTGGTAACGTGAAAAGTTACCACATGATGAAAGTCTTGAAAAGATATTTGCTCCTTTTCTCTTTTTCCACGTTTTTAGGAGAAACCCCACCACAAGAGAAGGAATCATGGGTGAGGGGATGGTTTCATTTTCTTCAAAAAGATTTGAAACCAACCTACTTTGAGGGAGATAAAATAGGGGGAAAGCCTCTTGGAAAATCGTGAATCCATGATTTTCTCTCTCTCTCTCTCTCTCTCTCTCTCTCTCTCTCTCTCTCTCTCTCTCTCTCACCCCTTAGGTACACTTTGTAGCACTGGTTGCAACCATTAGATCTACAACAAGGAGGTGGAAGCCTACAATCCAACGTATTCTTCATCCTTCTCCAAATCGATTTTTTTTTTTGAGGTAGGTTTTACATTGCTATGTTGCATGCATAGCACAAGGGTGCTTCTACATTTGTGATGTTCCATATCTGGTTATGATCTAAACATCAGCCATGGATTTAATTTAAAGAGTTTGAAAGCTTTAGATGGGGTATGAAGTTTCTTCTAAAGAATGTCTTCAAGGAAAGGCTTAAAAACCAAGATCTGTGAGTATAAATTATATTTAATGATTTTAAATGGGGTCATTGATGTTTTAATTTATGTTAAATCATTATTCAAGGTCTGAAATTCATGTTATAGCGAAGGTGCTAAGGTCTCTTGAAAGGTTGGTATGATTTGAATAGTGGTTTCAAGAAAGACAATATTGAGGAAAGGCCTCAAAAACCTAAGATTGATCATACAGCAATATGTGTGATGAATTTTTTTAGGCATAGTTAGTTCATGCTGGATGGTTTTCATTAGTTTTATGGACTGATGTTCACGCTGCATATCATGGATCGTTTTGTATGTAGTTTATATCAGATGCTATTTGTTATTTCCTTTTTGTATTTATGTTCGGTGGTTGCAAATTTGGTATAGACTGAAACCAGGATCCAAGCATGATTGTGATTAGATCTGGATTGTTGTTTTTGAGTAAGCATGTTGCTTGTATATCGATTTTCTTTGATTCACTCATATCGTTCAATGTCTATGATGATTTTCAAATTCATGTAACTTGATCCTTATTTCCGCAATTTGTGCCGAGTGTGACTTATATTAAACTGGTGTTTATAAATCTATGAAAAATCTGGATTTGGTTCATTTTGCATAAGGGTTGTCTATTTGTTATTAAATCCAATTTTTTATGCATACTCTATTTGTATTACTCATTCACATTAAATCTGTTTCAACAAGTTCTCATTTAGCGCAAGATGGGTTAAAATAACTCGTTAAATTAATATGCATGTTCAGATTTAAAGGCATGTGCACCCTTAAATTTTTCCATGAAATTGCTATTACTATGAAAGTAGGCTCAGCAAGAAGATTTGTTTGGTGCCTCTCTGCCTTTTATTTTGGATGCTTGTTATCGTCGCAAAATTTTTCCCTCGTCTTCCCTTCCTTGCGGAAGAGAAAAAGAGGAAACGCTTTCGCGATTCAAACTTGACCGGATTTTGGAAATTGCTTTTGAAATATTCGCCTCCGTTTTTTGAAAATTTGCGGGAAAATCCATGGGATGGGGCTCGACCTGTCGGTACGAGGTTCGACCGTTCCTGCCGCCTTTAACAGGGGTAATCAAACCAAGGACCAAAACTATGCTTGACTTAGTTAAATTATCGAAGTCATGTTCTATCCTAAATGCACAGAGAATTCAGGCATGTGCTATGAGATTTTGGGAAAATGCAGCTTGGGAAAACATGATGTATGCTTGGAAAATATTTGGAGTTGAAAAGATTCTCTCAGGAAAAAGATGAAAGTCAATTTCTCAGGAAAACTCATGTGAAAAAGGGTTTTTGAAGTCACGGGAAGGTTCATGAAGTTGTGGGAAAATCATGAATGGTTGAAAATCCTGGGAAAATGGAATTGATTCTTGAGAAAAGGGTGAACCTTTGAAAAGGAAAACACTTCTTAGGAAAACTTGGACTTTGAGAATTTTCTTACGAAAATGATGGAAAATTTATAGGGAAACTCATTGGAGAAGAAAAACTGAAACTTGGGAAATTGAAATCCTGGGAATCTTACCCTTGAAATACTTGGAAATCGATTTTGATCTTTGAGGAAGATTGGAAAACTCTTTTGAAGCTCTTAAGAAAATAACATTTTCTAGGGAAAACTATGGGGAAATTGACTTGGGAAAACCGATTTTGAAAGATTCTTAGAGTTTCTTGAGAAATCGATTTCTTGAGAATGAAATTTTCTTAAGAAAATCATAAGAAAACCAATGATTTCATGATGCAAATGATATGAATGAAAGAATGCACTTTGAAAGGTTTTCTAGGGAAATTTGTTGGAAAAATGTGTATTAAGTCAAAGTAAATCCTTCACATATTCTGACTGTGACCATGAATATGTTCCGAGTTTAATTGATTTAATGCACAAGATTTTGAAAACATTGGAAATATGATGTGCATTTTCAAGATAGCCTAAGAGTGTAGGCTCAATGTGACTAGTAGAAAGATGATGGATCTGGGTCTCGTCCATATTCCGACTAGGGCCGTAAATATGGATCCAACCGAGTTCATCAACTCCCTAAGAGTTGGTGCACGTGCCATTCGTGAACATCCATAGTGCTTTTGAAATAAAATGCATGAATCATATAAGCAGGATATTGCATAAATTCAAACTATATGATATGCATCCTAGTCTAAGCAGGAAATTAACTCTCTTATTCCAAAATTTACATTATTACATCACTAAATAAAGGAAATAAAAGAAATTTGCAGACTTCAGCTCCTTCTTTTGAATGTCCCTGCCAAACTTGAAATAAAGTTAGCTCAAATATGTGGGTTTTTCCAAAATTTTCCAATAATATTATGAAATTATTGGATTTAATTGGATATAAAACCCTATGATCATGCTTCCTTAATATTTGAAATGATGTAAATGCAGGGAATTCAGTGGAAAACAGTTTGAAATTCGGAATTGGGGTCAAAATGACCAAAATACCCCTAAAATTAAAGTTACACCTTTAAAATCAGGGTTTTTTGAAGGAAAACTTAGTAAAATTGGGATTTCGAAATTCAAATTGAATTCAATGATGATGAAATGCAGTATGACATGCTGATAAACACATTAGGACTGTAAAATCAGAATTTGGCATTTTGCAATTTACTCAAAATAATGAATTTCGCTTGTTTTTCGCTTGGATCTGGGTCCTGCGGGACCCTGTTTTGGTATTATGGCTAATCCAAACCTCAAATGGATTCCAAATTGCACCAAATTCGGTATGAAGCATCTACTTACTCTGATAAACAACCTAGAATGCTAAAAATCATGAAATGATGTGATTCAAATGCTAAAATTTAAAGAAAGTCCTAAAATGGTGGATTTTGCCTATGGATCCGAACCAAATGCAATGCCTAATATGATAATGCAAGATTTACACCATGGAAACTTCTAATATTTTGCAGACTGCTAAAAGACCCGAAATGGAACATTTTTGGTTTTTACAGTCTCGGGATTTGAGCCATGGTGAGTTCAATAACAGGGATTTAGTTCTGACAGAGGTAAAAATCACTCTAATCTGATGTAAAATGCTAAACAAATATAAAACTGCCATGGAAATTTATGAAATTAATCAGAGCTATGCCCGACACCTACATGAACAACTTTCATGTTTATGACTTTGGCATTTGATCAACATAAACACATAGAAAAATATAACTATTCCTGCCTAAACTAACAGAACAGACAAATGTAGCAAAACAGGGGACTGACAAGAAAAATCCGAAGCGGGGGTCAACACTGTTATAAAAATTATAGGCTTTCAGATGAGAATAAAGGACATCTTGGACACAACTTTCACTTTTTACAGTTTTGGATTTGGATCAACACACAAAGATAAACCATAGCCCTAAGTCGATCCAAGATTTCATAGGCCCAAATTAGGCTCTGACACGTGTCCCGAACTCTCGGATTTTTGTCAGATATAAAAAAAATCAGAAAAATCTGAAAAAAATCATATTAAAAACTAGACATTCTTCCAAGTTCATAACATTTTTCGGATCGAAAATCAGATCTTCCATGAGGGATATCTCGATTTTACAAGTCGGCAAATGATTTTCAAAACGCATCCCGGGTAAAAAACCCCGATTTGCCATTTTGAATGTTTACCGCAGTAAAAAAATTCAAATGCCTCCAAATTTTTGGCAACATTTCAGGGACACCTAAGGGCGAATTCCGTGATTTTTTTGGGATTTTTAATAAAAAATAAATTCATGAAATGCCGTGTGTACTGACTGACAAAAACAGAGACCTACTGAAAATAAGCAGAATTGAAATAAATGCTAAATTAATCCTAATTAATTCATGAAATGTACTAAATGAATGAAATAAAATGCAAATTAAATCTAGCTAACTACATGCATGTTAAAAATCATCAAGGAAGTATAATTATGTATTTTTATATATGTCGTTTTATGAGAATAGCTCAATCCATCCCTCGGATGAGCTCTTTCTTCAAACGACAACACGAATCAAACCAAAAGAATTATCATAGTGAAATCAATATGAATGGAGACTTACCTTGTGTTCTCCAGCGGTTTTGGAACTCCCAAAATGAGTGGCTACCTTGATAATGGGCTCCAGAGGGGCGTGAATCCAAAGGAAACTAAGAAAGAATGAAAATGGAATTCTGAAGTTCAATTCTCAAACAGGGCTCTCAGAGTGAAAATGCTAAATCCAAAAGAAACTCCCCTAGGCTGGGCATGGGGCCTTGTATTTATAGAGATTTTTGGAAAATTTTGAAATTCAAAGAAGCTTAATCTGAGCCCTTCATGTGGCACCATCTCAGAGGGTGTTGTCTTGGAGTTTGAAATTCAAATTTTGCTTTATTCTGGAAGGAGGAGAGACTTCCATGTGGCGCCATCTCAGAGCATCCACATTGCCATGTGTCAGAAGGTAGGAGCAGAGGAAGCAGAAGACGCCACCTCAGAGGGGTTTGAATTCTACTTTTTCTGATAAAAGGAGAGACTGACATGTGGCGCCATCTCAGAGCATCTTCATTGACATGTGTCAGAAGGAAAGGCAGAGAATTCAGATGGTGCCACCTCAGAGAGAGTTTGAAATTTAAATTTCTACTTTTTCTGATAAAAGGAGAGACTGCCATGTGGCACCACCTCAGGGTGGCTCCTACAATGACATGTGGCAAGAGGGAGGAAAAGGGACACGTGGCACCATCTCACACAAAATAGAAAAGGTGAAGTTCAGGATTTGCGCCACCTCAGACTGGAGTTTGAACATTTGAATTCTAGCTTTCTCTGAAGGAGGCAGAAAGTGACATGTGTCACTTGCTTTTTCTGAAGAAAGCAGAGAGAGACACATGTCCCTTGCTTTTTCTGAGAAGAGCAGAGGGTGACATGTGTCACTTGCTTTTTCTGAGAAAAGCAGGGAGTGACATGTGTCTTCTACTTTTTCTAAAGGAAGCTGGAGATGACATGTGTCATCTACTTTTCTAAGAAAAATAGGAGGGAGACATGTGTCCTCTGCTTTTTCTGAAAGGAGCAGAGATTGACACGTGTCGCTTGCTTTTCCTGAGGAAAGGAGAGAGTGACATGTGTCACCTGCAGAAGACATAATTCAAATGGTGCCACCTCAGAGGAGACAAGTTCTACTTTTTCTGAACAGGACAACACATGACACGTGGCATCTCATGGTGACCTTGGAATGACACTTGGCACAGGGTGAAGATGGTAGACATTGACACGTGGCATAAAATAAAGAGGATGACTAATGACATGTAGCGGCATCTTAAGGTGGTCCCACACTGACACGTGTCAAAGGGTGGCAGAAGAGAGAAGGTGACATGTGGCGCCAACTCTAGGTGAACCATATGCTGACACATGGCAGGTAAATGGGAGGAGAGAGAAAGGACAAGTGGCACCAATCTAGGGGACAAGGTTCCTATTTTTTTGGGTTTTTCAAAGTTCAGGTTTTTCAAAAGAAAAGTCTATGTGACACCACCTCAGTGTGGGTCCCACATTGCTTCTTTATTGAAATAAGAACAAGACAACAACCTCTTTTTGGAATTTTCATAAAATCTGGGCTAATTGGTAAAACAGGAATTTTTGGAAAGAGTTGACCTCTGTAGGGCAATTTTGTAAAAGGAAGATATTTGAAATTGTCAAAAGGGCAAAATCTGAGATAAGGTGGCTGAAATCCATATTAAAACTATCCAGATCATTTTCCTGAGGAAATATTTTAAAATTCAAAGCCCTGGGGGTAAAATGGGAAGAACTGATAATTTTGAAGACCCAGGGTTTTGAAATCAATTTTGAAAAGAGTTGAAATTCTAATCTGGATTGAAAATTTTGAAATCAAGAGTTCTGGACCTCGAAATGACATGCTGTGCAGTGCAGTGATTTGAAATGCTCATGCAATGATAGGCAATGTCATGTCTTATGCAATATAATCTTGAGCCAAGACTCAGAGATGTCTGTCTTCTGTCAGGAGTAAAATTTTGAACATCTGAGCTAAAAATAGGGAAATTTTGAGAGTTTTAGATGAAATTTGGACTTTTGCAAGGTCCGGGCTCAAAAAATGACCATTTTGCCCTCCAGCGATTTCAGAGGCTGGATGTTGATGCTTGGTGGAAATGTTGGGGAGGTGAGTGAAAATTTGGGGTGTTTACAATGCTCAATAGCCTATTTAATATACATGTATCTACATCAATTAATGGTTATGCGGGTTCCACTTATATGTCTCAAGTTATATTGAATAAAAAAAACAGTTATGGTTATGATTTTGTTTTGTTGCGAACTGGATTGCCATATTACAAGAAATATATATATATATATATATATATATATATATATATATATATATATATATATATATATATATATATATATATATATATATATATATATATATATATATATATATTTCAAGTGTTCTACACTAGTAGGTGGATTCGCTAACTAAGAGCAGGTTCACAGCGGGTTGTAGGCATGACAGCATGGTAGAGCACGCTTGACTGACCAACCGTGACTGGTCATTTTGACTAGACCGACCCGATATGCACGACCCCCAGCCTACTGGTTCCTGGCATAGCTGCGACAGTCTCTAGGACCGCCGTAGTAAAAAAAAATGGGATTTCATAGTCATTCTAGATGTGTTAATGTTATTAATGAGAAATGTTGAGATCGATATTTGATTGACAGTTCATGTCCATGAGGTGATTGACATATAGATTCCAAGTGATTTCAAAGTTTTGGAGAAAACGGTATTGGCAAAGACTGCCTACATTTATGAATGTGCTTGTGACAATTATGCATGTTGATTAAGATATGTTGTTTAGTAGGTATAAATGATTTTGCATGTTCCCATGATGATTAGCATGTGAGTGGTATGCATATGATGTAATGAATACATAAAATGCTAAGACATGTGGTATGACTGCATAAGATGCATATGGGGTTCTAAGTACATGTAATGATGCCATAACTGCATGTGATTAGGACATTGTTGTGGTATAAGGCTAGAATATGTTAACTCTAACATGCTTGTGGTAGTGACTACATCATGTAAATGTACATGTGATATGCGACCAAAATATAAATATAGTATGTCATGTAACGTGTGCATGTTTTTCCATGTGTGAATGTTGAGCATGTGTTTCGGAAGTGAACCAAAATATACTGAACGGGGGTGGTGATGCTTGATGTCATTCTGACAGAGAGTTTGATATAACGAGATGCGTATATATGCAAACCCATGGGTCGAGCTTGTGCACTTCTCGTATGCCAGAGACAATCACTCTATAAGCAAGCAAAATAAAGCATTTGTGGAGTAGACTCATTTTAGGTCTCATGCAGTTGTATTTATGCTCATATCTTTAATGTTTTGATGTCTTTGATGACGATACTACTGTTACATCATGATATGTAGTGACAAGGTGTTTTCTTGAATCCAACTATCATAGTTATTCTGATAATTAGATGATTATTTATTGACTTGCGTAATTGTTCATGCTTGTATATGTATGCATACAATGTCAATGTAATTTCCTACTAAGACTCGGGCGGGAGTCTGGCCCTCTGATATTACTGTTTTACAGATGCAGTGAAATGAGCTACGGAGCGGTTCCGGAATTGCTGTAGGGAGCCATGTGAACCATCTAATCCTTTTCAAATATTTGTCATCGTTTTATCATTACCACTCTGATTGTTTTACCATAAATAAATTGAATACTGAATAAATGATTCCAATTTTTGCATGGTATGATTCATTGTTTCAATACTTGTAACTCGCCCAACTTGTTTGACTCAAACTAAAAGAATATTTTCGCTATGATTTTTAAAGAAAAAAATTTGACATGTATTTTTTAGTTAGAATTTTGGGGTGTTTCACAAACGCACCACTAATGCTAAGTGATATCGATACACACGAGGAAACGATCCCCACATGCTTACATACATGGCGCTCATTCAGACTCTAGAACATGCACTTGCATGTTTCAGGGAGAACATATAACCTGCTTTGACTTTCCTAAACCAATTGGGGCTCCGCTTGTGTGGTAGGAGCAGTTAGTGCACGTCACCTTGTGTTGGGACGTTGCAAGTTCTAATCCTTATGGTATAGTTGTATTATTGATAGGGGTCTGCCTAACCCTAGCTTTCTTTGTTGAAAATAAAGAAACTTTCCAAACATTAACCCCCAACCAGTAGTTTCTGGATGAATGACTAATGAAAAATAGATCAGTTTAAAAATTTATCAAAATAAAAAAATCAAGTGTCAGGTTTCTCATTTCTTAGTTGTTTTCTTTTGGTCTCCGATTTATATTACAAGATTGAAGGCCAGGTGAAGCATGACTTTCATACCTAACTTTCTATTTGTGAAAAAAAGAGTAGAGGTGGGTTGTCTAATAACACTTCTCCTCCATTAGTTGAAATTTCAAAGAGGTTACTTAGAATGAAAGAATAAAAAATGATCTGTGAAAGTTTAGCCCATTTGATTTACTGGTTTGTCAGGCGGTGTTTGTTTAGAAGGTCGTAATCTAATTCCAAAAGATACAAACACACCCATGCCCCAGTGGGATCAAAATATCACTGATTTGTAACAAATTTTGCAAAAAACGTTCTACTAGAGCTCACGCTACCAATCAGCATGTTGTTAACTTTGTCAATCCTAATGAAGCCACGAATGGCAGATCTATGCAGGTCAATAAATCAGGAACCTGGCTAAGCCTCGATCAATGTTGTCAGTATTGGAATCAGACCCATGTCGCTTTTTAATAAAAGCCTGAATTGGCCCGTATCGAATCGGATCCGTCCCGATTGGAATTGGTCTATTTTTTAAAAACAGAGAGAAAGTTTGAGAGAGCGTGAGGCAGGGCCACGGCCAGCCTCTGTTCCTCTGGAGTAGGTTATATGTTACCCCCCCGAACAGGGCCGGTAGCTACATCTCATGTTCGGGGGGTCCCAATGAGCGCCACGTATAAGATGCAGATCGGCTAGTATCCCCATGTGTGTCTGCATCACATAGCATCGTAATTTGGTGTCGTCGCAAAGACTTAATTACCCTTTACCGCCATTCTCTTACTCTTCCTCTAACGGACCTAAATGCCCTCCATCTAGAAAACGAAAATGACGGTTCGTGAAAAGGACAAAATTGCCCTTCATCGTGATCACGCCAAAATTTTCAGCAAAGTTTGCATATGTAGCAAGCAAACTTTATGTTGTAGGATTTAAATAGTTCAAAACAATCCATTTTCGCCCTAAGAAAAAAAGTCTACCGGAGCATACTTTGCCTTCATCTGTTGTCGTCGGATCATTTGTTTCCTTCATCTGTTGTCGCCGGATCATCTTTTGCCTTCTTCTGTTATCGCCGAAGCACCCTTCCCTTTGCTCTGCTACCGCGAGAGCATCCGTTTCTATCTTACGCACAGTCGCAACATCGTTGTCACCATCTATTGCGTATACGTTCTGACTGTTTCTTACTCTATAGTTGGAATACCCAAAATCCTATCATTTTGGTGAGTTTCGTGTAAGCTTTCGTTATGCAATCTGAAGGTTGTGATTTATACAATGATTTGTAAGTTTGAATCGGCGACGATTTATACATTCAAAGCAATAGCGATGTGTGTTTATTAAGATACCTCGATTTGTACATAAGTTTGCTAAATCTTACAACGATGTGTACTTATGAAGCCAAATATTGCAACGATTTGTAATCATGATGATCGTTTAATGTGTTGTGCAGGTTAGCAATGTCTGCGGCTCATCAGAGAAGAGATACCCTGTCGTTCTAAGGGTTGTGTATTAGAGAAGTGATCTGCCAGTCCCATCTATCTAAGTTTTTTGAAAGGTACCAAAATATACTTAAGATTGGGAATGATAAAGACAGAGAAAAAGCGCTGGAATTGTATTATGCGGAGGATTATCCATCAGATATCGAGGTTGCGGACCAAAGGAAGAATGTTGAAGAACTAAAGATGCAGAAGAAGGATGATCAAGAGAAGGCAAATCAAAGAAATAAGGAGGAGAATAAAAAGAAAAGGCAAAGGAAGAAGGTAGAGGAGAGGGAAAGGCAAAAAAAGAATGAGGAGGAGAGGGAAATAAAATTGAACAATCTAAAGGAGGATGCTAAGACGGAAACGCGAAAGCTGTTGTTGGAGCATATAACAATGCGAAACAGGGTAAAGCTACTGAAGGAGGCGAAGGCAATTGAATAAGGAGGAGGAAGAGAAGGAACGGAATAAGCTTCAGGATGAGGAAGAAAAGGAAAGGCGAAGGAGGGAGAAAGAGTTTGAGGAAGAGAAGGAAAGGGAAAGGAAGGAGAAGGAGTTTGAGGAAGGGAAGCAAAGGCAAAGGAAGGAGAAGGAGGATGAGGAAAATAAGGAAAGAGAAAGGAAGGAGAAGGAGAAGGAAGAAAAGGAAAGAGAAAAAAAGAAGCGGGAGGAGGAAGTGGAAGAAAGAAGGAAACAACATGAGGAAGAGAAAGAAAGGCAGTGGAAGGAGAAGGAGAACGAGAAAAAGAAGGAAAGAGAAAGGAAGGAGAAGGTGGAGGAGGAAGAGAAGGAAAGGGAAAGGCAGTGGGAGGCAGTGGACCAACCGGAAAGGCCTAGGTTGGAGGGATTGGTTGAACAGGAGAAAAATGCGACCAAGGTAAATAAATTTGTCCTGTCTGTGAAGATTTAATAATATGTTTAGCAATTTTTGTATAGCGATTATTATGTTAGGTATTAATATGTATAGCGATTACTATGATAGTGTGTGTGCAACCAATAGTATTTATAGTGATTAGTAGAATATTATTTATAAGTTCAAATGATACTAATTTACAATTGTTAGGAATAATATGTTATTGTGTGTTACAAGGAGATCAGAGGAGAAGTAGAGCACCATGTGAAAAGCTTGGAGGTCGGTGTCAGTGGCCTGTAGTTCTGTCGTGGTATGGTCAGCTGAGTGCATATCAGAAGGACCGATTATGAAATATGCACTTCGGTGGCCTTTTGGACCAGCAATATTTTGAAACTTGCTAGAAGACCATAAACCACCTGGTAAATAAGTGGAATGATAAGACGAACATATTCCAGTTTGATTCTTTTGAGATCACCATGACTCTAGAAAATGTAGCGAGGATCACTGGCCTTAAGTGCGATGGCAGTGTTGTCCTATTACGGGATTCAAACTAAAACGTAAGGGAAAAATGCATGGTTTTTCTAGGAATGTCGATGGACTAATGGAGTCAATGTATTTCTGGTGGAATCAATTCCACATCAATGAAGCTCTCATATTTTTGTAATAAATGGGAAGGTCGCTCAGCTACTTGTGCATCTGAAATAGCTGACCAAGAGTTGCGTGGCTTCCTTCTTTATTTTTTTGGTCTTACTTTATTTTCAGATTGTTCTGGTTCGAGAATAAGTTACATGTGGCTGCAGTACCTGGAAGACTTAGACAAAGTCGACAACTATGCATGGGGTGTTGCTATGCTCGCACACTTGTACAACCAACTCTACCGTGCGAGTAAGGGTGCGAAAACAGTCAGGAGATTTTGGCAATTTGTTCAGGTATTTGGTTATTACATACTTAGTAATTGTAGACTAAGCTCATTGGAGGTTGTAGCGTTACTAATATATTATTTTTGTTAGGCTTGGGCGTGGGAACATATTATCCCATTGTGGCCCTGCGATTTGTGGTTTTCCAAAGATCGGTCGTTGGGCTATAATAAATGTCACAGTTCATAATGCTAAGTTCATTTTAGATGGGCTGCAACTAAATGAGGTAAACGTTCTAAAATTGTTTACAATCGGTTCAGCATTTATCATTCAGTATTATAAATCGTTGTAATGTTTAGCATTCTTAAGTAATCATCGTTGCAGGATTTTGTCTTCCTTAGTACATATCGTTGTCGCCATATCATTCTTAAGTAAATTGTAATACATTTGTCACTCGTTATTAAAAAGAATTACCAATGTACAGGTTTTGTGGAGACCGTATGGAGATGGGGAGGACGATGACCAAGACGTTATTGCAGAGGCTGCTAGATTGTCTGACCGCGATTTGTGGTTGTTTTGCAATTATGAAGCCGAGTTGCAGCATGGCAGTCGAGTTCTCCTACAATGTGGCTTGGGGCAGTCTATCCCAAATAAGCCTTTGGAAGTGAGAAGGAAGATGAATAGTGGTGGGGCAGGAACGTGAATTGGCGCGAACGCTATAGGGACGAATTATTAATTTGGAACACAGGTGGTGTTTGTGTCATATCGTATGATTATAAAGGACGACAATTTGATCTCTTCTATTTTTAAAGGTATTGGGAACCTATGCGGCGAAATCTGAAGATTAAGAAAATTGGGAACTCATGCCTCCCAACTGCCCCCTTTCATGTTGTATCCCAGCATCTACAACCTGTCTGTCATCCCCCTCCGGTTACAACAACGATTCCCTCAGTAACAAATCGCGATGAAGAGCGAACACTTGTTACAAAAGAGAACGTTGTCTCTGCCACAAGGTTCGAACTGATGGAGAGGGAGAATAAGAAATTAAGGACTGATGTAAGCAATATGGGGAGACAATTGAACTCAGTGGTAGATATGATGACCAGCTTTTTTAATCAGATGGACGCAACCAAGAGGCCACCGAGGATAGACAGTCCACCAAGAAAAAGAAAGTGACGAGTTCCCTATCATATTTCATCTGATTCGTCAAGTGCCACGGAATAAACCCTAGCTATTCTTTTTTATCACGATAGTTATTTTTTGTAATTCTATAAGTAATTGTCGTAACGTGACATTCTTTTTTTGTTTAATTCTTTTTTATTACATCTAACAGACATGTTTCTCCTATGGATCTCGTAAATAAATAAACTGTAATCGAAAATAGATGTCTGTTGTTCAGAAATCGTGGCATTGCCTAACCTCCTTGATTGAATGAGAATCGCAATATAACTCGCAATATAACTCGTGGTTTTTGAATGAAAATCGCAATAGATGTCTGATTGGTATGAGTAATATTGTCCATAAATCGCAATATAACTTATCGTTTTTTAATGAAAATCGCAAAACACATGCGATTTATGCGGTCAACAAGGTCCCGTAATCGCCGTTAGGAAATGATTAAGGTCAGCATCGATATAATAGATAATTTCTGTTCAACAATCATTGTATTTGTCTCTGTCTTGCTAGAAAATCACAAAAAAGATTTGTGATGTATGTTGTGAACAATAATTGAACAAGTTTTGACGTCGTAAATGATAACAGTCAACAGCGATAAGAAAAGTTTGATGCTCAGAAATCGCTATTGATGATCATTAGTAAATTCAAATCGCGCAATAGGTTGCCGGCCAAAAGTGGTATGATATGGTTCCTGCTCAGAAATCGCTCATTTGCAAAGACACCTTAAATGCAAACCGTGAAATAGGATTGCAATTCATGAGGTCAACAACGCCTTATAATATTCAGCTTTCGTAAACAAAATCATCAGTAAGAAGATTTTGTTGATCGCAAATGGTTGTATTGTTGAACAACGTGCATAAAGCATTAACCGAGGTCATAAGGCATTCTCATCCAATCGTCGTACTACTGACACGCCACAAAATAAACCGAAAAGGAAAGTATGTGGCATGAATATATCGATGTATCCATATATGATAATCAATACAATAATCATCAAAGATTATACATACCTGGACACCGGGTTTGGTCGGGTCAATCTCCCACTCAACTATTGTTATAATATGCAGCCGAAACGATATTTTTTTATTTATTTAAAATGCAATCAATTAATTTGCGGACGGTTTTTGAAAAAGGGCGGTATGTGAAACGACGTTTCCTTTATATTTGACTGACACCGTCGATTCTGTAGCTGCGTCGCAAAGGGATCATTGATATCTTCGTCCAGGCATGGCGCCGAAGAAGAGGACGATGGGAGCAATACGACCAGGCATGTCATCGAGGAAGACGACGACAGATAGACAGTCAGCGTCGATGAAGAAGAAGACAACCATATCTACAGGACCAGCACTAGAACTTAAGGCGTATATTTTTGGAACCTCATGACCGGTTTAGGCAACATTTGCCTTTTTATGTCGTATATTCGATTTGTGTTGTTTACTGTAGAAAATAATTTCAATGTCGAATTCTTAATATTATGCTCATGGTGCACTGAGTGCAACATCCACAGACAAGGGTGGGCGACAATGCCCTAATGAGTTCGAAGAGAACATCAATCAGATGCAAGATGAATTTGCAAATGCAAACACTATCAGTAATTTTATATGTATGTAACCACTATCATTTTCTTGGTCATCGTTTAGTATGTTTTGAAGTTCATAAATTTTTGCAACCAGACAATGTGTGATTTTGTCAATTATATTCAAAGCAACGCAACAAGCAATATTGTACGCATCATCACCCCTTATTTCATGGTATGTCTATTTTGCTATTGTTTTATTTGCTTTTATGACTTACTCACATTTCTTGGTGGTTAAACCTTACTATTTCGTGCAACAAACGTATGTCCGGCAAAAGCCATACACCAGTGAATTTGTAGATGCACTACCTTGTTGGAATACCGATGATCACTGCATAGACTTTTCGACTTTTGAAAAGGTAAGTGAACAAACATCTTCTTCAAGGTTTAGTCCTAACATCCTCATCACAATATGTCTATGGATTTATAAAATATTGTATCAATTTGCAGATTTTACTTCCTACACTCTGGCAAAATCCTGAACATTGGGTCTTATACGAGATGAATTTAAGGGAAAAACAACTATGGTGCTACAACTCATTGGACTTCCATAGTGGTGTAGAACGTGACGCTATGCATTTGGTAAGCTTCTGTTCATAGGTGAATCGTAGCTATTTGCGGTGGAGCGGATTTTACTATATTTTCCATTTATCATAGGCAGGATTCCTAAACGACTTTTTGGGTGTCGACATTGCCGAGTGGATGTTGCTTTGTGCTGACGATGCTCCTTTACAAACTAATGGAGTCGATTGTGGCATATTCGTAATGAAGCATATTGAAGCAATATACAATGGAGAAGAACCTTGTTTCGACGTTGTATGAGCTTTGTATCCACTGTTATTGGGGAATCTTTTTATATATTGGTTTCACATTACATATTTTGTTGCATGAAGATATACCGGAAGTACGCAACGAACTATGCCGAAATTTGATTAAGTTTAAAAAGTCGGCAGACATAAATAATCAGCCAACAAGACTACTTACAAAGGAAACGAACGACACGATCCAGAAAGGTTTAAAAGGATGTAAATAGATTTCTAACAGATTTTGGAGACTGTCTACACCAATTTCCGTAGGCAAATTTTGTAAGACTACAAATTTTGTAAATCTGTCTCGGTTGAAATATAATTTGAACTTTAATAAACATGCTTGTAAATCATTGTACTGCTTCAGCTACGAAAATTAAATCGTAACGAAAAATAGTTTTGTGATGTATGCGGTGAATCAATGCTAGTAATGTTGCTCTTTAGTAATTAAAAATACTGCACAATGAAAGATATTTTGTCATTGTTCCAAAATCTTTGTATAACTCACACTCCATGAACGAAAATCGCGAAAATAGATTTCCGCTTTATGTGGTCCACAAAGGCACGTAATGTTCGCCCTTAACAAATGATGAAGTAATTATCGATAAGAAAAGTTTGTTCCTCAGAAATCATTGTATTGCTGAACTTACGAGAATGAAAATCGTAATATATATGCCCCATTGTGAACGAAAATAGTGCATAGCTAGAAGAGATGCTTGATGCTTAGAAATCGTTCTATTGCTCAATGTCATTGAATTAAAATCGCAAATGGTGAACCAGTCTGAACAATGTCTTGTTTTCTGTAAAGGGATTAGTTGAGAGAGTGACTCGGGCCGACCCATTGTCGAGGTGTAAATCCATAATCTACACCTAAGGCGATTTGTTGGGACGAGGGTGGACGAAGTTGTGGATTTATATAAGACCAAAAAATATTTCTAAAATCAAACCCACACGATACGTGCTACCGTGATTTGAACTACTATGTCCAATTGCATTTATTAGTTTTGTTTAATTTCATTAATGCGGAGTGTATTTTATTTGAGATTTGCTCAGTGTTTTTTAAAACTGTCCTATTTATTCGAAAACTGGCGGAGGGTGATAGGACGTTTCATTTACATATGAATGACACATCACACATGTTAAGGATGTCTTCCACTTTGCTTCATGAATAAGGAACCGACAATTCCTGCATAAACGACTTGTTCTTGAATCGAGTGTATAACTGGTTTCGTCGTAATCGAAGTATCCATCTAGACTTATTTCAGATGTCTGCAAACTCATAATTAAAAGAAATGTCGTTTCACAGTCCAAAAAATTTCAAATTAGTACACAAGATTTCATGGTAGTAGCAGTCAAGATGACGTTAGACCACGATTTCTGAACAACAAACTTGTCTTATCGTTGTGTACTATTTCTAATTACGAAAGCGACATTAATTGCTCTTGTTGACCGCATTCATCGCGAATCTCTTTTGCAATTTTCATTCTGTGAGTGTGAGAAATAAAGCGATGTGTAAACATCAAGCATTTCCTATTGATGTTGACCATTATCATTTCGAACATTAGAAGCCTTGGTTGATTGCATATATCGCAATCTAATTTTGCGATTGTCAATCATGCAGGTTGAGTGCACATCTTTTATCAATTAAAAGATTTCATTACTTGCGCATGCTGACCGTATAAATCGCATATTTTCCTTGCAATTTGCATTTAATGACGGCAAAGAATATTGTGATTTCATAACAACAAACGTTCCTTATCGTTGTTAAGCATTATTATTTTAGGGCGAACATATACATATTTTTTTAGAGCATGCATAAATCATGTTTGTTGTAAGATATGCGCTCATGATAAAGGTCAAAAGCGATAAGATATGTTTGTTGATCAGAAATCGCTCTTTTGCTGAGACACTTTAAATGCAAACCGCGAAATAGGATTGTGATTCATGCGGTCAACAACGGCTTGTAATATTCCGTCGAAATAGGATTGATTACACACAAGTTGGTTGTACAGTCTCTAAAATGTACTTGAAATAAATGAACATGAAATTACTCTGGCATGGCAGGCACCACTGTTCGTTGCCTTGTAGATCCTCATGGCGGCTGCGTTAGTTTCTCCTCCGCAATTAGAAAGGTCATCAATTTTTTGCACAGTTCTTCGCGGAATCCAGGTATATCAACTTGCAAAAAAAACTGTAATGTGGAACCAATAGACATGAATTTAATCCCCAATAACAGAGGCCAAGAAATGGCATACAGCGTCGAAACAGGGTTCTGCACCATTGTATATCGCTTCAATGTACTTCATTACAAATATGCCGCAATCAACGCCATTATTTTGTAAAGGAGCATGGTATGTCCTGCGATAGATCCACTCGGTAACGTTGACTCCCAAAATACCTTTGATGAAATCGATCTGAGAATAATGGGGTCGAAAGTAAATTCATGACCCCAGTACATGACACGATACTCATATAGATGGAATCTTACGAGATGGGAAATGTCAAGTCGTAAACCACTGTCAACATCCAACGAATTGTAACACCATAGTTGTTTTTCATGTAAATCCATCACGTATAAGACCCAATGCTTTTCAGATTGCCAGAGTGTAGGAATCAATATCTGCAAATAGATCGTAAAAAAGTTGTTAGCACTGTTATGTTGTAACCTTGCACTCTAGGTTTGTTTACTTACTTTTTCACTTGACAAAAGGTCTCTGCAATGATTACCGTTAACCCAGTAAGGTAGGTCATCATTAAATCCACTGGAGTGTGGCAAATGACGTAAGATAGTTTGCAAACCAAAACATTGTTAACAGCAATGTTAAAATACGAATCAACTGAACTAAATCAATAACCAAAAATAATATAAAATACAACCGATATACCATGAAATAAGGGCTGACGATGCTTATAGTTTTGCTTGTTGCGTTGCTTTTAATATAACTGACGAAATCGGATATAGTTTGTTTGCAGCAAATATGATGTTGTTAACGGACGTACACATGGCTTACGTATATAGATAACTCCTACTAGTTTCATACGAACAAAATTACTGATCATGTTGCATTGTGCGAATTCATCGTGCATTCGTTTGATGTCCTCCAGGAGTGATTGACTGAGTTTTCGCCCAACTTCATCGGTGGATGTTCTACTAAAATGAATAAGGAATTTTCAATGAACGATATTGAAATTACATTATATGGTACATAACACAAATCGCTAAAACGGCATGAAAGAGACGAATTTTGATGAAAATGGAGATGATGTGTAGAAAATATATGTCTGATTCGCCATCGTTGGTCGTGTAGCTATCTTCGTCTGCCTCATCGACCACAATTTGCTATGTAGTTGGTTACATGTTCGAGTGACAAACTCCAGGTTTATAAAGCAATTGTCGGTTTGACTGTTGTTGGTTCATAAGGTAGAAGATAATCACATCATCCAGTACTTGTGCAACTATTTATGAGCTAAAAGATCTACTGCTCAACCACCGTGATCAATGAATAATGTACGATCAATGAAAAAAAATTGATACATCCTTTGTTGTCCGTATGAATCGCATATGTGTCCTGCAATTTACATTCAATGACGACGACAAAAATTGCAATTTCTGAACGATAAATGTACCATATCGCTGCTGACTATTATCATTCAACGAAGAACATTACCATGTTTTTTTTACAGCATACAACCCAAATTTATTTTGTGATTTTCAGTTCAGGAGGTAGAGAATTACAGCGATTTGTGAACATCAATCATTTCTTATCAATATTTACTTTTATCATTTTCGAACGTCGATTACATGCCTGTGTTGACCGAATAAATCGCAATGTGTTCTCCGATGTTCATTCAGTTTAGGATATAGTATTTATGTTATAGGCAATCGAGTTGAGGATTCATGTTCAATTTTAGTCTCCATTTGTACTGTATTATGCTATACGTACATCGATTTCTGTATTGAAATCGTTACTTTGTTATAAATTTCTCATAAAATCGATGCACAGTATTTGAACTACGAATCATTGTAAATATGTACTAAGCAAATACGAATGATTGTTATAGATTTCTCATACAAATCACAGCCGGATGCCTGCACAAATCGTTATACAGCGAATACGAAATCGATTCACGCACCACCAAGCACAGACCACAAATCGTCACCAAAAAATCAAAATTCAGCGACTACGAAAGACTTCCTCGGCAAGATCAGTGGATGTCCTAGGAGTTCTGCTGCGGTCCGAATAAGAAGGGAAACCCAACAATTTCTCAGTAAACGAGCTCTGCTGGAAACCCTAAACTCTTAACAAATTCGATAATGTGCAAATCGGGTAATGCAAAGAGGCATGACAACTTAATTAATAGCCCAAACGAGATTCCTGTGTACCAGTTTTCTCTTGCGAATTCATCATAGCCTGTCATGAAACACAAAATATAAAATACAGCCTTAAGTTTCACAAGAAACACAAACCTCATCCCAACATTGATTACATACCAAAAGACTTGTAAAACTGAAGCTATCATTGTCGGAAATCTTGTCAGGAGGAATGAAGGTTAGCACGTTGGGTATTACGTCTTTAGGGTATTGTTGCATGTTGGACATTACACGAGTTAGATATTGACAACCTTCATGTAATGGGAAGCAATATAATGTCTTACATACCTGCTCATGAGAAGGGCTTTCTTGCTTTTGATTAGAGGTTGGTTGTTTCTTAGACATTTTCTTGCCAACCAATTCTAGTGCACCCTTTGTCCTCCGACGACTGCGATAAGAGGCAGGTTTTCTTTTGATACCCTTTGCTTCATGAATATGTTCATCATAATCAACAACGTTCACTACTGACTTGTTGAAGATGATGTTTAGGCTACGACGCAACTTCTTAGGAGTGTCAAGCGAAGCATGATTTTCACCTACGTTGTTCGATCCCATTATCTTCGACTGGTATTCATTCGCTATAACAGACGGAAGGTTAATTAACTGCACATTTTTAAGTAACTCCCTTGACACTTTTCTCATGCATGCATAGCCTTCTTCACTTCTCAATGCCAAATCAGCAACATGCATAAATGATCTACACAGTTGTTGGTAACGGGAGGCTATGTGGCACTTCTCATCGACACCAAATTTACTCACATTGTCCATACCAAGCATTTCAATCTTTGTTTATCTTCTCCATCTTCGCATTACATAAGACTCAGGTATTTCCTGTATCTTCTCTTGATTAAGTGTCTTTAATGCATGACAGCATAAAATACCTTTGAATTCATACATTTTGCACAAACATTCAACTCTTCCATTGTCCATATTGTACGTGATATGTGTTTCTTGTCTTTTGTGATGCTTTTCGCCCTCCCATAAAATACGGTATTTGCGCATATTCTTGGTTTGCACGGGTCCTTCTATATTGCAATTCATGACATGAAACACATCTTTGTTGATTCATTCAAATACAGTTAGTGTATACAGATCTACAGGTCGCATTAATATTTTCATGCCAAAAGTTAGAGGTCGTGTATTGAAACATTTCACATCTTGTTCAAGTTCATTCTGTCTTAGACCGTCTATAAATAATTCATATTGTTCCATGAAGCGAAACATTGTTAAACATGAATACAGGGTTTTCTTCAGCGTGGCATGCATAGATTCAGCTCTTTGTGTGCTTATCATACCTGCATAAAAGTATTGTCTTCCATATGCCAATGCCCACTTCTCTTTTTCTGCATATAAATTTTGTAACCACAGACAATCTTCAAGGTCGTATGTCTGAATCATTTCCTCCCAATCAGATATAAAGGTAATCTCGTCTACGCTCTCAAGTACACACCTAGTAAACTTTTTATCAAACCCTGTCTTCTGATTAAATATGTGTCCTATGTTCTTTGTTGCATTTTGAAAGATGTGCCACAAACATAGCCGATGATGTGCATCTGTCCACACATAAAGCACTGCAGCCGCAATTGCGTGATCACCATCTGTAAGTACAACTTCAAGTTGCTTCTCGTTCATTGCCTGTGTAAATACTTTAAACAATCACTCAAAGCTTTCCTTGGTCTAGTCATACAAAAATGCGCCGCCTAATATACAACTATGTGAGTGATGGTTCACTCCGACAAACTACGCAAATTGCCACTGTTCAGTATTAATCTTTATTGTAGTATCAAATACAAGCACATCATTGAAGCATTCATAATCTACTCTTGACTTTGAATCGGCCCAAAACATATTCACAGCATATTCATCTTCATCCAGTTGCATTGCACTAAAGAAACCAGAGTCATTGCTTGATTTCTTCTGTAAGTAATCAACCAAAGAACATATTTCTCCATTCTTCATATTATTTGTCCTCTTCCTTCTCAAGTGGTTTCTTAGATCCAAAGGTGTGAATGGCACATTATCGTGACCACCGTCTATGTGGGCAAACAAATTGTATGTCTTCCTTGGTGCAATGTCGGCGCTATCGGCTATTTCATCCATTGCAGCATGCGCTACAGTTACTTTACGATGTGACCTTAACATAGGAGTCATAAATGATGCAGATAAATCATGATTATGATCACTGATTAAAGTACGAACTAGAAATTTCTCATTCGAATGTCTTCTCAAAACCATTCTCGCTTGACATCCACATCTTGATTCTGGCATGCTCCTTGTTGAATTTCCCATTGATTTCTTTCAACCTTGCTTGGAACAAACATGTCTTTCTCACCACGACACCCTGTGCATTTTTTGACCAAGAAAACCTTCTCACACTGAAGCCAACTTTTAAGGCATAATCATTGTACAATTTATATGCAGCTTCCTCATTGTTAAACTGCATTCCTTCTACCGAAACATAGTCAAGTGTACTTCCATGTTCATTCGCAGTGCCTACACTTTTATTATGTGTACCGTCATGATAATCTACCTCATTATTGAATTGCATTTCTTCTACTGAAACATTCAAGTCAAATTTAAATTAAATGTCTTACATGCAACATCATGATTGAATCCATCAAAGAGGATTCAGTCGCTTTAGGGAAATGTATGCATATATTAGAGCATTGCTTTCGATAACATATTCACTTTCATGCTTTGTAAACACATGTGCATATACATAAGCAATGCGAAAAACAATCATAACTTGCATGCATCCACACATTTACATCATCATCATTATCATAAAAATATGCGTAAATATACAACAGAGATAGTATTAAAACATTTTCAATAGATTTGCAAGTTGAACCTTTCGGTCACTTTTTCTGCATAAAATCAGACTTTTACAGCATATATACAGTCTCCATGTTATTCGTAATAGCATGCACAGCAATAAATAAATTATGCAAGTGTTCGAGGATCAGTTTTTAAACCGGTTCCAAACTTGCGAAAGGTCCAACACTGTCCGTCTATTATAGAGTTTACAAAAAAAAAATAGTCGATGAATAGAGTTGAATCTTTTACAGTTTGAAAAAAAATTATCAGCTTTTCAATGCCACAACCCGTTTATAAAAATTCATTTGTATGAGGAAGTTATGAAAGTTTTACGACAGACATGTACTTTTTTGTTTCGACTGTCACAGAACAGTGCTCAGTCTATGAACAGAGCTCAAAATTCCATAGTAGATAAAATTTTATTAGCTTTTCAATGTAATAAATTGCTCATCAAAACTCCTCCAGGAAAAATATGAGTGATTCACCGATCAGGTGTCAGGCCGGAAACCAGTAATATTGGGTATATGCATTCAGGTGGGGCCAAAACAGATCACACGAATTCATATCTTTAAATAATTTTTTTGGCATGAATTAAATCAAAAAATGTATAAAAAGCACACTACACTATGCTAACATAATCTACAATGAACAAGTCTATTTTTTTCAATCGTTTGGCCAGAAAAATAAACCCGTCTCACATAAGCTTAATTCCTCAGAAATAATTTTGATAAATTTCATAATATAAGAAGTAAATCATGCAATTTTCCTACGAATAAAAAAAAATTATGTACTAATTTCAAAATAATAGCATGCACATACCCTACAATTTTCAATTAAATATTGCATTAACTTAATTAGATATATCATGGTTTTCACTAAGATTACCGATTTTTTTTTAAGAAACCCGATAAAACCAAATACATAATATCTAAGGATTTTGACCATGAAAATTCTTTAAATTTTTATAGAATGTTTATACTAACATGTTCTACTAACCCAAATCAAGATTTACAGAAAAAACATTGAATAACCTAAGTATTTCAAGATTTTATATTTTTATTTTCTGAGAAACCGATTTTTAAAAAAAATACAATTTCTAAAGAGGTTTTCTCTTGAAAACCTGTTTTATTTTCATTCTTTGATAGCCCTAAGCCAAACCCATGTGTGGGAGACATGGTTTAGGGTCTATACTTATGAAAAATGATGGCATTTGTGTCATGAATTCCATTTTACAAGTAGAGCATAGATCCTTCTACATCTTTTGGCAAAATTTGATCCTACGAGCTTGGGATGTTCTTTTTGCACGAATCAACCATTTCATACATACCATGGCCTCGAACACGACCTCCTTACGCTCCCTTCAAGCACGTGTAAGCCTCTCTTGCTAAGACAAGGGTGAAACACCAAAGACTTGATGTAGGGAAAAGAGAGAGAGAAAAGAAAATAAATTTGGGAGAGAGAAAAGGCTTAAAAAAATAAAGAGGATCAAATGGGGGGGTGGGCATGAGCCCCTCTATTTTTTTAGTTTCTTAGGATTAGGTCAAGGGTTGGGGCTAATCTCAACCCTTGATCTAATCTAAACTTACCTTTTTCCTACCTCCTTTAATTCCCTTTTCTATATATATATATATATATATATATATATATATATATATATATATATATATATATATATATATATATATATATATATATATATATATATATATATATATATATAAACTTACCAAGTCCACTTGCTAAACTTACCAAGTCCTATTAACAACAATGTCAACTTGCTTGCTTGGCAAGCAAGTGGACTTGGTAAGTTTATATATATATATATATATATATTCTTTACTTTTTCCTTTCTTTTCTTGGTTGAGGACCTTCTAGACTCATTTATGTTTGATGCCCCCTTATGGGGCTTGATTTTTGAAAAAAAAGAAACTTTTTGACTTTTTGGTTCTTCTTTGAAATTTTTTGAAAGTTTTAGTTTAACTTCATTTTAAAGTTTTGTTTTCTTTATTGTAATTTAAAGTTTAAATTAGGATGCCACATAGGATGGAACGACCCACCTTTAGACTCCTACCATTTTATGAAATTTGGTTAATTATTTGAAATTCATTCCATGAAATTCTAATTAAATTCAAATGAAATCTTTTATAAATAATGCAAATTCACATGAAATGTTAATAAATAAAATTTAAGTTAAGTCTACACCTAATTAAATTCCATTAATAAATTTTTGAATCTTCATATAAATAAATTATTTATTTAAATTTATCCCTTTAACAGCTAATTCAAATTTCTCAAAAAATATTTCTGAAAATTTCGAACTCAGTGAGACCCTGAGTGTGTAGGGGTTATTTTTCTCATATTTAAATTTTTTTTAAATCCTACAAACCCTCTAATATATTCCTTATCTAAAATTTGAAATTTTATTTTATTACATAATAAGTAAAAATGCAAAAGTCAAGAAAATGACTCAAAAAATTACGAATATTTTAATCTTAGACACTACAATTCCTTCATACATAATAAATAAACCATGTTAAATACATCTATATGGTTAGATCTAACATTAGGTGGTTGTCTCACATGCAAACTATACCACTTTGTCAAGAATATATCACTTTATGATGTGACAGTGAAGGACCATACTTATACCCACCTCACCTAGGGTGAGCATGGAAAGAAGAAAGCATGTAGCTATGGGAATGGGTGTGATTCATATACCCAAATAACAAGAGTTTATAGTGGGACTTGGGTTCATATTGGGTTTGGATATGAATAGTTTTATTTTAAGTCTAATGACAAACTTCTCTCATAAGACTATATAAGCCACGAGTCTCTGGTAATTTGGATCCATCTAATAAAAAAATCCTCTTTTCTTGGTCTCTTTTGGGAATTGGCCCTAATGATAGGGATTTTAAGGCGTGCTTCCTCATTAGATTGAGAAAAAAATCTCTCAATTCATGGAAGTTCATACACATCGATCAGTGAGTCTTCTAGTTGATTTATGTTTTGGCCTTTATATCTCAGATCGAGTACATATCACAAGATTTGATCGATCCCTATTTATTTACCTATTATCTGAGAGAGATTTGGCATATAATGGACCAAGGATTTGCTGCACTTTGTTGTAGATATGAATTTTTAGCCATGTAGCATTTTTTGTTTTTCAGTGAGAATTTTGGCCATCTTCGATGGAATCTAAACGAGCCACATACTTTTTTGTGATATACACATTAAGACATTTCTATCGGTGGTATCTGATTGTCGATCGGAGAAACTTCATGGCATAACCTCTTTTGTCATACTCTAGCTACACATATAGACATGTATTTGTGGACGTCCGACCATCTTTGCCATTGGTTTTCAGTGCCGTCCAGTGACCTTCGGTGACATGCTTGGTATTGCTAATATCTATGTTGTGTTGACGTTCCAAAAAACCCAATCACTTCCCTAGACATTCGGCTGATTACCCGCATCCCTATGCAAAATAGCTCATTTGACCACAAATGTCAAACTCTACAACATGAGTGGTATCACCTGCAGTTGAGTGACAGTCATTGAAAATCGATACACATACAGAGAACCCCTAGACTCGTACCAAATGGTATCAGAGTATTATTGATCCCTAGGTACAAAAGAGATGGATTCATCAAGCCATGAGATACTAGATAGATTGGTTGTGATGGTGCATAAGTTAGATGAGTGGAAGCATGAACTAGATGAGCTTAAGGCATGATTAGATCTTGATTGGACCAGTTTCTCTATCAACCATCATTTTTTATTGATCCATGCAAAGAATATAGAGATCTTGATCAAGTTTCATCACAATTCTTCATAGAACCATGCAAAGACAATGCATTGATTGGTGATTCAAACGAGATGTGCAATGTGTCTTTCCAACAAGGTATTTGATGAATTCACTGTCCAACATGTTGTGCGTGCCCAAATTGTGTGTGCTCAACATGTTGGCTTCAACCCAATAACAATACCAAAGCCAAATCGATTGTTGCAGACGTGTTCTGAACCTGAGATAGGCATGGACGGTATCCAGTCGCTTGACAAACTACAACAAAGCCAAGAGAACACCTACAAAAGCAGAAAATGTGTAGTGTTTGATCTAGGTGATAAAAATGCTTCAATGGAAATGAATGCAATGGTAAGACTAAAGAAGTGTTGTTAAACAAGGTGATCTAGATCCACATGTCTTAAGTCTTGATCCAGATTTACAAGAGAAAGGTCCACACGTTATGAAGAGTTACATCTTGTCTAATTTAGCAAGAGTTGTACCTAAAAAGGAAGATTGTAAGAAGTTCTATGAGATTAGGAAACCATGCAATATTGAGAAACTTTCCATATATGATAATAAAAACCTCTCTTATATCTTGTAACAAGATAATATAAATTTACACCTCTCCCTCTCTTATAAAGTTTTTGAGAGAGAGAGAGTTAACCATGGACGTAGGCTTAGCTCAGTCGAACCACATTAAATCATGTGCCCTTCTTTTCATGTAATGTTACTTGATCAGACTTGATCCAGTGTCAGATCCATATTATTTTCATGGTATCATAGCCACGATTGTTTGACCCCAGAAGAAGTTCTCCTGACATATCATATTCAGTCAGAGTGTAGGACTGATTGGCATTGTTGGTTGAGTATCGCCGGGCAACGTGAATTTGAAGGTCGGTTGTCAATTGGTGTGAAATCATGAGGTAAACTTGTTGTTTCTAAATTCATTATTACATTATGTGAGTAGGGGTCATATAAGAGGTTTGTTGATCCCTATTGTGTTGTTGTGTGTGATTTGGTTAAAATGAGTTCTTCTCATTTTCTTAATGCAATGATTCAGTGAAATGCCTTTTCGATCTTGGTGGAAGCAAATAGAAATTTTTATGCTAAAATAAATATTTAAAGAAGCATGAATCAATGTAACATGCATGAATATCTTTTTGAGTTCATTAATTTGTATTCATGTTGCATGCATGTCTCTACTTAATGCACACAAATTTTTAATGTTCACTTTCTTAACAACCTGCGAATACTCAAAACGGACAAAATTTTTGAGGTTCAAAATTGTTCCCAAGAGTAGCTTATCACATAATTTGTATTTTATTACTAGGTTCTACACTTATTCCCTGACTGATATCAGGAATCATCACCATCAATTGAAATATTAAAAATCATCACCTAATGTCAGGATGATAAGAAAATCAGCATTCATTGTCACCACTTTCTTAGCATACCAATAACTATAATTGAATCAATAACACCATTGCCAAGCAAAGTGGCTGAAAGTTCCCTACAACCATAGTCGGGAATATGAGTCACACATCAGGTTCTTGGAGACAACAAACGCACATGATGTTTAGTATCCTCACTTTCCCCCATGACCATCATCCAAGGTTCTCACCCTTTCAGAAGGACACCAAGGAAGAAAATTTATTACACTATTTGGTCTCTTTTTACTAGTTTGAATTAAATTTAGAGTTATACAAATCAACATGCAATAACATATTTGGGTCATTGCTCTGTCACATCAACAATGTAATTTTTTTTAAAAAACCAAATTTTCAACAAATCATTTTGCAATGCAATTTACAATTTAACATTTCATAAGCAACACATGATCATGACTTCAAAAGGCTTAAGAGTGATTCATACATTACCACAATAAGATACCATTGCAAAAATTTCAATGAACATAAAGCACATGTAGGTATTCAAACTTTCATGTTCACAATACAACTCATGGTACAATCACAAAAATTTGATTGATGCCTATTGAACCATGTATAACAATTTTACCGTATGTCAGAGAAGTCAAAATAGTTAAAAATTCATAAATTGAATAATTGTCTATGATACAATTCTGTTGCGAACTCTATTAAGATCGTAAACATGGGTAAATATATATTTCCATTGTAAGCGCTATCAAGATTACAGACATCTATATATATACTCTCAATATCGTATGCATATATATATATATATATATATATATACATATATGTGCGTGTGTGTGTGTTGTGAACATTGTAAATATTGCAGACATATATATGTTGTGAACATTCTCAAAATCGCTAACATATATATGTATATGTGTTGAGATCATTATCAAACATTGCAGACAATAGTATATATGTATATGCTATGAACATTATCAAAATTGCAGACATATATATGTATATATATACCTATGTTGTGAACTCTAACTAGGTTGCAGACATATATATATATATATATATATATATATATATATATATATATATATATATATATGTGTGTGTGTGTGTGTGTGTGTGTGTGTGTGTGTGTGTGTTGCGAAACATAACCAAGATTTCTGACATATATATGTTCCTGCTACAAATAAAAATCAAGATTTGCACACACACACACACACACACACACACACACACATATATATATATATATATATATATATATATATATATATATATATATATATATTAGGGCTGCAAATATATTTAAGATCACAAACTGATATAAATATACATATATATTAAGGTTATAAACATAATCAAGATCACAGACTGATATACATATATATCAAGGTTGCGAACACAATAAAAAATGCAGACTAATATGTATGTATTAAGCTAGGAAAATAGCCGGATCGCAGATTGATATATATATATATATATATATATATATATATATATATATATATATATATATATATATATATATATATATATATATATATATATATATATATATATATATATCAGTACTGTGAATATAATCAAAACATCATACTGATATGTATGTATTAAGCTGTGAAAACAGCTCAGATCGCAGACTATATACATATATATCAGCGTTGTGAATATAATAAAAAATGCAGACTGATATGTATGTATTAAGCTGTAAAAATAGTCTAGATTACGAACTCATATACATATATCAGCACTGCAAATATAATAAAAAATGCAGACTGATATATAAGTATTTTTAAACTACAAAAACAAACCAGATCGCAGACTGATATAGATATATTGTAACGCCTTGGATTTTCAAAACAAAGCTAAGTTAAAAAATTTCATGAATTTCTTTTTTTTTTCTTTACAGTGGAACTTAGAAAAGCTTTTAGCAGCAGAATCAGACGATAATGAGTCATCAATTTTAGAAAACTCCGGGCACATTACAAGTATGTGGCCATGCAACTCATTGACCACCAAAGTGTTCAATTTTATCGAAAACCACATGTTTATTACAACATCACTGCTTGAAAAAGCAGTATAGGTTCAATAAAAGGAAGCAGTACAACTCTTTTTAGAGAAACCCTGGAACTCAATGCCGCATGGTTCTGCATATCGCAACGCAGGTCCAACACCTGAAATCCTCATTAAACGGGGTTTGAACCACTGATGGTCTAGTAAGCAAACAATCATGCATCTATGTTGACCACTTAGGGTCACAGTTCGCAATAACGATGCTCAAGTCTCCATGACTTAGCGTATATCGCAAGAGTCTCTTTAAGGCTATGAGTTGAACATTCGCTTAAGTCTTCATGACTTAGCGCAAACCTCTTCAGGGCTGTGATTTGTATCTCATGCTCAAGTCTTTATGACTTAGCGTTGACTTCTTCCAGGTCTCAAAGGGGTGTTGAGCTCAAGTCTTTATACTTGGCACATCTGTATCCCACAAATCTAAGGGCAAGCTTCTCGGGCTTCGCCTAGTTGTGCGGATACAACTTGCGTCTTTGCCCAGTTGGTACAGTAGTATATCGATTATGACACCTTTACAAAGGTTATGCAGGACTTGACACAACAACGTCCATTCACTCATATATTCAAGTATCGCAGAACCTAGAGCTAATGCATTGTTTCGATATTAACATTTCACCCCTTAGTACACGAGAGAACTCTTTGTCCTGGCATCAATGCGACGTTCTGGGGGTTGAATATTTTATATATTTTAGATACCCCAGAGGCTTGATGACCCCATCCATGTTAGGTCAGTATTCTCGTACCAGGAGAACCCTAACAGGCCAATTCGGATGCATCATGCTACTGCAGTAGTTGGGTTTAATCCTTAGATCTTAAGGATAACCACGACCTCAAACCCCTTGAGTGACTAAGGTCCCATTGAACTCTGTCAGGTTCAATATCAAATACATGTCACTTAGGTTGTATCATCACCGTCTTCCATGATGAGCAAGTCTTGAAGGGGTCTGTCGGTCTAACTGTTACTTGTCGAATATGATCTTGTCATTCAAACAAGCCAGTGCTTCCCGCACTAAGGATATATGTACCTGACCCCATTCAATAATCCCCCCTAACATGGCCATCAGCCACGGGGTTCATGAGACATTTAAGTCTTATTCATATGCATGCTTAACTGAGCTCTCAGCTCTTCGGCCATCACGAGCATCTCACCTCTTTGGGTGGACAACGTACTCTGGCACGACGGCCCTTACGAGTCTAGTTGTATAACAGTATCCATGAGCATGCATATGACTCGATCTCTTTTGGATCGGTTGCTCGGCGTGTATCATCACAATAAGTAGTTGGCTTAGTTAAGGCGCAGCAACCACTCTGGCTCAACGACCCTTACAAGTGAAGTGCCCTTACCAGCGAAACACGGAAACAGACCATTCTGATGGTGTTCCAATAGCAGAGCATCTTCGTGCCAATCAATTGGTTATGGCAGCTCTTCTGTCAACCATTTCGACAACACTTTCTTCGCTTTGATGGCAGGAGTGAGTCTAACCTTTCTACGTTGTAGAAAGTACTGAGGGCATATGGGCAGCACTTCCTCTGCATGATGAAGTAACATGCTCTGCTCTTTCAGAACTTTGTTGAGCTTCTTTAAAAAATTTTGCAGCACTCTCTCTCTTTGAATGAGGAAGCGTGTAATTCTTTTAAGCTCGAAGAGCTTCTTTTTAAATTTTTTAGCAAGACTTCCCCTTTTTGACGGGAAAATCGCTATGCTTTAACTCGGGAATGAATGTGCATCATTGTACGTACCTTGCATCCATCAAGGTTGATTGGAACCTTGGGCTATAGCCAGACCATACGCAAATAACTTAGTCTTTACGAAAAAGTGGTTTTACGCAAAGACAAAGCCTTTCCAATAGGGGCTTCATTCGTCAAGCAAAATCTTGATCGAGGAGCAAAAATGAAATTGCATTGATGATTTGGAGTTTATCTCCATTTGGAGGCTCACTTACGCGCCATATATGTAATATAAGCAGAAGCTTGTGCTTTATATGGCGGCAGTGTAAAGAAAATGCATATACTTATTATTCGGGGTGTGTAACCGAACGAAATATTCTACATATATATTTGCAGAAAGTAGGGAAACCTTGTCATTGTTCAACGCAACGGCAAGACAAAATGCATAATTTAAAGGCATAATCGAAAATTGCAGAAAGCAGGAAACCTTGGCATCATACGACGCGATGGCGAATGATAAATTATATTTAAGCAGAAGCCTTGGTGATATAAGACGTGATGGCAATCACAAGACAATATATGCGAGAATCGGCATCCAACGATAGTTACAAGGTGAGTGTGTGAACACTGAAGTGTCCTAAAGGGCTCAACCAAGAACTAGGGCGAGATACTATTTTTAAAAACGCATATACTACGCATTCAAACATATATATCTGATGATAGTCACAAGGCGAGCACGTGAACACTGAAGTGTCCTACAAGGCTCAACCAAAGACTAGGGTAAGATACTACTTTAGAAGGTATATGCTATATACAAATAAGCAAATACTTGAGAAAGATGGATCAACAAAGCGAACTTACTTCAAACCGCAGAAGAAACAACTTTGAGATGCTTCAAACGAGGTTCAATTCTTCCTTTGAGAGGTCAGACTAGGTCAGATGAGGTCGACCTAGTTGAGAAAGAGCAGGTCAAGTTGCTCAACCCAAATGGTTTGAACCAAACTGGGTTTGGTCCAAGTCAACTGGGTTTAGTAGGTTCAGACTTAGCCCAAGTTGGCTAGGTCTGGGTTCAGAAAATCAAATCAAGGTTTGTGACCAAAAAAGACTTTGACTTTGACTTTAAACCTAACTAGATTTAAGTCTAGTCAACTGACTTTGGACCAGCTCAGGTGAGCTAGGACTAGGTCAGTCTGGCTAGGACCAGGTCAAGCAGGCTCAGACCCACTCAGGCAGGCTAGGCTAGGTAGAGGAGGTTTAGATGAGAGAAAGAGAAGCCAAAAGGGGGGGGGAGGTGGAGGCACCTCCTTTTATAGGCAAGGTTGCTTAGCCCCTAAGCAACCTCCTCTTTTTGAATTTTTCTAATCCAGAGGCATCTTTCCCCTTCTTACCCTTTCTTTCTGAAGAATTCCAAGACGTTCCTTTTGGTGTGGGGCCCACATGGAAATTCTATGAGATATTTTGTGGGTCCCACCAGATATTTTCTGAGAAATATTTTAGTGGGTCCCACCAACATTTTCGTGGGTCTCACAAATATTTTAGGTTTTCGACGATTTTTTTCTGAAAAATTCTAAGTACGCCATTCTCTTTGTATTGACGTAACTAAGAAAACTGACTCGTACAAATCTCTTGATTTTATTCAGGGAGGAAGTTATGACACCCAGACGGTTTGAGCATAAATTTATGAAGATATGAATATCCCGAGCATAACTGGTTCATACAAATCGATTTGATTTGTATTTCGAATTCAGATGTTATTTTTACCTGAAAATACCTCATGAATTTATTCAGAATGTTACTAAAAAATTATGGGTCTTACATCATTACCCCCTTAAAAGAATTTTGTCTGCGAAATTCTGTTAAGAGTACTAAGTGCATAACTCAGGATATTTCTCTCACATGTTAGATTCATAATGTTATTCACTTAGTTCAAGAACGTATTCATTTGAATCATAACCTCATATCATGCTTCATGATCGATGAGGTATGTTTCTCATATCTGAGTTCAAATTACGCTACAATAATGGTAGTTTTGTTAAATCGATGTTCTTTCAACCGGCTATCAACATAGCCATCTTGTGTAACTATTTCATACACAGATCATTCTTCTAGAGATTAACCATATTGAAATAAGTCCCCTGTCAAACTACCTGGTATTGAAAACGTACCTCCTCACAAGTTCGCCCTCGTCAAACTTACCTGATATTGGATCAGTATACCCTCACAAAATCATACTAGCCAAGCTACTGGTTTTAGAACATATACACTCGCACGGAGCTGTATACCCTCACAGGCTCGCCCTGGCTAGACTATCTGATCTTGAATATGTAAAACCTCACAAGACTCTCTTCTTGGGAACAATTCCTTGATGGTTTACTTTATTAAGTGACTTTTAGCATTCTAATTACGCAAATTTAATTTCTCAATCATGGGGTCTATAGTCATCAATTTTGGGTATAAGCACATAAAATTCAATTTGACAAATCCAAAATTACTTTAGAGAGCAAAGATACATATCGATCAAGATGACCATACACAAGGTCATAAGCTTTTTGTCTCAAGCATTTATTGGATCTTGTCTTTTGATTGTTTTTTACCCAACACAACTCTATCTATCAAGGTATTCAGACTCCTTGATACGGTCATTATCCATGAGTTGTTCGGTTGTCACCGCATAGACACGACCTGCCACAGGTTTCTGCTCTGCCCTGGGTAGTAGCAGTCGTTGTTGTCGTGTTTGTTGAGAGGGTCATCCAGATCCCATATTTCTCCATTAAAGATTTAAGGCATTTTTATGACATTCACTTATATGATGCCCTGATTTATCGCAATATAGGCAACCTCCCGTATCGCGAGGACAAACCCCTTCGGGGTGATCTAAGCTACACTTCGAGCATCAAAAATTAGACTGTTGGTAGAGCTGATTGGCTTCTACCATCTGTAATGGCCGCTCGGCTTGTGAAGTAAAGTTCTTCTCTTGAAAATCTCTCTTATAAAAAGGTGGTTATGATTCCTAGCCATCTGAGAACATCCTCTTGTTGTTCCCATTACTGGTTTTCGGTCTCTTTCCTACGACCCCTTTGGATCGCTCTCAGACTGCGCTAATCTTCGAAGATGCTGCCACAGCAACCTGGAATGTTTGAGGCATACTAGTTATCACATGAGATCGTAACCCTCCCTGCAATCCATTTATATATTTATCGACCCTTTCCTAGTCAGTGTCAAATAACCCAAAGCAGTATCGCTCAAGGTTCTGGAACTTGGTAGTATAGTCGATGAGACTTATACCACTCTGCTCTAGTTCCAGGAACTCCATCTTCTTTTTATTCCTGGAGTGCAATAGAAAATAGTTATCTAAGAAAGTTCTCCAAAAATCATCCCAAGGGATGACTTCAAGCTGAGAGAACTGGATGATCTTAGTGGTATCCCACCACTTCTGTGCATTATCCTTCAGCCTGTATGTGCTGAAGTTAGTCTTTTTCTCTTCTGGTACTCCCAATACCAGGAATGCACGCTCTATTTCCTCGATCCAGCTTTCTATAAGCTTTGGATCTGCACTGCCAACAAAAACCGGTGGGTCAAGTTTGAGGAACTTTTCACAAATTATTCCATCAAGGTTCTCATTGCGAGGCGAGGTTGGTTCTTGCCTTGATTCACGAATGGCAGACACAAGCTTGTTGAGTGTCTCTAGTAGGAACCCCTGTGTATGGGACTCCTCGCTTAGCATGGTTCTCCTCGTTGTAGGAGTCATTTATCTATTCACACAGATGCACTCAAATCAGAAAAAGTATAAAAAAAATACTTACAGTGTGATACCACAAACATGACGGATCATGAACCAGGTTTCTTATACATAGGCTCTAATACCAATTCTATAAAGCCCCGAATTTCCAAAATAAAGCTAAGTTAAAAAATTGCATGAATTTCTTTTTTTTTCTTTGCAACGAAACTTAGAAAAACTTTTAGCAGTGGAATCAGATAATAATGAGTCATCAGTTTTAGAAGACTCCGGGCACATTACAGGTATGTGGTCAAACAACTCATTGACCACCAAAGTATTTCATTTTATCGAAAACCATATGTTTATTACAACATCACTGCTTAGAAAAGCAGTATAGGTTCAATAAAAGGAAGCAGTACAACTCTGTCTAGAGAAACCCTGGAACTCGAAGTTGCCATGTTCCGCATATCGCAACGCAGGTTTAACACCTGAAATTTCCATTAAGTGAACACGCAGGTATAAGGTATTAGTGCAGAAGTGTAACAGTTGTGGCAGGCATGTACTGGAGGCTACAAAGGTGTAATGTGTATGATACATCAGAAAATGCATGGGGCCGGGAGATGCACATGTCGTGGAAGTGGTGACAGCACTATGTATGCAGTGAGAGGTATGTAAGTGTCGTCGTGTGTTGCATGATAACAGGTGATGTGCAACGGTGATTTCATTAAAGTAAAAAGTGGAGTGGGTGTTGTGTAAATGGGTAACACTACAGGTGAGTGTAAACGGGAGGTGATTATGAGATGAGAGGGTATAATATTTAGTGCTGGAAGTGTAAAGGCATGTGAGAAAGTGCTGGAATCATGAAGTGAGTGTGTTGTTGTAGGGTATACTGAAGTAGATGTAAAGGGTAATGTGCAATGAAGCTTAGACAGAAAGAAGAGATTATTAAGAAGAGGGATAAAGAAAATTACAGGAAGGATTAGAATTGAATTGACTGTTACTGTAAGATTTTAGCAAAAGATAGCTATTACCCACAAAAGGAAATCTATACCTATATACCTGATGCAAAATTACTGGCATTTGGATTAGATGGTGAAAGCTTAAAATGGGAAATCTATACCTATATACCTGATGCAAAAGAAAGGAAAAAGAATGATATTGCTGAACTGTTTAAGGAATCAGAGCAGAGATCTTTAAGTCAGGGCAGAAGAGTCGTTGACAGTTGCACTTACCTTCCACCAACACGAGAGCCATACTAACTTGTATTATAAAAAACCTTTGTACATGCTTCAATTCCCACACCATTTGAATTTTCTGTCCAGAACATGTGGCGTTACCAGGCTATTAGTGATTCAAATCACTTCTAGCAGTTCACATCTTGTTCCTTCAACGACTTCACATATCTTCATATAAAGGATTTCTTGTGATCAGCATATGGTCTTCAACCTTCCCTTATGTCATTAATTCAAAATATTTCTTCTTTACACCAACAGCTCCTCCTTCTCCCTTCAATGAAAACCAGGCTCTGATGGTATACTCCATTGCCAACTATACCAGACGTATTGCCTATTTCCAACTCTTAAACAAACAAGAGAAAAATAGAAGAAGGACAAGAAAGAAAGAAAAAAAAACAATGGTATAGTTAATACAGGAAGTGAAAATAGATGATGGGATTAATTGAGGCAAATGATGTGAAATACAGGGTTCATCTGGTTTTACCCAATGTCGGCCATATAACAAAATTACAGTAGATCTTGCCATGGGTTACCTTCAATTCATGATGATATCTGGACAGATTATGCAATGCCTTCACAGAAATGCTATACCCAAAATAGGACGTTAGTGACAAAGAAAGGACAAGACAAGATGTTGTTAAAACCAAACCAATAGGATTGCAAAATAAGGTAAAGTGGAAAGACTTTGATGCACTAATTTCCAAAAATTTCTCTGTAACAACAAATCTCTACAACAGACTTTATTGTGAATTTGAATTGATTCATGGTGAAGTTGACACAATCCAATCATGGTGAAGCTGATACAATCCAGCATGATATGGTATGGAGTCAAAACATGATACTGTTATAAAATTATGTAAAATAAAAGATGGAAATGGAAATGAAAAAAAACATGAACAAAAGACAATAATGAAATTCTCATCAATTTGTCAATCGATCCCATGGCATGGGATACACTCAAACCAAAATGAGAGGGATGATGAAAATCAAAATACAAAAAGCAAAAAAAAAAAGGAAAATCCATGTAACATGAGAGATCACAGATGTTGCAGATAAAATGATGAACAAAAAGATAGTTCTAAGTGCTATCATGTGTAGAACATGATTGACGTAGGAGAATAATATGCTTTTTAACAAAATGATGCAAGATACCTATATACAATGAGCCTTCCATTAAAATTGGGTTTAAAACCTCTTGCAGGGTAGCAAGCCGATACAGAAATAATGAGCACATCCCGATATTTAGAAAGAAAAGGGGATGGAAACCATATTAGTAAAAAGAACAATGCCATTAACCGATAATGAATTAAAAGAAAAAAAATGCTGAATCAAATAAAACGTGAAGAAATCTTTAAAAGAAAGGAGCAAAGCCGATGGATATTAAGTCTGAATAATATAAAGAGGATACCTAATGGAAAGAAAAGAAAAAAAATCGATGGTGGGGAGGAAGCACCAATAAAAAAAAAGAAACAACATTCAAGAATTAAATTGATAACCTTAAGTTAATTTAAAACAAAAGGAATGTAGGAATGTAATTATTCCCTTGATATTGCAAGTATGCAGGTCGATACTGCTTATATGCAGATCGACACTGCAAATTGTGCATAAAAAAAAACTGTTGACACTATCTTCAGCAAATAACTAAGAAGAATATCTCATGGAAATTTATAGCGAATCAAAGAAAAAACGGGCGGAATGGTTCTTACCTGGGATCAACAGAGATTTAGAGGAGATATAAATCCTTTTAGTCTAGATGGCTGGAAGATTAGTCGTTTGTGGCCTTCCCTATCGCCTGGAATTCTTGGGGTTGGAGCGACTCTCTTCAGTCGATGAGAAAGAAGAACAGAGAAAAAATGGGGAAGAAGAAGAGTAGAAGCATGGAGGGATAAAAGATGGATCAGAGGATGGGGTAAATGGAGAGGTAGGAGACGGATCCTACTTGCCCCTTTGTTCTTCTTCTTTATAGATGAGGGAGAAGGTTCGTGAACGAGAATCGTTGGAGATGGAGGGTCCTTGAACGGGAGAGATGGTGATGGAGGATGCGCGGGAGGATGGCCGTTGCCACTTTCCTCAATTTGCAAAGAAGGGGCTCCTTTTCAGAAATTTTCTAAAAAATGGTTTTTGGATTTTCAAAAAGTGGTTTTAAGAGAGGGTTTTTAACAAGAAGTTTAAAAAGGAGGGTAGATTGCATAGTTTCTGAAATTTTTGGATTTTTGATTTTCTTATTTTTTTGTTCTTTTCTTAAATATATATTTTTTTGTACTTTTTGAAGACAAAATTCTAAAAACTAAGGATTTTGACTACTTTTTTACAAAATTTCAAAAATATTTACAAAAGCAGAGCTTTTCTGAAAAGTCAGGTTTATTTTGGGGAAATTTCTTCAGAAGAATGGGTTTGGACCCAAGTTTTGAGAAAATGTTCGAGTTTTTGAAACTCGAATCGAGAAATACAACGTGATGGATCCAAACGGATGTCGAATGGACTGTCCGAGCTATTTAAAACTATTTTTGGTATTTTCTGTAATTTTAATTTAAAATTTGGACAATGAGACTCAGATTTGGATTTGGACAATGGATCCAGATCCGAAATCAATTTAAACATATAAAATGAATTTAATTTCGGTAAAGCTTTAGAAATGAACTGGAATTTATATTTAAAATGACTCATTTGCTCAAAGATGAATTTAGGGGCAAAAAGGGAATATTTAAAAGATTTTGAAAATTTTGAGGTGTTCACAGCAGGTATACCACGGAGGCTTCAATATCGACCGTAAGCGCTTCTAAAATAACAGTTATGACAACAAAAATTATTGGTCATAACCAACGTCCAGCAGAAACAAACCAATCATATGGAGACTATGGTTATTTCACAGCAAGCAAATCTTACCTGGACTTGATATGGAACATGTATGTTGAAACAAATCACATCCTTCCGAACCCATAAAACACAGTAATCGTGAGGATTAAGTGTAAAGGGGGGAAATAAAAAATGTAGGATACTATTTAACTAAGACTGAGAAATGTATGGCAACAGGGTGGGATATGATTCTAACATGATATATATAAAAAAAATGGGAAATGATGATGAGGCTAAAAATAGAAATATGCAGATGTGATAAGGAAATATAAACAATATCGCAGCAAATATTCACAGCATATGAGGTTAAAAAAAATCAATATGAATTTCAGTGTCCTGAGGTTTATAAGGCCATCGAGCCTTAACAATGAGGTAGAAAATAAACCTGTAACATGCTTTTGCAATGGCACTTAAGAGAGAACGACAGTTTGGGGAAAGTATTTATGCAGTGACTTCCTCAGACCAAATCAACAACTCGACAAATTTTTCAAGTGTCCTGGATATCACAATCAATCCATCTGATGGCTCTATCTGCACTTCTTCTGCTAAGTGATAGGGAACGTTGCCATTGATAAACCTCTTGTAACACCATAGCCTTATATTGTCACTGCACTTCTCGATAAAAAGATCATACGTCTCACACAGTGGATTGAGTAACTGATTAGGACAACTAAAGGGACATCCATCTGGTAATTGACTCACAGCTACTACCCATGAACACAAGAATTCAAATGTTAATTTAAATGAATCAAGAGACTAACTAAACTATATATATTTTTAATCTCAGCATGCTTTTACTGGAAAAAAAACTATTCTAATTTACATTGTCAAATCTGGAATGACAGAGAAACTAGCATTTCTAAACTAGCTACTTCTTAAATAAATTAAGTGAATCAGGGAAATTACATCAGAGAATCCATTCCATTCAATGGTGCCGACACAGCAGTTGAATACACTGTAGATGCAAATGTATTATATCATGAAAGAGGTGAAAATAACACGCTCATACCATAATCAAAGATCTGATGCAATGATGATTTATACGCAGATACATAGGACATAAGCTTACCTCGATATTTCAGCCGATCATATGATACATTCACGAAAAGAAAATCTTTATTTTTCATAGCAGAGATTTCCAATGAAATCGGTCCAGAAACTCCAGCTCTTCCTTTTCTTTTCTTTTTAGCAAATTTAGCTGATTCCACAGCGAAACCAAGAATGATCTTATCTGTTGGCAAATGGAGATCTGAATGCCTAATTTTTAAGTTAATGTCGCTTGTATCACTTGAGAACCCACAGCGAAGAGGGTCAAGCCAGCCATTTGAGCCTTTACCCACGAGCTGAACCTCACACAGGTTGACCACCAGTCCTATTGTGATCATCGCAAAAATTTTCCTCTCTTGTGGTTTCTCTCTCTTCCTTCTCTTTTCCTCCTTTTTGAAGGGAGAAAAATAAAAAGACAGAAAAGAAGAGAGAAGAGAAAAGAAAGAAAGAAAGAGAAGAGGAACTCTTTTGTGCGGTCTCACTTGACCTTAATTTGAAAAAATTTAGAAATTTAACTCGCCTCCGTTTTGAAAATATTGCGGGAAAAATGGAGAGACGGGATTCGCTCGTCGGTACGAGGTTCGACCGTTCCTGGCGCCTTTACCAGAGGTAATCGAACCAAGGATCGAATTTATGCCTTTTGCTTTGCCTAAATATCATCTAAGAATTTATCCTAAAGATCTAAATGAACAAAGAATCATGCTTGTGCAATACAAGGATGTATGCTCTTTTTAGAAAGATGTTTTGAAAATTTTCCAAGTGTTCTGTGATGATCTTGATAATGGAGTGAAGAAATGATTGAATCTAACTTAGAACTTGAGATAGATCAGAGGAGTTCTAAGTCTTTTGAAATAATCAGAGTTGAGAAAATAAATCTTTGAATTTGAAAAGAATGATTGGAAGATGAGTGAAAAGGAAATGAAGCTTCTAAGTCAGAAATGGACTTTGAGTTTTGAATTTAAACATGGATTTAAGAGAAGGAGACGAAATCTGAAGTGATATTGAATTCTAGTTTTGAAATCAGGATGGAATTTAGATTTGAGAAGTCCAAATGGTATTTAAAAATAAAGTGAATTTAGGAAGTTCAGATGAGATCTGAAAATGAAATTGGATTTGAAATTTAGACTTGGGAATGGATTTTGGATCTTAAAAAATGGGTTTAGGATCTGAAGTCTGAGATCAAAAGTGGAAATTGGATTCTGGATTCTAAGATGGATTTGGATCTGAAGTCTAAGATCCAAGATAGAGTTGAATTCTGGATCCTAAAATGGAGTGGATCTGAAGTCTGAGATCCAGGATGAAATTGGATTCTGGATCCTAAGATGGATTTGAATCTGAAATCTGATATCCAATGTAGAGTTGGATTCTGTATCCTAAGATGGGTTTTTGGATCTGAAGTTTGAGATCCAAGGTAGAATTGGATTCTGGATCCTAGAATGGATTTTGGATCTATAATCTGAGATCCAAAGAATGGAGATTTGTTCTTGGAAATCTGGATCCAAGTTGAGATTAGGATCTATCATTGGACTTGGAATTTTTTATTTGAGATTTTGAACTCTGAATATGTAAATGAATTTCAAAGTCAATTTGGACTTTGAATTTGAAAACGTGAATTTTTGGAATTTAGAAGATGAATCAAGAATCTCAAAGTAAAATTGGACTTTGAAATTGAAATCTAAATCTTTGAAATAAGATAGAAGAAAGAATAAAAATAGAGATTGAAGAAGGATATTTGAGATCACTTGAAGTTTTTGAAAAAGGAATTTTGAAAAATATGATGTAGTTCTATCCTAAATGATGAATGAATTTAAAGAATTTTGAAATTGGATTTTGAAAAGCTATTCCATTCTTTAAATGAATTAAAACAAGATTGAAGATATAATACATCCTTGAGTATGGTCATTGAATGTATTATATAATGATCTATATTTAAATTCAAGTGAAGAATGAAACACATTTTGTGCTTTTATAGAGTTTAAAATGAAATTAATTCTCAATATATCCTGACTATGGTCATTGGTATATATATTGAATTAATTTTAAGTTAAACTCTGATAAAAGATGAAATATTTGAAAATATGATGATTTATGAAAAGGATCCAGTGTGGACCCAGTGTTATTTTATAAAAGATAAAAATCCTAAGTTTTGTTTACATCCTGACTATGGCCATTGATGTAAATCATCAACTTAGGATTAATTACCTCTTATGAAATGGTGCACGTGTCATTCGTGGTCCCATTTGTGAGATTTTGAGAAATAAAGGCAAAAAACATGAAAATAAACAATTTATGATATTTACAATGCTCATTCGTTCTATCTAAGACAGGAAATATAAATTCTCATTCAGATCTAGCTATTACAACACATAAAATCAAATTTACAACTCCAAATAATGATTGTTTTCACATATTTCCTGCAAAACACTTGATTAGTATAAAAAATAGAAGAGAAATTGCACATATCACATGGATTTCAGAAATGTAAGTAATGAGATACTCATATATTTACTTTGTGCTTAATACTTAATGAAACAATATTGATGATCTAAAGTGTGGAAAGGTAGTCATTAACATGTTTATATATTATGTTTACAGGTACATATACAAATATGTATATTTACACACACACACACACATATATATATATATATATATATACATACATATATATATATATATATACATATATATATACATACATACATATATATATATGTATGTATAACATAGATGTAGAGTAGGTGAGTGGAATATGTGAGGATTTATGCAACAGAGTGTGATATTAGGTGTTGTGAAGGTGAAGGATGTGATATCTGGAATGTTATAAAGAGATAACAAAGTGTTTCTGTACAGTAAGGCACAAGTGTGGTTTGCTGTGGTAATATGATATTGTGGCTAACAAAGCCATTTATGCAACTTTGTGCAAATGGGGGACTGTGTGAAGGCAAAACGCAGCAAAATGTTGCAGTATAGCAGGTGTATGATGGGTATGTGGTGCTGGGCAGCTGTAAGCATCACCAGGGATGTTGCAGCAGTCATGACCATGGCTGGCAAAGATGTGCTGGAAGGAAACAGCACTATGCACAGTGGATGGCAGGGGTGTGAGTGCAGATGGTAGATGAGATACACAGGAAATTTTAGCAGAAAGAAAGGAGATGGAAATGTGCTGTGTAAAGTGGCTGAAAATGGGTGCTATGGAAAACAGTAGATGACATCAAATGGTATACAGTGGGTGGTGAGCATAGGTTGTAGGTAGATTGCTCAGAACATACAGATTTAGAGACCTCTGGAAAAAGTGTCAATCTGTACTGAACAAGTGAAAGGTCCTCTGCCACCAGCTCATTTGCTCCAGATCCCAACACACCATCCCTGTGAGAAAGCATACAACAGTCCAGATGTAGACACTCTTGGCTAATAGTGAATGGGTGAATTCTTTGCTAATTGCATAATGAGCATCATAAGGCTAGATGTGATGGGCTCCTGTAAATATTCTTCCAGGCATCCCCTGATCAAGAGTGAGAATAAAGGATATGCAAACCAAGTAGATCCATGCCACAATTTTCAGGAGATGATGCAGGTGATGTACAGTAGCGATAAAGTGGACTAAAAAAATATGAAAAGCTGGGACAGATAGTGCAACAGGAGGCTATTGATATTCTCTTCAATACCCTTGTCATTACAGCTATACTGCATAAAATGGACCCCTACAACTTGGATAAATATTAATCACAGACAACTTGCAAAGTGAGAATGGAAAGATAATTTCTGAATGGTGAAAAACAAACATCTTATCACGGTTCCCGAGCTGATCATGTATGACATCATCTGAACTTTATTCCCCTTTTATATCATTTCACAGTTCTTCCTACTCACCTGCTACTAGATTGGAGGTTGATGTACAATGTATAACAAACACACAGTGAATGCAATATATAATAAGCCAAAACTTGATCAACAAAGCATATCTCACGGTGCATTAAAATCTGGTTTAAAACTAACACTTCAAAGTATTTTCAGCAAAACCCAAAGCGTGGTTTGAATACTTTAGTGAATCAAATGATTAAGTATCGCACAGCAAGCAGAGGTGATTTCAAAGCCATTTCCACTTTCTAGTAATGTATCAGGCTTGTGATGCCATTGTGCAGGATTATAGATTCAATTTTGGCATTACAGATTTTGCCTTTTGTGCAATTTTCCAATCTCTAGTCATTTTCACAACCATTCAGGTAAGCAATGGATTTTGAGCATACGACCTTCAAACATAACATGTTTGACTTTAAGATCTTAATCAAATTAATGCCTCCAAGATTATAATCAGAGCTTTTGAAAGGGGATAAGTTCAAGAGTTCAACAATCATCAGACTAACAGCTATCAGACTTAAAATTTGAAACTGGGCCCAAAGCGCAGGCTTAATCATGATGAAACTGTATTTAAGATCACACATCAATGGTAAATGAATGCACAGGATCGACACTATAACCATAAGATTAGAAACATAATCAGACAAATCAAAAATACTAGTTGGAAGGATCAGATGGTGACTGTAGTGTAGAGTGGGAAATTGGGTGATGCTATAACAGGGCAGCAGAAGTATGAGGATTCAATTGACTCCAGAACAAACCAATACTACTTGTCTCTAGATGAATAAAACAAAATCTTTGGCGAATCTTTGAAACACAAATACCTACTGAAATGAAAAGATGCAGAAAACAGACCTGAGAGACCAAATATGTTATCCTTCAAGAACGATTTATGAAGAGCTAGTTGTTTAGCTCAAATTGGCATGGTAGACCCACGAAGGAGGTAGTTGTTCTGTGTAGCGTCGACATCATCAAAATTTTGCTTTTTGCTTGGATTGGATTCCATAACCAACCAGCGTTGGAAGTATTTTTATTATTGAGCTCTCAGTTGCAAAGTGGAGTTCAAAAAAAAGCACAAACAAATGTTAAAAAAAATTCAAACAAAGCAGAGAATTGAATCATCATGAAGGGAGATCGTCAGAAATCAAAATTCAGAATGGAAATGCTAAATCGAGGTGAGCAATCTACTGACACAACAAAATAGCATAAGAATGGCAAGATCGGCCTCCCAAAATAAAAAAAAAATGCAAGCAGAAACCCAAAAAAAATTAGACGATGATCAAAACACAGACCAATGATCAAAGTGGGGCCGAAAATTAGATAAAGAAACCCAAGAAGAAGAAAAAAAAATGAATAGAATGCCATCCGATGCTATCAAAATGGGAAATCGGATAAAAAGAAAAAGGGAGGCAATCAAAAGAAAACATAAATACAAAAAATCAGAGATAGATAATGAAAAGAAAAACTAAAAAAAATAAATATAGGAATACGATCATTCCACTCAATATTGCAATACGTAGGTTGATGCTGCTAGCTGCAGATCAACACTACGAATGATGCTAAAAAAAAAAGGGAAATAACTGATGCTAAAAGATGTATCGTAGATGCAAATTCAACAGAAGAAAGGGAAAGAGAAAAAAAAAAAGACTTACCGTAGGCGAAGTTGATTCTGATTTGAGAGGGGAGGAGGAATGGATGAAGAATGTAAATGGAGAGGTGGAGACGGATGCTTCTGAAGGAAAGAGAAAGGGGAAGGGTGGGAAAACGGATCAAAGAAGTCGAAGAATGGGAAAAACCATTGTGAAAGAGGGGTGCGGGGGTGATAACGGATCCTGAAGAAGAGGATGGAGAGGTTCTTTTAAAGAGAAGGAGGAGGGTTCGGGAAGAGATTGGTTGAAGATGGAAGGTTGAGAGAAGAAGAAGCTGTTGAAGATGGAGGGTAGAAATGAGAGGGATGAGTGCGTGGGAGATGGTCGTTGCAGAATTTTTCTAAATTCCCAAGAGAGGCTTCCTTCAAGAGCTTTTCTAAAATAGTGGTTTTTGATTTTCAAAAAGGGGTTTTAAGAGAGGTTTTTAGCAAAGCAGTTTTCAAAAAGAGTTTTTAATTGCATATTTTTCTGAATTTTTGGAGTCTTTCTATTGTTTTCTTTTTCGATTTTCTTATTTTTTTGTTCTTTTCTTGAATTTTCTACATTTTTTTGTATTTTTTGAAAACAAAACTCTAAAAACTAAGGAATTTAAACTGATTTTACAAAATTTTAAGATATTTACAAGAGAAGGGTTTTTATGAAAAATCGGGGTTATCTTGGGGAAATTTCTTCAAAAAAATAGGTTTGGATCCAGGTTTTGAGAAAATATATGAGCTTTGAGCCTCGAATTGAGGAATGTAACACGATGGATCAAAACGGATACCGGACGAAGTGTCTGAGCCTTTCAAAAGGTTTTTTTGGTAATTTTGAAAATTTGATTTAAAAAATGGGACAATGAAGCTCAGATTTGGATCTTTTATCTGGATCCGGATCCGAAATTGAGTCAAATATATAAAATGAATTTTAACTTTAGTAAAATTTGAGAAATAAAATGGAATTTAGATTTAAAAGTGACTCAATTACCCAAAAAATGAAGATAAAGGGCAAAAAGGGAATATTTATAGATTTTTGAAAAATTTGGGGTGTTCACACCTATATCCTTCGAAAGCTCACAGTGAAAGGATCAACACTAGATATGGGCCTGCCCTTTGGGGAAGAACATTTGGGTGGGTGTTTTCCAGATAAACCCAAGCAATCTCATGCATGAACAAACACAAATATAACCATTTGTTGTTTTCAACACTCAGTTTTTTTTTTGAGCTCTCAAAAGCAAGACATAGTGGGAGAATCCATGGTCAATCAGATCCGCTGTAGTAGCAGGTCAGATTGACACTCACATTTAACAAATTAATCCTGCTATCATAGTAGATCAGAGATTCATTTTCTTGTTGTTGATGGGAAGCAGGGGGTACTGGAGGAGGGATCGTAGATAAACACAACGAATGAAACAATGAAAGGAGTGGGATGTAATGTGAGAAACGTGAATTGCTTCCAGGAGGAAATCTAAACATCTAGATTTAATTGCAGAACATGATCTGATACTATGATGCAGCAGCAAAACATCAAGATGAAATGAAGATTGTATCATTCAAAGCGCAAATTGGAACAGTTAACATTAGAGGAATTTAAATCATAAATCACCATGTAGTAGAAGATTGGGTTAATAAATTTTGCAGCCCCATGATGATCGGATTCTATTAGGATCATAAACAGAAAGATAAGGTGATCTTCTAAATGGCCTTGGAACCAGACGTTAATGGGAAGATTTTAGGATAAAACAAATACCATATAGGAATCTGGAAATCGGTTTGCAGAGAGGACCAGACGCAGGCTACAGATGCGCAGTGTATTCTCTCTCTTTTTTTTAACTCGGATTCCGACCCCGTTGCAAGGCATCGAGACAATGCAGGGATAATGAATCCCTCCTTGAACCATCCGATATGCAGAAGGAAAAATGAATGGGAATTTAAACCCCATAAACGATTAATGCCATTGACCAATAATGAACTGAAATACGAAAGATAAACCATGGCTGTTTATGCAGAACTACAAAAAAAAAGAGAAAGAAAAAAGGGAAAGAGAGAAAAAAAGATAAGCATAAAAATAAAGATATAATGAATCATCTGGCATAACAAAATTCAAGGCATTAAGGAAATGTGATAAACTGGGATGAACAAAATACAATGCTATGCCACTGAAACAAGAAAATGCGAAACAGGAAGAATAAAAAGAAAGAGAGAAAGAAAAAAAATGTTGGGATCGGACATCCCATTGATATTGCACAACGTATGTAGATATATATTTGCTATATGCAAAATCGATGCTACAGGGGTGCTCTAATAGAGGTGGTTAAACGGGAAAGGAAAACAAAAATGGAAAGAGGGAAAAAAGAGTAATATGAGAAGCTCTTATCGTGACCTTGATGGGGAAGGGGTCGCTACTTGTACGCCAATATTGAACCGACCTCCTTCCTTTTGCAGAGGGCTTAAGTTCTTTCAGGCAAGTGCAGATGAGGTGCCTTGGAGGGAAGTCGTTCCTCATCTCTTGCAGGGAAAAGCCTCAAAGAGAGGAAGGAAAGAGCAAGTCGGAGATCAGTCGTGGATGGGCTGGGTAAGGAATGGATGAAGGCTCGGTGAAGGATCCATGCCCCTCTTCCTTTTGCATGTCCTCTTTATAGAGGGAGAGGGGGTTTCTTCCATGTGCGATGCCATTGGCGATGGAAGGTTAAGGATGGGGGGAAGATGGAGGTTGTTGGCAATCGAGGGTCGAGGATGGGGGAAGATGGAGGTTGTTGGCAATCGAGGGTCGAGGATGGGGGAAGCCCATGGAGGAGCTTCCAGAGGGTTCGGCCTGTGAAAGGGAGAAGGCGAGAAAAAAAGGGTCTCAAAACCCTAACTCGCCTTTTCGAGGGTTTGTAAAAGAGCTTTTTCCAGAGTTTTCCAAAAAGCGGTCTCTTAAAAAAAATTCAAAACGTGTTTTTAAGGCCTTTTTCTGCAATTTTTACTATTTTGATTCTTTTCTTTTCTTTTCTTTTCTTTTCTTTTCTCGGTATTTTCTGATTTTTTTTTTTGTTATTTGAAAATAAAACCCTAAAACCTAAGCAATACGAGAGACAGGACTATTTTTTGTATTTTTGATAAATATTTACAAAAAGAGGGGGGTTTCTAAAAATGTTGGGTTTTGATTTCTTCAGAAAACGAGTTTGGATTCAAAATTTTAGAAGATTTTTGAGTTTTTAACCTCAAACCGAGGAATATCAAATTACGAATCCAAATGGATGCCGGATGAACTGTCTGAGCCATTCAAAAACTATTTTTGGTATTTTTGTAATTTTAATTTGAAAATTGGACAACGAGGTTCATATTTGGATTTGAACCATGGATCCGGATCTGAAATCAAGTCAGATATATGAAATGAATTTAATTTCAGTAAAATTTGAGAAATAAACTGGAATTTAGATTTAAGAGTAACTCAATTACTCAGAAAATGGAATTAGGGGCAAAACGAGAATATTTAAAAGATTTTGAAAATTTTGGGGTGTTCACAGATGCCCCTCTTTGCTACTAAGCCGGTTGAAAGCCGAGCTTAGTGACAAAGAAACACTCCAAATTTTGAAAAAAACCTCAGTCAACATATCTGAGCTAGGTGTCGAAGAATTACTTTGAAAACATGGCTTTTCAGGCTTAAAACCTTATCCTGAATGGTTCTGGGGGACGAAATCTTCGAAAATGATATGACTGAATAATAAAAATGAGAAAATCGTGATGGGGCTTTGGGTGAAGATCCCAAAATGATAGAAGATAAGAATTTAGATCAAGTCTCATGAGTGAGGCGAGATCGGCTTTTTTGGAATGACTCAGGTTTAGCCCTTAACCTGGATGGAACGAAGATATATCAAGATGAATTTGAATGAGGAAAGGAGTATAAGTGGACCTCGATGGAACATTTTTTAGAGAAACGCCTCGTGAGATGAAACTCAAATATGATCCTTTCCTGGATGGATATATAAAGAGCATGGATTCCTTTGCGAAGAAAACCATGACGGGATGGGAGGATTTGCCTCATTGAAACGAGGCTCAGGTTTAATCCAAACCTGAACGGAAGATACCTCGTGGAACGGGGTTCAAGCTTAACCCTTATCCTGAAAGGGACGACCATACAGAATCCTCGAACGAGGAAGTCGTGATTGGACAACGAAATGCATCGCCAGAGCAAGATTCAGGTTTAACCCTTAACCTTAGTGGGGATGATACGGAATCCTCGTATGAAGAGACCGTGAGGGGACTAGAAAGGATATCTAGTCGAAACAAGATTCAAGTTTAACCCTAACCTGGATGGAAGATACCTCACGGAGTGAGGTTCAGGCTTAACCCTTAACCTGAAAGGGGCGACCATACAGAATCCTCGGATGAAGAAACAATGATGGGACCTTCGGATTTTGGACGAACAAATCCAGGAGGGGTTTACGAGAAGAGAAAAACAAGGGGTTTCTGTGGACACCCAAATTTTTTCAAAATATTGTAAATATTCCTTTTTTGCCCCTGACCCCACTTTCTGGGCAATTGAGTCAGATTTAAATCTAAAATGCCAGTTTATTTTTCAGGTTTTACTGAAATTAAATCATTTTTTATGTATCTGACCCAATTTCGGATCCGGGTCCATTGACAAAATTCAAATCTGAGCTTTGTCATCCGATTTACAAACCAAATTCTCAAAATTACCAAAATAACCTTTCGAAAGGCTCAGACGGTTCATCCCAGTATCCGTTTGGATCCATCGCGCTATATTCCTCAATTCGAGGTTTAAAACTCGAATATTTTCTCAAAACTTGGGTCAAAAACCTATTTTCTGAAGAAATTTTCCCAACATAGCCTTGAAAACCTTTTTTTGTAAATATTTCTCAAAAATACAAAAAAATTAGTTTAAATCCTTGTTTTCTTGTAAATTTTAGGGTTTTATTCCAAAAATATCAAAATTATATATATAAAATGAAGAAAAGAACAAAAAAATAATAAGAAGAAGAAGAAGAAAAAAAATATATAAAAAGGGGAAAAAGTTTTTGAAAACCTCCTTTTTGAAAGACATCTTTCAAACTAAAACCACCTTTTTTAAAATACTTTTGAAAAGGACCGCCTTTTTGAAAAAGTTATTAACAAATTTCCTTTAGGGCGTTTTTGGATTCTCGCCCCTCTCTTTCCACCGCACCCTCACAGGCCCTTCGAGAACCCTCTACCCATCTTCGACCCTTCATCACCAAACCCTCTGTAAACCATCCTTCGTCCATCGCCAACGGCCTCGCATGCTTTCATCTCCCGAGCTCCTCCACCCTCCGATCCTCCATGGCCTCCATCTCCCATTCATCCTCAACAAATTTTGCCCCTTCCTGAACCTTCATCTTCCCCGTTTAAAAGGAGTTACGCATGAGGGAAGGGAGGGGGGCATCGATTGGGAGCGTCATCCCTCTTTTATCAACTCATCCTTTAGCAACAACATCCATCGGCGCCATCCTCTGTCTTCATCCCTCCTAGCTCATTCATCGTTCCCCTCCTCTTCTTTATCTCCCTGAAGCTTCTCCTCCGGCCAACCGAAGGATTTTTAGTCCCAGCAACCGTAGAAAGCATCTCGCCTTCCTCGATTTTCTTTCACATCATTTGCTTCTATTTCTTCTTTGCTTTATTATACCTTTTTTTCTTTCTTCTTTCTTTTTTTTTCTCCCGTTCTGTCATCATAGGGCATTAGAGGCATGATCGACCTGCAAATAGCAGGATCAATCTACCTCTCGCCACAACAAAGGGATGAATTATCCCCACATTTGGTTCTCCGCTCCTTTCTACGGCTTGCCTTCCATCGTTTTTTTTTCTCATTTTATTTTTATTTCTTTCTTTCTTTTTCTTTTTTTTTTTGGATATCGGAAGGCATTTTAGTCGTTTTCAAACGATTGTATCCATCTCTTTACCTTTATCTCTCTCTTATATTTATGAATCATTCTGATGATAATCTGTTGCGGGTGTTTGAATGGAGCACAAATGAGGTATTGAATATCTCATTTGTCGATGAATCACCTGACACTCCATAGTGATTCAGAAGATTCATTAGGTTCCACCCCCCCCCCCCCCCCCCCCCCTTTAAAACCCTTATTCAGTTTTCCTTAAGAAAATATGAGTTATTGTATTAGTTTTTATAGATTCTTCGTGTTCTTACCACCCCCCCCCCCCCCCCCCCCCCCCCCTCTCTTCTTTTTTTTTCCTTTTTTCATCCTGATTCTCAAATCTGGGAAGCATGTACCCAACCTTCTGGTGCATCCGATTCCTGGTTTAGGTCGCATTTACCCATTTTATTTCTAAATTCTGTTTGCCCTAACTACATCTCTGTTTTACTGAGCCTAAATCGGTCACTACATAAATCTCCTTCGGCCATTGCATTTACATAACTAATCCCCTGCAACAAGGTTTCATCAGAACATTTAATTCTCCCTTCTTGATTTCATAAAGACCATCTCTCTTACTTTTTTTTACGAATGAATCTATCAAGCTTTCAATATTTGCCTTCCGTTTATACACACACACACACACACACATATATATATATATATGCATATATATATTTTTATTTTATTCATCGTTGCCTCATCATCTGATGTTTACTGCGTTTTCACCCCTAACCTCCAAGAATTTGTAAGCAAGGCTCATATCCACGATGAACATTGTGGTCCTCTGTTGCTGATAAGGATGTTTCTGAATATCTTCTATTGAAGATCAGCTAGATGGCTGAATGATCCTGATGGGGCTTTATCTTTGAAGGTCACTTATCACTAACCCCTGGTTCACGTCTTACCTAACTGAAATGTAGTGAAGAAAGGTTCACTAAGTTCAGGGAATCCCAAGGGTATCCCGAGGATACTAATAAGGTGAATTCCATGTTGGATTCCGTTCTTTAGTGGATCATTAGTGGATCATCGGGGATCTTCTGTGTTGTACGTATTTCACTTGGCCACTTGCTGTTGCAAAGTCACTGGAATAGTTGCTGCTGGCCGACACCTCAGTACAAACTCCAGCACCCTTATCTTTTCCTGCAATATCCATTGTAGCATTGTTATATAACAACTCACTGATTAGCGCCATTCCAGTCAATTAAGAAACGACTTCTTTGAGGTCATCAACAACATGTCAAAGTTCATAGACAGTCTGGAAATTGGTGGATCTAAGTTTCCATTCTTTGGGTTATTAAGAATGGGTCGAGGCTATTCGTTTTTTTTTTTTTGTAACCCTGTCCAGTTTATTAACATGGGACTGGTTCATGTTGAGGATTGTTGTGCTGGCCATATATCCTGTCATCCAGCAACAACCAACCTGTAAATTTGATATTTACTACTTTTCCTAGGTATCTTGCTGCTGTGAAGGTGACAGGGCTTCATTGATTCTTCATGATTATGGGTTCCTTCAAGCCCATGAAGGAAATTATGCATTATTCAGAGTTAATTTAATGTGCCATCAATCTGACTAAAATCTTTTTACAGGGGTAGAGTTGCCAGTCAAGTTGTGGTGATTAGGTGTGTACCCCTTATCCATCTTGTCTGTTATTTGAACTTGTCACAGGTGTCATGTGTTGTTTTCATTAACTTATGCATATCAATTGGGCCTTAATATGTATGACCACTGCACTCACATATTAATTGATCTTTCATCACCATCCTCTTTTGGTAAGGTCAAATTCTGAGTCAAGTTTATATATATATATATATATATATATATATATATATATATATATATATATATATCAGCTACTGGCTTAGATGTTTTTACTTTGATGGGCATTGTTAGTTTTTAACTGATTGTTTCATTCCCAATAGACGTTTACAGATATTCAGCCCCTGTATGATTAGTTCTTATATTCATCCCACATATGGGCAATTTCAGATCTTCAATAAAGATTTCAGGCTTAGGCTAAAATTTCACATTTTCGTGGAAATTTTCACTGTAGGGGGACCATACTTTGATGGAGTCCATGAAATCTTTGTGTATAACTCTTGTTTATATCTATTAGAATCTTCCTAGGGTTTGGTTCTGCTGTTTCCAGTTTCACAAATTTTTTTTCCTTTTTGTATCTTTTGCATTATACACTCATAATGCTCTCTCCTGTGCACATTCATTGGTTCAACGTCTGCACTTTCTGTGCAGACACGCTCAGTGAGTCCATTCCCTAAGCTCATTTCCTTACTACAGAGACTCCCACAACCGCGAATGACCTTCCATTCTCCATTTTATGTTATGTTTACAGAAACCCACTGTTGCTGTAAGCCACTGCATGTCTTTTTTATTTCATTTCTCATTCATTCGCAGGTTTTAGAAATCAGCATCATACCTACATAATGCATTTGTGTCACAGTATAGGCTCACCGTGATCAGACCCTATATCTCCATCCTATCATTAGCCCTCGTTGTTGTACTGTCGCAACAGCACCCATCATTGTGCTAATTTTCTGCTATTGACATTACCCTGCCAAATATATATATATATATATATATATATATATATATATATATATATATATATATATATATATATATATATATACAACCAGCTATTCTGGATGTTGAGTATGCATTGTCTTATGCATACTGGGTTCCTCGTAGGCATCTGTCTTAATGCTATGCTCTCTGCGCAAAAGGTATGCTTTTCTGCAAAGCTCATGGTTATAATTCAAACCAGATTCCTGTCACCAGTGGTTGTCCACCCATGATATGGTTTCACATTGACATTAGTGCATCATCCACTATATGCCTATTGCACTGCAGTTCATTAGTGATCATTATTCATTACATTTGCCTACAGTATTCTGCTGGATATATCTCTCTGTCCATATTAGCACCTATATATTCATCATGCATATCATCATTTACCGACACCACTGTCTTGGCATCTATATATATTCTGTACTGACAGCAGCACATAGGTATGTGGCATACCTTAGATTCCAGTAAGCATTTGCAGGAGCTGATCCATGATTGTAAAAAGGTCATTCCCCAACTTGGTATGTTATGATTAATTTGTAGGTTCATCATGGCCAAAATAACCCATTAATGTTGTCTTTTACAAACCACTATGTGAATGCCATTTGCTAGGTTTGGTAGTTGATATGAAAGTAAGTCCATTGTGCTATATATATGTTTTCTTGACATTTACATTAGGATCAGCCTGTTGCTTTGTACTTGTCTTCAGTATCATCATCTCATTACTATAGCCCCATGGATGCTTACTATCCACTGCACTTCCACTATGTATCTCCCATAAGCACCACTTTGCTCACAACACCATCACTCTCATCCACCTATATATATATATATATATATATATATATATATATATATATATACTCATATATGTATATACAGGCATGCATATACACATAGGTATATATATAGGTATGTATGTTATTTTTCAACTCTTCATCAGGTATGTCATATGAGTATCTTCTCTTATCATTGGCATCTTTTGAAATCTATGTGATATGTGTAATTCTTTTCTATCTTTCATACTAACTAGGTGTTTTGCAGGAAATATGAGGAAAATGTCATTACTTGGGATTTGTGTTTTCAATTTTAAATGTTATAATAAGTTAGATCCTAATGAAAATTCTACATTTTCAGTCTTTAGATTAAAATGGATTAGCATGTGAATAACCTTTGTTTCATTATTTTTTTTTCTTTATTTATGAAAATTTACAAATGGAAACACGAATGGCACGTGCACCATTCTAATAAGACGTGATTAAATTCTAAGTCGATGATTCACATCAATGGCCATAGTCAGGATGTGAACAAAACTTAGGATTTTCATCTTTTATGGAATAACATTGGTTCCACACTGGACCCTCTTCAAAATCATCATATTTTCAAATATTTTCTCCTTTTATTAGAGTTTAATTTAAAATTGGCTCAAAATATATATCAATGGCCATAGTCAGGATATATTGAGAGTTAATTTCATTTTAAACTCTATAAAAGCACCAAAATATGTTTTATTCTTCATATGAGTTCAAATACAGATTATTATATGATACATTCAATGGCCATAGTCAATGATGTATTATATTCTTAATCTCATTTTAATTCATTTAAAGAATAAAATATGATTTTCAAATCCAATTTCAAAATTATTTAAATTCATTCATCATTTAGGATAAAATTGCATCATATTTTCAAAATGGAGGCGAGTTATTTTCTAAATATTTTCAAATCAAGGTCAAGTGAGACCCCGCAAAAGAGTCTCTCTCTCTTCTCTTCTTTCTTTTCTCTTCTTTCTTCTCTTTTTTCTTTTCTCTTCTCTCTTCTTTTCTGTCTTTTCATTTTCTTCCCTAAAAAATGAGAAATAGAGGTCAGAAAAGAAAAAGAGAAAGAAGAAAGAGAATATACGAGAGGAAATTTTTTTTTCGATGATCACAGTTCCCTAAAGCATGGAAAAAGGATGATCTTGGGCGTCTCATTGCTGAGACTAAATCAGCTTTCTAAAAACAGATGACCTCTCGCAGAAGGTTTGGGTGATACCTCAGAGAGCGAGGTAACAAGTTCAATCCTTAGCCTGAATGGATACAGGATCCTCGAGGGGCGAGGAAACTGTGATGGGACCTCTAGACTTTGCACAACAAGTCCAATAGGGGTTTGCAAAAGGATGAAAATGGGGGTCCCTAAAGCTTGAAAAGGGGTTGTTCTTGGGTGTTTCATCGCTGAGACTGAAAATAGCTTTTGACAACAACAGACCTTTTGCAGAAAGTTCAGGTTTAACCCTTATCCTGAGTGGGAACTGTCTACGGCGGGACAGTGGGGAACACAGGGAAGTGTGCAGATCTGAGAGACTCAGATTAAAAAGAAGGGAAGGACTTTTCAGTCCTAAGGAGGAATGATGTCAGGATACGTCAAGACGAATATCAAGTCCACACTTCATGTTGAGACAATGAGAAAATATTGCCAATAAGATGCCAAAGATTGTAGTTGATTCAGAATGATTGAATTGTGCTTATATATGTGAAAATATCACCTCTTTCTACCTAGAGTATTAACTCCAATTTAGGCTAACTCCGTAGAATCAAGATTCAAATTCAAATTTATTGTTGTTGAGCTTCTTTAAGCAAGATATCAATTTCCTTGATATGAAAAGAGAGGAAATATTCTTAGTTTCATAAAAGCAGTTGAGTGAAAAAGATATTGATAAAAGAATTTCACATAGATAAAGATGATTCCTGACAGTTTCGGGCAGTTTGATATCCTGGGGTTTTTCCCATGATAATATTTTTGCACTCTTTTGAATCATGGAGTTTTTTTAGGCTTTTACATCATCCTTCACTTTGGAGATGTCATGACTTTTCTCTCTTTTTCAGGAAAGGGTACGTCACAAACTCCTTCATCTTGAAGATGCTTCGATCCTTCTTTTTCTTTCTCAGGAGTTATGCTTGATGACATTGATTCTTGGGTCAAAACTTTGGATGATAGCAGAAATCAAATATCTTTTAGGGTTTGTCGGGAAGCTCATCACAGTCGCCTTCATCTTGATGGTGCTCCGAACGTTCTTTGGAAGGATCCTTCACAAACTCTTTCATCTCGGAGATGGTCTGAATCTTCTTTGGCCTCGGAGATTTAGCTCGCATATTCGTCTTCATCTTGACGACAATTGAGAGATCCCTTTTGTGGATATTTGATTGCAGCTCAAATGACTGGGGAGATATGGATTGGGTAGGTTCTTTTTTTACTATCGAGGATATTTCCACTGTCTTACTGCCAAAAGAATGGTCTTTAAGGATGTGCCATAGTTATGATCAAATATTAGTTCACTTATGGCTTTTCAACATCATTGAATTTTCCTTTGTCGGTCATATCGAAGATTTTTCTTCATCCTCTTGGTTGACCAACAGAGAAAGATTGAATTTTGTTCTTATTTTGCAAAAGTCTTGCTCTTTTGGAAATAATACTAAAGGTAGTTTGAGGAAATTCTTTATGCGATGAAAACTTCGAGATCAACAAATGACTTTTGATAGCAACTTGTCAAAGTATTCTAGAAATCCTTGATGAAAGAAATCGCTTGACATTGAATTGACACATCCATGACAATATTCTCCTCTCTTTTTCCCAAAAAAGAGAGACTCAGGTTTAACCCTTACCTGAATGGGAAGTTGGAAATACTCCTCTCTTCCCTAAAGAGGAGGTGTTTGCAAAACAGAACTTTCGAAGAGAATTAAGTTTTCGTCAAAACTCCCTATCTCTAGGCTTATCTTATGGAAAGGTGGCCAAAAAACAAAGTTATGAAAGTATCACATAGGGACGAGTCCATCACACTCTCTCTAGAAGAGGGTCCTCTGTGAACGGGTTGGCCAAAGATGAGAAAAATGGGGGTCACAAAAAGAAACAAGCTTTCGTCGAAGCTCTCCCTGGAAGAAGGGTTCTTTTGTGTAAAGTTGGTTGTTGTTTTGCAAATTGTTCGCGAAGAAAATGAGTCCCTTCAAACTCTCTCTGGAAGAGGGTTCTTGAGAACAAAAGATGGTTGCATGCGAAAGGAACGAGCTCCCTCAAACTCTCCCTGAAGAGGGTCCTTCACAAGAGAAAAAGATTGATTTTTGACAAAAACGATAACCCGAAGGTTGAAATTGAGATTTAGAGCTTGAATTATTGATGATTGGTTAGTACAAAGACTGAACCTGGAGGGCTAACTTAATCAGTCAGCCAAACACTAGCACGAGCACTAGATGTACCAGCACAAGCACTGGATTTGAAGATGTACCAGTACGAGCATTGGGTTTTGAAAAACACACCAATACGAGCACTGGATTTCAAAAATGCCCCTGTACGAGTGCTGGGTTTCGAAAATACATACAAGTACGAGCACTGGGTTTTTGAAATGCACACCAGCACTGGATTTCAAAAATGCCCTAGTACAAGCACTGGGTTTCGAGAATACATACCAGTACGAGCACTGGGTTTTTCGAAAAAAATGTGCACCAGCACGAGCACTGGGTTTCGAAATGCACACCGGCATGAGCACTGGCTTTTTCGAAAATGCACACCAGCATGAGCACTGGGTTTTCGAAAGTGCATACCAGTACAAACACTAGATTTGCATACCAGTACGAGCACTGGATTTTGAAGATGCACTAGTACGAGCGCTGGTTTTTCAAAAATGCACCAGCACGAACACTGGGTTTTAAAAATGCACCAGTACGAGCACTGGTTTTTCAAAATGTACCAGCATGAACATTGGGTTTTAAAAATGCACCAATAAGAGCACTGGTTTTTCAAAATGCACCAGTACGAGCGTTGGTTTTTCAATGGAAAATTTGAAGAAGAGACCGACATCAGAAGATACTTGAGAATGAAGCGAGAATGATTGTCGGTGCTTCAGGATTATCCCTTATCCTGAAGGGGAAGTTCAGGTTTGTCTCTTAATCTGAAAGGGAAGTGCAAGGAGAACTTTGGTCCAATACGAGCATTGGATCAACAAGGGAAAATTCGAGTCGGAACTCGAAAATCGTGAAAATGGAAGATAAAAGGGGAAGACCCGAGTCGGAACCCGGTTTTTTGAAATAAAAGAATGAATGAGAAAAATTGAGTTTTTTAGAACTCGAATTTCCACAGAAACGATCGGTTCCAACACGAGCGTTGAATCTGATAGGAAGTCTGAGTCGAAACTCAAAATTCCGAAAATAAGAAAATATATACAAGAGGAAAAACCCGAGTCGGAACCCGGTTTTTCAAAAAGAATGAATGAGAAACTCGAGTTTGAGAACTCGAATCCTTGACGCAACGATTGGTTCAAACACGAGCATTAGATCCAAAAGGAAGTCTGAGTCGAAATCCGTAACTTCAAACCAAAGATAAAAGGGGGAAAACTCGAGTCGGAACCCGGTTTTTCAAAATAAAAGAGAAAATTGAGTTTGAAAACTCAAACTTTCAACGCAACGATTGGTTCCAACACGAGCATTGGATCTAAAAGGAAGTCTGTGTCAGAACCCGAAACTTCAAACGAAAGATAAAAGAGGGAAAACCCCAGTCGAAACTCGGATCTTCAAAATAATAATGAAATGGAATGAAAATAAAAACCTCAGTTGGAACTCGGGTGAGAAGGAAATAATTCCTACCCAAGAGTCGAATTTTGGAAGAATTGACAAAAAACATGAATAGATTCTGACGATGAGGATGAGGAACTTATCCAAGATCCTCGGCCCAAGATGGCCTGAGATTTGAATTTTATTTAGGATGGTTTTCAGGATTATCCCTGATCCTTAAGAGAATTTGACAAAATCAAAGAAGTTTCATAGGGATCGACAAAGGATAAAAAATTGAGAAAAGAGAAGAATTAATGAAATTGACAATAAAAATTTGAAAAAGAATTGGTAGCAATAGGCAGAATTTTGAGGAAAATTGATGAAAAAGATTTTAGGACTATAACCTGTCCTGAAAGAAAACAAAGGACCTCGCGGGACGAGGTTCAGGTTTATCCCTTAAACTAAAAGGGAAAGAACAAGAAAAGTGTCTCATTAAAAAAAGGCATCAGGTTTATCCCTTAACCTGAAGGGGTTAAGAGTTTGATAAAATTTAATAAAATTTGAGGAAAATTGATAAAACTTGATAAAATTTGATAAAATTGATGTAAACTTGATAGAAATATGAATAAAATGAATAAAACTGATAAAGATAATAAGATTAACTAAAAATTTATAAGATTTGAGAAAAAAATGAATTTGTTTGATCCTGCCTGCATATGATGAAGGAAAATAAGTATAGATCAAAAATAAAATGCCCCAGTATCAGGGAGAAGAATGTGAGAATTCAATGGAAGATTATTGCTTTATTGAAAAGACTTTTGAAGAGTACAAAAGGCTAGGATGAAACAATTCAAGTGTAAAATCTCTTCAAATGTAGAGCATTGATAGGATCTGGCAGTTTCACCCCATCTACGTTGATTAGTCGATAGGAATTGCGAGGCAGCGCCTCCTTGATCACTTAAGGGCCTTCCCAATTGGGTGACCACTTGCCCCGTGGCCGATTGTTATCGTCGCAAAATTTTTCCCGTCTTCCCTTCCCTGCGGAAGAGAGAGGGATGTTTTCGTGCTTCAAACTTGACCGGATTTTGGAAATTTGTTTTGAAATACTCGCCTCCGTTTTGAAAATTGCGGGAAAATCCATGGGATGGGGCTCGACCTGTCGGTACGAGGTTCGACCGTTCCTGCCGTCTTTAACAAGGGTAATCAAACCAATGACCAAAATTGTGCTTGACTTAGTTAAATCATCAAAATCGTGTTTTATCCTAAATGCACAGAGAATTCAGGCATGTGCTATGAGATTTTGGAAAATGTAAGTTGGAAAAACATGATGTATGCTCAGAAAACATTTGGAGTTGAAAGATATTTCTCATGGAAAGTCAATTTCTCAGGAAACTCAGATGAAAGGGGTTTTGAAATCACGAGAAAGTTCATAAAGGTGTGGGAAAATCATGAATGGATGAAAATCCTGAGAAAATGGAAAGAATTCTTGAGAAAAGGGTAAACGTTTGAAGGGAAAATGCTTGTCAGGAAAAGCTTCAAGTTTTTGAAAGCTTTCTTTGAAAAATGATTGAAATTCATTGGAAAACCAGTTTGGGGAAGGAAAATTGAAACTCAGGAAACTGAAATCCTCAGAATCTTTGCCTTGAAACACTTGGAAATTGATTTTGATCTTTGAGAAAGATGAGACTCCTTTTTAAAATCTTGAGAAAATAACCTTTTCCATGGAAAACTGTGGAAAAACTTGACTTGGGAAGACCAATTTTGAAAAATTCTCAGAGTTTCTTGAAAAATCGATTTCTTGAGAATGAAATTTTCTTAAGAAAATCATGGGAAAACCAATGATTTCATGATGCAAATGATATGAGTGAATGAATGCACTTTGAAAGATTTTCTAAGAAATTTATTGGAAAAATGTGTATTAAGTCAAAATAAATCCTTCACATATTCTGACTGTGGCCATGAACATATTCAGAACTTAATTGATTTAATGCACAATACTTTGCAAAATTGGAAATATGATGTGCATTTTAAGATAGCCTAAGAGTGTAGGCTCAATGTGACTGGTAGAAAGATGATGGATTTGGGTCTTATCCATATTCCGACTAGGGCCGTAAATATGGACTCCACCGAGTTCATCAACTCCCTAAGAGTTGGTGCATGTGTCATCCATGTACATCCATAGTGCTTTTGAAATAAAATGCATGAATCACATAAACAGGATATTGTAGGAATTTAAACCATATGATATGCATCCTAATCTAAGCAGGAAATCAAATCTCTTATTCCAAAATTTACATTATTACATCACTAAATAAATGAAAGAAAAGGAATTACAGACTTCAGCTCCTTCTTTTGAAAGTCCCTGCCAAACTTGAAATGGGGTTAGCTCAAATATGTGGGTTTTTCCAAGATTTTTTAATAATATTCTGAAATTATTGGACTTAGTTGGATATAAACCCTATTTTCATGCTTTCTTGATATTTGAAATGATGTAAATGCAAGAAATTCAGTAGAAAATAGTTTGAAATTCGAAATTGGGGTCAAAATGACCAAAATACCCCTAATATTAAAGTTATACCTTTAAAATCAGGGTTTTTTAAGGAAATTTTGGTAAAAATTGATATTTTGAAATTCGAATTGAAACAAATGATGGTGAAATGCAGTATGAGGCATGATGACATGCTGCTAAACACATTAAGAATATAAAATCAGAATTTGACATTTTGCCATTCGTCAAAAATAACGAATTTTGCTTGATTTTCGCTTGGATCGGGTCCCGCGGGGCCCTGTTTTGATATTATGGCTAAACCGAGCCTCAAATGAATTTCAAATGCTGTCAAATTCGGTATGGAGCATCTACCTGTCCTGACAAACAACCTAGAATGCTAAAACTCACGAAATGACATGGTTTAAATACTAAAATTTAAAGAAAATCCTAAAATGGACGAATTTCGCCTACGGACCCGAACCAAATACAATGCTTAATATGATAATGCAAACAATTACACCATAAAAACCTCTGATATTTTTCAGACTGCTAAAGGACCCGAAATTGAACACTTTTGGTTTTTACAGCCTCGGGATTTGAACTACGGTGAGTTTGGTAACGGGCATTTGGTTCTGACGGAGGTAAAATCAACCTAATATAATATAAAATGCTCAAAAAATAGAAAACAACCATGGAAATTTCTAATATTTAATTGAGATATTCATGACACATATCAAAACAACTTTCATGTTTATGACTTTTGCATTTGATCAACAGAAACATAGAGCAAAATACAACTTTTTATGACTAAAGCAACAGAAGAAACAAATGTGACAAAACAGAAGACTGACAAGAAAAATCCGAAACAGACATTAAAACTATTTTAAAAATCATAAGCTTTCAGATGCAAACAGAGGACCTCTCGAACATAACATTCACTTTTTACAGATTCGGATTTGGAGCAATACCCAAAGAGAACCCATCTCCTTAAGTCGATCCAAAATATCAAAGGCCCAAATCAGGCTCTGACACGTGTCCCGAACTCTCGGATTTTTGTCAGACAAACAAAAATAAAAAAAAAATGAGAAAATCAGGTTAAAAACTAGACATCTTCCCGAGTTCAGAACATGTTTCGAATTGAAACTCAGACCTCACATGAGGGATATCTCGATTTTACAAGTCGGAAATGAGTTTTTAAAATACATCCCGGGTAACAAAACTTGACTTACCATTTTGAATGTTTACCGCAGTAAAAAAATTCAAATCCTTCAAAAATTTTGTCACATTTCTAGGGACACCTAAGGGCGCATGCCATGAGTTTTTTAGAATTTGTAACGAAAAATAAATACATAAAATGACGTGTGAACTGACATACAAAAACAGAGAATTACTGAAACTGAGCAGAATTGAAATAAATACTGAATTAAACCTAATTAACTTATAAAACATGCTAAATTAACGAAATAAAATATAAATTAAATTTAACTAAATGCATGAATACTAAAAATCAACAAAGAAGCATAATTATATTTTTTTTATATACGTCGTTTTGTGAGAATAGCTCAATCCATCCCTCGGATGAGCTCTTTCTTCAAGCGAGAACACGCATCAAATCATGATATTATGAAATCAAGAGGAAGGGAGGTGCACCTTGCATTTTTATGCAGCTTTGAAACTCTCGAAATGGACTACCAACGGCTTCTTTCGTCATTTGATCCGGGCTTCAGATGGTTCACGAAGATTGACCCACGCTTAGATCAGATTGGCCACGACACAAGCAAGGTCAGTGCTTCACTGCACCTTCTCCACTGAGCCCAAGGGGGGGCGTGAATTCAGAGGAATACACTTGAGTTCTGAAGGGGATCTAAGTTGAAGTTCAAAATCCAAAATTGGAGTCCTTAAACTGGGCGTGAGTCCTTGTACTTGTAGCCTTCTTTTGAAAATTTTGAATTTCAAACAGGCTCAATCTGAGCCCTCCATGTGGCGCCATCTCAGAGCATGCTATTTTGATTTTTTGAGAAAATAAAATAGGAATTTTGTGGGTGAGACACCTCAGCAGAGGAGTTTGAAAATTTTCAAAATGGTGGCTTGATTTTCTCTGCAGGAGGCTCCCAAATTGCGCCACCTCAGGGGTGTTCTCTTGGAGTTTGAAATTCAAACTTCTACTTTTCTGAAGGTTCTCCTATGGCGCCACCTCAGGGGGCTACTTTTATAAAAAAATTAAAATAAATACAAAAATTAAGCCAAGTGGGGTTCTGGAATGGCGCCACCTCAAAAGGGAGTTTGAGGTTTAAAGTTGGAAGCAGTAGGAGCATGCCATGTGGCACCATTTTTTAGGAGTCTGAACTCTACTTTTTCTGATGAAAGGAGATCTGGACATGTGGCAGTCTAGGATGGTTCCATACCTGACAAGTGTCAACTTACTGGGGAAGGTTCTTTAGATGGCGCCACCTCAGGGAAGAAATTTGAAATTCAAATAAGGTTTTGCTCTGGAAGAAGGGAGGGTGGCCATGTGGCGCCACCTCAGGGTGGCTCCTACAGTGCCATGTGGCAAGAGGGAGGAAATGGAGGGAAAGGGACATGTGGCGCCTTCATAGACCAGATGGAAAAGGCAGAATTCAGGATTTGCGCCACCTAGACCTTGTTTGAATTGTAGCTTTTTCTGAAGAAGGCCAAGAGTGACATGTGTCCTCTACTTTTTCTGAAGGAAGCTAGAAATGACATGTGTCACCTACTTTTCTGAGAAAAGTAGGGGAAGACATGTGTCATCCTGCTTTTTCTGAAAGAAGCAGAGGATGACACATGGCAGAGGGAAGAGAAGGAGGGCCAAGTACATGTGGCGCCATCTTAGACAAAATGGAAAAGGTGAAGTTCAGGATTTGTGCCACCTCTGGAAGGATTTGAATGTTTGAATTCTAGCTTTTTCTGAAGAGAGCAGGAAATGACATGTGGCATTTGCTTTTTCTGTGAAGAGCAGAGAATGACACGTGTCATTTGCTTTTTCTAAGGAAAGCAGGGAATGACATGTGGCATTTGCTTTTTTTAAGAAGAGCAGGGAATGACATGTGTCACTTGCTTTTTCTGAGGAAAACAGGGAATGACACGTGTCCTTTGCAAAAGACACACTTCAAATGGCGCCACTTCAGGGGAGACAAACTTTACTTTTTCTGAATAGGACAACATATGACATGTGGCATCTCAGGGTGGCATGGGAGTGACACATGGCGCAGGGTGAAGATGGTGGATACTGACATGTGGCATGAAATGAAGAGGATGTCTAATGACATGTGGCGCCACCTCTAGGTGAACCCCACGCTGACACATGGCAAGGAAATGGGGGGAGAGAGAAAAGGACCCAGTGGCGCCAATCCAGGGACAAGGCTCTTATATTTTTGGGTTTTTTTCAAAATTCAGGTTTTTCAAAAGAAAAGCCCATGTGACACCACCTCAGTGTGGGTCCCACATTGCTTCTTTATTTAAATAAAGACAAGCCAGAATACCGCTTTTTGGAATTTTCATAAAATTTTGGACTAATTGGCAAAACATAAATTTTGAAAAGAGTTGGCCCCTGTAGGGCGATTTTGTAAAAGGAAGATATTTGAAATTGTTGAAAAAAGGCAAAATCTGAGATGAAGTGGCTGAAATCCATATTGAAAACTATCCAGATCGTTTTCTTGAGGAAATATTTTGAAATTCAGAGTCCTTGGGGTAGAATGGGAAAAATTGATAATTTTGAAGACCCAGGGTTTTGAAATCGATTTTTTAAAAATAGTTAAAATTCGAATCTGGATTGAAATTTTTGAAATCGAGAGTTTTGGATCTCGAAATGACATGCTGTGCAGTGCAGTGATATGAGATGCTCATGCAATGATATGCAATGCCATGTCTTATGACATGTAATCCTGAACCAGGCTTTGGAGATTCCTGTCTCCTGTCAGTATTAGAACCTTGAACATCTGAGCTGAAATAGAGAAATTTTGAGAGTTGCAGATGAAATTTAGACTTTTGCAAGTTCTGAGCTTAGAAAATGACCATTTTGCCCTTCGGCAATTTCAGAGGCTGAATGATGATGCTTGGTGGAAATGTTGGCGAGGTGAATGAAAAATTTGGGGTGTTTACAGATGCCCCTCTTTGCTATTAAGCCGGCTTGTGGCCGAGCTTAGTGGCAAAGAAAAACACACCAAATTTTGGGCTATATAAAAAATGCCCCAGTTAGAAGGATCTGACTGGGTATGAGGAAATTAGCCCGGTGATCAAGATAGATATGAAATGGATAATGAAGAGAAAAGATTTGCTCTATGAGAGCAAAGTTCAGGTTTTTTCCCTTATCTTGGGTGGGACAGAAATACCTCGCATGGAACGAAGCTCAGGTTTTAACCCTTGACCTGATTGGGGATTGAAATATCTCATAAAAATGAGACTCAGGTTTGTACCCTTAACCTGATCGGGCGGAAAATGAAATACCTCTTTGATTGAGGCTCAGGTTTATACCCTTATCCTGATTGGGTAGAAAATGAAATACCTCTTTGATTGAGGCTCAGGTTTGTACCCTTATCCTGATTGGGCAGAAAATGAAATACCTCTTTGATTGAGGCTCAGGTTTGTACCCTTATCCTGATCGGGTGAAAGATGAAATACCTCTTTGAATGAGGCTCAGGTTTGTACCCTTATCCTGATCGGGTGGAAAATGAAATACCTCTTTGATTGAGGCTCAGGTTTGTACCCTTATCCTAATCGGGCGGAAATGAAATGGTATGATGGAACCTTCGGATTTTGCACAATAAATTCGACAGGGGTTTTGCAAAAGGAAGGAAAATGGGGTCCCTAAAGCTTGAAAAGGGGTTGATTTTGGGCGTCTCATTGCTGAGACTAAATAGCTTTTGAAATTGCCTTTTGCGGAAAATGATTAGTGGTTTGACCTCGAACCGAAATGGGACTGTCTATAGTGGGACAGTGGGGACACCGGGAAGTGTGCAAATCTGAGAGTTCATGCTCTCAAAGAAGGGAAGGAATCAAATCCTTAAGAGGGATTTAAAATTGGTGTCAGGATATATCAAAAACGGATATCAAACTCTCACTTCACGACAAGATAGCTAGAAAATATTGTCAAAATATTGAGAATTCTGTTGTTGATTCAAAGTTTTTTGAAAATGTTGCACATTGTTGCAAAGATATTCTTTCTTTTCTACCCAAAGCATTACATCCAAACAAGGTTCACTTCGTAGAATCGAGATTGGAAACCCAAATTACTTGCAATTGCCCTTCTTCAAGGAAGCTATCAGTTTCCTTGATATGAACATGAAAGAGAATTTGATATTATGAAAGCAATTGATGAAAGAATACTGATAATAGAATTTCACAAATTTAAAGAGGATTCTTGATAGATTTGACAGTTTGATATCCTGGGAGCTTCTCTCATGATAATCTTTCTGCACTCTTTTGGCTCTCTTGAGTTTTTTTGCTACATTTTCCTTCACTTTGGAGATGTTCTGACTTTTTCTCTCTCTCTTTTCCTCTCTTGCTCTCTTTTGGGAAGGGTACGTCACAAACTCCTTCAACTTGGAGATGTTTCGATCCTTCTTTGACGATATTGGCTCATGGGTTAGAGATCTTTGGATGATAGCTGAAATTAAATATCTTTTGGGGATTGTCGGGAGGTTCATCGCATCTGCCTTTATCTCGACAGTGCTTTAGACTTTCTCTGGAAGGATCTGTCACAAACTCCGTCATCTTGGAGATGTTTCAAATCTTCTTTGGCCCCGGGGGTCTACTCGCTTAATTCGCCTTCATCTTGGCGACAATTGAGAGATCCCTTTTGCGGATATTTAATTGCAGCTTAGGTGATTCTGATGAGACAGGGCTTGGGTAAATGCTCTCTTTTTCTAGCGCTTAGGATATTTTCACTGCCTCGTCTTTACAAGAATAGTCTTTAAAGATGTGTCATTGACCGCGATCAATATCGATCATCTACGGCTTTTCAATAACATTGAATCTTCTTTTCTGGCCATATCGAGGACTTATCCTTCATTCTTTTGGTTAGCCAATCGAAAGAATTTTAATTCTGAATCTCTTTTCGCAAAAGCTTCACTTTTTTAGAAGTAATGCTGAAGGTAAATTGAGATAGAGATTTGTATAATAAAGATTATGAAATCAACAATTAATTGATAAAATTTTCTTGAAATCCTTGGTGAAAGAGAGCACTTGAGGTCCGTCTCAACACATCCGTGATGAAAATTCTCTTCTCTTTTTCCCCAAAAAGAGAGACTCAGGCTTAGCCCTTACCTGAATGGGAAATGGGAGATACTCCTCTCTTCCCTGAAGATGAGGTGTTTGCAAAACAAACTTTCGAAGAGAAATTGAGCTTTCGTCAAAGCTCCCTAATATTAGGCTTCTCTTATGGAAAGAGGGTCGATAATAGTGAGGTCTGAAAATTGGGTCATGAAAGGAACGAGTCCATCACACTCTCCCTGCAAAGAGGGTCCTTCATGACGAAAATGGCCTAGTATGAAATTGGGGGGGGGGGGGTCACAAGAAAAGCAAGTCTCCATCGAGCCTCTCCCTTTAAAAGGGTTCCTTGTGTGAAATTGGAAACTGTTTTGCAAACGGTTCACAAAGACGCGAGTCCCTTCAAACTCTCCCTGAAAAGGGGCTAAGTGAACGAATTGGATAGCATGCGAAAAGAACGAGCTCCCTCGAACTCTCCCTAAAAAGGGTCTCTTGCAAGAGAAAATGATTGAAATTGGATATTGAGATTGATTGACCCAAAGGTCGAAATTGGAAATTGGAAAATTGATTGTTTGGAAATTGGATGACCCAGAGGTCGAAATTGGATGACCTGACGGTCAAAGTTGAGAATTGGTTGACCGAAAGGTCGAAATTGCGTGACTCGAAGGTCGAAATTGAGAATTGAGTGACCCGATGGTCGCAGTTTGGAAATTGAGTGACCCGAAGGTCGAAAATTGGAAATTGAGTGACCCGAAGGTCGAAAATTGGAAATTGAGTGACCCGAAGGTTGAAATTGAGAATTGAGTGACCCGAAGGTCGAAGTTTGGAAATTGAGTGACCCGAAGGTCGAAAATTGGAAATTGAGTGACCCAAAGGTCGAAAATTGGAAATTGGTAATTGAAACTGAGAATTGGAAATTGGGTGACCCAGAGGTCGGAATTGAAGAATTGCCTGATTTGAAGATTTAAATTGGAATTTGGAGGGAAAAATATAAAATTTGAGCAATTGACAGACTCTGATGATTGAAATGGCTTGAATTAACAAAGGAGAATAATGAGTTCGAGTCAGAGCTCGAATAAAATACAGAGATCACGAGTCGGAACCCAGATCAACAAAAGAAAATGAAGAGCTCGCATCTGAGCTCGAATAAATAAAGAGATCTTGAGTCGGAACCTGAATCAACAAAAGAAAATGAAGTGCTTGAATCTGAGCTCGAATGAATAAAGAGATCTCGAGTCGGAACCCGGATCAACAAAAGAAAATGAAGAGCTTGACTCTGAGCTCGAATGAATAAAGAGATCTCGAGTCGAAACCTGGATCAACAAAAAAAAACTGAAGAGCTTGACTCTGAGCTCGAATGAATAAAGAGATCTCGAGTCGAAACCCGGATCAACAAAAGAAAATGACAAGCTCGAATCTGAGCTCGAATGAATAAAGAGATCTTGAGTCGGAACCCGGATCAACAAAAGGGGATAATTTGAATAAAAACCTGAGTTGGAACTCAGTTTTCCAAAAAGTTGGATCTTGAAAATGTACCACTTTGAACACTAGATTTTGAAATAATACCAGTTTGAGCATTGGGTTTTGGTTCAGTATTGGCGATTATCTTTCCATTTTGAATCATTAGGAATTGTGATGGGACTGTTTGTTGAAATCCCAATATTGACCGGATTGTTGTTAATGCAGTTGAATGCAAATGAATATGAATTGATGCACATGAATGCACAAGTGCACGAAATGAGGAATTTGCTTATCCTGCCTGCATACAGAATAAAATTTTAAAATGCCCCAGTGTAACTGGGAAAGAGAATTTGATCATTAAAATAGGAAGATTGCAAAGGAAGAATAACTGCTTCAAGTATAAAACTTTTTCAAGTGTCGAGCATTAATGGGATCTGGTAATTCTACCCCATCGGCATTGATGAGCCGATATGAGTTGTGGGGTAATGCTTCTTTGACAACATAGGGACCTTCCCAATTTGGCGACCATTTGCCGCCAGGATGATGCTTGAGATAAGTTGTGGATCGAAGTACTAAATCATTGACTTTGAATCTTCTTTCGATGATAGACTTTGCATATTGCCTGGCTACTCTCTGGCGATAGGATTGAGCATGCTCTGCTGCTTTTAGCCTTCTCTCGTCGAGTAAGTCTAGTTGCACTAGTCGCTGCTGCTGGTATTGATCAAGAGGTAATTCTAGAAATGATGCGAATTTCAAAGCGGGCTTTTGAACATGTAGCGGCAATACTACTTCTGTTCCATAAACCAATTCTGATGGAGTAGCATTTGTTGGAGTGTGAATGGTGGTCCGGTAGGCCCATAGTGCATCGTGGATCTTCTCATGCCAGTCGCGGCCTGTTTCCACAGTTTGCTCCAAGATACGAATTAAAATTTTGTTGGTGGCCTCTGCCTGACCATTCCCTTGAGGATAGTAGGGAGCGAAAAAATAATGATAGATTTTGAACTTTGAGCAGAATGTCTTCATCTTTTCATTCTTGAAATGACTGCCATTATCTGACACGATGTCATGTGGGATGCCGAAATGGCAAAGGATGTTCTTGTGAATAAAAAAGACTACAATGCGAAGAGTGATAGCTTCTACCCACTTTGTGAAATATTCTGTTGCGGCAAGGAAGTATTTGTGGCCATTTGAAGCAGAAGGGGTGATGGGACCTACGACATCGAAGGCCCACATAGAGAACGGTCATGGAGAAACAACGGATTGCAAATAAGTTGCCGGAGCATGAATAAAAGGTGCGTGTATTTGGCATTGCACACACTTCTTCACATAATGATAACAGTCTTGCTGCATGGTTTTCCAATAGTAACCCGCTCTGATGATCTGCTTGACAAGGGTTTGGTAGCTGACGTGGCCACCACAGATGCCTTCGTGTGCTTCTCGCACGACTTCTTTGGCTTCGTCTTCATCTAAACATCTGGAATATTTTGAACTGAATCCACGACGATAGAGGACATTGGCCAGAACGAAATATCGGGTAGACATACGTTGGATTGCTCGCTGCTCTTTCTTTGAGAGTTCTGGAGGAAATTCACCAGTTTCTACAAAAATTTTGATATTGTAATACCAAGGCTTCTTTTTTTGCTCAGCTTGGTGTACTTTCTCTGTTGGAAGGAAAGCAGGTTGGTCAAGTCTGCCAATTTCGAAGGAACGACAAGATTCTCCATTTTTGAACGCCATAATGGAGCCTAAACTGGCTAGACTATCGACCACTTGATTAAAATCTCTCTTGATATGGAATAGCTGAAATTCTTCAAACTTGCTGACAAGAGCTGAAATGATCTTCTGATAAAGAAATAACTTTTGATCTTTGACTTACCATTCGGCTCGAACTTGATTGACAATGAGTAATGAGTCGCCGTAGGCATGCACCTTCTTAACATTGAAGTCTAGTAGGATCTTTAGACCTTGAATCAGGGCTTCATACTCAGCTATGTTATGGGTGCATTGAAAATCTAACTTGAGAGAAAATAGAATCATCTCTTTCTTCGGAGTGATTAATAAGATTCTGACGCCTATTCCGGCCATATTCTTGGAACCATCGAAAAATAAATTCCAGATTGGATACTGCTGGATGTTGCATATTTGCTCATCCAGGAAATCATCTTCGGCTTTCACCTCTTCCGCCAAAGGAAAATCTGCCAATTGATCTGCGATTGCTTGACCTTTTATTGATTGCTGCGAGACATATTCTAGGTCATACTGCATCAGTAAGACTTGTCATTTGGCGACTCGTCCACTAAGGAAAGGTTGCTCTAAGATATACTTGAGAGGATTGAGTTTGGACAAAATTTTGACTTCTGATGCTAGCAGGTAGTGTCTTAGCTTCTGACACATCCATACCAGAGCTAGGCAGGACTTCTCTATGTGAGAATATTTCTTTTCATAGTCTATGAAAGTCTTACTCACATAATAAATAGCATGCTCTATCAAGCTGCCTTCTTTGTACTGCGCCAAGAATTCGCCGCATGCGACTTGATTGACTGAGATGTATAATAAAAGAGGTTTTCCCAATTCTGGCGGCTTCAGGATGGGAGGATTGAGAAGATACTTCTTAATCCGATCGAACGATTGTTGACATTCTGGTCCCCATTCGAACTTAACTTCTTTTCTGAGCAAGTGATTGAAAGGTTCACATCTCATTGCCAAGTTGGAAATAAATCGCTGGATTGATTGCATACGTCCTTGAAGGCTACGCAATTCTTTGAGATTTTTCGGGGGTGGCATATCAATGATAGCTTTTGTTTTGTCTGGGTCAACTTCAATTCCCTTTTTGCTGACCAGAAAACCCAACAGTTTGCCTGATTCGACTCCAAAAACACACTTTTGCGGGTTAAGCCTTAACTTATAAAGAATGAGTCGCTTAAACACTTGGTCAAGAGCTTCGAGGTGATCTTCTTCCTCTTTAGATTTCACGAGGATATCGTCAACATATGCATCCATGATTTTGCGCATCTGATCATGAAATATAACGGCCATTGCCCTTTGGTATGTTGCTCCAGCATTCTTGATCCCAAAAGGCATAACTGTATATCAGAAAGTGCCCCAAGGCGTAGTGAAGGAAGTTTTTGATTGGTCGCGGGCGGCCAACTTAATCTGATTGTAGCTGAAATATTCATCCATAAAAGAGAACATAGCATGTCCTGCTGTACTATCGACGAGAAGATCGATGCTTGGAAGTGGATAGTCATCCTTCGGAGTTGCCTTATTGAGATCTTTGAAGTCTATGCAGATCCTTACTTTGCCACTTTTCTTTGGGACAACGACGATATTGGCTAACCAATCCGGGTAGTCAATAGCTCGGATAAATCCTGCTTTGAGTAAATCTTCAAGTCCTTCCTTGACTTGTTGTTTTATTCTAGGATCCATTTTTCTTAGCTTTTGCTTAACTGGCTTAGCATCTGGCTTCAAGAGGAGACGGTGTTCGACCAATTTTGGGTCTAAGCCCGGCATATCTTCATATGTCCATGCGAACACTTCTTCATGTTGGTTGAGAAAATTAGTGAGCCTTTTCTTTTCTTCCGGACTAAAACTGGTTCCGATCTGGAGAATTTTGGGATCTTCCTGTGAGCCGATATTGACATCCTCAGTCGGATCTTGTACTAGAGGAGATGGTTCATCTTGCTTCTGAACTGTGGTGAACTCTGGTAATTCCTGAAGAGACTGATCATATTCTGCATAATTATCGAACTGCTTTGCACTCTTGCCATCTTCGGTGCTTGCTTTGACTCTGTGAATTGTTGCCGACTTCTGAAAAGCCTTGGGATTGAGAACGAGCTTCTTGATTGTCCGAGAAGTCATTCTGAAATTTTGGATAAGAAATTTGGTTCAGATAAAATTGCCCATCGTAAGACAAGCAATCATTTGAAGAGAACTATGCATAAAATGGCATTAAAATTATAAAATGAAGAGATAGACGGAAAGGAGACAGATGGCATCCGGATAGACAAAGAAATTTTGAATTTTTATTGATTTTAAATTGATCAAAGACATTGATAAAATGAGACATTTATTTTGGAAAGAATAGAAAGAAAATAACAAATGGTCTTCAATGTGCCCCTTTGACAAAAACAGTCTTCTTTGACGAGCTTCCTCCGGAGAATCCTAGTCCTGCTCTGTGGGGACGATGCTTCTGGATCACTGGCTCGATGCGGCCATCTTCATTTTTACCCAGTCCCTTGAAGGGTTGATAACCATGTTTCAGAAGTAAATCAAATTCCTTTCTTGCCTTCATGAATTGCGGGAACAACGGGTGATCTTTAATGGTACTGTAGTTGATCCGGCCTCCAACCTTGAAGAATTGAGGACCTATCCATCGGGTCATGGCTACCGTGCGCAAAGATAGCTCTGAGGATGCCTGGAGTATTTCTTGATTTTTTCCGAGATTAATCTCTTCACTTTCCTTGATGCTGGGAATATCTGCAGTGAATGATGGCCGGGGAATCATGGGCTGCGAGAGCCTTTCTTCTGGGTCTTCTCCCAGTATTGTGGTAATCATTCCACCTTTTGACCATTTCACGCATTGATGCAGGGTGGAAGGCATTGCATTTGCATTATGAATCCACGTCCTTCCGAGCAGCAAGTTGTAGGTGGGTGGTACATTGACCACATGGAAAAGGATGGAGTGCACCGAATAGTTGATGAACACTTCCAGAAATATTTTGCCTTTGGCCGTTTGACCATGGTTGTCAAATCCGTAGATAGTGATGGGATCTGGAATATATTCTTCATCCTTGATCCCTAATGCTTTTACGGTCATCTCGGGACAAATATTGAGGCTACTGCCTCCATTGACTAGCACATGCGGTACTGTCATTCCTCAGACTCGAACGACAATGTACAAGGCATTATTATGAAAGGAATGAGGCTTTGGAAGGTCCTCATCCGAGAAGGTGATTGGCGCATTGGTCATGACAGAGTTCACTATTTGTGCCATGTCTTCAGGAGTGGTACTGGGCTTAACTTTGATCTTTTTGAGCAAATCATCTAGTACTCGTTGGTGCTTGCGAGAATTCTTGGCCAAATCCAAAATTGAAACATTGGACAGAGCAGTTAGAGGCTTCTGAGTTGAACTTTCTGGCCTGGGTTTGATGATTTGATTGAGGAAGTCAGGAATTCCCTTTGATTTGGGGGCTGACTTTACAGGTGCTTCAGAAGCTTTCATCTTGCCGAATGCTGAGATTAGGTCTATCTTCTTAGAATCAGGAGCTGCTTGTCGTAGCACTGACACCTGATGCTGAACTTGTAGATCTTGTGTGGAACACGACTTGATGTGCTCATGCGGTAGGAATGGCTGTGCAGACACTACTGCTGTGGTGTGTGGAGGAAAGGGGTGATTGAGAATATCCATTTTCTCTTCTTCTTCTCCTTCCACTAAAAGATTTTTTTCAATAAGATCTTGTACAATGTTTTTTAGAACAAAGCAGTTCTCAGTGTTGTGTCCCACTGTCCTGTGGAACTTGCAAAATTGATTTTTCCACTTCCCCATAGGCACAGGGGGATCGGCCAATCTAGGCAACTTAACCATCTCTTTTGACAGCATATACTCGAGCACATCCTCGAGTGATTGGTCGAGAGGAGTAAATTTTCTATCGTAACTCCATCCTTCATGATTAGTCTTCTCGCGCAGTTTCGGCCCTTGATCCTGCTGAGGAGACTTGCTGTATTGAGGAGCAGACTTCGCTTTCTGATCTCCTTTGTTGTTTGAACTGCCTGCGCCGTAGTAGTAATCCCTCTTTTTCCCTTTGTACTGATTTCGGCCTTTGTTGTTGTTGTTGGCAGAATAGGTGAAGTGAGCTTTCTTCTTCTGCTCACCTTGGGGGTTGTTTTTGGAAAAAGTGAAGCCTTCGTAGACTCCATTCTCCACACTCAATTCGAGCCATTCTGCTCGCTTAGTTAATTCAATGAAGGTACGGGATGGTGCGGTGGAGATCAATCCACTTAATGGTTGTGAGAAATTGTTGAGGATCAACGATAGGGCGTGTCTTTCCGAGATAGGATCTCGCATTTTGTTGCAGGCCAATCTCCATCTGTGAATAAAGTCCCGTGCTTTTTCAATCTCATTCTGCCTTAGATTGCAGAGATGACTTAATGTAGGAAGTGTTTCTGTGTTGAACAAGAAACGTTCAATGAACAGATTTACAACTTTGTCGAACTCTTTGAGCTCGATGGGGTTGATATGCTCAGCATACCACTTAGCTGCAACTTCTTCCAAGCTGCGGGGGAAGCATAAAAATAGTGCCCGGTTGTCCCTCTTGAACCTCGAGCATTCAGCAAAGAAAGTGGCGAGATGAGCTTTTGGATCGCCAGAACCATCAAACTTAATGAATTTATGGGGAAGATTCTCCATATCATCATCCCCTTCTAAGTCATCGTAGAAGTCCTTGCTGGTGAAGACTTTCTTGCCCTTGTCGCGGGCTTGCAAATCCTTGACAACTCGGGCCATTTCCCTGAACTGTGCTTGCAAGGGCTTTTCTGCATCTTGACTCTTTGATTTGTGGCTCCTCTTTTGGCCATGTTTCTGAAATGCCGGAGGTACCTCATATTCTTCATCAGTGTTTTCAGTTGAGTCTGATTCATCTGAAATCTCCTCTGGTTGGATCTGCTTTTTGGGAGCCTTCTTACCCCTGTGACCATGGAACTTTTCTTTGAATGGATTCCTTTCTGAGCTGGTCCCAGGCTGCTCATTCATCATTTTGTTCATCATTTTTTGGAACATGGCATATATTTGAGGGTCTATGCCATCATCTTCTTATTGCTGCTTTGCTGCTCTTGACTCCTCTCGGACCGGGGGGAACCCATCTCTTCTTCTGAGGCCGACGAGTACTGTGATGCCATTGTTCTTTTGTCTGATCTTGTTTGAACCATCAAATGTTGTAGACGCTTTCTGCAGAGCAAAGATCTGATTAGATTTTGTAGGAATTGGTTTTTGGATGAAATATTTGCTGAAAATATGGTAGACAATTTGAAAAAGATATCCCATTACTAGGGACTGAGTCGTCGTGGGAATCACAAAAATTGTGTTGTCATTCTTTTTGTAAGAGGAATAAACAACGAAAATGTGCCTTGTTACCTAAGCGAGGTCGTCAAACCACAATAGAAAGAGAGAGAATTTTATTGAAATGAGAAAGCATGATTTTATTGATCTTGACAAAGAGGTGGAGAACAAACAATTTGCCACCATTCATGATAGTCGGCAGATACTCTAGGACCAGGAAAGATTTTAAGAGAGACAAAGGAATCCCAGCTGTAGCGAACAGAATGATATGCCCAGGACCATTGTACGGAGGTGAGATCGAACTCTGCCATAGCTCCTGATAACAGTCGGGCTTCGACGTACTGCTGCCTCTGGGAGAACTGTCGAACACATCTCTCTGGTTGGTAGTAAGTGCAGAAGAAAGGTCTCAGCAACTTGAACCGCTTGCCATAAGCGTATGTATATCTGGGAGGGGATAATTGCCGATCAAAATAGTCTCAGACAATGTCATCTTCTTGAATGTTGTTGATCATGGATCGATACTGCGCTACTGGAAGGAGTTCTTGACCATTGTATCTGAAAGAGCTTGCTCGGGCTTGAACATGTTGGAAGAACCAGGATTGAAGTGCGTAGATGCAACCTTCAACTAAAATGGATTCTCCAAGTGAGAATCGAGTTAGACCACGATATAGGAAGGCGAGCGCTGCCATGGCTATGGAGAGGCGATTGGTCTGCCGACTTCCCCATCTTCTCATAAGCTGGATTATTCTGATGTCCATGTAGTTTTGTCCATCTGGAAAGAGGGATAATTCTACAGTGCACAGAACCATTGCATTCTGAATCCTTTCTTTGGTTGTCCTTGATAACGAGCTGATTTCAACGAAGGTTCCGTACTGGCGGTACAACTCGAGCAGGTTAACATATTCATTTCCGTCCAACTGGATCAAGGGCCAGGATCGCCGGCCTGTCATACGAGCTAATGAATCTCGGGGGTCTAAACCCTTGACATTGATAAGGAAGTGATGTTCTAAGGGATCTTCTGGTTGACCGGCTGGTTCTGGTAACCCCATGATTTCTGAAAATTCATCCATTAAAACGGTCATTTCTCCCCATGGGAACCAGAAGGTACACGTCCGTGGATTCCATCGCTCCGCCATTGCGTGGATCAGGTTGCCGTTGATGGTCTGCTTTCCGACTGCTGACGCCAGTTCTAATCCGCACTCGCTCAAATGGTCCGAGAACATTCGGGAAAAGATTTTTAGCCAGGAATAGTACCACCGGGGAATGAAAGTTTCGGTGCTAAGGGCTCGATGTTCAGGACGACTTTATCGCACCTCGTAGGAGATGTGACCTTCAGGAAAGATAGGATCAACTTGACTAGATGCCATCGAACTGAAAATAGAGAGACTCAGAATGAGACTTTTGGGAAAATGTGGGAAATTTTGGAAAATATTGCAGGCAGGATATAAAATGCGGATGGAAATTCGAGATCTAGTAGAAAGGTAGGATGAAAAATTGCCTGGAGTTTTGAAAGAAATGGGATATTTGAGAAAAATCATCCAGGGTTTGAGAAAAAGATCTCATGGAAAATAAGGATATTTTGAAAAAAGCCTAATAAGTTGGAAAACATTGGGAAATATAAAGAATTAAGGAAATAACACGCATACAATCACATCCTGCATAAACATTTATGCAGATTCAGCACTCCCTAAAAGGCTGACTCTAGATGCATCACTTTGAAAACAGCTATAGGACCCTAATCCTAACTCTAGGTTCAGATCATCTTTGTCCAATCCAGTTATGCCGATATGCCCGAATCAAAATTCAAGGTACGTGGCATATAATTTCAACTCTGGTTCTAAGGTAAGGTTTTCCAACATCCTTGAGCGCCTACCGATATACTTCGGACTGTGGCCCGCGGTACGTGGTAGGGGGGTGTTAACCCAAATAGTTGGTCCAGTTGTGAGGCTCTGTCCCGAACTAGGGTTCTGGAAGAGAGCCCAGCAACGTGAAGACCGGATAATGATAGGTAATGGAGTTTTGAAAAAATGATCACATGCAAGAAATAGATGGCTCTAAACATAAAGAGATAGATTTTGAAAATCTTTTGAAGAAGCATACATTGTTTGCATTCAGATCTTAAATTGAGGAGAGTTGTATTTAGACCTAAGTCTATGTGAGCATGAAAATATCTCCTCAATCTGGTCGTACCAAACCATGCCTAGTCTATATGCAATCAATGTCAGCTAGGTCTGAATCTAGGCTCCTAGGTTCGCATGATATCAAAAGTAAAAGAGCTGATATTTTGTGAACACAGTTTCGATAATTAAACTAAGTCAAGCATAATTTTGACCAGACAAGAACAGGTCCCATCTCGGTCGCCAAACCTGTTATCGTCGCAAAAATTTTCCCGTCTTCCCTTCCCTGCGGAAGAGAGAGAGATGCTTTCGCGCTTCAAATATGACCGGATTTTGGAAATTTGTTTTGAAATACTTGCCTCCGTTTTGAAAATTGCAAGAAAATCCATGGGATGGGGCTCGACCTGTCGGTACGAGGTTCGACCGTTCCTACCGCCTTTAACAGGGGTAATCGAACCAAGGACCAAAATTGTGCTTGACTTAGTTAAATCATCAAAATCGTGTTCTATCCTAAATGCACAGAGAATTCAGGCATGTGATATGAGATTTTGAAAAATGTAAGTTGGAAAAACATGATGTATGCTCAGAAAATATTTGGAGTTGAAAGATATTTCTCATGGAAAGTCAATTTCTCAGGAAACTCAGATGAAAGGGGTTTTGAAATCACGAGAAAGTTCATAAAGGTGTGGGAAAATCGTGAATGGATGAAAATCCTGAAAAAATGGAAAGAATTCTTGAGAAAAGGGTAAACATTTGAAGGGAAAATGCTTGTCAGGAAAAACTTCAAGTTTTTGAAAGCTTTCTTTGGAAAATGATTGAAATTCATTGGAAAACCCGTTTGGGGAAGGAAAATTGAAACTCAGGAAACTGAAATCCTGAGAATCTTAGCCTTGAAACACTTGGAAATTGATTTTGATCTTTGAGAAAGATGAGACTCCTTTCTAAAATCTTGAGAAAATAACTTTTTTCATGGAAAACTGTGGAAAAACTTGACTTGGGAAGACCAATTTTGAAAAATTCTCAGAGTTTCTTGAAAAATCGATTTCTTGAGAATGAAATTTTCTTAAGAAAATCATGGGAAAACCAATGATTTCATGATGCAAATGATATGAGTGAATGAATGCACTTTGAAAGATTTTCTAAGAAATTTATTGGAAAAATGTGTATTAAGTGAAAATAAATCCTTCACATAATCTGACTGTGGCCATGAACATGTTCAGAGCTTAATTGATTTAATGCACAATACTTTGCAAAATTGGAAATATGATATGCATTTTAAGATAGCCTAAGAGTGTAGGCTCAATGTGACTGGTAGAAAGATGATGGATTTGGGTCTCATCCATATTCCGACTAGGGTCGTAAATATGGACTCCACCGAGTTTATCAACTCCCTAAGAGTTGGTGCATGTGCCATCCATGTGCATCCATAGTGCTTTTGAAATAAAATGCATGAATCACATAAACAGGATATTGTAGGAATTTAAATTATATGATATGCATCCTAGTCTAAGAAGGAAATTAAATCTCTTATTCCAAAATTTACATTATTACATCACTAAATAAATGAAAGAAAAGGAATTGCAGACTTCAGCTCCTTCTTTTGAATGTCCCTGCCAAACTTGAAATGGGGTTAGCTCAAATATGTGGGTTTTTCCAAGATTTTTCAATAATATTCTGAAATTATTGGACTTAGTTGGATATAAACCCTATTTTCATGCTTTCTTGATATTTGAAATGATGTAAATGCAAGAAATTTAGTAGAAAATAGTTTGAAATTCGAAATTGGGGTCAAAATGACCAAAATACCCCTAATATTAAAGTTATACCTTTAAAATCAGGGTTTTTGAAGGAAATTTTGGTAAAAATTGATATTTTGAAATTCGAATTGAAACAAATGATGGTGAAATGCAGTATGAGGCATGATGACATGCTGCTAAACACATTAAGAATATAAAATCAGAATTTGACATTTTGCCATTCGTCAAAAATAACGAATTTCGCTTGATTTTCGCTTGGATCGGGTCCCGCGAGGCCCTGTTTTGATATTATGGCTAAACCGAGCCTCAAATGAATTCCAAATGCTGTCAAATTCGGTATGGAGCATCTACCTGTTCTGACAAACAGACTAGAATGCTAAAACTCATGAAATGACATGGTTTAAATACTAAAATTTAAAGAAAATCCTAAAATGGACGAATTTCGCCTACGGACCCGAACCAAATACAATGCTTAATATGATAATGCAAAAAATTACACCATAAAAAGCTCTGATATTTTTTAGACTGCTAAAAGACCCTAAATTGAACACTTTTGGTTTTTACAGCCTCGGGATTTGAACTATGGTGAGTTCGGTAACGGGCATTTGGTTCTGACGGAGGTAAAATCAACCTAATCTAATATAAAATGCTAAACAAATAGAAAACAACCATGGAAATTTCTGATATTTAATTACGATACTCATGACACATACCGGAACAACTTTCATGTTTATGACTTCTGCATTTGATCAACAGAAACATAGATAAAAATACAACTTTTCATGCCTAAAGCAACAGAACAGACAAATGTGACAAAATAGAAGACTGACAAGAAAAATCCGAAATAGACATTAAAACTATTTTAAAAATCATAAGCTTTCAGATGCAAATAGAGGACCTCTCGAACATAACATTCACTTTTTAAACATTCGGATTTGAAGCAATACCCAAAGAGAACCCATCTCCTTAATTAGATCCAAAATCTCAGAGGCCCAAATCAGGCTCTGACACGTGTCCCGAACTCTCGGATTTTTGTCAGACATAAACAAAAATCATAAAAATCTGAGAAAATCCGGTTAACAACTAGACATCTTTTTGAGTTCAGAACATTTTTCGGATCGAAACTCAGACCTCACATGAGGGATATCTCGATTTTACAAGTCGGAAATGAGTTTTTAAAACGCATCCCGGGTAACAAAACCCGACTTACCATTTTGAATGTTTACTGCAATAAACAAATTCAAATCCTTTCAAATTTTTGGAACATTTCTAGGAACACCTAGGGGCGCATGCCATGATTGTTTTAGATTTTTTAACGAAAAAGAAATACATGAAATGACGTGTGGACTGACTGACAAAAACAGAGAATTACTGAAACTGAGCAGAATTGAAATAAATACCGAATTAAACCTAATTAACTTATAAAACATGCTAAATTAATGAAATAAAATATAAATTAAATTTAACTAAATGCATGAATGCTAAAAATCATCAAGTAAGCATAATTATATATTTTTTTATATACGTCGTTTTGTGAGAATAGCTCAATCCATCCCTCGGATGAGCTCTTTTTTCAAGCGACAACACGCATCAAATCATGATATTATGAAATCAAGAGGAAGGGAGGTGCATCTTGCATTTTTATGCAGCTTTGAAACTCTCGAAATGGACAGCTACCAACGACTTCTTTCGTCCTTTGATCCGGGCTTCAGATGGTTCACGAAGATCGACCCACGCTTAGATCAGATTGGCCACGGCACGAGCAAGGTCGGTGCTTCACTGCACCTTCTCCACTGAGCCCAAGGAGGGGCGTGAATTCAGAGGAATACACTTGAGTTCTGAAGGGGATTTAAGCTGAAGTTCAAAATCCAAAATTGGAGTCCTTAAACTGGGCGTGAGTCCTTGTAGTTGTAGCCTTCTTTTGAAAATTTTGAATTTCAAACAGGCTCAATCTGAGTCCTCCATGTGGCGCCATCTCAGGGCATGCTGTTTTGATTTTTTTGAGAAAATAAAATGAGAATTTTGTGGGTGAGACACCTCAGCAGGGGAGTTTGAAATTTTCAAAATGGTGGCTTGATTTTCTCTGCAGGAAGCTCCCAAATTGCGCCACCTCAGAGGTGTTCTCTTGGAGTTTTAAATTCAAACTTCTACTTTTCTGAAGGTTCTCCTATGGCGCCACCTCAGGGGGCTACTTTTATAAAAAAATTAAAACAAATACAAAAATGAAGCCAAGTGGGGTTCTGGAATGGCGCCACCTCAAAAGGGAGTTTGAGGTTTAAAGTTATAAGTAGTAGGAGCATGCCATGTGGCGCCATTTTTGAGGAGTCTGAACTCTACTTTTTCTGATGAAAGGAGATCTGGACATGTGGCAGTTGTAAACACCCCAAATTTTCATTCACCTCTCCAACATTTCCACCAAGCATCAGCATCCAGCCTCTGAAATCGCTGGAGAGCAAAATGGTCATTTTTTGAACTCGGACCTTGCAAAAGTCTAAATTTCATCTGCAACTCTTAAAATTTCTCTATTTTTAGCTCAGATGTTCAAAATTCTATTCCTGACAAGAGACGGGAATCTCCAAATCCCGGTTCAGGATTGCATTTCATAAGACATGGCATTGCATATCATCGCATGAGCATTTCATATCACTCCATTGCACAGCATGTCATTTCGAGGTCCAGAACTCCTGATTTCAAAATTTTCAATCCAGATTCGAATTTCAACTCTTTTTAAAATCGATTTCAAAACCCTGGGTCTTTAAAATTATCAATTCTTCCCATTTTACCCCCAGGACTCTGAATTTCAAAATATTTCCTCAGGAAAACGATCTGGATAGTTTTCAATATGGATTTCAGCCACTTCAACTCAGATTTTGCCTTTTGTCAACAATTTCAAATATCTTCATTTTACAAAATCGTCCTACAGGGGCTAACCCTTTTCAAAATTTCTGTTTTACCAATTAGTCCAGATTTTATAAAAATTCCAAAAGAGGTTTTACTGTCTTGTCCTTGTTTCAATAAAGAAGCAATGTGGGACCCACACTGAGGTGGTGTCACATAGACTTTTCTTTTGAAAAAAAACAGAATTTTGAAAAACCCAAAAAAATAGGAGCCTTGTCCCCTGGATTGGCGCCACTTGTCTTTTCTCTCTCCTCCCATTTATCTGCCAAGTGTCAGTGTGGGGCTACCTTAAGAAGCTGACACATGTCATTCCACGCCATGTGTTAGTGTCCACCATCTTCACCCTGTGCCATGTGTCATTCCAAGGCCACCATGAGATGCCACGTGTCATGTGTTTTCCTGTTCAGAAAAAGTAAAGCTTGTCTCCCCTGAGGTGGCACCAGTTGAAGTGTGTCTCCTGCAGAGGACATGTGTCAATCGCTCCCTCCTTTAGAAAAAGCAGACTGACACATGTCACCTTCTGCTTTTCTCAGAAAAGCAAGTGACACATGTCATTTCTAGCTTTCTTCAGAAAAAGCAAATGACACATGTCATTCTCTGCTTTTCTCAGAAAAAACAAATGACGCATGTCATTCTCTGCTGTTCTCAGAAAAAACAAATGACACATGTCATTCTCTGCTCTTCTCAGAAAAAACAAATGACACATGTCATTCTCTGCTCTTCTCAGAAAAAGCAGACTGACACATGTCATTCTCTGCTCTTCTCAGAAAAAGTAGAGGACACATGTCATTTTCTACCTCCTTCAGAAAAAGCAATAATTCAAATATTCAAACTCCAAGCTGAGGTGGCACAAATCCTGAAGTCTCCTCCCTAAATTCATTTTTTGAGATGGTGCCACGTGTCCCTCTCCCTTCTTTTTCCTCCCTCCTGCCACATGGCATTGTAGGAGCCACCCTGAGGTGGCGCCACATGGCCAGACCTCCCTGCATCAGAAAAAGTAGGAACAGCTCCCCTCTGAGGTGGCGTCTTCTGCTTCTTCAGCTTCTGCCTCCTGACACATGTCAATGTGGAGCCACCCTGGGGTGGCACCACATGTCAGTCTCTCCTTTCCTCTAGAAAAAGCAGAAATTTAAATTTCAAACTCTCTTTGAGGTGGCACCATCTAAAGAACCTCCTCCAGTAAGCTGACACTTGTCAGGTATGGAACCATCCTGGACTGCCACATGTCCAGATCTCCTTTCATCACAAAAAGTAGAATTCAAACTCCTCTGAGGTGGCACCTTCTGAGCCCACTGCCTTGTTCTTCTGACACGTGTCAAGAGCCACTCTAATGTGGCGCCACATGGCATGCTCCTACTGCTTCTATATTCAAATCTCAAACACCTTTTGAGGTGGTGCCATCCCAGAGCCCCACTTGGCTTCAATTTTCATTTTTTATTTTATTCAAAATAAAAATAGCCCCATGAGGTGGCGCCACCTGAGGGCTCCCTACAAAAGGCAAATTTTGAATTTCAAACCCTAGGTAGCACCCTCTGAGGTGGCGCCATTTGGGAGCCTCCTGCAAAGAAAATCAAGCAAGCTTTTTGAAAATTTCTAAATTCCCCTCCTGAGGTGTCTCACCCACAAAATTCTCATTTTTTATTTTCTCAAAAATCCAAGTGGCACCCTCTGAGATGGCACCACATGGAGGGCTCAGATTAAGCCTCTTTGAATTTCAAAAATTCTATAAAAACAAGGCTCCACGCCCAGCTTAGGAGAGCTTCTTTTGGACTTTGAAATTCGACTTAGACTTTCTTCAGAACCCGATTTTGAACTTTGGAATTCACGCCCCCGTTGGGCTCAGTGAAGAAGGTGCAGTGGGTCAAACTTGGTGAATCATCCGAAGCCCAGAGTGAAGGACGAACAAAGCCCTTGGTAGCAGTCCTTTTCAAGAGTTTCAAAGCTGCGTAACGAAGCAAGGTGCACCTCTTTTCCTCTTGATTTCATAATATCATGATTTGATTCATATGTCGTTTGAAGAAAGAGCTCGTCCGAGGAATGGATTGAGCTATTCTCATAAAACGACATATAAAAATACATAATTATGCTTCCTTGATGATTTTTAGCATTCATGCATTTAGCCAGATTTAATTTGCATTTTATTTTGTTAATTTAGCATGTTTCATGAGTTAATTAGGATTAATTTAGCATTTATTTCAATTCTGCTTAGTTTCAGTAACTCTCTATTTGTGTCAGTCAGTCCACACGTCATTTCATGCATGTAATTTTTGTTAAAAAATCCAAAAAAATCATGTAATGCGCCCTTAGGTGTCCCTAGAAATGTGCCAAAAATTCAGAGAGATTTGAATTCGTTTACTGTGGTAAACCTTAAAAAAAATGAGTCGGGTTTTACTACCTGGGATGCATTTTAAAATTTCATTTCCGACTTGTAAAATTGAGATCGCCCTCATAGGAGATCCGATTTTTTATCCGAAAGATGTTTTGCACTCGGGAGGATGTCTAGTATTTACCCTGATTTTCTCGGATGTTTCTGATTTTTTTTAATGTCTGAAAAAAATCCAAGAGTGCGGGATACATGTCAGAGCTTGATTAGGGCCTATGAGACTTTGGATCGACTTAGGTCGACAGGTTCTCTTTGGGTATTGCTCCAAATCCAAATCTGTAAAATGTGAATGTTATGTCCGGGATGTCCTCTGTTTTCATCTGAAAGCCTGTGATTTTTACAATAGTTGTGATATCTGCTTCGGATTTTTCTTGTCACTTGCCTGTTTGGTCACATTTGTATGTTCTATCGATTTAGGAACAAAAAGTTATATTTTTATCTATGTTTCTGTTGATCAAATGCCAAAATCATGAACATGAAAGTTGTCTATGTAGGTGTCTTGAGTAGCTCTGTTAAATATCAGAAATTTCCATGGCTGTTTTCTATTTATTTAGCATTTTATGTTAGATTAGGTCGATTTTACCTCCATCAGAACCAAATCCCCATTACCGAACTCACCATGGTTCAAATCTCGAGGCTGTAAAAACCAAAAGTGTTCTATTTCTGGTCCTTTAGCAGTCTGCAAAATATCAGAAGTTTTCATGGTATAAATCTTGCATTATCATATTAAGCATTGCATTTGGTTCGGGTCCGTAGGCGAAATCCACCCTTGTTAGGACTTTCTTTAAATTTTAGCATTCAAATCATATCATTTCGTAATTTTTAGCATTCTAGGTTGTTTATTAAAGTATGTAGATGCTTCATACCGAATTTGGTGTAATTTGGAATTCATTTGAGGCTTGATTTAGCCATATCGTCAAAACAGGGCCCCGCGGGACCCGGATCCAAGCGAAAAACAAGCGAAATTCGTTATTTTGGATAAATTACAAAATGCCAAATTCTGATTTTACAGTCCTAATGTGTTTAGCAGCATGTCATCATGCCTCATACTGCATTTCATCATCATTTGATTCAATTTGAATTTCGAAATATCAAATTTTCCCAAATTTTCCTTCAAAAAACCCTAATTTTAAAGGCATAACTTTATAATTAGGGGTATTTTGGTCATTTTAACCCCAATTCCGAATTTCAAAAAAAAAAATTACTGAATTTTTTGCATTTACATCATTTCAAATATCAAGGAAGCATGAGAATAGGGTTTATATCCAATTAAGTCCAATAATTTCATAATATTATTGGAAAATCTTGGAAAAACCCACATATTTGAGCTAACCTTATTTCAAGTTTGGCAGGGATATTCAAAAGAGGGAGCTGAAGTCTGCAAATTTCTTTTATTTCATTTATTTAGTGATGTAATAATGTAAATTTTGGAATAAGAGATTTAATTTCCTGCTTAGACTAGGATGCATATCATATAGTTTAAATTTATGCAATATCCTGCTTATATGATTCATGCATTTTTATTTCAAAAGCACTATGGATGTTCACGAATGGCACGTGCACCAACTCTTAGGGAGTTGATGAACTCGGTGGAATCCATATTTACGGCCCTAGTCGGAATATGGACGAGACCCAGATCCATCATCTTTCTACCAGTCACATTGAGCCTACACTCTTAGGCTATCTTAAAATGCACATCATATTTCCAATATTTGCAAAGTATTGTGCATTAAATCAACTAAACTCTGAACATATTCATGGCCACAGTCAGGATATGTGAAGGATTTATTTTGACTTAATGCACATTTTTCCAACAAATTTCTTAGAAAGTCTTTCAAAGTGCATTCATTCACTCATATCATTTGCATCATGAAATCATTGGTTTTCTCATGATTTTCTTAAGAAAACTTCCTTCTCAAAGAAATCGATTTCTCAAGAAACTCTGAGGATTTTCCAAAATCGGTTTTCCCAAGTCAAGTTTTTTCACAGTTTTCCCTGGAAAATGTTATTTTCTTAAGAGCTTCAAAAGAGTTTTCTAATCTTTCTCCAAGATCAAAATCGATTTCCAAGTATTTCAAGGGTAAAATTCCCAAGTTTTGAATTTTCTTCTCCAATGAGTTTTCTTATAAATTTTCCATCATTTTCCTAAGAAAATTCTCAAAGTCTGAGTTTTCCTGATAAGTGTTTCCCTTTTCAAATGTTCACCTTTTCTCAAGAATCACTTCTATTTTCCCAGGATTTTCAACCATTCATGATTTCCCACAACTTTATGAACTTTCTCGTGATTCAAAAACCCCTTTTCAAACAGAGTTTCTTGAGAAATTGACCTTTTCCCTGAGAAATATCTTTCAACTCCAAATATTTTCCAAGCATACAACATGTTTTCCCAAGCCGCATTTTCCAAAATCTCATAGCATATGCCTGAATTCTCTGTGCATTTAGGATAGAACACAACTTCGATAATTTCACTAAGTCAAGCACAATTTTGGTCCTTGGTTCGATTACTCTTGTTAAAGGCGGCAGGAACGATCGAACCTCGTACCGACAGGTCGAGCCCCATCCCATGGATTTTCCCACAATTTTTAAAACGGAGGCGAGTATTTCAAACCATTTTCCAAAATCTGGTCAACTTTGAATCGCGAAAGTGTTTCCCTCTTTCTCTTCCGCAAGGAAGGGAAGACGGAAAAAATTTCGCGACATTAACAGCAGTCCAGGATGGTTCCATACGTGACAAGTGTCAACTTAATGGGGAAAGTTCTTCAGATGGCGCCACCTCAGGGAAGAAATTTGAAACTCAAATGAGGTTTTGCTCTGGAAGAAGGGAGGGTGGCCATGTGGCGCCACCTCAGGGTGGCTCCTACAGTGCCATGTGGCAAGAGGGAGGAAAAGGAGGGAAAGGGACACGTGGCGCCTTCATAGACCAGATGGAAAAGGCAGAATTCAGGATTTGTGCCACCTAGACCTTGTTTGAATTGTAGCTTTTTCTGAAGAAGGCCAAGAGTGACATGTGTCCTCTACTTTTTCTGAAGGAAGCTAGAAATGACATGTGTCACCTACTTTTCTAAGAAAAGTAGGGGAAGACATGTGTCATCCTGCTTTTTCTGAAAGAAGCAAAGGATGACACATGGCAGAGGGAAGAGAAGGAGGGCCAAGTACATGTGGCGCCATCTCAGACAAAAATGGAAAAGGTGAAGTTCAGGATTTGCGCCACCTCTGGAAGGATTTGAATGTTTGAATTCTAGCTTTTTCTGAATAGAGCAGGAAATGACATGTGGCATTTGCTTTTTCTGAGAAGAGCAAAGAATGACACGTGTCACTTGCTTTTTTTAAGGAAAGCAGGGAATGACATGTGGCATTTGCTTTTTCTAAGAAGAGCAGGGAATGACATGTGTCACTTGCTTTTTCTGAAGAAAGCAGGGAATGACATGTGTCCTTTGCAGAAGACACACTTCAAATGGCGCCACCTCAGGGGAGACAAACTTTACTTTTTCTGAACAGGACAACATATGACATGTGGCATCTTAGTGTGGCATGGAAGTGACACATGGCGCAGGGTGAAGATGGTGGATACTGACACGTGGCATGAAATGAAGAGGATGTCTAATGACATGTGGAGCCACCTCTAGGTGAACCCCACGCTGACACATGGCAAGGAAATGGGGGGAGAGAGAAAAGGACCCAGTGGCGCCAATCCAGGGACAAGGCTCCTATATTTTTGGGTTTTTTTCAAAATTCAGTTTTTTCAAAAGAAAAGCCTATGTGACACCACCTCAGGGTGGGTCCCACATTGCTTCTTTATTGAAATAAAGACAAGCCAGAATACCTCTTTTTGGAATTTTCATAAAATTTTGGACTAATTGGCAAAACAGAAATTTTGAAAAGAGTTGGCCCCTGTAGGGCAATTTTGTAAAAGGAAGATATTTGAAATTATTGACAAAAAGGCAAAATCTGAGATGAAGTGGCTGAAATTCATATTGAAAACTATTCAGATCGTTTTCCTGAGGAAATATTTTGAAATTCAGAGTCCTGGGGGTAGAATGGGAAGAATTGATAATTTTGAAGACCCAGGGTTTTGAAATCGATTTTTTAAAAATAGTTGAAATTCGAATCTGGATTGAAATTTTTGAAATCGAGAGTTTTGGATCTCGAAATGACATGCTGTGCAGTGCAGTGATATGAGATGCTCATGCAATGATATGCAATGCCATGTCTTATGACATGTAATCCTGAACCAGGCTTTGGAGATTCCTGTCTCCTGTCAGTATTAGAACCTTGAACATCTGAGCTGAAATAGAGAAATTTTGAGAGTTGCTGATGAAATTTAGACTTTTGCAAGTTCTGAGCTTAGAAAATGACCATTTTGCCCTTCGGCAATTTCAGAGGCTGAATGATGATGCTTGGTGGAAATGTTGGCGAGGTGAATGAAAAATTTGGGGTGTTTACACCGATGCTTGAGATGAGCTGTCGATCCAAGCACAAGTTCATTAACTCGGAATCTTCTCTCAATAACTGACTTGGCATAATGTCTGGCTACCCTTTGTCGGTAAGCCTGAGCATGCTCTGCTGCTTTGAGTCTTCTCTCGTCTAGTAGATCTATTTGTACCAACCTCTGCTGTTGATATTGATCAAGCGGGAGTTCAATGAGCGACACAAACTTGAGTGCGGGCTTCTGAACATGGAGAGGTAATACTACCTCGGTCTCGTAGACGAGCTCTGAGGGAGTAGCGTTGGTTGGGGTCCGAATGGTGGTTCGGTATGCCCAGAGTGCATCATGTATCTTTTCGTGCCAATCGCGGCATGTTTCCATAATTCTTTCCAGAATGCGGATCAAGATCTTGTTAGTGGCCTCTGCCTGACCATTTCCTTGAGGATAATAAGGAGCTAAGAAGTGATGATGAATTCTAAACTTTGAACAGAAAGTTTTCATCCTCTCATTCTTAAAGTGTATGCCATTATTCGACATAATATCATGTGGGACGCCGAAGCGGCAAAGAAGATTCTTATGAATGAAAGAAACCACGTGTCGGCCTTCCACTGTTCGCAGAGTTACAACTTTGACCCATTTGGTGAAGTATTTTGTAGCTGCGGGGAAATATCTGTGGCCATTAGAAGCTGAAGGAGTGATCGGACCCACCACGTCGAAGGCCCACATCGAAAAAGGCCAAGGAGAAACCACGGACTGTAAATATGTGGATGGCGCATGAATGGAAGGTGCGTGCATTTGACATTTGACGCACTTTCTTACAAATTGATGGCAATCCTGCTGCATGGTTTTCTAGTAATATCATGCCCGAATAATCTGCTTGACAAGCGTTTGGTAGCCGACGTGACCACCACAAATTCCCTCGTGCGCCTCTCGGATAACTTTCATGGATTTATCCTTGTATAAGCATCTGGCATACTTAGAACTGAACCCACGTCGGTAAAGAGTATTGGCCAGGATGAAATAACGGGCTGACATGCATTGAATCGCACGTTTCTCCTTTCTTGGCATTTCTGATGGAAATTCAACAGTTTCGATAAAGTTTTTGATGTCTTGGTACCAAGGCTTCTCTTTCTGAGTGGCTTGGTTTACTTGCTCAGCTGGAATGTAAGCAGGTTGATCAAGTCTGTCAATCTCGAAGGAACGACAAGATTCACTGTCTTTGAACGACAAAATAGAGCCTAAATAGACTAGGCCATCTGCTATGTGATTGTATTCTCTCTTGACATAATTGAGCTGAAATTCTTCAAAGTTGCCTATAAGAGCCAAGGCAATCTTCTGATAGGGAATCAATTTTGAATCCTTGACTTTCCATTCAGCATTAACTTGACTGACAACAAGCAATGAATCACCAAAGGCATGTACTCTCTTGACATTGAAGTCTTGCAAAATCCTGAGGCCTTGTATCAAAGCCTCGTACTTGGCCATGTTGTGAGTACATTGAAAGTTGAGCTTGAGGGAATAAGGGATCATCTCCTTTTCGAGAGTGATCAATAAGATCCCAATCCCTATACCAGACGTGTTTTTGGCTCCATCAAAGAAAATGGTCCAAACTGGAGACTCCTGAACATTGCAAATTCGATCATCGGGAAAATCATCTTCTGCCTTGATCTCTTCTGTCAACGGAAAATCTGCCAACTGATCTGCGATGGACTGACCCTTGATTGACTTTTGAGACACATACTCTAAGTCATACTGCATCAGAAGGACTTGCCATTTTTCAATTCATCCAGTAAGAAAAGGTTGCTCAATGATGTACTTGAGAGGATTGAGTCTTGACAGAATTTTGATTTCTGAGGCCAAGAGTTAATGTCTCAGCTTCTGACACATCCATACCAAGGCTAAACATGTCTTTTCCATCTGAGAGTATCTTTTCTCATAATCGATGAAAGTCTTGCTTATATAGTAGATGGCATGTTCTATTCAGCTGCCTTCCTTATACTGCACAAGAAATCCGCCACAAGCATTCTGGTTGACATAAATATATAAGAGAAGTGGTTTTCCCAGTTCTGGTGGCTTCAGAACTGGTGGATTGAAGAGATATTGCTTGATGTGCTTAAATGAGAGCTGACATTCTGATCCTCAGTCAAATTTCACTTCTTTTCTCAACAAGTGATTGAAGGGCTCGCATCTCATGGCCAAATTCGAGATGAAGCGCCGGATAGACTGAATGTGCCCCTGAAGGCTTCACAGTTCTTTTAGATTGGTGGGAGGTGGCGTATCAATGATCGCCTTTGCCTTGGCAGGATCCACCTCTATGCCTTTCTTGTTGATCATATAGCCTAGCAGTTTGCCTGACTCTACTTCGAAGACACACTTCTATGGGTTGAGTCTTAACTTGTAGAGGATAAGTCTTTCAAAGACTTGGCCGAGGGCATCAAGGTGATCCTTTCCTTCTTTGGACTTGACCAGGATGTCATCTACATAGGCATCCATGTTCTTGTGCATCTGGTCATGAAAAATAGCTGTCATCGCTCTCTAATAGGTTGCCTTAGCATTCTTGAGCCCAAACGGCATGATTGTGTAGCATAATGTACCCCAAGGTGTGGTAAAAGAAGTTTTTGATTGGTCACGAGCGGCCAATTTGATTTGATTGTAGCCTGAGTATCCATCCATGAAGGAAAACATGGCATGACCTGTCGTGCTATCGATCAAAAGATCGATGTTGGGAAGTGGATAATCATCTTTTGGGGTGGCCTTGTTGAGATCCCTGAAATCAATACAAATTCGGACTTTGCCATTCTTTTTGGGAACTGCTATGACGTTCGCCAACCAGTCCGGATAATCAATAGTCTGGATGAATCTTGCCTTTAACAATTCCTCAAGTCTTTTTTTGACTTATGGTGCCACGCGGGGATCCATTTTTCTTAATTTCTGCTTGATTGGCTTGCAATCTGGCTTCAGCACGAGACTATGCTCGACCAACTTGGGATTTAAGCCTAGCATATCCTCATAAGTCCAAGCAAAGACTTCTTGGTGTCGTTTGAGGAAATGGATGAGCCTCTCCTTCTCATCTGAACTTAAGCTGGAACCAATTTTGAGGATTTTCGGATCATCTTCTGAACCAATATTGACATCCTCTGTCGGATCCTGAACCAATGGCGATGGTTCGTCCTGCTTCTTAATACTGGCAATTCTTGAATCGCTGAATCGAACTATGCTAATTCTTTGATCTGCCCTATCACTTTACTGGCTTCTGCCCCTACCTTTGCTTTGCAGATTCTGGCCGGTTTGGATTTATTTTGAGAAAAATTAGGATTGATAACGAGCCTTTTGAGAAATTTAGGAGCCATGATCTTGGCAATCCTGAAAAAGTATAAAGAAGGTTTTTGAGAAAAAGGTAAGATGTTCGAAAATAGCCTTTTGTACAAAAATAGAGAATGATGACATAGTAAAAGATATAAGCAAACAATCATGTACGCCAAAATGAGGAGAGGAAACCAAAATTTCATTGATTGAGCAAAATTTGATATTTACAGACGATTGTTTGATGAAGGAAAACCGGGGTGGACTTGCCCCTACAAGATGACATAAAGAAAGAAAGCAGAAAACACTGACATTTTCTTCTTCATTTTGCTCTCTTGACAAAGGAGGTCTTTCTGCCGGACGATTGACCTGTGAAACCCAAACCTGCGCTGGTAACATGCCAAGCGGGGATGATCGGTTCCAAAATGCCATCCACATTCTTACTAAGGCCCATGAAGGGCTGGTAGCCATGTTTCATCAGAAGATCAAACCCTTTCTTAGTTTTCGAGAGTTGAGGAAACAGAGGGTGATCCTTGAAAGAAGCGCAATTGAGGCGTCCTCCAATCTTGTAAAAATGAGGTTCATGTCACTGGACTACCACTGTGACATTCTCGGTTGGTTGGACTTCCTTCAGTTTTAGCATGTCCAGGCTTTCACTAAGATTAATCTCATTGACCTTCCGAATGCTTGGGATGTCGGCAGTGAAAGTAGGACGGGGAATCATTGGCTGTGGGAGCCTCTCTTCTGGATCCTTTCCTAGAACTGTGGTGATCATGCCCCCTTTCAACCACTTGATGCACTGATGAAGGGTTGAAGGAACAACATTGGTGTTGTGGATCCAGGTGCGCCCGAGCAAAAGGTTGTACGTGGGCGGCACATTCACCACGTGGAACAAAACAGTATGCACCGAATAATTGATAAAAATCTCAAGGAAGACTTTTCCCCTGGATGTCTACCTGTGGTTGTCAAAACCATTGATCGTTATCGGATCCGGGGTATATTCTTCTTCTTTTAGGCCCAAGGCCCGGGCTCTCATTTCTAGACAGATGTTGAGGCTGCTGCCTCCGTCAACAAGCACATGTGGGACTGTCATGCCCCTGGTCCGCACCACTATGTATAAGGCATTGTTATGGAATGAATGAGGCTTTGGCATATCCTCATCAGAAAATGTTATGGGTGCATTTGTCATAGCCTGGTTGACGATCTGAGCCATATCTTGCGGTGTTGTGCTAGGCTTGACCTTGATCTTACGTAGCAGATCATCTAGCACTTACTGATGCTTCGGGGAAGCATGGGTCAAGTCCAAGATAGAGATGTTTGATAAAGCAGTAATTGGCTTCTGTATTGACCCTGAGGTCTCTCCTTTCTTCGAAGTTGCCTTGATGAAGCACTTCGGAATCCTGGGGGTTAGCTTGGCAATCTCTGTCGTCACCTTTGTTGGCTCCTTAGTTGGTTTCTTGCAGCTAGAAAATGCAGCAATATCCACCCTCTTGGCAGAAGATTGCGCTTGTCGAAGGACTAGGACCTGATGTTGATCCTGGATGTCTTGACTTGAACATGGCTGGATGTTGTTCTGGAGAAGAACTCCCTACTCTGAAATCACTGATGCAGAATGTTTAGGAAAGGGCTTGGACAAAATTTTGGGTTATTGTTCGTCCTCGTCCTCGATCAATAAATTTTTATTGATACAATCCTGGATGATGTTTTTGAGGACAAAACAGTGTTCGGTGTCATGTCCAACAATCCGATGAAACTTGCAGAATTTATCAGTCCATTTTTTCATAGCAACGGGAGGATCTGCCACCTTAGGGAGTTTGGTCATTCCTTTTGACATCATATATTCCAGGATGTCTTTGCGGGACTGCTCTAGAGCTGTGAATTCTCGATAATAACTCCATCCTTCATGTTTTGGCTTTTCTTGTTGCTTCGCTTCCGGCTGCGGCGCTGACTGGATGGGTTGTGGCTTAACAAACTTCCCTTTCTAGGCTGCAGAGTTTGTTCTTTCGGTCCTAGAGTGTCTAGCATTCTTGTTGCGATTTTTTTTGTTCTTCTTGCTGCCAGAACTACTGCTATGGTCTGAGAAATTCATAAAATAAGCAACGTGTGCTTTCTTCTTCTGCTCGGGGTTCCCTCGAACGAAAGGGTAACCCTCATATAGGTCATTGTCCAATCCTGTTTCGAGTCACTCGGCTCTCTCAATCAGCTTGATGAATGACTTTGCGGGAGATGTGGAAATAAGATTCCTCAGAGGCTGAGCAAAGTTGTTCAAAATGATTTGCAGGGTGTGCTCCTTTGGGATGGGAACCTTCATTTTGTTACAGGTGCTCCTCCACCTGTGGATAAATTCGCCGGCTCTCTCATTCTCATTCTACTTAAAGTTGTACAGATGGTTGAGAGTTGGTGTGGCCTCAATATTGAACATGAAGCGCTCAATGAAGAGATTTACGACTTTATCGAACTCTCGTAGTTCGATAGGGTTAACGTGGTCTGCATACCACCTGGTCGTTGTTCCCTCTAGGCTACAAGGAAAGCAAATGAATAATGCCATGTTGTCTTTCCTGAAACGGTCGCACTCTGCGTAGAACGTGGCCAAATGAGCCTTGGGATTGCTTGTTCTGTCAAACTTGAGGAACTTCCGAGAAAGATTTTCCAGATTATCATCCCCGTCTAGGCCATTGTAGAAATCTTCACCAAAATAGGTCTGTTTGCCCTTGCTCTTGGCTTGGATGTCCTTAATTGTCCGAGTCATTTTTCTCATTTGCTCGTGCATCGGATCCTCAACTGGAATAGGTTTGTTCACAAATTCAGGCTATGCAGTGATTTTCACAAACTGCCGCGGAGGATTCTGATTGTAGACAAACTGCTCTTCCTCTTCTGATTCTTCCTCGGCTAATTCTGATTTCTCAAAAGTGGTGTCAGGCTGGACCTTCTTTCTGACAATCCTGACTGACCTTTTCACAACTTTCTTCTTTGGTTTGCTTTTTGGAACGGCCTTCTTCAAACTGGCCTCAGCTTGTTCTGACTTCATTTTGGCCATCATCTTCTGAAACAGACTGTACATAGCGGGATTGATATCATCGTCTTTGCCCTGACCTTGCCCTCTGACTGACTTGGGGGAGTCCATTGCTTCAATTTCGTTGTCATTGTGTTGAAGGGCGGTCTCTTTTTCAGCTCTTTTTTGAACCATTCTGACAATGCCAATGATTTTTGCAGATCAAGGGAATGGTTACAGCGCGGAAGAACTTTTAAAACATGACCTTTTGGGGAAAAAGATAAGAATGAAGGAATTGATAGACGATTAACAAGTTATCCCATCACCAGGGATCGGGTCACCACAAAGCTTGTGATAATTGCGTTACCATTTTGCGATAACAGAAAATGTGCCTTGTTACTTAGGCGAGGTCGTTCATCATGATAAGAGATATTCGAAGAAGAATGGAAGGAATGTCTCATCGCTAGGGGTGAGGTTGTCACGAGAATTGTAACCATTTATGCTATAAAACAAGATAAAAGAATAAAATTTGGCCCAAAAGCTTTTTAACAGAACAAAAGTTTGATTTTTATTGATGACAAATCTCATGACAAAGAGAAGGTGGGCAGACAGTTTGCCACCATTCTCGATATTTAGAGGATACATTGGGTCCAGGAAATACAGACAAAGGAATGAAGGAGTCCCAAGTGTATTTGATTACATGGTATGCCCCAGACCACTGATCTGACTGCAGATCGAATTCTGGCATGTGGTCTGCCGGGAAGCGAGTGTTGACACGAATCCGCAGCTGCGAGAACTGTCTAAGACACCTCTCTGGCTGATAGTCGACATAAAAGAAAAGACCAAGCAGTATGTAGCGCTTGATACGAGCATAGGTGTAGCGAGGAACTGATTCTTATCTGTCGAAGTAATCCCAAAGGATCTCCTCTTGATGTAGACTCTCAATCGAAGCTTGATATTGAACAGCAGACTTCGGCTTCTTGCTGCTGAACCTGAAGGAACTGGCTTTTGACGTCACATGCCGAAGAAACCAAGACTGCAAAGCGTAGGTGCATCCTTCCACCAGAATGGTCTCTCCAAGGGCAAAATGAGTTAAGCCTCGGTAGAGAAAGGCTAGATCTGCCATGGACACTGAAAGTTGACGGGTCTGCTTGCTTCCCCATCTTCGAAAGAGTTAAGCGACTCTGACATCGATGAAATTCTGGTCGTCCTGAAAGAATGTCAATCCCACTGTGCATAGGATCATGGCATGCTGTATTCTTTCTTTTGCTGCTTGAGACAAGGTGTCAACTTCCTCGTAAGCTCCATACTTGCGATAGAGTCAGAACAGATCGATAAACTGACTTCTGTTGATCTTGGTGAGAGGCCAAGATCTGCTCCATGTTGCTCTGGCTAATGCTTCTCGAACATTTATCCCCTTGACGTTGATCAGGAACTACTGCTCGACCGGATCATCTGGCTGACCAGCTGGCCCTGGCAATCCCATGATGTCGCTGAATTCGTCCATTAGCATAGTCATCTCTCCCCATGGAAACCAAAATGTGCAGGTACGTGGATTCCACCGTTCTGCCATAGCTTAAATCAAACTGTCGTTGATGATTCGCATGCCCACTGCTGATGCCATCTCCAATCCACAATCATTCAAGTGGTCTGGGAACATACATGAGAAGGTGGTGAACCAAGAATAATACCACCGAGGGAAGAAGGAATGAGACTGAATAACCCGATGATTTGGGGTTTCATCCTTTATTTGATAGAAGACATGATCTCGGGGAAAGACAGCATCGAGGGAATCGGATGCCATTGGAATGATACTGAGGCAAAGAAGAAGAGAATTAAATAGAATGCAAGACTTACGGATAGACTCTTTGAAGGAAAAGCGGGTAGACACAAAATCTTGGAAATTTTTAAAAGATCAAGGGAATTTAGAAAAAGGGATTTCCAGGGTTTTTAGAGAAAATTTGACATAAAAAGAGGAAAGAATGTAGGTAAAGGAAAAATATACACCTGGGGTTTTTTAAAATAAGGGAAAATTTTTTAATAAAGTACCCAGGGTTTTGAACATATTTGATGTATATAGAAGAATACAAGGAAAACATTGCATAATCACAGCTGCACAAACAAGGATGCACACACAACACTCCCTAAAAGGCTGACTCTAAATGCAATATTTGAAATGGCTTGTAGGACCTTAATCCCAACTCTATGGTTCAGATCATCTGATTCCAATCAAGGTATGTCGATATACTCTAGTCGAAGCTCGAAGTACATGGCATAGAAATATTTCTTCGGTTCAAAGGTAAAGGCTTACCAACATCCTTGAGCGCCTACCGATATACCTCGAACTATGGCCCTTAGGTACGTGGTAGGGGGGCGCGAACCCAAATAGGTGGTCCAGTTGTGAGGCGCTCTCCCGAACTATGGTTCAGTGAGACAGCCCAACAACGTGAAAACCAGGACAATATAGGTAGGGATGTTTTCAAAAACATGTTCAACATGCAATAAAACCAAAAAGCTCTAATGCAAGTCCTAAAAAGATAGATTTAAAAAAAAAAGAAGCATACACTTGCTTACATTGTTTACATTCAATCCCTAGAATTCAGGAGAGTTGTATTTCAGACCTAAATCTAATGTGAGCATGGAATAATCTCCTCAATATGGTCCTACCAAACCATACTTAGATCCTATATGCAATGATGTCAGCTTAGGACAGAGTCTAGGCTCCTAAGGTTTGCATGGAAATGAAGCTGACATTTATAGAATAAAGACTTAGAAAATATCAAAGCAGAGCAAAAGGCAAAAATTTGACCGGACGGAGAGGCGTCCCATCACGGTCGCCAACTTTTGTGATCATGCAAATTTTTTCCTCTCATTCCTCTTTTCCTTCTCTTTTCCTTTCTAACCTCTATTCCCCTTTTAAAGGGGAAATAAAAGATAGAAAAGAAGAGAGTAATGAGAAAAGGAAAAAGAAAGAGGAACTCTTTTGTAAGGTTGTATCTGACCAAAATTTTACAAAAAATGTTTTAAAATCACTCGCCTATGTTTTGAAAATCTGCGGGAAAAATAGAGAGACGAGATTCGCTCGTCGGTACGAGGTTCGACCGTTCCTTGCGCCTTTACCAGGGGTAATCGAACCAAGGATCAAATTTACGCCTTTTGCTTTGCTAAAATATCATCTGAGAATTTATCCTAAGTCTAATTGCACAAAGAATCATGCTTGTGTGAATGCAAAGATATATGCTCTTTTGAGAAAATGATTTGAAAATTTTCAAGTTTTCTGAGATGAACTTGATGATGGAGTGAAGAAATGATTCAAAGAATTTGATTTGATTTTAGATTTTGAATCTAACTCAGGATTTGAAATGGATCAGAAAGAAGAGACTTGAATTTCCAAGTTTTTGGAATGATCAGGATTTAGAGAGATAAATCTGTGGAAAGAGGAATTTAGAATTGGAATTTTGAAATAAGAATGGTTTTTCAAAGTCATAATGGACTTTGAATAAGAATCGATTTTCAAGAATCGATTTTGAAAAAAATAGGAATTTGAATTTAGACTTGAGAAATAAATTTGAAATTGGCTTTGAAAATTGGAAATGAAATTAGATTTGAAAATCTAGAATGAAATTTTGATCTGAAGTCTAATATTCAAGATGGAACTGGATCTCAGATCTGAGATCCGAGATAGGGTTGGATCCGGGTTCTGGAATTCTAAGTAGAATTGGATCAGAAGTCTAAGATCCAAGATAAAGTTGAATTCTGGATCCTAAATTGAATTGGATCAGAAGTCTGAGATCCAAGATCGGATTGGATCCAGAATCTGGAACCTAGAATGGAATTCGGATCTGAAGTCTGAGATCCAAGATTGGATTGGATCTGGAATCTGGAATCTAGAATGGAATTCGGATCTGAAGTCTGAGATCCAAGATTGGATTGGATCCAGAATCTGGAACCTAGAATGGAATTTGGATCTGAAGTCTGAGATCCAAGATGAAATTGGGTTCTGGATCCTAAATGGAATTGAATCCAAGATTTGGAATCCAAGATGGATTTGGATTCTGGATCCTAAATGGAATTGGATCCAAGATCTGGAATCTAAGATGGATTTGGATTCTGGATCCTAAATGGAATTGGATCCAAGATCTGGAATCCAAGACGGAATTGGGTTCTAACTTTTGGATTTGGGTTTTGAAAGTCCAAATGGGACTTTTTGAAGATGAGTCTGAGCTTTGAAAACTCGGATTGAATTTAAAACTTAGGAAGAGTTAAATTTTTTGAGATTCAAAAATCAATCTCAAACTTTGAATTTGAAGGTAAGAAGATAGACTTGATTTTGAATCAGAAGATGAATCAGAAATCTCAAAGTTAATTTAAACTTTGAAATTGGACTTGAGTTTGGAAATGAAATTTTGAATATAACATTGAATTTGAAATTTCAAAGTCAAATTGGATTTTGAAATCGAAATTTCGAATCTTTGAAATAAGATAGAAGAATGAATTGAAATAGAGATTGAAGAAAGATATTTGAGATCACTTGGAGTTTTGGAAAAAGAATTTTGAAAATATGATGCAATTCTATCCTAAATGATGAAATGAATTTAAAGAATTTGAAATTGAATTTAAAAATCATATCTTATTCTTTAAGTGAATTAAAATAGGATTGAAGATATAATACATCCCTGACTATAGTCATTGAATGCATTATATAATAAACGTATTTGAATTTAAATAGAGAATAAAATATATTTTGGTGCCTTTATAGGGTTTAAAATGAAATTAATCTCTCAATATATCCTGACTATGGCCATTGATATATCTCTTGAGTTAATTTCTAAATTAAACTCTAATAAAGGAGAAAAATATTTGAAAATATGATGATTTTTTAAAAAGGATCCGGTGTAGATCAAGTGTTATTCCATAAAAGATGAAAATCCTAAGTTTTGTTCACATCCTGACTATGTCCATTGATGCAAATCATCAACTTAGGATTAGTCACCTCCTATTAGAATGGTGCATGTGTCATTCGTGTTTCCATTTGTGAGTTTTCAGAAACAAAAGAAAATAATGAAACAAATGTTATTTATATGTTCATCCATTCTAATCTAAGACTGGAAATGTAGAATTTTCATTAATATCTATCTTATTACAATATTGGAATTGAAAACATCGAAAATTTCTAATTTCAAGCTTTTCTCATGTTTCTGCAAGATAGAATTTGCACAAAAGGAGATTTAAAATGTGAGTGTAAATGACTATTCAAAATCTTACACAAGATGCTTTACTTATATTTGAATGAGAAAGGCATATGGCCTACCCTGCATTTGTTAGAAAATGTACACATATATATAGGAATATGTATATATATATATATGTATATGTATATACATAGGCGATGCCATAGTTAAATGAACATTTGTATGCAATGAGTGAAGACAAGGGCCAGGATAACCCGAAATGAATCATCATGTAATAACATGGCCATAGCAGCTCGTGACGAATTATTATGGGAATAGTGGCATCTTGTGATTCACAGTAAAAGAATGATAAAGAATGATAGTTATGATAGCTCTTTAAAAGGGACTGCCATAACAAAGAGAGAGAAAATTACAGTGGTTCCATGTGAACCATTGTAAACGAAAAAAGAATGATAGTTATGATAACTCTTAAATGAACTACCATAACCAAGGGAGAGAAAAAGTTACAGTGATTCCCTGTGAACCACTGTAAAAGAATAATAAAAATGATAGTTATGATAGTTCAAAAATGAACTATCATAACAAAAAGAGAAAAAGTTACAGTGGTTCCTTGTGAACCACTGTAAAAGAATGATAAAAATGATAGTTATGATAGCCCAAAAATGAACTATCATAACAAAGAGAGAAAAAGTTACAGTGGTTCCTTGTGAACCACTGTAAAAAAAATGATAGTTATGATAGTTCAAAGATGAACTATCATAACAAAGAGAGAAAAAGTTACAGCGGTTCCTTGTGGACCACTGTAAAAGAATGATAAAATGATAGTTCTGATAGTTCAAAAATGAACTATCATAACAAAGAGAGAAAAAGTTACAGTGGTTCCTTGTGAACCACTGTGAAAAAAATGATAGTTATGATAGTTCAAAGATGAACTATCATAACAAAGAGAGAGCCACAGTGATTCCATGTGAACCACTATGAGAAAAAGGGGAAAACACAAAAAAAAAATACATATGAAAGCAATGTGTTAGACAATAATATACATGACGATATAGATAATAGCCAGCATGATATGATGGGCAAAAGAAAGAAAGAAATTTAGACTCAAGACAAACATTCATCACACATGAGATGCAGGGAATAGAGATGTAGATGTTGTGAGAAGAGGCACAACGGTATCTTTTCTTTTTATACTGTTGTAGATTCACAGAAGCCACAGTCATGCCTTGCACTGCTGTAAGTGCAAGGAAACACAGCAAGGTAGATGAATGGGCGCAACAATGATGAAGTGAAATGATAACAGAAGATGGAGTGACTGTGCAGGTGCATAATGAGGATGTACAGTGAGGCAGTGTGTGCTGAAGAGTGTTATACAAGGGTGAATAAATGTGTTGTGGGAATGAAGGTGTTGTATAAATATGAAAACAAGTGGATGTAACATATACAGCAAATAAAATAGCAGGAAATGGTGGATTCATAAGGTAGAAGCAAATATATATGTTACAATGTATGTAAAAAAAAATTGAGATTTTCATTTCCTTCTCTAATACAGTAAAACTCTTTACTTTCTATACATCAAATGGTACATGTGAGAATTCTGACAAAACACGTCAATGTGAAGCGATTTTGCAAGTATACCATGGAGGCTTCAATATCGACCGTAACCGCTTCTAAAATAACAGTTATGACAGCAAAAATTATTGGTCATAACCAACGTCCAGCAGAAACAAACCAATCATATGGAGGCTATGGTTACTTCACAGCAACCAAATCTTACCTGGACCTGATATGGAACATGTATGTTGAAATAGATCACATCCTTCCGAACCCATAAAACACAGTAATCGTGAGGATTAAGTGTAAAGGGGGAAAATAAAAAATGTAGGATACTAATTAACTAAGACTGAGAAATGTATGGCAACAGGGTGGGATATGATTCTAACATGATATATAAAAAAAAAATGGGAAATGATGATGAGGCTAAAAACAGAAACAGAAATAGAAATACGCAGATGTGATAAGGAAATATAAGCAATATCGCAGCAAATATTCACAGCATATGAGGTTAAACAAAATTCAATATGAATTTCAGTGTCCTAAGGTTTATAAGGCTATCGAGCCTTAACAATGAGGTAGAAAATAAACCTGTAACATGCTTTTACAATGGCACTTAAGAGAGAACAACAGTTTGGGGAAAGTATTTATACAGTGACTTCCTCAGACCAAATCAACAACTCGGCAAATTTTTCAAGTGTTTTGGATATCACAATCAATCCATCTGATGGCTCTATCTGCACTTCTTCTGCTAAGTGATAGGGAACGTTGCCATTGATAAACCTCTTGTAACACCATAGCATGTATATTGTCACTGCACTTCTCGATAAGAAGATCATACGTCTCACACAGTGGATTGGGTAACTTATTAGGACAACTAAAGGGACATCCAACTGGTAATTGACTCGCAGCTACTACCCATGAACACAAGAATTCAAATGTTAATTTAAATGAATCAAGAGACTAACTAAACTATATGTATCTAATCTCAGCATGCTTTTACTAAAAAAGAAAACTATTCTAATTTACATTGTCAAATCTGGAATGATACAGAAACTAGCATTTCTAAACTAGCTACTTCTTAAATAAATTAAGTGAATCAAGGAAATTACATCTGAGAATCGATTACATTCAATGGTGCCGACACAGCAGCTGAATACACTGTAGATGCAAATGTATTATATCATAAAAGAGGTGAAAATAACACGCTCATACCATAATCAAAGATCTGATGCAATGATGATTTATACGCAGATACACAAGACATAAGCTTACCTTGATATTTCAGCCGATCATATGATACATTCACGAAAAGAAAATCTTACTTTTTCATAGCATAGATTTCCAATGAAAACGGTTCAGAAACTCCAGCTCTTCCTTTCCTTTTCTTTTTAGCAGATTTAGTCGATTCCACAGCGAAACCAAGAATGATCTTATTTGTTGGCAAATGGAGATCTGAATGCCTAATTTTTAAGTTAATGCCGCCTGTATCACTTGAGAACCCACAACGAAGAGGGTCAAGCCAACCATTTGAGCCTTTACCCACGAGCTGAACCTCACACAGGTTGACCACCAGTCCTATATCCTTCGAAAGCTCACAGTGAAAGGATCAACACTAGATATGGGCCTGCTTTTTGGGGAAGAACATTTGGGTGGGTGTTTGCCAGATAAACCCAAGCAATCTCATGCATGAACAAACACAAACATAACCATTTGTTGTTCTCAACACTCAGGGGTTTTTTTTAGCTCTCAAAAGCAAGACATAGTGGGAGAATCCATGGTCAATCGGATTCGCTGTAGTAGCAGGTCAGATTGACACTCACATTCAACAAATTAATCCTGCTATCATAGTAGATCAGAGATCCATTTTCTTGTTGTTGATGGGATGCAGGGGGTACTGGAGGAGGGATCATAGATAAACACAACGAATGAAACAATGAAAGGAGTGGGATGTAATGTGAGAAACGTGAATTGCTTCCAGGAGGAAATCTAAACATCTAGATTTAATTGCAGAACATGATCTGATACTATGATGCAGCAGCAAAACATCAAGATGAAATGAAGACGGTATCATTCAAAGCGCAAATTGCAACAATTAACATTAGAGGAATTTAAATCATAAATCACCATGTAGTAGAAGATTGGGTTAATAAATTTTGCAGCCCCATGATGATCGGATTCTATTAGGATCATAAACAGAAAGATAAGGCGATCTTCCAAATGGCTTTGGAACCAGACGTTAATGGGAAGATTTTAGGATAAAACAAATACCATATAGGAATCTGGAAATCGGTTTGCAGAGAGGACCAAATGCAGGCTACAGATGCGCAGTGTATTCTCTCTTTCTTTTTTTTTAACTCGGATTCAGACCCTGTTGCAAGGCATCGAGACAATGCAGGGATAATGAATCCCTTCTTGAACCATCCGATATGCAGAAGGAAAAATGAATGGGAATTTAAACCCCATAAACGATTAATGCCATTGACCAATAATGAACTGAAATATGAAAGATAAACCATGGTCGTTTATGCAGAACTACAAAAAAAAAAAAGAGAAAGAAAAAAGGGAAAGAGAGGAAAAAAGATAAGCATAAAAATAAAGATATAATGAATCATCTGGCATAACAAAATTCATGGCATTAAGGAAATGCGATAAACTAGGATGAACAAAATACAATGCTATGCCACTGAAACAAGAAAATGCCAAAGAGGAAGAATAAAAAGAAAGAGAAAGAAAAAAATTGTTGGGATCGGACATCCCACTGATATTGCACAACGTATGTAGATCGATATTTGCTATATGCAAAACCGATGCTACAGGGTGCTCTAATGGAGGTGGTTAAACAGGAAAGGAAAACAAAAATGGAAAGACGGAAAAGAGAGTAATATGAGAATCTCTTACCGTGAGCTTGATGGGGAAGGGGTCGCTACTTGTACGCCAATATTGAACCGACCTCCTTCCTTTTGCAGAGGGCTTAAGTTCTTTTAGGCAAGTGCAGATGAGGTGCCTTGGAGGGAAGTCATTCCTCAGCTCTTGCAGGGAAAAGCCTCAAAGAGAGGAAGGAAAGACCAAGTCGGAGATCAGTCGCGGATGGGCTGGGTAAGGAATGGATGAAGGCTCGGTGAAGGATCCATGCCCCTCTTCCTTTTGCATGTCCTCTTTATAGAGGGAGAGGGGGTTTCTTCCATGTGCGATGCCGTTGGCGATGGAAGGTTAAGGATGGGGGGAAGATGGAGGTTGTTGGCAATCGAGGGTCCAGGATGGGGGAAGATGGAGGTTGTTGGCAATCGAGGGTCGAGGATGGGGGAAGCCCATGGAGGAGCTTCCAGAGGGTTCGGCCTGTGAAAGGGAGAAGGCGAGAAAAAAAGGGTCTCAAAACCCTAACTCGCCTTTTCAAGGGTTTGTAAAAGAGCTTTTTCCAGAGTTTTCCAAAAAGGGGTCTCTTAAAAAAAATCTCAAAACGGGTTTTTAAGGCCTTTTTTCTGCAATTTTTTCTATTTTGATTTTTTTCTTTTTTCTCGGTATTTTCTGATTTTTTTTTGTTATTCGAAAATAAAACCCTAAAATCTAAGCAATACGAGAGACATGACTATTTTTTGTATTTTTGATAAATATTTACAAAAAGAGGGGCTTTTCTAAAAAATTTGGGTTTTGATTTCTTTAGAAAACGAGTTTGCATTCAAAATTTTAGAAGATTTTTGAGTTTTTAACCTCAAATTAAGGAATATCAAATAATGAATCCAAATGGATGCCGGATGAACTGTCTGAGCCATTCAAAAACTATTTTTGGTATTTTTGTAATTTCAATTTGAAAATTGGACAACAAGATTCAGATTTGGATTTGAAACATGGATTTGGATCTAAAATCGAGTCAGATATATAAAATGAATTTAATTTCAGTAAAATTTGAGAAATAAACTGGAATTTAGATTTAAGAGTGACTCAATTACTCAGAAAATGGAATCAGGGGCAAAAGGGAATATTTAAAAGATTTTGAAAATTTTGGGGTGTTCACAGCGGTCCAACCATTGAGCCCGGACTGACCGACCCATGGTCAGTTTGTGGCCTGGCTGCTGGGCTTGCAGCAAGCCAAATAGGGCCCAACGTGGCCCCCAAAAGCCTGGGCTAGCCATGAAGGGGCCCAGTCCGGCAACACCAGCCCCTCAAGAAGGGGGTGTTACCCACCAAAAAAAGATTTAAAATTTTATTTTTTTGTGAACGTTGGGAACAAACATAGAATGAGGAAACCAGAGGTTTTCCCAGCACTTTGTGGGTTTGACCCACCCACGAACCCACTGCACCATGTGTGCAAAAGAGTGGGCTAGGCCCAAGCCCCAAACCGAAAGCATAAAAAAAAGAATAAAAAAAAAACTTGGAAACTTTAACCAAAAATGGAAAAACATGGAGAAGGGCTCACCTTGTTGTTGGAGTTGATGCAGGCTGCTCAGCTGGGAGGGTTGTTGTGCCTTTCCAAGAGGAAGTGAGAGACGGTGGGGGAAGAGAGAGGGTATCAACCTTCTCTCTCCTCTCTTCCTTCCACTTAAAAAGGAGATGTAGATGGGTGGTGGGGAGTGAAGGAGGGGAGATGGATGGTCTCCCTCTCCCACGCCCCCACCCTAGTGGCTATGGGTCTAAAAAGGGGTCAAGGGTGGCCCCAACCACTCCCCTTGATTCAAGGGAAGTGGTTGGCCTTGACCTCTCAAGGCCAAGGTCAACCCTTTTAAAAAAAAAAATTGATTTCTCATATTTTTTTTTAAACCATTACTTTTCTTCTTCTTCTTCTTTTTTTTAAAATGGTAGCAGCTACCCCCTAAGGGGCGCCCAGCCTACCCTCTCAAAACGTGGGTTGATCCCACTAACTTTTCAAAATGCCTTTTTAAGGCTCATATCTATTTTATTTCAAGCTTTTCAAAACTACCTTTAAAATATGAGTTTTTTTAAAAAGGTATTTGAGTTTTTTTTTTTAAATATCATGGGATGAGGTGGGGCCCATGCCAACCACCTTCCCTAATGCCCAAATGTGGACACCCCAAATTTTTCAAAATCTTTTAAAGATTCCCTTTTTGCCCCTGATATCATTTTCTGAACTATTGAACCACTTTTAAATCTAAATTTCAGTTCATTTCTCAAGTTTTACTGAAATTAAATTCGTTTTATATGTTTGACTCGATTTCGGATCCAGATCCAAATCTGAGTCTCATTGTCCAACTTTTAAATTAAAATTACATAAAATACCAAAAATAGTTTTTAAATAGCTCGGACAGTCCATCCGACATCCGTTTGGATCCATTGTGTTATATTCCTCAAATTGAGGCTTAAAGCTCGAATATTTTCTCAAGACCTGGGTCCAAACCCATTTTCTGGAGAAATTTTCCCAAAATAACCTTGAAAACCTTCTTTTGTAAATATTTCTCAAAAATACAAAAAAAATAGTTTTAAATCTTTGCTTTTCGTAATTTTAGGGTTTTATTCTAAAAATGTCAAAAAATATATATATATATAAAATGTCAAGAAAAAAACAAAAAAAATAAGAAAATAGAAAAAAGTAGAACACAAAAATAACCCTTTGAAAACACCTTTTGAGAATTGAGTTTTATGAAAAACACCTTTTTTGTAAAATTTGTTAGGGAGCCCCCTCTTCGTAAAAACCCGAAAATAAAAAGACCCCCTCTGTAAATCTATCCTTTTAGGGTTTTTACGAAAAATCTTTCGTAAGAGAGAGGGTTATGGCGCCTCTCTCCCTCTTTCAGTCTCCTCCTTCTCCCTCTCACTGAAACCTTCAGTCGATCACCCCTCTCCATCGCACATCTTCACCTTCTGAGCCCTCCATCGACAACAACCTTTCCTCCTCTCCTCCATCTTCAAACAACTCATTCCCCCTTCCCGAACCTTCGCCCCCCTCCTTAAGAAGGGCACGATGAGGAAACTCAAGGGATCCGTTTTCACCCTTCCCCAATATCCTCTTCACTCTCTTTCACCATCCATTCTCACCCCAGCATCTTCTTTCCTCCTTCACGATCCATTTTTCACCTCTCCACTTGATCGCTTCCATCCCTCCATCCTCCTGTGTATACAACTCTTCTCCATTTCCTATTTTCCCTTCTTGTTTTATTTTCTCCACCATGTATTTATTCAGCCCCACCAATACGGGTTAATCCTGCAATGAAGGGCCAAGGTAAGTGTCGTCTCCTTCATTTTTCCTTTTTATGTTTCCTTAACCTTAACGCAACCATCGCGGTATCGTTTTGTTTATTGCAAAACTGACCTACGTATATGCAAGATTAACAGGTACGAATGTGTTCCAACAAGTTTTTTTTTTCTTTTCTTTCTTCTTTCTTCTTTCTTTTTTTTTTATTTTTTGCCTTTATTCCTGTTTTATTTCCAGTTGCTCCGATTCTTGCTTGATTTCTCGATTTTGACTTCATTTTGATTCCCTGTTTTAATCCCTCCCTATTCCTTTCTTCATACGGGAGTATTATTATCTGTATTTTCATTTTGGTTTTACATTCCAGGTTATATCCGATCCGAAATCCGTTGTCTATGTCAGTGGGTTTGTTTTTCTTTACAGAGGTTTGGTTTCCACCACCATGTTCTGAGTTAGTATGGCGACTACATTTGCTAGATTTGGAAATGTATGCATTTCAGAGGCTTCAATAGTAAAGATTTTGAGTGTTTTGGTGTTGAATCTCATCCAGAATCATCCAAACTGCCTCTAAGATTGGAGGCTTTCTTGTTTGTTTTTTTTTTCTTTCTTGATTTTCGATATTCCATGTGAATTTGATCCTGTAACATGAGCAGGATCATGTTAGTTTTATCACGCAGGTTGGCTAGTTGGAATCTGTCTAGCAAATGAGGGTTCTAAATTAAATAACATGTTCTTCTTTGGTTTATGATATGATCTTCTCTCAAACTAGGTCTACAATATGAATTATGGAATTATATTGCTCTGATATGTGATTTAATTAACTGGATGGGTTGTCGATCGTGCTTATGATTTCATTCAGACAGTAAATAGATTATATGTTGGTTTTGTCTCTCATTTCGCTTGATATAGCAAAGCCACATCAGTTTGGGCATATGGATTTTTCGGTGAATACATCTGCGCCTTTGAACGTAAGACATCATGCCTGCTGACTTTCTTTTGTTCCCCAGATCTATTGACATCAGTTTCACTGCCTGCATCTTTTAGAGGTAATAAATTTTATTCTCACCATCTTTCTCCGTGGGTAACAGAGACAACTTGGAGCAAATGTACAATTGATTCTGTGGAATTGGTGAAAGGATCATCATATTTCAAAATAGTTAGTTTGGATCATGGTTTCTAGCATTAAGGTCTGAATTTTTATCCTTGTAAACATTATTATTAACTTCTTTTTTAAAAAAAAAAAAAACAGTTTTATGGGATGCCTTTGGTCTGGTGGGTTGCTATATTCAAATTATATCTTGGTAGGGGGTAACCTGGGGAGTATGCTATGTGGAGGCTTATGATAGCCTCTTATTTTCATTGTTGATATAAATAAATGTTTTTCCAAATTCAATTATGAAAACAAGTTACATTATGAAGTTCACTCTTGGGACAAATTATATTGCAGGGCACTTCGGGTTCTATTTGTAAGAATAATTTGAGCAATAATACCTCGTACAAACCAAACGTAACCATGTCAGTTTTCTGTTTTTCAAGGAGCTGGACAAAAGGTTATTGCGAAATTAACAAAAGGGGTAGCATGACCTTGGTGGATAGCAACAGGGTCTTTGTTAAATCCACTGCTTGTGATGGTGCATGAGTAGAGGGTTTAAAGATATCAAGCAATTGGGGTGAATGAAAATTCCCTCATAAGACCAGTAAGAGTTGTCAAATACTTCATCAAAACGTAGGGGTACAGGTAAGTATCTTCATGGTTACAGGTTTTTTTTTCTTTTTCTTGTTTCTATTTCTGCAACAGGAAAATTTCGACTCTGATAAAAAAATAAATAAGAACTTGAGATAGATCATTTTTTGGAGATGCTATTCTTTATCAAACTATGGCTTGGTAAACAATTATTTTGACTCGGATCTTGTTGACATAACAGTTTTTAGATTGTTACATCTCACTCAATTTATGCCTAAGATCCCAACTTTTGGAGGTTGAGATAATAATTTCATTAGTTTGGACTTGAGTTTTATACTCATCTCCTTATTCTTTAATATTACTTCAGCCCAAGCATATTATAAATTTTGGGTGAGACTCTCAGTTACATAGGCGGAAAAGATTGATTATTGTGATGCCTCATATGGTGGGACTGTGAACGATGTTAAGGTCTTCCCTATCCAATTTGGTTTTACAAAAAAAAAAAAGAGGGAAAAATATTGTATCGAGGAAGAAATCTGTTTGTTGCAGTAAAAATTCATATTCCGCAACAATTTCGGCTTAATCATGTTCCTTTTAGTCAAATCCTGTAAAAATCTGAAAATCTTTCGAAAGAGGAATTTGCTGGAAAATTTGCATCATATGAAAGGGTTAAAATGTTCTTTAGTTCGTGCTTGTGATTTGAGGATGATACTGAACTGAGAGGAAATGAAATTTCCTACAAGTTTAGAAGTTGTTGCCTCGAGTAGGAACTCTTACTGATGCCTAATGAATTCTGTCAGGTATGACTCTGTTCTATTCAAATGATTCTTATCATTGAATTTATTAAGTGAATTAGACATTTCATATTACAGATGGACTCGTCACAGAGGTGTCTGAAATGGTTGTTCTGGAGGTCTGGAATAAAAAGAAAATCTGCTCAAACCAAACATCAATGCCCTAGCTGAGACCTTGCAAATGGCTGATTTCTATTTTGGACCATTATATATCAAAGACTGACTCGTTTGTCAGTTGAAACATCCTGGAATAACAGATGTTAATGTCCAAGTCAAGGCTATTTGTGAATAATTGATCCCTGTACAGTTTCGTCTATAATCTCCAAGGGGCGCAAAATTCGAGCTACCACAATGCTTGTTGTGATTTTCATGTTAACATTCATAGCAGTAACTATGCACCTTTAGTAGTGCTCAACTTTGATGAAGCCCTCATTGTCCACAGCTGCCATCATGCTATCTACAGCATATTCACCTTGAATATACCTTACATCCCCATTACACTGCTGACAATAGCACAAATGTGCTCTGTCAACACATTATCACATTACCCATTGTGTACCCATTTGTACACAGCTCTGGCACCTCTGCATCCCAATTTCAGCAGCCTGTGTACACCCATCTTACCTATATGCACTTCTGCTAATAGAAGGATTCTCGAAGCAGCATCAGGTGGTCGTGCAACTCTTCCTCTCCAAGCAGTATCACAACTGATAAATCATCGGTTTTGGCCCCCTGTTTTTATTGTATGTGAAATACCTAAGGGTTGATCCTGTGGTCGGTTGGTTTTGTATATGGGGTTATTAAGTCCCATTTTCTGGTGTTCTTCAATTGGCCAAGGCTTCAAAGAATGAATGAATGCTCAGTTTCTGAATAGACATGAAGGATGACTGATTCAAGGGTCTTCCAAGGATGCCTCTGATAATTGGTGTCACCATTAGGGCAACCAGCGGCTGCTATTGGTAATAATCATATCTGAAGTCTTTACATTATATTCATAATGTGCATTATGTCCATATTTTGACATCTGAATTACCCTTTCCTCTGAGTTCTACATATAAGCTTTACCATATTATCTCCAAATTCAGAGATAAAATCTGATTGCTATCATTACTGAGTAGGCTGGGTACATACATTAAATAAAGTATTTGTTGAGATATTAATACATAGTGTGTTAGATAATCTTTGGCAGTTAGTGTGTACAGTTAGTATGTATTAGCATTTGTGACAGCAGAGTGGGTTAACATTGTGCAAAGTGATCAAGTCTGTGTAGAGTATAGTGATTTGCGTTGGCAGTTAATCTATATCGAATAACTGTTAGTGAGTTAGTCTGCATTGATGTACAGGTCAGTTTTAGTTAAGCAATATATATTAGTTTGTGTTAAATGTTAAGCGTTAATATGATAAATTCAATCAGGTATAGGAGCATGTCAACAATCCTGTATTAATGGTGAACCAACCTCCCAGCTGCATATATGTCTATGACATTCATTCTCATAAAACCACTTTACATTGTATATCTCCTTGTTGGATTTTCTTCATCAACACCTATGCTACTTATATATCATGTGTAATATATACATATATATATGTGATCATACATATACCCATATATATATATATATATATATATATATATATATATATATATATATATATATATATATATATATATATATTGATATGTCTATATATATGAATACAAGTATATATATCCCCTCCCATCTTCTTCATCATATACATCTTGGCATATGAGTGTTTTACCATTGACATATATATACAATTCTCTTTTTCATACTAACCAAGTCTTTTGCAGGAGAACATGAGGAAAAGATCATTACTTAGAGTTGTAAATTTAAATTTCATGTATTGTAATAATTAGATCATTAAATGAGAATTTACATTTCCTGTTTTAGATAGAATGAATGAGCATTGTAAATATCATGAATTGCTTGTTTTCATGCATCTTTGCCCTTATTTCTCGAAATCTCACAATGGTAAAACACGAATGACACGTGCACCATTTCATAAGAGGTAGATTAATCCTAAGTTGATGATTTAAATCAATGGCCATAGTCAGGATGTAAACAAAACTTAGGATTTTTATCTTTTATAAAATAACACTGGATCCACACTGGATCCTCTTCAAAAATCATCATATTTTCAAATATTTCCTTCTTTTATTAGAGTTTAACTTAAAATTGGCTCAAAATATATACCAATGGCCATAGTCAGAGTATATTGAGAGTTAATTTCATTTTAAACTCTATAAAAGCACAAAAATATGTTTTATTCTTCACCTGAATTTAAATATAGATCATTATATAATACATTCAATAACCATAGTCAAGGATGTATTATATTTTCAATTTTATTTCAATTCATATAAAGAATAGAATATGATTTTCAAAATCCAATTTCAAAATTCTTTAAATTCATTCATCACTTAGGATAGAACTGCATCATGTTTTCAAAATTCCTTTTTCAAAACTCCAAGTGATGTAAATATCTTCTTCAATCAATCTTCAATTCTTGTAAAATCCAATTCATCTTTTCATTTTCAATTTTATTCCAATCTCAAAGTTCAATTTAACTTTGAGATTTCAAATTCATTTTATATTCAAAACTCTAATCAAATTCAAAGTTCAATTTAACTTTGAGATTCTTGATTCATCTTCTAAATTCCAAATTCAAGCTCCAAACTCAAGTCCAATTTCAAAAGTTCAAATTTAAACTTTGAGATTTCCGATCCATCTTCTGATTCAAAAATTCGAATTTGACTTTGAAATTCATTTGTATATTCCAAAAATTCAAATTCTAAATCAGGCTTCAAAGTTCAATTTAACTTTGAAGTCATCTTCTATTTCAAAAATCAAGTTTTATCCTCTTCCAATTTAAAATCAAAGTTTGAGATTGATTCTGAAATCTTACATTCAAATCTGGGTTTTCAGAACCCAGATCCATCTTCAAAGGTTCCATTTTGACTTTCAAAGTCTCAAAATCCAAAGTTAGAATTCAATCTCAACCCATTTTTAGGATCCATAATCCAATACCACTTTGGATCTCAGATTTCAAATCCAAATCCATTTTAGGATCCAAAAATTCAATTCTACTTTGGATCTAAGACTTCAGATCCAATTCCATTTTAGGATCCAAAAATCCAATTCTACTTTGGATCTAAGACTTCAGATCCAATTTCATTTTAGGATCCAAAATCCAATTCTGCATTGGGTCTCAGACTTCAGATCCACTCCATTCTATGATCCAGAGTCCAACTCTATCTTGGATCTCAGGCTTCAGATCCAGAATCCATCTTAGGATCCACAGTCCAACTCTATCTCGGATCTCAGATTCTAGAACCTAAACCCATTTTCAGACTCAAAATCCATTTAGGATCCAGAATCCGACTTCCACTTTTGGATCTCAGATTTCAGATCCAATTCCATTTTAGGATCCAGAACCCATTTTAGGATTCAGAATCCAATACCATCTTGAATTCCAGATCTTGGATCCAGAATTTAATTCCATTCCCAATTCTAGATTTCAAATCCAAATTCTATTTTCAGATCTGACCTGAACTTCTTAAACCCATTTCTATTTTTTATATCATTTAGATTTCTCAAATCCATCCTGATTTCAAATCTTAAATTCCATTTCATTTCAAGTTTATCTCTTCTCCTAAATCTAAATTCAAAGTCCATTTCCCACTTTGAAAACTTCATTTCCTTTCATTTCAAAGCTTCAAATCATTCTTTCTCAAAATCAAGATTTATTTTTCCAACTCTGATTTACTTCAAAGACTTAGAATTTCTCTGATCTATCTCAAGTTCTAAGTTAGATTCAATCATTTCTTCACTTCTTTATCAAGTTCATCTCAGAATACTTGGAAAATTTTCAAAACATCTTTCAAAAGAGCATACATCCTTGCATTTGCACAAGCATGATTCTTTGTGCATTTAGATCTTTAGGGTAAATTCTTAGATAATATTTAGGCAAAGAAAAAGGCATAGATTCAATCCTTGGTTCGATTACCCCTGGTAAAGGCGCCAGGAACGGTCGAACCTTGTACCGACGAGCGAATCTCGTCTCTCCATTTTCCCATAATATATTTCAAAAACGGAGGCGAGTAATTTTCTAAATATTTTCAAATTAAGGTCAAGTGAGACCCCACAAAAGAGTTCCTCCTCTCTCTTTCTTTCTTTTCTTCTCTCTTCTCTCTTTCTTTTCTTTCTTTTATTTTTCTCCCTTCAAAAAGGAGAAAAATAGAGGTTAGAAAAGGAAAAGAGAAGGAAGAGAGAGAAACCACAAGAAAGGAATTTTTTTTTTGCGATGATCACACCAAACCAACCCTTATTTAAAATATTTTTGAAAACCCACTTCAAGGTTTTATAGATTTTGCAATTCATTTTATAAAAACCCAATTCAATTGTTATTTAAATGGACATGATTAAATTAATTTAAAAGCTAAATTTTTTTAAGTACATTTTATGAATTAAAGTCTAAATTATAATAATGTATATTTAATTCTTCAATTCCAATAAAATTGGGCCTCGATATGACTCATAATTACCGATATACCCTTTTTCGCCAAAATACATGAAATAACGATATATTTTTCTCGTTTAGGCTCCAAATTCGAAGCGAACCCAAATGAATATAATATAAATCTAATCTACAAGTATTGAGGTTTGATTCATCATGGTTTGCCCAGAATCACATCGTAGAGCAAATCTACGTGATTCAGAATCTCAGAAAGCAATATATGCCAGATTTACGAGCAATGCTCATGCCGAAACAAGAAATTTTCCAACAATAGAATATATATCAATTAAAATTCTTTAGAAAAATAGTGGGTATTACAGTTATGGTGATTGTTGTTGATGTTGTCCTCTCTAAGCCGCTAGTTTATTCATACAGTATAAAGCAATGTGCCCAGGCTACTGGCACTGGTAGCAAACCCCCTTGAACATCAGACAAAAGCCTAGGATGGCTTTTGTTGCACTTACGATAGACTGATTGAGCCTTTCTCTACTGTTGCTTCTGCTAAGGTTGTCTCTGCTATGCGCCCTATTGACGTCCTTCTCGGGTTTGCTGCCTCTTGCTACCCTGCGCCTTCCCGCCTGTAAGTGGGTTCTTCCTCGTTGCACCAACTATTTTATCGTCTTTCTTCTGAGATCCATTTATGGACCTCTCTCACTCCTCCATCAGGATTGTAGCTGACTATCACCTCGGCTAAAGTAGTAGTCTGGCTTATCATCATGCAGACTTGAAGTATGTCCTTCAGTTCATGCATGAACTTGGTCGCCCTTGCCTTATCACTAAAGAACAAGTTCGGACAGCACTGCTCTAAGCTCTCAAATTTGGTGGTATAGTCCACCAAACTCATGCTTCCTTGAGTAAGCTCAAAGAACCACTATTGCATATGCTCCCAAGCGAAGGAGGAAAAATAGGTGTCCAAGAACTCCTCCATAAATACCTCCTAGGGAATCATGTCCACTTTGTCATACTTCACCCTTCGCAGGGTGTCCCACCACTTCTTAGCATCACCCTTTAAACAGAACGTGTCAAAAGCAGTCTTCCTGTCCTCAGGGACAGGTAGGACGTCGAACGCCCATTCAGTCTCCTCAACCCAGTTTTCAACTGCTTCTAGAGTTGGCGGATCCAACTTCAGAAATTGCTCATAAGTGACATTGTCGGGGTTTAGAGCAACCTCGATAGGATGGACACAAGTAGTTGTCTGTGCAGCCTGCACCATCTACGTTGCCTGCACTGTCATAGTCTCGGTCAGTGTGTGGAGGGCATTCATCATGAAATCTCTCTGCTCTTGCCAATCTGCGAGAGCACCAGCCAAAGTCGAAGCGTAGTTGCGGCGATATATCTAAAATATGAAAAATTTTAGAGAGTCATACCTTGATTGATCCTACCCTCTTAGGATTGATCTCGTACACTTATAATAAATACAATTATACAAGCAAATCACAATTTCTTAATTCATAATGCAAAAATTAAGAATTAAACCATGAATATATAAGAAATTAACATACTTTAATACAAGTATCTAATAGTCTTACCAGTGAAGGAGATTGCTTTAGAGCATGAGGTTGTGATCATCGCAAAAAAATTTCTCTTGGTTTCTCTATCTTCCTTCGCTTTTCCTTTGTAACCTTTATTTCCCTTTTGAAGGAGAAAATAAAAGACAGAAAAGAAGAGAGAAGAGAAAAGAAAAGAAGATATAGAGGAACTCTTTTGCGAAAGTCCCACTTGACCTTAATTTTTGAAAAGATTTTCAAAGATTACTCGCCTCCATTTTGAAATGTTTGCGGGAAAAAGGGAGAGACGGGATTCGCTCATCGGTACGATGTTCGACCGTTCCTGGCACCTTTACCAGAGGTAATCGAACCAAGGATCGAATTTATGCCTTATGCTTTGCCTTAATATTGTCTAAGAATTTATTCTAAGTCTAAGAATGCACAAAGAATCATGTTTGTGTAAATGCAAAAGATGTATGCTCTTTTGAGAATAATTTGAGAATTTTATCCAAAAGTTATTTTGAAGTTTATGAAGAATATGATGAAGAAATGGTTTTTGAAAGTTGAAGGCGGACTTGGAGAAGTTAGATTTTCTAACTTAAGATTTAGAATAGATCTTGAGTTTTGAAATAATCAAAGATTGAGATGAACCTAAATTTGAAGAAGGGAGTTTAGAAAATAAGAATTGAAAATCAAATATGGACTTCAAAAAAATGGATCTAGAATTGAGAGTCAAGATTGAATTTGAAAATAGAGTGGAATTTCTAGATTTAAAGTTTGAAATCAGAATGTATCTTGGGTCTAGGTGGAATTTGAAAACAGAATTGGATTTTTAGATCTGGATTTCAAGATAGATTTGAATCTGAAATCTGGAATCCTATTGGATCCGAAGTCTGAAATCCAAGATGGAGTTGAATCTGGAATTTGGAATCCTAAATGGAATTGGATCCGAAGTCTAGAATCTAAGATGGAGTTGAATCCGAAATCTGGAATACTAAATGGAGTTGGATCCAAAGTCTGTAATCCAGTATGAAATTAGAAGATGGATCTGGATTTTGGAAATCCAGATGAGATTTGAAGATGAATCTGGAAATTTGTAAATCCAGATGAGATCCGAAGAGGGGTCCGGGCTTTGGAAATATAGATGGGATTTGGATTTGGAGAACCTAGATAGAACTTGAAATGGGATTTAAGAAATGGATTTGGAATTGGTTTTAAAATCTAGAATTGGGAATGGAATTGGGTTCTAAATCTAAAATTTGAGATGAGCTTGGATTTTGAAAATCCAAATGGGACTGGTTGATGGATCTGGATTTTGGAAATCCAGATTTTGAATCAAAATTTGAGATTCAAAATCAATCTCAAAACCTTGATTTTGAATTGTGAATCAGGGCTCAATCTTTAGATAGAACTTTGAAAATATAAAGGATGAACTTGATTTTAAAGCTTGAGTTTTGAAATCAGAAGATAAAACATGAATTTCAAAGTTAAATTTAACTTTGAATTTTGATTTAAAATGCTAAATTGATTTTGAAATTGAATCCTAGAAATAAATTTTGGAACTTCAAAGTTGAATTGAACTTTGAAATTGAATTTGAATTGGAAATTGAATTTTGAATATAGAAATGAATTTGAAATTCCACAGTCAAATTGGACTTTGAAATTGAAGTTAGAATCTGAGAATAGAATTTGAATTTACGAGAGTTGAAAATTGATTTAAGAAGTGAAGAAGATATTTGAAGAATTATCACTTTGGATTTTGAAAAATAATGATGTAATTTTATCCTAAATGATGAATGAATTAAAGAATTTTGAAAATTGAATATTTGAAAAGCATATTTCATTCTTTAAATGAATTGAAATATGATTGAAAATATAATACATCTTTGACTATGGTCATAAAATGTATCATATAATAATCGTATTTAAATTCAAGCGAAGAATAAAACATATTTTTTGGGCCTTTATAGAGTTTAAAATCAAACTAACTCTCAATATATCCTGACTATGGCCATTAATATATGTTTTGAGCTAATTTTAAGTAAAACTCTGATAAATGAAGAAAATATTTAGAAAACATGATGATTTTTGAAAAAGATCCAGTATGGATCCAGTATTATTCCATAAAAGATGAAAATCCTAAGGTTTGTTTACACCTTGACTATGGCCATTGATGTGAATCGTCAACTTAGGATTTAATCACCTTTTATTAGAATGGTTCACGTGCCATTCACGTTTCCCATTTGTGAAATTTTACAATAAAGGGGAAAATGATATGAAAACAAGCAATTTTTGAGATATATGCATGCTTATATATTCTAATCTAGAGCTGAAAGTGTAAAATTCTCATTATAGTCTAGCTATTACAATTATTAAAATTACAATATCTAAGCTAAAACAAAATTTTCCATGTATTTTCTGAAGAAAAAAAATGATAGAGTTAGCATGAAACAGAATATGTTCACGGAAGGGAATCAGATTGGACTAAACTAAATATATTGATGAAGAAAACATATGTGATATGCTAAACGAATGTAAAAATGAATTCTAAATGTATATGAGATGTGTTGGGGCCATAGACAATGGAAGTTTAAGTGTTTACGAAGTGCTAAGGTGAAAGGTTTATGAAGGTGATAGCAGCAAGGTGCTGCTACGGGTTGGGTATAGAGCCATTGTGAATTATTTGAAATGTTTGGGGGTTGCGAATGGTGAAAGTTGTAGGTGGATGATGTAATTTGCAAGAGTTATTGTACAGGCATAGAAATCATAGCAACTCATTGAGTTACAGTGAAAGAGGCATGAGTTGCAGCAATTCTTTCAACTGCAGTGCACCCAAGGAAGTGACAACAACTCGGGGGTTGCAGCAACTCTAAGCATTATTGTGCAACCCGAAATGACACAGCAACTCTTGAAGTTGCTATGAAAGATGCAAAATACAGCAGTTCTTTAAACTGCTATATACTTCAGGGAACCACAATGACCCATTGGATTGCCGTGAGAAGGTAAAAGTCACGGCCCATAGTGGGTTGTGGCAGATCATGAAGCAAATGAGTGTGTGATTAGCAGGAGGTGACAAATGGGAGTATTGCTAGGCACGACACTACAGTAGTGGTAAGTGGTTTTTGGGTCATGCAATGACTGTTGTGCAAGTTGCAGAATTTACCAATGGTATCATGGTTGTATGTGGTAAGTGCAAAGTGGCAAGAGGTGAACAGTGCCTCTTGCAGGAAAAGAGGTGCATGCATGTGAATGCCATGAGGGATATCAACAAGTGGGTGTGTTATAGCCGTGCTAATGGATTGATGGGGGAGTTGAATAAGGTATTGGCAAATGGACGAGAGGCACCAGATGGATTTCACCCTCCACAACCTATGATTTCTGCAGATTCTTACTTACCTATTTCCAGGATTGAGCCCACAGATGGTGATGCCTTAGCATCCACCAGAAACATTTCAAACACAATCCCTGCAACTTATACCCAGATTCAACCTATCAGCAGAACGCAATATGATTTCAAAATTTCTCTGTCAATTGTCAATTCTTGGATTGCTATGATCTGAGTCATTCGAGCCCAGAGCTCTTCCTACCATTGATGAAGCTAAAACCGCAGGATTATGCTTATAGGTTATTGACCAAAAGAACTTTGTTTACAATTTTTGTTCTGGGAGGGAATGGTTGAGTATGTGGTAATGAAGAAGGTAAAACAATATGGGTTGGTAGTAAGTAAGCAAATACCTTAATGAATCAGATGAACATTACAGGAATTAGACAAATATCAAGTGATTGGAATAACAATTGAATTAAAATAAATAGAAAATGACTTAAGTAAACAAATAGTATATTCAAAGTAACAGATGGATGATGCAGATATCAGGCTATTGAAATAACAACTAGATTAAACCAGCAAACTAGTACAATAGATGAGTTAAGCGGATAGCTGATGGACTAGATGGACAGCAACCTAAAGCACCAAATGGGTTAACCATGCCTGGTTCCTATCAGGAATAAAGCATAGAGGATACGGTGATAACTTTAATTTGCTACTTGTGTTTGATGAGACACGGGGAGTTGCTACAACTGGAAGGGCATGTATGGGTTTGCAAATAAAACACTCGACCAAGGGCTGAAATTAAAAAAAATAAAATCCACCAAACTTAAACAGAAACCGATGAAAATAATTGGAAACAAAATCAACAAAATAAAAAACAAAATCAGATATGGGCTAAAATGTACAGATCGATAATTGGAAAAATCCACCAAACTCAAACAGAATCCGATGAAAATAATAAATTGTAAAATAAAAGAGGAAAAGACGATGTTGGAATGTAAGACGTTGAATCTAATATGCGATGAATGCAAATAAACCGAGGGAATTTGACAATAAATGGAGAGAAAAGAAGGAACAAAATAAAATAAAACCAGGAAGGAACTGTAGGAACGTGAATGCTCTGTTTGATATTGCACAAAAATGTTGATCGGTATTTGCTATATGCAGACTGACATCACAGTGGTGCTTTAATGGGGGTAACGAATAAGAGAATTAACAAAATAAGAAAATAACAGAAAAATGAGAAAAAGGGAAAATAAATAAGACAAAAACAAAAACAAAATGAAGAGAAAAACAATGGACGACAAATATTACTGTCAAACGAAACTGGAATGAAAGGAAATAAACAGAGGAAAGAGTCCATGTTTACCGTGAATTGATCCAATATGAGAAGTGAAAGGGATGTTCCTTCTGAATATTGTTATTTCTATATTCACCCGTATCCTTTCTGAGTGGTGATTGATCCTCAAATGAGAATTGCTAGGAAATTGATCGATCGTAGCCTTGCTGCAATGGTCGGCTTCCTCTGGCTGTGGTTTGAATCTCAAAGGAAGGAGCACTCCTTTGGCTCCTGGTGTGGATTGCTTCATGCAAAGGAGATTGAAAGGGGCGAGGCTTCTTCAGTGGCTTCCATAGGAGAAGGGAACCAGAGGGGAAGAAGAAGGAATTAAAAATCAATGAGAAAAGACGATGGTGGGATGAAAAGTTGTTGATGCCTGAAGAGAAGAGGGGTGCGGAGTGAAGAAGTGGTCTCTTCAACAACGCAGAAGGGAAGAGATCAAGGAAGAGGAGGGAAATTGAGAAGAAGAAGCCGTGGAGGGGTGAAGACAATCGTGAAAGAGAAGGAGGGTGTTGTGGTGAAAACAGATGATTTTAGAAGCCCCCCCTGTGGTTTGTTAAATAGGGGATGGAGGAAGGATCGAGAGCTTCAGGGAGAGAGAGAGAGAGAGAGAAGTATCGAGCGCAACAGAAAACCATTGCAGGTTTTTCAAAGGGGCTCCTCATTTTTTTTTCAAATTTTTCAATAATAGGCTCTTTCAAAAAGTTTTTTTCAAAAAGGGGTTTTTAGCAAAAGGGTGTTTTTCAAAAAAAGATTTTTGGTTAAAAGGGATCTTAAAACCTAATTTTTTCTGAATTTTTGAAAGAAAAACCCCGAAAACTTGAGGATTTTTAACAGATAGACCAAAATGAGGCATTTTGAAGTATTTTGAGATATAAGAAATTTTAAAATGAGATTTTTGATGAAAGTACTTTAAAGATGGCTCTGGGTCAAAATTTTTGATAAAACAGTAGAATTCGAATTGAGATTGGACTTTGTATTTAGAAAAAACTCTGAAAAAATACGAAGAAATTGATTTTTTTGATTTTTTTTTTAAAATAAGAGATTCAGTTTCAGAATTGGATCCGGATATCTAGATCCAGGATCGGGTCAGATACGAAAATTGAGTTCGGATTCTAGTAAATCTGGGAAATGAATGGAAATTTGATCAGAAATTGACCCAGTTTTTCAAAAGATGGGCCCAAGGGCAAAAAGGGAATTTTTAGATTTTTTTTTTGAAAATTTGTGGTGTCCACAGATGCCCCTCTTTGTTGCTAAGCCGATTATAAGCTGAGCTTAGCGGCAAAGAAGACACGCCAAATTTTCTTAAAAATTCCTCAGTCAAAGGTCTGAACTAGGTGTGGAAGAATTATTTTTGTAAAACATTATTCTCAGGTTTGGCACCTTATCCTGAAAGGTTTTTGGGAAGAAACAAAATCCTCAAGAAGAAAGTAATTTAGACAAAAGAAAAATGAAGAAAACGTGATGGGACTTTGGGATGAATATCCCAAAATGGTAAAAGGGAGAGATTTTGAAGAAGTCCCATGCCGGAGAAGAAATACTCTTAATTTTATAAAAGCAAGCAGCAAAAAGATATTAATGAAAGGATTTTGCATGAGAAAAGATGTTTCCTGGCAATCTTGGCAGTTTGATATCCTGAGGCTTTTTCCATAATGATCTTTCTGGCACCCTTTTTGAGTCATTAAGCTCTCTTGGGTTTTGGGGAAAGTTTATTACATCATCCTTTTATTTAGAGATGTCCTGGCTTTTCTTTTTTTTCTTCAGGGAAGGGTACGTCACAAACTCCTTCATCTTGGAGATGCTCCGATCCTTCTTTTTCTCAGGAATTATACTGGTTCATTGGTTGGAAATCTTTTGATGATAGCGGCAATCAAATATCTTTTAGGGTTTGTCAGAAGGCTCAGCACAGTCGCCTTCATCTTGACTGTGATCAGGACGTTCCCTGTAAGGATCTGTCACAAACTCCTTCATCTCGAAGATGATCCAAGTCTTCTTTGGCTCTAGGGGTCGAACTCGCATATTTGTCTTCATCTTGACAACAATTGAGAGATCCCTTTTGCAGATATTTGATTGAAGCTTAAATGAATGAGGAGATATGGATTGAGTGGATTCTTTTTATTGCTCAGGATATTTTCACTGTCTGATTGCCAGAAAATCGTCTTTAAACATGCGCCATAGTTATGATCAATATCGATTCACTTCTAGCTTTTCAACATCATTGAATATTTCTTTTGATAATCATACCAAGGATATTTCTTACATCCTCTTGGTTGATCAATAGAGAAAAGATTTGAATTTTATCCTTTTTTGCAAAAAAAAACTTCACCCTTTTGAGAAGAATACTAGAGGTAATCTGAGGTGATTCTTGTGTGCAGTAAAATATTGGAATCAACACATTTTTAGCAGATTGGCAAAGTTTTCGAGAATCCTTTGTGAAATAATCACTCAATATAGATTTTGATAGGACCTTTAGCTGAAATTTGGGAGAAATAATATAAGGCTTTAGACTTTGAAAAACTCGACCAGTAAAAACTGGATTTGGCAGGACCAACTAAATGGATTTGGGTAAAAAGGGTTTGGTAAAAGGATTTTTGGTAAAAGATTTTGGTAAAGGACCAGTGTTAAACTGGAATTTGAAGGACGAATTTGAGAAAAAATAGAATTTTTAAAGGATCAATTTTGAGAAAATTGGAATTTTGAAGGACCAATTTTTGAAAGACCAGTGTAAAACTGGAATTTTGAAGGACCAATTTGAGAAAATTGGAATTTTGAAGGACCAATGTAAACATTGGAATTTTGAAGGACCAATTGGAATTTGAAGGACCAGTGTAAAAACTGGAATTTTGAAGGACCAATTTGAGCAATTAGAATTTGGAAGGACCAATGAAAGCATTGGAATTTGATGAAGGACCAATTAGAATTTGAAGGACCAGTGTAAAACTGGAATTTGAAGGACCAATTTGTGAAAATTGAAATTTTTGAAGGGACCAATGTAAATATTTGGAATTTTGAAGGACTGAAATTTGAAGAATCAAATTTGAGAAATTTTGAAGGACCAATGTACACATTGGAATTTTGAAAGACCAGTGTAAAAAAATTGGAATTTAAAGGACCAATTTGTGACAATTGGAATTTTGAAGGAGCAATGCAAAACTAGAATTTTGAAGGACCAATTTGAGAAATTGAAATTTGGAAGGACCAATGAAAACATTGGAATTTTGAAGGACCAGTGTAAAAACTAGAATTTGAAGGACCAATTTATGAAAATTAGAATTTTGAAGGACCAACGTAAATATTGGAATTTTAAAGAACAGATTGGATTTTGAAGGACCAGTGTAAAACTGGAATTTTGAAGGACCAATTTGAAAAAATTAGAATTTTAAAGGACCAATTGGAATTTGAAAGACCAGTGTAAAACTGGAATTCGAAGGACCAATTTGTGAAAATTGGAATTTTTGAAGGGACCAATGTAAACATTAGAATTTTGAAGGACCAATTTGAGAAAATTGGAATTTTGAAGGACCAATGTAAACATTCGAATTTTGAAGGACCAATTGGAATTTGAAGGACCAGTGTAAAAACTGGAATTTTGAAGGACCAATTTGAGCAATTGGAATTTGGAAGGACCAATTAAAGCATTGGAATTTGATGAAGGACCAATGTGAGAATTTAATTTGATGAAGAACCAATGTTAGACTGGATTTGGAAGGACCAACGTGAGAATTGGATTTGATGAAGGACCAGTGTTAGACTGGATTTGGAAGGACCAACGTGAGAATTGGATTTGATGAAGGACCAGTGTTAGACTGGATTTGGAAGGACCAACGTGAGAATTGGATTTGATGAAGGACCAGTGTTAGACTGGATTTGGAAGGACCAATGTGAGAATTGGATTTTATGAAGGACCAGTGTTAGACTGGATTTGGAAGGACCAATGTGAGAATTGGATTTTATGAAGGACTAGTGTTAGACTAGATTTGGAAGGACCAATGTGAGAATTAGATTTGATGAAGGACCAGTGTTAGACTAGATTTGGAAGGACCAATGTGAGAATTGGGTTTTATGAAGGACCAGTGTTAAACTGGATTTGGAAGGACCAACGTAAGAATTGGATTTGATGAAGGACCAATGTGAGAATTGGATTTGATGAAGGACCAGTGTTAGATTGGATTTGGAAGGACCAATGTGAGAATTGGATTTGATGAAGGACCAATGTTAGACTGGATTTGGAAGGACCAATGTGAGAACTGGATTTGATGAAGGACCAATGTGAGAATTGGATTTGATGAAGGACCATTATAGAAGACTATGCTGTTTCTATGAATGGTTTCAGGATTATCCCTTATCCTGAATGGGAAACTCAGTTTATCCCTTAACCTAAAGGGGAAAAAAGGAATTTTGAAGATAATAAACCTGAAGCTTGAGATTTGGAAGGGATTAGCCGGAAGGCTGGATTTTGGAAGAAGGTATAACCTGGCAGTTGGGTTTTTGAAAAAGTCTGAGTCGGAACTCGGATATTTAAAAAGATGGACCAACCTGGGAGTTGGGTTTTTGAAAAAAAAAAGGGGAAGAGTCTGAGTCGGAACTCGGATATTAAAAAAGGAAGATGGACCAACCTCAGAGTTAGGTTTTTGGAAAAGGAAAGAATCCGAGTCAAAACTCGGATATTTTAAAAAGAAAGATAGACCAACCCGAGAGTTGGGTTTTTGAAAAAGAGAAGGAAATCTGAGTCGGAACTTGGGTTTTTAAAAGAAAGCTTTAATCGAAAGATTGAATTTTGAAAAATTGTCAGTGCGAGGACCGGATCTAGGATTGAGAATGACCAGTTTGAGGATTGAATTATTTGACTTGCAATGAAGAAGACCATCATAGTTAATTGTACGTGGTCTGATTTTCAGGATTAACCCCTTATCCTGAACGGGAAAAGAATAAAATTTAAGAAGAACTGATGAAAAGAGATAGAAATTGATGGAAGATTTGATAAAAATGGAGAAATTTTGAGAAATTTGATGAAAATTTGTCTTGAAAAAGAATTCTCATAGGTAGCATTATTGCTCCTATGAGGGGTCTTAGGATTATCCCTTATCCTGAATGGGAAAAGAATAAAATTTACAAATTTGACAAAATTGATAAAATTGATAAAAGGTTGATAAATAATCAAAAGAATTGATAAAAAATGATAAAGAATCAATAAAATTGATAAAATTGATAAAGAATAAGAATTAATGAAGAATTGACAAAGATCTGATAAAAATTGGTAAAATTTGGTGGAAAATTTGAGGATATTTGGAAGATAATGAAAGACTTCAGGATTATCCCTTATCCTGAAGAAAGAAGGACCTCGCAGGACAAGGTTCAGGTTTATCCCTTAACCTGAGAGGGAAAATTCAGGTTTATCCCTTAACCTGAGTGGAAAAATTAAGAATAAAGGAATACCTCATGGGAAAGAGGCATCAGGTTTATCCCTTCAACTGAAAGGGTAAAAGAAATAGAATAAAGATTGACAAAAATTGAAAGAATTGATGAAAAATCAATAATAAAGGATAAAAATTGATAAGATTGACAAAAGATTAAATGAAATTTGAGAAAAGAAAAAAGTTTGTTTGATCCTGCCTGCACGTGGGATCTTTAAAGTGAGTTGAGAATGTTTATGAGAAAATCATTTTGGGAAGAGAATCAACTGTGAGGTTGATCCATACGGGAACTTATCTTTGAAGAAAAATCAACATGAGGGTTGATTTTGAAGAGGGATCAACATGAGGGTTGATTTTAGAAAACAATAGTTCGAGACTAAAAAAGGAGGATCAACACGATGGTTGATTTTGAAAAAGATTGGACCAAAATTTTGAATTTTTTGGTGATTTTGACAAAGATTTTGCCAAAATTTTTCAGATTTTTACAATTTTGAAAAACCCTTATAGGTAATATCATTTCTCTCATGGATGATGTCGGGATTGTCCCTCATCCTGGAAAGAATAGGATTTTGATGGCAAAGAAAATTTTGAAGTGTAAATGTAATTTTAACAATAAAAGATGCCCCAATATGGCAAAAGAAATAAGAATCAAACTCCAAAGACATGAAGGAAATTGACATTTCATTGATAAGCAAAGACTGAAAACAAAACTTAAATATTTACAAGCATGCGATAAAAGGATCACAAAAGATTGGGGCTTACTTGCCCCTACAAGATGACTGCTAGAAGAGAGAAAAACAGAGAAACTTTTGGTATCATTAGTTCTTGAAGTGGTCCGGAAAAGGCTTGGTCAGGACAACGGGTTTCTCTTCATCTTCGTTCTCTATCAAAAGTTTTTTATTGATGCAGTCCTTGATGATGTTCTTGAGCACAAAGCAGTGTTCGGTATCGTGCCCCACTGCTCGGTGGAACTTGCAGAATTTGTCTTTTCATTTTTCCAGGGAGACCAGAGGATCAACAACTCTTAGAAGTTTAACCATATCTTTGCTTAACATATATTCAAGGACCTGTTCGAGGGATTGTTCTAGAGCAATGAACTGGCGGTCGTAACCCCAATCATCATGTTTTACCTTTTCCTTCTGTTTGGCTAGAATTGGCTTGTCATTCTTCTTGAAGGGTTCCTCTTGCTGACCTGTCTGTTTGTTTTTGCCATCCTTGTTGCTACTGCCGCCAGAGTTGGCCGAGAAGGTATAATTTGCCTTCTTTTTGGAATCTTGACTGCTCTTGATGAGGGTGATGCCTTCATACATCCCATTGTCCATCCTCATCTTGAGCCACTCAGCTCGTTTAATAAGTTCGATGAATAATTTTGATGGGTAGGTGGAAATAAGGCTCCTGAGAGGTTGAGAAAAATTGTTCATGATAACTTGGAGTGCGTGCTCCTCTGAGATGAGGGTTCTCATTTTATTGCATGTGTCTCTCCACCTCTGAATGAAGTATATGGCCTTTTCTTTGTCCTTTTGTTTCATATTATACAAATGATTGAGGGTTGGCAGTGCCTCAGTGTTAAACATGAATCTTTCCACAAACAGATTAATGACCTTGTCAAAATCTTGTAGCTCAACGAGGTTGATTTGTTATGCATACCACTTAGCCGCTATGCCTTCGAGACTGCGCAGGAAGCATAAGAAAAGAGCACGGTTGTCTTCGCTGAATCTAACACATTCTGCAAAAAACATTGCAAGATAGGCCTTTGGGTTGCCAGATCCATCAAATTTAATGAATTTTCTGGGGAGGTCTTACAAGTTGTTGTCCCCATCTAAACTGAGGTAGAAGTCTTGCCTGGTATATACTTTCTTTTCCTTATCTCAGATTTGCAGATCCTTGACCATCTTAGTTAGTGCTTTGATTGAATCTTCTGCCCGGACCCCATCTCTAAGCTTGTTCACTGATTCAGGCTCTTCTGTCACCTTCTTGGGTTGTCGCAGATGTCTTGAGATGAACACAAAGTGTTCTTCCTCGGAATCCTCCTTTGTCGATTCTGTACCCTCAGAGGTGATATCCTTCTGAACTTTCTTCTTGCTGATCCTGACATGTTTTTTTATTGGCTTTCTCTTGATCTTGTTCTTAGAGGATGTTTTCTTCGAACCTGCCCCAGCTTGTTCGGACATCATTTTTTCCATCATCTTTTGAAATATTTTGTACATTGCTGGGTCAACATCATCCTCTTCTCAATCATGTCTTCGGGACAATCTGGGAGAGTTCACTTCCTCTGCTTCACTGTCATTGCCTTGTTGAGCTGCTCTCCTTCCTGCTCTCGTTTGAACCATGATGGAAAGCCTGATGTTTTCTGTAGAATAAAGGAAGGGTTCATACCTTGGGGAATTTTTGAAAAAAAAAAAGAGAGATGATGAAGGAGATTTTAAAAGATTTGAGAAGAGGTTTCTCGATAAAAGAGATCTTAGATAAGAAAATAAAACTTTGAAGACATATTTGAAGATGAATGACAAGACCTTGAATATTTTGAAAATTTGCAGGCAGGATCAAAAGAATTAAATAAATCAGAAAAAAAGAGAAGAAAAATACGTCTGGACTTTTGAAAGATAGGAAAAAAAACTTAAAAGAATGTCCAGGGCTTAAGAAAATTATGAAAGAATAAAGAAATGAGAAATATACAAACCTGGATTTTGAAAAATAAAGAAAAATTTGAAACAAATATCGAGGGTTTTTGAAAAGATGAAGTAAAATAGGATTTTACATGATAATATCTAAAAAAAATCAAATTATACAAGCAATGATGCACAAAATAGCACTCCCTATAAGCTGACTCTAAATGTGATATTTGAAAAGGCTCGTAGGACCTTAATCCTAACTCTAAGGTTCAGATCATCTGATTTCAATCAAGATACGCCGATATACTCAAGTTGAAGCTCAAAGTACATGGCATAAGAATATTTCTCCGATTCTAAGGTAATGGCTTCCCAGCATCCTTGAGCACCTACCGATATACCTCGAACTATGGCCCTTAGGTACGTGGTAGGGGGCGCTAACCCAAATAAGTGGTTCAGTTGTGAGGCTCTCTCCCGAACTATGATTCAGTGAGACAGCCCAACAATATGAAGACCGGGACAACATAAGTAGGGATGTTTTCAAAAACATGTTCAATCATGCAAGAAATCAGATGGCTCTAATGCAAGTCCTAAAGAGATAGAATTTAAATAAAGAGAAGCACACACTTACATACATTATTTGCATTCAATCCCTAGAATTGAGAAGAGTTGTATTTCAGACCTAAGTCTAATGTGAACATGGAATAAACTCCTCAATATGGTCTTACCAAACCATACTTAAATCCTATATGCATTATGTCAGCTAGGACAGAGTCTAGGCTCCTAAGGTTTGCATTAAAATGAAGCTGACATTTGAAGAATAAAGACTTAGACAATATCAAAGCAAAACAAAGGCATAGATTTGACCGAACGAAGACGAGTCCCATCACGGTCACCAACTTCTGTGATCATCGCAAATTTTTGCCTCTTGGTTTCTCTCTATTCTTTCTCTTTTCCTTTCTAACCTCTATTTCCCTTTGAAGGGGAAAATAAAAGACAAAAAAGAAGAGAGAAAAGAAAAGAAAAGAAAAGAAAAGAGAGAGGAACTCTTTTGCGAATGTCCCACTTGACCTTAATTTTTGAAAAGATTTTAAAAGATTACTCGCCTCCGTTTTGAAATATTTGCGGGAAAAAGGGAGAGACGGGATTCGCTCATTGGTACGAGATTCGACCGTTTTTGGCGCCTTTACCAGGGGTAATTGAACCAAGGATCGAATTTATGCCTTTTGCTTTGCCTTAATATTGTCTAAGAATTTATTCTAAGTCTAAGAATGCACAAAGAATCATGTTTGTGTAAATGCAAAAGATGTATGCTCTTTTGAGAAGAATTTGAGAATTTTATCCAAAAGTGATTTTGAAGTTTATGAAGAATATGATGAAGAAATGGTTTTTAAAAGTTGAAGACGGACTTGGAGAAGTTAGATTTTCTAACTTAAGATTTAGAATAGATTTTGAGTTTTGAAATAATCAAAGATTGAGATGAACATGAATTTGAAGAAGGGAGTTTAGAAAATAAGAATTGAAAATCGAATATGGACTTCAAAAAAATGGATCTAGAATTTAGAGTCAAGATGGAATTTGAAAATAGAGTGGAATTTCTAGATTTAAAGTTTGAAATCAGAATGTATCTTGGGTCTCGGTGGAATTTGAAAACAGAAATGGATTTTTAGATCTGGATTTTAAGATAGATTTGAATCTGAAATCTGGAATCCTATTGAATCCGAAGTCTGAAATCCAAGATGGAGTTGAATCTGAAATCTAGAATCCTAAATGGAATTGGATCTGAAGTCTGGAATCTAAGATAGAGTTGAATCTGAAATCTGGAATCCTAAATGGAGTTGGATCTGAAGTCTGGAATCCAGTATGAAATTAGAAGATGGATCTGGATTTTGGAAATCCAGATGAGATTTGAAGATGGACCTGAAAATTTAGAAATCTAGATAAGATCCGAAGAGGGGTCTCGGCTTTGGAAATATAGATGCGATTTGGATTTTGGGAACCCAGATAGAACTTGAAATGGGATTTGAGAAATGGATTTGGAATTGGTTTTAAAATCTAGAATTGGGAATGGAATTGGGTTCTAAATCTAAAATCTGAGATAAGATTGGATTTTGAAAATCCAAATGGGACTGGTTGATGGATATGGATTTTGGAAATCTAGATTTTAAATCAAAATTTGAGATCCAGAATCAATCTCAAAACCTTGATTTTGAATTGTGAATCAGGGCTCAGTCTTTAGATAGAACTTTGAAAAGATAAAGGATGAACTTGATTTTAAAGCTTGAGTTTTGAAATCAGAAGATAAATCAGGAATTTCAAAGTTAAATTAAACTTTGAATTTTGATTTGAAATGCTAAATTGATTTTGAAATTGAATCTGGGAAATGAATTTTGGAACTTCAAAGTTGAATTGAACTTTGAAATTGAATTTTGAATATAGAAATGAATTTGAAATTCCAAAGTCAAATTGGACTTTAAAATTGAAGTTAGAATCTGAGAATAGAATTTGAATTTACGAGAGTTGAAAATTGATTTAAGAAGTGAAGAAGATATTTGAAGAATTATCACTTTGGATTTTGAAAAAAAATGATGTAATTTTAACCTAAATGATGAATGAATTAAAGAATTTTGAAAATTGAAAATTTGAAAAGCATATTTCATTCTTTAAATGAATTGAAATAAGATTGAAAATATAATACATCTTTGACTATAGTCATAAAATGTATCATATAATAATCATATTTAAATGCAAATGAAGAATAAAACATATTTTTGGTGCCTTTATAGAGTTTTAAATGAAATTAACTCTCAATATATCCTGGCTATGGCCATTGATATATGTTTTGAGCTCATTTTAAGTTAAACTCTGATAAAGGAAAAAAATATTTAGAAAACATGTTGATTTTTTAAAAAGATCCAGTATGGATCCAGTATTATTCCATAAAAGATGAAAATCCTAAGTTTTGTTCACACCTTGACTATGGCCATTGATGTGAATCGTCAACTTAGGATTTAATCACCTTTTATTAGAATGGTTCACGTGCCATTTGTGTTTCGCATTTGTGAAATTTTACAATAAAGGGGGAAAATGATATGAAAACAAGCAATTTTTGAGATATATGCATGCTCATATATTCTAATCTAGAGCTGAAAGTGTAAAATTCTCATTATAGCCTAGCTATTACAATTATTAAAATTATAATCTCTAAGCTAAAACAAAATTTTCCATGTATTTTCTGAAGAAAAAAAATGATAGAGTTAGCATGAAACAGAATATGTTCACGAAAGGGAATTAGATTGGACTAAACTAAATATATCGATGAAGAAAACATATGTGATATGCTAAACGAATGTAAAAATGAATTCTAAATGTATATGAGATGTGCTTGGGGCATAAACAACGGAAGCTTAAGTGTTTACGAAGTGCTAAGGTGAAAGGTTTATGAAGGTGATAGCAGCAAGGTGCTACTACGGGTTGGGTATAGAGCCATTATGAATTATTTGAAATGTTTGGGGGTTGTGAATGGTGAAAGTTGTAGGTGGATGATGTAATGTGCAAGAGTTATTGTACAGGAAAGGAAATCACAACAACTCATTAAGTTGCAGTGAAGGAGGCATGAGTTGCAACAATTCTTTCAACTGCAGTGCACCCAAGGAAGTGACAACAACTCGGGGGTTGCAGCAACTCTAAGCATTATTGTGCAACCCGAAATGACACAGCAACTCTTGAAGTTGCTATGAAAGATACAAAATACAACAGTTCTTTAAACTGCTATATACTTCAGGGAACCACAATGACCCATTGGATTGCCGTGAGAAGGTAAAAGTCACGGCCCATAGTGGGTTGTGGCAGATCATGAAGCAAATGAGTGTGTGATTAGCAGGAGGTGACAAATGTGAGTATTGCTAGGCACGATACTACAGTAGTGGTAAGTGGTTTTTGAGTCATGCAATGACTATTGTGCAAGTTGCAGGATTTACCAATGGTATCATGGTTGTATGTGGTAAGTGCAAAGTGGCAAGAGGTGAACAGTGCCTCTTGCAGGAAAAGAGGTGCATGCATGTGAATGCCATGAGGGATATCTACAAGTGGGTGTGTTATAGCCGTGCTAATGGATTGATGGGGGAGTTGAATAAGGTATTGGCAAATGGACGAGAGGCACCAGATGGATTTCACCCTCCACAACCTATGATTCCTGCAGATTCTTACTTACCTATTTCCAGGATTGAGCCCACAGATGGTGATACCTTAGCATCCACCAGAAACATTTCAAACACAATCCCTGCAACTTATACCCAGATTCAACCTATCAGCAGAAGGTAATATGATTTCAAAATTTCTTTGTCAATTGTCAATTCTTGGATTGCTATGATTTGAGTCATTCGAGCCAAAGCTCTTCTTACCATTGATGAAGCTAAAACTGCAGGATTATGCTTATCTATTAACCAAAAAAACTTTGTTTACAATTTTTGTTCTGGAAGGGAATGGTTGAGTATGAGGTAATGAAGAAGGTAAAACAATATGGGTAGGTAGTAAGTAAGCAAATACCTCAATGAATCAGATGAACATTACAGGAATTAAACAAATATCAAGTGATTGGAATAACAATTGAATTAAAATAAATAGAAAATGACTTAAGTAAACAAATAGTATATTGAAAGTAACAGATGGATGACACATATATCAGGCTATTGAAGTAACAGCTGGATTGAACCAGCAACCTAGTACAATAGATGAGTTAAGCGAATAGCCGATGGACTAGATGGACAGCAACCTAAAACACCAAATGGGTTAATCATGCCTGGTTCCTATCAGGAATAAAGCATAGAGGATACAGTGATAACTTTAATTTGCTACTTGTGTTTGATGAGACACAGGGAGTTGCTACAACGGGAAGGGCCTGTATGGGTTTGCAAATCAAACACTCGACCAAGGGCTGAAATTAAAAAAAACAAAATCCACCAAACTCAAACAGAAACCGATGAAAATAATTGGAAACAAAATCAACAAAATCAAAAACAAAATTAGATATGGGCTGGAATGTACAAATCGAAAATTGGAAAATCCACCAAACTCAAACAAAAACTGATGAAAATAATAAATTGTAAAATAAAAGAGGAAAAGATGATGTTGGAATGTAAGATGTTGAATCTAATATGCAATGAATGCAAATAAACTGAGGGAATTTGACAATAAATGGAGAGAAAAGAAGAAACAAAATAAAATAAAACCAGGAAGGAACTGTAGGAACGTGAATGCTCCATTTGATATTACACAAAAATGTGAATCGCTATTTGCTATATGCAGATCGATATCACAGTGGTGCTTTAATGGGGGTAATGAATAAGAGAATTAACAAAATAAGAAAACAACAGAAAATGAGAAAAAGGGAAAATAAAGAAGACAAAAACAAAAACAAAATGAAGGGAAAAACAATGGATGACAAATATTACTGTCAAACGAAACTGGAATGAAAGGAAATAAATAGAGAAAAGAGTCCATGTTTACCGTGAATTGATCCAAATTGAGAAGTGAAAGAGATGTTCCTTCTAAATATTGTTATTTCTATATTCACCCGTATCCTTTCTGAGTGGTGATTGATCCTTAAATGCGAATTGCTAGGAAATTGATCGATCGTAGCCTTGCAGCAATGGTCAGCTTCCTCTGACTGTGATTTGAATCTCAAAGGAAGGAGCACTCCTTTGGCTCCTGGTGTGGATTGCTTCGTGCAAAGGAGATTGGAAGGGACGAGGCTTCTTCAGTGGCTCCCATAGGAGAAGGGAACCAGAGGGGAAGAAGAAGGAATTAAAAATCGATGAGAAAAGACGATGGTGGGATGAAAAGTTGTCGATGCCTGAAAAGAAGAGGGGTGTGGGGGTGAAGAAGCGGTCTCTTCAACAACGCAGAAGGGAAGAGATCAGGGAAGAGGAGGGAAAATCGAGAAGAAGAAGCCGTGGAGGGGTGAAGACGATCGTGAAAGAGAAGGAGGGTGTTGTGGTGAAAACAGATGATTTTAGAAGGCCCCCTTGTGGTTTGTTAAATTGGGGATGGAGGAAGGATAGAGAGAGAGAGAGATGTATCGAGCGCAACGGAAAATCGTTGCAGGTTTTTTAAAGGGGGCTCCTTTGTTTTTTTTTTTAATTTTTCAATAAAAGGCTCTTTCAAAAAGTTTTTCTCAAAAAGGGTTTTTTAGCAAATGGGTGTTTTTCAAAAAAAGTTTTTTGGTTAAAAGGGATCTTAAAACCTATTGTTTCCCAAATTTTTGAAAGAAAAACCCCGAAAACATGAGGATTGTTAACAGATGGACCAAAGTGAGGCATTTTGAAGTATTTTGAGATATAAGAAATTTTAAAATGAGGTTTTTGAGGAAAGTACTTCAGAGATGGCACTGGGTCGAAAATTTTGATAAAACATTAGAATTCGAATTGAGATCGTTCTTTGTATTGAGAAAAAACTATGAGAAATACGAAGAAATTGATTTTTTTATTTTTATTTTTTTTAATAAGAGATTCTGTTTTAGAATTGGATCCGGATATCTAGATCTAGGATCGGGTCAGATACAAAAATTGAGTTCGGATTCTAGCAAATCTAAGAAATGAATGAAAATTTGATCAGAAATTGACCCAGTTATTCAAAAGATGGGCCCAAGGGCAAAAAAGAAATTTTTAGATTTTTTTTGGAAAATTTGGGGTATCCACAGAGGCACAACTTGCTGACATTCTTGGAAATGACTCAATCACTAACATGGACTTTTGGTACAAAAAGATGATTGAATATAAGATTTTGTGGTGTGCTCTCATACCAAACATGTAACGACCCCAACTCATACCCATAAAAAAGTAGCAATTTTTTTTTTAAGTGCGGAAATATTTCTAGAAACCTGAGGCCTTTACAGTTACAACACATCTACAATCACCAGACATCTTATACTCATTTTTCAAACCAAAACAAACTTTATTTATTTAAGTGCATATAGTATTAGATATAAGCAAATGAAATATAAATAAAGTAGAAAGAAGAGTCATGTTGTACAAAAGAATCTGCCAAACAATCATGTAGTTCTCTCGTAGTTCCTCTCAAAAGCAAGTTGCCTCACTTGGCCTCTAAGACTGCGAAAAACACAAAAGTAGGGGTGTTAAAATCGAAATATTTTGTGTATGAATTCCTCTAATGAAACAAATAAGTAAAAAAAATATAGATCAGATTCATATAACATTTTAAATTAATACCATAATAATAATTTCATAATTCAAGTAATTACATCATAAGTAAGAGAACAACTAAATATGCATGATCTAATGCATAGCAGAAATATGCACGATTTCTATGCACATGCATGAATAAATTATTATATTTTATCAGAGTTTTCTTTTCATATGTATGTCCCTATTAAATGCATATTATTTAAGTTCTTTTTTTGTTTATTACCATTGCCTATGGATACTCCAAACGGGTAGAATTTTTCGAGGTCAAGTAGGGTTCCCAGAGTAGCTTAGCACACAAGTTGTATTTTATTGTTGGGTTCTAAACTTAACTCTCGACCGAAATAGCATTCAGAACATAAAACCTTTACATCTAATGTCGGGACACTAAGGAACTCCACATCCACAAGTGTCACTTTCTTAGTATACACAAACAACAATTGTGTCTACATACCACCCCGAGGTAAAGTGGCAGATTCTCTCTAAAATTGTGACTAGGAGAAGTACCTCAATATCGTGTTCAGGGGTAACAATAACACATACAAAGTTTTAGTATCATTACGGTTCCCCAAAACCGAAACTCTAAGAGTCTTATTCTAAAGACAAGATATCTTAGAACGTATATTATATTGTGCTTTTTCTTTATGTTCTTATTAATACTCATTCATTAATTTGTAATTCAGTACGCAAAATTAATAACATAAGTTTGTAAATTTAAATGCAAGGCTCATCACAAGACCACAAGCCCACAAGCCATGAAAATATAAAACAATGAAATATAGTGAAACAATATCAAATATGACTTTTGTGATGCATTCAAATAAGTAAAGAAGAAGTAACCCAAGCTCAAGGCTCACACAACCTATAATGATCCATTATTCAATAATTGATGATGCATTATGTGCAAAAATCATAACAACATGCCATATATGCAATGATGTCACATGCTTTCAAATGCACATTCATACATATCAATTTAACAATGTGCATGAACTACAACATTCAGATGCATGTATTCGCAATCTCACGCCATTTACATGCTTTTATTCATGAATCATTTTAATTAAAATATATGAACATTCATGCAATTACGTTCATGCGAAAAACACATCAATATCATGTATATACATGCACTTGAAATAAACTTTAAAATAACATATTGCCAAAGCATGTCATATCAAGTCAAAGCATGTGAACAATTCCATTCTTAGCACATATTAAAATCAAAATACATAAATTTAGAATTCTAAATTTAAGCAACCATAAGGTGTTAAAATAAATTTTGAAGTAGGCTGATCGAGCCTAGTTAACCCAGTCAACTGGGGTTCAACCCTGACCCAGTTGAACCCAATTAGTTGGGTGCCACAGACCACCCACTGGCCATACAAACAAATCTTTATATTATTATTATTTTTTTATCAACACCCAGCCAACCTAGTCGGTTGAGGCTCGGTTCTAGCCCAGCCAACTCAGTCGGCTGGGCCTGGCAGTCGCTACACAGGCCCAGACTAGGCCTATGGGCACCCTACCAAGGCCTGACAGTCAGCCGGGTACCACTTGGCTAGGCTGCCAGCCAGCCCAACTAAAAAAAAAAATTAAACATTTTTTTTTGTAAAGGGGCTGCTCAGCTAGCACAAGGCCAGGTCAAGCCTGGTCTGACCAACCGAAGTGAGTTTGGTTGGTCTGTCGACCAGACCCTAACTAAGTCCTAATAGAGCCTGGCAAGTCAGGCCAACCGAATAGGGTTCGGCTGGTCTGACAACCAACCCACCTGAAAAAATATTAAAACATTTTTTTTGAGTCTGCCCAACCGAGCCCCACACGACTGGGCTGAGAAAGCTTGGCAGGCCTGGCAGGGGTTGTCAAGCCTACACCTGTTAGCCGACTACTGGACCAATTTGGATGCTGTCCCTAGTAGCGTGTTGGGCCTGTTCGAAAGTCCGGTAAAACAACATAAAAAAATAGGTATGCTTGTTGTTATGCATGTGTGAGCAAGCTTATCATAGAGGTATGCATGAATGTGCATATGCATGCTCAAGTTACATGTATAGGAAAAATTTTTATATCCCAAGTATGCATGAGTTTGCCTATTTACAATCAATTATACATGCATGGACAAAATCATATTTTAAGCATGCATCCATATGCATAATCACACTCAATAAGATAAGCATGTTCATATTTGCATAGATTCATAATGCAACAATGATGCTTGTGCAGATTTTCTATTATACATGTATGTACCACCAAATTCATTAGCAAAAATTTATGTATATACTAATGATTGCATGCAAATTTTCAGATTTTACATGCTCTAAATCTGGGCCAGATTTGTGCATGTTACAAACATGGCAAATTTGTCCCGATTTAGAGATTCTCGAATACTAACACAAATATTGGTATTTTTTCCAAAATAAATTTTGAAAAAGAGAAGCATAAAACCCATGTTAGAATAAATATCTAAATTTACTATTTTTCTATAGAATTTTAATAAAATATTACATGAAAATCTAATCCATATTCAATTTCTCACTTGAGTAAAGAGAGAAAACCCATACCTTTATCGTAGATAAAAAAAGAACAAGAAAACAATGGTGAAAAATGTGGACAGCTGGAGAAGATGGCCTTCTTCTCCCCTTCTTCTTTTCCTTCATTTTCTTCTCTTTTCTCTCTTTTTCCCTTTTTGCTTCTCTTTCTCTCTCTCTCTCTCTCTCTCTCTTTTGAGGTTTAAATAGGCCAAGAAGGGGTGATGCCCCCCCCCCCCACGAGCCCCTTCTAGATAGGCTAGAGATAGAGAGTTTCCTTTTTTTTGGGACTCTCACACCCTTATTTCCAAAAATTTTGAAATTTCTTTAAGTTGACTTTTCAGAGTTTTTAATTTTTGAAAGTCTGTTCTCAAACCTTCTTTAGCCTTCTTAGGCATATATAAGGACTCTATCAAGGAGTCCTAAATAACCATACAAATTAAAATTTAAAACTAATTAATTATTAATTATTAAATAATTAATAATTATTTAGAGGCTTTCAAAAGTTACCATAATAACTTGGGAGACTTCTTAACATTACTTAACTTTAATTTAAAGCTATCTAATGAATTTAAAGTTAGAAATTCATTGGGCATCAGTTTGGATCTAGATCTGGATCTAAGATCCAAATTTATCTCAAAAAAATCTAAATGGGTCTTTGGCGGGATCAATACTAGATTAATATGGGTCTTGGATAAAGTCCAAATTCATATTATTTTAGATCAAAATCATCGGATCTAGTCTAATCCAAATCCAGATCTGAACCGACAAACTGTTCATTTTTTGAAAAAACACGATTTTTGGGTCAACCGTAACATAAATCCGAAAAAGTAAAATACCGTTACACTTAGAATTTCAAGATGTATCTAACGATGTATAATTCAAATTTTGTCTATAAAATTTGTCTAAAAATAACCTGAATTTTGCTCAAATTTAAATGTTAAAAATAAAACTTTTCTCACGTTTTAAGTAGCTCGTTTAGGCCTTGAAAATGAGACCTGGGCCAAGCTCAGACTCAAAAGCATTAGCCTAAAATCGAGAATCTACCAATTTTTTTCTTCTTTACTTAAAAATACGAGATATTACACAAGTAAACATCACCACTAAATAATATTGATTCTATATTATCATTCAAAATATCTATCTATATTTATTGGCTATGTTTGAAGAATAACTATACCAAAAGCTCAATAACTCTTCTGCATAATCAATTTTATGAGATATCAAAGCTACAAATTTGTTAAAGCTATTATTTTTGGAGATCAATATAATTCTCCAATTAGTGTGATCGGTGTTACGGTAGTGTATGTTAACTTTTTTATATGCCTTCATTAACTGTCTACCCCAACCACACAATGTATCATTCATCTAATAAAAAATCATGTGAAAAAAGGTCATCCATATATACTTCATACATTCAATTAATATAATTACCTACAATAACCACTCTAAAAACCAACTACTTATAATAACCCTTAACCCCTATTTAATACTTCTGCACAATCAACTCTATCCCCATTGCGCTAACACAAAAATATTGAATATTAATTAAAAGATAAGTAAATAAATATAAATTATTTACAACACAAACAATATATATATATATGAAAAACCGTAAACGGTAAATTCGGTGGCAAATATTAAATTAAACATAAGAAAACATATGAAAAATAATTACAACAATGAAATACAAATACACATGAGGTTATTAAATACTCATTTATAAAATATGAAAAAAGTTTAGAATGAAATAAAACAATATTGCCTATATGAAACTCACATTTTGACTGAGAAAGTCAATGAAAAGGATATTGCAACCTTATCAAAATACAAAAAAATTCACGAAAATAACAAAATTAGAGAGAGAAAATATTGAGGGTTCTAAAGAAAAAAAGATTATGTTTTTTTTTTTTCAGAAAAAAAAGAAACAAAATGAACAAAAATAACTTTATATATGATTAAAAAACTATAAATATATAAAAATTGATATGCCAAAATTTTGCAAAGATCGTCGTATACTTGTAGATCGGATCAATTACTAAAGGTAATAATTGGAGGTTTGCATATATGAATTTCGTACATGTATATAAATTTAATAAAATATTTGTGAAGTTACAAATTTCAAAAAGTTCGTATATTTGGATGAAAGGCATCTTAGGTTTTCTAAATGAACGGCTGAAAAATAGTTACTACATGGTATTTGAGATGCCGCCGTTCCATCAAACGTCACTGTTCGCTCTCACCGGATACGCACTCTTTAGCTTTTAGCCCCCCGACATATTATTATTTTTATTTTTAATTTTTGGGTATAAGTGAGCGAATGAGGGCCTCTCTCTCTCTCTCGTGTCCTCCATTCACTGGTGTTGTTGGGGGCGAACAAGGGCTTCCAGGTCGTGCTCCTCTCTCTCTGAGTTTGCTCTGGCTTCTGGCTTCCGGCTTCTTCCTTGGGTTTTAGGTAAAATGTTGGTTGATTACCGGCTTAACCTGCCTCGATCTTGCGCGCTTCTCACATTTGTTACAGTTTGTTTTGATGAAAGCATGTTTTGGATGATTCTCTCTCTCATTGCTGTTCTTGTTTTTTATTTTTGTGGGAGTGGTGGTGGGGTATTGGAATGTGGTGTTGGTTGTGGTGGTGGTGGTAATGATGGTTTTGGGGTTTGGTTTTGTGTTTGTTTGGTGTTGGGGGGGCTGTATGTGGGACGCGTACGTGGGGTAGTTTGTGTTTCCCTTTTTCCTTTTTGTTGTGGGTGATGGCTTGTGGAATTAAAAGAGCCTTGCTTGTTGAAGTTGTGGGTGGGTTGTTTGTGGGTGATGGGTGATGGAGATGGACTCATGGAAGGTGGTTTTGGGTGGTTGGTTCTGAATGCAGTAGTGGCTGTGTTGGTGGTGGCGGAGGCAGAGGCAGAGACGGTGTTGGTGTTGGTGGTGATCGAATCGTCAGGGTTGTTGCTGTTTGTTTGATAAGAGGCTGCGGTAAGAGAACTATTTGAGAAGATGAGCCAGAGCCCGAGAAGCAGCAGAAGTCCCTCTCCCAGAGTTCACCGCAGGCGTGCCACCAGTGATCGCTACTCCTATCGTGATGCTCCTTATAGAACAGACCAACGTCGTGGATCAAGGTTCTCTACTTCCCTCCCCCCATAACTCTATTTAGCGTCAAGCTGTTTATTTTTTTTAGGATTGATGGCTCACTGTCTGCTGCTTCTTTTTTCTATGTTAGTGGTTTGTCTAATCGCTGCTTAATGGCATGGAATAGTTGGTGTTGTTGATTAAACTTTTGTTGTCATCAATTATTGTTATCCAACTTCCACACACATGGCTTGCACCCCTTGGATTTTTTCGTTTCATGAGTTCTACTTATATGACTCATTGTGTATTGCCAGCCTGTATGTGTTGATCTATTTTCATTTAACATTTCTAGTAATACTAACATTTGAGGAACTCAATCATGGGGTATCCTTAACCTTTACATGTTATGGTTGGTTGTGGTAGGTTCTTGCATGCTTTTCTTGTGGGACTAAATATTTCATGTTTTTTAAATTCAAGCATCCATCGATACTTATGGCTTGAGGACCATGACCCGTTATGGATTTGTTATTGTCGCAAAATTTTTCCCTTCCCTGCGGGAGAGAGGGGAAAACCTTCTGGGAGTCAAACTTGACCAAAGTTTGAAAATTGTTTTGAAATACTCGCCTCCATTTTGAAAATAACGGGAAATATTCCGAAGAATAGGACTCCGTTCCTGCCGCCTTTAACAGGGGTAATCGAACCAAGGACCAAAAATGTGTGCTTGACTTAGCTAAATTATCAAAATTGTGTTCTATCCTAAATGCACAGAGAATTCAGGCATGTGTTATGAAACCTTGTAAAATGCAAGTTGAAAACATGATGCATGCTTAGAAAATGCTTTGGAGTTGAAAAATATTTCTAAGGCAAAAGGTGGAAATCAGTTTCTCAGGAAACTCTGATAAAAGGACTTGAAGTCTCAAGAAAGTTTATAAAGATTTGGGAAAATCAGGAAGGAATGAGAATCCTGAGAAAATAGAAAGAATTCTTGAGAAAAGATAAATGTTGAAAGAGAAGATGTTTGCCAGGAAAATTCTACTTTTTTGAAAATTTTCTTTGAAAAATGATTGAAATTTATTGGAAAACTCTTTGGAGAAGGAACATCAAAACTCAGGGAATTGAAATTATGAGAATTTTAGCCTTGAAATACTTGAAAATCGATTTTGATTATTGAGAATGATGAGAAAATCCTTTTGAAAATGAATCTTAAGAAGAGAACATTTTCTAGGGAAAATCGTGGAAAACTTGACTTGGGAAATCTAACTTTGAAAACTTTTAGAGTTTCTTGAGGAATCGATTTCCTTAGAATGAAATTTTCTCGAGAAAATCATGAGAAATGCATATGATTTCATGATGCAAGCTATCCTGAATGAATGTATGTCTTTTTGTGAAAACATCTTTTCAAGAAAATATGCAATTTTAAAATTAAACTAAGGTAAGGTTACCACATATTCTGACTATGGCCGTAAATATGTTTATAATTTACTTAGTTAATTCTAAAATATTTTGTAATCATTGAAGACATGTAGTGTATTTTGGAAGATAGCCTAAGAGTGTAGGCTCGGTGTGACTAGTAGAAAGATGTTGAATCTGGGCCTCGTCCATATTTCGACTAGGCCGTAAATATGGACTCCACCGAGTGCATCAACTCCCTAAGAGTTGGTGCACGTGCCATTGGTGTACATCCATAGTGATTTTGAAATAAAATGCATGAATCACATAATCAAGATATTGCAGAAATTCAAACTATATGATATGCATCCTAATCTAAGCAGAAAAGTAAAGCTCTTATTCCAAATTTTTATTAAATTATTACATCACTAAATAAAATGAAATAAAGATAATTGCAGACTTCAGCTCCTTCCTTTGAATGTCCCTGCCAAATTTGAAATGGAGTTAGCTCAAATATGCGGGGTTTTTCAAGATTTTTCAATAATATCTTGAGATTATTGGACTTAGTTAGATATAAACCCTATTTTCATACTTTTTTGATATTTGAAATGATGCAAATGTAAGAAAATTCAGTAATAAATAGTTTGAAATTCGGAATTAGGGTCAAAATGACCAAAATACCCCTATTATTGAAGTTATGCCTTTAAAATCAGGGTTATTTGAAGGAATTTTGGTAAAATTTGAGATTTTGAAATTTGAATTGAACCAAATAATGATGAAATGCATGATGATACATGATGACACGCTGCTAACATCTTAGGACTGTAAAAATCAGAATTTGAGTTTGAAACTTGGCCAAAATAATGAATTTCGTTTGTTTTTCGCTTAGATCAGGGTCCTGCGGGGACCCCGATTTGATGATACGGCTAAACAGATCATCAAACGATACTCAAATCATGCCAAATTCGGTAGGGAACATCCCTCTACCCTTAGAAACAATATAGAATGATAAAATCCATGAAATGACATGGCCTAGATGCAAAATTTCAAAGAAAACCATAAAATGAGCAAATTTCGCATACGGGTATCAACCAAACATAGCATTTAACGCAATAATGCAAAAATCAACCATAGAAATGTCTGATATTTTGCAGGCTGCTAAAGGACATGGAAATGAACATCTTTGGCTTTTACAGCCTCGGGATTCGACATACGGTGAGTTCGATAGCAGAGATTTGGTTCTGACGGGACTAAAATCAGTATGATCTGATGTGAAAATGGATAAAAACTACTAACAGACCGTAAAAATTTCTGAAAATTAAATGGGGAACTACTGACATGCATATGAACAACTTTCATTTGTATAGATTCGGCATTTGATCAACTGGATGAGAAATAAAAATACAACATTATATGTATAACTCAGAAGAACATATGTAAATGCTAAAACAAGAGATTTAAATAAAAAATACGAAACTGGTATGAAGACTGTCCTAAAAATTGCAAAATTCCAGAATCAAATAGCGGACATTCAGAACATAAAGTTCACTTTTTACAGATTTGGATTTGGAGCTATATCCAGGGAGAACCAATCGACTTAAGTCGACTCAGAGTCTCAGAGACTCAAATCAGGTTTTGACACGTGTCCCGAACTCTCGGATTTTTGTCAGACAGTAAAAAAATTCAGAAAAATCTGAGAAAATCAGATTAAATACTAGACTCCATCCCGAGTTCAGGGCATTTTTCGGATTGAAAATCAGATCTCACATGAGGGAGACTTCGATTTTACAAGTCGGGACCAAATATTCTAAACGTTTCTCGGGTGATAAAACCCGACTTGGCATTTTGAACTTTAAACACAGTAAATGAATTCAAATGCTTCCGATTTTTTTGTAGATTATTAGGGACAGCTAAGGGTACGTAATATGATTTTTTTGACATTTTTAGAGAAAAATAAAAACATGAAATAACGAGTGGACTGACTGACAAAAACAGAGACTTACAGAAACTGAACAAAATTGAAATAAATGCTAAAAAAGGACTAACTAATTCATAAAATATGCTAAATTAACGAAATAAAACATGAATCAAATCTATTTAATGCATGAAAGCTAGAAACCATCGAGGAAGCATCATTATTTTTGGTATATGTCATTTTATGAGAATAGCTCAATCCATTGTTCGGACGAATTTTTTCTTCAAAACGAAAATTCAATATGCAAATCGAGACAAGGGCGTTATTTCAATAGAACCGATTAGAATAGAAGCTCACCTTGTTGTTCTTTTGCTGCTTTGAAACCTCAGAGACGGGCGACTACCTTGATAATGGACTCCAGAGAGGGCGTGAATTCAGAGGAAAACAAAAGAAAGGAGAAAAATGGAATTCTAAGTTGAAGTTCAGATCTCAAACAGGAGCCTCTCTGGACTGGGCGTGGGCTAGGGATTTGTAGACTTTTTGGAGATTTTCAAAATTCAAATAGAGTGAATCTAGACCTTCCATGTGGCGCCATCTCAGAGGGTGCTACTTTGGATTTTTTGGAATAAATAAAATGCAAATTTTGTAAGTGAGACACCTCAGCAAAGGAGTTGGCTTGATTTTCTCTGCAGGAGCTTCCCATATGACGCCACCTCAGAGGATGCCATCTTGGAGTTTGCTTTTGTTTGAAATTCAAAATTTTGCTTTTCTGGAAGGAGAGACTGCCATGTGGCGCCACCTCAGGGTGGCTCCACATTGCCATGTGTCAGAAGGCAGGAACATAGGAAGCAGAAGGCGCCACCTCAGGAGCATTTGAATTTTGGTTTTCTACTTTTTCTAAAAGCAGGCTGCAGAGCTATTTTTGTGGGGAGGTCTTTTCAGAAATGGCGCCACCTCAAAGGGGGGATTCTACTTTTTCTGCAGAAAGGAGAATTGGACATGTGGCAATTCAGGGTGGTTCCATACTTGACAAGTGTCAGCTTGCTGGAGGAGACTCTTTATGTGGGCTCTGGAAGAATGGAGGATGGCCATGCGGCGTCACCTCAGGGTGGCCCCACAGTGCCATGTGGCAGGAGGGAGGAACAAGGGACATGTGGCGCCATCTCGGACCAGATAGAAAAAGTAAAGTTCAGGATTGGCGCCACCTCAGGAAGGATTTGAATGTTTGAATTCTTGCTTTTTTTGAAGAGAGCAGAAAGTGACGTGTGTGAATTTTTGCGATGATCACAATGTGTCACTTGCTTTTTCTGAGAAAAGCAGAGAGAGACATGTGTCACTTGCTTTTTCTGAGAAAAGCAGAGAGAGACATGCGTCACTTGCTTTTCTGAGAAGAGCAGAGAGTGACATGTGTCACTTACTTTTTCTGAGAGAAGCAGAGAGTGACATGTGTCTGCTGCAGTAGAGAACACCTCTGATGGCGCCACCTCAGGGGGAGACAAGTCTACTTTTTCTAGAAAAAAGCAGAGATGGACACGTGGCGACTCAGGGTGACCCCAGAGTGACACGTGGCGAGGGATAGAGAAATAAAGGTGGTGGACATGTGGCGCTACATTGACACGTGGCATGAAATAAGAAAAGGTGACTGAAGACACGTGACTCCACCTTAAAGAGGCCCCACACTGACACATGGCAAAGAAATGGGAGGTGAGAGAAAATGACATGTGGCACCACCTCTGGGTGAACCCCAAGATGACACATGGCAGAGGATGGAAGGAGAGAGAAAGGGCCCAATGGTGTCAATTCAGAGACAAGGCTCCTATATTTTTGGGTTTTTCGAAATTCAAGTTTTACAAAAGGAAAGCCTATGTGGCGACACCTCAGGGTGGACCCCACATCGTTTCTTTATTGAATAAAGGCAAGACAGTAAAACCTCTTTTTGGGATTTTCATAAAAACCTAGACTAACTGGCAAATAAGAAATACTTGGCCTAATTGCCGAAATTTTGGAAAGAGGCGGCCCCTGTAGGGTGATTTTGAAAAAGAATGATATTTGAAAGGGCAAAATCTGAGATAAAATGACTAAGTTTAAAGCTAGAATCTATATTGAAAACTATCCAGATCGTTTTCCTGAGAAAATCTTTGAAACTCAGAGTCCTGGGGGTAAAATGGGAAGAATTGACAATTTTGAAGACCCAGGATTTTGAAATCGATTTTGAAAAGAGTTGAAATTCGGATCTTGATTGAAAATTTTGAAATCGAGAGTTCTCGACCTCGAAATGACATGCTGTGCAGTGCAGTGATATGAAATGCTCATGCAATGACATGTCTTATGAAATGTAATCTTGAACTAGGATTTGGAGATTCCCGTCTCCTGTCAGGAATAAAACTTTGAACATCTGAGCTAAAATAGAGAAATTTTGAGAATTGCATATGAAATTTGGACTTTTGCAAGTTCTAGGCTCAGAAAATGACTATTTTGCCCTCCGACGATCTCAGGGAATGAATGATGATGTTTGGTGGAAATGTCGGGGAGGTGAGTGAAAATTTGGGGTGTTTACAGTATGACATACAGAACATCGGGCAGCATTGCAACAGGAATTAAGACTAACATGTCTGCCTATCGTCATCATCAACATCATCATCATCTTATTCTTCTCCTCCTTAACTTATTTATGAAAGAAAAGAAGAAGAGAAGACTGATATTTTGCCAAATAGAATGGGCACAATGTTGGGGAGAATGGTAAGTAAGGAAGTTGTATAAAATGTATGGCTGGATATATGTTTTGGTGTGTGAAAGTACTTCAATGAAAATATGTCTTTCAAAAAATAAATTCACAATTATTCATATGTCTTAATACTGAATAACTTTTATTTTTGATATGCATATGTTGCGAACATTGCTGCCTCATCCAAGTGAGGTCAAGCAAAGTCAGAGCTGACCACTTGTAAGAACTTGAATGGTGGATAGAATGGGGTTCAACCGATCAATTTAGGTATTCCAAGTTTGTTTAAATTATCCTTAATATGATGCATCAGTTCCTCCCATTCTTCATTGCTCAGAAAAGCATTCCGTCAAGTTTATATTTTTGTTTCTGGTAATTCACTAAAGGACTTTGAATTTGTCTGCTAAAGTTGTTAGTCCCAGCCATTTATCATTTCAGAAATTATTCAGGATGCCGTTCTTTAGTCTGATTGTGATTTTGTTCAGGATCCAACCCCTCCAGATTTGTGAGCCCAACTTCCAATCAGGCTTCTTTCCCTATCTTCAGAGACAACCCAATAGGGCATACTTTTGTATGATAAGTTTCTACCTATGTCACACAGACTCTTCTAACAGGGGCACCGCACCCGCGTCGCACCCTCACCCAGGCGGGTGCAACACTTGGACATAGCTTCCTTTATGTTAGGTGAAGTCAACCACACTGAGGTCCATTTCTATCCAAAAGTAGATTCAGTTAACCCTAATCAAGTCCTTTTTTATCTCTATTATATATATAAATACATAAATGCACACAAATACACAGTGTGTTAACTTAAAACTATTATATATATATATGTATATATATATCCTTCCCGCACCTCTGCACCCAAGCTTTTTTAAAGTGCCTCACCGTCGCATCCGCACCCATACCCGCACCCGGCCCCCCATCCGCACCTATGTGACATAGGTTTCTACCATCATTTGTCCTCTTTATGTAGTAGCTAACATCATTTAAGGGGGAATGCTTCATTGATCTTCTTTAGTGCTCTTATGATAGTGCCACCTAAATTGTGTGGTTAATAACTTGGTTCCAAACACTTTAGTGCCTCTCCCCATTCCTTTTGTCCCATAGGAATTCTATGAGAAGCTTTGTAATTCCTTGTAAAGTTATAAAACATAAAAGATACTGTAGGATAAAAGAAAATACATGATTGATTAGATGATCCTCCCAACCAGTGATAGATCTTGTTTGGAAACTTTAAGATCTGTTGTATTCTATCTTGATTGTAGCCCACTTGATAGTCCTAGTGGCTCCATGGTTCAGCCATAAGCCCAAACATTTAGTGGGCATCTTATCTATCTGTTGTTACCTGAAAATTGTCACAGTGAAATTAGGCTCTTGCAACATGCGTTCCTGTTAATTGTACATTGTCTTAATGACCTACTGTAGATAAATTTTATTTGATGTCAGTGAATCTATTTTTTTTATGAGAACCTATCAGTTGTTATAAATAGAATCTGTTTTCTTGAGAATACATGTTGCTTTTGGGTGTTGGTCAGACTCGAAAATATGCTGTTTTGGGTGCTGATCTGACCTGAAAATATGATGTTTTTGGGTGCTGGTCGAACTCGAAAACAGGCTGTTTTGGGTGCTGATCAGACCTAAAAGTACATGTTTTCGGGTGCTGGTCCGACCCAAATACATGCGTTGGGTCGATGCGGGTACCTGGTTGGCCGAATCCCTGTGACACAGGGTCTATATCTGCCCAGACTGTACCAGTCTGTTTTCCTTTTTTTTTTCTGTTTCAACTCTGCCCAGCCGACCAGCGTTCGGCTGGGCTTGACAGGCTCGGAAACTGCCCAGCCGAACAGCAGGTCGGCTGGGCCTGAACAGTAACATAATTCTGCCCAGCCGAGGCTGGGCTTAACAGCAATTTAAATCTGCCCCTTTCGGTACAGATTTACATGCTCATATTCATAAATATTTTTTGAATTCTGAATTCTGATTCGGATTCAGCCCAGCCGATGCAGTTGGCTAGGCTTTGACAGCTTATGCAACTGCCCATACGATGTAGTCGGCTGGGCGTTGACAGGTTTTGCATCTGCCCAGCCGACCTGCTGTTCGGCTGGGCCTTAAAAGCACATGTAAATCTGCTGAACAGTATTAGAACAAAACATTCACTATGGTATTCTTTCAAAAACAACACAGGCAACAGATCTCTGCACACTTTTTTACATTGGCAGATCTGTCCACAGTACATGTAGTAGATCTCTCCCGATCTGTCTACCTATAAAAGTAGGCAGATCTGCCCAGATTTGTGAACATAAGCAAATCAACAGATCTGAATATATATATATATATATATATATATATATATATATATATATATATATATATATATATATATATATAACCAGCTTGTATTCCAATAAAAGGGAAATCATTAACATGTATAAATATGTATATGTTCCATGACATGAACAGGAATTTACTAGATCTGAGCATGTGATATCCATTTGTATTAATTTTTTTTGCTAAACAGGATATATACAAAATCAGATTTCTCTTTTTTTTCTTCTTTTTCACTAAAACATTGCATAAAACCCAATCTATGTTTTTTTTCCGTTCGAATGAAGAGAAGAACCCATACCTTGTTCTTGAAGTTCGATAAAGGTTAAAGAAAGCGTCGGTTGACCGGAGAAATGGGTGGATCATCTTTCTTTTTCTTCTTCTCGTTCTTTTCTCCTCCTCTCGCATGGTTTCCTCTCTTGTCTCTTTCCCTTCCTCTCTTTCTCTCTTTCCCTTTTCTTTCTTTTTGTTTCTCCCTTTCTCTTTTTTTGATCTTTTATAAGGAAGATCCCTAGAGGGTGACACACCCTGCCTTCCAGGGCTTTCCAATATGTGCTGGAGATAGAAGTTCCCATGTGGGTTTCTATCTCCAACTTCCCTTCCTAATCCATTAGATTCTCATTTGTTGACTTTCTTTCTTTTTTTTCAATTCTACTTTCTTTATTTTTATTACTTTTTATTTTCTTGTTTATTTTGCTTCTTTCTAATTAGCTATAGGGTCCTTCTAGAAACCCTAATCAGCTCACTATCTCATCTAATAAATTTCAGAATTTACTTATTTTAATATTAAATTAATTAATTATTAATTAATTATTAGTTAATAAAGTTTCAAAAAATTTCATAGGGTACCTTATCCCTCTGGAAGTCTTTTAAACCTTACATTTCTTTAATTTAAACCTATGTCACATGGGTGCGGGTACGGGTACGGGTGTGACACGGGTGCAAAGCAATTTCAAAATTTTTGGACACGGGGACACGACTATATATATATATGTAACAATAATAAGACTCGGTCAAAGTTGTGCCCATTAGGGGACACGACTATATATATATATATATTTAAAAAACATATAAAAAGTTCATTTTTTTAGTTTTTTGCCTTAAAAATGGACAAAAATAGACTCTCGAGTCCGACACTTGGTTGACCGCAATGTTGTGAAAAGCGTTGAGGCGTAGCGAGGTGCTCTACCAAAATCTGAGGCGAGGCATAAGCCTCGAGGCGCAAAGCATAAGCCTCAATTTTTTTTTAAACTTAAAAAAACTATACAAATTATCTAAAATTATAAATAAATAACAACAAAAAATAAAAAATCTCAAATAAATATGAAAAAAATATCCAAAATGGTAGATTTGGGATTTCATTAGCACCTCCTTTTTACTTCACTTTTGGAAAAGAAGAATCTAATTCTCATGAAGATACAATTCCGGAACCGAACTATCCATATCACTCTAGCCAAACATTCCCCATTTGCAGTTATTTGGGACGTTGCAAGTTCGAATCTAAATGGTATGGTTGTTTTAACTGGTAGGGGTCTCCCTAACCCCAGCTTTCTCTGTCGGAAGAAAGTAAGCAGGGTTTATCACCTTGTAAGACGATCACTTCATTAAGAAGCAGTTGAGAGTCCTGTTTACTCAAATAGATTACACAAGATCTGATGTCACATGGATACACCCAAAAGGACACGAACATGTCATTATTGTGCAGTTTTCCGTATAAGAGGCAGATATGGTTTGTTCTTTTTTTTTGAAAGAATGTGTATAGTTCAGTAACTCGTTATATTGAAAAAGAAAATTCAGATAGACAAAAGGCAATTTGAATTATAAGTGATTTATACAGCTATTGAGTTTTGTAAACATTGAACCCATAATAACAATGCCCTTGATAACTTTGAAGAAAGGGGTGTCTACTTGGTCCCCAGGAGAAAATACTTAAGGATCTGATTTTATCACTCCATTTAGTTTTATTCAGTTAGCTAAAACCATATCTGATTATAATCAGATGCAAATACTTTTTGAATTTTGTTATTGAATCTCATTACATGTAAAAAAATCACATTTGGTACGAGCTTTTCACCATCAGACTCCAAATCCACTTAGCTAGTATCTAATCAGACGTCTTCCAATCCAAATCCCTCAACTCTACATGAAAGCATTACTTCCTCTGCAGCGTCGGCCAACACTGCACCTTCGGGCAGAAGGTCGCCATCAACGTCATCGCGGCCACCATCTCCTCACCTCCACCGGCTAAATCCCCCACCTCACCCGCTCATGCTGTTGCTGCTGCTGGATCTCCTCCTCCAACTGCATCGCCTCCTCTTCCTTCTGCTGTATCGCCTCCTCTTCCTTCTGTCGGATCTCCTCCTCCTGCTGGATCTCCTCTTCCTTCTGCTGCATCTCCTCATCTTCCTTCTGCCGGATCTCCTCCTGTTGGATCTCCTCTTCCTTCTGCTGCATCGCCTCCTCTTCCTTCCGCCGGATCTCCTTCTCCTTCTGCTGCATCTCCTACTCTTCCTTCTGCTGGATCTCCTCCTGTCCCTTCTGCCAGATCTCCTAGCGGGTCGCCCGATGGTCCTGCTCCTTCTGCTCCTTCACCCAACCAGCAGAATTCCGCGTCTTCCCTCAGTGGCGACCTCAGATGGGCTACCCTTTTCGCTGTGGCTACTTGCCTTGCCTTCGTGCTTTTTGTGTGCAACATGAGGAGTGCACACCTCAGTGTGAGGCGTGCCTCGCCTCGAAGCGTACACCTCAAAGCGTATGAGGCGTACACTTTTACGTTTCATGCCTGCGCATCAAGGCACAAAGGCCCTCGCCTTGAGGCACTTTTTTAATAACACTGGTTGACCGTGTCCGCCCCGTGTTCGAAGCTGCACCCGTGTCGGGGCGTGTCGACGCGGATGCATCGACCCCCTAGCCGAGTCTGTGTGACAGATTTAAACCTGTATTTTAAATTTAAAGCTTTATTTTCTTTGGATTTGGATTCAAGATCCAAATCCATATCCATATCCAAAATTCATTTGGATCCTAAGCTGGATTGGATCGTAATTAATATGGGTCTTGGATTGAGTTCAGATCCATATTAATTTGGATCATATAGATCGGATCCAATCCGATCCAACCCAGACCCGATTCCATCGAGACAGGCATTTTTTTAAAAAATGCGAGTTTCGGGCAAACCGTAGCCCGAATTCATAAAAGTAAAATACCGTTGAACTCAAAATTCTGAGGTGCATCTAATGATATATAATTCGAATTTCGCCTCCTAAATTCACTTGAATTTAACCTGAATTTCGCTCGAATGTCGCTTGATTTTAAAGGTTGAAAATAAAACTTTTTATCACCTTTTAATTGGCTCGTTTAGGTCTGGTCAATGAGACCTGGGCAAAGCCCAGACTCAAATATCCTAACCTAACATCGAGTGTTCTACCGATTTTTCCTAAACACTTGCCAAAATTCAGAACCCTCAAAGGCAATGTAAAATCAATTCTCCATGACGGCGAATGCACATTGACAGAAGCAAAATAAATTTAAGTAGACATGCACCATCCAAAACAGGTTTCTGGACAAGATTACAAGTCTGGACACACCCGTTAGACTGTGTGCAACCTGCATAGACCACATAGAATATCGGGTTACCAATGTCCTATCACAAAATCAACCAAAACACAGACTTCATGTACTGTGCATGTAACCCATAACACAAATTTCATTGATTGAACATACAATCAATTAAAATATACAGGTTTCCATCGAGCTGATCGTGCAGGCAATAAAAGAAAAACATTGCAGATTTCAATTTATTGGATGCATGCAACATCAAATTAAAAAGAACATGATTTTAGTGGAACTACCCATACAATTTCCAAGAAACATGCAATAACATGATAAACACAATTTCAGTTGGACAGAGCCTCAACCAACACAATAAATACATGTTTTAATGCTGAGGCCATCCATTAAAAATATGCAGGTTTCGATCAGCCCATGAAAGAAAAATTGCATATTTATTACGGCAGAGCATTGTAAACTCCCCAAATTTTCCTCATCCATTTTCAAACACACCCCTCGTGCAATGCCAACTCTGGTAGGTCAGTGTAGGAGTCAAACCCCAAGTTTGTGTCAGAAAACTACCATTTTACCTACTTTCATTAGAAAAATTATCATTTTACCCCTAGGTCATCCCAGACCCCAGTCAGTCGGAGTCAACCAAGCTCGTCGGTCAGTTCAGAATAGTTAGAATATCAGTCATTTCTAGCTCACCCGAGCTCATGATAAACAAACCATTGTCATTTTTGACCATTCCTGCCAAAATGAGATCATTTCTTCAGAAATGAGCTCATTTCTCACTCAAATCCAAGCCAATTGTCTCCGAGTCAGTCATTCTCTGTCAATCCTATTCCCCTGAGTCTAGCTTGAGCTCACCAGGAGTTCAAGTACCCCAGTTTCAGTTCAAAACCACTTTCAAGTGTCTAGGAGCCCATTTTAACCCATTTCAGCTGGAATTGAGCTGAGTCTGCCAGTTGAGCTAGTGTTCGAGTTTCAGTTTTAGTTCATGTCAGTATTACTGATCTTTGTTTTAGCTCAAGCCCAGCTATGGTCTGTAATTCACTTCACTCTATTGACCATTTCTCTAAAAATGTCAGTTTTTCTTGAAAATTTATTCCGGGAGTCCAATTGAGTAAGTGTCTTGTCAGTTCACTTGAGTTCTGAAACCCTAGAACCCAGTTCAATCCAGTTCATTTCAGTTCAATCCAGCTCAAACCCCAATTTTCAGTGTCACTCTAGCCCGGTAGAACCCGAAAACCATTTCTTGAATCATTTTGCAAATTTTATCAATTTTAACACTTTTGAACTGGTACAAGTGTCAATTAAAGTCCAATATCCAAAATTCTTCATTCAGGGTCTGCATTTCGTATAGCATTTCATGTCATTTCTCATCATTTCATATCATTTCTCAGCATTTCATCACATTTCATTTCATTTTCGAAGTCCATAACTTCAATTTTATAAATTTCAATCCAGATTGAGTTTTAAAAGTTTTCAGAAATAAATTTCAAACCCCGTGTTTTCAAAATTGACATTTTTACTCCCAGGATTTTAAATTTGGAAATATTTTCCCGAGAAAAACAAATTGGATTTATTTCAAACTCAAATTTTCAAATTCTACACTGGATTTGCTTCGCAACGGGGTATGAAACTTCAAATTCTGAGCTCGTTTAAAAAACTGTCAAAAATAGCTTGTTTCGTCCGAAAATTTCCTGAAAAGACTATCCTACCCCTATGATTCTCAAAATGAATTTCAAATTTGGAAAGTAAGCCCACTCTGAGATGGCTTATTTACTTGTATTTTCTTTTAATAAAAAAAATAAACATTTTCTTTTGATATATTTTTCTTTATTTTATCACTTTTTATTTATTTTTATTTCTTTTTTTAGAGGTGGGACCCACAAGAGGGGTCAACCAGCCTCTCTCTTTCCTTGCTTTCTCTTCTTTCTTCCTCTCCTTTCCTTCTTTCTTTTCTTCTTCCTTTCTTTCTTTCTTCTTTTCTTTCTCCCTTCCTTTCTCTCATTGGTCCCGCCCACTCACTTATCACCCTTCCCTCTCTTTTTCTTCCCCTCTTCTTTCTTCCCTCTCTTCCTTCTTCCTTCCTCTTTCTTTTCTTCTTTCTTTCTCTCCTTTCTTTCCCTTCCCTATTGTCCAGCCCCCTTAAGACCCCTCTTCCCTTTCTAAATCCCAAGGCATTTTCATGTACACCTCTGCTCCCTCTCATTAACCCCTCTCAACCTTAGCCCTAATTGAAAAAAGCCCAAGTCTTTTGTTAAAAAAAAAGAGAGGAAGCACCACACGGCTGAGCATTGGATTCTTTCTCAACCCTCTCTCCTCTTGGATTCCATCTCTCTCTCCTCTCTACCAGCCACCAAGCTCCCCCTTTGTGGCTACAACCACCTCCATCACAGCAACACCAACCACCGTGCAACCACCTTCAACTCTTCCAACCACCAAGCAGCATTAGCCACCGTGCAGCCACCTTCAACTCTTCCAGCCACCAAGCAGCATCAAGCCACTGCTCTTGCCTCCAACAAACGGCAGCCCTCCACTACCATGAGCTCCTGCTGCACCCTCTTCAACCAACACACATCCACTGACCACCTACCTTCCATCAAGCAAGTTGCCGCCACTCCAACCGTTTGAAGTCAAGGTGAGTCCCTTTTTTTTTTATTTTTGCCACCCAACACCACGGTACTTCAAGCATGGCTTTCGTGGAGATGATGTAGAATCAGCCCAAAGGCTGAATATACGGCTGTGTAGGAGTGATTTATGTTCTTAAAATGATCGGAGATATCAAGACTTTCATCTTACATGTTTATGCTATATAAGAAGGGAGATTCATTTATATGGATTGAATCCTTTTCTTAAAGAGCAAAAGTAAATTTCAACCATGTCTCCCCGTAATTTTGTTTTTATTATCATATTTCATGACATTTTATATTACATCTAGGTTGATTTCATTATTTCCTAGTCATTTCATTCGTATAGTATAGTTTCTTATTAGTTTTTTACTTAGGATTTATAGATTTCAATTCATTCGTATACTGTCCAATCGTTATTTCGTGCATAAATTTTCATCAATAAATCTCAGGAATTTTATATTAAATAGGTTTGCATGTTATTGATTCCCTGCCAAAGATTTAATTTAACTTTAGTTCTGCAACTTCATTCTAAAAATCGAATCCCAAATCAGGATTCTACTCTTCTGGAAATTTCAAGTTCTGTTTTAGCAGACAAGAACCTCCGAGACCTCCTAGATGGACGATCCAAATTTCCCTCAAAAAAATACAGTGAGTCCCTGTTAGAACCTATTGTTTTCCAGTACTTTCCTAGCTTTTTCTAAGGAGTTTTGGTCCCTGCTAAAAATCTATTTTCCCAGACCCTTGGGAAAATCTCGATTTTTCCTTGTCAGGGTCTAGACCAACCCTAATCCACCGTGTTCGTTCAACCCATAGGCTGAATGTCAAAACTTCCAACAGCGAAGTTGTTCCTAACCATTCCCTCTGTCATTCCCCAAATTTTGAGAATTTCAGGAGCATCCTAGGTATTTTTCCCGGAATTAAATTATCTGTCTGTCAAATTCCAATGTCTGAGAGTTTCAGAGATCTAGGTCTCTGATAATCCTCTGCTCTCTCCCAAACCATAACCCGAATCCTAAAACTGTAAAAAGAGGAAATCTTCCTCTGTTTGTCAGGGATATTTTCCTAGAATTTCAGTCATTTTCTCCTGTCTTCTATTTTTTCTATAATTTTCCCGAAACTTGTCTGTCTGCCCTAGATCCTAGAGTCACCTGATTCTGATCCAACTTGCCGGAGCTGTCTAGCTCCGACCATAGGTCAAAGCCAGAATCTGTAAAAGGGAAAAAACTTTGCCTAACTGTCCCCTGTCACCCCATAAAATTTGGAAATCTTTTATGGAAGTTTAGTACCCGAAATCCAATTTAGAATTAACATTTTAGGCAAAATCCTGATTTTTAGGATTTCTAGTTAATTTTCCATATTAAAAAATATCAAAAAAATATATTTTCGAGTTTTATTCTGTTTTTAGGGTTAACCTAGGTGTCCATGCCAAATTTGGCTCAATTCCAAGTTCATTTACCTTATGTGTTAGTTTATTTTTAAAAAGAGAGGCGAAAATCAAGTTAAATTTGATATTTTGTGATATTTCTACTATTTTAGGGTTTTTATCATGTGAATAAACATATCATATCATATTAGGATTAATTTCAATATCATTTGCATTTCATATTTCTCATTTTTGCAAAATTTATTTTAGAAAACACTGGTTTCAAGGCCATAGTCTTGTTATCAGGGGTATTTTGGTCATTTTGACCTCAATTTCGAAATTCCAATCCTTAATTTTTAAAATTTTCATGCATATCATCATATTGCATCATATTGTGTTTAATCCTATTTCATTTGATTTTCAAATTTCCAAATTTTACAAAAATTCTCTCAGAAAACCCTGTTTTCAAGGTCATCAGGGTTATTTTGGTCATTTTGACCCCAATTTCGAATTTCCAAGTTTATTTTCGAATTTCATTACTTATTTCTCATGTTTATATCAAAGGGGGTATGAATTTGGATTTATATTTGAATAATATCCGATAATTTCTAATATTTTTGGATAAATTCAGCTAAACCTACATTTCTGTGTTAACATGTTTTCTAGTTTTGCAGGAATATCTAGGAAAAAAGACTTATTTTCTTTTATTTCAATTCAATGTAATATCAGATGTAATAATTTGGAATACATTACTTTCCAGCCTAGAATAGGGCTGCATTGCATATAGTTTAATTTCTGAAAAAATTCAATACCTGATATATGATGCATATGCACATTTTCCAAAATCAATATGGCTGACACGAATGGCACGTGCACAAGCTCTTAGGGAGTTCATAAACTCTTGTGATAGTCATATTAGCCACATTCAGCCTACACTCTTAGGCTAACTTAAAAAATGCACTGCATATTTCTCCAAATTTCAAAAGGATTTTCCCAATTCTTTAATGAAATATCTTTCAAATCCATGTTCATTCATTTATTTCATTCAATTTGCATTATTTTCAAACTCATTTCCCAATTCCATTTCAGAGAAATCAATTTTCCCAAAAATTTCCAAGTCTTTCTCATGATTTGATTTTCTCAAGAACTCTGAATTTTCAAATGAGATTCCAAGTATTTTTCAAGTTCAAATCATGATTTTCCAAGATTTTCACATTCTCAATTTCATTTTTAAATCCCAAAATTGAATTTGCCAAAGTTTCTTGAATTATTTCAGAAGTTGGTTTCTTAGAAGTCTCAAATCTCCTTCAGAAATTGATTTTCATTTCAAACCCAAATTCCAAAAATCAATTTTCTCAGAGTTCCCAGTTTTTCCTAAGAATCCATTTTCCATTTCGAAAGTCATTTTCCAATGAACTTCCCGATTTTCTCAGAATTCTCAAATCCATTTCCTCAAAAAAGTAACCCAAATCTCAAAATCGATTTTCTCAAAGTTTTCTTAAGAATCCATTTTCCAATACAAATTCTGATTTCCAATGAAATTCAATGATTTTCCTATGAATTCCATTTTGAAAGCACTTTTCCAATCATTTTTCAATTATATCTCAATTTTCCAAGGCAAACATCACATTTTTCAAACTTGCATCTTTTCAAAATTCCATAGTACATGCCTGATTCTCTGTGCATTCTAGGAAAATAGAGCATAATTTAGATAATTTAACTTCGTCAAAGCACACATTTGATCCCTATTTCAATTACCCTTGGTAAAGGCGCAAAGAACGGTTGAACCTCGTACCGACAGTCGGGTCCCATTCCACGGAATTTTCTCGTAAATTTTCAAAAAATGGAGGCGAGTAATTTTCAAAACCAATTTTCAAAACTTTGGTCAAGTTTGACTCGCAGAATCGTTCTCTCTCTCTCGCAGAGGGAGGGGAAAAATTTTTGGGATGAGAACAAGCATGCAACGTCAAGCATGCGATCAATCAAACTCATGCCCAATTAGACTGAATATGAAATCAGTCATGAAAAATGCAGATTCAAATAAATCTAAACATACCAATCAACTAACTAACAAGACCCAAACCACATAAATTGTTTATGCTGTTCTAAACTGTTTGGAAACCCACAAAAACACATGGCAGTTTCGGTTATAAATATAAAAATATATCCACACACTCAGATCTGGTTATGCAATCACAGGGACAATTTGCAGGAATTTAACTAGCCTATCCAACCCTCCAAAACGTCCCTACAAAAACCAGTTTTGGTTTTTGTTTTATGTTTTTATGTCTTAAACCCACGATGGTTTGATCCATGCAACCATCCTCTTCTCTTGGCTAGAGAGAGAGCCCGTACCTTGGTTGATGGCTGAACCAAAGAAATCCAAGCGAGATTCCTTCTCAAACGTCGATAGCCTCCTCCTTCCATGATCTCCAAAAGGCAGCTTCTCCTTTCTCAAAAAAAATTAAAAATCGGTAGCCTCCGATTCTCTCTCTCTCTCTCTCTCCCTCAAAACCACAATTTTGAGAGAGAGGGCTTCACACTCTTTTTGTAAAGGGGCGTCCCACTTAGGTGACATCCCTGTTAAAAAAAGGAAAAATAGGAATTTTAAGTAGTTGCCTATTTAGCTTCTAATTACAATAACAAGTACTAATTATGGGTTATGAATCTTTCCCATTAGGACCACAATCCATCTTGGGTCCAGTGAAGGTTCTAACCCTGATTATACATTTAAATAATTTTAAATTATTGTTTAGCTCAAAAATTACATAGAATGCTTATTAATTAAAATTTTAAAATCTAAAAAAATTATGGGATCTTACATTAACGAAGTGTGGATCTACGATAATGGTTGAGCTTCCAAGCGAGGTTCAGAAACATCATTTCATGCATCTGTTATAAGTGGAAATTGGTTGTTGTAGGGTTTTGTGTTTATTTTCTCATCGACCTTCAAGGAATTAGCCTTGATATGTCCATTCTGATTCAAACATGGGTTGCACTTCCCTTGAGTTGATGGTAGCTGGAATTGAGCCAAAATATAGAGTTTTTCTCACTATTAAAGGGGAACAATTCTATGTCAGTAGTTGCAATGACTTGTATATCTGATATTTGCATCTTGGGGGCTTAATATGGGCTCCTCTGTTTTGATTATATTCCTCCTGCTTGCTAACAATCAGATTAGGGTAGTTTTTATCCCTAGAATAGCTGCAGAAAATGCAATATCCCCTTTTTCTGGAAATTTAGGGTGATTCACCTTTCCCGGCAACAGTCATTGTTGTTTGCTGATAGTTGTTGTGCCCTCCCTGGGAATTATTTCGATTTTTAGTGTGCTTTGATTCTATGTCTATGAAGGAAAGATTTTTGTTTTGCTGACACTTGAGTATTGTTGCACAGGTTCTTAAAAAATAGTGGTCCTGGGTCTTCTAGAAACATGTTGTTGACCTCACAACTCTATCTTCAGTTAAGACCCTAGAAGCAGTAACGTGAATCCTTGAGTCAAGACTGGTTTGTATCTGTGAGCCTCTCCTTTGTTTTCAGGGTTCATTGGATGAAGGCACCTTCCTTTGAATCTCCTCCCTTTCTAGCAAGGGGCCTGCCTCATGTGCTGGTCATAGAGCTCAAGGTGGCTTTCATGAATGACACATCTGAACCTTCCTCTTGTTTCTCATATGTGAGCACATTCAACCCCTCTCCACTCTCCAAAATTGGAAGGTTTGCATATGGAAAAATTCTTGTCCAATCAAAAAACTCACCTCTCACTAATCTCTATTAGTTAGTGTGACTTCATCGTGATCTGGTATATTTTGGGTTGCTATGGTTTAGAAATACCTTGCTAGAATTTCTTTTTTTATTCTTTTATTTTTGCTGGACTTTCTTTTTTATTCTATTAATTTTGCCTGTCTACATGTCTATATAGACTATATTGATATATTCTCATGCAATATGGAGATTCGGAGAATTGTCTCTCAACCTAAGTCACACAAACTGGGCTATAAGGTCGACGCACCCGCGTCGACACACCCCGACACGGGTGCGGCTTCGGACACGGTCAACCAAGTGTCGGACTCGGTCAACGCACCGGGGCCGAGTCCATCCACATTTTGGACTCGGTCAACTTTGACCGAGTCTATTTTTGTCTATTTTTAGGGCAAAAAACTTAAAAAATCGATCTTTATATATATATATATATATATATATATATATATATATAGCTGTGTCCCCTAATGAGCACAACTTTGACAGAGTCTTATTATTGTTATATATATATATATTTTTAAATATATATACATATATATAGCCGTGTCCCCATGTCCAAAATTTTTGAAATTGCTCCGCACCCGTGTCGCACCCGTACCCGCAACCGTGTCGCACCCGTACCCGCACCCATGTGACATAGCCCTCAACCATCTTTATTAGTTAGTATGACTTCATCCTCAAGGCTGGTATATTTGTTAGCTTGTGGAGTAAGACTGAAAAATTGACTTCAAATGGGTACTAACGGACTGGAGAAGTTTGACAAATTTTTTTTTTGTGAGCTGAATCCTGTGGAGCGAACTGTACATAGGTAAGAGAAATACTTGTTGCAGAAGTAAGGACACATGATTTTCTAGCTGCTCCGTTTTGGACATGTACATTGCTAAAGTATATTCTTGCCAAATATGTGATCTTTAGAGATCCTAATACAAGATTGTGTGATGCAAGTAAGCCAGAATAAGGAACTTGGTCCACTAAGCAGATCTATTGGTCCATGAAAAATCTTTCTTCAAGGGCTAATGTTTATTTCATGGGGGCGATGATTATATTATTTTCTTTATATTCTGAAGCCTGTTTATTATAAAAATTTGTAAAATGAAGAGTTGTGATTCAACAACTTCTTTTCGGCATCATCGGAGAAAATAGTCATGGTATTTTATTGAGAGTCGCAACATTTAAGAATTGCTTGCTAGGTTTTAGTTTTTGACTTGTTTGGTTTTGCCTTGTCTATATATGGAAAGATTCTTGTGCAATCCAAAGACTCATCTCTCAACCATCTCTAATTCTCTGTTAGTTAGTGACTTCATACCAGGCTAGTGTGTATATATATATATATATATATGGAAATGGAAGGGGGACTGTCCAGCCAAAGGAAGGTCCAAAATCTACAACCGATGACTATCAACAGGCTAGTATTATATATATATATACCGATTATGATCAACGGTGTTCATTCTCTAACGATTGAGTGTTTCATCGATCAAACTTTACATATTGGATTTTTATTATTTATTTAGTAAGCAACATGTTTTAGATTATGCGTTTTAGATATTTAGATGCGGTCTTGGAAGCACTAAAAATCAATAGCCTGCAAAACTTTGTATTGTAAAGTTTTAAATTCATTGTGAGCCATCAATTTTTCACTTTCCGAAAAACATGTCTAGATGTTGTAAAGTCTTTGTGCAAAACATTTTTCTTACTAAATAAATTATAAAGAACAAATATATAAGACCCGATCGATGAAACACTCAAGGGGAGCCATTCGATCGTCGTCGGTTGTAGATTTTGGACCTTCCTTCGGTTGGACTGTCACCCTATATATATATATATATTCCGAGTTGCTATTGTAATGAAGAGAGGCGGAAGCACCAATAGAGCAAAAGCACTCTTTAAGAGTGACCACAAGAAGCAAGAACACAAACACTAAGAGTGTATACACAAAACTCACAAAAGTGGAAAATGACTTAAAGTCATAAGTTGAATATTATTGAAGAAAGAAAGAGGAGGGTGAAAACCCCATGCTTTTACAAGGAGAGAGCCTCCTCTATTTACAGAGGAGGAGAACTAAAAAGGAGACCATAAAGGGGGCTCCCTTCTAGTCGTTGGGAGCCCCAACGGTCATAAATATGATCGTTGGGGCCCCAACGACTAGATGAGTGGGGCCCCTTATGGTCTTCCAAAGTGAAAAATAAGAAATAAAAAAGAAAAAGAAAAAAGGAGAAAAGAAAGAAAAAAAGGAAAAATAAAAAAGGAAAAGTTACATGGTAATTTACCAAAACACCCCTATCGGGTTTTTGGTTGTACAGAAAAAGAAAAATAAATTATGTATATATACATATATGTATATATACATATATGTATATATATACTTATATATATACGAATATATATATATATATATAAGTATATGTATATATATTAATGTATAGATAATTTAACACGCCCCCTCAAACTTTACGGGGAGAAGACTGAAAGTTTGCTAAGAAGAAACATAAATCGTGGAGTTGAGTGCGCCTTGGTGAAGAAGTCGGGCAGTTGATATTCTGAAGTAACATATGGTAATGTGCTAGTTCCTCTGAGATATTCGTCTCGAACATAATGGCAATCCATTTCGATATGCTTGGTCCGCTCATGAAAAGTGTGATTGCTGGCAATGTATATCGCACTTTTGTTATCACAGTAGAGCTTGGTGGGAGTGGAAATGGGGACACCCATGTCACCAAGGAGACTTTTGAGCCATACGATTTCCATAGTTGTCATTGCCATGACCCGATATTTAGCTTCAGTGGTGATAGTGAGACCTTCTGCTGCTTCTTGCATCTCCACGAAATGAGAGATTCACCTAAAAAAATACAAAGACCCGTAATTGAGATACGATCATTGGGATTTCCTCCCCAGTCAGCATCAATAAAAACAGTTAACTCAAGAGATGAGGAAGATTATAAGAATAGTCCCTTGGAGATGATATTTTTGACGTATCTCACAATTCTCATTACGGCCGCCATATGAACCGAAGTGGGTGCATGTTGAAGCTGACTTGCTGCATGAACCGCATGAGCTATATCTAGACGTGTGATGAATAGATAGGTGAGGGATCCAATTAATTGACGGAAGGGGGTTGGATCCTCAAGAAGAACACCATCCTCAAGCCTCAGTTTTGCATTGATAACTTCAGGAGTCTCAACTTTCTTTTCATCAGATATTCCTGACTTGGTACAAATTTCTGCAGCTAATTTCATTTGAGATAGGATGTATCCGCGTGCGGAATAAGCTACTTCAATCCCTAAAAAATATCTCAAGTATCCAAGATCAGACATATCAAAAGTTTATTTTAATATAGACTTTACATCATTTACCCCCTTTTTGTCACTCCCAGTGATGATCATATCATCAACATATAACAGAAGCATAACAATGGAGTCACCTGTCTTCTTAACAAAAAGAGCAGTGCCAGTATAGCAAAAAGTAAATCCTAAATTGATTAATACATTACTAAACTTGTCATACCAAGCTTTAGGAGCTTGCTTAAGTCCATATAAGGCCTTTTTCAATTTAAAAAATTTTTCATTTAAATTCATACTTGGATGAGGTTCCATATAAACTTCTTTATTTAAATTTCCATTTAAAAAGACATTTTTGACATCAAGTTGAAAAATTGACCATTTTTTAATAGAGGCTATTGCAATAAGAGCTCGAATACTAGTCATTCGAGCAACTGGGGCAAAGGTTTCATCATAATCTACCCCATACTCTTGGGCATATCCTTTGGCTACTAACCTAGCCTTGAACCATCACTCTTAGTTTTTACTTTAAAAACCCATCTACATCCAATGGGTTTCTTGCCATTGGGTGGATCAATGATTTCCCAAGTTTGTGCCCTTTTAAGGGCATTAAGCTCCAGTTCCATTGCTTCATTCCAATGAGCATATTGTTTTGCATCATTGTAATGAGATGGTTCATGAAAGGAGTGAAGAGCTAGAAGACATGCTCGAAAGTTTGGAGAAAAGGAATCATAAGATACAAATCTATTTGGCACTTTAGAAATACGATTTGATCTTCTTTGAGAGGTTTCTTCAATTGACTCACTTTGAGAGAATTTTTCAAGGGCACAAGGTTTCATTCCTTCTAGAGTAGACTTGTATTTGTCTTGAGACATTTTCTTCTAAATTTTGATCATTATTTGGATGCTCGAAATGATCTTCTATGAGAGATTCACTAGGATCAATATGATCATCTATGATGTTTTCTTGAGGCAACAAGTTAAATAAAAATGAATAATCAATATTTTCATTTGCTTTGTGTGAAAAACCATTTTCTTCTAGAAATGTGACATCTTTTGAGATATAAAGTTTGTTTTTTAGTATGTCAAAACACCGATAACCTTTTTGTTTTTCGCCATATCCTAAGAAAATACATTCAATAGCCCTAGGGGAAAGTTTATCATTTTTGTGAGTTAGAACAAAGCATTTACATCCAAAAATTCTTAGTCTTTTATAATCGGGGGTCATATTGTAAAGTTTTTCAAATGGAGAAAGATTTTTCAAAGAAGACGAAGGGGTTTTATTGATAAGGTATGTTGAGGTTAGAACCGCTTCGGCCCAAAAGGATTTTGGAATATTTTTTGAAATTAATAATGTTCTTGTGGTTTCTATTATGTGTCTATGATTTCTTTCCGCAAGATCATTTTGTTGCGGAGTGTTGGGACAAGAACGTTGATGACAAATTCCATTTTCTTTTAAATAGCTTTGAAATTCATTGGACATGTATTCGCCTCCCGAATCGGACCTAAGAGTTGATAGATTTCCTAAAAATTGATTTTTAACCATCGCATGGAATTCTTTAAAGAATGAGAAAACTTCGGATTTGCGACTTAAGAAGTAAATCCATATAAATCGAGTGAAGTCATCAATAAAAACCACATAGTACGAAAAACCTCCTTTGGACAAAATAGGAGAAGGTCCCCATACATCGGAATGAACAAGTTCAAAACGCCGAGTGGTGAAATAATTTCTTTGAGGAAATGGAGTAGCTTTTGATTTCCCAAAAATGCAATCTTTACAAGTCATGTGATTGTCTTTACAAGTATTGTTCAAAAAAGGAACAAGAGACATTTTTACAAAATTTAGATGACCAAGTCTCTCATGCCAAATTCCAATACTTTTGTCCTTTACAAGATTGCAAGATGACTTAGATGGAAGAGTCAAAAAATCCATAAAATAGAGATCACCCCTTCTATGGCCTTGCCCAATCAGCTGTTAAAATGTACCTCATATATATATATGTATATATATATATGTGTGTATATATATATGTATGTATGTATATATAAATATATATATTACTTCAATACCTGATAGGGGTATTTTTGTAATTTTACATAGTTGTTTTAGAAAACAACTATTTTATTTAAATGTAAATTTCTTTATTTATTTTTTTGTTTTTATTTTTGTATTTTTTAGAACCAAAGAGGGGCTCCAACCATAGAGTCGTTGGAGCCCCCAACGGTCACAAATGTGACCGTTGGGAGGGGGCTCCCAACGACTCCATGGGAGCCCCATTTTGGCTCTTCTTTTGAGGCCCTTTGGCCCTCCTTTTTCCTCCTCTCCCTCTTGTATAAATAGGGGTGAACCCCTTGTGTATTTTCATTTTTGAGAGCTTTCTCTCTTCTCAATAAGAGGCTTTTTATATTGTTGCCTTCTTAAAGGCTTGTGCTTGTATTGTCCCTTTGTGGACTTGTGATATTGTCTCTTTTATTCATTGTTGTAAGTGCTTGTATGCACTCTTTATATTTCCGCAATATCTCCTTACATGGTATCAGAGCCACTCGATTCTTGAAAGAAAGGTGTGGTTCGTGTATCTCATATTTAGTGGATATCTTCTCACTTCTTGGCAACATCATGGAGGCAAAGATTGACCTATCTTTCAAGCTTAATGGAAAGAATTATATGATGTAGGCATCTGCAATGAAAAATAATCTCAAGGGAAAAAAGCTTTGACGTTTTGTCATGGGTACCGTTCCGAAACCTAAGCTTATGCTCACAAAGGACGAAGAAGGTCAAGAAAAGGCTCTTAAAGGAGATGCTCGCCTCCAGGCCATTGAAAATCATCAAAAAGAAGTGAAAGATTGGGAAAGCAATCACGCAAAAATCCTTGCGTGGTTTATGAACAATGTGGAGCTTAAGGTATGTGCTAATATAGCTAAATTTCGTAGAGCCAATGAGGCTTGGTCCTTTATGAAGGGTATGTATACCCAAAAGGATCTTGCGAGAGCATACTTCTTGCAAGAAAAGATTATAACCACCAAGCAAGGTGATTCTAACATTCAAGATTATTATAGTGCCCTAAACCCACTATGGGATGAATTGACTCTTTTGGAGCCAAAATGGGTTTCTATGGAAGATATTGATTTAAGGCAAAAACAAATGGAACAAGAGCGATTGTTTCAATTATTTTTTGGGCTACGTCCCGAATTTGAGCAAGTGAGATCCTCACTTCTCCATAGATCTATTTTTCCTCTTATTGAGGTTGCTATTGCCGAAATCACTCAAGAGGAGACAAGGCTTGGCATGAGTAAGCATGTTGATGAAGTCCTTGCCGTTTCAAAACCGGGTAACAATGTTAAAACCTATAAACCTCCTCATTTTGGGAAACAAGGAAACTACAATGGAGGAAGAAAAATGATTGTTTGTCATTATTGCAATGAGACGGGTCACATTAAACCCGCTTGTCCAAAGCTTATTGGAACCTTCAAGCCTAAGGTGGCCTCTCTTGAAGAAACCACCACCAAAGAAGATGAAGGCAAGAACAATGACATCAAAGAAACTCTTGGACAAATATCTATGGCTCTCCAACAAATACTAAAAGTTTCTTCCTCCACATCGGGTGCGGCTATTGCCTCGACATCATCACCCGGTACGTATTCTTAGATCCTTGACTCCGGAGCTTCTTTTCATATGACCCCTCATGAAAATGCACTTATTGATGTTTGCACCAATTCAAAGGACTCTTGTGTCTCTACGGCCGATGAAACATTTTTAAAAATTTCAAGTATTGGCTCTTTTAAAGATTCTCAAAATTTTTGTGTTCCAAAAGTAAGAGTTGTTCCCAAACTAAATTTAAACCTATTTTCGGTTTCTCAAATTGCCGACCATGGACGTGAAATATCTTTCTCATCTAATGGTTGCTTTGTGCAGGATCTCCGGTCCGGGAAGCGGATTGGGCAAGGCCATAGAAAGGGAGACCTCTATTATATGGACCATCTTGATCTCCCTACAATTTATTTTTGTTCTTATGTCCAAGAAAAAAACATGGAAACTTGGCATAAAAGACTTGGTCATCCAAGTTATTCCAAAATGTATCTCTTTCCTTTTGGAAACAAATTTTGTAAGGAAAAAAAAATTAATTGCAAAGATTGCACTTTTGGAAAAATGAAGTCTATTCCATTTCCAACTAGAACTTTTCTTTCATCAAGACCTTTTGAATTGGTGCATTCGGATGTTTGGGGGCCTTCTTCGGTTATGTCTAAAGGGGGCTATTCATATTATGTTACGTTTATAGATGACTTTACTCGGTATGTTTGGATTTATTTTCTTAGTCATAAATCAGAAGTATTTACTTTCTTTAAAGATTTTCATAAAAAGGTTCAAAATCAATTTCAAAATAACATATCTATTTTAAGATCCGATTCCGGTGGCGAATACTTATCTCACGAATTCCAAAACTATTTAACCCAAAATGGCATTTGCCATCAAAAGTCATGTCCTAGGACTCCCCAACAAAATGGCCTAGCGGAAAGGAAACATAGGCACATTATAGAAACCGCTAGAACATTACTTGTTTCTAGGAATATTCCAAAGAAGTTTTGGGCCGAAGCCGTTCTAACCTCAACCTATCTAATCAATAGAATGCCCTCTTCTAAGTTAAAAAATGCTTCTCCCTATGAAAAACTCTTTAAATTTTCACCCGATTTCAATCGTCTTCGTATTTTTGGTTGCAAATGCTTTGTCCTATTACATAAAAGAGATAAGTTATCTCCAAAAGCAATTGAATGTGTTTTTCTAGGATATGGTGAAAATAAAAAAGGGTATAGATGTTATGATTTTAAGAATGATAAACTATATATTTCAAAAGATGTAACATTTCTAGAAGAAGAGAATGATTTTGATAAAATAGAAGAAACAAATGAAATTGATTATATATTCTTATATGATCTTATTGATGATATACAAGAAGATTTTCTTGAAAACATAGACGATACACGTGAGGTATCCCATCTTGACATAACACCCTCAAATGAAAGTGATTCAAATATAAATGTTCATGATAGTGATACCAATATAAATGTTTACTCAAGAAGAAATCAAGAAAAACCTATGAGTGCCCTAAAAAAATACTCTCAAATTTCTGAATCCACTGAGGAACCACAAGTTAGACATTCTTCTAGAATTTCAATACCCCCAAATAGGTTTGTATCCTATGATTCCTTAACCCCCAACTATCGGGCGTGTTTAATAACCCTACATTCTTATTTTGAACCGACTCACTATAATCAAGCTAAATCTATACCACATTGGGTTGAAGCAATGCAAGTTGAACTAAATGCTTTAAAAAGGCCAATACTTGGGAAATAGTTAATCTACCCTCACACAAAAAACCTATTGGTTGTCGCTGGGTCTTCAAAGTTAAAACTAAGAGCGATGGTTCTTTGGAATGATATAAAGCTAGATTAGTCGCTAAGGGGTACTCCCAAGAATATGACATTGATTATGAAGAAACATTCGCTCCCGTAGCTAGAATGACCAGTGTCAGGACCTTAATAACTGTCGCATCAACCAAAAAATGGCCTATTTATCAACTTGACGTAAAAAATGTTTTTTTAAATGGAAGTTTAAGTGAAGAAGTTTACATGGATCCGCCACCCGGAATTAATATTAAGCAAGGTCAAACACTTCGGCTTTTAAAGGCATTATATGGTCTTAAACAAACTCCTAAGGCTTGGTATGATCGTTTCAGTGATATCATGATAAAGTTAGGATTTCATTCTTGTTATACTGACACTGCTCTTTTTGTTAAAAATGCAAGTACGAGTATCGTAATATTGTTACTTTATGTTGATGACATGATGAGAGAGAATCGTTTACGGTGGTTTGGACATATTCGACGAAGGCCTAATGATGCTCCAGTTAGAAGGGTGGAGAAATGGGAAAATATTTTAGTTAAAAGAGGTCGGGGTAGGCCTAGGAAGACATGGATGGAGGTGATAAGAAAGGATATGAATGCTTTGAACCTCACCGAGGACATGGCATTGGATAGAAATGAATGGAGGAGAAGGATTTATGTGGAAGACCCATAATGATTTTCTTTGTTGGTCCATATCGCCGACCCCAATTGTTTTGGGATGAAGGCGTTGTTGTTGTTGTTGTTGTATGTTGATGACATGATTATCACTGAGAATGATCAAAATAGTATTATTGATGTTAAAAATATGTTAAAAAATAATTTTGATATGTCTGATTTAGGTTTTCTTAGATATTTTCTTGGAATTGAAGTTGCATATTCTTCTCGAGGATATATTTTGTCACAGATGAACCTTGCTGCAAATATCTGTTCTAAGTCTGGGATTTCTGATGACAAGAAAGTAGAGACTTCCGAGGTTATTAATGCCAAATTACGGTTGGAGGATGGGGTTCTTCTGGAAGATCCCACGCCTTACAGACTCATTGGGTCTCTTACCTATTTAACCATCACCAGACCAGATATCTCCCATGCGATTCACTCTGTTAGCCAATTTCAGCATGCTCCTACCACTGTGCGTATGAGTGTTGTTCTCCGAATCATCCGCTACATTCAGAATACCATCAATAAAGGGCTTTTTCTATCCTCCTCTTCTTTTAAAAATCTTCTTGCTTATACTGATGCCGATTGGGGAGGTAATCCCAATGATCGAGTCTCAACTACTGGTTTTTGTGTCTTTTTAAGAGACTCTTTGATTGCCTGGCGATGCAAGAAGCAACATAAAGTTTCACTATCATCTACTGAAGCTGAGTATCGGGCTATGGCAACCACGACAATGAAACTTGTATGGCTTCGCAGTCTGCTTAAAGACATGGGGGTTGATATTACCGAAGCCTCAAAATTATGTTGCGACAACAAGAGTGCCATCTACATTGCGAGCAATCATAACTTCCATGAGCGTACAAAGCATATCGAAATAGACTGCCACTATGTTCGTGACGAATTCTTACGAGGAACTATTGCTCTACCATATGTCACTTCAGAATATCAGTTGGCGGACTTCTTCCCTAAAGCTCTTCCGGCTCCCCGCTTCATGTTTCTTCTTGGCAAACTTTCCGTCTTTTCCCCGTAAAGTTTGAGGGGGGGGGTGTTAAAATGTACCTCATATATATACGTATATATATACGTGTATATATATATATGTATATATAAATATATATATTACATCAATACCCGATAGGGGTATTTTTGTAATTTTACATAGTTGTTTTAGAAAACAACTATTTTGTTTAAATGTAAATTTCTTTATTTATTTTTTTGTTTTTTAGAACCAAAGAGGGGCTCCAACCATAGAGTCGTTGGAGCCCCCAACGGTCACAAATGTGACCGTTGGGAGGGGGCTCCCAACGACTCCATGTGAGCCCCATTTTGGCTCTTCTTTTGAGGCCCTTTGGCCCTCCTTTTTCCTCCTCTCCCTCTTGTATAAATAGGGGTGAACCCCTTGTGTATTTTCATTTTTGAGAGCTTTCTCTCTTCTCAATAAGAGGCTTTTTATATTGTTGCCTTCTTAAAGGCTTGTGCTTGTATTGTCCCTTTGTGGACTTGTGATATTGTCTCTTTTATTCATTGTTGTAAGTGCTTGTATGCACTCTTTATATTTCCGCAATATCTCATTACATCAGCTTCCCTGACTGGAGATCCTGTATGGTGCAATCTTTAGGTGAGAAAGAGACTTGGCATCCATGATCGGTGATTTGAGAAACAGAAAAAAGATTTAGATTAATCTTTGGAACAATTCTTACTTTAGGAACGAAAAAGTTTTGAGAGTTTTTAAAATCAAGTGTTCCAATACTTTCAATTTTTAAAGATGTTCCATCGGCCGTTGAAACATAAGAGGATATAGGTTCGGAAAAAACATTAGAAAGAGAGTTTTTATGAGATGTCATATGAAAAGAAGCACCAGAGTCTAGTATCCACATACTTGGAGGTGATGAAAAATAAGCGATGGCGGCTTCGGATGTTGAAGAAGAAGTCTTGAGAAGATGTTGGAGAATTTCAGATATATGATTAAGAGTTTCTTTGATATCTCCGTCTTTGGCATTTTCTTCTTCCTTCTTAGGAGAATTTTCTCCAACCGCGGCTATTTTTCCCTTAAGCTTTGGACAAACCGGTCTAATGTGCCCCGGTTCATTACAATAGTGACATATTACTCCCTTTCTAGGCCCATTATTTTTGTTAAAGTGAGGAGGTCTATATGCTTTTACATTTGATCCGGGCCTAGTAATGGCCAAAACTTCATCACTCTTAATGCTTAGGCCAAGTCGAGTTTCTTCTTGGCATATTTCGGCAAGGGCATCTTTAATGGGTAAGGCTTTACTTCTATGGAGAAGAGATGCCCTAACTTGTTCAAATTCCGGTCGAAGACCATGAAGAAATTGAAAAAAATGCTCTTTTTCAATTTGTTCTCTTCTTAACTCAATATCTTCCGGAGCCACCCATTTAGGCTCAAGAAGAACAAGTTCATCCCAAAGAGGGGTTAGAGAGCTAAAGTAGTCCCGGACACTCATATCCATTTGTTTGGTGGAACGGATTTTTTCTTGACAAAAAAATTGACGGGCAAGATCCTTTTGGGTATACATACCCTTAGTATAAACCACGCCTCATTGGCCCTCCTAAATTTGGCAATATTAGCACAATTTTTTAGGTCTACATTGTTCATAAACCATGCCAAAATTTTGGCATGGTTACTTTCCCAATCCTCAACTTTGGATTGATGGTCATTGATAGCTTTGATGCGCTCATCGCCACCTAAAGCTTTTTCAACCTCATTTTCGATTTTAGTGAGAACAAGAGAAGGTTCAGGAGTAGTTCGTTTCTTACCTCTTAGATGATTTTCCATAGCGGAGGCCCACATAAGATAGTTGGACCCATTGAGCTTAAAAGAAAGCTCACCTTTATGGGTGGGGCCCCTTATGGTCCTCCAAAGTGAAAAATAAGAAATAAAAAAGAAAAAGAAAAAAGGGGAAAAGAAAGAAAAAAGGAAAAATAAAAAAGGAAAAGTTACATGGTAATTTACCAAAACACCCCTATCGGGTTTTTGGTTGTACATAAAAAGAAAAATAAATTATGTATATATACATATATGTATATATATACTTATATATATACGAATGTATATATATATATAAGTATATGTATATATATATTAATATATACATAATTTAACAGCTATGATTTAATAATTCCTTGCTAGGCTATTTATTTACTCTTTTTTACTTTTGCTGTCTACATAGGTTTAGATTCTTGTGCAATGTGAAGAGTTTTCTCTCAACCATCCAGGCTAGTATATCTGCTAGCTTGTGGAGTTGTACTATCTGCTCTGGATTGGACATGGTCATTATGACAGTGGATTTATGGTAATCGTATGTAGTTACATGAGACTTTACCCTTTAGAGATCTTGACACAAGATTGTGTGATGCAAGTAGGCCAGAATAAGGAACTTGGTTCACCAGGCAGATTATGGTCTATGGAAAATCTATTATGGAGGGCTAACATTTGTTTCATGGGGATGATGATTAGATTATTTTGTTTCTATTTTCAGTTTGTTTATAAATAAATTCAGCATTTTTAAAAAATTTGTAAGATGTAGTGTGTTTCAACAACTTTTTTAGGATTCAAAAGAGAACGTTTCAGTGTTTCACTGGCCCAAAGGCTGTTTATTAGAAAAGAATGAAAAAGCATCAAGAAGCAAAGAGGATGGGGTATAGGTGGTTTAATGATAATTGAACCTGGTATTGCCCTGATTCCCTGTAAATCTGTTTTTTTGCTGCAGTAAAATGGAAAAGAAGAGTGGAACTTGGCAGTGATGGAGAGGGTCTGCTCTATTAACTTTGGTTTAATATATAGGTTTATAATGATCAGAAACATGCCATACAACAAGATACTACATATTAAATAAACAAAAAGCACAACATTACAGATCTCTCCTCAATAAGATGTCAATGCTGCAAATGATGATTTTCCCCCTTATGTCATATGTAGTCTTCTGAAAAAACCTAATCTTTGACCTTTTCAAGAACTTCATTTGGTAACAAGTCCATATATCATGCTATTGTGAACTTTTTCTATCAATTGAACATTGAGTTATCCTACACAGTTTTCAACAGTTTTATACTTTTATTTTCTGTAGTTTTTCATATTTGTTGTCATTTGACACTGCCTTGTGGAAAATTACACCATCTTGCGTGACATTTTGCAGAATGAATGATTTATGCAAGAACTGTAAACGTCCTGGACACTATGCAAAAGAGTGCCCGAATGTCTCTGTCTGCAACAACTGTAGCCTTCCTGGGTAAAAAACCAGCTGACTTGGATTATTACTAGAATTCTATTTTCCTTTCCCCTTGTAATCTTTCATTTTCTTATCCAAAGTTCCAAACATGAATTTTCCAGGCATCACAAATACTTTTGATATATTTTGTCCAGGCACATCGCTTCTGAATGCAGTACCAAATCTCTCTGCTGGAATTGTAGGGAACCGGGCCATGTGGCAAGCCAATGCTCCAATGAAGCCATCTGCCATACTTGTGGGAAAGTAGGCCACCTTGCCAGAGCCTGTCCTGCACCACCATTGCCGCCTGGTGACCTTAGGCTTTGTAACAACTGTTACAAGCAAGGGCACATTGCCGCTGACTGTACGAATGAGAAGGCCTGCAACAATTGCCGGAAGACGGGGCATTTGGCACGTGACTGCCCTAATGAGCCAGTGTGCAACTTGTGTAATGTTGTTGGCCATGTTGCAAGGCGATGCCCCAAGTTTCAGGTGATAGGAAGTAGAGGTGGCGGCGGCATGGGACGAAGCAGTGCTTACCGGGATGTGATATGCAGAAACTGTAATCAGGTAGGTCATATGAGTAGGGATTGCATGGGGCCCATGATGATATGCCACAACTGTGGAGGCCGTGGACATATGGCATTTGAGTGCCCATCTGGTAGGTTCATTGATCGTGGTCCTCGAAGGTACTAATATCATATACCTTGCAGTTGTGTTGGAGGCAAAACCGGGATTACATATGTCCGGACATGTGTTGATAGTAGTGATCTAGCTTTCGCTGCTTCATCCTTGCAGACCCGTTTTCTCATATTTGGAAATGTGAGGATGAAACTAATATCCTTTCGAATCTTGAGAACAGAGATGGAACACGTTCTGCACAAAAGGGTGCCTTTTTTGCAGCACCAAAGAACTGGGTGGCTCCTCTATGGATTTATTTTAAAGATTTAATTTTGTTTTTGCAAAATCATGCTTCAGGTGTGTGTTTTTTGAGGAAGGCGTTAATGCACCTTAAGACTTAGGTTTATTCACTCTTCCTTTAGTTATCTCTATTTGCAGGATGGAGTTGGCAACTCTGTTCTTTTTACTTGAGATGAGATGCAATTATTAGTTGGATGATACAAATGTGATGGTCATGTATACTTAGTATGATCATATATTCAAATAGAAAAATGACCATACTACATGGCAAAAAGCCAGCGTTGGAATATCCTTTTTACTTTTTTGCATGTATGGAAACTTTTCATAAATATATGTGCTCTCTTAAACTGAAACTTCGGTACATTGTAAATACCTAACGAAGTTTGTAACATCACATATACCTAATGAAGTTTGCATGTATCTTACGAAGTTCACATAAAATTATATTCAAATTTCTTGTAAAACTCAAACTTTGCAAATACCTGGTGAAGGTTGCATAAAATTATGTGCAAAAGTGACTTCCGCATATAACTCACAAAGTTTTTATATACCTCATGAAGTTTGCCCTCTTAAATGATTGAGTATAAAAACCTATTCTTTGCATTTCAAGTTTTTTTTTGCATAATTTTATAGGGTTCTTTGTGGTCTTCAACAGTGTTTTCTAACCTACTTCCGGTTGTCTTTGACAACCATTTTGACAACTTAACATGATATGTTAAGAACACAATTTTATTTATTTTTTGTTTTCTTAATGATTTGGGTTTTTTTAGATATAATCATATGATCAAAGTGGTTGTTATAGGTTGTTTTGTTAATTGAATGTATGAAGTGTATATGGATGACCTTTTTTTACATAAATGATATATGTTGTTTGGTTGGTGTGGGTATTTAATGATGATATTTAAAAGAGTTAATATGTACTACTTTAGCAATGACTTGCTTAGATAACTACACTGGTCTACAAAAAATAGTAGCTATAAAGAATTTATAGTTTTGATGTTTCGTAAAATCAGATATGCGAAATAGTCAATTATCTTAAGTATAAAGTATAAGGGAGATCCAAAATTAGATGACAAACATATATGGATAGACATCTTGATGATGACGTAGAATCTATGTTATTTAATGACAAAGTTTACTTAGTTGAAGAAAAAGTTATTACTTTGAAAGTTAAAACAAGACCGTTGACAAATGAAATGATAGGAATCTGTGTGGGCAAACCAGTGCCAGTGATATTCATCGCAATAACTTGAATAACACCCAGCCTTCTTAGGCAGTTGACAAAGCTAGGTACAAGTAATTTAAATTTGAGATATCGGTGCAATGAAACATGTAAAGTTTTTATGCTTAATCTTAAATATTGAAAATACAAGAATATTGAATGCATGGATAAGTTAGAAGTGATGGATACAATGAATCTTGATTTAGTTTATGCATGGATATCGATAATGGAGAATGCATGGATTAATTAGTGGTAGTAATGAAGAATCAGATGATGATGACTATGTCATGTCGATGAGAGAGGATGGAGATATTGATGACCTGAGACAAATAATGGTAGGTGAAAGCGATGCATGAATGACATTTGAGAAGTCAAACCCTTGGTATGTTGTATAATTATATGAACATTTATTAGCATAAAAACTGTTTTATATTTTTACACTAATGAGATGTGGTTGAATATGTTCTCGTTCAATAGATTCTCATACAATGAAGAAAAATTGAAAATAATTGATACAAAGACATCTTATTTGTATGACCATTTATGTAACAAACCACTTAATGAATGTGAACAATTTTAGGGGCTAACAACAGGCTCAAATAATTTAGAAATATCTATCGGCAAAAGGTTTAATGATCTTCAACATTGTTGTGAGTTTTTGAAAGATTATGTAATTAGGAATAACTATAAAACAAAATTTATGAAGGACTGCAATGACAAAGTCATTATCGTATGCACGAGAAAGAACCTGTAGATTACAGTTGTTTGTCCTTAAAAGATTTATTGCACAAATGTACGCAAAATAAGGTTCTTTTAAGTGAAGAAGTATCAAAGCGAACATACATACAGTGGATCACTGACAACCTTGTAGTAAAAAAAGTATCTTCTAAATAGATTTTAGGTGTTATTCATAAACACATGCATGATAACTCGAATATAACTCCAAGAAAAATCATGAATGATATTAGTCGCGAGAAAAGAGTAAAGATCACTTATAAACAAGCATGACATGAACGTGAACATACTAGGGACATATTATATGGTTCATTTGAAGAGTCCTTCAAGATAATTTCTTCCTATTTGGATCATTTGATGAAGGCTAACCGAGGATCACTTGGGTACATTCAAACCGATTAGAAAGATCAATTTTAGTATATGTTCTTATTCTTCTGTCTAAGTATCGATGGGTTTTTAAAAGAATGCCCTCTAATTCTTATGGTAGGTGATACTTTCCTAAAAGGAAGATACATAGATATATTGTTGTCGGTTCATGATATTGATCTTTGTGGCGAGATATTTTCAGTAGCATTTGTAGTTGTTGATAATGAGTCGAAAAAATCACAAAAGTGTTTTTTGAAGCATCTAAAGGAAGAACTCATATGCTATGACGAATATAAAGAGAGATTAGAGCTTACAATTATCTCTAATTGACATGAAGGTCTAAAGTATGTTGTCCTCCACACAAGGCTTACATGTCATATTAGATATTACATGAAGCATTTGACGAAGAACTTTTCTAAGAAATTTGATTCACCCCATAGTGCACTTTGGTGGAGTGTAGCTCAAAAAGCCACGATATAAGAGTGAAATTATTTTCTTCAAAAAATTTATGAGTAAGATGAAGCCGTATACAAATATGTTTTCACTGACGTGAAATCATAATATTAGGCTAACAATTACTTTTCAGCGAAAAGATACGAGTGCTTAACGTCTAATATAACAAAGAAATTCAATTCGTGGATTCTCGGCATACATGACAAGCTCCTAATTCTTCTTATTGAAAAGCTTTGTCAAATGTTGATTAAACTTTTTGAGAAAAAAAAATATTGGGCAGCATACACATGGTGTTGTGGTGCCAAAGGTAAAGGAAAAACTAGAGGAACTATAGATAAAGGCACAACAAATGTGTATAAGTAGTGCATTGCCACTGACATCGGTACGAATCTCATGACCGATCTCACAGTTACAGTATTGATCTTCAAAAACACCTGTATTCTTGTGAATAGCGACAGGTTAGAGGGATTCCTTAGGAACATTAGATCATATGCATTTTGTATGAGGTCAACCTACCAAAGGATTATTACGACAAGTTCTTCACGGTTGAATTTCATCAAGTTGTGTACAATACATTTTCATTCGTCCCAATGGTGATCAAATTCCCACATATCGGTCCATAAACTCTTATACCTTTCTATCCACTAAAAGTAGTTTGTAAAGCAGGATGACCTAAGGTGAAGAGGCGAAGAACAAAATACAAGGATGTTGTATCATACAAGTGCAATGTATGTAGTGAGGTTAGCCACAACAAGAAAGCACAAATAATAATATGTTAGAGTATGTATGCTTTGCAGAATGTAGGATTTGTTCAGAGTTGTTTAATTAATTACTTCTTTGCATTTATCTACTATTTTTAATGAATTGCTTTTTTGTATTTATCTAGTATTTTTTAATGAATTGATCAAATATCTTATGTTTTTTATGTATATGTTAGGTATGTCTTCTATGTACACATGTAAAAGGAAACATGGCAAAAAGAGAACCAAACCTCCATCTAAGCAAGAAACCAATTTTGGTGCTTGAGGTATAACCAATGTCCTTAATCATGTATATATATATATATATATATATATATATATATATATATATATATATATATATATATATATATATATATATATATATATATATATATATATATATTTGTCCTACTATACATGTATGTGTTTATATACAGTTTCAATTGGTGATGAGAACAATTTAATAAGGAAGGAAAAGCTATGCAGCATAACACAAGAGAGCCAAAAGAGTATGAATTTCGCAAAGAAACTCTGACGGCAAATGACCTAAGTATTAGGTTTGTTTATTTTTATAGTTATTCTTTTGTTGTATGTAGACTTAGTTGAATCTAACATGAATTATCACATATTTTGACTATGTAGCATATAACAAGATTTATATAAAGACTCTAAACGACCCACAATAAAGACATGGAAAGAGGAACAAAACTATCAAGGACCCTTTACTTTGTATTTCTTTGTATCTAAAAAGTGAGGTTTTTGTTATTTTTCTACCAACTAATACAAACTAATTGGTAAACCATTTTTGTTCATAGCAAATGCTTGCAACTAAAGGGCAGTGGGATGGGGGCATCTGGGTTCTTGGAGAGCAGCGACTTGCCGTATCAATTTTTTAAAGCTGACAAGGTATCCATTGAATAACTTTGCATACTTAGAAAATTTAAATTTTCACGTGCAGAACTTAAACTCGATTTATGTTGTAAATCTTAATTCATGTCAATTGGGGCAACTACCACTAGGTTGTTTGAGAAATGGACATAAATGAGAATGTGTTCAAGCTGTATAATTCTATGGGTTCCATAGATCATGCATATAAGAATGTCAGACATGGTGTGATAACATTAAGTTTATATATATATTTTTTGATACTTTTATGTTAACTGAGTTTTTTGTAGGTTAATTTTTTTTTGTCGTGGTTTGGCTACAACTCTTACAGTGTTTGGACAGTTGAGGTTATGAAGGGTATTTCTTAATAAGAAAATGAGTAATTCCTTTGCATATGTTTGTTAATTCAATTCATACATGTTCTTAATGACTTGGTATATGATTGTTATAGGTATGATTGTGATATATTTGTCCTACTATACATGCAATATTTAGGCATAAACTAGGAATTGAATTTCATATAGGTACATATTTATATGTCATGTTTTGTTTAGTTTTTGGAGATGTAAGTCACAGTCATTTATTTGTTAATAACCTTTTTTTTTAAATATCACAGAGTGTAGAAGGCGTATGATAACATTTTATCAACACATAAAGAAGAAGGCTTTGGAGGGTGCCAAAAAGAAGGCTGAATGAGGAGGAAAAGAACAAAAATGAACCGCAATAGAATAAAGATGGTATACAAGACAACGAAAAGGCATAGATTGATGACACATTAACAACGAGGTGTTGACTGATGAGGTCTCGATAGCTGAGTTATGGACAATTCTGGAGAGTTTAGTTTGAATTATCAATTTAAAACTATAATTCTAAATTCATATGAATTCAATGTTGGAACATAGTTTGTAAATTAAGAGTTTTTGTATGAGATTCATGTTTGGTTCAATTTGTTAGTTTGTAAATTATGAGTACTGTATAAGATTCATGTTCATTGTAAATTATGAGATTCTTTGAATATTGTATGATCCGTAAATTCATAGTTGAATTTGTATAAATTCAATTTGTCAATGTACATTTCAATTAAACAAGTTTGGATTATGTAAATGCTATATTCTATATGAATTGAGCATGTAAAAACTGTAATTATAAGAAAATCAAACAAAATTTGCATGGATGTTGAAGTCTGCAAAAAAGATAAGCTAAAAACCGGTATGCAAAAATATAAGCGAGGATGAAGAAGTCTGCATAAAATATAGGAAAACACCGAACAATATTTGCGATAATGAGAAAGTCCACATAAAATATATGTAAGGATGAGGAAGTTCGCATAAAATATAGGCAAACACCAAACAATATTTGTGATAATATGGAAGTCTGTATAAAATATAGGCAAGGATGAGGAAGTCTGCAAAACTTCATCAAGTATTTGTGATATTCCAAAGTTTCAGTTTAAGAGGAAGTTCATAATTTGTTCATGCAAACTTCATGATATATATATATATATATATATATATATATATATATATGAACTTCGTCAGATATTTGTGATGTTCCAATATGAAGTTCCAATCTTAGGAGATTTTTTGGTAAAAGTTCACATAATTTTATGCCAACTTCATAAAGTCCGCAAAAAAAAAAAAAGTGCAGACCTCATTTTAAGTGAGTTTGTGGCACTCAATGAACAAAGCAATATATCACAGGAACTTCATCAGTTCAACATATGTGAAGGGTAAAAAAGACATTCCAACACTGACTATTTATGATTTTAGATATGGAGAGAATATCATAAATTGTAGGGCATTTCAAAAAATATGTCAAAATTTCCATACACTATGATAATTTTCCGTTTTCAAATTAGGTGTAAAATTGCTTAATCATCCTCTTGTCTTCCTGGTGGGTAGAGAGGATGATACAATCATTAGTTGGGCAGAGAGTGATGCAATCATTAGTTGGATGATACAAGTTTGATGTTCATTTATATTTTGAGTATGAAAAATTGTCACATATTCAAGTTAGATGTTGAATTGCTTAATTATTGTCCTCTCTGCCACATGAAAGTTTTCTAGTGGCGCTTGTATGTTGATTTGTTGCCCCGATGGATTTTTGAGCCATGTAGTTAGAATGTTGTAAGTTTGAAATATATTATGGGTTTCTGCCATTACACATGGCCTTATGTGGGCTTAAGCAAAATATGTTGGTGAACTCGCAAGTTAATTCAAGCAGAAGAGAAGCCTTAATCTTTTCGCTAAGCTATCAACAAGGAAATAGGGAGGAGGACTGGACCCCTTGATTGTGAAAACCCACAAAAAAAGAAACAAAGAAAAAAAGGGGGTTTCAGACCCGGGTCGGGGCCGGACCTGACTCGACCCAGGCTCGTTAGGGTTGTAAAACCCGACACAGGGGTGAGGGTTTTTAAAAAAAACCCTCTCTCCTGTGCGCCCCCTCATGTGCCGCTTTCCCTCTCCCTCTCTCTGCTGAAAAGGGAAACCCCTTTGGGGTTTCCCGAATCGGCTTCCCCCGCTCAAATATCACACAAGGGTGAGGGGGAATGCACATTTGTCAAAATTCAAACAGTAGCGACTACTCATATCCATACATCCACATTGCATAAGTGTAAATATGTGCAAGTGATGAGTGTCGTCTGGCAACCACATTCGATACCTGAGTCAAATATGCAATTCTACTAATTATTGCAATTATGGCACTAAAGAAATTTAACGAAGTATTTCCATGCACAAGTCATGATGTGTGAGACTTATGCAATATATATATATATATATATATATATATATATATATATATATATATATATATATATATATATATATATATATATATATATATATATATTGGCACGCGACATTACGCAACCATCTATCGAAAGCCATACTTCATGCAGGCAAAAATCGAGCCATGCCAAGCGCTCAAACTCAAACGTAGGCCTTGCTTGCCATCCTTACGCGCAAAGGAAAGCAACAACGTGAGATCATGCATCTGAAAGTTAGAGGGTAGTGTTCAGCTGCGTTGCATGCTCGCAACATTCTGCTCACGTGTAGGGAAAAAGGTGCCAAGGCAGCTCGCATGAGGTTTACTCGGTCTGTAGCTTCCCCGGTTACCACTTTAGAAATTGAATAACAAACGCTGGGTGCATGTCTCACAGAATGCGAGGTTTCTTCACATACCCAAAGGAGTAAGCAAGAAGAACAAAATTACTAACCAATCACATGATGACCTTGCCTTGTTAGATGTTTTTGCTTCGTACCTTAGAACTGTATAATGTGTTTTCCTTCTTTGTGCTTTCCTTGTTGTACGTACTGTAGATGTTTTACCTTGGTCACATGTTTCTAACTGTCTTATCATGACAAACATAGCTTGTATGGGTATTTCTCTTAGTACTTACACTTGTAGCACGTTGCACATGTAAGCTCACATGCACAATTACTTTGATTACATATTTTTAACTGTTTCATCACGTTAGCCGTAGTTCTGCTGCTTACTTTTGATTCATGTTATAACTGCTATCATGCTTCATGCTTTTCTGAAAATGGTATATTATGAATGATTTATCTCACCACCTCGCAAGAGGTCTGACCCTATTTTATGGGGATGCAGATGATGACTAGACTAGCTATGATGCAACGTCTGCACGACGGGAGACTTGGGACCCACACTTGGACTCGTGGTCTTGGCTTTTGGTTTTGAGGGGATTTTCTCTGACTTTTTGGGAGACTTTGTATTTAGGATGTATTCATAGTCTCGTTTTGTAAAGGACTTTTATATAGTGACTTTTGGTAATTGTTACTATCTGTAACTCGTCCAAACTTGTAACCATTGTTTCTCTTGTTTTCCGTTGCTTATTTAAAACCTTTCAAAAAAAATTACTTTAAAAATTCTAAAGTTTTTCCTTGGTTGGGGTTTGGGGCGTTACACTCACCCCTGCACATCTCCTCCACCTCTCCTACTCCCTCCCTCTCACTCCCTACGTTCGACCGTCGTCACCGTTGCCGTCGCCGACGACCTTCCAGGTATGCCCCTTCTCTTTTCTTCTTCTTCTTCTCCTACCTTTTCTCCTCCCTCTCTCCCCTCTCTCTGTTGGCTCGCTGGGAGGCCGACAAGAGGTCGACAGCCCCTGCCGCGCCCTCCCTCTCTCCCCTCTCTCTGTTGGCTCGTCAAGAGGCCAGTGGACCCCTACCGCACCCTGCCACTCCCTCTGTTGTCTCGCTGGAAGGACGATGACCCCCTGTCGTGCCATCCTGCTCCCTCTTTGTCTATTGGAAGGGCGGTAGGGGACCGACGACCCCCTGCCACACCTTTCCCCTTCTTTTTTTTCTTGGCTTTGCCGGAAGGTTGGCAAGAGGCTGGCGGCTCCCTGCCGCTCCTTCCCCCGCCCCTAGCCATTCGATGTCCATCAGCAGGGGCCTTGGGCCCTGTTGTTCATGTTGTTCAGGTAAGCAGGCAGGGGCATCGACTCCTACCAATTGTGATAGTAGTCAGGCAGGGGCCGAGGCCCCTGCCATTTGTAGTTCCATCAGACAGGGGCCTCAGCCCTTGCCATTTGAAGTCTGTCAAGCAGGGGCCTTGTCCCCTACTGTTCACTTAGTTTTGTCAGGCAGGGGCCTCAACCCCTACCATTCAAAGACTGTCAGGCAGGGGCCTCGACCTTTGTCGTTCGATATTTTTTGATAAGCAAGGGCCTTGGCACATGCCACTCGTCAGAATCTGAATGATAGGGGCCTCGACCCCTGCTGCTCATGCTCTCCATCGATAGGGTAGCCCTACCACTTTCCCTTATGTTCTTTTTATGATTATTGCATACTTAGCGTTCACATCTTCGCAATTCTCATGACGGATCATGCTCGTGCTCTGCGACCCAAGCCCTACATCACCTACACTCGTAGGCGCACGTAGCAACACAATCTTGTGAGGTAGGGGAAAGTCGCACGAGGACTTTGGATGAATTAAATAAAGTAGTTGAATCTTAAGATAAGAACAACTGATATATTTTCATGCATGTGTAAATATGGATGCATATGACTTGTGATCGACTACTCTTTACTTGACTTTATTTATTAGAAATTATGTGTTTCTTGTAGCCGCTACGTCTTGTATGCATAGTATGAGTTCTATAGTTAGTTTACTGCCCGTAATCTTCTTTACTTGCTTCTTGTTGTCATCATATTGTATATTTTTAGATTTGCTATTACTTTTTGTTCTTGCTGTCACCCTTAGGTAAGCATCGTAGGGTGTGTAGGTGCGTGTACCATATTTTGTGCCTTTAAGAAATATATGAAATTGTGTACAGGTGCTAAAAGCTCCAGAGGAGGTGCTTCCTTGTGCAAGGCTGACTTCTTAAGAATAAGATCCTGTTTATAAAGCTTGTGTTCCATTTATGCATTGCTAAATGTAACTAATTGTACTCCGAGTCTGTTACTCAGAAGAAATGATTGGATCCACGGCGATCCCAAGACTTGTTTGAGTTTTTCTGTTTCATAGTGTTTGAGCATGCCCAGTATATTACTGCTTTTAAGTCATATGAAACACTGTGTGAGGTTATCCTTCAGGAAACCCATGACCTACTATCATGGCCGGACCTTTAGACCAGTACAGTATATACATTACGATAAGTAGTATGAGAGACCGTTGAGTACCTCGAAGTGTGCAATGAGCACTCTGCTGAAGTAAATGAAAATAATGATGTTCACCTCTACAGGCCAAAGGCTCAAAGCGCAATGCATGTCATGTATGAACTGCAACATAATAATTGTTTCTCGCTCATTATAGTCGTACCTTTAGATAGGTACGATCATACTTTTAGACAAGTACATCATATTAGTGTTACGATGTTTGAATGATGAGGTTGTGGCAACCTCGAAGCGTGCATATAACAAAATGCTGAAATCACATAAATGGTGACACTTCGCCTTCACAAGCAGGATGCTCGAGTGGGTCTAGCAGACCAGAGCATTTAGAATGGGGTGACGGTTAAGAAACCTTCATCGTTCCCATTCGACCTTCACAGTTCATCAAGGGAGATGATGAATGGTATAAAAACTCTGAGAAACAGGTTGTTAACTACCTCACGGGCAAAAGACTTGACTTCCCCAGTCATCAAAGTTAGGAGAGTTGGGATTACCATAAATTATCCTAGGTGGTAACTCCCAGATACTTCTACAAAAATTGGATGCATCCATGGGCCACGAATGCCTTTGGAGATTTACTCTCTTGGTCACTGACCATTTCCTTAGGAGCGGACTTAGTCAGTCATCCGGGTTAATGAAAAACACTTGACATAATAAACTCTCGAATCAGTCTCGGTTGTTTCTACGTTTTGCTTCTGTGCGTACCTACAAGTTAGTTAATATTAGTTATTAAAGAATATCCTATTCATAATAATTATAGAGTAATGAGATTCATACTGCTTACGATGTTGCTTATGTCTTGTGATGAATATCTCTTTCAGTACAATAGTTCTTTGCATATATGACACATGCTAGAATGAATCTACTTTCTCACATTTTAATTTCTCATTTTAATTACTACTGTCAATGAAATGGATTGCTTATCCTATGATGCCCTATTTTATTTGTTCAACATAGTCTATTTGTGCACCTACCAGTTTGTTATGAAACATGCAACATAACTCGAGATTTTTCTTCTTTTTGCTGGCGCCTTAGTTCTGAGTTTTGAGTTTTCTTTAGATTATTGGATTGTGGAAAAAAATGCTTATTTTATAATAAACTATAAATTTCATTAATAATTTATGGTTTATTCCTCACTTCTCTTGAGTAGCTGTTTCATGAGTAATGGTAATTTTAAGGCTAACCTGCTCAGAATTTGGTAACTTGTGCTCATTTTTAAATTGCTTCCGCTGTCGATTTTAAAATTAAAAACTCTAATCTTTGAAAGATTTTTTCATCAATGTTTTCGAAATCACAAGTTGAAATTTTGGGACGTTGCCTTTGGATAGGAAACCCATCTCTTTCTGCTGCTTCACAGGATGGTTGTTGGATGAGAAGATCATGCGCCTTAATGAGTTTTTTTTTGGAAGAACATGCTCCTTAATGAGTTGAATATATGTTGGATTTCCTCAGAACCTTGGCATACCGAAATCCAACTTAGTATCAGACGTCTGTTACGAGGTTCAAACCTAGTAACCTACAGCAAACTGGTTACATTCTGATCCTTGCTGAATGTTTTACACGTAAAATATGACTGGGAAGCCCCTTATTAGATCAAATAAGTTTGGATTGTGACGTTATGGTTATTGAATGGAAATATTTGGCAAAAAGATTAATTGCTGATCCGCAGGCCTAAGTGAAAAGAGAGGGTTCAACACTTTTCAATCTTATGCCAAGTAAATAAGTAATTCTTTATTGTCTAAGTTTATGTCAATGCAATTCATCGTCCCTAATTCTTTAATGTCTAAGTAATTTTATGTTATCTTGATTTTTTTTTTTAATTTATGACATGGGGAAAGCAGTACTAGTTTTGGAGACCTGGCGTGCTGGATGCCCTTTCGAGCTATGATAGCCATGCTGTATGGCGTTAAATGATGTGGCCGGCCCTCCGTGAAAAGATTAGGTACAATGCACAAATATTTGTGCATTAAGAACCTGATGACTCTCCATCTTAGGAACATACCTGTCAGTTGTGGGGCCCAAGGCATGGAGGCTTAATGCACAAATTTTGTGCCATGTGATTGCACCCGATCCGGACTCCTGCCCCTCGGAAGCCTGCTAAGGTTTTCAAACAGAAGAGCAGGAATGTTCCTACCGATTGCACCCACCCACTGACGGGCTCCTATACTGAATTATCTACTATTGAGCTGTTGCTGCCATTAATTGGCTCCAATAGCAGTTGCTGTTGTTACTGTCTTGCAATTAGCTAAAGGTGGGAGAAGATAGAAAGTGTTTTGCTTGGCATATTTACTAATTATATACCGTTTGGAAATGTTTGATAATTGTAATAGTGGAATGCATGGTATCGAGCATTTCGAGATGTTTAGCAGCTGCCCTAGCTGGGAAAAGACAGCCAAGCACATGGGATCAAAACATCACCATTGATCCAGCCTAGTCAGTTGGCTTTGCATTGCCGTTTGCCTTGATAAAATGATCAATGTTTTATAATTATTGATATTTTTTTCATTTCCAAAATCGCAAATATCTAGATCTAAAAAAACCCTTTTTACCCTTCGTGCATGCAAACTTCCTATATATGCAAACTTTCTCTCAAATATATGATTTTTTTTTCAAACTAGTCTTTCTTCTTGGTTGTATCTCTCAAATCCAACATCGAAAACTTGTATTTTATAGTCGTTTGAACGCTAAGACAAAAGACTACAACTTTCAGGTTTTGAGTAAGAACCGAAAACCCCTATAGGATTTCTGTTTCTGAGTTTCAAAACCAAAATAAATACATACTTTGCATACTAGAACAACCGAACAATCTATCTTCAGCGGATGTTTTGACTCATAAAATGAAGAATTTTGGAAAAATACAAAAAAAAGAAACTAGACAAAAATACCATTACAACGACACCTGATTCACTAGAAAACGACAAACGGATGCTGAAATACAACCCAACATTCCTAAACCAAGAGATGAACAAGCGTGGTTGCACATTTTCTGTTTGTTCTATGATATTTTCTGGCTACCTGTGTCAAAAAACTAGAAAACAGAAAAAAAAAGACAGATCGAAACATGAACAGTAATAGATTGTTCAATATAGGCAAGGATAAGGAAGTTCGCATAAAATATATGCAAGGATGAGGAAGTTCGCATAAAATATATGCAAGAATGAAAAAGTCTCCATAAAATATATGCACAAAAATAAGTGTCAACATCTTGTTAAACTCAAACCTCAAAACTTCCCAAATATCTGTCTAAGTTCGCATATACCTCAGAAGTTCACATACAAATAGGTGTAAACATCCTGTTAAACTTAGAAAGTCGCATGTATTTAAGAGAAAATCACATGTTTAAAAGAAAAATCAAACATATAGGAGGAACTTCGCATATATTTAGGAGAAAATCGCATGAATAGAAGAAATTGCATATATTTAAGAAAAAAACATATATTTAAGAAAAAAATCGCATATATAGGAGGAAAGTCGCATATATTTAAGAAAAAAATCACATATATATGAGAAAAATCATATATATTTAGGAGTAAAATTACATATATGTTTTCTACAAAACAATCTTTGTTCTCATTTATGTATCTCTCCAATCCGACATCAAAAACCTACATTTTTATAATCGTTAAAAAACTGAGACATGCCTATACTTTTCCTATTTTGAGTCAAAACTAAAAACCCCTCTAAGGTTTCTGTTTGAGTTTTAAAACTAAAATAGAAGTATATTCTGCAGACTAGAATATATGAACAATCTATCTTTCAAAGAACATTTCTCCCCAACTGCTCATCAGATCAAAGTGATCTTAAAGACATTGAAAAGCTATGTCTCAATCTGTCTTTTATCTTTTTTCTATTTTCAGGTGATCAAAAAATAGCATAGAATAGACAGAAAATGCGCAATTGCACCTGTTCCAGTCTGCAGAGTATGCTTTTATTTCAGTTTTGAAACTTAAAAACGAAAACCCTAGAGAGGTTTTCAATTTTATCTCAAAATAGAAAAGTTACAAGACTTATTTCTTAGCTTTCTAACGACTATAAAAAAACAAGTTTTCGATGTTGGATCAAAGAGATACAAATACGAGAACAAAGATTGTTATGCAGAAAATAATCACATATTTGAGAAAAAATTTACATATATTTAAAACCAGATATTTGTGATTTTGAACATGGAGAGAAAAACCAAAATTGTTGGGCATTTCAGGAAACGTGTCATTTTGTCATACAATTCGGTCATTTTCTGTTTGCCTTCCAGCAAAGCAGGTTATATGTTCCCCCCCCGAACAGGGCCGGTACTGAGATCTCATGTTTGGGGGTTCCAAATAGCGCCACGTATAAGATCCAGACCGGCATGGATCCCGATGACTGTCTGCATCATACTGCATCGTAATTTGGTGCCACAACAAAGACTTAAGTACCCTTTACCGCCATTCGCTTCATCTTCCTCGAACGGACATAAATGCCCTCCTTCTAGAAAACTGAACCGTCGGTTCATGAAAAGGACAAAACTGCCCTCCATCGTTATCGCGCCAAAACGTTCTGCAGAGTTTGCGTATGTAGCAAGCGTTATGTTGTAGGATTCAAATAGTTTAAAACAATCCATTCTCGCTCTAAGCACTCTACCGGAGATTTGTTGCTTTCATCTGGAGTCGTCGGAGCATCATTTCCCTCTGTTTCAGAGCATCTGTTTCCGTCTTACGCGCAACCGCAACATAATAACCACCTTCTGTTGCTTATTAGTTGTTACCATTGCTTACTCTACAGTTGCTTCTTATACAACAATTTGTTTCTTATGAACCCAAATATTCCGACGATTTCTAATCATGATGATCGTGTAATGTGTTGTGCAGGTTAGCAATGTCTGCGCCTCATCAGATTAAAGATACCCCGTTGTTCTATAGGTTGTCTATTAGAGAAGTGATCCACCAGTCCCATCTATCTAAGGTTTTTGAAAGATACCAAAATATACTTAAGATTGATAACGATGAAGACAGGGAAAAAGCCTTGGAATTGTATTATGCGGAGGATTATCCATCAGATATCGAGGCTGCGGACCAAAGGAAGAACTCTGAATTACGAAAGATGCAGAACAAGGATTGCGAATTAAAGGCAAAGGCAAGAAATATTGATGAGAATATAAATAGAAGGCGGAGGATTGACGCACGGGAGAGGGAAAAGATGAAGAAGAATGCGGAGGAGTTTCAAAGTTATGTTAGCTATTTAGTGGATGAAACTGCAGCACAATGTAAGAGGAGAGACTTGGAGCGCAGTGCAATGTTTAACAAGGCATGGCTACTGAAGAAGGAGGAGGAGAGGCGAAGGCAAATGAATAAGGAGGAGGAAAAGAAGGAACAGAATAATCCTCAGTATGAGGAAGAAAAGGAAAGGCGAATAAGGGAGAAGGAGTTTGAGGAAGCTAAGGAAATGCAAAGGCAGGAGAAGGAGAATGAGGAAAAGAAGGAAAGGCAACGGAAGGAGAAGGAGGAGGAAGAAGAAAAGGAAAGAGAAAGGAAGAAGCAGGAGGAAGAATTCCAGGAAAGAAGGAAACAAGAACTGAAAGAGAAAGAAAGGCGGCGGAAGAAGAAGGAGGAGGAAGAAAAGGAAAGGGAAAGGAAGAAGCAGGAGGAGGAAGTGCATGAAAGGTTAAGAAAGAAGCAGGAAGAAGAGGCGAAAATGGAGAGCGAAATGAAGCAGAAGGATGAGGAGAAAAAGCAGAGAGAAAGGAAGGAGAAGGAGGCGAAAAGGGAGAGAGAAAGGAAGCAGAGGAAGGAAGAGGAGAAAAGGGAGAGAGAAAGGAACGATAAAAAGGAGGAGGAGAATAGAGAGAGAGAAATGAAGCAGAAGGAGGAGGAGAAAAGGGAAAGAGAAAGGAAGCAGAGGAAGGAAGAGGAGAAAAGGGAGAGAGAAAGGAAGGAGAAGAAGGAGGAGGAGAATAGGGAGAGAGAAAGGAAGCAGAAGAAGAAGGAGGAGAAAAGGGAGAGAGAAAGGAAGGAGAAGGAGGATGAGAAAAGGAAGGATAGAGAAAGAATGGAGAAGGAGGGCGAGAAAAGGAAGGTGAGAGAAAGGCATGCGATGGTGGAGCCGGTAAAGATGGAGATTGAAAGGCAATTGGAGGCAGTGGACCCACCAGAAAGTCCCAGGTTGGATGAAAAACAGGAGAAAATAGCGACCAAGGTAAATATATCCGTTCTGTCTGTGAAGATTTAATAACATGTTTAGCGATTTTGGTATAGCGATTACTATGTTAGGTATTAATATGTATAGCGATTACTGTGATAGTCTGTCTGCAACCAATATTATTTATAGCGGTTAGTAAAATAGTATTTATAAGTACAAATGAAACTAAATTATAATTGATAGGAATAATATGTTATTTTGTGTTATAGGGAGTTCACAGGAGAAGTAGAGCACCAGGTGAAAAGCTCGGAGGTCGGTGTCAATGGCCTGTAGTTCTGTCGTGGTATGGTCAGCTGAGTGCATATCAGAAGGACCGATTACGAAATATGCACTTCGGTGGCCTTTTGGACCAACAATATTTTGAAACTTGCTGGAATACCATGACCCACCTGGTAAATAAATTGAATGATAAGACGAACACATTCCAGTTTGATTCTTTTGAGATCACCATGACTCTAGAAGATGTGGCGAGGATCACTGGCCTTAAGTGCGATGGCAGTGATGTCCTGTTACGGCATTCAAACTATAACGTAAGGGAGAAATGCACGGTCCTGTTAGGAATGTCGATGGACGAATGAAGTCAATGTATTTCTGGTGGAATAAATTCCACATCAATGAAGGTCTCAATTTTTCGTAATAAATGGGAAGGCCACTCCGCTACTTGTGCAGCTGAAATAGCTGACCAAGAGTTGCGCGGCTTCCTTCTATATTTTTTTGGTCTTACATTATTTTTCGATTGTTCTGGTTCGAGAATAAGTTCCATGTGGCTGCAGTACCTGGCAGACTTAGACGAAGTCGACAACTATGCCTAGGGTGTCGCTATGCTCGCACACTTGTACAGTCAACTCCACCGTGCGAGTAACGATACGAAAATAGTTGGTGGATTTTGGCCATTTGTTCAGGTATTTGTTGATTACATACTTAGTAATTATAGAACAATTTCATTGCAGGTTGTGGTGTTACTAATAATATTGTTTTTGTTAGGCCTGGGCTTTGGAACATATTATCCCATTGCGTCCACGTTGTGGCCCTCCGATTTGTGGTTTTCCAAAGATCGGTCGCTGGGCTAGAATAAACGTCGCAGTTTATAATGCTAAGTCCATTTTAGATGGGCTGCAACTAAACGAGGTAAACGTTCTAAAATTGTTTACAATCGCGTCATCATTTACCATTGAGTATTATAAATCGTTGTAATGTTCAGCATGCTTAAGTATCCATCGCTGCAGGATTGTCTTCCGTAGTACATATCGTTGTTGCCATATCATGCGTAAATAAATTTTAATATATTTGTCATTCGTTATTAAAAAGAATTACCAATGTACAGGTTTTGTGGAGACCTTATGGAGATGGGGAGGACAATGATGAAGACGTTGTTGCGGAGGCTGCTAGATTGTCTGACCGCGATTTGTGGCTATTCTGCAATTTTGAAGCCGAGTTGCAGCAAGGTAGTCAAATTCTCCTACAATCTGGCTTGGGGCAGTCTATCCCAAATAAGCCTTTAGAAGTGAGAAAGAAGATGAATAGTGGTGGGGGCAGGAACGTGAATTGGCCCGATCGCTACAGGGACGAATTATTAAATTGGAACTCATGTGGTTTCCCTGCCGTATCGTATGATCATGAAGGACGACAATTTGATCCCTTCTATTTCGAAAGGTATTGGGAACCAATGCGGCGAAATCTGAAGATTGAAAAAATTGTGAACCCATGCCTCCCAACTGCCTCTTCTCATGTTGCAGCCCAACCTCTACAACCAAAACGTCGTCTCTCTCCGGCTACTACGACTAGTCTCTCAGTAACAAAGCGCGAGGAAGAGCGAACACTTGCTCTAAAAGAGAACATTGTCTCTGCCGCAAGGTTCGAAGTTATGGAGAGGGAGAATAATAAATTAAGGGCAGAAGTAAGCACTATGGGGATTCAATTGAACTCAGTGGTAGAGATAATGACCAGTTTTCTTAATAAAGGTCTCGCAACGAAGATGCCACTCAGGATAGACAGTGCACAAATAAAAAGTGAGAGACAAGTCTATGATATTTCATCTGATTCGTCAAGTGCCTTAGAATAAATCCTAGATTTTCATTTTTATCACGCTAGGTTTTTTGTTGTAATTGTATAATGAGTTGTAGTAACGTGACATTCTTTTATTGTTTAATTCTTTATTATTACATCTTTTCGTCTGTGGATCTCGGTAATAAATAAACTTTAATCGAAAATAGATGTTTGTTCAAAAATCGTGGCATTGCCTAACCTCTCTGGCATCGCTAAGATATATCATTTCTGTTTAGCAATCGCTGTATTTGTCTCCGCCTCGAAAGAATATCGCAAAAAAGATTGGCGATGTAAGCCGTGAACAATAATTTAATGAGTTCTGACGGCGTAAATGATAACAGTCAATAGCGATAAGAAAATGGTTTGTTGTTAAAAAATCGCTGAGGAAAGTATGTTGCATGAATATATCGATGTATACATATACAATAATCAATAGAATAATCATGAAAGATTATTCATACCTGAAAGCTTGTTATAATGCGACCGACAAACGACGGGTTTTTAATTATTTAAAAGTGAATAATTTAATTTCTGGGGTGTTTCCGAAAAAGTCCGGCATGTGAGACGACGTATTTTTAATTATTTTTATCGAAAAAAGGGCGGTTTGTGGAAAGACATATTTTTAAATACTTCGAACGCAATCATTTAATTTGGCGGCAGCTATCGAAAAAAGGGCGGCATGCGAAAAGGCGTATTTTTATTTATTTAAAACGCAATCATTTAATTAGCGGGATGTTTTCGGAAAAGGGCGGGACGTTAAAGCACTTTACCTTTGTATTAGACTGAGGACGGAGTTTCCGTATCTGTGTTGCAAAGGTGCCATCGATATCTCCGTCCAGGCATGGCGCCGAAGAAGGGGACAGTCGGAGCAGTACGACCAGCCATGGCGTACAAGGAAAGGACTACGGGGGCAATACGACCCGGCACTGCGCCAAAGACAATGGGAGCACTACGACCGGGCACGGGGGCAACGAAGAGGACGATGGGAGCAAAACGACCAGGCACGACGGCAACAAAGAGGACGATGAGAGCAAAATGACCAGGCACGACGGCAACAGAGAGGACGATGGGAGCAAAACGACCAGGCACGGCTGCAACGGAGAGGACGATGGGAGCAAAACGACCAGGCACGGCGGCAACAGAGAGGACGATGGGAGCAAAAGGGCCAGGCACGACGCCGAAGAAGAAGACAACCACATCCACAGTACCAGCATTAGCGCTTAAGACGTATATTTTTTGAAACGCCTGAGCGGTTTAGTCAACATTTGCCTTTTCATGTCGTATTTGGACTATTGTTGTTTACTGTAGACAATAATTTCAATGTCGAATCCTAAATACCACGCTCATGGTGCACTCAGTTCAACATCCACAGGCAAGGTTGGGCGGCAATGCCTTGACGAGTGCGTAGATGACATCGAGCAAATGCAAGATGAATTTGCAGTTGGGAACACTATCAGTAATTTTGTAAGTATTTAACCACTATCAATTTCTAGGTCGTTCCGGTTTGTATGTTTTGAAGTTCATAAATTTGTGCAACCAGACAATGTGTGATTTTGTCAATTACATCCAGAGCAAGCCAACGAGCAATACAGTACGCATCATCAGCCCTTATTTCATGGTATGGCTGTTCCGCTGTTGTTTTGTTTGTTTTTATTACGTACTCACGTTTCTTGGTGGTTAAATCTTACTATTTCATGCAACAGATGTACGTCCGGCGAAAGCCATACAACATTGGATTTAAAGATGCACTACCTTGTTGAAACAACGATGATGAGTGCCTAGACATTTCGAAATTTGGAAAGGTAAGTGAACAAACCTCTTCTCCAAGGTTTAGTCGTAACATCCCCATCACGATATGTCTCTGGAATGAGAAATTATTTTTTCGATTCGCAGATTTTACTTCCTACACTCTGGCAAAATCCCGACCATTGGGTCCTATACGAGATGAATTTTTTGGAAAAACAACTATGGTGCTACAACTCATTGGACTGCCACAGTGGCGTAGAACGCGACGCCATGCATTTGGTAGGATTGTGGCCATAGGTGAATCGTAGCTATTCGAGGTGGACCAGAGTGTAATATATTATCCCTTTATCACAGGCAGGATTCCTTAACGAGGCTATGGGTGTCGACATTGCCGAGTGGATGTTGCTCTGTGCTGACGATGCTCCTTTACAAAGTAATGGGGTCGATTGTGGTATATTCGTAATGAAGCATATTGAAGCAATATACAATGAAATAAAAGTTACTTTCCACGCTGTATGAGCTTTGTATCCGATGTTATTGTTTATTCCTGTTATATATTCGTTTTACATTACATGTTTTGTTGCAGGATATTATGCCGGAAATACGCGACGAAATATGCGAACAATTGTTTGAGTTTAAAAAGAACGGCAGACAAAATATGTGAAGTGAAACATATCGATTGTTCTGTCTGTACAACCTAACGAGCTCCGCCATCACCGTTCTCACCCTCCTCCTCGACAGCAACCCAGTCGGTGCAGTCGCGCTGAGGATGGTCAGCAGAAGCTCCACCACGTCGTCTTCCTCTCCCTAGCGAGGAGGTCTCAGCGGAGCCGCCGTTCCGGTGACGGGTGTTCATCTCGTTCCGGTGACGGGTGTTCTACGAAATATAAATCGTAATAAGAAATAGTTTTGTGTCGTATACGCATAACCAATGCTGGTAGAAGTTGTTCTTCAGTAATGAAAAATACTGTACGGAGAAAGATATTTCTAAAAATCGCATTCAGTGAACTTATCAATAAGAAAGGTTTGTTCTCAGAAATTGCTATATTGCTGAACCTACGGTAAGGTACGCCTAAGGCAATTTCTTGGGACGCGTGTGGACGTACTTGTGGATTTATTTGAGATCGAAAAATTCGGTCCAATCGCATTGATTAATATTTGGAGTAGCCCCTACATTGTTCAATTTCATTAATGCGGAGTGCATTTTTACTGAAGATTTGCTTTTGGTTTAATGAAACTGACGTATATACTTGAAAACTGACGGAGGGTGATAGGACGTTTCATTAATATTTGAATGACACAACACACACTTCCACTTTGCTTCGCGAATAAGGAACCGACAAATCGGTAATTCCTGCATATAGGCGGCTTTGACGCAGTTGTCGTATCCATTTATACTTTTTTCATATGTCTGCAAGATCATAATTGAAGGAAACATCATTTAAAATTCAAGAAATTTTCAAATTCTTTCACAAGTTTTCATGGTGGTAGCAGTGTAGTTGACGGTAGACCACTAAGCGTATCGCTTTGTACTATTTGTAAAATACGAAAGCTACATTAATGGCCCTTATTCACCACTTTTTTCATATGCCAGCAATAAAGCGATGTTTAAGCATACAACATTTCATAGCGATGTTGAATATTATCATTTCGAACATTAGAAGTCTTTGTTCATTAAAATACATCGCAGTCTCACTCAGCGACTGTCAACCACGCCGGTTGAGCGCACATCTTTTATCAATTACAAGCCTTTTAGATGCTCGCGAGGCCTCTTTCACTTTCTCCTCTGCAATTAGAAAGAACGTCAATTTTTTGCAGAGTTCTTCGTGGAATCCGGGTATATCAACCTGCAAAAACAGATTGTAAAGTAGAAGCAATAGACATGCACTTAATCCCCAATAACAGAGGCGAAGAAATGGCATACAACGTCGAAACAGGGTTCTGCATCATTGTATATTGCTTCAATGTACTTCATTACAAATACCCCGCAATCAACGCCATTATCTTGTAAAGGAGCATTGTATGCCGTGCGATAGATCCACTCGCTAGCATCGACTCCCAAAATGGCTTTGAGGAAACCGATCTGAGAATAATGCGACCGACATTAAATTCATGACCCCAGTACACGACTTGTTCCTCACATACATATTGAAACTTACGAGATGGGAAATGTCTAGCCGTAGACCACTTTCAACTTCCAACGAATTGTAACACCATAGTTGTTTTTCGTGTAAATCCATCACGTATAAGACCCAATGCTTTTCAGATTGCCATAGTGTAGGAATCAATATCTACAAATAGATCGAAAAAATGATGTTAGCACTTGTTATGCTGTAATATTGCACTCTAGGTTTGTTTGCTTACCTTTTCACTTGACAAAAGGTCTTTGCAGTGATTACCGTTAACCCAATAAGGTATGCCGTCTTTAAATCCACTAGAGTATGGCAAACGACATAAGATAGTCTGCAAACCCAAACATTGCTAACACTAACGATAACATACGAATCAATTGGACTAAATCAATAACGAAAAACAACATAAAATAAAACCGATATACCATGAAATACGGGCTTACGACGCTTACAATCTGGCTTGGTGCGCTGCTTTTAATATAACTGACGAAATCAGATATAGTCTGTTTGCAGCAAATATGTTGTTGTTAACGGACGTACACATGACTTACGTATATAGACAACTGCTACTAGTTTCATACTAACAAAATTACTGATCATGTTGTATTGTGCGAATTCACTCTGCATTCGGTTGATGTCCTCCAGGAGTGATTGACTAAGTTTTCGCCCAACTTCGTCGGTGGATGTTCGACTGAAATGAATGCGGACATTGCAACGAACGATATTGAAATTACATTATACAGTACACAAAACACAAATCGCAAAAAACGGCATGAAACAAACGGATTTTGATGAAAATGTAGACGATGTGTAGACAATATACCCATGATTCGCCATTGTTGGTCGTGTAGTTGTCTTCGTCTGCGTCACCAACTACAACTTTGTATGTTGGAGGACGGATCTCTAGGTTTATGAAGGAACCGTCAGTTTGATTGTTGCTGGTTCACGAAGTAGAAGACAAACACAACTTTTAGTACTCGTGCGACTATTTATGACCTAAAAGATGTACTGCTCAACCAACATGATCAATGAATACTGTACGACAAATCAAACATTTATTGTTATCCGTTGTAACGGAGTAATTCGACTTCATATTCGCTGCATGGCGATTTGTGGTTATCGTTGAATAGCGATTTGTGCAGCAATACTCGGCCTTTGTAAAGGGTGTTAGTCAACGCCGATTTGCGGTGTTAAACGATACTAGTATAAATTGATAATGAACGTTTGTTGAAAATAACCCCACGGATCTAAAAAAACCCACGGGTTGAACTACATAGCGATTGTGAGAAATTATGGAGTACCACTCACACTTGCACTTCCACTGTTAAAGCGAACAAAGTTCCCCCTGTACCAGATGAAGAGGTTGACTTACCTCTTAAGAAATGAAGTGAGGAAGAGAAAAGACACATTGAGTAGCCTTTTATTTATAATATATGGATACAACTTTTCATAGGATAACAATAATGATTTCAAAAGGCAATTGGAGGTGACACAAGAATCTCGTGTGGGCCATTAATTTAGTTGTCATGCCTCTTTGCATGCCCCGATCTCCACAATGCCGGATTTGTTTTTGAGTTTATAGTCATTTGTCACTGACGACTTGCGGTCTGTGGTTGGATTTGCTTAAATCGATAGATAGCGATTTTTTGCTTCTGCAGGAAGTCGATTGATGACATCACTGTATGGCGATTTGTGGTTATCATTGATTAGCGATATGTGGCATCGCAGCATAGCGATTTGAGGGTATTGTTCGACTGTCGATCTAAGCGCGATGACAAAGGTTGTTTAAGTAAGCTTTTTTGGGGCATTGACCAAGGTTGCGCTTCATTTTATGATCCAAGTAGGCTTTCAACCGCGCAGGTGATAGCATACTTAGATCATAAAATGAAGCGCAACCTTGCTCATTGGCCGAAAAAAGCTTACTTGAACAACCTTTGTCATCCTGCTTTGATTGACATTCGAACAATACACTCAAATCACTACGCTGCGATGCCACATATCGCTAATCAACGATAATCACAAATCGCCATACAGTGATGTCATCATTCGACTTCCTGCAGAAGCAAAAAATCGTTATCTATCGATTTAAGCAAATCCAACCACGGACCGCAAGTCGTCAGTAACAAATGACTATAAACGCAAAAACAAATCCGGCATTGTGGAGATCGGGGCATGCAAAGAGGCATGACAACTAAATTAATGGCCCACACGAGATTTCTGTGTCCCATACCTATCTGTCGAATGCATCAGAGCCTGTCATGAAAGAGAAAATATTAGACACTGAATTAAGTTTCACAAGAAATGCATACCTCCTCGCAACATTGATTACATACCAAAAGACTTGTAAAACTGTAGCGATCGTTGCCGGAAATCTGGTCGGGAGGAATGTAGGTTTGAACGTTTGGTGGTACTTTTGCATGGTATTGCTGCATGATGGACATTACGCGAGTTAGCTATTTGACAAGCTTCACGCAATGGGAAGCAATATAATGTTTTACATACCTGTTCATTGCAAGGCCCTTGTTTTTTATTATAGGTAGGTTGTTTCTTAATCCTCTTCTTGCCAACCAATTCTATTGCACCCTTTGCCCTCCGACGACTGCGATCAGAGGCAGGTTTTTTTTTGATACCCTTCGCTTCATGAATATGTCCATCATAATCAACAACGTTCACTATTGACTTGTTGAAGATAATGTTTACGCTTCGGTGCAACTTCTCAGGAGTGTCAAGCGAAACATGATTTTGACCTACGCTTTTCGATCCCATTATCTTCGGCTGGTATTCATTCACTGCAACGGACTTAATGTGAATTAACTCCACGTTTTCAAGTAACTTCGTTGCAACTTTTCTCACACATGCATAGCCTTCTTCACTTCTCGATGCCAAATCAGCAACATGCATGAATGACCTACACAGTTGTTGGTAACGTGAGGCTATGTGGCACTTCTCGTCAACACCAGATTTACTCGCATTGTCCATAACGAGCATTTCAATCTTCGCGCGTCTGGTCCATCTTCGCATTACGTAAGACTCAGGTATTTCTTGTATCTTCTCTTGATTGAGTGCCTTTAATGCATGACAGCATAGAATGCCTTTGAATTCATACATTTTGTACAAACATTCTACCCTTCCGTTGTCAACATTATACGTGACATGTGCTTGTTGCCTTTCCTGATTCTTTTCGCCCTGACAAAAAATATGGTATTTGTGCATATTCTCGGTTTGCACGAGTCCTTCTATTTTGCAATTAATGACATGCAACACCTCTTTCTTGATCCATTCAAATACAGTTAGTGTATACAGAGCTGCAGGTCGCATCAATATTTCCATGCCAAAAGTTTGAGGTCGTGTATTGAAGCATTTCACGTCTTGTTCAAGCTCATTCTGCCTTAGACCGTCTACAAATAATTCATATTGTTCCATGAAACAAAACATTGTTAAACATGAATACAGAGTTTTCTTCAGGGTGACATGCATAGATTCGGCTCTTTGTGTGCTTATCATACCTGCACAAAAGTATTGTCTTCCATATGCCAATGCCCACTTCTCTTTTTCTGCATATAAATTTTGTAACCACAGACAGTCAGTAAGGTCGTATGTCTCAATCATTTTGTCCCAATCTGACTTAAAAGTGACCTCGTCTACGCTATGAAGTACACACCTTGTAAACGTTTTGTCAAACTCTGTATTCTGATTAAATATGTATCCTATGTTCTTTCCTGCATTTTGAAAGATATGCCACAAACATAGGCGATGATGTGTATCTGGCCACACATGAAGCACTGCAGCCGCAATTGGGTGATCACCATCTATAAGTACAGTTTCTGGATGCTTCTCGTTCATTGCCTGTGTAAATACTCTGAACAACCACTCAAAGCTTTCCTTGGTCTGGTCATACACAAAAGCACCGCCTAATATACAACTCTGTGCATGACAGTTCACTCCCACAAACTGCGCAAATGGCCACTGTTCGGTATTAATCTTTACTGTAGTATCAAACACAAACACATCATTGAAACATTCATAATCTACTCTAGACTTTGAATCTGCCCAAAACATATTCACATCATATCCATCTTCGTCCACTTGCATTGCACTAAAGAAACCATGATCATTGCTTGATTTATTCTGTAAGTAGCGAACCAAACAACATATTTCTCCGTTCTTCATGTTATCTGTCCTCTTCCTTCTCAAGTGGTTTCTTAGATCCAAAGGTGTGAATGGTACATTTTTGCGACCACCATCTATGTGGGTAAACAAATTGTATGTCTTCCTTGGTGCAATGCCGACGCTATCGGCTATTTCAGCCATTGCAGCATGCGCTACAGTTACTTTACGATGTGACCTTAGCATAACAGTCATAAATGATGCAGATAAATCATGATTATGATCACTGATTAAAGTCCGCACGACAAATTTCCCATTCAGATGTCTTCTCAAAACCAATTTCGCCTGACATCCACATCTTGATTCTGGCATGCTCCTTGTTGGATTTCCCATTGATTTCTTCCAACCTTGCTTGGAACAGACATATGTCTTTCTAACCAAGACACCCTGTGCATTTTTTGACCAAGAAAACCTTCTCACACTGAAGCCAACTTTTAAGGCATAATCATTGTAAAATTTATATGCATCTTCCTCGTTATTAAACTGCATTTCTTCTACAGGAACATAGTCACGTGTAATTCCATGTACATTCCCAGTTCCTACAGTATTATTAAATGTACTGACATCAAAATCTACCTCATTATTGAATTGCATTTCTTCTCCTGGAACATTCAAGTCAAGTGTACTTCCGTGTACATTCCCGGGGCCTACACTTTTATTATGTGCACTGTCATGGTAGTCTACCTCATCATTGAATTGCATTTCTTCCACTGGAATATTCAAGTCAAGAGTGGGTCTAATGCCTACACCCTTCTTTTCATGTGCATTGTTAGTGCAGATGTTCAATTCTTCAGTTGCGTCATAAGTATAGATATTCAATTCTCTAGATCTTTCGATTGATTCAGCTACATCGTCTTTATTACAACCTGATGATAAGCTCAACAATGTTTTAAGCAATATATCAATTTGTGTTTGCAGCAAAATAACAAACAAATCGATATTAACTAACAAAACATCAGTCTGTTACTAATACAGCGGTTTGAGATACAATGCATACGATGAATGAATGTAGGATACCTGATGGGGTAGAGGCCCTTCCTAGCATCTGCAAACAAGCATTCTTGTCAATAGGTCCCAGCGTCTTACAAATATCGATAAGTTTCCAACCTTCGTAAGAACAAGATCTACCTGCAATAACCAAAAAATGCCTTAATGGCACACAAGACGACATGCCTTCTTCATCGATCGCATGATGAGATGAAAAGCTACTCACGTTGCCTTAATGGCACTGGTTGGAATGTTTGTGCATCATTGCTTTCTTCGATAATGCCTAACAACAACGACAAATACAATAAGACAGTGGAATGTTTTGTAAGCAATATATCAATTTGCGTTAGCAAGCGGCATAGGTTTACTACGATTTAATCAGGATGCATATAACAACGGATACCACTAGGGTTAAGCAAGTCAAAGCAACGATTTAATGCATGACAGTATTAAAGCAAGTGCAGTTTGATGTTTGCTTATACTGAGCATCGACTTATCGCTTACCATGCCAATAAAATACACATGTCGTACATGTGTGTTGACGATAACGCTCTCATAATATCCACGAGGCTCTAAAGTGAGTTCAGTAGAAGTCGCGGAGAGAGCAACGATATGCATGCGAAAATCGCCCCACCATGCGTGTAACGATGTGTTTCTGCATCCACATGTTTTCAAAATCTGTGTACAAATATCTTACAAATACATATTACATGAAATATAATATCTTACAAAACGATATGTATGTATAGCGATTTGTAAGATATTGAAAATCGATATGGCAGTTCAGCATAATAACTTACAACACGACGATACAAAACCATACTATCTAAAAGGTCGATAAATATATCGCACAATAAATTACAAATCGATAAGGAAGAACTTGAGCATAATAGCAAACAAATCGATATTAACTAACAAAAATGTATCTCACAAAAACAGAAGTCTGTTACTAATTACAAATCGATAAGGATGAATGAATGTAAGATACCTGATGGGGTAGAGACCCTTCTTAGCATCTGCAAACAAGCATTCTTGTCAATAGGTCCCAGCGTCTTACAAATATCGATAAGTTTTCAACCTTCGTAAGAATAATTTCTACCTGCAATAACCAAACAATGCCTTAATGGCACACAAGACGACATGCCTTCTTCATCGATCACATGATGAGATGAAAAGCTACTCACGCTGCCTTAATGGCACTGGAAGGAATGTTTGTGAATCATTGCTTTCTACCATGATGCCTAACGACAGCAAAAATGAAGAGAAGACACTAGAATGAATGTTTTGTAACGCAAGGCAGGCACGAGAAGGCGATAGTGTGTTGTACAACAGGATAAAAAACAAGGCGGAAAGCTCGACTGGAGACGAAGGAAAAGTTTTGGTTGATAATGGGAGCAACTGTTACAACAAATGGCGCAGGAGTTTAATGAATAGGGAACGCCTCCACTTTAAATGGTTAACATCGAACTTTCTGGATGGAGGACTTTTTTGTCTTTTTATCGACCCGTCGTTTCACAACTTTTGAATGGAGGATATTTTTGTCATTTCCTCGAACCATCATTTCAGGGCAAGAAAAGCAAGTAAGGGTGATTAAGTCTTTGCAACAGCACCAGAGTCCGATGCAAAGTTATGTCAACATACACGGGAATACGAGCCCCATGTGCATGAATACGTGACGCTCATTCGACCCCCCGAACACAGACGTGGGATTCAGTGAATCATCGGGGGCGAACATACACCACCCAGAACATAGATCAAAGTCAGGATTCTTGTTGGTTTGATTAATTAATGTTATTTGTGGCAGAAGATGTTTTGAGAACTTTTCCTTCTTCCATGTGAATACAATCTTGAGATTATGTTAAATTATACCGAGATTGTGCAACCGCTGAATTGCCAAAAACACAATGTAAGCTTCACCAATAATTAATCATAATGAACAAAAGTGGCGTCACTGATATCAGCAGTATTCTCGCTTATATTTATAATGGGCACTGAAGAGCTACTCTTCATAAAGTGAACAAAAGCTGAAATACCAAAAACTTTACACGACAGCAGAAAACAGAGACCTTTTTCTCCCAGCATGAGATCACAGTCAATTAATCATTTCCCTAATATTTTATACACATCCCTACTAGCGTTAAGAAATGCATCAAGAGCTGAATTGCCAATTTCCAAAGTAAGATGCAGGATACTGTTGTTGCCATTCAAACCTTAGTATTTCATGCCAAATACGTGCAATTGGTAATGGATTGTAGTTGGGCACATTTTTCATAGCAATCTGACAACAGATAAATAAATAAATCTGACAATAAATACACACTTTGTTGCTGATTTGGATAAGATCATGATGCTTCCCAAGGGTTTTATGCTCCGTAGATGCTGTGACAACCCCATTAGCATCACATGCGCAAACAAAAGCACATAGATTAGAACGGATCTAATGCTTTTATATATTAAAGCACTGTCACAGACAACGCAAGCTTGGCAGGTTCGAGGCCGCTGCCAGGACTACGGCTGTCAACAAGTTGTATCTAAAACAAAATTATGACGAAGGTAATACACGGCATTGCTTGTTTGTTTAAAATAAGGTATGTTTCAGTATAAAACTTGGAAACAGAGTTAGATTCATCTATTATAACAGGATATGCACATATTCTTCTTATTATTGTTATTTATCATTATCATTATTATTATTGTACAACATATAGCCACATTTATGAAAAATAATGGACTAAAAGTAGTAACAATTGGTCCTTGGGACCCAATTATAGCAATGCTCATTGAAGCAATACATCATTCCCTTCATCCTCCAAATGTATATCATCCTTGCAGGAATCTAAAAATTGCCCTATAATCTTCCTCTCATTATCTGTAAGATCAGCATCTTCCATCAATCTCTTCCTTCTTTGCCTGGCCTCGTTATCTACATCCTTGTTGAAAACCTGGAACGCCCATATATGAGAGAGAGAGAAGGTCATTCATCCATCCCAAAAAAAAAATCAGTTTTTAAGTCTAGGAATGTTACCTCAACGTAGTTGTTGACATGTCCATCTACGTTGGGACTTGTGACCAGCTCATTACTGTTACACGTCCATTCCCCATCTACAACGTATTTGTATTCGTAACGTCCTTCCTGCAGAAAACCAATCCCATAAAAACATATTCTAGTAACGTCCTTCCTGCAGAAAACCAATCCCATAAAAACATATTCTAGCTTTCCTTCTACACAGACCTTTGTTTTTCTTGGCAACATCAACAAATTGGTATGGTATCATTGACGACAACTACATGAATTAGGATGAATTACATAACATCACAATCTAAGGATGTCTAATGTATAGTTGGCAAACCCAGCAAGTCAAGTCGGGATTCGCCCGAGCTGACTTGGATCGGACCCCAAATGGGTCACCGATTCAGGTTACTGATCCTAATGCCTATTATAAACTTTTTATCACGCATTTTATGATTTTAATGCACAATTCTTATACAAAGGCACTTGATGAAGAATCTAATATTGTTCAATGAAAAATGTTAATGATCATGTATAGTTATATGTTTTTATAGCTTAAGGTTTACTTATTTTCATGTCTTATTCATGTGCTTACACTATAAAATATAGAGTCCCAACTTGTCCGAGTCACTCAGTCAACCCGCTGACCCATGAGTCAAGGATTGGGTGATCCGAGCCCAAGTCATGAGTTTGCCAACTATGGTCTAATGGATCAGTTGGCCTTGAAATATCTGGTGCATAAGGGGGAGAGAACAAGCCTGCACCGCCTGACAGTGAACCTTCCCATAAAGCATTTTTTTTTAGTGAGAAAGGGACTTCCAATTTCATTTCAAAGCTACTGACACACATTCAGACAAAATAAATACCAATTGTATCCCTTTATCTATATAATATGACCTGAAAATCTACATCTTAAGCCATAAACCTGAAAATAAAAATTATGTCAGATACCAGCCTCCATACCCGAAGACTGACTCCTTTCACGCTCCTGGTTTGGCTAAAAAACTGGCAGACAAGACTCTTCTATTTGATGTTTTCAGATGGCAGAGGCAGCTCCTAGGGATGAGGGGTTGCGAACGAGCCAGGGATACCATGGTTATCCCGGACGGAATCGAAAAGTAGACACGATCCAGGATGAACAACTTTTTAGTGCACTAAGTCACTTTTTCCAGGACGCTACTTCACCGCCTCCAATTCGTTTGATTCCAGAACAAGAGGGTTGTGGTCCCAGGCAATGCATAGCAATCTCTGGACACAAGCATCTGGGAACATACCTCGCCAAGTCAGCGTTGGCGAAGAATCTTTCGATGTTGGTCTAAACAAGGTCCAACCTCCGGTTACTCCAGCTTTTCACAGACAGGATAAAGGAAAACATTACACAACCTTATAAAATATATAAGAGTGGCTTTGTCATCAAAAGGCTTGAATAGATGAAACTTCAATGACAAGAGCGGCTTTATCATCAAAGGGCTTGAACAGACAAGACAGGAAAGCGACAGCATTGCTTCATCTACATTAAGCCTCTTGCTTCTCTCATTCAAGTCTTCGGGTAGCACCACCAGATCTTCAACAAGGTAGAAAATCTCGGATTCGTACACATTCCTGTGGCTCAGATGAGTATAATTTTTTATATCGCAAGGACTATAAACAATTCCTTGTTCCCATTAACAAAACATCCCCTTTTTCTTCGCCCTTCCAGAACCACTACATAAATAAGTGCTTTTTCTATGTTGTTTACCTTAGTTACTGGGGGGCTTTGGGGAAGACCTATGTGGGGCACCTTTTGGGTGTGAGATGCTCGTTTAACCTCTGTATTCATCTCGTTCCTTATTTACCTGGGTGCACTGTGTTTTCAAAAGCTTCCTGCCGAACCAGCTCCTATTTCAATCCATGCTGGACCGATCTATATACCAATAATTAAGTCTCCCGTCCACTGGTGGAATACATTGCATCAACCTGGGAGCATTAGCCGATCTATGTACAACTTTTACTAATTACATTCTCATCCCTTTCATGATCAATAGAAAATTCCCTCATTTTAATAAAAACATTATCCTGAAAGAAAATTCAGGGAAAATTGGGTTGAAGCCTATGAAAAGAACAAAATTAGACCATATCCCCACTAGTGTCAAGATTCTCTTGGTTAGGAAGATATATCTGGGATTAATGGCATTTTATGGCTACCAGGCACTACAATTAGAGTTGCAGTCTCTTTCTCAAACATTTTATGCACAACTACAATTTTCTTTCACTAAACATGGCAAATCTCGGTCTTATTTATACTGCTTAAGATCTACTTGCTATTTTTAAGTATTAACATTAAGGATTTGCAATTATCATGTAACCAAAATCTCAATTGCATGCACAATGAAAGACAATGGGCCAGATAAGATAAACTCCCTCTCTCTCAATGTTTGTTTCCTTAATCAAAGCCATCCCCTGTCAAAGCCTATGTCACAGGGATTCGGCTAACCAGGTGCCGCACCCGCATCGACGCGACGCGGGTGCGCGTGCTGGTGCGGCACCTGGTGCGGTCAACCCGACCCTGGGTGCGGTCAACGCACCCAGGGTCATTTATGTAAAAAAAAATGAAAATCAGAGGGAGGCTCGCCGGAAGAAGAAAAAGAAGAGAGGCGAGAGGGAGCTCACCTGAAAGGGGGCCGAAGGGCGGAAGGACCGGTGTCGGGTGGCTCGCCGGACGTGGGGTTTGCCGGCATCAGGTGGCCGGAAAACGAACGGGAGAGAGGGAGCCTGTGGAGGGAGGAGAAGGCAAGCGAGGAGAGAGAGTGAGTAGAGTGGGTAGGGGAAAGCATATCAGGTCACGCTGAACATAAGCGTTTTTGCTCTTGACCATCCGATTTGCATTTTAAAGGGCTAAAAAGTCAACAAACCACGTGGCATTCATCCAAAATGCAAACAGACGGCCACGATGTGTGCATGAGCAAAAACGCTCATGTTCAGCGTGACCTGATCTGCTTCCGCGTGGGGGAGGGTTTCTCCCTGCGTGCTTTAAATAAGCACGGGTTTGGATCCGGGTCGGATCCGAATCCGACCGGATCCAATTTTATTTTATTTTTGCCGCACCCCCGCACCCATGTTTTTTTAAGTGCCGCATCCCCTCACCCGCACCCATGTGACATAGGTCAAAGCCATCAGATTTCTTGATAAGATCAAGGAAACACGTTTTCAAATTCTAGATGAATAGCTTAAGAAATTAACGTGCATTTTTTTCAAATTAGTTTATTACATCTTAGATATTTCACAAAATACAAAAATTAGAGATATCAAGCCAAATTTCCCATGGTGAAAGCCCAATATTATATGGTATTGGAGGATGAAAAGAGTGTGAGCAGAGTAGCAGACATGCAATGAGAATAAATGTTCTTTTTTTAAATATAAAAAACATGTAGATCTTTTTTTTTTTACTTTGTTTTCGCTACTTTGAAACACTGGTGACATGTTCATTTTGCACATAAAGATATCTTGAATTACATAAACAATGAAAAATAAAAGGTCAATTAGTGCACTTTTAGTGTTGGAATTGCCACGATCAATCGATATTTTCTTTCTTGATAATGATTATTGACCTAATTCTGTCATGCCTTGACTATGGTTTGAATATCCAACACATATTCTCCTTAAATAGTCAACCAATAGGTTGACCCACTTCAAACATGACTAGATTATGTTTCCTCTTTTCAGGTTTTACTTAAATATTAAAGCCATGCACATGAACTATGAAAATGGGAAGGCAGTTTCTTTCACTTTGTATGAACTCATCTCAACTTTCACACTTTATTAATTTTTATAGCTGGCTGCTATAGACTTTGTCATTGTTCACATACTGAATTTTTTTATTACTTGATAAATATCACAAGCTTCACAGCTAAGTTCCTATCTCATTATAGTATATTTTGGAACTGGATAGTTGATACACTGCAGAGTGCGCCCTACTTGGTTTTTAACTACAAATTAAAAATCTATAATTCATATTAAACTATAAATCTTTCTCAATTGGTACTTGAACTTTATTTGTTGATGCCACAGATGTTTTTGAAATTTATCAATTTTCTACTTATATATCTATCCTCGCATAAAAATAAAGGTCAACAGGGTCTGAATGAGCTAACCTGCTTAAGAGTCAAGACAAATAAGTCAGCAGGAGTAACTGGGCTAAACTGTGTTGTTAGGAGTTGGTACTTTAGGGTGTTCATATTATACACTGCTTCAAATTATATTTTGTCATATAGTTTCAGATATGCTTATACATATGCTTTATATTTTGTATATTTTTCTCATTTTCAATGAAGTTCTCTACTTGCACTCACAGTTTATGCATACACATATCTACATACACAAACACATGCATGCATACACAACCATAAGAAACTTTTTATTCTTTTTTTAATGAAAACACCCGTGACACACCCTCTATAGCTGAGTCCTATCACATATCCATAAGCACATATCATGGCCATTGGAGAGGTGAGTGCATTGCCCTACAAGATTGGGTTACATTAAGGATCCACATCAAATGTGTGCTTGTTTGTATTAGGATGAATTCACATTATTTACCAAAAATAATATGTTTTGGTGGTCCATATCCTGTGGTCAAAAGTGCTAATTGGTGTCTAGGCGGGATTAGTTCACCTAGTTGCGACTGCAAAAAAAGTTGAGAAAAAATAGAATTTACAATAATATATGATTATTCATATATACGTCTGAAAAACCAGTGTACCCTGATTTTCTTTTCAGATAAATAATATATATGTATATATATCATAGCCACAAATATTGTTCTCCATAAATTCTCAGTGAGATTTTTCTCGGAATCTTTTTCAAGTGTTTTTTCTTGGGAAAATCTTGGATGTTTTAGGAAATAAAAAATGTAAAAGAAAATTTTAAAGGATAAGAAATAATAGGTTTTAGCAGTATTTTTATGAAAATTAAAAGAAACAATTAGAAAAGTTTCTAAAAGTATTTTTCTCGTAGATATCACAATATTTTCAAAATATTGGTGACAGCTCTTTAAGATTGTAAAGAAAAAAGGAAAATCAGTCCCTGCTTAGGACAGACTAGTCAGTCTACGCATTGACTAGAACCTAGTTCACCAACTAGGTGCCCAGGACTAGGCGCCAAGTTTGCACATAGGCTGCCTACTAGGCACACTTTTAATTACATAGTCCATATCAATTACAAATACATAATACTTATTATGCAAACTAGGGAATATGCAAATAAGAAAAGCCAATTATAGATAATCATGAGCCCGAAGTTTAAGAATTAGGGAATGAAATGAGAATTGAGGACAAGTTTAGTGGAAAGGCCAGTGAGAAAAATGTTACAATTTAGATGGAAGCTAAAAATACCCTAAGTTCTATGTTACATGCATGAAGGTGTGATGGGTGACGGCAATTTCAAAAAATACAGGTGCAAGCATGAGGATATATATATATATATATATATATATATATATATATATATATATATATAGAGAGAGAGAGAGAGAGAGAGATAGATAGATAGATATATAGATAGATAGAATTGGTTAGGGTTGGCGGAGTCCAATTTCAATAAAAAATGGACCTGGGTGCAGTCTGACACACCAGAAGCCATGTCCCTGTGTCACACCCACACTGACACACATGCAATGCCTCTTTAGGAGTGCCCATGTTACACAGCCTGAGTTTTAATAATATTGATTTTGTTATACAAGAAAAGGTGGATTTGATGAAGACAACTAATACTATTAATGCCAGAAGGATTGAGTAGAGACAAACTAGTGGCGTATTTTGTAATAAATGAGTTCTATAAGAGCGTAACAAGACCTGCACTATTGTTGAGGTATTGATTGTTCAGCAATAAAGAAGTGGTAAGAAAAGATAGTGTACGTAACTAATGCATGGTGAAGGAGAATGTTTGAACTGATGAGAATACAAAACAATGAATGAACACATTGGAAGACCTTAGGAATAGCATTGATACAAGAGAAAAACAAAGGTGCACCATTTAAAATGGTTTAACAAGAAGTGACCTAGAACAGCACCACTATGAAGAGTTAACAGATATATCCACATTAGCAAAATTAGAGAAGTAATAAAGAAAGCCTTTGTGAAAGATTGTAAACAGATACATGAAAATGTGAGGTGTGACTTAACTTTTAGCTTTAAAAAGGAAGAAATGGAGACATGGTGCTTCTAAAGACTAACTCCATGTACATATGATAGCAGTGATGATAAAGAAGATGATGTTTAAGCCCACAAGAGTAATCACTTCTACAACTCATACAACAGCTAACATGCCCATGAAATTGAATGGTAAAGTGTCAAGCACATTAGAAGAAAAGTATGCATGTCAAATAACCAAGAACATCATATATAAGGACAAAAAGCACGAGAGGTCTCAATAATTAAAATAAAAATAAAAATAAAAATAAACAAATGACCAAAAATAGCAAATGTCAACAGTTGATACTCACAAGAAGTTCTCTCTCAAGCAACCATGACCCTTGCTCCTCATCAAATTTTAAAGGAATCCTCTGCCAAAAACTCAGTTCAGAATAACTTAAGAAAGATAGCAAATGTCAACAAGTTTAAATATAGTTTTTTGTTTTTAATCTATGTGATGATAAATGCCCAAGCATAAATGGCACTTCACATTATCATGGTGAAAGGATCACTACCATCCTTTTTGAGAAATATGAATCATTCTTTGCTTACACCACCTTCCTCGAGGTTCACATCTTGTATAACAAACTAAATAAAAAAAAAGTAGGCCAAACCAAGTTCAATATATGAACCCTAAAACTCCACTTTTCCATGTTTCTGGCACCAAGAACACCAAGAATTGCTGTGGCCTAATCCGTAGATACCTCATCTACAGTTCAAGCTAATGTCTGAATCTCATTGGTCTTGGAAATCGAGAATGGGACCAAATTATGGTAGATTTTGAACACTGGTTTTAACCTAAATATATGATAGTGATTACATTGAATCCAGCAATTAAAGTAAGACAGAAAAGAAATCATGTTTTCCACCTTTATGAGAAGCTTTTACAATCAATGCCCATTTGCAATTGTGATTACAGATTACTCTTTCACCTGTTGATATTTTGTAGCTGATGTCAACCCCATTTGACATAAACACCTATGTTCTACAAAATGCATAAATCATATAAACCCTGAAAATCCTGTATATTGGACTGCAGCATGCAAAAGATCAATGGTAAAAGGAAGGCTACATCACACGGACACTTCACTTAGCATGTGTATCCCGCGTCAACACAACACAATACTCGGAGATACTAGGACACTTCATGGACAGAGTCAAACTAATATCAGACACAGTCGACATTGTGTCATTAACTTTATCTTTTTTATTTTTATAATCTTAATTATTTATTTTGTGTTAATTGTGTTTGTTTTTAATTTATCATTATGTTACATTTCAATTTCAACTTAGTTTTATTATTTGATGTTTTTAAATTATAGTGTAGAATTGTTGTTCAAGAGTTTGCACTTGTGTGCGTGTTCTGAACCCTTTCTATACATTTTTTTTTTATGTATTCAGAAACTCTATTTCGTTAAAATGTGTGTATATATATATACATCAATACCCGATAGGGGTATTTTTGTTATTTCACATAGTTGTTTTTAGAAAACTATTTTTATTTTTTGTTAAAATGTAATTTCTTTTTTTATTTTTTAGTTTTCTTTTTATTTTATTTTTTAGGAACCAAAAGGGGCTCCAACCATAGAGTCGTTGGAGCCCCCAACGGTCACAAATGTGACCGTTGGGGGCTCCCGACGACTCCATGGGAGCCCCCTTTTGGGCTCTCCTTTTGAGGCCCTTGGCCCTCCTTTTCTCTCCACTCCCTCTTGTATAAATAGGGGTGAACTCCTTGTATATTTGTATTCTTGAGAACTCTCTCTCTTTTCAATAAGAGGCTTTTTATATTGTTGCCTTCTTAAAGGCTTGTGCTTGCTTTGTCCCTTAGTGGACTTGTGATATTGTCTCTCTTATTCATTGTTGTAAGTGCTTATGAGCACTCTTTATATTTCCGCAATATCTCGTTACATATTTAACATATGTCATGTTGAAAAAATACATTCATAAGCACAGTCTCATCACTTTCAGGTTTAGTTTCTTTTTGAAATCTGTTTTCTTTTTTGTTAAGATGAGTCGACCTTTTGAGGTTTCAAGTATTATTTATTCTTAAAGGTGGTTATTTGATATTTTATATATAATGAGGGATCCATATGTAAATTTTTTTTTGGCTGACCTCTATTTAAACTAGAGGTGATTAGCCCTAAATGAATTAACGAGTTACATTCTTTCTCAGCCGATCTCTCTCTCTCTCTCTCGGCTCCTGTGTACCCCCATTAAAGCTTCTCACATGGTATCAGAGCAGCAGGTCTTGGGAGCGTGAGCACGTGTTCTGTCTGCACCAAAGGTGTTCGTCACGTGCTGTTTGCACCAAAGCTCGAGTAAAGGAAAAAGGTGCGAGTATTTTGTTTTTTTTTTTTAAAGTAGCACAGATCTGATAACAGATCTGATGTTTGACAAGTGTCATGACACAGATCTGTAATCAGATCTAAAGGCCACAATTTTTTTTTGTCAACAAGATCGAGTATCGGCAGCCATGGGTGATGTGCAAAAGCCGAAATTTTTTCTTTTCTGATTATGGGTCTAAGTGGAAGTGAAGAAAAATTATACTGCTCAGTCGTAGATCTAGATATTCAAGAATCTGGATGTCGAAGAAAAAAAACACATATATGTGTTATCTGGGGTTGCTGTGAATCTTTTACTGATCTGATGTATGGGGAGGATTCTTTTTTACTGATCTTATGCTGCCATGATTTTTGTTTCGTGGAAAATATCTTATCTGGGATGTGCTTATCACAGATCATAGATTTAATGATCCTTTGTTTTGTTTTGGTCGTGGACCTAGATGGCATGTTTGAAGTGGTTCTGGCTATTTCAGATCTGCTATCGTGACTCATCACCGTTTCTGCTGTGTGTTGAACAACCTAGTGTGGTCGTAAAATATTCAAATTCGAACTTTGAGTGATCTAAAGAGGGAATCTGATCGTTGTTTGTTTTGTGAATTTGGGATAAGTGTTCTTTTGTCATTTATTGCAGCAGTATTATCGGCTGGTGTTTTTCATTATGGGTGAAGCTTCGAAACTTGATTCCAAGAACGAGACTATTGGGGAATATAAGGCATTTGCAAATCCCTTCTCGTATGGCTCTTCTGTGAAATTGAATGAAACAAACTATGCCAAGTAGTCCAGAACTTTTATGATGTCAGTATCTGACATCGTAGAAAACACATATTATTGGAAATTGAACCAGCTGATAAAGTGGGAAAATATATCACTTGGGATGAAGATAATGACATTGTTATGTCATGGATCATGAATAGTGTTGAACCCCATATTACAGATGGTCTCATTTACTATAATACAGCTAAACAGATGTGGGACAATATTCGAGATACGTACTCAAGAGACTAATGTGAGTCGTATCCTGCAAGTTGAACAAGAGATATATAATTTGCAACAGGGAGATCAAACATTGGCCTAGTACTATGCCGCCGTCAAAGCAACATTTGAAAGACTTAATGCTCACAAGCCTCTTTGTTGTTCGAAGCAAAAGGATCATCAAGAACAGACTATGGTTGCTCGTTTTCTCACAGGCTTATCTTCAGAATTCTCTGTTGCTAAAGTCCAAATGTTGACTGGATCTGATATACCTACGCTTGCTGATGCATACAATCACTTGAGTAGACTTGTTTTTTCTCTTCCACAATCTCATCCTATATCTCAGACATCTGCTCTAGCTGTCTCATCGGGTTATGGATGTGGAAATACTCAAAATATTAGAGGACGAGGTCGTGGAAGAGGTATGGGAGGTAGAGGTAGACTTCAATGTACTTTCTGTGAAAAATCAGGACACTTAGAAGATCGTTGTTGGGATAAACATGGACGAACAACTTTCTCTTCATCAAAGCCTAATGTTCCAAAAGTTAATGTTACAACGCTAGAGGTAGCAAATGCAAATGAAACTACTCTTGCCAGCGACTGTATCACTCTTAGTCGAGCAAAATATGATGAACTGATAGCCCGTCGGCCTTCAAGCTCCTCTTCTCCTGTAGCTGGTGTTGCCTACTCAACAGGGGATCATCTTCATAAAAATGATAGTAAGTGGATTATTGACTCTGATGCCTCCAGACATTTGTGTGGAAATTCTAATTTCTTTTCAGATCTAAAGGATATTACTGCTCATCGGAGAGTCTCATTAGTAGATGGGAGTTCTTCTCCTGTTGTTGGTCAGGGAAATATTTCTATATCTTCTTCTTTGCAGTTGAACAATGTCCTTCATGCTCCCTCATTTCCTCAAAGTTTACTATCAGTGAGTTGTCTTACAAAAGAGCTAAACTGTAGAGTGATATTTGATCCTGTGGGTTGTCATTTTCAGGATTTGCTGACGGAGAAGAAGATTGGTGGAGGCTATGAAAAAAATGGAGTCTACTACCTGCATCATCAAATGGGGGGGCATTTATGTTGCTGAAGATTACTCTTCCAGTCCTGTTCAGTGGCATCGTCGTCTTGGTCACCCTTCATTGTCAAAGCTTCGTTATGTCTTTCCTCAAATTCCGTCTACTACATCATTTTAGTGTGAAGCATGTCAGTTGGGCAAGCATCATCGGAGTTCGTTTTCTTCTAGTTATAGTCAGTCCAGTCATAAGGTCTTTGAACTTCTTCATGTAGATGTATGGGGTCCTAGTAAGATTCCTACCAGGACTCAATGTCGATATTATCTTGTTATTGTTGACGATTTTTCTAAGTTGTCTTGGGTGTTCTTAATAAAAGAAAGATCTGAAGTTTCTAGTATTATCAAATCATTAGTTATTGAAATAAAAACTCAGTTTGAATCTGTTGTCAAGATTGTCCGCACTGATAATGCACTTGAGTTTAAAACCAAAGCTTTGTTGCAATTTTATCAAGACCATGGCATTCAACATCAAACTTCTTGTGCCTATTCTTCCCAACAAAGTGGGGTGGCTGAGCGAAAACATAGGCACCTCCTGGATGTAGCATGTACCCTTATGATTCAATCCAATGTTCCTGCTTTATATTGGGGTGATGCTGTTATCACATGCCTTCATCATCTGTGGGAGATCAAATTTCTTTGCATATCCTAAATCTCTCAAGTACATTAGTATAATTAAAGATATGTATGAAGGAGTAGTAACCAATGTCCGCACTTGTGGAGGGGTGACAACCAATTTCCCGATAACGGTTGGGTTACATCAAGGATCTGCTTTAAGCCCTTTCCTATTTGCAATAGTGATGGATGAGCTTACGAGATCAATTCAAGAAAATGTACCGTGGTGTATGTTGTTTGCTGATGATATTGTTTTGATTGATGAGTCTAGAGCTGGGGTTAATGCTAAGTTAGAATTATGGAGACAGACATTGGAAGCTAGAGGTTTTAAGTTGAGTAAGAGTAAGACTGAATATATGGAATGTCGGTTTAGTAAGCAACGAAGTAGTGATGGGAGTGTAGTGAAGCTTGGTGAGCAAGATATACCGGTGAATGATTATTTCAAATATTTGGGATCCATCATTCAAAAGTATGGAGAAATTGATGGAGATGTAAATCATAGGATAAAGGTTGGGTGGATGAAATGGAAAAGTGCTACTGGAGTGCTGTGCGATCGTAGAATGCCATTGCGGTTGAAGGGAAAGTTTTATAGGACGACTATTAGACCCGCTTTACTATATGGTACGGAATGCTGGGCTGCCAAGAGACATCATATTCAAAAAATGAGTGTAGCTGAGATGCGGATGCTTAGATGGATGTGTGGAAATACAATAAAAGATAAGATTCGGAACGAAGAGATACGTAAGAAGGTAGGTGTTGCACCCATTGAAAATAAGATGCGAGAGAATCGTTTACGGTGGTTTGGACATATTCGGCGAAGGCCTAATGATGCTCCAGTTAGAAGGTTGGAGAAATGGGAAAATATATTAGTTAAAAGAGGTCGGGGTAGGCCTAGGAAGACTTGGATGGAGATGATAGGAAAGGATATGAATGCTTTGAACCTCACCGAGGACATGGCGTTGGATAGAAATGATTGGAGGAAAAGGATTCATGTGGAAGACCCAAAATGAATTTCTTTTTTGGTTCATATCGCTGACCCCAATTGTTTTGGGATGAAGGCGTAGTTGTTGTTGTTGTTGTTGTTGTATCCTAAATCCTAATGCTCCGCTTTTCTCTCTCTCGCCTAAGGTATTTGGGTGTATTTGCTTTGTGCATAAACTTGGACCTGACCGTGATAAATTAGCTGCTCAAGTAACTAAGTGTATGTTTATAGGTTATCCAAAAAATCAAAAGGGGTATCGATGTTATGATCCTATTTCTCGGCGAGAGTATGTCAGTGCGGATGTATCTTTCTTGGAGTCTATTCCATATTATTCTAGTACTGGTGCTCAGATGCAAGTTGATCAAGATGACTCTTTTTCCCTTCCTATCCCTCCTTTTTCCTTGGAATCTGTGCCCCAATTACCAAATCCAACTCTACCTTCCTCACAGTTTCATAATCCTCCTTTGGTATATGTGTGTAGAGCTCCACCTCCTCCCGTGCCTTCATCTTCTTCTCCTGAGGTAAGTGCTCCTGATAAAAGTGATCTTCATGTTGATGATAACAGGTCAATCGCTATACGGAATAGGACACGACAATGTACCTTATATCCTATATCTCACTTTGTGTCCGATGCTAGACTTGGCAGTCAGATGAAAGCTTTTATTTCAGCCTTATCTGATGAAACTATTCCTCTGAGCTATCAACAGGCAGAGCTCGATAGCAGGTGGAAGCAGGCAATGCAAGATGAAATTGATGCCTTATTGTCTCAACAGGGACCTAGTTAATCCTCCATTGGATGCAGACATTGTTGGATGCAAATGGGTATATACCATTAAGTATAAATCAGATGGTTCAATTGAAAGATACAAGGCCAGATTAGTTACAAAAGGGTATACTCAGACATATGGTGTTGATTTCTTTGAAACTTTTTCTCCTGTTGCACGGATGGGTACCATTCGCCTTGTTCTCTCCGTGGCAGTGCATCAAGGATGGAGTATGTGTCAACTAGATGTGAAAAATGCATTTCTGTATGAGGATCTATCTGAGATAGTATACATGCAACAACCTCCTGGGTTCGAGGTTGAGGGGGAGTGTCAGAAGGTGTGCAAATTAAGAAAGGCGATATATGGTCTGAAACAAAGTCCTCGTGCATGATTTCAAAAGTTGTTTGAAGTGATGTCAACGTTTGGCTTCAATAGGTTAGCGTCAGACCATACATTATTTATTAAGAAAACTAACTCAGGTCTAGTTGTTATGGTGGTATATGTGGACGACATCATCCTTACAGGAGATGATATGAAAGAGATTGCAGCAACAAAGGCTCATCTTCAAAAACACTTTGTTACAAAAGACCTTGGTCCACTTAGATATTTTCTGGGTATAGAAGTTGCCAGGAGCAGGGAAGGTGTGGTTTTATCTCAACAAAAGTATGTTCTGGACTTATTAAAAGAGACAGGAATGTTGGGAGCTAAACCAACAAATATTTCCATGGATCATAAAGTTTAGTTGTTCGAAGAGGGGTCAAAACCTGTTGATAGCAAAAGCTATCGCTCATTGGTAGAAAAGCTACTATATGTGACTGTGACTAGACCTGATATTGCTTTAGCAGTAAGCAAGGTTAGCCAATTCATGGACAAACCGACTGAGGTACACTGGAATGTTGCAATAATGATACTCAGATACTTAAAATCTTCTCCTGGAAAGGGGTTATTATTCAAGAAAGGAGGGACCCTAGAAATAGTTGCTTACTCTGATGCTGACTATGCTGGATCTGTAGAGGATAGAAAATCTACCACAGGATTCTATGTGTTTGTGGGAGATAACTTAATTTCATGAAGAAGTAAGAAACAAAACGTGGTTGCTAGGTCGAGTGCTGAATCAGAATATAGGGCTATGGCCCAAACAACAGCTGAATTGATATGGGTTCAAACTGTTTTAAATGATCTTCAAGTGAAGGTTTCATCCCTTATGGTAATGATGTGTGATAACAAGGCGGCTACATATATAGCAAATAATCCTGTATTTCATGAGAGGACAAAACATATTGAGGTTGACTGTCACTACGTAAGAGATATGGTTCAAGCTGGTCATATCGCTACCAAACATCTAAAGTCGGAGGACCAAGTTGCAGATATTTTTACAAAGCCTCTTGCTAGACCCAGTTTCTCACAATGTTGCAGCAAGCTGAACATGATTGATATCTATGCTCTAGCTTGAGGGGGAGTGTTAAGATGAGTCGACCTTTTGAGGTTTCAAGTATTATTTATTCTTAAAGGTGGTTATTTGATATTTTATATATAATGAGGGACCCGTATGTAATTTTTTTTGGCTGACCTCTATTTAAACTAGAGGTGATTACCCCTAAATGAATTAACGAGTTACATTCTTTCTCAGTCGATCTCTCTCTCTCTGCTTCGGCTCCTGTGTACCCCATTAAAGCTTCTCACATTTTTTATCAATTTAATCCTTAAAAGATGACTAAACATTATGCAGATTTTTACCATGCTTTGAGGCTTTTGATTTTTTTTTTGTGTTATGTTATGCCCAATGCATGGGTGTTGGATGCATGGTAAGAATCGGGCATCCTGTTTGTGTTAACCAACAATTTTAAGAAAAAAACATTAGAATGTCAGTCTCAAGCAGTTCCGACTTAGACTGAAGGTGTATGTTATGCTATTGGTTCTTTACTATGTATGTTAAACTGTTAGTTCTTTGTTGTGCATGTTTTAAATCCATTTGGTTTTGGGTTCTTGATTTTCTTAATCATCTAATCTGAAAGGGCTCGATGAATCAGAATATATATATATATATATATATATATATATATATATATATATATATATATATATATATATATATATATATATATGTGTGTGTGTGTGTGTGTGTGTGTGTGTGTGTGTGTGTGTGTATACTCGACAATCAAGTATCTAAACATTTAACAAGGTATATACATGTATGCATTCAGATTTGCTCTTAGGGTCTTCTGAAGTTTTTGGTATTCTGAGTCCTTGACTAGTGGTCTGATTATGCATACATTGCCTATATTCCTGATTATGGTGTTCATCAGATTTCATTGTTGAAAATCAGATTTAATTAAATATGATTTTTTTTTTAAAGTAAGTTTTCCATGTTATAAAAAAAAAACTGATTTATAGCATGTAAAAGAAATCTAATTGAAATCTGAATTTTTGTTGCCTGTAACTTTGATTTTCATTAGAGAGTTAAAATTAAGCATAATAGATGATGAATTTGAATGGTTATAAAAGTTGTGTTTTCGGCTGGCATTGTAAAATTGATGTGTTGTTCAATGTGCATTCATTTATTTGCTATGAATTTTCATTGATATTGTATCGTGAACACAAAACTTGAATATCTGTGTGCTTTACGGAAATTTTGCAATGTCATCTTATTAAATTGTATACGGAAATTTGCATATTGATGCCTTGGGAAGAAATTTGTTATGTTGAGTGATCAACGTGCACATAATAAACATACCCCTAAACCTTTAATTCAGTTAAAGAGGGATATCTTTTAAAGAGGACAAAATAAGGTGGTTTGTTTTCCAAAATTTTCATTGGCAACCTGTTTATGATATGCACAACAATATGGAAAGCCTCACTCCATAGTCCTAAACTAGCACAACCAGCATGAATCATTGTCATCGCGCTTTCAACAATGTGCTGATGCTTCCTTTCAGCTATGCCATTTTGTTCAAGCGTACGAGGGCACAATTTCTGATGTACTATGCTATGATTTTGTATATATTCCTTAAAGATATTGAAACTGTATTCACCTCCTCCATCACTATGGAAGTGAGTAATGGTTTGTCCAAATTGGTTTTTGACAAGTTATAGAAATGAACAAATAAGTTGGAACACTCGGACTTTTGCTTCATGAAAAAGATCCATGTATAACGACTGTACCCATCTAGGAATGTCACATAATATCTACTCAAGGAATAAGAATCAATGGGACTCAGTCCCCAAACATCAAAACATACAATTTCAAAAGAGAAAAAAGCTCTTTTATTGATAATTTGAAAGGGGAGTTGATGACTTTTACATACTTGACAACTATAGTGGACATAAATTCTTTGTCATCAACTCGTTATTACAAGAACTAATTAAAGACTGCAAAAAATGATGACCACAATGCACCAGACGATGATGCCAAAGATCAATTGATGGTTTTGAATGAGACGGACTAAAAAAAAAAACAGAAACGTTAGAGCTTCCTTTATCACATAAAGATTTGCTTTTCTCTCTCTCAACATATGTTGCTTTCGAATCTAGTCCCTTCACATAAATAGACAAAGGAGTAAAGATAACAGAAGCGTTATTTTGCTGACAAAGCTGAGAGATAGACATAAGATTACGTTTGAGACCTGGAACAAGAAAAGTTTTGGACAAAGTTAAAGTTTTAGGAACATTGAAAACATGAGCTTTTCCTATTGAGTGATGGGGTGAACAGTTCTATCACCTGTAATATTTTTACCATGGCCAGTATAAGGTTTGAGTTAAAATTTACCCTGATCACTTGTAACACCATTGCTTGCTCATGAATCTAAGATTCAAGCTTTTCCTGACGTCCTTTTGTTGAATCCACTTGCATCTATTGAAAAGCCACAACCAAGGCTTCAAGATTACGTTGTTGCTCATTTCCTTGTTGAACTTGAATGTAGTTGGCATTATACTCTACCTTTTTCACTCTAGCTGCTACTCCATAGTTGGGTAAGTCCAAGCAATCAGCCTCACTATGCCCTCTTTTATTGCACAACTAGTAAGTGGCCCACAATTTTGGAAGTTTTGATGTTGCTGAAAATTCTGTTTGTTGCTGTGTAAGGAAAGTAATCCTCTTCCCCCTTGTCCATAGTTTCTGCCTCGACCTCTTGATCTGAAATTATTTTGCGGACATCAACCTCTATTTGTTCACACATTAATATTGAGAACTTCAACAAGCTTATCTCGTTGATCATCACTCCCTTTAGGGACATGTGAGTCTATAAATTGCAGCAAGATAGAATGTAGTGCCACATGTGTAGTGAGTTGTGGCTGACATTGCAGAGATATGACCAACATAGAGTACTTTGGCCCAAGTCCAACAAGAATTTGTTGGACTTTATCCATTTTAGGGATAGGCTGTCCGATCAAAGCTAACTCGTCAGTAATGGTTTTCATCTTATTCATGTACTCCATGATAGCAGATGAATTCCTCGTGTTCAGAAACTGGGATTCCAATTGCATTGCCCTAGATTCAGAGACCTGGGAATAAAGTTCACGAAGTTTATCCCAAAAGTTCCTTTGCACTCAATCCATCATCTAGGTTGACAAGGACATCATGAGAGAGAGTAGACAAAAGGTATGCTACCAACAATATATCCTGGTGAATCCACTAACGGTATGCTGGGTTCTGCGTGAGAGCACTCCCACTATTCCCTTCTCCATCTTTTCTCTCTTCTAGGTATTCAAAAGGTATTGGATCGGAGTTATCAAGGGGTCCCATCAAATCCAGACTCTCTATGAAGGGAGTGATTTGACATTTCTAAATGAGATAATTTGAAGTTAATTTCTCAAGAACAAGCTGACAAGGGAGAGAAGTATTCATGGGAAGAAGAGTAGGAAACTGGGCCATTTGAAGATTCTTGGGTGCAGAAAAAGGGTGTTGTGAATAACAAAAGAGGAAAAAAAATGCGAGCAATTTTTTTATTTTTTTCTCGGCTTTAACAGGCGATTTTCAAGCTATGATGATCACAGATATTTGGTATCCAAAAATGGAATTAATTTAATGGATTTCCCTTTTTTTAATGACATGAATTTCGAGAGGGACGTGATTTTTAGGACTACCCTTAGGAAAATGTGATCTACTGCAGCAAAACAAATATTTTTTTTAGGGAGAGAGAACCAATGCAAAATTCCTTTTTTGGATTTATGACAAAAAAAAAGAAGGTAGAGGAAAGATTATATTTTATATATATTTTAATGTCGTTCCACCAAGAACGCAAACAACAAGACAGAGAGACTTCAAAGGATTTTGATTCAATTGTGGCAAATAGATTATGTAAAGAGAGAATAGAGATGAAAAGAGACGAGAAAGAAAGTGAGAAATGATAAGAAAATGACTTTAAATAGGATGGAAAAGCAACCAAGAGAGGGAAAAAACGTGAGAAGATCTGATGAAGAGCTACCTGGATGAAGATGTTGGCTTTGATACCATGTGAGAAATCTTGAAAATCGAGCCTCTGAAACCTGTAGCAATATCTTTGAGAGAATGAGGAAGAAGAGGTTGGAACTGTTAAAAAATGTAATCTCATAGATAAATATTCCATCATATGTAATCATTAATCTTTTCTTTTCAGTTTAGATACATAGTTTAGTTACATTAGAATTAGAGTAGTTAACTTTAAATTTCAGTTTTTTGGACATATGTAAACTTTATGCTTTTTGATCAAAAGTCAAAAGCCATAAAGTAGAGAGACGTTGGACTCCCAACAGCTCTAAATAGAGCCGTTGGGAGCCCAATGACACCCTCTCCCTTCTCATTTCTTTAGTTTATTTAGTTATAAATAGGGGACTCTATCCTTTGTAATTGACTTACTGTTGGTGTGGGTTTAATCCCACTTGAATGAAATTCATTCTTTACTTTTTATTTGTGCTTTCTCTTTTGGGTACTTTGTGGATGAACCTTTATGGTTCTTTAGGAGATTATTTGTGACGATTCGGTTGTGGGTTTCATCTTCTTTCATGGTATCGGAGCCGTTGGTTGAAGTGATCAAGCTAAGTTCTTTTGGTGCATTGGGAAGCATGTTACTCGAGTTTTTGAAAGGAAGTGGCATTCCCTAAGCTGTGATCGTGTGAAGGCTTGAAAGCTCGAAGGAATACTTGTACTCAGCGTTTGTGGTAGAGTATTCTCTTCTTTATCTTCCTTTTTGCGTTTTTCCTCTTTCTTCTCTTTATCTCATCTTTCTCAAAATTGTAAAATTGATGACAATTATAATGTCACCATTAAGCCCATCAAACTCAATGATTTCAACTATGTCACATGGGCTTCAATCATGAAGCATCTTATATGAGAAAAGGGATTATGAGGATTAGTGGATGGGACCGATATGAAACCTACACTAATCCTTACAAGGATGAATGATAACCTCTCACGGAAGTAGAAATGATTAAGGCCATCTCCACTTACGAAAAAAAATGAAAGGAGTGGAGAATGAGACATGCCAAGATCATGTCTTAACTCATTACAAGTGTTGACATAAAGAAATGCTCAGGTCTTGCAAAATTTGAGCATACAAATGATGTGTGGGATTACCTTAAGAGAATGTATTCTCTTAAAGATATTGCACATGTGTACAATCTACAAATCAAAGTAAGAAATATGGTTCAAGGAGAGAAGAGCATTAGAGAGTACTACAATGGCTTGTCGAAATTGTGGGAAGAGTTAGCTCTTCTTGAACCAAAGTGGCATTGTCAACAAGATATTGAACTCCGCCAAAATCAAATCAATGCAGAACATTTTTTTCATTTTATTAGTGGATTAAGATCGAAATTTGAATCCACTAAGTCTATTCTTCTCCATCGTGAAAATATGCCTTCAATAGAAGACACAATATAGGAATTAAGTATGGAAGAAAATAGACTTAAGAATAGAATCAACAAATGTGATGATGACTCAGTTCTAGCCGTCTCAAAACCAGGAAACTATGTTAGAACCTAGATACCTCCTAACTATGGAAGGAGAAATGATGAAAAACAAGGCAATGATTTTGAGAAAAGAAAAATCATGTGTTATTATTGCCGTGATGTGAAAACTTACTCTCCAAAATTAAAAAGACCTTATAAGAAAAAGGTTGTCTCCGTCGGACCACCACAAGAATCAAGCGAATCTTCCATTGGAAGTATGTTTCTAGCACAATTGATGAAAGCACTTCAACCTCTACTCAAGGGAGCATCTTCATTTACAGGAGCTGAAGTTTCTTCAATTAGCACCTCCAATCTAGGTAAATCTCTATGGATTCTTGACTCAGGTGCTTTATTTCATATGACCCCAAACATTAATATGTTATCTGAATGCCATAACTCAAATAGGTCTAATGTTTTTACTGTTGATGGGACATCACTAGAAATCAAAGCAATAGGAGATTTTGAAAATGTTTCTCAAAACTTAAAAGGTTTTTACATTCCACAAATTAGGTATATTCCAAAATTAAATCTCAATCGCTTGTCTGTTTCCCAATTAACTGACAATGGATATAACATTTTCTTCTCCTCTCGTGATTGTCAAGTACATGATCACCAGTCAGGGAAGCTGATTGGGGAAGGCCACAGAGAAGGAGGCCTATACTACATGGACTTTTTGAAAATTCCCAAGAATACATTATGTTGTAATGTTCAGAAAAAAAACTTGGATCTATGGCACATGAGACTTGGTCATCCTAGCATATCTAAGATTCATCTTTTTCCAAATATGAAAAACTTTTGTAATTCTGAGACATTTAAATGTGAAAAATGTATTCTTGAAAAAATGAAAAAAAAAACTTTCAAAAAAAAAATTGTCTCTTCTTGACCTCTTGAGTTAGTACATTCAGATGTATGGGGTCCTACACTTGTCATATCTGAAGGAGGTTTTTCGTACTATATTATTTTCGTAGATAACTTTACAAGGCATACTTGGATTTATTTGCTCAAACATAGATTCAAAGTATTTTTTCATTTTCAAATATTTCATAACCTGGTCAAAAACCAATTTAAGAATGACATCTCTATTTTCCGCACTGATTCAGGGGGAGAGTATTTATCAAAAAATTTTACCGATTATTTGAATTTACATGGTATTACACATCAAAGATCATGTCCATATACTCCACAGAAAAATGGTTTAACAGAAAGAAAACATAGGCATATTATAGAAACAGCAAGAACTCTACTCATTACTCATCAAGTACCCAAAAAAATTTGGGTCGAAGCTACTCTAACTGCAATATATCTCATTAACAGAATGTCATCATCCTTGTTAAACAATATATCACCCATTGAAAAATTTTTCAAACAAATTCCAGATTATTCACGGTCAAGGGTATTTGGTTGCAAATGTTTTGTTTTATCTAACAAAAATGACAAACTCTCCCCTTATGTCATTCCATGTGTGTTTCTTGGTTATACTAACAATAAAAAAAGTTATAGATGTCTTGATCTCAGAACTAGAAAGTTATATGTGTCACAAAATGCATCCTTCCTAGAAAATGAAAGTTTTTTTGAAGTTAAAGATTCGAGAGAAATTGATGAATACTCCTTATTGGACTTAGTTCCAAAGACTAATGAAGGAGAAGTTGATCAAAAAGATCAAAATGATATAATAAGCATCGAATCATCTCATCCAGACTGCATTCAATACTTCAGACGAGGTAATCTAGAGCAACCTTGTGCTCTAGAAAAATATACTAGAGCACATGATCAAATAGAAACAAGAAGATCATCTAGAGTGTCAAAAGTGCCAGAAAAATTTGTATCCTATGAGTCTTTCTCACCAAAGTATCAAACATATATTGCCTTATTACATTCCTACATAGAACCGTCTAATTATGATACAACAAAAGAATATTCAGAATGGGTCAAAGTCATGACAACAGAGTTAAATGCCTTAGAAAAGGCAAATACGTGGATTATTCAAGATATTCCACCTGGAAAGAAGCTCATAGAATGTCGACGGGTATACAAAGTTAAAACCAAGAGTGATGGCACTCTTGAAAGATTTAAAGTCCGACTAGTTGCCAAAGGTTGTTCCCAAGAATATAGAATAAACTATGAATAAACTTTTGCACCAGTCGCTAGAATGACCACCGTAAGAACCTTAATAGCTCTTGCCTCTATAAAGAAATGACATATCTTTTAGATGGATGTCAAAAATGCATTTATCAATGAAAACCTAGCTCAAGAAGTATATATGAAACCACCACCTGACATTAAGATTCCTCAGAGAAAAACCCTTCGTTTACATAAGGCCTTGTATGGTCTTAAGTAAGCCTCAAAGGCATGGTATGATAAGTTCAGTAAAGTTATGCTTGATTTTGGTTTTTAATTTTGTCTTACTGACATAGCTTTGTTTATTAAGAAATCTAATACAGTTATTATTATTATTATTCTCTACGTGGACAATCATCACAGGAAGTGATAAACAGGGAGTTGACAATATCAAAAAATTTCTCAAAAACAACTTTGAAATAAGTGATTTAGGGTTTTTAAAAAAATTCCTTGGTATTGAAGTGCTTATTCTCCTAGAGGATATTTATTAACTTAATCTAAATTTATTCTTGATATCAAGAATCATAGATGAAAAATATGTTGACACTCTTGAAGTTGAAAATATCAAAATGAAGATTGATGATGGAAAATCACTTGAGAACCCAACACCCTACAGACAACTTGTTGGGGCGTTGTATTACCTTTTCATCACCAGACCGGACATTGCACATGTTGTTCAAACAACAAGTCAATTTCAGCATGCTCCTACCACTGTTCATATGGGAGTTGTGTTACACATTATTAGATATATTAAAACTTTCATTTTTAGAGGACTTTTTTTGTCTGCTTCTTACTCATTAGAATTAACTGTTTATACTGAGATGCAGATTGGGGAGGTAATCCCAATGATGGACACTCAACTGTTGAAATTTGTGTATTTTTAGGATAATAATTGATTTCTTAGAGGTGCAAAAAGCAACAAAAGATCTATCTTTCGTCAACTGAAATAGAGTACAGAACCATGGCTACAACCACCATGGAAGTAGTCTGGTTGAGGCGACTGCTTCAAGATATGGGTATTGGGAGTACATGAGCATCACGACTATGTTGTGACAATAAAAGTTCTATTTACATTGCCAGCAATTGTACATTCTATGAATGAAGATGGACTGCCACTACGTGCGAGAGGAATTCCTATAAGGCACCATTGATCTCCCATATGTCTCCTCAGAATATCAACTGGCAGATTTCTTTACCAAACCTCTCGCTACTCCTCGATTTCACCTTCTTTTGGACAAACTTTCGGTTGTTCAACCGTAAGTTTGAGGGGAGTGTTAAAAAATGTAATCTCATATGTAAATATTCCATCATATGTGATCTTTAATCTTTTCTTTTCAGTTTAGATACATAATTTAGTTACATTAGGATTAGAGTAGTTAACTTTAAATTTCAGCTTTTTGGACATATGTAAACTTTATGTTTTTTGACCAAAAGTCAAAAGCCATAAAGTAGAGAGATGTTGGACTCCCAACAACACTAAATAGAGCCGTTGAGAGCCCAACAACTCCCTCTCCCTTCTCATTTCTTTAGTTATAAATAGGGGACTCCCCTTTGTAATTGACTTACTGTTGGTGTGGGTTTAATCCCACTTGAATGAAATTCATTCTTTACTTTTTATTTGTGCATTGTCTTTTGGGTACTTTGTGGATGAACCTTAGTGGTTCTTGAGTGAATGCTTTGTGTATGAACCTTTATGGTTCTTTAAGAGATTATTTGTGACAATTCGGTTGTGGGTTCCATCTTCTTTCATGAACAACAGAGAGCAGTTAACGTTTTCTATCTTGGCTGCCTCTTCTTTTCATTAGTATAAATATGAGAGATTATGGTTCAGGTTTGACTTGATTACCCTTGATACAAAACACATAGTACAGTACATTCTTTACAAGTTGGATCAGATCCAACATGACCTGATCCAAAGTGAGCACATGTGATCCTATTTTCTTACAAATATCACGTTTAAAACGTGATATTTATGTTTTTGATGAAAAACTCATGAGAAATAGATATTTTAACTTTTAGGTAATTTCTCGTGAGATTTTCATGATATTTTCAAAAATATCACAAGATTTATCACTATGTTGCTTCATAATCCCCTGTTAAATATGTTAGCTACCTAGAACTCTAAAGCAATGAACTTTGATTCAAATTCTTTGAGGTTCAATTCTTTTTCTTGTAAAATGACAATCTACCTAGAAATGTTTTGGACTTATGAAAATTTGGGTTTAGCACAATGCCAATACACTTCTATTGTCACAATAAGCTTGAGATCTTTTTTCCTTAGGCATTGGGAGGTTTCTGTTGTTGATTACTAGTCGGTTTCGACCAGGGTTACCGGAAGCGCCTAGCTAAAAGGGGAAGCGCGCTTCGGAAGCGCGAAACGTCGTGCTTCCGAAGCGTGGGGAGAAGCGTCCGCCTTTTTTGGGAAGCGCGCTTCCCTTTAATGAGGGACGTGTTTCCCTTTAATGGGGGACACACTTCCCTTTAATGGGAAGCGCGCTTCCCATCACGCTTCCCCCTCGCTTTCCCTGTTTTTTTTTTCATTTTTTTGTATTTTTTATTTTTACTTTTTTCGCTTCCCCCTCACTTCCGAGACGCTTCCTAGGTCGCTTCCGAGACGCTTCCTAGGTCGCTTCCGAGACACTTCTTGAATCGCTCCTAAGTGGTCCCATGCTTCTCCCGCTTCCTAAAATTTTGAAAGTGCCTCGCTTCCCGCTCCCGCTTCCCGTATCGCTTCCCGCTCCCGCTTCCTCAACTGGCAACCATGGTTTCGACTAGTTGGAAGTAGCCCTCGAGTGCCACCTTTTGGATAGTGAATTTCAACACAGACCTTCCTAAGGAGCCAACAACATAAGATGGATGGTGTAACGACCCCAACTCATACCCTTTGAAAAATGCAGATTTTTTTTTTTAAACTGTGCGAAAAACTTTCCAGAGACCCGGGGTCCTCACAGTTCCAGTTCCATTTCCAACTGGATAAGCCAGGCACCACAAAGGGACTTACAATTATCATTCATAAGAATCAAAGCAAACCTTTTTATTTATGAATCAAGAATCAATTCCAGAAACAATGTTTTACTCAACAGAAAGTAACGAAACGACTGACTGAAACAAGGAACTGAAAAAGAATAATAGAACTAAAAGACAAAAAAAAAGTCACTCTATCCACTAGTGAAGTTGTCAAGAACCAAGTGTGACTCTCGTACCCTCGCAGTAGTTGCCGACTTCATTGATCACCTATTCTTTTGAAAAAACAATAAAGTAGGGTGTCAGAACCGAAATTATGAGCACAACTACTTCTAGTGAAATCAAGTGAGACAAAGAATATAGATAAGATTTCATGTAATAGTTTGAGTGAGTGCAGATACAACAATTTGCAGCATTTAAGTAATCATAAATGCAACAGGCTATGTCACACGGACTCGGGTAGGGAGGCTCCGCACCCGAGTCGACACGCCCCGACACGGGTGCGGACACGGGTGCGGCTTAGGACACGGCCCAAACTCAGTCAACGACGAGTCAAACTCGGTCAACGAATCGAGGTCGAGTCTGTCCTCGTTTTGGACTCGGTCAATGTTGATCGTGTCTATATTCGTCTATTTTAGGGTGAAAAAACTTAAAAAAATGATTTTTTTTATATTTTTTAATATATATATATATATATAAAGAGACTGCTATGTTGTGTACAGTCACAGTGACTGTGCTGTGCACAGACTGTGCTGTATGCACAGTCATACACTTTTTTTTTTAAATAAATAATATATATATATATATATATAGCTGAGTCCCCGTGTCCAAAATTTTTAAAATTGTGCCGCACCTGTGTCGCACCCGCACCCATGTGACATAGGCAACAGGTTACATATGCTAAGCAGGAGGAAACAGTAAAGCAGTAGCATATAGCAAGAACTAAGTGGTCAAGACTTTTGGCATGCATTATAAAGTAATTAGCATACACTCATCATCATGTAATGATTGAGAGAATAAGTAAAATGCCCATGTTCTAATGCATCACAGAAAAATGCATGATCTATGTGCAATACATGAATCATTTGTTAAATACGCAAACCGATATACACGGTTTAAGTCTTAAACATAATACGAGTTTGACTGTGTAATGACAGTCCAACTTAGCTTCACGTTCACCCATTACTTGGTGGAACAAACTCAGCGTGAACCCCCACAACTGTAGATTTTATGCCCTGACGTAAATCCGGTCCAAGAACACAGATCCAATCCAAGAACGCGAATCTGACCCAAGATACGATGCCCAGATTGAATCTATGAAGTTTATCTAAACAAACACTAAGATCTCAACAAAAACGAAGTCCATTCTTTTAAAATCGATATTATACACAGAAAATTGACTTCAAACCAAAGAAGGGGAAAGTAGGCGAACAAACAAGAAATAAATCAGGCCATGGGGGAGCGATCCATGGTTCGCCCCCATGGTTCTTGAAGGAAAACAACCCTCTAAAGGTCTCCCATGGATTCTCATCTCGAATCAATACACGGAATCAAACCCATATTCGATTTCTCACCCATATTCAAAAGGACCGTACCTCTTTCGATGATCGGAGACTGCCGTTGCGAGAGAAGGGTCGGTTGAGGTCGATCTCTCCGCTGTCGAGCTCGGGTCGAGGGGGAAGAGCGAGAAGGAGGAAGAGGGAGCTTCACTCGACGAGAGTGGCGTAAATGCCTGCCGCGGGTGGGAAGTCGCTGGCGACGGTGGCCCTAACGTTGCGCACGAAAATGAGAGGGAGATGAAAGATGAGGGGAAAAGAGAACGAGGATGAGGGGAAAAAGGGTTTGAGATCCCCTTTTTGAAGGAAGGTGGCCTCCCGAGAAAAGAGGTCGTTACCCTCATTCCGGTGGTTGCGCTCCTGCCCACCCTCTCCCATGCGATTTCAATTAGGGTTCTCTCTCTGAACCCTAACTTCTTGTTTCAGATTTATCGGGCAACCCCTTTTTCTTTACCTCTTTACTGCGTGCGGGCCAGGCCCGGGTCTGGAACTCGAGATACAAATACGGTCGCGATTTTGGACCCGCACTGCCCACGCTGTATGGATCCACGGATTGGATCCGAATGGATCCAATCGTGGATCCCATGAAAACGCTTGTATAATATATATATATATATATGTATATATATATATATATATATATATATATATAAGGTATTATACCTATATACATAAAGATCCTATCTGGGTCTTGGATCCGGAATGTAGATCCCAAGCCCATTTACGTATTATAAAAATTTCTCAATTAACTAAGGTAAAAAAATAAGGTTATTACAGATGGTATCCTCTGACAGGTCTTCCTCAATTAGAAGTTGCTATCTTTCTTTTCATCCTCCAGGAGTGGAGCTTTTTCCTTCTGATGTGGTATGAAGTTCTAGGCCAGCACCGACCTTGAGGGCTTTGGGTTGGCAGGCCCTGAATGATGACATTTATACATAGGAGAATCTGAAGAAAATTGGGCTGTAGTTGGTTTCATGGTGTGTACTTTGCTAGAACCAGGTGGGAACTTCTAAACATCCCTTGCATATGTGCCCTTTCTTTGAATAGCTGCTGAACACGCCTTAGAGACATCATGATGGCTATTGGACCTACTAGGGACCTGCGTTCACTCCTTTTGGCTCCAGAGACAAAGAGGAGAGGCAGAAAACAGTTTAAAGTTTGGAGGTGGTAGCTCTTCCAAACCTGGGGGTTGATATAGTTAGAGTTAATCATAGAGTTTTTGAGGGAACTCAAAGGCTTATTCTCATTGTGCAACAAGAGGTTTTGGTTTGGTATACTTGAAATGGCCTGATTGTGAGTGGTTGTGGCTGAAGTATCAAGTTTCTTCCCATAAATGTACAATAACATGATATTGATTTTGTAGTGACTATGGTCACCTACCCAACCAAGTTTGAGTACCTAATAATTGAGCGAATGGTATATTTCTTGAGGTCATTCCTATAATATATGAGGGCATGGACAATAATCATATTTTTTTCATGACCATCAAGTGAATTGTTGCGAGGGCATGTACCAATTGCAGATTTGGTTTACTATGCATGACATCTGGCTGAGTAACTATAAGATATTGAAGTGTTCTAGCAATGTCACTAAAAAATATACGCTCTTACAGCACTTTGCATTTTCTGGCCCTTTAATAATTCTCCTTCATTCTTTGATAGTCTTCCACTCATAGGAAAAGGAGATTCTATAGGTTTACAATAGGCACGTGTTAAATTTTATGAAGGAAAAGCATATCATATTTTTGTCATGACAACATTACCTCATTTTCTCTTCCAACGATCTTTATGCCAAGGTATCACAATACGCTCAAATCTTTCATGCAAAATCTTTTATGTTATTCACTTATTTCATTAAGGATGCTAAACTTCTTGAATATAAATGCCATCAACATACAAAAGTATAATTGCCACACGTTCTTGTTAAAACATATGTAATAATATGTAATAATACATCTATATATATATAAATATAGATGTATATTCACCATAATACCCGATAGGGGTATTATGGCCTTTTCACAAGTACCCAATAGGGGTACTTGTTTTATTTCTTTTATTTCACTGTTTTTTATTTTTTGTTTTTATTTTTTAAATGTATTTTTGGATACCGAAAAGGGGCCCCACAATGGAGTCGTTGGGGGCTCCCAACGACTCTATTGGGAGCCCCTTTGGTCTCCTTTTCTTATAAATAGGGGGAACCCCCCTTGTATGTAGTATTGCTCTTGAGAGCCCCTCTTCAATAATAGTGATATTATTTTTCATGTGCGTAGCCTTTTTATAAGGCCCTTCGTATATCCCTTAGTGGATTTCCTCTCTTATGCTTGTTGCATTTGTCTGTGTGGGACATAGTGAATGTTTTAGCATTCTTGGATTCTTCCGCATATTTCATTACAAGGTATCAGAGCCATACGATCTTCTAAGGTAAAATCGTGTATCTCTCTACTTCATTTTTTTCTCAAACCTCCATTTTGTAGCAATGGAAGTCAAGATCGATCTATCATTCAAGCTCAATGGGAAAAATTACATGATGTGGGCATCCGCAATGGAGAATAATCTCAAAGGTAAGAAGCTTTGGGGTTATGTAATGGGAACCGTTCCGGAACCCCAACTTAAGCTCACAAAGATGGAAGAAGATCAAGAGAAAGCACTTGAAGGCGATGCTCGTCTCAAGGCTATTGAAGATTATCATCACCAAATGGAAGATTGGGAGAGCAACCATGCAAAAATCCTAGTATGGTTTATGAATAATGTTGAACTTAAGGTATGTGCAAATATTGCAAAATTCCGCCGGGCAAATGAAGCTTGGTTTTTTATGAAGGGTATGTTTACCCAAAAGGATCTTGCAAGAGCTTATTTTTTGCAAGAAAAAGTGAGAACCACAAAACAATGTGACATGAGCATACAAGACTATTATAGTGCTCTAAATCCTTTGTGGGATGAATTGGCTCTTTTAGAGCCTAAATGGGTGTCTATGGAGGATGTGGTACTAAGACAAAAACAAATGAAACAAGATAGATTGTTTCAATTTTTATTTGGGCTTCGTCCCGAATTTGAACAAGTTAGATCCTCACTTCTCCATAGATCTACGTTTCGTCCCTTAGAAGAGGCTATTGCCGAGATTACTCAAGAAGAGACTAGGCATAATATGGGTAAAAGCATTGATGAAGTTCTTGCCGTATCTAAACCCGGCAATCATGTCAAAACATACAAACCACCTCATTTTGGTAAGCAAGGGAGTGGTGGAAGAAAAATGATTATATGTCATCATTGTTATGAGCCGGGGCATATTAAACCCGTTTGCCCAAAGCTAAATGGAGCATTCAAGCCAAAGGTGACTTCCGTTGAAGAATCATCCACCAAAGAAGATGACAACAAGAACGGGGATCTCAAAGATACTCTTGGACAAATTTCCTTGGCTCTCCAACAAATTCTAAAGGCTACTTCTTCCACCTCCGGTGCCGCCATTGCCTCATCATCACCTCTCGGTACGTACTCTTGGATTTTAGATTCCGGAGCTTCTTTTCACATGACTCCTCATGAAAATGCATTAACCAATGTGCACACCAATTCAAAAATATCTTGTGTCTCAACGGCCGATGGAACTTTTCTCAAAATAAATGGTGTTGGAACTCTTGATTCTAAAAATGTTCAAAATTTCCTTGTTCCAAAAGTTAGAATAGTTCCAAAATTAAATCTTAACCTCTTTTCCGTTTCTCAAATAGCCGACCATGGATGTGAAATATTTTTCTCATCCCAAGGGTGCTTTGTGCAGGATCTCCGATCCGAGAAGCGGATTGGGCAAGGCCATAGGAAGGGAGACCTTTATTTTATGGATAACTTAATACTTCTAAATACCTCATTTTGTACTTATGTCCAAGACAAAAATATTGAAACTTGGCATAAAAGGCTTGGACATCCAAGTTACTCTAAAATGTATCTTTTTCCTTTTGGACACAAGTTTTGTAAAGAAAAAGATATCAATTGCAAAGATTGCATTTTTGGAAAAATGAAGTCTACTCCTTTTCCTATTAGAACCTTTGTGACAACAAGACCTTTTGAATTGGTGCATTCCGATGTTTGGGGACCATCTCCGGTTCTATCCAAAGGTGGTTATTCGTATTATGTTACTTTTATTGATGATTATACTAGATATGTATGGATTTATTTTCTTAACTTTAAATCGGAAGTTTTTAACTTCTTTAAAGAATTTCATGCAAAAGTTCAAAATCAATTTCAAAGTCAAATATCCATTCTTAGATCCGATTCGGGTGGAGAGTACTTATCAAATGATTTTCAATCATATCTAAAACAACATGGCATTTGTCATCAAAAATCTTGTCCAAGAACTCCTCAACAAAACGGTCTAGCGGAAAAAAAACATAGACATATTTTGGAAACCACTAGATCCTTACTAATTTCTAAAAATATTCCTAAAAATTTTTGGGCCGAAGCCGTGTTAACCTCCACCTATTTAATCAATAGGATGCCATCTTCAAAATTGAACAATATCTCTCCTTATGAAAAACTTTTCAATATGACACCCGACTACAATCGTCTTCGTATTTTTGGGTGTAAATGCTTTGTTCTTTTACATAAAAGAGATAAATTGTCACCTAAAGCAATAGAATGTGTATTTTTAGGATATGGTGAAAATCAAAAGGGCTATAGATGCTTTGACCATAAAAATAATAAATTATTTGTCTCCAAAGATGTGACCTTTTTAGAAGATGAAAATAGATTTGAAATATTGGAAAAACCAAATGAAATTGATTATATGTTTATCAATGATCTTTTAGAAGATTCAAATGATGACTCTTTGAGTCATCCGGAAGTTTTAGAAAATACTCATGATTCTCATGATAATGATGTATCACCAACTAATGGTGACAATCTCCAAGTTTACACTCGGCGTGAGGAAGCCCAACCTATTAGTGCTTTAGAAAAATTCTTGCGGCTTAATGAACCCCTAGAAGAAACCTCTCTTAGGCGTTCTTCTAGAACATCAATTCCACCTAATAGGTTTGTCTCATATGAAACTCTCTCACCTAACTATAGAGCTTGTCTAATAGCCTTGCATTCTTACTATGAACCTTCCCATTATAATCAAGCAAAAAAAATACCTCATTGGGTTGAAGCAATGAAAGTTGAACTAGATGCTTTAAATAAGGCTAAAACTTGGGAAATAGTTCTTCTTCCTCCAAATAAAAAAGCTATAGGATGTCGATGGGTCTACAAAGTCAAAACTAAAAGTGATGGCTCCCTAGAACGTTATAAAGCTAGATTAGTTGCTAAGGGATACTCACAAGAGTATGACATCAATTATGAGGAGACTTTTGCTCCCGTGGCTCGCATGACAAGCGTTAGAACTTTAATAGCGGTAGCATCATCTAAGAAATGGCCTATATTCCAATTAGATGTTAAAAATGCCTTTCTTAATGGTCAGTTGAATGAAGAAGTATATATGGACCCTCCGTCGGGAATTAGCGTTAACCAAGGTCAAACTCTTCGGTTATTAAAAGCTTTATATGGTCTTAAACAAGCCCCTAAGGCTTGGTATGATAGATTTAGTGCTATCATGTTAAAATTGGGATTTCGCTCATGTTATACTGACACTGCTCTTTTTGTTAAACGTGCAGGTAATAGTATCATCATCCTTCTGCTTTATGTTGATGATATGATCATCACTGACAATGATGAAAGTGGTATTCTTAATGTTAAAAATATGTTAAAACATAATTTTGATATGTCTGATCTGGGTTTTCTCAGGTACTTTCTTGGTATAGAAGTAGCATACTCTCCTTGAGGGTATATATTGTCACAGATGAAGCTTGCTGCAGACATTTGTTCCAAATCTGGGATTTCAGATGACAAAAAGGTGGAGACTCCCGAGGTTATCAATGCTAAACTACGACTGGATGATGGAGTTCTGCTGGATGATCCTACGCCCTACAGGCAACTCATAGGCTCCCTCACCTATCTGACTATCACCAGGCCGGATATTGCTCATGTTGTGCACTCCGCAAGCCAATTTCAGCATGCTCCTACATCTGTGCATATGAGTGTTGTGCTCCGGATCATTCGATACATCAAAAATACTTTGACTAAAGGGCTATTCCTATCCTCACTCTCTTCTTTAGACTTACTGGCTTATACTGATGCTGACTGGGGAGAAAACCCAAATGATCAAATCTCAACTACTGACTTTTGTGTTTTTCTAGGAGATTCGCTAATTGCTTGGAGGTGCAAGAAACAGCAGAAAGTCTCATTGTCTTCTACTGAAGCAGAATACAGGGCTATCGCAACTACTACAATGGAGCTTGTGTGGCTTCGAAGTCTTCTTCAAGATATGGGAGTCAAAATTACCGGGGCTTCGAAGCTTTGTTGCGACAACAAAAGTGCTATCTACATTGCCAGCAACCACACCTTTCATGAGAGGACTAAACATATTGAAATGGACTGTCATTATGTACGTGATGAATATCTTCGTGAGACAGTTACACTGCCATATGTCACTTCAGAATATCAACTTGCAGATTTCTTTACCAAAGCCCTGCCTGCTCCTCGCTTCTTGTTCCTTCTTGGCAAACTTTCGGTCATTCCCCCGTAAAGTTTGAGGGGGGGTGTTAAAACATATGTAATAATACATCTATATATATATAAATATAGATGTATATTCACCATAATACCTGATAGGGGTATTATGGTCTTTTCACAAGTACCCAATAGGGGTACTTGTTTTATTTCTTTTATTTCACTGTTTTTTATTTTTTGTTTTTTATTTTTTAAATGTATTTTTGGATACCGAAAAGAGGCCCCACAATGGAGTCGTTGGGGGCTCCCAACGACTCTATTGGGAGCCCCTTTGGTCTCCTTTTCTTATAAATAGGGGGAACCCCCCTTGTATGTAGTATTGCTCTTGAGAGCCCCTCTTCAATAATAGTGATATTATTTTTCATGTGCGTAGCCTTTTTATAAGGCCCTTCGTATATCCCTTAGTGGATTTCCTCTCTTATGCTTGTTGCATTTGTCCGTGTGGGACATAGTGAATGCTTTAGCATTCTTGGATTCTTCCGCATATTTCATTACAGTTCTTCATTCCAATCAATGAAAAGGAAATGATCCATTGCTGCTATAACCCCTTTAATATATATCATGAAAGCTTTGAAACCACATTTGTTACGCTTGCTTTCACCTATAAGTTGATCTATTAATCTCACATATATACTTATCGAAATCGGCTTCATGGAACCCAGTAGGGAGTCCATACACACTTCTTTTAGATTCCTATGGAAGACTGCATCTTCACATTTAGTAGATGAAGAGTCCATATGACAATGTCAAAGACAAAATAATATTAGACTGATCTAATCCATAATATTGACTAAAACTTTTAGCAACTATTTGTGTTTTAGATCTTTCAATTCTGCCATCAACACCATACTACATTTCTTTTTTATGTGGCAATGGAAATTCCTGGTTCCACAAAATGGTCAAAATGGCCAAAATCTCAACCTTGAGATGTTCTATTACCTTCAATGGAGTTCAAACCCTTGCAATTCCTTTAATTGCAATGAAACAATGCTTGAGATCCAACTCATTGTTGGTAATCCATGTTATGGTAGTTTCTCTAGAAAGATCCACGTATTATTGGTTTTATGCAGCCACACATGTTAAAGAATAGGGTTATTTACAAAAACATACCCAGTTTTTTTTAATAATTCAGATTCATACTTAAAAAAAACATATAATTCAAATGCATACTTAAGTTTATGCTTAGTTATTCAAATGCGTACCTATGAGCTAACCTACTTTTAACCATAATTAATAATCATTCAATTTTAAAAATACCAATTTTACCCTCATTAAGTATTTTTACTTACAAAATTTACTTTCATCATTCTCCCCACAACCCCAATCTCTCTCTCTCTCTCCATTTGTTTAGAAGTCTTCCACCACACTCCCCATTTTGGATGAGCTTGATTGTGGAAGGTGAGACATGCTGTCATGCAAGAATGGAGATGGGGTAGCAGTATTTTAGAAGTGTCAAACAAAAAAAAGGAAAAAAGATCCAAGAAAGAAGAAATTTGTGAAGAGTAAAGCTGACATTTTAAATAAATTATAAGGATAAAACAGAGATTTTAAATAAGAATTTGAACCGTCAGCCCAGAAAACTAACCCCAGGTATGGTTTTGCTTAACTACAAAGGAAATGAAGTATTTGAATAAACAATCTTTTTAGGTATGAATCTGAATTATCAAAGAAAACTGGGCATGTTTTTGTAAACAACCCTAAAGAATTAATACATGCATGCATACTCTTTAAGACAACGGACTCATCTGAATATGGATCTCTCAAAGAACTTTGAAATTGCCAAAAAAAGTCCCAATTTTTGACAGATTGCCAGCTAAAATTTTTTTGTAAGAAGCTATAATAGAAGCACAAGTCTAAATGTGAAACGCTGGTTTAGCACCCATGAATAGACAAAATTGGATACTTAATTCATCATTACATAATGATATAATGAATCTTAAATAAACTTTAAAGCTCGTGTTACTCCATTCCACATCCTAGCGCTTCTTCCATTTGCAATCTCCTGAGTACCTCAGCACTACTATTCCTCTAATCCATAATGATCTTAACTACCTTGTCCAAACAGAAATATTTATTTTTAGTTCCTTTTCAATGCATGCACATCATTTGATAAAAACTTCCTTAATAACATCATTCAACTGATGGAAACCCCATGTAGTATTTCATTGGAAGCAACTTTATTGAATTTTCATGAACAGACAGGAGTAGGACGCAAATCAATACTTCAACTTCCCCATAAATGCAAAATAATAACAATCAACACAATCTTAGATTTTGAAAAATCCTCATGTAGACATATAGCAATAACAAAGTGAAACTTTACCCACTATGCAAAATATAAATAAGTGGAATGCCAACCCAGATGCATTTATGTTTGCAGTCATTCACAACCACATCTATGATCAAACTACCTAATGGGGAAAAATAGAGCAAAGAAAATGAAATTGAGGTTTTTTTTCAGGTAAACCTTTTGAGGATTTGTAAACATTAATTGCATTCTTGCATTTGACATCATGCATGTTTGACGTGAACAAGCAATTAAAACAAGATTAACTAATCCTTAATATTTTGAGAGATAAATCTCATCACTTTTTGACATAAAGCTTTTACCTGGCCCCACCCAATATCTAGCCCAGCGATTTCAACTGAAGAACAATCATCACCATCCCATTTCAAACTAACGGCACCCTTCCATTGACCAACAAGCTGCAAAAAACATTTCAATTTATTTGGTGAAAACAAATTAGTAACAAATACTGTTACTATGAAAGTGATATTATCCACGTACAAGATTATTTTGGAAAATTTTATATTAGTTTTGTAAGATATGTATGTATATCGTGTCATTGTAAATTGTCATCAATGGGACTGGACATGCCACTACAAAGTTCCCTCAACCTTTACATGGTATTAGAGCCAACGCATTAGAATAAAGTTTATAGCATAGGGTAGAATTTAAAATTGCATACATCTAGTCTCAAGAGAATCTATGGGTTGACCGAAGAATAGAAATCTGGCTCTAACCTTCCTTAAAAGGCACACAGCCAACTACTTGATTAGTTAGGAGGTGATTCTCCAATCCAGGATGTATCATTACCCCTCTCCATCAACATAAGAAAAGTTAAAGAAGGGACAATGGAAGTCTCAAAAAAATTCAACTGAGAACAACATGATTGTTAGCACTAAGAAACTTAACTGCAAAGCGGAAACTGACAATAGGAGTGCATCAATGCAATGCCAAAATATTTTCTTTAACATCCATAACCTTTTTAACTTCATCTTTTTTCAATTAAGTTCTCTAAATGTGCCAATTACTCAAGAACAAACATGATAATAGGAGTGCATCAATGCAACGCCAAAATATTTTTTTAACATCCATAACCTTTTTAACTTCATCTTTTTTCAATTAAGTTCTCTAAATGTGCCAATTACTCAAGAACAAATAAGATGTTATTAAAATTAAACAATCTTTAAAAGCCAAAGAAACAAAATTTAAGAGTCCATCAGGTTTTAGCAAACTATGTACAAAGTTAAAAAATGAAGCAATAAAATCCAAAAGGCATATAAAGTGAAAGGATGAATGAGAGTATGCACTTATAAATGCAACAACTAAAAGCACAACATGCCGTTTGATGTGCCATCAAAGATACAAGAGGCATACTTACAATATCAGCAGTTGCACTCTTTATGGCATCAAGTTTGGGGAAGCATGCCCTCTTACTCTACAACAATCAGATACACACTTATAAATTGGAGAAGAAAACTCTAACATGTGATATAGAAATTCAACCACAAGGAGCCTAGAAAATTGCTGGGAGTACAAGCATGGTTGCCGATGGTGCATTATGATAAGATACACACTTGTATCGCGATCAAGTGTGTCTAGCACCAGTATTGGGTGTATCATATAAATTGATTTGGTGCAACTTAAGTTGCATCATGTTTTTTTTTGGAACTTAAAAGGGCCCTTTAAGGCCAGTTCATACCATTCAACAGAAGGCTTTCAAGAGGCACACACCCTAGAGGACTTGAGGCTTGAGCGCAATATGGGAGCCATTCCTTCCACAAGAGAGAAGGCTTTTGCATATTTCAACTAAGGGAGCATCTTTGCACTCATTTTTCACAAATGGAGCATATGTCCACATGTTTTGAGGTAAATCTTCATATTTCTTTTATTCTTGAAGACTTTGAAGTAAATGATTTTGTTTGGGTTTTTCAGAAATATGGGAAAATAGTAGAGGCCCAATGAAAAGACAAGACAGTATATATTATTAATTGATAGAGAAAAGTATCTAAAGTGCATCTATTATGGTCTCAAGATCAGCAGTGAGATCAACAATTTTAAATGCCATTTTGCAGGACCATGTCCCGCTCCGCATCTGCCAAGGAGTGATAGGGATTAAATAGAGGGTTTATTAGTACATAGAGGAAGGGGGGAGCAAGTTATATATATATATATATATATATATTCTTTGTAATGTGTATATATACATTTACATGTATTTTCAAGTTAGATTGTATTTTAGGTATAAAATGTACTTTTTCTTTTCTTTTTTCTTTTAAATGTATTTTTTCTTTTAGGACAAAAATGTCATAGAAGGGCATTTTTGTCATTTATGTTATAGCTGTTGGGCTAGTCTAGCAGCTAGCTCAACTAGCCGTTGGACTAGTCTAATGGCTAGTTGAGCTCACTCTCTTCTCTACTCTCTTGTGCATATATATGGGGGTTTCCCCCTCTTTTTAGTATGCTTCTCTTCATTTTCCTTAATAAAATTTATATTTTTTATGCTATTGGTGTGTGCCCTTAGTGGACTATGTGCTCTTGCTCTTTGTGGGTTTTGTAATATTGTGATTCTTTTTTTTATTTAACCTTAGTGGCTTGTGTACTTGGACCCTAGTGGCTGTTGTATTTTTATGCTCTTTGATTCCATTATATGGTATCAAAGCCAATAGGATTTCTTGGTCCTATTTGCTTTGTTTTTTGAGGAGTGACTCCTCTTGGTGTGTGTTCTTGACTACTACTTCCCGGTCCGTGTGAGAGCTTCATGTGTCCATCGGCCAAAGGCGAATCAAGGATCGAGCTTTCATTCAAGTTGAATGGCTCAAACTACTTAATGTGGGCCGCAACAATGGAGAATCACCTTAAAGGCAAGAAGTTACGGGGATATGTAAGTGGAACTACTCTCAAAACCCAACTCAAGCTCACTAAAATGGAAGGTAACAAAGTCAAATCCATTGATGGTGAAGAAAGAGAAAAGGTGATTCGTGAATATCAATAAAAATGGAGGGTTAGGAAAGTGAACATGCTAAAATCTTGGCATGGTTTGTGAATAATGTAGAACTAAAGATTTGTGCTAACCTTGCCAAATTTAAAAAAGCAAGTGAAACATGAATATTCTTGAAGGGTATATGCATTCAAAAGGACCTTGCCTGCCAATATTTTTTGCAAGAGAAGATTCGGTCGACAAAGCAAGGAGACATGAGGGTATGTGATTACTACTATAGCGTCTTATCCCCTTTATGGGATGAAATTGCTCTTCTTGAACCTCGATGAGAAGGGGCAGATATTGAACTAAGGCAAAAACAAATAGAAAAAGAACACTTTTTTTCAATTTCTTCATGGTCTTTGCCCGAAATTTGAGCTAGCCCGGGCATCCTTCATCGATCATCTCCACATCCTTTAAATGAGGCCCTTGCAAAAATTGATCAAAAAGAAATTTGACTTGGCATGACTAAGGAAAGAGATGAAGTGCACACTGTAACAAAATGAAGTGTGCACAAACACAATGTCACTAAAGGGCTACAAAGGTGTAGAATCACAAATAGCCACTAATGGGCAAAATACAATAAGCCACAAAGGGCTAAGCAAACAATACTCACAAAAAGCAAGAGCACAAGTATAAAAAATATAATTTTATAAAATGCTTAAGAAAAACATTAAGAAAAATAGGGACAAGAGGTCCCAACAACTATAAACGTGATTGTTGGGGGCTCCCAACAACTCTATGGTCAAAAGACCAAAGAACCCCTAGCTAATGTCAAAAAGACAAAAAAAGATAATAAAGAAGTACAAGAATGTCTCTAAGGGACAACACCTATTATAAAATTAAAAAAGACCAAAATACCCTTAAAAGGCATTACCTATTACAATGTACAAAAGTATAGTATATATATCAGGGTCACCAGAAGCGCCATAGGGCATGGGGAAGCAGTTTTGAAAGCGAGAAACGTGGCGCTTCCGAAACGTGTTGGAAAGCACAAAAAAATTGGGAAGCGCATTTCCCAATTTAGGGGAAGCATGCTTCCCATCGGTTCCCCTTTTTTTCTTATTTTTTTCTTTTTTCATTTTTATTTTTATTTTTTTTTATTTTTTTTGCTTCCCCCTCTCTTCCTAGGTCGCTTCTAGTTCACTTCCTATGTCACATGGGTGCGGGTGCGGGTGCGGGGATTCGGCACTTCCAAAAAACCCGGGTGCGGGGATGCGGCAGGGGCAAAAATGTAAAATATATATATATATATAATTTTGAAGTTTTAACAGTTTAACATTTAACAATAAACATTGTCATAAACTCATAATATGATTCATCATGCATGCAGTATATCAACCTAAATATCAAATTATCAATCAAATAAGTAAAGCAATTACATAAATCGACCTAAATATCAATCAAATAAGTATTGCATTAAAGAACTAAATTACATACCAAAGTATATCCTGATGAAGTAATGGATGCTAATAATTTTCTTCTTCATCATCAAATGCATCATTAGAAGGAATACTGGGCTCAGCTAAATCCATGTTTGTTACGTTGAATTCATGTTCTCCCTCGAAGTCACACTCTTCTGGGTTTACATCCCAAAATTTGGATGTTCCTTGTCTGCATCATAAACCCAATTTGAAAATGATAAATACAATACAAGTATATTTAAATGAAAACTAAGAAATAATCAAATAACTAAGAGAGCAAATTATTACCGGTATTCATCATTGCTTCGCGAAAGTAATCGAAGATTTGAATGAACATATACTAAATCCTCTGCACGCTTGCTGGTGAGTTTATTTCTCTTCATGTTGTGGATTTGAGAATATGTGCTCTAATTTCTTTCGCAACAAGATGAACTAGTAGGCTGCGATAGCAATCTTAATGCAAGACGTTGCAGAAGAGGTGTTTCTGATCCAAATGTTGACCACCATGTGATAGGATCTATATTATCTTCTTCTCTCGCGAATAATGTCGGCGCATATAATCTCGAAGATGAAAATTTTCCAAACTCTTGTGTGACTTGATGTAGAAGATATGCTTCTGAAAAAAGTCTTGTCATACACATATTTCTATGTCTTGATAGCTCTGGGTTTAAATTTGGAGGGACACGACCAATACCACTAGCCCGCCACTTATTTGCATAATATTTTGGATTAAGAGAATGTGCCATGCAATACAAAGGAGTGTTGCTCTTATCCCATCTTCTGACTAAAATTGAATGAATATGATTAAAAAAATCTGAATCATCCAATGCAGGATTTTTTTCTTCATGCATGAAAACTATAGCTTGTATTTTTTCAATCATATTATCCCATATTTCATAAACTCTGTGAAACATGGGCTCATCCTTATCAACTTCTCTTAACATTTCCCAAATAGGTTGCCTAAATTGAAGGAAGTATACCACTGTCCCAAAACTCATCATCAAGAATGAATTTCTTAATTTCTTGAGCCTTCATATCATCATCAACACGATAGAATATCCAATTTTCATCAGTCACCATGTTAATCAAAGCATTCTTTACTCTTTTAATCCTCTTCATCATCACAATGATGGACGCAAAACGTGTTTCAGCGACCTTCAACAATTTCAAATCAGAATGCCTATTAAATATAGCATTAGCACGATGATGGTTAACAACAAAATTCCTAATGCTTTTGACATTTCTTTCTAAATCTTCAATCCATGAACATAAAGCATATGCTTGTGAATTTTCTTCTTCTTTGGGGTTGCATATGCTCTTTAGGGCTAGATTTAAGCTGTGTGCTACACAGGGAGTCCAAAAAATATGAGGGTACTCACTCTCCAAACTCAACGCTGCACTTTTACAAACCGGAGCGTTGTCTGTAATGATTTGTACCACTTTTTGATCACCCACTTCTTTTATCACTTCTATAAACAATCCCTTCAAATACTCTGCATTTTTATATTCCCCAGATGCATCAACTGCTTTCAAGAATATTGGGCCACTAAGCGAACAAGCAATAAAATTGATTAATGGACGCCTTTGAATATCTGTCCATCCATCAGACACAATGGAAACTCCATTTTGCTCCCATGAATATTTTTTAATTTCTAGCAACCTTTCCACGTTTGCCCTCTCTTCTGCAAGAAGTGTGGTTCGTATTTTTTCTGAACTTGGAGGCACATAACCACTCAAATTACAATTTGCCAAGGATGTTACTAAATCCTTCCAATAAGGATTTCTAGCCGTATTAAATGGGAGTGAACCAGAATAAAAATACCTCCCAACTTTTTTATCCAATTCTTCTCTTCCATATGTATTGAATGCTGCTTGTATCGTTCCTCTACCTCCTAGATTGACTTTTCTTTTTTTTCAGCATCTTCTTGGTGGCTTGCAAATGGCACACTGAGTGCAGAAGAATCGGCCATTGCCTTTCTCTTCTCATATTCTTCTTGTATTTTCTTGTATTGCCTTCACATTGCCTCATCAACTTTTCTGCAAGCTGAAATGCCATGTCCTGGTATCTTCAACAAATGAGCCTTCACTCTTGTGTAAGACCCAACAAAATCTTCTTCGCAGAGCTTGCATCGAAATCTTTTGTTTCCACCACCTCCTTCTCCAGTTTTTGCAAGTTTATCTACATGTATCCATAGTGGCCCCACATCATCAATCCCACTGCAACTATCAGCAAAACTAGCAGCAGAACTCACATGTTGGGATAAGGATGACGCAAGTCCTTTCCCTTTATCTGTCATTTTTATCCTGAAAACACACAAAAAAAAATACATTACAATTTTCAAATCAATTCGAAAACACAGGGAGAAGGGGGGGGCTCAGCCCCTCCCCTGCCAACCCAACAAGAGAGCGAGAGCGAGGGGGGCTCGGCCCCTCCCCTGTTGACCCAAAAAAAAAAAAAAAGATGGGGGAGGGGCCCCCCTGTCGACCCAAAGAAAAAAAAACAGATGGGGCTCGGCCCCTCCCCTGTCGACTCAAAAAAAAAAACAGATGGGGGAGGGGCTCGGCCCCTCCCCTGTCGACCCAAATAAAAAAACAAACAGATGGGGGAGGGGCTCGGCCCCTCCCCTGTCGACCCAAAGAAAAAAACATATGGGGGAGGGTCAACCCAAAGAAAAAAAAAGATGGGGGAGGGGCTCGGCCCCTCCCTTGTCGACCCAAAAACGAAAAACATAAAGGGGAGGGGCTCGACCCCTCCCCTGTCGACCCAAAAAAGAAAAACATATAAGGAAGGGGCTCGGCCCCTCCCCTGTCGACCCAATCGACCCAAAAAAAGAGGTAGATGGGGGAGGGGCTCGGCCCCTCCTGTGCCGAAAAACGAGGGAGCAGGGGAGGCTCAGCCCCTCCCCTGCCGACCCAACAAGAGACCGAGAGAGGGGGGGGGGGTGCTCGGCCCCTCCCCAGCCGACCCAAGAAAGTGAGAGACATACCTGTGAGCTGAGAGGAGGAGTCTGGGAGGCGGCGATGGGAGAGCTCGAGCTCAGGGGGAGAGAGAGAGGAGAGATTAGGGCAAAAAAAAAATTTTGCCCTAATCCTCCTCCTTTTCATCGGGGGGGAATTTTTTTTTTTTGCCCAAAAATGTGGACAAAAATGACCCTGGGTGCGTTGACCGCACCCAGGGTCGTGTTGACCGCACCCGGTGCCGCACCCGGTGCCGCACCCGCACGCGATCCCGTGTCGCGTCGCGTCGACGCGGGTGCGGCATCTGTTTTGCCGAGTCCCTGTGACATAGTTCACTTCCTATGTTGCTTCCGAGACAATTCCTAGTTCGCTTCTAAGTCGTCTCGCGCTTTCCGCTTCCTAAAATTTTGGAAGTGCCTCGCTTCCCGCTTTCCAAATCATTTTCTGCTCCCACTTCCTCAACTGGCAACTTTGATATATATATATATATATATATATATATATATATATAGAGAGAGAGAGAGAGAGAGAGAAATGTATATATACTATATTATATACATAAGTACATCAATACACATATATATAAATATATATTTAGCACCCCCCCCCCCTCAAACTGACGGTGAGATCACCGAAAATTTGCGGAAAAGGAAAGAGAACTAAGGTGACAGCAGAGCCTTGGTGAAGAAATCCGCAAGTTGACATTCAGACATAGCATAAGGAAGTTTAATAGTGCCCTTTAGAAATTCATTTCGAACATAATGGCAGTTCATCTCAATATGCTTTGTTCATCCATGAAAGGTGTGATTACTAGCAATATAAATTGCACTCTTGTTGTTGTAACACATCTTCGAAGGAGAGGAGATGATGACACTCATATACTTGAGGAGACTTCTCAACCCAACAATTTCAGTGGTAGTAGACGTCATTGCTCAGTATTTAACTTCAGTGGAGGACAGGGACACATTTTGTTGTTTCTTAACTCTCCATGATATAAACAAATTTCTAAGAAATACACAGTAACCTTTAGTGAAAATACCATCAGCGGAATTAGCACCCCAACCAGAGTCTGTATAAGCAATTAAACTAGGAGATGAAGAAGATAAGAAAAATCCTTCGGTCAGTGTCCCCATTAAATATCTAATAGTACGCATGATGGTTGTCATACGAACAAAAGTTGGAGCATGTTGAAATTGACTTGCATTGTGAACTGCATGTGCTATGTTCGACCTAGTGATGGATAAGTATGTAAGAGATCCGATCAACTGACGATATATAGTAGGATCATCTAATGAAGTTTCATCATTGGCCCTCATCTTGGCATTGATCACCCCTGGAGTATCTATCTTCTTTTCGTCAGTTATACCAAATTTAATAATAATATTTGATGAAAGTTTCATCTGGGAAAGCACATACCCCTTAGGAGAGTAAACAACTTCAATACCTAAAAAATACCTTAGAAAACCAAGGTCAGACATATCAATTTTTTTTAAAATATTCTTAATTTCTTCAATGCCTTTTTTATCATTCCCAATTATGATCATATCATCAACATATAATAACAAAACAATTATACTATTCCTTGTATTTCTAACAAAGAGAGCAGTCTCAATATAACAAGAGACAAAACCACTATCAATAATAACACTACTAAATCAATCGCACTAGGCCTTAGGGGCCTGTTTAAGACCATAAAGATGTCAAATCATACGTCGATGTATATATATATATATATATATATATATACATATATAGTTTTATTTTCTATTCTATGTAAATTGAAATACCCATCATGGGTAATTAAATCATTTCACCCATGTAATAGGTGCCAACCTATTAGAGGTTTGTCCCTTTTTAATTTTCTTTTCTTTTTTTTATTTCTTTTATGTACTTTATGGTTGTTGGGGCAGCCCATCAGTCATAAATATGACCGTTGGGGCTAGCCCAATGTCTAGTTGGGTTGCTCCCTTCCTCTCTCTTGTATTATAAATAGGGGTTGAAACCCCTTAGTATTCTCAATGCTTTTCTAAGCATTTTATTAATGAAGTTATATATTTTTTATGTGTTGTGTTATGTGTGCCCATAGTGGCTATTATGTGCATGTGTTATGCTTTTGATATTGTTCTCACTTTGTATTATCTCTTGGTGAATTAGTGCTTGTACACTTCTTTTGTATTTGTGTTGATCTTTATTGGGATCGCTTTTGTATTTTCACTTGTTTCATTATAAAAGAGTCTTTCTAAGTTTAAGAATTTGGCCCTTTTCAATGTTATACTCGAGTGGAGGATCCAGAAAAATATCTTCACAAAGGTCGTCATTAAGAAAAACAGTTTTCACATCTAACTGGTAAATAGGTCACTATTTGATGGATGCTAATGCAATCAAAGTCCTAACACTAGTCATTCTGGCAACAGGGGCAAAAGTCTCATCATAATCAATACCATATTCTTGTGAATACTCTTTAGCCATTAATTGAGATTTATATCTTTCTAAGGACCCATCACTTTTGGTTTTAACTTTAAAAACCCATCTACAACCTATATCCTTTTTTCTATTGACAAGTTAACTTCTCATGTTTTGGCCTTATGAAGAGCTTCTAATTCTAATTTCATGGCTTCTATCCAATGTGAATGTTGTTTTGCTTCGTTGAAGTTAGAAGGTTCATGGTAAGCATGCATAGTCATCAAGCAAGCCCTATATTTTGAGGAAAAGGATTCGTAAGACACAAACTTGCTTGGAGGCCTAGAAGTACTTTGAGACTTGTTGAGACTAAGATGTTTTTAGTAAATAAGTTTTTCTAAACTAGAGGTTATTTGAATCTTATTCTTTAATGAGGGACCTGGGTGTAATTTTGTTCCTTGGACTATCTCTATTTAATATAGAGATTAGCCCTAATTGAAAATAAGAAGTTCTATTATTCTCCAGCCGTCTCTCTCTCTCTCTCTCTACCTCGGTTGCTGCACATCTCACCTTACCTTCAACATGGTATCAAAGCCATCGTCCTTGGGAGCGTGATCTCGTGCCCTGCGCCAAGTTCGAGTGACTACAGAAAAGGTGTGATCGATCTTTGTTTCGAAATAAGTAATACAGATCTGATAACAGATCTGAGATCTGACAAATGTCATGACTTAGATCTGTAATCAGATCTAATGGTTATGGTGAATATCTATATACATGTTGATAAGTACGAGTGTTGAGCAAAAGTCGTGAAACTGATTTTATTTTGGCTGTCGTGATTTATATTGCTGGGAGCAGCTGTCGTGAATACCTTTATCCATGTTGATAAGTACAAGTGTTGTGCAAAAGTCGTGAAATTGATTTTTTTTTGCTGTCATGATGTATATGGCTGGGAGCAGATGTTAGAGTTAAAAAAAAATGTTTCTGCTCATGTTATCGCAGGTTGTGCTCAGATTCTATTTAGCAAACAGCTGGGTGCTATGTCGTGATCTTTTTTATTCAGCAGGCTTGAAAGAAGTCTCTGCGTGCTCATAGTATTGTTGGTCATGCATCTAGTTAATGTGTCGTGATCCTTTTGACTCAGCAAGAAGCTGGGTGTTGTGTTGTGATCCTTTTGACTCAGCTGACGTTTGAAAACAGCATGTTAAAAATTTTTTTTTTGGAATCAGCAGGCGTGATTCCGTGCTGTGTTGAAAAATATTCTGTTTGTGGGAACCTTGTCTTTTGAAGTGGGATTCTGTGTTGGGTGCTGCTACTGGTTGTCGTAGTGGTGGATGTGTGATGGTAACACATTCTAAGTCGTGTTGGATGTGTGATCTTGATTTACAACCTAGAGTCATCCTTGGTTGAGGTGGAAGTTTTTGGTCAAGTTTCTTTAAAATTATATTTGAAGTTTGGATCTGAACAGTCGAATGTCGTGTTTCTCAGATTTCATTGGTGAAGTCAAAACTTGATATAGTCGGGCTTGTTGTTGATTGTGGGTATGCGCGTGTGGTTGCTCCTGCATTTTGTGAATCAAGCCCATTAGTTTATATTATGGTTCAAGTGGTTAAATCAGATGCAGATTCCTCCAATGATTGTGTAACTCTGAGCAGGGCTGAATATGATGAGCTCCTTGCTTTACGATCATCCAATTCGAAGTCTTCTGTTGCGGAGGTTGTGTGCTCGGCAGGTGATGGCCTATCTGCTCAAGGTGGTAGGTGGGTCATTGATTCTGGAGCCTCTGGTCACTTGTGCGGAAACTCGAGCAACTTTTTGAGTTTAAAACCTATGACAGGTAAAAAAGGGGTACGTCTTGCTGATGGTAGCTCTTCCCCAATTGTAGGGCAGGGAAACATGTCTATTACCCCTACTCTTCAATTGTCGCATGTTCTTCATGCTTCTTCGTTTCCACAGAATTTATTATCCGTCAGTCGAATGACAAAAGAGTTGAATTGTAGAGTGATTTTTGATCCTATGGGATGCACCTTTCAGGACTTGCTGACAGGGAGAAGGATTGGTGGTGGCTATGAGGAAGGTGGTTTGTATTACCTACACCAACCAGAGGTTTCGACCTATTCTGCTGTTACATCATCCTCAAGTCCTCTATTGTGGCATCATCGTTTGGGTCACCTTCCAGTGACAACTTCGTGGTGTCATTCCTCATATACCTCCCTCAGTTTCTTTTCAGTGTGAAACATGTCAATTGGGAAAACATTGTTGAAACTCTTTTCCCTCCAGTCAGAGTCCATCAAGTCAAGGATTGTTTGATCTTCTTCATGTAGATGTGTGGGGTCCGAGTAGGATTCCGAATAGGTCTCAATGTCGTTATTATCTAGTTATTGTTGATGACTTCTCGAGACTATCGTGGGTGTTCCTGTTAAAAGATCGGTTCTCAAGGTCCTGTCATTCTTAAATCTTTAATTGCAGAGATAAAAACTCAATTTGACATATGTGTTAAAATTGTTCGCACTGATAATGCTCTTGAGTTCAAATCCAAAGACTTACTTCAATTCTACTCTGTTAATGGGATTCAACCTCGATTTACATGTCCCCATACCTCCCAACAAAATGGGGTGGCTGAGAGGAAACATAGACAAATCCTTAATGTTGCTCGGTGCCTTATGATTCAATCCAATATGCCTGCTACATACTGGGGCGATGCGGTTTTGACAGCCGGGTTTTTTATAAATCGCATGCCGCGTCAAGTTCTGTAGAAGACCAGATCCCAATTCAAACTCTCCATCCAAAGGCTCCTCTCTTTCCTATCCCCCCTAAAGTTTTTGGATGTGTGTGTTTTGTGCATAAGCTGGGTCCTGATCGAGATAAACTTGTTGTGCAGTCTATTAAATGTGTTTTCCTTGGGTATCCTAAGAACCAAAAAGGATATCGTTGCTATGACCCTATATCTCATAAAGAGTATGTCAGTGCGGACGTTACCTTCTTTGAGTCTATTCCTTATTTTTCGAGTACTACTCCAAGGTTACAAGATAGTCAGGGTGATGTTTTTCCTCTGCCAATTCCCCCTTTTCCTTTAGAGTTGTTCACTCCAAAGCCTGTGGCTCCATCCTCTGAGGAATCTCGATACAGAAACCCTCCTATAGTGTATACTCACAGGTTACCACCTACCTCCATGCCCCCATTATCTCCTTCTCCTGAGGCAAGTATCTCTGAGCATACTGAAGTTTCTGCTATTGATGAGGATTTTCCTATTGCTCTGCGAAAAGGGAAAAGACAGTGCACCTTTCATCCCATTTCTCAGTTTGTTTCTGAAGTTAATCTTGGGGCTTCTATGAAGAATTTTATCTCGGCTTTGTCTGCCTCCTCTGTTCCGCTTCATCACAGTCAGGCTCTATTCGACCCCAAATGGATGCAGGCTATGAAGGATGAGATGGATGCCCTATGTTCTAGGGGCACTTGGGATTTGGTGGATCCTCCAACTGATGCAGATATTGTTGGCTGCAAATGGGTATATACCATTAAATACAACTCGGATGGGTCAATTGAACGGTACAAAGCCCGGTTGGTTGCAAAAGGGTATACTCAGACTTATGGTGTTGACTTTTTTGAAACTTTCTCCCCAGTTGCTCGTCTTGGCACTATTCATCTTGTTCTTTTTGTTGTTGTGCACCATGGATGGCCCTTGTTTCAGTTGGATGTCAAGAATGTCTTTTTGTATGGGGATTTGTATGAAACTGTCTACATGCAACAACCCTCAGGCTTCGAGGTTCAGGGGGAGTGTAAGAAGGTGTGCAAGTTGAAGAAGGCTATTTATGGCCTGAAGCAGAGTCCAAGGGCATGGTTTCACAAATTATTTAAGGTAATGTCGAGTTTTGGCTTTGTCAGGTCAGCTTCAGATCACTCCTTGTTCATCAAGAAAACCAGTGCTGGAATTGTTGTTATGGTGGTATATGTCGATGACATCATATTAACAGGAAGCAGTGCCCAAGATATTTCTACCACAAAAGATCATCTTCAGAAACACTTTGTTACTAAAGATCTTGGTCACCTTCGATATTTTCTGGGTATCGAAGTTGCAAGAAACAAAGAGGGCTTAGTGTTGTCTCAAAGAAAGTATGTGTTAAACTTATTAAAAGAGACTGGAATGCTAGGAGCCAAGCCAGCTAATATTCCAATGGATCCCAAAACTCACATGTTCGATGAGAAGTCTGAGTATGTGAACAGTGCCAGCTTTAGATCCTTGGTGGGTAAGTTACTATATGTGACTGTTACTAGACCTGACATTTCATTAGCTGTGAGTAAAATCAGTCAGTTCATGGACAAACCTACAAAAGTTCACTGGGATGCAGCTATGATGGTTATTCGGTACTTAAAGGCATCTCCTGGTAAAGGTCTGTTGTTTAAACGAAATCCATCTTTGGACGTTGTTGCTTACACTGACGCTGATTATGCAGGATCTGTTGAAGATAAGAAGTCAACATCTAGATTTTGTGTGTTTGTGAGAGGAAATCTTGTTACCTAGAGGAGTAAGAAACAAACCGTTGTAGCCAGGTCGAGTGTTGAATCTGAATACCGAGCAATGGCCCAGACTGCGGCTGAGATTATGTGGATAAAATCAGTCTTGACCGAGCTTCAGGAGAAAGTATCCCTACCTATGTTGATGATGTGTGACAATAGGGCTCCTACATATATTGCCAACAATCCAGTGTTTCATGAAAGGACTAAACATATTGAAGTTGACTGTCACTATGTTTGCGACTTGGTTCAGGCTGGGTATATCTGCACCGATCATGTATCTTCCGAAGATCAAGTAGCTGATGTTTTTACCAAAGCCCTGGCGAGACCAAATTTCTCAAAGTGTTGTGACAAGCTGAGCATGATTGATATCTATGCTCCAGCTTGAGGGAGAGTGTTGAGACTAAGATGTTTTTAGTAAATAAGTTTTTCTAAACTAGAGGTTATTTGAATCTTATTCTTTAATGAGGGACCTGGGTGTAATTTTGTTCCTTGGACTATCTCTATTTAATATAGAGATTAGCCCTAATTGAAAATAAGAAGTTCTATTATTCTCCAGCCGTCTCTCTCTCTCTCTCTCTCTCTCTCTCTCTCTCTCTCTCTCTCTCTCTCTCTCTCTCTCTCTCTCGGTTGCTGCACATCTCACCTTACCTTCAACAAGACTTTCTAGACAAAGGTTCTCCTAATGGTTGACCTTGTGAATAATTTTGAAACACAATTTGTTGTCTTTCACCCTCACATCGAGTATAAACCCGCAGCTCATTGGAAGAATTCTCACTAAGAGAGTTATCTTCATTATTGAGGGAATTATCCCTATCGAGAGAGACCTCTTCCGGAAGGGGGTTGTGGGGCCTTTGGCCCCTGTCTCGTTTCCCTGTTAAGCAAGCCAACAGGGGCCTTTGGCCCCTGCCTCCTCTCCCAAGAGCCACAGGGGGGTTGTTGGCCCCTGCACCTCTCTTTCTCTCTGCTCATTTTCCTGCGGCCCCTGCCCTTTTTATTATTCCAGCAAGGGCCACCGGCCACTGCCCCTTTTATTATTCCAACAGGGGCTGAAGGCCCCTGCCCCTTTTACTGTTCCCTTTTTGTTGTTCCAACAGGGGCCATTGCCCCCCTGCCCTTTTAAAATTTACAGCAGGGGCCGAAGGCCCCTGCCTTTTCAAATAATAACCAGCGGGGGCCGATGGCCCCTACACCTATTCTTTTTGCTGCAAGAGTCGTTCGGCCCTACCCCAGCCCTATGTATCAGAGAAGTCGAGTCTTCTCCTTGTTTTTGCTTAAGTCTTGGTTGCATGTTAATATCGCATATTTGCAGTTACGACGAATCCCGCTCGCGCTCCGCGACCCAAGCCGTCAATCGTTTACACCCGCAAACGCCAGCAAGCTTGCAACTCTCCGAAGTAGAGGAAGATTGCACGGAAGACTTGGACAATTGAATTAAGTTCAATTAACTAAAAATGACCATTAAATAAATATATATATTTATACGAGTATGCACTTAACTCAAGGATGCGGTTTCGCGATCCTTGTCCTTTACTTTCAGTCATGTCTTTACTTTGCCATCGCGCATTGCGCCTAGGTTTTGTGTTGCACTCCTACTTACAGTCTTTACTTTGTCGTTGTGCATTGCGCCCAGGCTTTGTGTTGTATTACTGCTTACAGTCTTTACTTTGTCGTCGCGCTTTGCGCTCAGGCTCTTGCTTTTGCAAATGCTTTGTTACTTCCTTGCTATTGCAGATGACGCTCAGGTTTTTGCTCATTGCATACGCTTTAGAGGCATCCTCGTGGAGGATGCAAAAAAGGCATTTATCACTCTCCCTCTTGCCACGAGAGTTGAGTCGGGAGCTAGCGATATATCCTCATCTAAGGAGAGAGATATCTCGTAAGGATCCTGACTCTTCGAGTATGCAGTCCTGCAGACGAGTTGGGGTTCGAGCGAACTTCTTAGCAGGGGTTCTGTTGAGAAACCTGTATCCCGTCTATCGAGGCCGGTATCGAGTCATGCGAGGCATGTAGGTACCCCGATAGCGAATGAGATTCTAGAAAATCGCATGCCAAATGTTGGCAAAAGTTGTTGGTTGTTTTAAAAGATAAAGAATGTCAACAGTAAAGTTTGAGAAACATTACATCTTTGTGAAACACTTCTGTTGAGGCTCCTATTGAGGAGCTATACCTCTTTCATCCTAGAGTACGTGTAGTCGTGCACTACACGTTGGTACTGCGATGATCGGATGAGACGGTCGTGCGACCTCGAATAGTGCTAAATGCACAATGCTGTAATCACTTAAATGGTGACTGATCGCCTTCACAGGCTAGATGCTCGAGTGGTTTAAAGACCACAGCATAGGATGGGTAGTTAGTTAAGCAACCTCTAATGCACTCATTCGCTTTTTGTTGTCTGTCAAGGGAGAGGACAGAGCGGTACAAAACTCCAATGGACAGGTTGTTAACAACCACCCCACGGGCAATGATCTGGCCTCCCTAGTCATTAGAGTTAGGGGAAAGGCACTACAATAGTTAGCTCAACACTTCTACAGAAGTTGGATGCATTCGGGCACTGTTTACCTGCCTTTAGGGAATCTTCTCCCGGCTAAAGTCGTCCCTTTAGGAGCGGACTCAACTAGCTATTCGGGTTATTGAAAATACATAAAATAACAGACGCTCGAACTAGTCTCAATTGTTTCTACGTTTTGCCTGCACGTACCCGCAGACCAGTAATATCGAAACATAAAGTATGTTCACACTGGTTGTTGAGTCGTGAGACTTGCTTGTTGTGTGGTAGTTCACAGCTTAGGATCAAATGAATCGCCATGTTGCGTTTTGACAGTTGCACTACTTACATGTTTTACACTACCTACTTGTTTTGCACTACTTACCTGTTTTGCACTGCTTACCTATCTAACTGCATATCTGCTTTAAACTGCGTAACCTGCTATATGAAATGTACATAATTCAGTTTTCTGCCGTCTCTCTTGTGCACCTACTAGTTTTTCGCGAAACTAACTCATTCTATGAGTACAGGTGATGATTAGGTACACCATGGGCGATGGCGCGATGGCAAGATGGCCTCAAGACTTTCTTCTTCTTGCTCTTAGCTTGCGTCTTGAACGTTTTGGGTTTTGTAACGAATTTTCCTTGGGATATCCGAATTTTGTACTATTTGAAAACTTCTTTTAATGGAAGTGGCTTTTCCAAGTGTCTTGCAAGTAGCATGGTTTGTGCGTTTTGGTTCTTTTAGCCAACGCGCCCAAAGTTGTCACCTTGTCTTTCTGAATTTAACAAAAGATTAGTCTTCCGCTGATTTCATAAACAAACTCTGAAGGAAAGAGATATTTCTAGTCTCTTGCCTGTTTTCTGAAAAGGTTCGCAAGTTTGAAATTTTGGGGTGTTGCATGTTCGGGAAGAATTTATCAAAAGGACTATTGACACACCTTATGTGACATCCAAATACCAACTTGTTGACTTCTTCACCAAAGCATTGTCATCGCCTCGTTTTTCCTTTCTCCTTGGCAAATTGTCAGTGATATCCCTGTCAGTTTGAGGGGGGTGTTATATATATTCTTTATAACGTGTATACATACATTTACATATATATATATATATACATGTATTTTCAAGTTAGATCATATTTTAGAGATAAAATGTATTTTTCCTTTTATTTTTTTTTAAAGGTATTTTATCTTTTAGGACAAAAATGCCATAAGGGCATTTTTGTCTTTTATGTTCTAGCTGTCGGGCTAGTCCAATGGCTAGTTGATATATATACATGTATTTTCAAATTAGATTGTACTTTAGAGATAAAATGTATTTTCCTTTTCTTTTTTATTTTAAATACATTTTATCTTTTAGGACAAAAATGCCATTGAAGGGCATTTTTTGTCTTTTATGTTCTAGTCGTTGGGCTAGTCCAATGGCTAGTAAAGCTCACTCTCTCCTCTTCTCTCTTGTGTATATGTATGGGGTTTCCCCCCTCTTTTTAGTATACCTCTCTTAAGCATTTTCCTTAATAAAATTTATATTTTTTATGCGCATGTTGTGTGCCCTTAGTGGCCTATGTGCTCTTGCCCTTTGTGGGTTTTGTAACATTGTGATTCTTTTTTTTTTATTTATCCTTAGTGACTTGTGTAGTTTGTCGCTAGTGGTTGTTGTATTTCGTGCTCTTTGATTCCATTACAGTTATACCGCTATTACAAGAGCTGCAACCTGCAAAGCATTAAAATGAAATAATCATCCTAGATTTAAAGGATGAAAATGACACAATCATCCTAGATTTCAAAGATGAAAATGTTATAATCATCACAAACTCTGAGGATGAAAAGAATTACAAATGAAGGTCCATCGACATTGTCATGCTTGTTAGAAGATGATGTTTCAGATGCCATAAAGGAAATAATGAAAATCTATTTTCCACAATTGAAATATTTGAAGTGGTTTAGTGACTAGTCTTAGGATTAGGGGCACAACAATAAAGGGCTTTGTAGAACTTTAAGTACTTTGTGGTTTTATTTTCATTTATATATGAAACTGTGAATCTTGGGACATGTTAACTCAATTTCATTGTTTAATATACATAGTATTTCATAATCGGCATTTTTCTTGTGGGATATTAAAGCCTCCATAGCATATTATCTTTAATATTAGCTGTTCAATGTCTTATGGAATTCATGATTGTTTGATATATGATATTATGGTTTTATCTTATGCAGTTCATCATTATTTCTTATGAATTTTTTCTAGATTTTTAGGATTTTTTTAGATTTTTTATTAAAACTATGCGATTTTTTACGATATGATATGATATGTATCTTATTTTGGGTGTGGTTGACACGGGCTCCGATTTTCTTTTTATAACCTTGAGTAAAAGTATGTTTCATAAAAAGAATGATTTTCATAAGGTCAATATGAATGAGGTGGTTTAAAGGGAAAACTTCAGGAGGTGAACATGACTGCATGTGTATCCACAGACTATAATCCGGCCTGCTTAAAGGAGTCATATTCAACAGATACAGGAATCCAACATGATTCTTTTATTTACATGCCAAATATACCATTTTGAAGATTAACATCACAAGTCTCTCATATGCCACATTGGTTTTAAACTCTTCAGAATAAATTTTGTTCGCTACTCAAGATACAACTGAAAGTATCTTTTCTTATTCTAGCAACAAAACCAAATCAATCAATCTAACCCCTACTCCCTGACCCACCACCTCAACCTCCCTACTCCTCCAAAGGGAAAAAAATGCATTCGGCAACTGGTCAAGAGACCCCAAAGGTTGAATGTAAAGAAACTAACTGCTTGTAGTCACCTGAAGTAAATTGTGTGCATCATCCAGCCGGTAGCCCAGAACCCAATACATGTATGTGAGCTGCAAAAAACAACAATACTAGGTAAAACAGAACATGTGCATAAAGAAGGGACAAGTAATCAGGCAAAAAGAAATTATGGCATTCAACATGACCCCAAGAATTTCAGTTCACAGAAACAAGAAACTCTTAAGTCTTAACCAGTTATAGGCTTTAACTCAAAAGTTGGTATTTGGGATCATGTTCAGGAGTTTTTGGTAAAGTTGAAGATTACTGTTTTGGAAGATTCAGGAACTAAAAGTGTTGCGCTCATGTTCTGCAGGCAGATTCTAATAATGTTGAAGATTTTGCCATTCATGCAAACTAACCAAAGGATGATTTTAGCAAGAAGAAGGTTTGGAAGCTATACTTGAAGAACCTTGGAGAAAATTTATTTAGACTAAACATCACTTGCTTAGAGCTGCATGGACTTTACAATTAGATGCAAACAGCAAAACTTTGACCGACAGATTCAACATTTTGTGGTATTCCAATAGATGCATGCTTTGCAAGAGTAATGAGGAAACTCATCCTCATTTTCTTATACGTTCATTGCTGCTAATGTGTGAGGCTATCCAAATTTAAGAAACTTAGATGCCCACATATTGGGGGAAAGTCAAAATGTAGTTTACAATCAAGCGTGATTATTACTAGCATAGGATTTGTTGGCAGGTGTCTTTATACATTGTAATTTGGAAACTCCAGATGATCAAAAGTGCTTTTAAATTCTTTCTTCCTAAAATCAGCACCTGTACTTGATATCAGTAAAGAAACAAACACAAGTGCTGACAATCACAACATTCGTTGCACATAATCTTTTAATAAAACCATACCGCAGTAAAACAGATAAACATGCACATCAAAATAAATACAAAGCAAGATTTGATTAATTTAAATCAAGTTCAATAAGGTAAACAAGCGATAGTGTTTTCCTGCAAGTTAAACAGAAGAAACTTTCGCTTCGCAAACCAAAAACCGCAATGAACCTTATGCCTTAGATCTAGGACCATAATTGAAGTGAGCAAGGTATCAAACATGTAGAAGGAATCGAAGATAAAGCAGATCACTTCCCAACGTGGTAGTAAGAGTACCGTGTCACATCAAAGAGTACATGTAATTATAACTATTCTTGGTCAATGCATCAATCACAATTAAGCAAGTGCATGTGAAAATTGAATTAGAATTTAGAAGTATATGCAACATGCAAAAGAATGTTGTTTTCCAATCCCAAACAAAGAGCATAAGGTCAAAAATAAAAGGAAGTTATAGTAAAGGACAGGGTCAAAACTAGGAAAAAAGAATAATTAATTTGTGCATAAATACTGAGTAGCAGCTTTGAGAGCATGATATGCAAACTATGTATCTCTCAACATCGAGGAAAATCATGAAGAACATTTCTATTGTCCAAGTCACAAGAATGTCAATTCAATTACCTACCGCAACTGCAGGGGCTCTTCCCAGACCAGCTGTGCAATGAATATAAGTCACTCCACCATTATTGTCTATGACTTTGGACAATTTACTGACCACAGCTGGAAGCCGCAAGCGCAGATCAAATGCATCGAAATCACTATTGAAGAAAAAATGAAAGTGAAACTTGCACTTAGGTGCAAATAGAATATACTAATGCAGTGCAAATTCCTTATCATCAAGTTTATAGTAAAACAAGTATCCTACGCTTATTAATTCAATACTATTGCCAATGAAAATGCTTTTTACAACAAATGTCCACTCCACACACATATAGAGATGTTAACATCCATGGACTTTAGTGGATTAAAACAAGGACAAAAACCTTTTAACATATCTAGTCAAACGCACTAGTTAGTGCTGGACAGCAGACCCCTAAAAGGCCTAGTGTGTGTGTGTGTGTCTATATATATAGACAAAGATACAATCAAAGTGCGTATTAATGAAACATTGGTATCATATTAATAACTTGCATATTGTGAGGTGTGATAAGCAGACACCAAATGGCAAAATGTCCAAAGCAGATTCAAGGTCACAAGATAACTTTTAGTGGCAACTAAACTCTCTCTATCAATATATATATATATATATATATATATATATATATATATATATATATATATATATATAATGGGTTAGTATTTTGTGCTATTGAAGGGGCACAAAACTATTGAGTATGAATCACCTTCTTTTCATATTTTTTAGATTTTTTGTAGATTGGACCTTATTGGTGTGATCTACAAGATTTGTTTAGTAGAAAATGAGTTTCAATTCATGTGATTGTGACATGTGAGCTGGTTTTCCAAGGGCTTCAAAAATCAATGGCCCACAATGCACTAAAATTTCATGATTCAAAAAATCATATCTTTAGATCGAAATAACACGATCTAAGGTTTGATTCTTAGCAAACAAACCATGTTGAACACATCTATGTGATCAGATCGAGTTGACAAAGCTTAAACCTATGATTTTCAGCTCAATAGTCATGTGCCTTCAATAGCACCAAATATTAACCCTATATATGTGTGTGTATGCATGTATGTATGTATGTGTGTGTGCGTGTGTTAAAAGACCTACATGATAGCTCTAAATACCATACAGCTCTTGTGTATACCATGGAGCAACAGAGAAAGAGAAGGTAACTTGGCATGCCATAACATACCGTATTTCTGCGCGATAGTGTTGAATACCATTGAGTTCTCTTGTATATTGTTGTATGGACATGATATCAACTCCAAAATATCTAATAACACTTGTAAAGGAATTTACCGTAGGGTTACCCTGCCATATTCAATCTTCGTATTTGATAAATGTAAGACAAACATCTCACAAGAACAATAAAGTGAAAAACTCAATCAAGTATAAAATAAGCACATTGTTTATAGACAAGTGGATACTCAAGGTCAGAATTTTGTTGCAGGCAAAAGATTGTGCTCACTCCGATACAGCGTAGTTTGTCAACATCTGCAGGAGTCTATATATAAATAAATATAAATGTGAGCAATTAGATGGGCACTACTGCATCTTGTTATGCCACAAAGAGGTGGAATATCTCACCTGCAAACATGAGCCAACAATCAAGTCTGGACGAATAAAATTGTAGTTCATTCCAAGCTCATGCCTGTATGTCAACACTTTTTCGTCGTAGAAAAATGGTTAGAGAAGTGCATAGATGGGACATGATAATTATCATTAAAGGACAAAAGAATAGTGAAAATACCTGCTCCCATTGCTTGTGTCATGTTACTACTGTATGTCTCAGACTTCTCCTCTTGAGCTTTTTGACCGATCTTTGCATCAAGGGAAGACACCTGAAGCAATCAGATTATTAACTCAGGGACATACAAACTAGAATTAGCAACTTAAAGATATTGAATCTTTGCAAAGGGAACACATAACTGCACTTGTATCCCAAAATAAGCACATCTATCACCTAAAGCAAGGTAACATATAGTCTTTTTATTCTTTTTTTTCTGTTATTTCTTTTTGGTAGTTTTCAGTAGGAAGATCATCAAACCCAGAAGTACTAGGTTCAAGATAGTGTGACTACAATGTTAAGATATTGTACTTGGTATGTATATTATATATACATATATATGTATGTATATAATATATATATATAATATAATGTATATATACATTATATATATACTTATTGATAATTGTAATAGGTAATACCCTATAGCGGTATTTTGGTCTTTTTCACCTTATAATAGGATCTGTCCATTAGGGGCAGAACTGTCTTTCATTCTTTTTATTTTTTATTTTATTTATTCTTGTAATTGGTTCTATAGTCAAGGGATTTTTAGTCCTTGACTCAGTGGCTAGATTTCTAGCCGTTGGGAGATCCCCAACAACTAGAAGGGAGCCTCTCACTCCCATTCTCTTGTATAAATATGGGGTATTTTCCCCTTTGAATGTTATGCATCTTGTCTGCATAATACAATCAATAATATTATTATTTTTAAGTGTTGGAATGGCCTTAGTGGCCTTTAGTGCTTGAACCCATATTGGGTTGTACAAGTGATCTTCTTGCCTCCTGTGCATGAACCTTATTGAGTTGTAGTTTGTGAGATTATTCTCATTTCATTACATGGTATCAAAGCTTTGGTGAATTGACTCTTGAAGACAAGTGGCTTGTGTGATCGTGAGGCTCGTGGGTTTATTTAGAGCATTGTTCTTCCCATCTTCCTTCCTCTCTCTCTCTCTTGCTCTCTTCTTTCTCTCCACTCTTGTGGCATCACCATGGAAGAGGACCAAGAGACAGTTGTTACCATTCCAGTGAGACTCAATGACTCCAACTATATGATGTGGGCATCAATTGTCAAACAACGAATTTGGAGCAAAGGTCTATGGGGTTCGATGGATGGGACCGAGAAAAAACCCAAACTCAAGCTTACAAAGATTGACAAAGGCAAAGAAATGACGCTCCAAGGAAACGACATGAGCAAAGTCATGGACGAATATGAAAAGAAATAGAAAGAATGGAGGATGTGTCATTCTAAGATTATGACATGGCTCATCAATAGTGTTGATATAAAAAAGTGTTTTAGCCTAGCCAAATTTGATTTTGTAAGTGACGCTAGCAAGTATCTTCAACATATGTATTCTTTAAAAGACATCGCTCATATGTGTAATCTTTAATATAAGGTTAGGACTATGACCCAAGGAGACATGAGCATAAGAGAATATTGCAATGCTCTCTCTCCTTTGGGATAAGTTAGCTCTCTTAAAGCCAAAATGACATTGTCCTATATACATATAGCTTCGTGAAAAACAAATTAATATGGAGTATTTTTATCAATTTGTAAATGGATTGACCCAAATTTGAGGGAACTAACCACACTTTTGCATAGAGGAGGTGTTCCCTCCGTAGTTAAAACATTAGAAGAATTAACTATACAAGATAATTGGTTGAATAAATTCACCTCCTCCAAAGATGAAGACTCGGTTCTTGCTATATCAAGACCCAAAAATCACACAGAAACTTATAAGCCTTCTCACTTTGGAAGAAGCTCAAATGACTATGAATCCAGAAAGAAGATAATATGTTATTTTTGCAATGAGTAGGGTCACATCAAACCCTTTTGCCCAAAGAGGAGAAGAGAAGAAAAGAAAGTGATCATGGAGGCACTGCAACCACTACTCAAAAATCAAGCCTCTTCACTTTCTGGTGTGACCATATCCACATGCATTGATCCCGATAAGACTTCTTAGATCCTTGATTCAAGTGTATTCTTCCATATAACTCCAAATGAGTCTATACTATCTAAATGCCATACTAATCCAAATGATTCTTATGTTTCAACTGTCAATAGAACTTATTTGAAAATAAAAAGTTTTAAGATTTTGAAAAACCATCAAACCTTTTATGTACCAAATGTTAGAATAATCTCCTATCCGTTTCCCAAATTGCCGACCATGGGTGTAAGATCTCTTTTTCATCTAGTGGTTGCTTGGTGCAGGACCTTCATGTTAAAATATGGTATGCGTATGGATCTGGATCCAGATCCATACGCATGTTATGTTTTAACACATGCTCAATGCCATTTCATTAATGGCATTCCTGTAAATTTTCTGTTATCTCAGCTATTTTTACCTATTTATAAAGTTTAGGGCTGGGAGGTTGGGTTAACGTGCGCCGCCCCCAGCCATTATGAATCTCCCTCCTCTCTCTCTCTCTCTTCTCTTATTTTCTGCAGTGAAGGTTGAACCCCACACAGAATCTTATATGGTATCAGAGCTCCAGGTTGCGGAACCCTACCAGACGTGTGTTCAGCGAGATCTGAAGATTTCTGAAGGAACAGTTTTTGATTCACCTTTTCGTCCATTCTTCTTTCTTCCTGGTAACTTCTACACTCGTTCATTTTTCTGATTCTTATTCATTCCTCTCTTCACAGTACTCGTTATCATCACCATCTGTCTCTCTTCTTCAGCATTAACGTCTGCAGCATCATTAACGTCTGCAATTTTTCACATTTAACGCCCCTCTTCGACATCAAGGACTGCAGTTTTCCTCTCTTTGATTGCAGTTTTCTCTCTTTGATTGCAGTCTCTTTGATTGCAATCCCTTTGATTCGTGTTTTCCCTCTTTGATTGCAGTCTCCTTTTGATTGCAATCAAATCTACTGCAGTTTTTGAGTATTTTTTTATTTATTTCCTCTTTGATTACAGAAGTTTCTTTTTTCTATTACTGTTTAATGTTTTCTGTGTGACGCCTATAGGCAGGTTATAACAGTCTACAATCTCGACCCTAAAAAAAAAAGGGGGTTTACGTCTATTAGTATCACGGGTGCATCCCTTATTAAAGTTCTATTGATTGATTAAGTGATCTTCAATTTTCTTTTCTTTCTCTTCATTCGTCTTGTTCATTTATTCGTTGTTCCATTGATATGGATTACTCTTCGTCATCCACCTTGTCCTCCGGTCCCTCTGCAAATTTCTTGAGTCAGCTTGTTACAAAAAAACTTACTCTAATTTTTTGACCTGGAAGAGACAAATACTTCCTTTTATACGGAGTCAGGATCTCGATGAACATCTGGATGGTTTGGTTCCTATACCACCACGGTTTATTTTGTAGGAAACCACCAATGAGAAAGGGTGACACCATTACTATTTCCTTTAAGAATCTAGAGTATATAGCCCGGAGGAAATGGGATCAGTCTTTGGCTGCTTATATTACGTCAACACTATCTCAAGAAGTGTTGGTTACTCTTTCAGATGATTGCACTGCGGCGAATCTGTGGAGTAAGTTGTCTCAGAGATACTCTCAGATATCAGAAGCTCGAGTTATGTACTTAAAAAATGAGTTTCAAAGTTTGAAGAAAGGCTCCATGTCAGTCATGGAATACATAGGCCGCTTGAAGAGTATTACTGACCAATTGGCGGTTATTGGAAGTGCTATTTCAGATAAAGATAAAGTTCAACAACTCCTCAATGGATTGAGCCCTGATTTTGACATGTTTACCACAGCTTTGTCATGCCTTCCTCACTTGCCTACCTTTGACGATCTTCAAGCGAAACTTCTCCAGCATGAGATGATTATGAAACAAAGAGTAGAAGGAAATGAATCAGTTCGTTCTCATTCAGTTTTGGCTATGGACACTTCTGTCGGTTTTGGACGAGGAAATGGAGGGCATCAAGAAGGCAGAGGCCGCGGACGTTTTGGGCAGGGAGTATCAGATTCATTCACAAGAAATAAGGAGAGAGAGAGAGTGAAAGAGAGAGAGAGAAATTCACAATGGCTAGGGCGGCACTGCAATACACGACATCCAAAACCCTAAACATTATAAAGTAAAAACATATACATATTACAAGAATGCCATTAATGAGATCCTATTTAAAATGTGTTTCATATAATATGTGTATGGATCTGGATCTGGATCCAGATCCATACGCATATGCAAACTGTATTCTAACACCCTCCCTCAAGTTGTACGTGATTTTGGAGCATGTACAACTTGCTCTTCAATAGCCAAAATTGACGTCCTGTTAATCCCTTGGTAAACAGGTCTACCACTTGATCTTTTGTTCGAACATGACGTAGTTCTATCTCCTTCATCTCGACTTTCTGCCGTATGAAATGTTGATCAATCTCAATGTGCTTCATTCTGCTATGCTGGATAGGATTATGGAAAGGATTACATGTAGGGGTGGCAATCGGGTCGAGTTGGCGTGTCAGCATACCTCAACCCGAACCCGACTCGTTTATTAAACGGGTCGGCTGTGGCAAACACGAACCCGACCCGTTTAATAAACGGGTAACCCGACACGACCCGCCAACCCATTTAATAAATGGGTTGGGTCAGGTAAACGGGTTTTCAGGTTCGCGGGTCAGGTTGGCGGGTCGGGTTGGCGGGTTGGCGGGTCGACCCACCCGCCTAACCCGTTTATTAAACGGGTCAGTCGGGTTGGCGGGTTAGCATACCCCCAACCTGAACCCGACCTGTTTAATAAACGGGTTACGCGGGTCGACCCGTTTATTAAACGGGTTGGCTTAAGCCCAACCCGAACCCGCCTAAGAGGCGAGTTGGCGGGTCGGGTTGGCGGGTCGTGTCAGAAATTGCCACCCCTAATTACATGCAATATTTATTGCGCTTTGATTGTCACATAAAAGAAATCATCGAATAATTGTCTCCCCAAGATCACTCAATAAGTGTCTAATCCATGTGGCTTCTGTCTTGCCTGCAGCCATCGATCTGTATTCAGCCTCTGTACTCGATCGTGCCACTGCCTTTTGTTTTTTGCTGCTCCAGGACACTAAATTGTGCCCAATATAAACACAATATCTAGAGACCGATCGTCTCTCATCTGGATCCCTTGCCCAATCTGCGTCCGTATAAGTGATAAGTGCATGTCCTCTATGCAGATTATCGTTCTTGCGATAAACAAGTTCGTCTCCTATAGTTCCTTTTAAATAGCGTAGAATGCGCTTCACAGCTTCCATATGACCCTCCGTTGGAGCATGCATAAACTGGGATACCTGATTGACAGCATAAACTATATCAGGTTTGGTAAAGGTCAAGTACTGTAACATCCCCACGAGACTTCTATACGTTGTAGGGTTGACACAAAGATGACCATCTTCAGAGCTCAGCCCATGATGTAATACACTAGGAGTGCTGACTGGTTTACAATTCGTCATCCCGGCTTTTTCCAGAAGGTCAAGAGTGTATTTTTGTTGCATGAGTGTCAATGTGTCTTGTTGTCTGTCAACTTCTACACCAAGGAAGTACCGCAACTCCCCTAAATCTTTCATCTTGAAAGTTTTCATTAAAAACTGTTTCACGTCTTGCACATGACTATGACTATCTGAGCTCCCAGTGATCACAATGTCATCAACATATATAAGAAGTATAACAATGTCCGGCTTTTGGTAAATAAAGAGTGAGTGATCCAGAGAGCATCTTCTAAAACCATAACTCTGAATCTGCATATAGAAACTTTCAAACCTGGAATAGGACGCCTGTTTCAACCCATACAGAGATTTCCTTAGTTTGCACACCCAGGCAATAGGATCTTTCTCGGCATAACCAGGTGGTTGCTCCATATACACTTCTTCCTTTAAAGTTCCATGCAAAAATGCATTTTTAACATCCATCTGGCTAAGGCCCCAACCTTGATCGACTGCTAGGGATACGATGATACGAATAGTACCCATTTTGACTACGAGACTAAAAGTTTCGTCGTAGTCTTCACCATATTGTTGTGTGAATCCTCGAGCAACAAGTCGCGCCTTATATATGTCAATACTTCCTTCAGGCTTATATTTTATTTTATAAACCCATTTTGAGCCAACTACATTCTTTCCTTCTGGCCGAGGGACTATTTTCCAAGTCTGGCATTCATGAAGATCTTCCATTTCATCATTCATAGCTTCAGTCCAATGACGGGATCGAAGAGCTTGATTAAAACAAGTGGGTTCATCATGTTTTGTGAGTTGAGACATAAACAACTGGAAATCAAGGGAGAAGGTCTCATAACTCACCCATTGTTGAATAGGATACTTAATGCGTGACGGCCTTTGAGCCGAATCATTGGCGATGCTTTCCTCCACATTCCTCTGCTCTGTATTTTTGTCTCGTCTAGTGTATATCTGTCCAGAGAAACGTTCTATTGGGGGTGGCTCAACTGGAGATAATTCACCATGCATTTGTGAGTCATTCAACTCCCTACTCAAGCCGAAGGAAAGACAATTTGTTTGACATGTTTCTCCTGTATTAGCAAAAAGATCTGCGCTCATCCATGGATCATAGACTTCTAATTCTCAAGGTGGCAACACTGCAGAGTCATTGACCTAAAAATTTTGTTCATCAAAAACAACATTTCTGGAGGTCCTAATACGTTTTGTAGTAGGGTCATAGCATCGTGAAACTTATTTCGCAGAGATGAATAAATATGTACATAACATACACAACCAAAAACACGCAGTTCATCGTAAGAGGGATGTTGCCCAAATAAAGTATAATAGGGAGATTTTCGATCCAAGAGTGCCATAAGAAGACGATTTATGATATGAACAGATGTGTGAAAAACTTCTGTCCAGAGACTAACGGGCACATTGCTATCATGTAACATGCTCATCGCGCTCTCAACAATATGCCTGTGTTTCCTCTCCGCAACCCCATTTTGTTGAGGAGTATGAGGGCAAGAAACTTGTCGGTTTATTCCTTTATCTCGAAGAAAGGCAATAAACTCGTTCGACGAATACTCTCCTCCACCATCACATTGTAAATGCACAATATCACAAGCAAACTTTGTTTTGACCATCGAATGGAATTCCCGAAATATTTGAAAAACTTCATGCTTGTGTTTTAAGAAATATATCCAAGTATAACGGGAATAGGAATCAATAAAGACAGCATAGTAACGACTGCCAGAAAGAGAAGGAATAGGTGCGGGTCCCCAAACATCGGAACAAATAATCTCAAATGACTTTGAAGCTCTTTTATTTATAATATGAAAAGGAAGAACATGGCTTTTGCAGAGTTCGCATGAAGAACATTTATTATTATTATCAAAAAATGAACTTAAACTAGACTCTGGAAGGAGACCATCAGATACAAGATTTTCAACGAAACCTCGACTACAATGTCCCAAACGACTATGCCAAATATTTGGCTTATTACAATGAGATGAATTAAAAACTTCCAATGAAGGAAAAAACAAAGACTCTGAAGGCGAAGACACTGAAGAATGCTTGGACGACTTCAACTGGAGGACTGGGACTGAGGGCGAAGACACTGGAGGAATCTCCTTGAAGACGTACAGGTTTCCTTGTCGCTCCCCCTTAGCGAATGTCTCCTTCGTTCGTAGATCCTTAACATAAACAGAAGAGGAAGTAAATTCGACGGAAGAATTCATATCGTCAACAAGTTTAGCTTCAGAAACAATGTTCTTTTTAATATTAGGAGCAAGAAGGACATTTGACAAATTAAGTGAGGACTTTGACATAGAGATATGTGCATTGCCAGTATGACTAATGGAGTGATAAGTTTCATCTCCCGTAACTATACTACCTTTTTCAAAATAAGGCAATAAGTGAGATAACTTACCCGCATTACCCGTAACATGTGTGGCGGCACCTGAATCAACATACCATTCGCCTTGTTTATTTTGCTTTTGTGTCCACAACAGTAGTTGATTTATTCTCAATTTTGTTTAGTTTTCCTCTATTCTGTGGATTGAACCAACAATCAACTTTCACATGTCCTCTTTTGTTACATAAGAAACAAGTAGGCACTCTACTCTGATTCCCTGTATTAAAAGCCCCTGAAATATTAGGTGTAGGTAAGATACCACGTCCTCCCTGCCCGAAACGTCTGCGGCCTCTGCCTCCTTGATACCCTCCATTCCCTCGTCCAAAACCTACAGAAGTGTCCATGGCCAAAACTGAATGAGGACGAGCTGACTCATTTCCGTTTGCCCTTTGCTTCATAATCATCTCATGCTGGAGAAGTTTCGCTTGGAGGTCGTCAAAAGTGGGCAAGTGAGGAAGGCAGGATAAAGCTGTAGTAAACATGTCAAAATCAGGACCCAATCCATTGAGAAGTTGTTGAACTTTATCTTTATCTGCAATAGCACTTCCAACAACAACCAATTGATCAGTAATACTCTTCAAGCGGCCTATGTATTCCATGACGGTCATGGAGCCTTTCTTCAAACTTTGAAATTCATTTTTTAAGTACATAACTCGAGCTTCTGATATCTGAGAGTATGTCTGAGACAACTTACTCCACAGATCTTCCGCAGTGCAATCATCTGAAAGAGTAACCAACACTTCTTGAGAGAGTGTTGACGTAATATAAGCAACCAAAGACTGATCCCGCTTCCTCCAAGCTGTATACTCTGGATTCTTAATAGAAATGGTAATTGTGACACCCTTCTCATCCTTGGTTTCCTGCAAAATAAGTCGTGGTGGCATAGGAACTAAACCACCCAAATGTTCATCGAGATCCTGACTTCGTATAAAAGGAAGGATTTGCCTCTTCCAGGTCAAAAAATTAGAATGAGTAAGTTTTTCAGTAACGAGCTGACTCAAGAAATTGGCAGAGGGACCAGATGACGAAGAGAAATCCATAGCAGTGAAACGATGAATAAGCAAACAAGATGAATAGAGGAAAAATACCTGTACTACCAAAAGTGTTGCACAAAGAACACTAAAACAGCAATAAAGGAAAGGAGAAATGGAACCAACACAGGTTTGAAAAACAGTCGTTGATGTTGAGGAAAAGATGGAATCAACACAGACGATGGAATGAAGAAGATAAACAAATGCCAATGAACGAGAATAATAAAAATGGGTAACAAAAGAGAAAAAACCAGATGAGCACGCTGAAAGAAAAAAGGGAAAAAAAGGGACCACCTTTCAGAAGATGAGATTTGAGATAAAGAGAAGATGATCACGCTGAAACAGTCCACGCTGGGTGTTGTTCACGCTGAAGAATCACGATCTGGGGTTGATGTTCACGCTGAAGAATCACGATCTGGGTTGTTGTTCACGCTGGGTTTGTTGTTCACGCTGAAAAATCATGATCTGGGGTTGTTGTTCACGCTGAAGAATCACGATTTGGGTTGTTGTTCACGCTGAAGAATCACGATCTGGGGTTGTTGTTCACGCTGAAGAATCACGATCTGGGGTTGTTGTTCACGCTGGAACTGTTACTGTCCACGCTGAAGAATCACGATCTGTCAAGTTTCAGAACTTCTTCACGCACAGGATTAACCTAAGCTCTGATACCATATCAGATTCAATCACAGGAAATAAGGAGAGAGAGAGAGAGAAATTCACAATGGCTGGGGTGGCACTGCAATACACGACCTCCAAAACCCTAAACATTATAAAGTAAAAACATATACATATTACAAGAATGCCATTAATGAGACCCTATTTAACATGTGTTTCATATAATATGCGTATGGATCTGGATCCAGATCCATACGCATATGCAAACTGTATTCTAACAGGGAGGTCGTGGTATCTTGCCTACACCTAATATTTCAGGGGCTTTTAATACAGAGTATCAGAGGAGAGTGCCCACTTGTTTCTTATGTAACAAAAGAGGACATGTGAAAGCTTATTGTTGGTTTAATCTATAAAATAGAGGAAAAATAAACAAAATTGAAAATAAAGTCAGCTACTACTGTGGACACGAAAACACCATCTACAGATATGCAACAACTTTTGTTATCAGCATTGTCACAGATGACGATCAAGCAAAATGAACAAGGCGAGTGGTATGTTGATTCCGGCGCTGTCACTCATGTTACGGGTAATGTCGGTAAGTTATCTCACTTATTGCCTTATTCTAAAAAAGGTAGTATAGTTACGGGAGATGGAACTTCTCACTCCATTAGTCATACTGGCAGTGCACATATCCCTATGTCAGAGTCCTCACTTCACTTGTCCAATGTTCTCCTTGCGCCTAATATTAAAAAGAACATTGTTTCTGTAGCTAAACTTGTTGACGATATGAATTCTTCCGTCGAATTTACTCTCTCTTCTGTTTATGTTAAGGATCTACGAACGAAGGAGACGTTCGCTAAGGGGGAGCGACAAGGAAACATGTACGTCTTCAAGGAGATTCCCTCAATGTCTTCACCTTCAGCCCCAGTCCTCCAGTTGAAGTCGTCCAAGCATTCTTCAGTGTCTTCGCCTTCAGAGTCTTTGTTTTTCCCTTCGTTGGAAGTTTTTAATTCATCTCATTGTAATAAGCCAGATATTTGGCACAGTCGTTTGGGCCATTGCAGTCGGGGCTTCGTTGAAAGTCTTGTATCTGATGGTCTTCTTCCGAAGTCTAGTTTATGTTCATTTTTAGATAATAATAAATGTTCCTCATGCGAACTCTGTAAAAGCCATGTTCTTCTGTTTCATATTATTAATAAAAGGGCTTCAAAGCCATTTGAGATTATTTGTTCCGATGTTTGGGGACCCGCACCTATTCCTTCTCTTTCTGGTAGTCGTTACTATGTTATCTTTATTGATTCTTATACCTGTTATACTTGGATATATTTCTTGAAACATAAGCATGAAGTTTTTCAACTATTTCGGGAATTCCATTCGATGGTCAAAACAAAGTTTTCCTGTGATATTATGCATTTACAATATGATGGTGGGGGTGAGTATTCATCAAACGAGTTTATTGCCTTTCTTCGGGATAAAGGAATAAGTCGACAGGTTTCTTGCCCTCATACCCCTCAACAAAATGGGGTTGCGGAACGGAAACACATGCATATTGTCGAGAGTGCAATGAGCATGTTACATGATAGCAATGTGCCTGTTAGTCTCTGGACAGAAGTTTTTCATACATATGTTCATGTCATAAATCGTCTTCCTATAGCACTTCTGGATCAACACTCTCCATATTATACTTTATTTGGGCAACATCCCTCTTATGATAAGTTGCATGTTTTTTGTTGTGTATGTTATGTACATATTGATTCATCTCTGCGAAATAAGTTTCAGGACAAGGCCGTTATGTGCAGATTTGTTGGGTATGCGGATGAGTACAAAGGCTATCGATGCTATGATCCTACTACAAAACGTATTAGGACCTCTAGGAATGTTGTTTTTGATGAACAAAATTTTCAGGTAAATGACTCTAAAGCGTTGCCATCTCGAGAAGTAGAGGTATATGATCCATGGATGAGCGCAGATCTTTTTGCTAATACAGGAGAAACATGTCAGGCGAATTGTACTTTCTTTGGCTTGAGCAGGGGGTTGGATGACTCACAGATGCGTGTTGAACCATCTCCAGTAAAACCACCCCTAGTAGAACGCTTCTCTGGACAGATATACACTAGACGAGACAAAAATATAAAGCAGAGGAATGTGGAAAGCATCGCTAATGATCTGGCTCAAAGGCCGTCACGCATTAGGCATCCTATTCAACGATGGGTGAGTTATGAGACCTTTTCTCTTGATTTCCAGTTGTTTATGTCTCAGCTCACAAAACAGGACGAACCCACTTGTTTTAATCAAGCTCTTCAATCTCGTCATTGAACTGAAGCTATGAATGAAGAAATGAAAGCACTTCATGAGCGCCAGACTTGGGAAATAGTACATCGGCCAAAAGGAAAGAATGTAGTTGGCTCAAAATGGGTTTATAAAACAAAGTATAAGCCTGAAGGAAGAATTGACAGATATAAAGCGCGACTTGTTGCTCGGGGATTCACACAACAATATGGTGAAGATTACGATGAAACTTTTAGTCAAGTAGTCAAAATGGGTACAATTCTTGTCATCATATCCCTAGCAGTCGACCGAGGATGGAGGCTTAGCCAGATGGATGTTAAAAATGCATTTTTGCATGGAACTTTAAAGGAAGAAGTGTATATGGAGCAACCTCCTGGTTATGCCAAAAAGGATCCTACTGCCTGGGTGTGCAAACTAAGGAAATCTCTCTATGGGTTGAAACAGGCGTCCCGTTATTGGTTTGAAAGTTTCTCTATGCAAATTCAAAGCTATGGTTTTAGAAGATGCTCTCTGGACCACTCGCTCTTCATTTACCAAAAGACAGACATCGTTATACTTCTTATATATGTTGATGATATTGTGATCACTGGGAGCTCAGATGATCATATGCAAGACGTGAAGCAGTTTTTAATGAAAACTTTCAAGATGAAAGATTTAGGGGAGTTGAGGTACTTCCTTGGTGTGGAAGTTGACAGGCAACAAGACACATTGACACTCATGCAACAAAAATACACTTTTGATCTTCTAGAAAGAGCCGGGATGACGAATTACAAACCAGTCAGCACTCCGAGTGTATTACATCAAAGGTTGAGCTCTGAAAATGGCCATCTTTGTGTCAACCCAACAACGTATAGAAGCCTTGTGGGGATGCTGTAGTACTTGACCTTTACCAGACCTGATATAGTTTATGTTGTCAATCAGGTATCCCAGTTTATACATGCTCCAACGGAAGGTCATATGGAAGTTGTGAAGCGCATTCTACGATATTTAAAAAGAACTATAGGAGATGAACTTGTTTATCGCAAGAACGATAACCTGCATATAGGGCATGAATTCATCACTTATACAAACGCAGATTGGGCAGGGGATCCAAATGAGAGACGATCTGTCTCTGGATATTGTGTATATATTGGACACAATTTAGTGTTCTGGAGCAGCAGAAAACAAAAGGCAGTGGCACGGTCGAGTACAGAGGCTGAATACAGGTCGATGGTTGCAGACACGGCAGACGCTACATGGATTAGACACTTATTGAGTGATCTTGGAGAGACCATTATTCGATCATTTCTTCTATGTGCCAATCAAAGCGCAATAAACATTGCATGTAATCCTATTCAGCATAACAGAACGAAGCACATTGAGATTGATCAACATTTTATACGGCAGAAAGTCGAGATGAAGGAGATAGAACTACGTCATGTTCAAACAGAAGATCAAGTGGCAGACTTGTTTACCAAGGGGTTAACAGAACATCAATTTTGGCTATTGAAGAGCAAGTTGTACATGCTCCAATACCACGTACAACTTGAGGGAGGGTGTTAAAATATGGTATGCGTATGGATCTGGATCCAGATCCATACGCACGTTATGTTTTAACACATGCTCAATGCCATTTCATTAATGGCATTCCTATAAATTTTTTGTTATCTCAGCTATTGTATTTTTACCTATTTATAAAGTTTAGGGTTGGGAGGTTGGGTTAACGTGCGCCGCCCCCAGCCATTGTGAATCTCCCTCCTCTCTCTCTCTCCTCTTATTTTCTGCAGTGAAGGTTGAACCCCACATAGAATCTTATACTTCAGTCTGAGAAGCTGATTGGACGAAGCCATAGAAGTGGAGATCTCTATTTCGTAGACAATCTTGAACTATCAAAACATGTTTTTTTAAATTTTATGGAAAAGATACATAGAAAATTGGCTTAAGAGATTAAGACACCCTAGTATGTCAAAATTATATTTGTTTACATTTCTTGCAAATTGTAATAAAAAGGATTTGATTTGTAAAGATTGCATTCTTGAAAAAATGAAATCCTTACCTTTTAGATCTAGTCATTTTATATTTAAAGAACCAACTCTAGTTGTATCCTAGGGAGGAGTATCATACTGTGTTATTTTTGTGGATGATTATAGTAGACATACATGTATATATTTTCTTAGATTCGAATATGAAGTATTTGATTGCTTTCAAAATTTTCACAACTATGCTAAAAATCAACTTAATGCAAACATTAAGATTTTTATATCCAATTCCGAAGGAGAATTCTTGACAAATGTTTTAAAAAATTATCTTGATCTTCATGAAATTGTTCATAAAAAATCTTGTCCCTATACCCCTCAACAAAATGGCCTAGCCGAAAGGAAACATAGGCATATTGTTGAGACCATTAAGACTTTTTATATCCAAAAATATTCCTAACAATTTTTGGGTTGAAGTTGCTCTTACAGTCGTTTATTTGATTAATAGAATGCCTTCAAGCATTCTTGAAAATAATTTTCCTATTGAAAAGTTGTTTAAAACATTTTTTGACTATAAAAGATTAAAAGTTTTCGGTTGTAAATGCTTTGTCCTTACAAAAATGACAAACTTTCTACTAAAGCTATTCCTTGTGTATTTTGGGGGTATGTTGAAAATCAAAAAGGGTATAGGTATTATGAAATTGAAAATGACAAACTTTATGTTTAAAGAAATGTTACTTTCCTTGAAAACAAAAATGGATTTGATAAGGTTGAGTCCAAGAAACATTATGAGTATTCCTTTCTTTTTTATCTTGCTAATGGGCATGGTAAAGTTGTTGACAATGATAGTATTTATGAGAATAATGTTGATGACAATCATGATGTGCATGAGAGTCACAATGAGGACACTCATGATGCATATGAGAATGGTGGTGAAGTCTTAATGACAGTTGAATCACATAATGAAGTGCAAACTTACACTTGTCGTACCGAAGATCATCCTCCATGTGCCTTAGAAAAATATTCTCAAAATCAGGACATAGATTCATCTAGTATTAGAAGATCCAAGAGGATTTCCGACACCCTAGTAGATTTGTGTCATATGACTCCTTTGAAGTCAAATATAGACCATGTATAGAACTGTCCTATTATAATGATGCTAAGAATCATCAAGAATGGATTATAACTATGAACAATGAATTAAAAGCTCTAGAAAAAGCAAAAACTTGAGAAATTCAAATATTAACAACAACAACAACAACGCCTTCATCCCAAAAAAATTGGGGTCAGCGATATGAACCAAAAAAGAAATTCATTTTGGGTCTTCCACATGAATCCTTTTCCTCCAATCATTTCTATCCAACGCCATGTCCTCGGTGAGGTTCAAAGCATTCATATCCTTTCCTATCATCTCCATCCAAGTCTTTCTAGGCCTACCCCGACCTCTTTTAACTAATATATTTTCCCATTTCTCCAACCTTCTAACTGGAGCATCATTAGGCCTTCGCCGAATATGTCCAAACCACCGTAAACGATTCTCTCGCATCTTATTTTCAATGGGTGCAACACCTACCTTCTTACGTATCTCTTCGTTCCGAATCTTATCTTTTATTGTATTTCCACACATCCATCTAAGCATCCGCATCTCAGCTACACTCATTTTTTGAATATGATGTCTCTTGGCAGCCCAACATTCCGTACCATATAGTAAAGCGGGTCTAATAGTCGTCCTATAAAACTTTCCCTTCAACCGCAATGGCATTCTACGATCGCACAGCACTCCAGTAGCACTTTTCCATTTCATCCACCCAACCTTTATCCTATGATTTACATCTCCATCAATTTCTCCATACTTTTGAATGATGGATCCCAAATATTTGAAATAATCATTCACCGGTATATCTTGCTCACCAAGCTTCACTACACTCCCATCACTACTTCGTTGCTTACTAAACCGACATTCCATATATTCAGTCTTACTCTTACTCAACTTAAAACCTCTAGCTTCCAATGTCTGGCTCCATAATTCTAACTTAGCATTAACCCCAGCTCTAGACTCATCAATCAAAACAATATCATCAGCAAACAACATACACCACGGTACATTATCTTGAATTGATCTCGTAAGCTCATCCATCACTATCGCAAATAGGAAAGGGCTTAAAGCAGATCCTTGATGTAACCCAACCGTTATCGGAAAATTGGTTGTCACCCCTCCACAAGTGCGGACATTGGTTACTACTCCTTCATACATATCTTTAATTATACTAATGTACTTGAGAGAAACACCTTTCTTCATCATTGTCCACCAGAGAACGTCCCTAGGTACTCTATCGTATGCCTTCTCTAAATCAATAAAAACCATATGCAAATCTTTGTTCCTCTCTCTATATCTTTCAATAAGTTGTCTAAGAAGATGTATAGCTTCCATAGTTGATCTTCCAGGCATAAAACCAAATTGATTCCCCGATATCATGACAACCTTCCTCAACCTAGACTCAATCACCCTCTCCCAAAGTTTCATAGTATGACTCATGAGTTTTATACCACGATAGTTTGTGCAATCTTGTATATCACCCTTATTCTTATATAAAGGCACCAAAGTACTTTTCCTCCACTCATTAGGCATCTTATTTGTTCGCCAAATCAAGTTAAAAAGATTTGTCAACCATTCTAAACCTTTCTCTCCCAAGCATTTCCAAGCCTCGATAGGTATACCATCCGGGCCAACTGCCCTTCTTGATTTCATTTTCTTCAAAGCCTCTGCAATTTCTTTCTTTTGAATCTTGCGCATGAAGATGGGTCTACAAAATTCAAATATTACTTAAAGGAAAAAAAAACCATCGAGTGTAGATGGGTCTACAAAATTAAAACCAAAAGTAATGTGACATTAGAGAGATATAAAGCAAGACTTTAACTAAAAGGTATAGTCAAAAGTCTAGAATAGACTATGAAGAAACGTTTGCTCCAGTTGCTCGAATGACTGATGTTAGAACTCTCATTACTATAACATCGATTAGAAAATGGCATATTTTTCATATGGATGTTAAAAATGGTTTTTTGAATGGTGATGTTAATGAGGAATTTTATATGAAACCTCTCCCAAGATTAAGGTTGGCACATGAAAAAGTCCATAATTTACATAATGCCTTGTAAGACCTAAAGCAAGCCTTTAAGGCTTGATATGATCAATTCAATAGTCTGATGATTCAACTAGGCTTTAAATTTTGTTATGTTGAGAGTGCATTTTTTGTTAAGACTTTTGATGCAGGTATAGTAATTTTACTTCTCTATGTAAATGATATGATTATCACAATAGGTGATAAGCAGGAAGTTAGTCATATCAAATATGCTCTCAAAGCCAACTTTGATATGACAGATCTTGGTTTTCTATGTTATTTTCTCTGTATTGAAGTTGCATATTCACCTCGTAGCTATTTTTTTATCATAGATTAAGTATGTAACTGAGATAATAGAATAATTAGAGCTTTTTAATGAAAAACGAGTTGATACTCCAGAGGTCATCAATGCCAAGATAAAGAAAGATGATGAAGAACCTATGAAGTACCCAACTCCATACAAACAAATGAATGAAGTTCTAAGTTACCTATCTTTTACTTGACCAGATATTGCTCATGTCATTCATTATGCTAATCAATTTCAGCATTCTCCTACTACAATACATATGAGTGTTGTAATGATGATTATTAGAAATACTATTAGTTATAGTGCATTTTTGTCATCTTCTTCCCCATTAAAAGTTATTGCATAATCAGACTCTAATTAGGGTGGAGATATGAATGATCGACGTTCAACTATAGGCTTTTGTATCTTTGTAGGTGATTCCTTGACTTCGTAGAAATACAAGAAACAACAGGCGTTCCTATGGTTGAGACAATTGTTAGAAGACTTGGACTTCAAATAGCATAACTCTCAAGATTATTTTGTGACAACAAAAGCATAGTTTACATCATGGGCAATCAGACATTCTATGAGCGAACCAAACACATCGAAATGGATTGTCATTATGTTAGAAAAGAATTCTTGAAAAAGGCTATTATATTGCTATATATACCATATGAGTATCAACTAGCAAACTTCTTCACCAAAGCGCTTTCATTATCGGTATTAAGATATTGTGCTTGGTATATATATATATAGTTATAACATATATATGTATGTATACAATATATATATATAATATATAAAATGTATATATAAATTATATATATGTACTGATAATTGTAATAGGTAACCCTATAGGGGCATTTTGGTCTTTTGACCTTGTAATAGGATTTGCCCATTAGGGGTAGAACTGTCTTTTATTCATTTTTTTGTAATTGGTTCTATAGTCAAGGGCTTTTTAGTCCTTGACTTAGTGGCCAGATTTCTAGCCGTTGAGAGCCCTCCAAACGACTAGAAGGAAGCCTCTCACTTCCATTTTCTTGTATAAATATAGGATTTTTTTCCCTTTGAATGTTGTGCATTTTTGTGTGCATAATACAATCAATAATATTATTATTTTTAAGTGTTGGATTGGCCCTTAGTGGCTTTTGGTGCTTGAACCAAGGTTGCCCGACTAGGAAGTGAAAACGGGAAACGATACAGGAAGCGATGCATTTAAAAATGTATAGAAAGCGGGAAGCAATATATTAAAAAAAACAATATAAGAATTGAATGGGAATCAAAATGAAACACAAGTAAAAACTAAAATAAAAGTGGCTATTCTTAAATTTCATGATTTTTTTAGTGTAAGAATTATATTTTTAACAAAATCTAAAAATGATGACTATCAATTTAGAGAAAGCACATGAAAGTGAGTGAGAACCGTGAGAGAAAACACATAAAAAACATGAAAAGTAGAATAAGAGAACATAATAAGAAGAATAGATGAAGTGTGTGGAAAGCATAGGAGAAGCGTGAGAGAATCGAGATTCTCAAGTTTCAGAAGCGAGTAGTATCATGCCTCTAAAGCAGAGTTACTGAAAGCTTCTTAGGTAGGTGGGAAGCTCACTTCCTGAAAACTCACTTTAAAAGCACGATACTCCTCGCCCGAAACTTCATGGGAAACTCGATTCCCCCACACTTCTTCTATGCTTCTCATACACATGGTCTAAGCATACTATATACTTTTCTCATGTTTTTTTTTCATCTTTTTCATGTATTTTCTTTCATGCTTTCATTCACTTTCCATGTACTTTCTTTAAATTGGTAACCATCATTGTTAGATTTTAACAAAAAATTTAACTCTTTTATAGAAAAATCATGAAATATAAGAATGATCAATTTTATTTTAGTTTTTATTTGTTTCTTGTTTGATTCCATATTGCTTCATTTTTTTCATATTTTGCTTTTAAATTGAAACTTCGCTACCCGCTTCGTATAAATTTTAAAATGCCTTGCTTTTGCTTCCCGTATCGTTTTCCGCTTCCGCTTCCTAGTTTGGCAACCTTGCTCTAAAGCGAGTAGTATCACGCTTCTGAAGCAAGTTTTAGGGAAGCGAGCTTCCCACCAATCAAAGAAGCTTCCAGTAACTTTGGCTTGAACCCATATTGGGTCGTGTAAATGATCTTCTTGCCCCTTGTGCATGAACCCTATTGGGTTGTGGTTTATGAGCTTATTCACATTTCATTACATATAAATTATGCTATACTATTCAATTCAAGTTATTGTGCTTTTTTTTGTATAAGATGGGTGCTTCTAAAGGGATCACATACTCAGTGAACTATGACACTACATCTGCTTCCACTTCACGAGGCCTCCCCTCCTTTCTGCTTTGCTTTCACCAACAAATTCACCTTTGAACTACACAGTTTAATGTGTGGTACTTTTCTGGCAATTTTCCTGCTAGCGAGTAGCTGAAAAAATGATAGAAAACATGAGGGTTTTTCTTGGTCTCTCTAACTATCTTCCAACCACCTAGCAGCTAAGAAATAGTTGGGAATCTTCCACACCAAATGGTATCTTCCAACTGTTCTACAATCACTGGGTGGCAAGAAAATGGCCTAGATTACATGTCCTTTTCTTCTTATTTTCAGCCAGGAGGCATTATCCAATGTGGATGGTACATTAGCCAGAATACGGTGAGAAGAAGAAAAAATATCATAGAAACCCAGATTTACATGTTTTGACATCCAAACACCTAAAAAATTGAGGCTTTGGTAATCCTAGGTTTACCAAAAAACTAGGTCATTGAAAGACTTTGATATGTATCATCCTAATGTCCCCCAAATGTTGGTTGCAAATGTCTTCGCTAGAACCCGAAATACCACGGAGGACGGTTCTATGGATTCCGGCGAGCTGGATGTGAGGCACGACTCCAGAGAAAGGCGTGCACCACAAACAGGAGGGGCATGCAGTGTTGGGAGAGAAAGAGAGTCGGCTACATAGGGAAGCGTGAAGTGGATGGGGGACGATGGCAGGGTAGAGAGAAAAGGTGTTCCCTCCGAGTTGATAACAGGCATTGTAAAAACTCAAAAAAAAAAACTTGGATTCGAATCGGACCCGGACCCAACCTGAAGCTACCGCCTCTCATGCCTTTTAAAGACAACGAGGCAGCAAAGGGGTTACAAAACCCCTTCCCCTCTGCTCTCTTGTCGCTCTCTCTCACCCTCTCGTCCCCGACTGTGTCCCTCTCGTTTCTGCTCACCGATGACCCACCGCCACCAGCGACCTCCCGTCCGACAGCCCTCAGGTGACCACCCTCACCTCTCTTGTCCCTCTTCGATCGGGATTGGCACAGGTGACCCCCCTCCAGGTACGTGTCGCTTCTTCTTCCCCTTTTCTTTTTATTCCGCCGCCTCCTCTTTTCTTTTCTTCTCCCTTCCATCAACAGAAAGGGGCAAAAGCCCCTTCCTGTCGGTCGTTTACGGCAAGGAAGGGTCGTGCGGCAAGGGCTTTAGCCCTACCAGTTTGCCGACAGGTCGGCAAGGGTAAAACCCCTGCCGCCTGTGAGGAGGGTTCTGGCAGGAGGTTTAGGGGCCCCTGCCTGCCCTTTTGTCTTCACCAGGGAGGGTTGAAACCCCTCCCTGTCTCCTTTTCACAGGGAGGGTCAAACCCCTCCTTGTTCCCCTATTTAGGTGTGCAGGGGAGGGTCTGACCCTCCCTGTCGCTGTTTATCGCAGGGAGGGGCTCGAGCCCTCCCTGCCTTCGATCTTCACAGGGGAGGGCTCAACCCTCCCTGCCTTCGTTGTACGCAGGAGGGGTCGAACTCCCTCCTTACTCCCTCTGATTTCAGGGAGGGGTCGAGCCCCCTCCCTGCTCCCTGTGCTCCCTACGGCCACGGGAGGGGTCGAACCCCCTCCCTGCACCATCTTTAACAAGGGAGGGCCCCAGCCTCCTCCCTGCTTCCTCCATTGGTAAGAGGAGGGGTCGAGCCCCCTCCCTGCACCCTCGTTGTTCAGGGGAGGAGTCTAGCCCCCTCCCTGCGCCCTTTTCTCTCTTTAGGCAGGGGCATTGCCCCTGCCTCCGCTGTTTTTCGACAGGCAAGCGCAAGCCCCCTTGCCTCCCTCTTCTCTAGCGTCAGGCAGGGGCTTCGCCCCCTACCTGTTTGTGTATTCATTAGGCAGGAGCCAAGTCCCTGCCTCTTTGCATGTTTGCCAGGCAGGGGCCTCTCCTTCGTTGTTGACAGGCAGGGGGGCAGCCCTGCATGTCCCCGCTTTCTAAGGGCAGGGGTGCAACCCCCTGCCTCGTAATTTGTTAATCTTCTATTTTTGGTGTTAGCTTGCTAAGACTGTCGCTTTTGTAGCTCGTACGACGGATCCTGCTCGCGCTCCGCGACCCGAGCGTCAATCGTTTACACCCGCAAGCGCCAGCAAGCTTGCAACTCCCCAAGGTAGAAAAAAATTACACAGAGGACTTGGACAATTGAATTGAATTCAATTAACTAAAAAAGATAATTAAATAAATATATATGCATATATATTTATACGAGTATGCATTTAACTAAAAGGCGCGGTTTCGCGATCCTTGTCCTTTACTTTCTGTCATGTCTTTAGTTTGTCGTCGCGCTTTGCGACCAGGCTCTTGCTTTCGCAAATGTTTCATTACTATCTTACCATTGCAGATGACGCTCAGGTTTTCACTCTATGCACGTGCTATAAAGGCATCCTCGTGGAGGATGCAAGAGGCATTTACCGCTCTCCCCTCTTGCGACAAGAGTTGAGTCAAGAGCTTAGCGATACATCCTCGTCTAAGGAGAGGGATCCCTAACAGGGATCCTGACTTTTCGAGCGAACAGTCCTGTAAAGTTGACTTGAGTGAACTTTTTAGCGGGGGTTCTATTGAGAAACTTGTATCCCACCTATCGAGGCTGGTATCGAGTCATGCGAGGCATATAGATGCTATGATAGCATATGAGATTCTAGAAAATCGCATGCCAAATGTGGCACAAGCTGTTGGTTGTTTCAAAAGATAAATAATATCAAAAGTAAAGTTTGAGAAACATTACATCTTTGTGAAACACTTCTGTTGAGGCTTCTATTAAGGAGCTATACCCCTTTCATCCTAGAGTACTTGTAGTCGTTCACTACACACTAGTACTGCGATGATCGGATGAGACGGTCGTGCGACATCAAACTGTGCTAAATGCATAATGTTCTAATCACATAAAATGGTGATTGATCGCCTTCACAGGCTAGATGCTCGAATGGTTGAAAGACCACAACATAGGATAGGTCGTTAGTTAAGCAACACCTAACGCACTCATTCGCTTCTTGTTATCTGTCAAGGGAGAGGATGGATTGGTACAAAAATCCAATGGACAGGTTGTTAACAACCACCCCACGGGCAAAGATCCAACCTCCCCAGTCATTGGAGTTAGGGGAAGGGACTACCAGACATTATCCTACGTGGTAGATCCCATGGACTTCAGCAGAAGTTGAATGCATCCGTTGCCAAGTACCTGCCTTTGGAGAATCCTCTCTCTGCTAAAGTTGTTCCCTTAGGAGTGGACTCAACTAGCTATTCGGGTTATTGAAAATACATAGAATTACAGACGCCCGAACTAGTCTCAATTCTTTCTACGTTTTGTATGCGCGCACCCACAAGCCAGTAATATCAAAACATAAAGTTTATTCACATTGGTTGATGGGTCATAAGACTTGCTATTTGTGTGGTAATTCACAACTTACGATCAAATGGATCGTCATGTTGCGTTTGAAATTTGTACTGCTTACTTGTTTAACTGCATGACTGCTTTAAACTTCTTAACATGCTGAATTAAATGCTCTTAATTCAGTTTCCTGTAGTCTCTCTTGTGCACCTACTAGTTTTTCGCGAAACTAACACATTCTATGGGTACAGGTGATGATTAGGTACACCATGGGCAATGGCAAGATGACTTCAAGACTTCCTTTTTTCTGCTTTTAGCTCGCGTCCTGGACGTTTGTGGATTTTGTAACGGATTTTCCTTGGGATATCTGAATTTGGTACTATTTGGAAACTTCTTTTAATGAAAGTGGCTTTTCCAAGTCTTTTGCAAGTAGCATGGCTTGTGAGTTTGGGTTCTTTTAGCTAACGTGCCCAAAGTTGTCAGCTTGCCTTTCTAAATCCAACAAAAGAATTATCTTCTGCTGATTTCATAAACAAACTCTGAAAAGTAAGATCTTTCTAGTCTCTTGCCTGTTTTCTGAAAGGTTCACAAATTTGAAATTTTGGGGCATTACAGATTTGGTATCAGAGCTAAGGAAAGCAAGAATTTTTTACCACTGAGCATTTGCATCGCGCTATAAGTATACATTTCCTCTTGCTTTGTAGGTGTATTTTGCATTGTTAAGCTAAGTGGCTTGACACGTTCTGTTTATGTACCAGCATTGTTGGGTTTTTGTAAACTACTCACGTTAAGCATGAATAGTACAGATGTTTTGGCTTCTATCTCGAGTTTCCTGAAATTTATGATCTTTGGTATCCCTTGTTTACTTCAAGGATGGTAAGGAACTCGAACAACGATTCTGCTGACGAATGGTTAGAACAGCGGAGGTTCGTGATGGATTCCCTAAGTACCCTGGCAGCGGCAATGCGAGACTAGATTCGTTCCCAAAGGGATCAAGCGCCCGTTCCTGAACCGAGCTAACATACTACAGTGACTTATGAGAAATTTTTTAAGCTTGACCCCCCGACCTTCGACGGCAAGCCCGACCCAGATATGGCCGATGGGTGAATGAGGTGAAACGAGTGTTTGAGGTCTTGTCAGTCCCCGACGACAAGAAGATGTTATACGGGACCTTCAGGCCAAAGGACAATTCCTGCAGTTAATAGGACATGGCCCGGGGTGTGCAGTTTTCGGGAACTTCACCAATTCCTTGGGAAGCTTTCAGAAAGACTTTCTTGAAGAACTACTTCCTGCCTCATGCGAAGGAGAAGAAGAAGGTGGAATTCTTGGAGCTCAGTCAGGACAATTCAAGTTTGACGAATTATATCGCCAAATTCCAGAGTTTGAAACCCTACTGCCCCAACCTATTCGCGGATGATCGCGAGCGGGCATGAAAGTTTATTCGGGGGCTGAAGGAGGGTGTAATGACCGTAATTTTTATGCAATATTTAATAGATAAATAACTTAAATTATTTTAGAGAATAATAATAAATATAAAAATAGATTATGTGGGGTTGGATCCACAGTTGGACCCAAACGGATTCACCATCCCCTTCTGACCCGGATCCACGCTCATTATGAATCCAACACTAAAGAGACAACCCGGATCCACGCTAACAGCGGATCCAGTGTTGTGAGTCGCGGGTTTTGGACCCGGACCCGGTTGCACCAACAGTGTCTTATAAAAAATGAAAGAAATCGTGCCCTAGCACGATTTCTGCAAAAGAGGAAGGTGCAAAACCGTCGGGGTGAGGGCTTATCCCTTCCTTCCTTTTCGGAAAGGGGAGGGGTGTCGCCTCTCGTTAAAAGGGGGAGAGGGTCTCGCCCTTCTTCCTCCCACTATGTCTCTCTCTGTATCCCATCTCTCTTCTCTCTCTCATTTTTGCGCACGACTGCAAGGTCACCGGAGCCGGCCAACCTCTCCTTCGTTGTAGCAGCAACCACCTCGTCGAAAAAAGGTAGGTTTTCCTGTTTATTTTTCTTTTGGGTATTCTGTGGGTCAAGAAAGGATGCGGGTGCAATGAACAGGGATTTAAGGGTGCAGTGAATCCCAAATCTGAAAGGAATTTTTGGGTATTTGGGTTTTAAGCCACCAGAAATGTCAAATCCCTAATTTGGGGATTATGGATTTTCGATAGTAAGAGTTATTATGTTTGGCGTGGGTTTAGGTTTCGGCTGCTGTGAAAAATCTAGATGCTACAGGGGTGTTCGAATAATAAAGAGGGGTTTTCAGATTTCTGTTAAGGGCATATACCCTGATTCATGATAACCGTGACCTCCCTATTTTATTTCCCTAATTTATTCCTGAATGTCCATTTTATTCTGTTAAATCGCTAAAACTATCCACTATTAGTTACAATGTTATGTTACTCCTACAAGAGGGATCACGTTATTCTAATTTCACGGTTGGAGTGTTGTAAATCCAAGTCGATTAACCTCTGTTAATATCAAGAAAGGGATGTTGTGTAAACACAAAACCCCTCCCTGTGTGAAAAAAAAATATACAGGACACCTGATCAGTGTGTTACAACTATGGAACCTATATTAAACTATCTAAAATGAATTCAACTTCAAATTAATTTTTTGTATGAATTAGTGTAAGTTCTGAAAATTTATTACTTAGAATGTCTTAATGTTGTGATTTGTTTATATGCATAAATTTTTAGTTGAGTTAAATGCCTTTAATCAGCCTTAACATCTATTCTGTGAAAGTAAGGTTTATCTGTCAACGGTTGGAGTTATTTACATTTCAGTTTGTATTCAAGTCTTATAAGTATCCTTGTCTGTATTTCTACAGCACACTTACATACCCAGTTCATGACTTTTTTTTTTGTTATGCACATTACTGTACATGTACATGCACACATGGGAATATTACTTGTAGAATTTTCTTCCACCACTTTCTTGTTCACACATGAAAAGAACTTCCATAGCGTGTACATATTCATTTGGGTGCTGGAGCGTTTTCAGTGCTACTTACAGTGTTAGACCCAGCCGGGTGTTCGGCTGGGTATGAGCTGGATGGTTTAGTAGAGAAAAACATGAAGATAAGTAGCCACACCAAAATACATGGTGAGAATATATGTTGATTTAAAATTCTTTCACAGGTTTTCTTAATTTATATATGTAAAATTTTCTATTGTGTAGGTGTGTAACTGTTTCTTAATTGTTGAATGTTTTAGCTGCATACTTGCTCAATAATCATGCATCCTATCATATATATGACCGTGTATTTGTTCCTATATAAAATATATATATATATATATATATACATTAATGGGTGGGTAACTGTCTAGCCTCGACAGCAGGCACAGGCTGGGCTGGGCCAGTGCAGGTGCTGTCAGGCCCCAGTTGGGCTGGCTCAGTTATCCAGCCTGTTTGCCAGACCCGACCCAGCTGACTGGTGTCGGCTGGGCCTGGTTGAGACCCCAGTCGACTAGGTCGGCTAGATGTGAACCTCTTGATGAAGATAGACCTTCGTACTTTAAATACATTTGTAAATATATATAAATATATGTGTTAAGAATCAGTATTTGCAGGTTGTCTGTAATTGACCAAATTATGCAAAAGTTAGGCATGCACTTAATAAAATTTTGAGTTGACAATCAAGTGGAACTTGATAGAAATTTGTGTTGAAGGGCATAATGACATTTTCAAACCGAACGAGTGCCTTGATAGTTACACACATTTGAAAGAAAATGTGCATTTGATGTTTCTTTCAATGAAAAACATGCATTGACAAGTATGTGTGCACATGATGGGAATATATAGTGATATGCTTATGTTATGCAATGGTTGTTAAGATCATGGAATCGACATGAGTATGCACACTTGATGAGAATATGCATTTTACATACTCACACATACACTCAAGGGAGTATGCATTGACACAGATGCATGTATGTTGATGCAAGGATACACATGGCAAAGATGCATATGATTTGAGAAATTACGTGCTTATGGTTGACTTTATTTTGCATGCATGCACATGCATTTGGCACATTAATTTGGTGTTATAAATAACTCATTACTATGGTTTTGATATGTGATGCATCGATGGCTTAAATGGACCATCACCGGCCTGAAGAGCCGTGAATTGGGTTGCTTTTCATATATGTTTAATTGCATCACCTAAACCACACAGGTTAATACTCAGATCACAGTGTATGTTGAGAAACTTTGGGTTTTGGCACAGGGCACTGTCTAAGCATGTGCAGGGCATACATAAATTATTCAATGTTAACAAATTTATGTTGATAACTCTATTTGTTATTATGTACGTAAAGTTGCGTTTTTTAATATAAACTTGAGTTTTTAAATATTTAATGACACGTGTTAGCATGCTTTATAGTTTGTAACATGTGAGATATTTGATTATTGCAAAGTTTGTTTGGTACGAATGCATACATGGCATCGATGTGTATTGGCATGTACAATCTTGTATAAATGTCCTCATGTACTTATGAATTTTTTTATGAATGCATGTGTGTTAAGTGATTTCATGAAAGCACTTGCACATGGATGGTGAACACATGCATATGACTGTGGTAGCTCATGCACATTGTTAAATTGATATGAGTGAAGGTGCATTTGGAATCATGTTGGTATCATTGCATAAATTGCATTTGTTATGATTCTTGCATACAATGCAGTGATGGTCTAAATGAATCATCACAGGCATGGAGAGCCTTGAGCTTTGGTTGTTCTTTCTTTAATTATTTAAATGCATCACAAAAAATCACATTTATATTATGGTTTTAATTGTGATGTACTATTGTTGCCATTGGTGGTAGGCCATAAAGAGCTGCACATGCTGATTTGCGAGCTTATAGTTGCATGTGGATTTGCAAGCTTATGTTATTAATTTTGCATGTTGATTTGCAAATGTAATTTTATTGCACTATATTGCTCTGTTCGATGTGTTTCCACGGGCTGGAGTCTCGTGATGGTTCTCGCAGGGGTGGATGCGAGCCTTTACCTTTACTTTTGCATATGGTGTTGCAAAACTTAAAGAATTGACTTTTAATAAGATATAATAATTAAGAACAGTGTAATATACTTTCTGGGATCTCTCATCTGGAGAATGAAGATCTTAGAGTTCCGGTCTTGGGGAGACTGTCAACAACAACAACAACTACGCCTTTATCCCAAAACAATTGGGGTCAGCGATATGAACCAAAAAAGAAATTCATTTTGGGTCTTCCACATGAATCCTATTCCTCTAATCATTTCTATCCAATGTCATGTCCTCGGTGAGGTTCAAAGCATTCATATCCTTTCCTATCATCTCCATCCAAGTCTTCCTAGGCCTACCCCGACCTCTTTTAACTAATATATTTTCCCATTTCTCCAACCTTCTAACTGGAGCATCATTAGGCCTTCGCCGAATATGTCCAAACCACCGTAAACGATTCTCTCGCATCTTATTTTCAATGGGTGCAACACCTACCTTCTTACGTATCTCCTCGTTCCGAATCTTATCTTTTATTGTATTTCCACACATCCATCTAAGAACCCGCATCTCAGCTACACTCATTTTTTGAATATGATGTCTCTTGGCAGCCCAACATTCCGTACCATATAGTAAAGCGGGTCTAATAGTCGTCCTATAAAACTTTCCCTTCAACCGCAATGGCATTCTACGATCGCACAGCACTCCAGTAGCACTTTTCCATTTCATCCACCCAACCTTTATCCTATGATTTACATCTCCATCAATTTCTCCATACTTTTGAATGATGGATCCCAAATATTTGAAATAATCATTCACCGGTATATCTTGCTCACCAAGCTTCACTACACTCCCATCACTACTTCGTTGCTTACTAAACCGACATTCCATATATTCAGTCTTACTCTTACTCAACTTAAAACCTCTAGCTTCCAATGTCTGTCTCCATAATTCTAACTTAGCATTAACCCTAGCTCTAGACTCATCAATCAAAACAATATCATCAGCAAACAACATACACCACGGTACATTTTCTTGAATTGATCTCGTAAGCTCATCCATCACTATCGCAAATAGGAAAGGGCTTAAAGCAGATCCTTGATATAACCCAACCGTTATCGGAAAATTGGTTGTCACTCCTCCACAAGTGGGGAGACTGTGAGGATACAAAAACTCTGTGTGCTGAAATTTGGTCTCCTGAACCCGATATTGAGGTTATTTCTCTTGGTCACGGTTTTAAGGAGAGTCCGCCACTTTACCTGGGGGTGGTGTGTTTATCACAGTTGTGATTATTTTAGTACCAAGGAAGTGACATGTGTGGGCGTGGGATGTCCCTTGTGTCCCCGACATTAGATGTGGAGGTCTAATGTTCCGAAGGTGAATCGGTCGAGGGTTAAGTTTAGAACTCAGTAATAAAATACAAATTGTGTGTTAAGCTACCCTGGGAACCTAATTTGACCTCGGAGATTATACTCGTTTGGTGTATCAGCGGGCAATGATAATTAAAAAGAGGAACTTAAAGTTGTGTGCATTTAATAGAGCATGCATATGGAAAATGGAACTTAAATGAAAGATAATAAGAGGATTCATGCATTACACATAAGTCATGCATTTTTCTGTTATGCATTAGATCATACATATGTTATCTGTTCTCTTAATTGTTATATGTTTTGTGGATGCGTGATGTTTAATTTCTAATGCATGTTAAATGTTTTGTTCTACTTGAATTGTAATTCAGGGTATTGATTAATGTTCTTTCGTGCCTAATAGATGCACCATGTTGTATGAATGCTTACCTAAATTATGAAATTATCATAATTGCATACCTTTGAATTGTTATATGAATTCGTATATGTGGTTATGAGATATTTCAATGTTGTTGTTGATGTTACCTACTAGTTAGTTTCTCATAAATTGCTGACTGTCGTAGCATAAATCTTTACTTGTTTCTGTATATGCTGAAAATCATACCCGACACTCACATCACATACTTGACACATGATATACCTGCAAGAAAAAATACAGTAATTCCTACTTAGACAGTTGTAGTCTAATTCCTATAATTTTTTCATTTTTCAGGTAATGAATAAAGTATATGAGCGACTGCAGGATGAGGCTTCGATCAAGATTTTGGATTTATTGTTCCAAGGATAGTGTAAGAAACTCTGATGTTATTATTCATTAATAATGAAATAAATGTTTTGGTTTGCTTACCCTGTAATGTTCTGGAATGTTTAACCTTATGGTAGTACTTGTTTTCGTTGTTCAAAAAGAAAAAAAAATCTTCAAAAATTTGGGTTAAGATTTCGAGGCGTTATAGAAGGGCTCATGTATCGGGTCCTAACTAGTATGCCCTTGACCTTCTCTGCGGCAGTTGTTGCTGCCACCCTCCTAAGTGAAGCCTGAGAGCGCTCTAAGAGTACTCAGAGCAAGAAGCCACTCGCTGCGGGTGGTGAGCCGAAAACACCATCTGGCGGCCTAGGCAAACGGTCGTTCTTTCCCATAAAGATCGAAGGAGGAAAGAAACAGTTTCCTCCTTCGGAGAGCCAGCGGCCTTAGGGCAACCCTGCAGGCAGGCAGCAGGCTGGCAATGTATGCCCCAGATGCCGACGATCTCACTATGGGCAGGCGTGCCCGCTCGAGACAGTCGGATGCCTGTATTGTGGCAAGATGGGTCACTACCTCCGCGATTGTCGCAAAAAGGCGGTTGATGACCTCAGGCAGAACAACGGAGCACCTCTGCTCCCTCGACCACAGCAGCAGCAGCATCAATCGCCGCAACCGCAGTCGAGCGGTCAGAGAAAGGCGTCGGGACGCGTCTACACCACCACGGTCGAGCAGTTGACCAACGACGACATAGTGCAAGGTGCCCTTTTTTGTCACTAACCAAGCGGCCTTTGTATTTTTTTATTGTGGTGCCACACACTCTTTTATTTCGGTAAATTTTGTTGAATTTTTGCATATACCTGTAAAACCCTTGCATAATACCCTTGAAGTATATAACCCGATTGAGAAAAACACCATTTGTGCAGCCTACGTACCAGAGTTGGACGTAGTCTTGGCAAATCGGCATTTACCGGCTTGTGCTATCCTTTAGTTATGACAAAATTTGACGTCATCCTAGGCATGGATTGATTGCACAAGTATCATGCCAAGATCTTCTGCCAAGATAACAAGAGTGTCTTATCTCCACCAAGAATGCCCAAGGTAGAATTCAAGATCGTGAAACCCATTCGAGCGAGCAAGTTGATTTCGTCGCTAAAGGCGCAAAATTACCTGAAGAAGGGATGCAGTGCCTTCTTGGTCAGTGTCATCCAGTCCGAGCCGACGCGAGTCCTGATTGGAGACTTAGAGGTGGTTCGAGATTTTCTAGACGTCTTCCCGGAAGAACTGTCAGGACTTCCTCCGCCTCGTGAGGTGCAGTTCAGCATCGAATTGTTGTCGGGTACTGCGCCAATTTTAAAGGCTCCATATCAGATGGCGCCAGCAGAGCTCGAAGAGCTCAAAAGCAGTTGCAGGAGTTGATGGTGTTAAAACATATGTAATAATACCATAATACCCGATAGGGGTATTATGGTCATTTCACAAAGTACCCCATAGGGGTACTTATTTTGTTTCTCGTATTTCACTATTTTTTATTTTTATTTTTATTTTTATTTTTGTATTTTTTGGATACCGAAAAGGGGCCCCACAATGGAGTCGTTGGGGCCCCCAACGGTCACATATGTGACCGTTGGGGGCTCCCAACGACTCTATTGGGAGCCCCTTTGGTCTCCTCTTCTTATAAATAGGGGGAACCCCCCATGTATGTTGTATTGCTCTTGAGAGCTCCTCTTCAATAATAGTGATATTATTTTTCATGTGTGTAGCCTTTTTATAAGGCCCTTTGTATATCCCTTAGTGGATTTTCTCTCTTGTGCTTGTTGCATTTGTCCGTGTGGGACATAGTGAATGCTTTAGCATTCTTGGTTTCTTCCGCTTATTTCATTACATGGTATCAAAGCCATAAGATCTTCTAAAGGTAAAATCTTGTCTCTCTCTACTTCCTTTCTTTCTCACATCTTCCTTGTGTAGCAATGGAAGTCAAGATCGATCTATCATTCAAACTCAATGGAAAAAATTACATGATGTGGGCATCCGCAATGGAGAATAATCTCAAAGGCAAGAAGCTTTGGGGTTATGTAATGGGAACCGTTCCGGAACCCCAACTTAAGCTCACAAAGATGGAAGGAGATCAAGAGAAAGCACTTGAAGGCGATGCTCGTCTCAAGGCCATTGAAGATTATAATCATCAAATGGAAGATTGGGAGAGCAACCATGCAAAAATCCTTGCATGGTTTATGAATAATGTCGAACTTAAGGTATGTGCAAATATTGCAAAATTCCGCCGGGCAAATGAAGCTTGGTTTTTTATGAAGGGTATGTTTACCCAAAAGGATCTTGCAAGAGCTTATTTCTTGCAAGAAAAAGTAAGAACCACAAAACAAGGCGACATGAGCATACAAGATTACTATAGTGCTCTAAATCCTTTGTGGGATGAATTGGCTCTTTTAGAGCCTAAATGGGTATCTATGGAGGATGTGGTTCTAAGACAAAAACAAATGGAACAAGATAGATTGTTTCAATTTTTATTTGGGCTTCGTCCCGAATTTGAACAAGTAAGATCCTCACTTCTCCATAGATCCACGTTTCCTCCCTTAGAAGAAGCTATTGCCGAGATTACTCAAGAAGAGACTAGGCATAGCATGGGTAAAAGCATAGAGGAAGTTCTTGCCGTATCTAAACCCGGCAATCATGTTAAAACATACAAACCACCTCATTTTGGTAAGCAAGGGAGTGGTGGAAGAAAAATGATTATATGTCACCATTGTTATGAGCCGGGACATATTAAACCCGTTTGCCCAAAGCTAAATGGGGCATTCAAGCCAAAGGTGGCTTCCGTTGAAGAATCCACCACCAAAGAAGATGACGGCAAGAACGGGGATCTCAAAGACACTCTTGGACAAATCTCCTTGGCTCTTCAACAAATCTTAAAGGTCACTTCTTCCACCTCCGGTGCCGTCATTGCCTCATCATCACCTCCCGGTACGTACTCTTGGATTTTAGATTCCGGAGCTTCTTTTCACATGACCCCTCATGAAAATGCATTAACCAATGTGCACACCAATTCAAAAATGTCTTGTGTCTCTACGGCCGATGGAACTTTTCTCAAAATAAATGGTGTTGGAACTCTTGATTCTAAAAATGTTCAAAATTTCCTTGTTCCAAAAGTTAGAATAGTTCCAAAATTAAATCTTAACCTCTTTTCCGTTTCTCAAATAGCCGACCATGGATGTGAAATATCTTTCTCATCCCAAGGGTGCTTTGTGCAGGATCTCCGGTCCGGGAAGCGGATTGGGCAAGGCCATAGGAAGGGAGACCTTTATTTTATGGATAATTTAATGCTTCCAAATACCTCATTTTGTACTTATGTCCAAGACAAAAATATTGAAACTTGGCATAAAAGGCTTGGACATCCAAGTTACTCTAAAATGTATCTTTTTCCTTTTGGACACAAGTTTTGTAAAGAAAAAGATATCAATTGCAAAGATTGCATTTTTGGCAAAATGAAGTCTACTCCTTTTCCTATTAGATCCTTTGTGACAACAAGACCTTTTGAATTGGTGCATTCCGATGTTTGGGGGCCATCTCCGGTTCTATCTAAAGGTGGTTATTCATATTATGTTACTTTTATTGATGATTATACTAGATATGTATGGATTTATTTTCTTAACTTTAAATCGGAAGTTTTTAACTTCTTTAAAGAATTCCATGCAAAAATTCAAAATCAATTTCAAAGTCAAATATCCATTCTTAGATCCGATTCGGGTGGAGAATACTTATCAAATGATTTTCAAGCATATCTAAAACAACATGGCATTTGTCATCAAAAATCTTGCCCAAGAACTCCTCAACAAAACGGTCTAGCGGAAAGAAAACATAGGCATATTTTGGAAACCACTAGATCCTTACTCATTTCTAAAAATATTCCTAAAAATTTTTGGGCCGAAGCCGTGTTAACCTCCACCTATTTAATCAATAGGATGCCATCTTCAAAATTGAATAATATCTCTCCTTATGAAAAACTTTTTAATATGACACCCGACTACAATCGTCTTCGGATTTTTGGGTGTAAATGCTTTGTTCTTTTACATAAAAGAGATAAATTGTCACCTAAAGCAATAGAATGTGTATTTTTAGGATATGGTGAAAATCAAAAAGGCTATAGATGCTTTGATCATAAAACAATAAGTTATTTGTCTCCAAAGATGTAACCTTTTTAGAAGATGAAAATGGATTTGACATATTGGAAAAATCAAATGAAATTGATTATATGTTTATCAATGATCTTTTAGAAGATTCAAATGATGACTCTTTGAGTCATCCGGAAATTTTAGAAAATACTCATGATTCTCATGATGATGATGTATCACCAACTAATGGTGACAATCTCCAAGTATACACTCGGCGTGAGGAAGCCCAACCTATTAGTGCTTTAGAAAAATTCTTGCGGCTTAATGAACCCCTAGAAGAAACCTCCCTTAGGCGTTCTTCTAGAGAATCAATTCCACCTAATAGGTTTGTCTCATATGAAACTCTTTCACCTGAATATAGAGCTTGTCTAATAGCCTTGCATTCTTACTATGAACCCTCCCATTATAATCAAGCAAAAAGTATACCTCATTGGGTTGAAGCAATGAAAGTTGAACTAGATGCTTTAAATAAAGCTAAAACTTGGGAAATAGTTCACCTTCCTCCAAATAAGAAAGCTATAGGATGTCGATGGGTCTACAAAGTCAAAACAAAAAGTGATGGTTCCCTAGAGCGCTATAAAGCTAGATTAGTTGCTAAGGGATACTCACAAGAATATGGCATCGATTACGAGGAGACTTTTGCTCCCGTGGCTCGCATGACAAGCGTTAGAACTTTAATTGCGGTAGCATCATCTAAGAAATGGCCTATATTCCAATTAGATGTTAAAAATGCCTTTCTTAATGGTCAGTTGAATGAAGAAGTATATATGGATCCTCCGCCGGGAATCAGTGTTAACCAAGGTCAAACCCTTCGGTTATTAAAAGCCTTATATGGTCTTAAACAAGCCCCTAAGGCTTGGTATGATAGATTTAGTGCTATCATGTTACAATTGGGATTTCGCTCATGTTATACTGACACTGCTCTTTTTGTTAAAAATGCAGGTAATAGTATCATCATCCTTCTGCTTTATGTTGATGATATGATCATCACTGGCAATGATGAAAGCGGTATTCTTAAAGTTAAAAATATGTTAAAACATAATTTTGATATGTCTGATCTGGGTTTTCTCAGGTACTTTCTTGGCATAGAAGTTGCATACTCTCCTCGAGGGTATATACTGTCACAGATGAAGCTTGCTGCAGACATATGTTCCAAATCTGGGATTTCAGATGATAAAAAGGTGGAGACTCCCGAGGTTATCAATGCTAAACTACGACTGGAGGATGGAGTTCTGCTGGACGATCCTACGCCCTACAGGCAACTCATAGGCTCCCTCACCTATCTGACTATCACCAGGCCCGATATTGCTCATGTTGTGCACTCTGCAAGCCAATTTCAGCATGCTCCTACATCTGTGCATATGAGTCCTGTGCTCCGGATCATTCGATATATTAAAAATACTTTGACTAAAGGGCTATTCCTATCCTCAATCTCTTCCTTAGATTTACTAGCTTATACTGATGCTGACTAGGGAGGAAACCCAAATGATCGAATCTCAACTACTGGCTTTTGTGTATTCCTAGGAGATTCGCTAATTGCTTGGAGGTGCAAGAAACAGCAGAAAGTCTCATTGTCTTCTACTGAAGCAGAATACAGGGCTATGGCAACCACTACAATGGAGCTGGTGTGGCTTCGAAGTCTTCTTCAAGATATGGGAGTCGAAATTACCGGGGCTTCGAAGCTTTGTTGCGACAACAAAAGTGCTATCTACATTGCCAGCAACCACACTTTCCATGAGAGGACGAAACATATTGAAATGGATTGTCATTATGTACGTGATGAATATCTTCGTGGGACAGTAACACTGCCATATGTCACTTCAGAATATCAACTTGCTGTATTCTTCACCAAAGCCCTGCCTGCTCCTCGCTTCTTGTTCCTCCTTGGCAAACTTTCGGTCATTCCCCCGTAAAGTTTGAGGGGGGTGTTAAAACATATGTAATAATACCATAATACCCGATAGGGGTATTATGGTCATTTCACAAAGTACCCCATAGGGGTACTTATTTTGTTTCTCGTATTTCACTATTTTTTATTTTTATTTTTATTTTTATTTTTGTATTTTTTGGATACCGAAAAGGGGCCCCACAATGGAGTCGTTGGGGCCCCCAACGGTCACATATGTGACCGTTGGGGGCTCCCAATGACTCTATTGGGAGCCCCTTTGGTCTCCTCTTCTTATAAATAGGGGGAACCCCCCATGTATGTTGTATTGCTCTTGAGAGCTCCTCTTCAATAATAGTGATATTATTTTTCATGTGTGTAGCCTTTTTATAAGGCCCTTTGTATATCCCTTAGTGGATTTTCTCTCTTGTGCTTGTTGCATTTGTCCGTGTGGGACATAGTGAATGCTTTAGCATTCTTGGTTTCTTCCGCTTATTTCATTACAGATGGATCAGGGATTCATTGGCCTCAGTGTCTCGCCTTGGGGAGCGCTTGTTTTGTTCGTGAAAAAGGACGGATCATTGCAGTTGTGCATCGACTATCGGATACTCAATCAGGCAACAATAAAGAATAAGTACCCGTTGCCATGCATCGAGGATCTGTTCGACCAGTTACAGAGGGCCAAGATCTTTTCAAAGATCGACCTTAGATCTGGGTACCATCAGCTCAGAATTAAGGGAGATAATATCTCCAAGACGGCCTTCCGGACCAGATACGGGCATTACAAATTTATGGTCATGCCCTTCGGACTCACTAACGCTCGTGCAGTGTTCATAGATCTCATGAACAGGGTGTTCAAACCCTTCTTGGACACCTTCGTGATTGTGTTCATCGATGACATCCTGGTGTATTCAGACAGCTGAGAGCAACATCGTGAGCACTTAAAGAGTAATTCTCGAAATCTTGCGAAAAGAGCGTTTGTTCGCTAAGTACTCCAAGTGCGAGTTTTGGGTCGAGGAGATCATGTTTTTAGGACATGTCATCTCTAAGAAAGGTGTGTCTGTAAATCCAGCGAAGGTGGAAGTTGTACTAAGTTGGCAGCAACCGAGGAATGTGCGTGACATCAGGAGTTTTCTTGGATTAGCTGGATATTATCGAAGATTTATCCAGGACTTTTCTAAGATCTCTCTACCCATGACGAAAATCCTAAAGAAATAAGCTAAGTTCGTGTAGGACGGCAAGTGCGAGAGCAGTTTTTAGATGTTGAAGGAACGTCTTACGACTGCTCCTATTTTGGCATTACCATCGGGTCAAGACGGCTTCGTGATTTACACTCACGCTTTTGGGACAGGCTTGGGTTGTGTCCTAATACAGAACGATAGAGTGATAGACTATGCATCGCGCCAACTTAAAATTCATGAGAAGAATTATCTGACTCATAATTTGGAGTTAGCAGCGATGGTCTTCGCATTGAAGATATGGCGACACTATTTGTACGGGTGAGCGGTTTGAGGCTTTTACAAATCACAAGAGCCTAAAATACTTGTTCTCGCAGAAAGAGCTAAATATAAGGCAGCAGCGTTGGCTGGAATTCCTCAAGGATTACAACTTTACCCTGTCCTACCACCCAAGAAAGGCGAACGTCGTGGCCGACTCCCTAAGCCGCAAGTCTCCCAACGTTTTCATTAGCTTGTTATTTGTTGGGTGGAAGCTGATCGAGGATTTGGTATCGTGGGAACCGTTTGCGGTCACTCAAAATTCGATCAGTCTTTCCAGTATGGTAACTTAACCTGAGCTATTGTCCAAGATCTTTGTCAGACAGAAGATCAATGCGCAATACGAAAAGCTGAAGGCTCTAGCGTAGTGAGCCGATACCCCCTTCCATCTGAGTGAGAAAGGAAGTGTATGGCATAAGGATCGTCTCTAGGTGCCAGAAGATCCTATTTTGAGAGATGAGATTCTCGCAGAAGCCCACAAGTCTAAGTACACGATTCACCCTGGCAGCACGAAGATGTTCAAAGATTTGCAGCGCAGATATTGGTGAAGCGGAATGAAGCGAGACGTAGCCGAGTACGTTTCAAAGTGTTTGACTTGCCAACAGGTTAAGATCGAGCACCAACGACTAGGCGGAGTGATGCAGCAGATGGAGATTCCACAACGGAAGTAGGAGGACATCAGAATGGACTTCATCGTCGGTTTGTCGAGGACGTGGAGGAAACACGATGCGATTTGGGTGATCGTGAATCAACTCACTAAATCGCCGTATTTCCTCCCTATCCGCCTCAGTCAGTCACTGGACAGCTTGACAGACCTCTATGTCCGGGAGATTGTGAAATTGCACGGTGTTTCTGTGTCAATCATCTCCTATCGTGACCCGAGGTTTACCTCCAGGTTTTGGGGGCAGCTGTAGTTGGCCTTTGGCACAAAACTGAAATTCAGCACTGCCTTCCACCCTCAGACAGACGAACAATCTAAACGCACGATTCAGACTTTGGAGGACATGCTACGAGCTTGCATGATGGACTGGAAGGGAAAATTGAACTCTCATACTGGGTTGGCAGAGTTACGCATATAATAACAGTTATCATGCGAGTGTCGGAATGGCCCCGTACGAAGCCTTGTACGGGAAGCCTTGTCGATCACCTGTTTACTGGGACGAGGTTGGTGAACGGACGCAGGATTCACCAATAGTGCTACAACACTATACTCAGCAAGTGTAGATGATCAGGGAACGTTTGTGTTCTGCGCAAAGTCGACAGAAGTGTTACGCCGATCGTCGATGTAGAGAGCTCATGTTCTCATCGAGAGATATGGTTTTTGTTAAGGTATCTCCTATAAAGAGCGTTTTCTGGTTTGGGAAGAAGGGAAAGTTGAGTTCCCGATTCGTCGAACCATTTGAGATCCTGGATCGGTGAGGTGAGGTGCCTTACCGTGTTGCGTTGCCTTCTCAGTACGCTCAGATCCACAACGTCTTCCACGTATCCATGTTGAGAAGATACGTTCACGACCCATCGCACATCATTCACTACGATGATGTGGACATCCAAAAAGACTTGACGTTCGAGGAAAGACCTGTGGCAATTGTTGATCGTCGAGACCAAGTGCTCAGATCAAAAATGATTTCTCTTGTAAAAGTGCGTTGGCAACACCGTGAAATAAATGAATGTACATGAGAGCCTGAGTCAGATATCAGGGAAAAATACCCTGAGTTATTTTTTACCAATGAATGCAATAGAAATTTCATGGACGAAATTATTTTAAGGAGGGTAGGATGTAAAAAGTCAAAAAAAAAACTTGGATTCGGGTCAGATCCGGACCCAACCTGAGGCTACCGCCTCTCGTGCCTTTTAAAGACAGCGAGGCAGGAGAGGGGTTATGAAACCCCTTCCCCTCTGCTCTCTCGTCTCTCTCTCACCCTTTAGGCCCCGACTCTGTCCCTTTCGTTTCTACTCGCCGACGACCCACCACCACCAGCGACCTCCCGTTTGGCAGCCCTCAGGTGACCACCCTCACCTCTCCTGTCCCTCTTCGGTCAGGATCGGCACAGGCGACCCCCCTCCAGGTACGCGCCACTTCTTCTTCCCCTTTTCTTTTCCTTCTGCCACCTCCTCTTCCTCTTTTCTTTTCTTCTCCCTTCCGTCGACAAACAGGGGCAAAAGCCCCTTCCTGTCGGTCGTTTACGGCAAGGAAGGGTCGTGCAATAGGAGCTTTAGCCCTACCAGTTTGTCGACAGGTCGACAGGTCGGCAGGGGTAAAACCCTTGCAATCTGTGAGGAGGGTTCCGGCAAGGGGTTTTGGGGCCCCTGCCTGCCCTTTTGTCTTCACCAGGGAGGGTCGAGACCCCTCCCTGTCTCCTTTTCATAGAGAGGGTCAAGCCCCTCCCTGTTCCCCTATTTAGGTGCGCAGGGGAGGGTCCAACCCTCCCTACCGCTGTTTATCGCAGGGAGGGGCTCGAGCCCTCCCTGCCTTCGATCTTCGCAAGGGAGGGCTCGACCCTCCCTGCCTTTGTTGTACGCAGGAGGGGTCGAGCTCCCTCCTTACTCCCTCTGATTTCAGGGAGGGGTCGAGCCCCCTCCCTGTGCTCCCTGCGGCCACGGGAGGGGGTCCCTGTACCATCTTTAGCAGGGGAGGGTGTTAAAATACATGTACTCGCTCACACATGTTAAAATTGTAATCTCATAGCTAATCTCATATGTAATATACCACTATCATAAGTAATCTTCTTTGTTTAGTTTAGTTTATCTTTTTAGTTTAGTTAGCTTTTCTTTTTTTCAGTTTTGGACATGTAATAGGCTTTATGCCTTTTTGACTAAGTCAAAAAGCATAAAGCATCATTTCTTACTTTTTGGACATATAATAGGCTTTATGCCTTTTTTGACTTAGTCAAAAAGAATAAAGCACTAAGAGAGTCGTTGGACTCCCAACAGCTCTAAATAGAGCCGTTGGGAGCCCAACGACTCCCTCTCCCTCTTCTTTATTACTTGTATAAATGTGGGGTCTCACCTCATTTTAATTGTGTCTTTTTGTGTGGGTTATATCCCACTTGAATAAAATTATATTTGCATTCTTTCTTGGGTGGTGTTTTTATGAATCTTATTGATTCTTGTGAGTGAGTTTTGCTTATGAACCTTTATGGTTCTTGTGGAAGATCTTTTGTGAGAATCATTTGAGGATTCGAATTGTGGGTTGCATCTTCTTACATGGTATCAGAGCAACGGAATTTTTTAGATTTTAAAAAGCTTCTGACTCGATTTCCATGCTTCATTTGCAAAGGTGTGTTATCACCTTGTTCTTGCAAGGAGTGTTTCCTTACTTGGCTAGGTGTGTTTCATCACTTGCCAAAATGGTGTTTTATCACGTCTCTATCAGCTAGAAGAGGATTTGGTTGGAAAGGACTTGAGCAACATCGTTGTATTGTATTCTCTCTCTTCTCCTTAGAGTTACTTGGCATGTATTTTTACATTTTTCAAGTATTTAGTCCATGCATTATGCATGAGAAAAACACTTCTTGTTTTTTATCATTGTATATATATATATATATATATATATATATATATATTGTATGATTAAAATAAAAAACAAAATGTATGTTTTTTGAAATTTTTAGTATTTTAATCATTGATGAACTTGTTTTAAGAAAACAAAATATATGTATCATGTTTGAATCTAGAAGCTTTTTCGAAAATAACTCTAATATATATATAATCATGAACTATTAATTCTAGATGGTTTGTCAATCATATTCTTATCTTAAAATAAATTGATAATGATGTCTTATTTCACAAAATATATTCTTGTTTGAACTTGCATTTCACATATATATATAAAATCGTCAATTACAATTTGTATTTCATCTTTGATAGACATGCGTGTTCATGCTTAAACTCCTTGACTCATTACATGCTTAAACTTGCATATATACTTAAACTTGATTGGAAGCATGTCTTTTGTACGAGACATGTGGCTTCAATTTTTGCATGAGTGCTTTTGATCTCTCTATGAGAATGTATGCATTTGGTCTCTCATATGGTTTCTTTTATCTATTCATATTCTTCGGTTAAACTCTCTTGTGGTATCTTTTGTAATGAGTATTTTTTATATTTCATTACAATTGATAACTTTAAGATGTTTTTTCATAATACAAAACTAATTCTTAGATTGATATTTTTTTAGAATGATCCTAGATTTTTGTTCATCTCTAGCTTGATTTTGGATATCTTGAATATATTTTATAGTGTTAACTCAATTTTCTCTAAAAATGTGTCATAATCACACAAAATAGATTGCACTATGAATAAATAATTGGCATAATTTCATAGCCTCTATATAAATTGTTGGATTATCTTTCGAGTATTCATGATTAGTAATAATTGTGTTATAAGAGGTCCTTCTAAAAACTTCATATGCATTATTTGCTTAATATTTCTTGTTGTGTTTGTCTCATAATATACTTTTTTAACTTCATTTTGAAGAATTGATTATGTTAAGCATGATCCGTGTTTATGCAAAATTGTTGTCATAAGGCATTTTGTTGTGCATATGAGTGCACTTTATCTAAAATTGATTATCTACCATTATTGGATCTTTGATTTGACTTTTTCAAATCGGCTCTCTTTATAAAATCACCTATTTGAAAAATGATTTTCGTAAGTACTTAGTGACTTCTTATGGCATTTGTATTGTCCATCATAAACTTTATATAATGCATCAATTTTCTTGGCCTTATTATTATTACAGAAATATTTGTTGGGGTGAGTTATGTGCACCTCGTGTTGTCTTTTTAGATTGTCAACTTGTAGTTTGACTCTAAAAGACATGTTATGTGATCTCTGATTCTGAGTGTGTGGTATCACTCGTTTGTTCTTTGGCCATTAATTTTATTATGGATGCTCTTAATTATATATACCTGTGATGGATGTCTAACTTTTAAAACCATAGTGTTTCTAGATATATTGAAAATTTGATATTTTTTATAAGCCTTCTTGTCTCAATTGTCTCTCCTTTTATGCCCCTCATCTAAGTGTCATCATATGTAGACAATAATTGTTTGTACACACCTTTGTGTGTGTTTAGCCCATTGTTGGTTGTTTGCACTTGCTCTAGTAGCTGATACACTTGTTTTAAGTATCATTATATGTAGACAAGAAATGTTTAGTCACACCTTCGTGTGTGCTTTTTGCCCATTGGTGGCTTTGTACTCTTGTTTTAGTCACTGAACATATTTGATTTTTAGTGTCATTATATGTAGACAAGAGATGTCTATTCACACTTTCATGTGTGATTTTTAGCCCATGGTTGGCTTTTGTACTCTTGTCGTAGTCGCTGATACACTCATTTCAAGTATCATTATATGTAAACAAGAGGTGTTTATCCACACCTTCGTGTGTGTTTTTGGCCCTTTAGTGGCGTTATATTTATATTCTTATTCTAGTCGCTTATACACTTGATTTGTGGGTTTTGGAGGTCTAATGAGATGATTGCTTGTAATAGGTTGAATTATTATTGAGATTTGCAAAATTCCATATTTATGGGAATTCTTAACCTAGTCTTGATTTGCATGTATCATGTCATTTTATCATATGGGATTTCTTTCTAAATTTTAATCCTTACTACTTGTTTCTTCCTTGCATAGAAAAATATTTATCGATAAAAGTTCATATCATTGATATGCATATTTGGACATCACTTTTACATTTTGGAATTTATCCTATAGGGAATTTGGGTATTTTGCACATTAAGTGCTTGTGGTTCTTCGGCTTTCTAAGTGGGCTTTTGTATTTTCCAAATATTTCATTTTAAGATGTGTGAGTCATTATTAACTCATCTTTTATTGATAAAATTAATTATCTCTTCATTATTGATTTATGGGTATTGAACATGCTTTAACTATATAATGTGTGATCCTTTGTAAGCAATTTCTTGTGCCTAAGTGCACCTATCTTTCGTTAAGAATATAGAGAATTTATCAAATTGTGTTTAAGTTTGATTATCTTAAAGACATTTTCACATAGTGCACATTTTTTAAATGCTTAAACTTTTTTTTGGGGATAACTAAAGATTCATTTGTCTATTGTGATCTTCCATTTTGTATATCCTTTTATAGGATTTGTTTGAAATATCTCTAATAGACACTCGTTCGAGAGATTAGTATGGCTCCTAGAAGACCACTATTTCTTCTAAAAATATTTTTTTATGCATAAGTAATTATCTTGTCTTAATGGATCATGTTCTAAAAATAAGCTGATTGTGATTTAATCTCATCCTTGAGGGATGTGCCTCTTGTCTTTCTTAATATTTAATGATTCAAAAAGTTATTACTATTTAAACCATGATATTCTTGCTTTACAATATATTGCGGTTAAATTTTTTTGCAATTCTTGGGCTAGAATATTTATCTTGTGTACTTGGAGTCATCTTTTGGTTTGTTCTTTCTATACAGAATCATTAAGATGTGGTGCCTTAGATACATCATGGATTCAACCAATGAAGGTACTTGGGGATGATCACCAATAAAGATATTTTTGAAGACTTATATTTGAAAGAATTTGCTGAGATGTCATAAAGATGGAGATTTCCCTTAAAGACTTTTGAAGAATTTGATTTCTTCCCACGATTCTTTTTGTATTTCCAAACTTTTGGGATAAATTTCCCCGTAAAGTTTGAGGAGGGGTGTTAAAATACATTTACTCGTTCACACATGTTAAAATTGTAATCTCATAGCTAATCTCATATGTAATATACCACTATCATATGTAATCTTCTTTGTTTAGCTTAGTTTATCTTTTTAGTTTAGTTAGCTTTTCTTTTTTAGTTTAGTTAGCTTTTCTTTTTTTCAGTTTTGGACATGTAATAGGCTTTATGCCTTTTTGACTAAGTCAAAAAGCATAAAGCATCATTTCTTACTTTTTGGACATATAATAGGCTTTATGCCTTTCTTGACTTAGTCAAAAAGCATAAAGCACTAAGAGAGTCGTTGGACTCCCAACAGCTCTAAATAGAGTTGTTGTTGTTGGGAGCCCAACGACTCCCTCTCTCTCTTCTTTATTACTTCTATAAATGTGGGGTCTCACCCCCATTGTAATTGTATCTTTTTGTGTGGGTTATATCCCACTTGAATGAAATTATATTTGCATTCTTTCTTTGGTGGTGTTTTTATGAATCTTATTGATTCTTGTGAGTGAGCTTTGCTTATGAACCTTTATGGTTCTTGTGGAAGATCTTTTGTGAGAATCATTTGAGGATTTGAATTGTGGGTTGCATCTTCTTACAGAGGGGCCCAGCCTCTTCCCTACTCCTTGCTTCCTCTATTAGTCAGGGGAGGGGTCGAGCCCCCTCCTTGCGCCCTTTTATCTCTTTAGGCAGCCTCCGCTGTTTTTCGACAGGCAGGGGCAAGGACCCCTGCCTCCCTCTTCTCTAGCGTCAGGCAGAGGCTTTGCCCCCTACTTGTTTGTGTATTCATCAGGCAGGTGTAAACACCCCAGATTTTCACTCACCTTCCTGATATCTCCATCAATCATCACATTTCGGTTCTTCGAATATCACTGAAGGGCAAAATGGTCATTTTCTAAGTTTAGACCTTGTAGAAAGTCCAAAATTTCATTCCTAAGTCTCAAAATTTCTATATTTAGGCTCAGAAATACCTTCAAAACTGCAAACTTTCAAAATTTTACTCTTGACAAAAAACTAGAATTTCCCATTTCTGATTCAGAGTAGTATTTCTTGAAACATGTCTTTGCATAGCATTGCATGAGCATTTCATATCAGTTCATTGCACAGCATGTCACTTCGAGGTCCAGAACTCTCGATTTCAAAATTGTCAATCCAGATTTGAGTTTTAAACTTTTCAAAATTGATTTCAAAACCCTAGGTCTTCAAAATTACCAATTCTTCCCATTTTACCCCCAGGACTCCGAATTACAAAAGTTTTCTCAAGAAAACAATCTGGATAGTTTTGATATTGATTTTTTAAAATTTCGTCAGTTGGAAAGAAAAGGACACAATTTTAAAGATTTTATCTCAAAACTTTTTGCAAAAAGACTTTAAATCTCTTTACCAAAGTTCTGCATTTTCTTTATACATATTTTTGCCCTGAAAAACCATTTTTTGAAAACAGACCAAAATTTATTTCGTATTATGAAAATCCCAAAAAGAAGTTATTTCTTTTGTTTTTTTTATTTTTTTTTTTAAATAAATGGTGTGGGACACGCCTGGAACTAGCATCACACTCAGATTCTCAGGTATGTTTCTTATTTTCAAGCGGGGTCCACCTGGAGATGGTACTAATTTGTAAAATTCCTTTTTTTATACTATTTATCTTATAAAATAGTTAGTGGGCCCACACACATGTGGCGTCCCACTTGAAAATAAGAAATTTGCCAAACAAAATAAAACTTTATTTTCAAAAGGATTTTTTTAAAAAATAAGCTGGCTGAGGTGGCATTTCCCTAAAACCTCCCATTTATTTCATTTCACTATTCATTTTTTTATTTTATTATTATGAGCAGCCTTAGATGGCGCCACAGCCCAGCTTTCCTAAAAAAAAAAATTTACCTAAACTTTAGGTAAACGCACCAAAATTTTTTGAAAGTGATAAGGTTCGTCCTTTTGGAAAAGGACGGATTTTCAAAACCAAATAAATTTTCAATTTCAAAATTTTCAAAAAAAAAAAACAATAACGGACCCGCATAAGGAAAGCTGCGATTTTTGGAAAAGGGGCTCAAAATCTTTAAAAAGGGGTTAGATGGAAAGAAAGGAAGACCGATTGATTTCTGAAATTTTCTATTCTTATTGCAGGAGCTCCTCTGCTGTGGAGCCTGGCCCCTCGGGATTTTGTCTCTGCCGTCCAGATTGAAGAGCTCTACTAGTAGAAGAAGATCAACACCTCCACCGAAGCTCCTCTCTGCTGTGAGGTACCCTCTGTTGAGAAACTTTGTTTTGATGTCACATAATATGATACACTGTCGTATTTGATTTTATATAATATGATAATATGTCCTCTTGAAAAATGTTATATTATGACTGAATATGTTTTGCCATACATCTAACGAGTATTTGATGCAAGGATATCTCACCCAAAAAGGATGGAGACTTCCTGTTCAAGTACAACTTTAGTGCAATCATACTCCTTGAAGAAAAAGCTTGATGAGCCATGCATTTCTAAAGTTCAACTGAAGATATCGGCTACCTCAAGATGTAGATTTTTTTTTTCTTCTTTAGAGTCATATGTAACAGAACCTTCAGGAACATGCATATTGCATATTACATACTCATGCATATATACTATATCATAAAAGTATACGATAGTTTCAAAAAGCTCTTTTTTTGAAAACTAATAATTGTACCTTCTTACAACCCTTTATGAAAAAGATATTTTGTCATGTAATAATTGTACCTTACACTATATACAAGACAACATGAAAAAGAAATGTAGGAAAAAGACAAAAACATAAAATCGGCTACACAAAGAAAAACCAATATAATATATTTTTGAAAAGACTCTAGTTACCTTCTTTAAAGAAATGTTTTTAATATAAGAAAAAGACAAAAACATAAAATCGGCTACACAAAGAAAAACCAATATAATATATTTTTGAAAAGACTCTAGTTACCTTCTTTAAAGAAATGTTTTTAATATAAGAAGAAGACAAAAATATAAAATCGGCTACACAAAGAAATACAAATATAATATGTTTTTGAAAGGACTCTAGTTACCTTTTTACAAAACCATAGAATGTCCACTTACTTGAAGTCATCATTCTCTTTATACAAAGCATTAAATACCTCTTGTAACAAATCCTTGTTAATATCCTTCTCAAAGAATGTCGACTTTCTTTTAGTCCTCATTCTCTCTGAAGACTTTGAAAAACACAACATAAAGAAAACACTTGACATGACTATGTACAAATAAATATCTCAAAGCACTCATTGTACTTACACTCATTTAAAGTATAGAATAAAGACAAAACTACAATCCAACGTTCAATGTACTATTGTAAGAAATAGACTTTTTACATAAAATGTGTATTACCTAAAATATTACAACGACTAGTGTACCATACATTTTACTTTTATGGAAAAAGGCATTCTCGAATTTCTCTAAAAGATGTTTTTGAAATGATTTAACATTTCACATTTCAAAAAGGCTACGATTTCAAAATGTAACGACTACTTTTTTAAATCTATATAAACACACTCAAATAAACTATTCGACAAGTGGGAATGGAATAGACGTGTGAGCTTACAACGAGAAAAATCCCTATTCGATATTTGAAAAAGAGAGCCTTGGAAAAAAAAGAGAAAAAGAAAAGAAAGAAAAGAGAAAAAGTCAAGTCCAGCTCTTTGACAAAGAGCCTCCTCTGAGTGACAAACAGAACATTCTGAGAATCCTTCATTCGTGCATTCATATCATTCTGAAGGTTCTATAGGAAGTATTGTAACTTTCTGTTATTCACTGTATTCCTTCTTTGTTGAAAGAAGTAGACCTCTGTGAAAGAGGGTGTTGCCCTTCTCTGTTGAGAGAAGAAGACCTCTGTGAAAGAGGGTGTTGCCCTTCTCTGTTGAGAGAAGAAGACCTCTGTGAAAGAGGGTGTTGTCCTTCTCTGTTGAGAGAAGAAGACCTCTGAGGAAGAGGGTGTTGTACTATTTATCCGGTGACTCGGATGTTATAGTGGAAAGCTCAAGTGGTTTGCTTGGGGACTGGATGTAGGTCTGGGTACTGACCGAACCAGTATAAATTATGTGTTTTATGTGTTGTGCCTTATTGCCTGATTATTTTATTTTATCGATCTTTATCATATTTCACTATTCACCCCCCCTCTAGTGGAATTTCACCCTCTGCTGGGCGGTGGAGTCTTGCCCCTGGAGGATTCCTTCTCCTCCATCCAATGTGAAAAGCCTCCAGCCCTTCAACGCTTAGTGGGCTGTGTGATAGTTCATTTGGTGCAGGAGATCCAGCCAGCGTTTTTCCCCATTTCCTTCCGCCCAATAGAAGAGGATCGACCTCTTTATCGTTGGTTGTAGATCGAGTGGTACAGGGGATCTACAAGGTAACGTATGGCTGTGTTTTATCCTCATTTCGTTATGTTTTATTAAATAAAACTCTGTTGCAAATCTGATTAACTGGAGTTGATATAAGATGAAGGATAATGTAAGGTTCGTTTTCAGCATGAGAGGCAATTCCTCTACATGTTTCCTGTGATTTGGTCCTCAATGATGATTACTCTATACACGATGGTCTAGGGTTTTCGTTTGAGTAACTAATAGGTTTCAAGAGGTTGATATCTGGTCGATCTTCATTCTATATGCATCTGAAGAGTTTTGATTAGCAATATGTTTTGAAGGGCATTTGTCAACCTCTATAGCTAATAACCTTGATTGGTTATGAAAATCTGAGTTGTAACATTACAGTAACTTAGCTTGTTGTCATTTTTTTTTTATATACTTGCTTTATTACCTGTTATCTAAATTCACTTACATTAGCGTCTTATGCCTGCCCCTTTGCACATACTTCCTGTTATTTAGCTTGTTTTCTACTATGTTACCCAAGATCTGTAAATATGAAGATTCTATGGTGTTGTTCATTGTATAGATATGTTCATGGTTATCTTAAAGGGTATCATTTAAAACAGAATCGGTTATATGGACTCATCCATCTCAAAAAAAAAAATTCTTTTATTCATTGTCCTGTCTACATTACTAACCTTTTATCTGTTTGTAGGGCTACTGTGCCTTTATTTGTCACTACTCCCCTTTGTGCATCCAGATTTATGTCAATATTGGTTGTTATGAAACCTTCATCTCAATGATGAAACGTTAGCTACTAAACAGGAAAATCCGTTTCCATTCACTATTCCTGATTTTATCAGATAGTTTTTTTTTTATGTCATGAGCACTAAATTGTTGAAAATCAACTATTTAGCTGGGTTCAATGGAGTTTTGTATGTTATCTGTATGTGTAGCTCATAATAAAGGAAAGCAATCAGTTTTGCAGGAAATAAGTAGTGGACAACTGCACATTTGAGTGATGTCCATCAGTCGTTTAAGTGTCTACAGCAGTCAATGGTCTCGTTGTTGTATATCTCCCATACGTCAGCATGTTTACATTGGATAAAATCATAGGGCTGAAGACGTCAGCCATTGTCTGGATAGAACAAAAAAAAATTGTGATTGATATGAAATTCTTTGTTTTCTTTTCTTTTCTTTTTGCAAGATCACACTACTGTTTTATATTAACTCTTTGCTACAGCCATTCCTATTAATATGTGTATTTGCTGAATTATATACTGTCATAGCTATGTATCTTCAGCATAAAATTTCTGTAGGTTAGGACAAATCAGTTTTGCACAATCATTGGTCGCACCTCTACCCACTTGCTATCCCCAAAGTAGTCTCTCATTGTTGTACCTGTCATGGTCAATTCCCTGCAACTTTATAGCATTTGTGTATGTCTATAGCCTTTCATTTACTGCACATCTGCGTTGATTTCCTTGTGCCTTCCATAGCAACTAATGCCTTTATTTTTTCATATCACCAACCGTATCCCATACTCATTTTACTTTCAGCATTTTATGTCATTGTGCACACTCACTATAGCACGTTTGATTCTGCAAAATTACATTTCCCTCAACTCTGCATTCACACTTAGGTCTTCTTTTCACCTTTTCTTTACATTAACACATTGTCCCATCTGCATTTATTATCTGTCATTTTCTACACTTTGTTCCCAATTTCAGTGTTTGTCTATCATCATATACATAGTCCACTGTTGTATCACCTTGGTTATGCCTTTACACCAACATTTTGTCTCATACTATCAGCTATCTTTATATATAGGTCATCCGTGGCATGTCCATAGTGAATGTTCATCAGCATGTCATTTCAACTTGCATTTCCCTGATTACATATGAGAATTCAAGTATTATGTATATTCTCCCCTTACAAGCATATATATCTATGTATGTAAATATCTATATATATATATACCTATATATATATGGACCTCTTCATCTACACTTATTTTCATATATGAGCATTTATGTAGATATTTTCTCCTGTGAATACATCTCCATTATCCCATTTCATTTAGCATCAATTTAAGCATTTAGAGATATATGTATATATTTCTCATTTAAGTTTAAGCAGGGTATTTAGATATTATCATAGGCATTTCAGTCATGTTTTAACCATTGCATTGTATATTCCAGTGTAATCCAAGTGTAATTACTTAGGCATTGTCATTGATGTGAAATTTTCAAATCTCTCTTTGGTATGCCGTATTTCTTGTACTAATTCTTCTTTGCAGGGAATATTTGGAAGATGATGATTCCTTGGTTCTATACATTTTTTTTATATTTATGTCAGCAATGTAACAATCAAATGTAAACTTTGGAATAATATTTATTTTTCTGCTTAGATTAAGATGTATTTCATATAGTTTGAATTCCTACAATATCCTGATTATGTGGTTCATACATTTTATTTCAAAATCACTGTGGATGAACACGAATGGCACGTGCACCAACTCTTAGAGAGTTGATGAACTTGGTGGAGTCCATATTTACAGCCCTAGTCGGAATATGGACGAGACCTAGATTTAGCATCTTTCTACTAGTCACACAGAGCCTACACTCTTAGGCTATCTTCAAAATTGCACATCATATTTCCAATTTTGCAAAATATTGTGAATTAAATCAATTAAACTCTAAACATGTTCATGGCCACAGTCAGAATATGTGAAGGATTTACTTTGACTTAATACACATTTTTCCGACAAATTTCTCAGAAAATCTTTCCAGATGTTATTTTCAAAGTGCATTCATCCATTCAAATCATCTGCATCGGGGTATCATCTACTTTTCTCATGATTTTCTCAAGAAAATTTCATTCCCTAGAAAACGATTCCTCAAGAAACTCTAAAAATTTTCAAAGTTAGATTTTTCAAATCAAGTTTCCCATGATTTTCCCTGGAAAATGTTATTTTCTTGAGATTCATTTTTTAAAAGGAATTTCTCATCTTTCTCAAGAATCAAAATCAATTTTTAAATATTTCAAGGTCAATATTCTCAGGATTTCAGTTTCCCGAGTTTTGATGTTCCTTCTCAAAAGAGTTTTCCAATAAAATTTCAATCATTTTCTAAAGAAGATTTTCAAAATCAGAGTTTTCCTGACAAACATTTTCCTTTTCAAATGTTCATCTTTTCTCAAGAATTCTCTCCATTTTCTCAGGATTTTCTCATATCATCATAAACTTTCTGGTGATTTCCAAATCCTTTCATCTGAGTTTCCTGAGAGATTGATTTTCATCTTTTGACTGAGAAAGACTTTTCCAACTCCCAAATGTTTTCCAAGCATATATCATGTTTTCCGACTTGCATTTTAGCACATACCTGAATTCTTTGTGCATTTAGGGTAGAACACAATTTTGATGATTCAACTAAGTCAAAGCACACTTTTGGTCCTTGGTTCGATTACCCCTGTTAAAGGCAGCAGGAACGGTCGAACCTCGTACCGACAAGTCGAGCCCCATCTCATGGATTTTCCCGCTATTTCAAAAACGGAGGCGAGTATTTCAAAACAATTTCCAAAATCCGGTCAAGTTTGACTCGCGAAAGCATTTTCCTCTCTCTCTCTCCCACGGAGAAGGGAAGACGGAAAAATTTTGCGATGAAAGGTTCCATCATGGTCTCTTCTTTCGAAGATTTCATCTATTTTCCGCCCAATCAGGATAAGGGTACAAACCTGAGCCTCCTTTGATGAGGTATTCCATTTTCCGCCCTATCAGAATAAGGGTACAAACCTGAGCCTCCTTTGAAGAGGTATTCTATTTTCCGCCCAATCAGGATAAGGGTACAAACCTGAGTCTCCTTTGATGAGATATTCCGTTTTCCGTCCGATCAGGATAAGAGTATAAACCTGAGCCTCATTTTGATGAGGTATTCCATTCACTCAATCAGGATAAGGGTACAAACCTGAGCCTCCTTTGAAGAGGTATTTCATTTTCCGCCCGATCAGGATAAGGGTATAAACCTGAGCCTCCTTTGATGAGGTATTCCATTTTCCGCCCAATCAGGATAAGGGTACAAACCTGAGCCTCCTTTGATGAGGTATTCCATTTTCCGCCCGATCAGGATAAGGGTATAAACCTGAACCTCATTTTGATGAGGTATTCCATCCGCCCAATCAGGATAAGGGTACAAACCTGAGCCTCCTTTGAAAAGGTATTCCATTTACCGCCCGATCAGGATAAGGGTATAAACCTGAGCCTCATTTGATGAGGTATTCCATTTTCCGCCCAATCAGGATAAGGGTACAAACCTGAGCCTCCTTTGAAGAGGTATTTCATTTTCCGCCCAATCAGGATAAGGGTACAAACCTGAGCCTCCTTTGATGAGGTATTCCATTTTCTGCCCGATCAGGATAAGGGTACAAACCTGAGCCTCCTTTGATGAGGTATTTCATTTTCCGCCCGATCAGGTTAAGGGTACAAACCTGAGTCTCATTTCAATGAGATATTTCATTCCCCGATAAGAATAAGGGTACAAACCTGAGCCTCATTCAAAGAGGTATTCCATTTTTCGCCCAATCAAGATAAGGGTACAAACCTAAGCCTCATTTGATGAGGTATTCCATTTTCCAACCGATCAGGTTAAGGGTACAAACCTGAGTCTCATTTCAATGAGATATTTCATTCCCCAAGTAGGTTAAGAGTCAAACCTGAGCCTCTCCCCATGCGGAGCATTTTCTATCCCATCCAGGTTCAGGGCAAAAACCTGAACTTCACTGCCGCAGAGCGAATCTTTTCTCTTCATTCTACATTTCATATCTACCAATCTTTATCGGGCTAATATCTCTATACCCAGTCAGATCCTTCCAACTGGGACATTTTATATATAGCCCAAATTTGGTGTGTTTTTATTTGCCATTAAGCTCGGCCACAAGCTGGCTTAGTAGCAAAGAGGGTATCTGTAAACACCCCAAATTTTCACTCACCTTCCTGACATCTCCATTATCCCATTTCATTTAGCATAAATTTAAGCATTTAGAGATATATGTATATATTTCTCATTTAAGTTTAAGCAGGGTATTCAGATATTATCATAGGCATTTCAGTCATGTTTTAACCATTGCATTGTATATTCCAGTGTAATCCAAGTGTAATTACTTAGGCATTGTCATTGATGTGAAATTTTCAAATCTCTCTTCGGTATGCCGTATTTCTCGTACTAATTCTTCTTTGCAGGGAATATCTGAAAGATGCCGATTCCTTGGTTCTATACAGTTTTGTTTTTTATCTTTATGTCAGCAATGTAACAATCAAATGTAAACTTTGGAATAATATTTATTTTTCTGCTTAGATTAAGATGTATTTCATATAGTTTGAATTCCTACAATATCCTGATTATGTGGTTCATACATTTTATTTCAAAATCACTGTGGATGAACACGAATGGCACGTGCACCAACTCTTAGAGAGTTGATGAACTTGGTGGAGTCCATATTTACGGCCCTAGTCGGAATATGGACGAGACCTAGATTCAGCATCTTTCTACTAGTCACACAGAGCCTACACTCTTAGGCTATCTTCAAAATTGCACATCATATTTCCAATTTTGCAAAATATTGTGAATTAAATCAATTAAACTCTGAACATGTTTATGGCCACAGTCAGAATATGTGAAGGATTTACTTTGACTTAATACACATTTTTCCAACAAATTTCTCAGAAAATCTTTCCAGATGTTATTTTCAAAGTGCATTCATCCATTCAAATCATCTGCATCAGGGTATCATCTACTTTTCTCATGATTTTCTCAAGAAAATTTCATTCCCTGGAAATCGATTCCTCAAGAAACTCTAAAAAATTTCAAAGTTAGATTTTTCAAATCAAGTTTCCCATGATTTTCCCTGGAAAATGTTATTTTCTTGAGATTCATTTTTTAAAAAGAATTTCTCATCTTTCTCAAGAATCAAAATCAATTTTTAAATATTTCAAGGTCAATATTCTCAGGATTTTAGTTTCCCGAGTTTTGATGTTCCTTCTCAAAAGAGTTTTCCAATAAAATTTCAATCATTTTCCAAAGAAGATTTTCAAAATCAGAGTTTTCCTGACAAACATTTTCCTTTTCAAATGTTCATCTTTTCTCAAGAATTCTCTCCATTTTCTCAGGATTTTCTCATATCATCATAAACTTTCTGGTGATTTCCAAATCCTTTCATCTGAGTTTCCTGAGAGATTGATTTCCATCTTTTGACTGAGAAAGACTTTTCCAACTCCCAAATGTTTTTCAAGCATGCATCATGTTTTCCGACTCGCATTTTATAAAATCTCATTGCACATGCCTGAATTCTCTGTGCATTTAGGGTAGAACACAATTTTGATGATTCAACTAAGTCAAAGCACACTTTTGGTCCTTGGTTCGATTACCCCTATTAAAGGCGGCAGGAACGGTCGAACCTCGTACCGACAGGTCGAGCCCCATCCCATGGATTTTCCCGCTATTTCAAAAACGGAGGCGAGTATTTCAAAACAATTTCCCAAATTCGGTCAAGTTTGACTCGCGAAAGCATTTTCCTTTCTCTCCCGCAGGGAAGGGAAGACGAAAAAATTTTGCGACAATAACAGCAGGGGCTACCTGTTTGTGTATTCATCAAGCAGGGGCCAAGCCCCTGCCTCTTTGCATGTTTGTCAGGCAGGGGCGAACACCCCTTCGTTGTTGACAGGCAGGGGCGCAGCCCTGCCTGTCCTCGCTTTCTGAGGGCAGGGGTGCAACCCCCTGCCTCCTCGTAATTTGCTGACAGCAGGTCAGCAGGGGCTCGCAGCCCCTGCTCTTGCTTCTTGCGCTGATAGCAGGTGCACAAGGGCATGATGCCCCTGCCCCTGCCTCTTTACGTCAAGTCAGCGGCAGTGCCCCTGATCTTTTGTTTTTGGTGTTAGCTTGCTAAGACTGTCGCTTTTGCAGCTCGTACAACGGATCTCGCTCATGCTCCGTGACCCGAGTCGTCAATCGTTTATACTCGCAAGCGCCAGCAAGCTTACAACTCCCCAAGGTAGGAGAAGATTACATGGAAGACTTGGACAATTGAATTGAGTTTAATTAACTAAAAAGGATAATTAAATAAATATATATGCATATATATATATATATTTATACGAGTACGCATTTAACTCAATGAAGCGGTTTCGCGATCCTTGTCCTTTACTTTCTATCATGTCTTTACTTTGCCATCGCGCTTTGCGACCAGGCTCTTGCTTTTGCAAATGTTTTGTTACTGTCTTGTCATTGCAGATGACGCTCAGGTTTTCGCTCATTGCATACGCTTTAGAGGCATCCTCGTGGAGGATGCAAGAGGCATTTACCGCTCTCCCCTCTTGCGACAAGAGTTGAGTGGGGAGCTTAGTGATACATCCTCGTCTAAGGAGTGGGATCCTGGCTTTTCGAGCGAGCAATCCTGTAAAGTTGACTTGAGTGAACTTCTTAGCAGGGGTTCTGTTTAGAAACCCGTATCCCGTCTATCGAGGCTGGTATTGAGTCATGTGAGGCATGTAGATACTATGATAGCGGATGAGATTCTAGAAAATCGCATGTCAAATGTGGCACAAGCTGTTGGTTGTTTCAAAAGATAAATAATGTCAAAAGTAAAGTTTGAGAAACATTACATCTTTGTGAAACACTTCTGTTGATGCTTCTATTGAGGAGTTATACCCCTTTCATCCTAGAGTACTTGTAGTTGTGCACTATACGCTAGTACTGCGATGATCGGATGAGACGGTCGTGCGACCTCGAACCGTGCTAAATGCACAATGCTATAATCATAGAAAATGATGATTGGTCGCCTTCACAGGCTAGATGCTCGAGTGGTTGAAAGACAACAACATAGGATGGGTCGTTAGTTAAGCAGCACCTAACGCACACATTCGCTTCTTGTTGTCTGTCAAGGGAGAGGATGGAACGGTACAAAACTCCAATGGACAGGTTGTTAACAACCACCCCACGGGCAAAGATCTGGCCTCCCCAGTCATTGGAGTTAGGGGAAGGGACTACCAGACATTATCCTAGGTGGTAGATCCCATGGACTTCTGCAGAAGTTTGATGCATCCCTTGCCAAGTACCTACCTTTGGGGAATCTTCTGTCGGCTAAAGTCGTCCCCTTAAGAGTGGACTCAACTAGCTATTCGGGTTATTGAAAATACATAGAATAACAGATACCCAAACTAGTCTCAGTTGTTTCTATGTTTTGTCTGCGTGTACCCGTAGGCCAGTAATATCGAAACATAAAGTTTGTTCACACTGGTTGATGGATCATAAGACTTGTTAGTTGCGTGGTAGTTCACAGCTTACGATCAAATGGATCGTCATGTTGCGTTTGACAGTTACACTGCTTACCTGTTTAACTGCATGTCTGTTTTAAATTGCTTAGCATGCTGAATTAAATGTTCTTAATTCAGTTTCCTATAGTCTCTCTTGTGCACTTACTACTTTTTTGCGAAACTAACCTATTTTATGAGTACAGGTGATGATTAGGTACACCACGGGCGATGGCGCGATGGCAAGATGACTTCAAGACTTCCTTTTTCCTGCTCTTAGCTCGCATCCTGGACGTTTGTGGGTTTTGTAACGAATTTTCCTTGAGATATCTGAAGTTTGTACTATTTGGAAACTTCTTTTAATGAAAGTGGTTTTTCCAAGTGTTTTGCAAGTAGCATGGATTGTGAGTTTTGGTTCTTTTAGCTAACGTGCCCAAAGTTGTCAGCTTGCCTTTCTAAATCCAACAAAAGAATTATCTTCCGTTGATTTCATAAACAAACTCTGAAAAGTATGAGATTTTTCTAGTCTCTTGCCTGTTTTCTGAAAGGTTCGCAAGTTTGAAATGTTGGGGCGTTACAGGCATGGAAGAGAGGTGAGGGAGAAACGTGTTCCTTCAAAGAACAAGAACACAAACCAAGAATGAAGCTTAGAGAAATCTAGGAGGGGCATCTCACCAAAGTCCCAGCCAAGTAGGACTTCGGGTTGGGCGGGTTTCTCTGGAACGTCCTGGGAAAAGAGAGACTCCCTCTTTGCAATCCCAACTGGGCAGGACTCCAACTGTGGCGGATTTGGTTGTTCAGACCTGAAGCAGGAAAGAGTCTGTAACAGCCTTTTATGAATATCTGGTGGGCTAAGATAGTGAGAACTGTTGGCAAGAGTATTCATGGGGCAAATGTGGTTCTTGTAGTGGGACCAGTGGTATTTTGTACTTTTACCCCTTATGTGTATTCTTGTAACTCATTCTTTTCCAGAGGCATAATTATCCTCAAAATATTAATTAGCCACTTATGTATACATGACGTATATCGAATGGAGACTTAATTTTTGCCCTATTCACTCGACATTCTCTCTCTTACTTTTCTTTTACTTCATCTTCTTTCATTACACTTCACACAATCTACACACACAAACGCGACTTTTCACCAATATTCTTGATACACAATATCAGAAATGTAGATCAAACATGTTTGAGATGGTATTAGAGTTGTTGGATAGTTTGAGGAAGGAAATTCAAGAATTAAAGTTGAACATTGGAGAAAAAACAGTGTCTTCATCATCTCTTGCAACTTCTGCTCATCACTCGTGTATTGTATCATTCTCTTTCTAAAACTTAAATGATTGATTCAGGGGCCATAGATCACATGGTAGAAAGGAGGGATATGTTTTCAGACTATGTAGATTCTGCTATCCATAATCCTATCAGACTTGCTAACAAATCAAAATTTTCCAATGCTTGGAAGAGGAAATGGAAACTCATCTACTATTGCTATCCCATGCCCTTCATGTTTCAAGTTTTCTTGTAGATTTGCTTTATGTTAGCCTTCTAACAAAACAATCTTAATTGTTTTTAAAACATTCCTTCCAAACTACTGTATATTTCAGGACATGAAGATGGAGGAGGTCTTTGGGCATGTTAGAGAGAGGAGAGGACTTTACATTCTGGATGAGCCTCAAGCTATGATCTCGATGAGAGAAACAATTTTGGCATCTGTGGTAGAAGATGTGCAGTTGTGGTATTGACACATTGTAAGGCAGGACATGTTATATATATATATATATAGAGAGAGAGAGAGAGGTTCATATCGTCAGACGGGTGGCCAAGAACCGCACGCCAAAAAAATTGCAAAACGGACCCTTTAGTGGTGGTTCCTGACCGCCGCTAAAAACCTTTAAAACGCAAAAATTTTTTGTGCACAAAAAAGTGTCCAACTTGCATCGGACACTTAAGATATTTGATGATACGGCCATCTCTCTCTCTCTCTCTCTCTCTCTCTCTCTCTCTCTCTCTCTCTCTCTCTCTCTCTCTCTCTCTCTCTCTATATATATATATATATATATATATATATATATATATATATATATATATATATATATACCGTACCCTCTAGTAGAAAGTACCTGTTCACATTTTCTTGGTTTTTTTGTAAACCAAGTCCAAAAGATATGATCTGTATGGCTTACTTAGTAAAAAACATGTTCTCGATTGTCCCATCATGTTGTATAAACAGATTTTCTATGGACTAAAAATTCAATGGTCTACAATACCTCAAATTTCCAATCATATCTTTAGGATGAGACTACCCAATCCAAAGTGCATTTCCTAGTAATGGACCACGCTGAATGCATTTGTGGGATCAAATTGGCCAAATAAGTGGTTTCTACTAGAAGGTATGGTACATTCGAGGGCAGCCAATATATATATATATATATAGACACACACATTTGTTCCTATCATACCAGGGACTTTGGTCATTTCATGAAAAAAGAGTTGAGCATTAACATGAATGCAGCAACCCAACCATGCAATAGTCCAAGAGCCTAAGATGAGTACTAAAGCATTATAAAACAGACCAATATGGCACTACAGAACCTCCTGGAAATAGTAACAAGAATAAATGAACAGTTGAACACCAAAAAATATACTAATTAATTGTGCTTCCTCTGTCTATAAAGATTCTTTTCAATTATTTGCACAAGGAAAAATATAAAATAAGTAACATAGCCGGAAAAAAAATGCATGGCTAAGTGTATTACATAGTGTTCCACAAAATTCAAGAAATTAATAAGGTAGTGTGTAAATAACTAAGAAAGTTTCAACGATATATATACATGTTTCTCTGTGTCATCCTCATACAAAGGGCTTCTTGAGTCAGAAGATATCTGTGCAAGTAGAGAGGCATTTGTTAAATTTCATCTTAGGATAAACAGAAGGAGGAATGGGATGAGTTATTGTGTAAATAACTATCAACTTTCAATGATATATATATACCTGTTTGTCTGTGTTATCCGCATACAACGAGCTTCTGGAGTCGAAAGATTTCTGTGCATGTGCAAGTAGAGAGGCATTTGATGAATTTCATCTTACGTTGTGCAAAAAGGGGGGGGAAAGGGATGGGAAGCAGGACACTTATGAAACATTCACACAAGTGTCCACCAAAGAAGTATAGTGAAAAATGATCATTTATTGTGCCAAAACTCTTAAGCTTTCAAATTTCAAACAAGTGAGACAAGATATGCCTAAGTATTTTTCAAAATAGATGAGCTTTAACCTAAACCAATATAAACTATCATACCCTGTGAAGCTGTACAAGTGTAAGTCTTTTACATGATAGTATAGTGGTGTGAGTGTTAATTAAAAACCTCAAACAACAATGACTCCAGAGTTTTCACCTATTTCTTTGAAAAATGTGGTGGTTTACATTGCTGTTATTGGGTTATCTACTTCAGATTATGATCAATGATCCATTTTTGTGTTGAATCATGTATTGCCACTATCTTAATCTTCCATATTGACCAACAATAATTCCAAAATTTTCACCTATTTCTTTGAAAAATGTGGTCATTTACATGAACGTTATTAGGTTATCTACTTCATAGTAAGATCAATGATCGTTTTTTTTTCCTGAATAATGTTTGGCTACAGTAAGTACTTCACCAAAAATGAAAAAATTGGAATACATACATATGTATGTGTACACAAATCCATGCCATGTATAATACATGTAGACACAGCACCAAACAGCTGGAAGAATCGACATTGGGTATGCCAAGCATTTTCAACCAATTGTTCTGTTGCCTTAAACGTTGCCTTAAACCTAGTCACGAGGACAGTAAATATTTAATGGCACTAAAATGCTTTGTTTTTTTCTGCCCTAATACATCAGGTCATTCATCACAATGCAAGCATCGTTGGAGATTAATTCATCCTGCAACTGAAAAAAGGTAGTGAACATTAAAAAAAATCATGATTTCATATGTGCATCTAATAAACAACAGAACTAAAACTTCAATATTTAAATCTCATCAGACATGAAAAGACCTCAAAGGCAGCAAAATCTAATACATCTTAAAGTGCACAAAGATGTAAGATAAGCAATGCTAGTGGCTGCAAACACTTCCAAGACAAGAAGTGCTAGCATCAATTATTTAACAATGCTACATTACAGAAGAAATGAAATGGATACAAATTTCTGAAAAGAAAAATATTGGACTAATAGAAGACAGGCCACGTTTGGAAGTGAGAAAAATTCTCATAGGAAGAGAAAGTACAGCCTATGAAAAGTTTTGATATGATAATTTTTCTAAAATGAAAAGTTTTGATATGATAATTTTTCTAAAATGAAAAGTTTTCACTTGTTTGTGTGCACGAAGAGGAGGAGGAGGAGAGGGCGATGTGCCCTGCTGAGTGAAGTTTCATCGGGCCACCAAGCTCGCCGGGGCTGCCCTGGACTCTCCGGAGAAGGAAGAAGAGGTTGCGAAGAAGTTGAGGAGGTCGTTCCCGGCCTCACCCTGGGAGACGGAGATGTCAACGCCGTTCATGGCGAGGATGTCGATGACGACGGGGTCGTTGGGGACAACGAGGTGGCACGGTGGCCATGAGCTGCAGGGCAGAGCCGTCCTTGCTGAAGCAGACGCGCTCCACCTTGCCCTCCTTCACGGCATTGAGGAACTCGCTGTAGCGCCATTGAGATCCATCGGGGAGGTCGGAGGATGGGGAGGGCGATTGGGCGAAGGGGGATGCAGTGGTGGTCTGTTGCTGTTGTTGGATGGTGGTGGTCTCGATGGGTGGTGATGGTGGCAGGGTGGTGGTGTGGTGGAGTGTTGTGGTGGTGGTGAGATGTGGTGAGATTCCTCCCCTCCGGAGGAATGTTTTCTTTCAAAAAGTGGACTTTTAGAAAAAGTCTCAGAGAAAGTCTCTCACATTTCCTTTTTTTTTAATGCTTACACTTTTCTGTGACTTCCTGTCTCTTACTCTACCTGTGTCCCCATCTGCTTCAAAAGTTTTCTTTGATTGCCTCAGAGGAAAATGAAAAAAAGAAAAGGAAAGGAAAAAAGGCAAGGGAAACAAAATAACAATAATTCAGGTTTGTTTGCCTTTTAAAGAAGTAATGCCTAGTGCTTCAAAAGGAAAAGGAAACAGATTTGTGCTCCCATGAAATTGTGCATTGGAAATCGGAAACTACGCAAGGAAAACAAGCCAAAAAGTCGTAAAAAAGAGAATGGGTGAGAGAAAGTGACAATTTACTTTCATGGCTGCAATTCTGAGAAACCCACTTCTCACGAAACCCTGAAAAAGGACGAGAAAACCTGAGCGAAAGGTCCCAATTTCGCATGAAAGAAAGAAGGGTAAGGAGGAGAGATAAAGGGAAGAAAGAAAAAAGCAGGAAAGTGGCAGCACATTAAAGTGGGAGCTCCTTCTGTGATGGGCATCCACGCTTTTTGGCAAAGGCAACGCAGAGAATCTGTTACCAACCGAACCTAAGCAATTAGTAAAAGGCACAAAAAGTGAACAAGCAACCCAGAGAGAGAGAGAGAACCTGTTGGGAATGGATTGAAGGCAATTCATTTGGGCAGATCTGATGCTGAAGGCGATGATGGTGATGGTGATGATGATGATAAGCAAATGAAAGGAATCAAGGGTACCGTCTTCAAAGCGTAAAGCAAACTTAACACTTGTTCGTTGATCTCAGCACCAAGACATTCACAAAAACGTGGAGTAAGAGGGGGAGGAAGGATCCTCTGTAGGAAAGCCTTGCGGGGACATATGGTGGGGCTGGCCCCTTCTTCAGATTTTGATTTTTTTTGCACGCCTCTCTCGAGATAACGACTGCGAGAAAAAATCTTGCGATATTTTGAAAATATGATATCTTAAGTAATTTTATGGAAATGTTCAGAATCTATGCAAATACTACCTTTCGCAAATAAAATATTTAAAATATTATTCTTTTAGGTTTTTTTCTTTTTGAAAGGCTGGCTGGAGTTATGCAGACCCTTACCAGTTAATACAACTATACCACTGGGTTTTGAAATTGCAACGTCCCAACACAAAGGGACGTGCACCAACTGATCATACCAGACAAGCGGAGGCCCCGTTGGTCCTTTTAGGTTTTATGTCGACCTATCATTCCACCTAGAGGTGTGAGACGTTTGCCATACCCCCGACCCAAGTCGAGCAACCAGCTGGTTTAATCTAGCCTCATTGACCCTCTCTCAGCTTAGTTTGTGTGCAATAATTAGAAACAGCATCAAGGTGAGTAGGTTGTGGAGCAAAAGAATGAGTAGGTTGTGGAGCAAAAGAACAGGTTTATAAGAATCTATTTGCATTTTGGATTTTCGCTTGATATTTTTGTTTTTTTTTCTATTTGGATCAGTATCTGATCCGCATTTTTAGGATACGTTTAATATTTTATATTGTTGCCTTAATAAACAGTTTGTTTGAATGAGAGATCTTTGTAGTTAAGCAATTCAATGGATATTTGATATCAGCTATTTTTATTCTATTCAATTATTTCTTGCATTTTTAGTTATTTGTTGTTTTCTTAGATAAATTTAAAAATTCATAGTTTTGTTAGATCTTCCTGTAAATCCAACAATAGATTTCCAACAGTTGTACATGATGAAAACTTTGTTCATTGGGTTCATTGGTGTAAAACTCTAGGTCCCTTTTGTCTACCAAAGAGCATAGCCATCTTCAGCCTTAAATTTTTAGGTTTTTGATCTCATGATATGATGTTCAGGAATCGCGCCTGACTTGATCTGACATGCTTTTAACCCAGTCATTTGTGATTTTCATTTTAAAGTATGATTTAAGTGCACCATCTCAATTTATTTAAATTGGCATAGTATTTTTGTTATAAGGTTTGTTTTGTTATAAGGTTTGCCTCAAAATTTACTGAATTTGTGACTAATAGTTAGTCCTTGACTAAAAGAAAATTGCATTGCTTTTAAAATAGTTTAGTCACATATTGAAGAGACAAGCGACCTCAACATGGGTTTATATAGAACATAGTTGTTTTTATGTGTAAGATACATTAGGGGCATGACAATTGAACTTTTAACTTTTGACTTGGGTTTAGTCTTCAGCTTGGGTCTAGATTTAGGTTTGGTCCAACTCGGTTCTTTGATCATCCTTCTAAATACTTGGGATGGTTTTGTCCCCATGTATATCATATCACATGTTCTGTATATGAGATATGAATTTTTTTTGCATGGTTATATAAATGACAGTAGTAAAGTCATTGAGATAAACTTTTTACTATTTTTTCATTATATATACTTTTATGATAGATGCACACATGTTCTTGCAATGTAATATTGTTTTATCTATCATGTGAGTAAAAATTCACGCATCATTGAAATTATGAAAGAATATGCTTGTATGGATTAAAAACCATATGATTGACATGAATATCTATGAAGATATATTTATATGTATCATTGTCTTGTGATGTTTGTATGTGGGCTTTACTCATGATAAGGACAATATATGAACATCAAGTTAAGGGAATGACACAGGTTTGAAAGTTACATGTGTAACCTCCTTGTTGCAAGATTAAAGTTGGGTATGCTCTTTGATAGACAATATGAACATGTAATATTTTTTTAATAAGTTCATGAATAAGCAATGTGATATTTTAGAAAAATTGTGATTGTATGTCAAAACATATGATAGACCGTTGTTCATTAATTAGATCTATGAGACACAAGTTGCCCTACTTTCTCTTATTGCAAAAGCAATGCTCACAACTTTATTGAATATAGGAGTTAATATGTTTTCTCACATGTGTATGAAATTATGCCTTCTTGAAAAAGTTATTTAGGCTAAGTGAGAGATGTTGGATATTTTAAAGTCTTACATAATTTTTAATGAAATCCATAGATATTCATATATGGCTTTGATTATGTTCATGAATTGTTGTTTTGGTATTGAAGGCAATAATGACTTATGTAAGATCTTATCTTGTTTTTTACCAATTTTCGTTGTAGAATGAGCTCATTTGGAAACTTATATAAGTTGTGTTAATTTGGACATGAGAAAAAAACTCAACCTCAAAACTTTAGATATGTTGCTTTTGATATCTCACATATTAGGTTAGGGGTAAATCCTGAATGAGTTGGGATGGTATAATGTATCTTTTTTTTGCAGTAAGATCTTTTGAAGATGAAGCCTTTAGGCGATGGACCTGCTCACAGTACCAATATGAGGAAACCATAAAAGGACCTAGCAGAAAATTATAGAGTATGCAACCACATGCTTGTAGTAAACCCTAAATTATTTTTCAACCAATTAGGCAATTTGATATGTGTGGGGGTAGGTAGCCCTATTAAAAGTCAATGGTTGATAATCACACGCATTAGTAGCCTTCGAGATATGATTGACTATGTGAACTTTGGTCTTAGACAATCAATGTATCATATATTGGTAGTGTATGTCTATATATTAGTTGAGCAACACTTTTTTAATGCTTGTAATAGTGACTAACCTGAGTGCATTATATTAAGGTTAAACCCTTAGTACATCTTTCAATGCAATCTCAATTAGTATACTAGTAAATATGCATATATTGAGTCAAAATTGTGATTTGTCAAGCAAGTTTTTCTTTTAAATATTGTTTTTGAGATATATTTATAATTATCGTGCTTATTAAATTTTGTTTTTGGTATCTCCAAAATCTCTACAACTTTTAGAGTTTTATTTTAATTAAAAATATTACATAATGAGGGATGACCTTGTCAATTAAGAAAGTATAATTGAAGATTGACATCAACTAAAACTCCTTTTTTTAATGAGAAACTAGAGTCCTCATACTTTATAAATAAAAGGTCTCGCCCTATGGATAAGCAATAAAGAAATCCTTTTAGGTAACCTTGTGCCATGCAACCAAGAGGCAATCTCAAGTATGCTTCATTCTGTGTGCTCCTAAACTTAGGGTGGACAAAAAAGCTTTGTCCTGATTATCTTTGGATGGTGGTTCAAGTTAAAGTTGATTTAGCCTTATACCTTGTTTTTTTATTTATTTTTAATCTAGATAAATTGGGAAGCTTTGGCTAGTGGAAGGTACACTTTTTTTATTCTTTTTATGTTATTACCAATTTATGTATATTATTTATTCAAATTCATGCTTGAATCTTGTATCTATATTTGGGTTTAATATAGTCAGCTTGCAAAAGCCATAACTTCGCAATGTGTGTCAAAATTCTACAATTTTTGATACATTGGAAAACTTACTCAATTATCTAAATTTTGCTTTTTTGAGTAAAAAATGAATTCTTATTTTTTCATGTTTGAAATTATATGAAAAAAATAGCTTTTGTTTTGGCAGATTCAATTGCTTATTTAAATAAGCCTAATTTTATTTTTTATTTTAATTAAAATTATGTCAATAATTATTTATTATAATTCCATGTTTGTTTCCAGTTACAAGTATAGATTATTTAAAATTTGATCCATTTAGATATGCTTAGATATTTTAATTGATTATAAATAGTCTCATATATTAATTTAGAATATTGATTTGATCATGGAGATTTCACTTGCATAAATAAGTTGACATGTCATATGGATTATGTATAAAAGTGTACAGCTTCACTCGTAAATATGATTATTTTAAATAAATAAAATAAAAATAAAAGATACGTGATTGTTTTCCATAAAACAAAGTAATAAAATTCTATACTTAATTGTAATCATATGTGGATATGTCATATATACTTGATTGATTATATGCATTATAGTATTTGAATTTTATAAAGTTTAAATGTTATTTTTAGTTTCCTGACCTACCATGTTTTTCAACATTTCATATACTAGATCAAAACTTAAATCCAAATAGATTATATCATATGCATTTCAAATCTGATCCAAATCTAAATATCATTGATAGATACATATCAAAATTGGACAACACCTTGACACTGGTTCAAATGTGGGATAGAGATTCACCCAATTTGCATCTTTTGGAATTGGATCAACTAGATTCAGTTAGATCCCCATTAGAATTGGACCTTACCCGGCTTTGGCTCATATTTGGGTTAGAGATCCACCCATTTTGCGTCCTTCAAATTCAGATCAACCAGATTTGTTTGCATCCCTAATATGCTAATTTGCAACCACAAGATGGGAGAAAAATGAGAGCACAAAAAATATCTTAACATTATGAATGTAGGTCTATATCATTTTATTCATGTGTTATTTGATGAAAGTCAACTATAGGTCAGTTTTTGTCAATTTACCAGTAAATGTAGGGTTGTATTAGGGAATTTAGAAAAGTTGGCACCAGATTTGGAATAAAGGATACGAAGTGGTTTTCTTGATGAAAAGTTCCCTATTTTAAACTGAGTAAAGTTTTCCAATTTGAGCTTGCTATTTGGTGGGGTGTTTTCTAAGTTAGGCACTCTTTGGCTTGAGCGTAATGACATGACCCTTAGTTGTCTTACCCGACTTTGGTAAGAGAGACCATATTTACAAAAGATACCTAGAGGCTTTTGATTTGTTGAAAGCACACTTCCTATGTGAAAGAAAATGTGATCCACTTGCTTCTCATATCACTTTCCAAACAACTACTAGTCACTTTCCAGTTACTTTCTACTAGCTTCCTTCTTGCTTGCTTCTTGTTTTTTTATGTTTTTCATATTGATATTTATTAATTTTTATTACACCAAGTCATGTGTATGCTTTCTTATTCATTTTGTATTGCTTATCAATTTTTTATGTGTTTTTATATCAAAAAATGATTGTAGTGTATTACAACAATGTTGCATTTCCTAAAAAACCCTATAATTTTAAAAAAATTGCACAAATGTCTGGCTTTGAAAGCATCAATTTAACCTTCGTATAATGGACATCTTGAGGTTCACACGATATATTGTTACACTCCTCGGGTATCGCACCCTCTCACTAAAAGGTAGATTCACATGATTTTTTTGCAGACCTCACGAAATTCGCATAACTATATTTGTGAACTTTTTGCTAAACTGAGACCTATAAACTTCATAAATATCATACTAAATTCGCATATATAATATAAAATTTGCAAGATATAATGTGAACCTCATGTTAACATATCATAACATCGCAAATATTATTGTAAATTTGTGAGATATAATGTGAACGTCCCAAGATCCTCAAGAAGTCTGTAAATTAGGTATTTACATCGTAAATCATATAATTGCGAATATGTTGGTTTACGAATTTCCATACCAGCATTAAATGTGAATTTCTTTTATTTTATAAAAATTGATTGTCGCACCCATGGCCATTTTTGCATAAACTAGGGTTTGTGATCTCCAACTAGTAGTCCCCAATGTGCTTCCCCAACAACAATTTTCGGTGAATCATCAATGACACTTCATCGGCGAAAACTAAAGAATCGAGGCATTTTTCTGGTGAGAACATCTTTAATGGTTGAACCTGTTATTTTTTTTAAACAACGGCTTGAATCAGTTTATTTTTTGAAACATTAGCATGAGTTAGTTATGTTGTGAAAAAACTGCATGGTTTTCAAGTTATCTTTGCATGTTCAATAGCCTATTTTATTTTTTTTATTTGATTAAATCATTTGTATGCAAGTGTTCATATGATTATATGTTGTGTATCTTGTATTATAAACATAATTAAGGAACTCCTTGTTTCTTTTAGTTGTTCCTTAATTGTTCAAGGTTTTTTTATAGGCTATTCTATTTGTTTTTTGCAATCTTTTTTCAATAGCCTATGTTATGTCTCTACTACCTGCCTGTTTATCTATATTCTTCGTGTTGTTATTATAGAAAATTCTAAATTTGTTTAATATAGAGATTAGGAAGTTTTGGATAAAGGCGTAGTTGTTGTTGTTGTTTGTTGTTGTATAGAGATTAGGAAGAAGGGGGCAATACCCACAACATTCGATATTGTTGGAACACAACTGAAGGAAGAAAAATTACATACTAGGTGATCTCGATTTTGTGAAACGATTTTAGAAATGATATTTTATGTAAAAAAAATAATGTGAAAGCCAGACACCAAAAATAAAACTAGCTCGCACGAATGGTGGAGTCCGGGTCGATCTCATGGAATGGAGGATACTTCGTATTCAACACTCAACTAACTACGCTTTATTGCCAAAATTAAAAAAATACGAAAAAAATGAACTACTTAGCTATTACATCAAATGTTTACCCTACGCAGAGGGTAAAAAATGATTTTATTAAAAACCCAAAAACTAAATAAAATTCCTAATCTAAAAGAAAACAAAACTAAAGTCTTATGCGCTCGCATCCTCGTGTTGCGTATCGAATGCGTGCAACTATATCTCGCTCGCTTGCCTTCTTCACTCCACGCTTTCTTGCAAAACACAAACACAAAAAGTAGCACAATACAAAACAACTAGCACTACGCTAAAAGTGAAAATGTGCAAAATGAACTAAATGCAAAGTACATGCAACGGTAAAATAAGCTAAATGAAAATGAAATTGTGAATTCTAAAATGCAATGATATGAATGCGTGAATGACAAAACCAAATGTGGAAATGAAATGATATGCCTAAAATGAAATACCATAAGAATCAAAATGAATATGTCGTGAGATATGCAATACTGTGAAAATCAAAATAGAAATTTAAAATGAAATGCTATGAGAATGGATTGCATTAGTAAAAATCAATTGTCGTGAAAAGGGAATGCCCTGAATAGTAAAAAGAGTGTCGTGAAGATGAAATGTGCAGCGAGCTTCACAGCACCGTGAAATGCAAAATCGGTTCAGTCGAAAATGTTTAGCCGATTTCACTATGAAATGCGAAATCAACTCAACTGAAAATGTTCAGCCGATCTCATTGTGAATCAGACCCAATTCATAGTGAAATAGCAGAGGAATGCAGAGAGATTCATCCGGAGATGCTGTGAAGCTCAACCGGAGATGTCGTCGGTGATGTGCCGTGAAATGTGAATTGGGCTCAGCAGTGAAGATCACTTTCAGGTGTGAACAGGAATGTCGTGAATTGCATCTCAACCAAAAATAGAGAATGGAATCAGTGTTGTGAAACAAATTTCAAGGCAAAGCTGGAATGAAAAGGGATTTCACGACAGGTGCTCGAATGAAAAAGGGATTTCATGGCAGGTGCTGGAATGAAAAAGGGATTTCACAGTGAATCTGATAAGACATTCACAGTAGCTCAAAAGAGGGATTCACAGCAGATCAGCTCTATTGATCTTTCATGGCAGATCTGAGACTTCCACAGTAGTTTCACAACAGAGCATATGATCTTTATCAGCCAGCCTGATATGCTTTCACGTTTCACGGTAGATGCAGAGGGATTCCGGCAGATCAGAGCATGTCACGGTGAACTCAAATAAGGCTTTCATGTTAAATCAGATTTTCACGGTGAAACAACCAACCGATGGATGCTGATGAAGAAAATGAAAATGCAGAATTGAGAATGCAAATGAGATGAAAATGAAATTGAAAATGTGATGTGGAAAATGAAATGAATATGAGATACAAAATGCAACTATGCAGATGAAACGATGAAACAAAAGGGGAAATCAATACAGAATGCGATGCAGGTGAGGATGAATGCAATGGAGATCGGATGAACTGAAGAACAAAGGAGACGGTGATGATCTGATGACGAAGACACAAAGATGATTATGATGTGCGATGGAAATGAAATAAAAAATGTGAAAAGAGAAGGGAGGAGAAGTAAGGAAGAAGAAGAGAAGATTAAGATGCTTACCATGGATCAGATTGGGTTGAGGAGAGAAGGGCCCTCTCCCTTGCCATCAGCACTCCCGATGAGAAGATTTCCATCGGTGAAAGAGAGGTTGAGAGAAAGAAAAGGGATAAAGATGGGAAAAGGAAAACCGGTGGGGGAGAGGGGTTGAAAGAGAAGAGGGGAATACGTATTGCAAGAGAGGACCCCTCCCTCCCTGTTACGTGAAGTTTAAAAGGAGAAGGGGCTAGGTTATTTTTTATTGTTTTATTTTAAAACCACACCTCCTAATTCTATGAAATTCCAAAGGAAGACTTGTGCTAAAAAGATGTTCACTAAAACTCATTCCTACATTTGTTTACTAAACTACTAAAAACTCTAAGAAATATGAATGTGATTCTTTATTTTTCGAACTTAAACTAATTGAAGTCTAAACTAGTTAGACTCTAATCTAAATAATAGAGAAAGATACAAATGAAATAAATTTTCTAAACTACTAAAACCCTAAAGTGTGAAATATGACTTGAAATTCATGATTTTTCGATATTTCCCTTTTTCACGCGGTTTCTTGAAACTAGCGATAAAATTGGGGATTCAATGCGATTTTCTATTGGATCATGCATAAATTAAATTATTTAAATGCTAAAATAAATGCATGATCAAATGCCCCCATGCTTATCATTTGTTAGTCCTTAAGCAAACTAAAGAAAAAATGTAAGAATCAAAACTACTCAAACTAACTCACTTTCGTAGGAATCACGGTTGCGTTTAGCACATGCAACAAGCCCTTTCAACCGCTAGGTTACCCCAGTGGATGAGTCAGGTCTCGTGAGGGTTTGCAGTGATGCTACCCACAAACATCTCTGTCATATATGCATAAAAGTACTCATCTTCACACACAGTAGGTAATTAAAGACTTTATTTTCACAGATATTTCCTGTTATTACATAACCAAAACATAATTATAGTCTTTTATATACCACCACAGAATAAAATATTTCTTTCACTTTTCTAAATATCACAATTATTTATGTTTTATTCTCAAAAAATCAAATAAGTATATGTTATTATTTACTTATCCTCACTCATATATTTTCTGCATAGGTTTTCTCAATCATACTTCTAAGCAGTGAACCTTTTCTTTTTCTTGATTTTTAATTTTTCACACATTTTCTTTTTGCACTCTTTTTATTTTATGGTTTGTGTATGGTCAGCTTTTATGCCCTGTGCAATGCCAATATCTTTTATACTTTTAAGATCAATATAGGCCAAAGATATTGACTAGGACACAAAAGTGACTTCCTTCATTCACCTTTTCGACATGAGACTCAAACACTTCAACTTGTGTCTGCTCCCAACTACTAGGGATCACGAAGACTTTCACTCTCCTTTTCGATATGAAACTTAAATGCTTCAACTTGCGTCTGAGCCCAACTACTACGGATTGTGAAAGATATCCAAACAACCTAACGCATGCTCTTTTACACTTTTGAGCTCATTTTTGCGCTTTGTTCATTTGCTTAGTTTTTCAAAAATAACACTGTGCATATTCATATTTGTGATTCAAAATAAACTCTAATATGCATGTATCATTATTTCTTTGAAATCCACATAAACAACCACAATTTCTAGATCCATGTCAAAAAAAAAAAATTGGGTCTTAAAAATTCTCTAAAAACATTAGCTTTTGAATAACATTCATATAAGTTTAAAATCTTTCTTTAAAAACCTACTTTTCATGAATGATATGTAATAATGTGCAGGTACGTAGACAAAAATATCAGGGTGTGCAAACTAAACCATCTCCTATGCTTAAATGACATTGTCTCAGTGGCACTCCTTCATGCTTATATGAAACTAAGTGGATGCACATGAGACACAATAAATGAGAGAAAAGAGTAGAAACAACCTGACCTGAAATATGAATGCATGTCTTATGACTGCAGTGAATGTAATACGCACATGACATGACATGACATGAAAATCATGAACGAAAATAAAAATACAACCTAAGAAAATCTACAAATTCTAAAGGCAAATCTAATAATATATAACATATGGGTTGCCTCCCATAAAGCGCTAAGTTTCACATCCCTAGCCAGATGGATCTCTGAAAAACCCTTCATCATCCATGAGATCAATGAGCATGAAGTCATGCTCAATCGGGTTCTCTGAGAAAAAGAGTGTCATCTATGACACTGCGCACAATGTTTTCGCCCACTCTACCTCTATAAGTGATATCATGACTCTCAACACTGTATTGCATGAGGTTAGTCTCCTCGTGGAGACTAATCTCGAAAAGAGAGTGAAGAACCGATCGTCTATCAATATATGCAACATCAAGCAAGGGATGAATATGATCCTGCTTGACTAGGTCAAGTATCTCATGAATGTACGCCTCTTGCTTGCTAAAAGCAATTGGTTTCCCTAAGGCTTAGGGAACTAGGGTTCAGGAAATATATGATGAAAACTCAAGCTGCGGGTCCTGTCCATTCTCCTGGGACCTAGTAGAGGAGATCGACTGGTCAGTAGGTATGACAATGGGATCTTCAGTCAATTTCTGAATGGGGTGATATGTATTCTTACTCCGGCGGGATATAACATATTTGACCTGCTCATGGTGAGAATCTGGAGGATGCAGGCCAAATGACATGGGATCCTTTCTCTTCGGGTTGACAACAGACTGACTAGGTAGGTTTCCCTCGTTGTGCCTGCTCAAGGCCTCAACCAACTATCTCATTTGAGTCTCTAGCTTGGCTATCGACTCGTGTGGGAACAAAGAGTGACCTTAATATCAGAAAAGGCCTCTAACATCTTCTCCTGAAACAATGTGCTCAATATGGGCTTCTGAGGAGCAGACAGACTAAACTGAGAGTAGACCTGTGGAAATATGGGACGCGAGTAACCTTGTGAAAAGTTACTTTGTCTATGCTGTGTCTGGGAGGACTGATGGGGTGGGTCAAAATTAGGGTAGTTTCGCCATCCCGGGTTATATGTAGGTGCAAAAGGATCGTGCATGGGTCTAGCGAAACCTTGGGCAACCTTCATCTGCTCCTGAATGAATTCAGAATATGGCGGTGTTGTCGGACACTCAGAAATAAAGTGTGCAGAGCTAGCGCATAGCTCACACACTTTTCCTATTGGACTTCTCAAAGATGAATTGGCTAGGAATTGATCTAACTTCCTAGTCAATATGTCAACTTTGGTTTGCAATTCGCGCTCGGACCCTACTTCAAAAATCCCATCTTTCCTAGGACCACTAGGCAAAGATGTGGTCCTATCGAACCGTGAAGACAAGGCATGATGCATGACATTTTCTCTTAAAGTCTCAAATAAAGTCTGTGCCTTGTCCTCACTCTTGAGCATGAATGTACCCCCACGCGATGAATCAACCATTTGCCTGTCCTTCTCGGTCAGGCCATCATAAAAAGACTACATCAGTTGCCAACGGGGCACCTGGTGGTGGGGGCACTTGCGGAGAAGATATTTCACCATCTCCAAAGTCTCATGGAATTGTTCTCCCTCGATCTGAGAAAAACTAGTTGTGGCCTTATGAAACTGGTTCATCTTACCAATTGAGAAGTACTTTTTAAGGAACTCGCGCTGCATTCCTTCCCTAGTGGTAATCTGAATCGTATCAAGAGCCTTTAGCCAGTGCTTGGCTTTATCCTTGAGGGAAAATGGAAACAACGTCAACCTCAGCGCGTCATCCTCAAATTTGTTAATCTGCACTATGGAGCAGATCTCGATAAACTCATCAAGATAATGGTAGAGGTCTTCATTGCTAAGGCCATAGAAAGATGGTAACATTTGGATTACACTGGCCTTAATCTCAAACCAGTTCGCTCCTACATCAGGTCTCGTAATGCAGAAGGTGGGAGTGTACTGATTTGACATAAAATACTCCCTAAGAGAATGAATCAAAGGATGATCGTCGACCATGGTGATGGGATGATGGGCTCTTCTAACGAGAGACTCAGGATCCTCAATAGGCTCAACAAGCTCAGGGTCGAGCGATTGTTGCCCTTGCATGCATCAAGGAGTAGACCGGTGTGGCAAATGTCCTAAATTTGGGTTTTCTACCTAACTAACATACTAAGCAGCCAAACCACGCAAACCACAAAGCTAGTAAACAAAAAACAATAATAGAAAGCAAGAAATAAATAAGCAACACACACTTGCACTCATCAGAGAATTTGCGAAAAGTAAACTAAGAGCACAATACCAATCGTGCACAGTCACCTCTAAGGGTATCCTAATAAGTGGGCTGTGCAGGAAAACTAAACTGGTTTCTACGTTGTGCAAACACGTGATTCTAATCCTAAGTACGAAAAGCAAACTAAACAATCCTAATTAATCATTAGGAATGTAAACTAAACAATCCTAATTAATTAACTGAATTAAACTAGCAACCTAAAATACGAGAACAAACACAAGGCAATAAAGTGAATACTTGTATTTTGCTGTTCCTCGACATTGGTGCCAAAATTTGATGTCGATTTTATGAAATGATTTTAAAAATAATATTTTATGTAAAAAAAATGTGAAAGCCAGACACCAAAAATAAAACTAGCTCGCATGAGTGGTGGAGTTCGGGTTGATCTCAGAGAATGGAGGATACTTCGTATTCAACACTCAACTAACTACGCTTTATTGCCAAAATTCTAAAAATACAAAAAAAGAACTACTTAGCTATTACATCAAATGTTTACCTTACACATAGGATAAACAATTATTTTATTACGAACCCAAAAACTAAATGAAATTCCTAATCTAAAAAAAAAACTAAAGTCTTCTGCGATAGCATCCTCGTGTTGCGTATCGAATGCGTGCAACTATATCTCGCTTGCTTGCCTTCTTCACTCCACGCTTTTCTGCAAAACACGAACACACGAAGCAACACAAAACAAAACAACTAGCACTACGCTAAAAGAAAAAATGTGAAAACATGCAAAGTACATGCAACAGTAAAATAAGCTAAATGAAAATGAAATTGCAAATTCTAAAATACGATGATATGAATGTGTGAATGACAAAACTAAATGCGGAAATGAAATGATATGACTAAAAAGAAATACCGTAAGAATCAAAATGAATATGCCGTGAGATATGCAATACCGTGAGATATGCAATACCATGAAAATCAAAATAAAAATTTAAAATAAAATGCTATGAGAATGGATTGCATTCATAAAAATCAATTGTCGTGAAAAGAGAATGCCCTAAATAGTAAAAAGAGTGCCGTGAAGGTGAAATATGCAGCGAGCTTCACAGCATCGTGAAATGCAAAATCGGTTCAGTAAAAAATGTTTAGCTGATTTCACTATGAAATGAGAAATCAGCTCAACCGAAAATGTTTAGCCGATCTCACTGTGAATCAGACCCGATTCACAGTGAAATAGCAGAGGAATGCAAAGAGATTCATTCAGAGATGCCGTGAGGCTCAGTCGGAGATGCCGCCGATGATGTGCCGTGAAATGTGAATCGGGCCCAACCGTGAAGATCACTTTCAGGTGTGAATAGGAATGCCGTGAATTGCATCTTAACCAAAAACAAAGAATGGAATCAGTGTTGTGAAACAGATTTCATGGCAAAGCTGGAATGAAAAAGGGATTTCACGGCAGGTGCTCGAATAAAAAAAGGGATTTCATGGCAGGTGCTGGAATGAAAAAGGGATTTCACAGTGAATCTGATAAGACATTCACAGTAGCTTAGAAGAGGGATTCACAACAGATCAACTCTACTGATCTTTCATGGCAGATCTGAGACTTCCACGACAGTTTCACAACAGAGCAGACGATCTTTCACGGTCGGCCTGATCTGCTTTCATGTTTCATGGTAGATGTAGAGGGATTCCGGCAGATTAGAGCATGTCACGGTGAACTCAAATAAGGCTTTCACATTAAATCAAATTTTCATGATGAAAAACAATTTCACAGTGGATAGGTACTTTATTCATTTGTTATTTTGTATATATATGTTTATAAGATATTTGCAATCATTGAGAATTTTACATTCAGTCAATGATTAAATTATCATATATATTTAATTTCAATATTTGAAAATGTTAGATTTGTGTGTGTAATTAAATAATTAATTTGACTGATTCCATCAAAATTAATTGCGATTATAGGATCCACAATCTTAATATTCAGAGGATCCAATAAGCTTCATACACTGGTTCTACTGGTTTCAAACACGTGAGTAGTTCGTAACACTAATGAAGGATGTGAATGATTTGTTGGATCAAATGAATTATTAAAAATTCTTGGAGATCACACCATGGAATATCAATCACAATCTCTTAGAGGCCATTGTGTGGTTTTGGAATCTGGTAACCAACACATTCCAGTTTGAAGATATTGAGATGACCATCACATTGGAGGATATGATACAAATTGTTGAATTTAAGTGCCATGGAGAGCCAGTGAGTGCATATTGGTGGGGAGATTTAAAGCTCATGTGTGATGTTTATTTTGGCATGAAAGAGGATGCATTTTAAGGTGAAAGGTTGAACTTATCATGGTTGAGGAACCACTATGACTTTAGCAGGACATAAAGAATGAAGGAAAAGTTACCATGTGTTGGAGGAAAAAATGGTGTTTTGGTGGATAAGGAGGTAAGAGCATTCTTGCTCTACTTCTTTGGCATGTGTGTATTCATTGATACTGGTGGAAAGATGATTCATAGCTCATACATTCAATTGTTGCAAGACTTAGATCATGTCAATGAATACACATTAAGATCACTTTCACTTGCACATTTATATGAAAGTTTGAGTAGTGTGAGATGTGAAAGAAGAAACATGATTGACATGGTGGTTTTGTTGAATGTATTTATTCTTTTATTGCACTCAAACATTATTTAGCATTATCAATGTACTATATTGTATATTAATCCATCTTAATCCATGTATTAATCTTTGCAAGTTTGGATATAGGAGCATATAGCCATTGAAAGGCTCTTGAGACATGACCGTCCTCTTGAATTTCTATGTGTTGCAATATGGAGTCGGTCACGCGACAAACAAAATGGATATTGTAAAATCCAACATTTTTAAAAAATTTGTAATATCTAGATAATAAATAAATTGAGGCATTTTTTTATGACTTTCGTGTGGATGGTTGTGTTCTTATGCATTTTTTGAGAATGGTCTTTATTTCATCAAAAATAAAGTTAAAATAAGTATGGAGTGAGCTCAACAAGTTTCAGAGGCATTGTGGGCATCTTGAAGGTGTTTCAAGTGTATTTTGGTCACGAGAGTCATAGTTGTTTGATCCTGAGTTGACCCAGTAGGGTCAACTACGATAAGGTCATTTTCTTTTGAGCCAGTGGCATAAGAGTTATTTTAAATCTTGAGAGAGGATATGAAGGTCTAGAGGACCCATTTAAAATTCTTTTGGCATGTAAAGGGAAAGTAGTCCTTGCAATGCCTAGATTGTCGCCCTGTATAGCCAACCTCAGCAGGGCTTGTAATATCCAAAAGTTTCTAAGTCTTTTCTTATATTTTTATGAGAATTCTTGAATTTCATGCTGAAATAAAATCTTAATCTTTATTATTTATTTAGGAATGAATGCTTGGGAATATTTGTTAGGTTTAGAGGGAATAAATATATTAAAATGTGGTAAAAATAACCCTTACACATTTAGGGTTTTTGAGGAAATTCAAAGTAAATTCTCTTTAAAACATTTCTCTTAAAAATTTAATTTTTCTTTAAGGGAAAATATATTTAAATGAGTTATTTAAATAAATTGGATTGTGGTAATATGCTTAATAAAATCTTAATACACTGGAGTTGGTTTATATTTAGTGCATTTACATTTCACATGAATTGTAGTTTCTTTAGAAAAAAATGGTCTTAATTGGAACTTAATTTTAATTTAATGGAATGGATTTTTAAAAATTAACCAAATTTTATTAATTGGTAGGAGTCCATAGGTGGGCCATCCAATCCTATGTGTCATCCTACTTCAAGTTGTAAATAAAAAAAAATAATTTAAAGCTTGAATTTAAAGGTTGACTAGTTAAAACAAGTAGCCAAGGCCCTATTAGGACTCCCCTTTGATTAGATCAAGGGTTGAGATTTATTCCAGCTCAAAACCTAATTCAAAAAGGCCTATATATACCCCCTTAGAGTTCACGCCCCCATTGTGTGCTAAAATTTTATGGCTCACTTTCTCTCTCTCTCTCTCCCCCCCCCCCCCAAAAAAAAAAAAAACCTTCTTTCTTCTTCTCTTTCCCATGCCCCTTAGGGATATTCTTCTTCTTTTTTGGGTTCAAAAAAGACCTTCATGTGATTTTAGAGGGTGTCTAAGGCCCTTCTCTAGCTAGTCGAAGGTGCGGATCAGTCTGATCGTGCAAAAAGAATAGTCGGATCCTACAAAAAATGTTTTTTTGATAAGAGGTAGATGATTTATATTTTTCTTGCAAGAACATAGTTCTTGGCTTGAATTTTAATTACTTTTTATGAGTTTAGACCATGATCAGACCCTGCTAATCGTGTGTTTGACTCAGATCTAAAGATTCATGGAAAAAGAATGTTTTCTTCAAAAGAAAACCCTTTTTGAAATGAGTTTTTTCATAAAAATAGGTTTCTCAGAAAATAAATCTATAAAATTTGTAAGTACTTGAATTATGCTAAAATTTTCTTGCAAGTATCGATTTGTATTGGTAGGATATGTTGTAGATCTTCTTTAAAAATTTTGTGAATTTCTATGGTCAAAATCTTAAGATATTGGGATTTTGGCAATATTGGGTTTTTCAGAAAAGAAATCGGTAAATTTAGGAAGAATGTAGATTTTGTGATTAGATTCATGCAATATTTGATGGTTTTTGATAGATTATGATTAGAAAGATATTATGTGATTTTTGTAGATTTTTTTGAATTTTTATTTCATGTATATTACATATTTTAGTTAATTTATTATGTATTTTGCCAAAATTATTCTTAAGAAAAAAAAGCATATGCGAGATGGGCATATTTTTTTGGTTAAAAGGCTGATAAAAAATATAATTTATCTCAGATAGAATATGTCATTTCTATCTGTGTATTTTATTATGATTTTTATTTTAAAATATGCAAGAAAAATCATGGGTATACGGATTCGGGTGCCCCAATTTGACCCGACCCGAATGCATAGACCCAGAATTGTAGTTTTTTGGCCAGACCTACGACCCATAAAATATTTGTATCGCTCTCGTCTAGAGGAGTTTTAATGAACGGTTTATTGCGTTGGAAAACTAACAAAATTTTGTTACGACAATGAAGCCTTACATGATACTTCAAGTACAAGGTTTTGATGATGAGCAAGTGAAATCAACTGCATTTCAGCTAAGGCAATAAAGACATTAAAGAATTCGATGAAGAATCTTTGAAGACTAGTGTGCAAATGTTAAATTCATTAAAAGTCTTAAATTCTTGTAAGAGCCTTACTTAGAGTGCATATTTAGGTTGCATTTTACCTAAAAAGTCTTTAGAAAAACTTTTCTAAAAGAACCCTCCATGAAAATCTTTTTAGAAAACTTTTTTTATAAATTTTTGTGTTTATTAGTCGACCAATAGATTCACCAGTTGACTAATCCCTTCGCACCATATTTTCTAAAAAGTCATTTTTGTCAAATTAGTCAACCAAAGGTTTTATGAGTCGACTGAACAGAATGTCTGTTTTCTGGAAAATTTAGCAGCAGTCGACTAATGACTTTATCAGTCGATTGGACAGAACATGTGTTTTCAGAAATTTAGCAGCAGTCGACTAATGCTTTTATTAGTCGACCGGACAGAATGTATGTTTTTTCAGAAGATTTTAGTAGCAGTCGACTGAAAGGTTTTTTCAGTCTACTGATGATATTATCAATCGACTAATTTTATCTCTAGTCGACTAAGTTTCAAAAGTTTAGATTTTCAAACGGCTCGATAAACAGATCAGTCGACCGACGATAACTGTTAGTCTACTAATAACTAACTATTAGTCGACTAACTACTGTTTCAGTCGACTAATTTTGCTGTTTTTCCTGAAACTTAAAAAAAAGCGTGTCTTTTCATTTTTCAAACGTTTTGATCATTCAAAATGGACTGTTTTGACACCCTTTTATACCCTCAACGTATAGAAACTTTGAACTATAAATATGAGTGCATTTTATACTCAAAAGAACTTCAATTCAATCAATTTGAATCACTTACTCTTTGCTTTTCACTCATATTCATTTTCTCACTCACGTGATATTTTTCACTTCAGCTTTTCACTCAAATTTCTTTGAGAGATAGTGAATTCGTGAGTAGAGTATTTCAACAACCTCAAAAGCCAATTGCATCTCATTTGCATTCAAAGGAAGGGCTCATAGGTTGTATTGTAAGTTGTTACTTATTTTCTGTAAAAGGAAGAACTCCTTGGTTTAAAGGAGTTGTTTACTTTCAGTAGGTGTGTTACTGAAAGTGGGACCGGATTTGGTCTGTATGATCTTGTAGTTACAAAAGGTTGATAGTGGAAATCTCAAGCGGGTTTTTTCTTGGGGACTGGATGTAGGTCAGGAAAGACCGAACCATGATAAATTCTGTGTTCTTTGTGTGGTTGTTTTTCAAATTGCAAAATCCTTAAATATTCCGCAGACAAATTTTAAAAGCACTATTCACCCCCCCTCTAGTGCTCGTTGCCTCGATCCTACTGCACTTTCATTTGGTATCAGCGCAGGTTTGCTATTCTTTTGATTTGATCATCATCTAGCATGACAACTACAACATCTCAGTACAAAGAAGGATGCTCCTATGTTCGTCCTCCTCTCTTTGACGGAACAAACTATCGATACTGAAAAGTGAGAATGACAATATTCTTGCAATTCATGAATCTCGATATTTGGAGAGTTGTTTCAGATAAATACCAAACTCCATCAACTGATTTCAGCCGATGGACCGATGAAGAAAAGAAAACTACTTCACTTAATGCCAAGGCAATGAATGCATTATATTGTGCCGTTGACAAGGTAGAGTTCAATCACATCTCCCAATGCTCTACAACAAATGAAATTTGGCATACTCTTCTCGTGACTCACGAAGGTACATCAAAGGTAAAGGAATCTAAAATCACTTCTTTAGTTCATAAATTTGAATTGTTTAAAATGAAGCAAAATGAATCTATATCGAACATGGTAACAAGAATGACCGATATAACTAACACTCTCAAATCCCTTGAAAAAGAATATTCACAAGTGGATTTAGTTAGAAAGATCCTAAGGTGTTTAACTCCTGAATGGGAGAGAAAAACCATAGCTATTGAAGAGGCAAATGATCTAAACACTCTCACTCTTGAAGATTTTGTTGGTAACCTAATGGCATATGAAGTTCAACATCAAAACAGACAAGAAGAAAAACCCAAGAAAAAATCTCTTGCTTTTAAGGCTACTTCTGACTCTGAAAATTTAGAAGAAGATGAAGATATAGCCCTCATTACAAGGCAATTGAGAAGATTCATCAAAAATAGAAGATTTCAAAGAAAGGTAAAGAAAGCGGATTCTTTCAATCCCAATGAAGTCAAGTGCTTTAACTGCAAAAAGGTAGGACATATCAAGAAAGATTGTCCTTTTCTCAAAATCAAGCCCAAGGACAAATTCAAGAAGAAATAGGCATTTCAAGCATGTTGGAATGATAGTGACTCCTCTTTCGATGAAGAATCAAATGAAGAAGTCACCAACATGTGTTTTGTAGCACAAGAAGATTCGGTAAGTCAATTTGAATATGACAATTTATTAGAAGCATTTAATGACTTATATGTTAAGTTTAAGAGTCTAAGTTCTAAAAACAAAGAGTTAAAAACTGAGAATTCAACTCTTGACTCTCAAAACAAAGTGTTACTTCAAGAGATAGAAGATTTCAAGAAGGAAAACTCTTGTAAAGCATTTGAGATAAAAGAAATTGGAACAAGAACCAATCTTTTACAAATAGAAATAACTAGTCTAAAAGAAAAATAAATGATCTTCTTTCTATAGTAACCAAATTCACAAATGGTCAAGAGAATCTAGAAAGACTTCTTGGTTCTCAAAGATGCTCGGTTAATAAAACCAGATTGAGATATAGCTTCTTTGATACTCAAAATAGATAAAACTATGTGGTGAAAAATCAAAGACAATATTCTCAACCATTTGTTCAAAGAAGTAAATTTTCTAGTAGAAATGCATCTAATCATGAAACTTATAATGCTTATAAGCCTAGACATGATTACTCTAGAAATGCTAAAGCTTGTTATAGAAAGAATATTTATTATCAAAGGAAACCAAAATCCAAATGGATATGGGTTCCTAAGACTAACTCTCATGGACCCAAAAGTAGAAAGGGGTCAAATGCTTTGTCTTCTAATTTTGTTGTAGGTACACAAAATAAGGAGCAAATGAATATTAGACAGCGGTTGTTCCAAACATATGACTGGAAGACCGGAGTTATTTTCCACCTTCCAAAATAAGGATGGAAGAACCGTCACCTTTGGTGACAATAACAAGGAAAAAGTAATAGGTATTGGTAATATTGATAATCCAAAATTTCCCTTGATAGAAAATGTTCTTTTAGTAGATGGTTTAATGCATAATTTATTATCTATTAGTCAATTATGTGATAAAGGTTTTCATGTTTTTTTTGAAAATGATTTATGCTTAATTTCTGATTTTCAATATAAAAAGATCATTTTTAAAGGTAAAAGAAGGAACAATGTGTATGAACTATATCTAAATGAGTTACCCACTTTCAATGAAAAATGTCTTATTATTTCAAATGAAATTTAATGGTTATGACACAAGAGACTTGGACATGTTAACTTTAAAATTATTTCCAAGTTATCCAAGAATGATCTTGTAAGAGGCCTACCTAGAATACCATATAAGAAAGATCACTTATGTGATGCTTGCCAAAGGGTTAAACAAATCAAGAGTTCTTTTAAAGAAAAAGATATAGTTTCAACAAAACGTTCTCTTGAACTTTTACATTTAGATCTATTGGACCATCTAGAATTCAAAGTTTGAATGATAGCGAGTATGCTTTTGTTATAGTAGATGATTATTCTCGGTTTACATGGGCGATTTTTCTAAAAAGCAAAAATGATGCTTTTTCAGAATTTTCTAAACTTTGTAGAAGACTTACAAATGAAAAATCTACATCTATAATTAAAATTCGTAGTGATCATGGTGGTGAATTTGAAAATGAATTTTTTCTAAAGTATTGTGATTTACATGGTATATCTCACAACTTTGCTTTTCCTAGAGCGGCTCCACAAAATGGAGTTGTTGAAAGAAAGAATAGAACTTTGCAAGAATGTGCTAGAACCATGCTTCAAGATGAAAATTTAGCAAAATACTTTTGGGCTGAAGCAATAAATACAACATGTTATGTTTTAAACCATGTTCTTATTCGACCAATTTTACATAAAACATGTTTTGAATTGTATTATGATCGTATACCAAAAATCTCATATTTCAAAATTTTTGGTAGTAAATGCTTCTTGTTAAATACCAAAGATAATCTTGATAAGTTTGATTCAAAATCAGATGAATCAATATTTCTTGGATATTCTTCTAGAAGTAAAGCTTATCGTATTTTTAATAAAAGAACATCTTGCATTGAAGAATCTTTACATGTTGCATTTGATGAGAATTGTGAGCAGGTTATACCTCTAAGCGAAGGAGAAGAAGTTATACTTCAAGAAGAACCCTTGATAGAGAGTACTTCTCAAGAAAATATTCCTCTTCAACCGGTTTGGAAAGAAGATCCTAATCATCAACATGAACAAGTTATTGGAGAAATAAAGAGTGGTGTCCAAACTAGAAGGCAATTAGAAAAATATATTGCAAATGTTGCTTTCATATCTAAAATAGAACCAAATAATATCAATGAGGCTTGTGTTGATGAATTTTGGCTTTTGGCCATGTTTGAAGAACTTAACCAATTTACTAAGAATGATGTTTGGGATCTAGTTGATAGACCAAAGGATCATCCAGTAATTGAAACAAGATGGGTCTTCCGAAATAAGCTGGATGAAAATGGCGAAGTCATTCGAAACAAAGCAAGGCTAGTAGCACAAGGCTATGATCAAGAAGAAGGCATAGATTTTGATGAAACTTATGCACCAGTGGCTCGATTAGAGTCAATTCGAATGATGCTTGCTTTTTCTAGTTATATGAACTTCAAGTTATATCAAATTGATGTTAAGAGTGCATTCTTAAATGGACACATCAATGAAGAAGTTTATGTAGAGCAACCTCCAGGCTTTGAAAATGAGAAATATTCAGAAAAAGTTTACAAATTAAAAAGAGCTTTGTACATACTTAAACAAGCACCAAGAGCGTGTTATGAAAGACTACAAAATTTTCTAGAACAATCTGGTTTTTCCATTGGTCGGGTAGATTCCACTTTATTTATTAAAAATCTTAATTCAGATATTCTTATTGTGCAAATTTGTGTTGATGACATAATATTTGGTTCTACTAATGATTCTCTTTGTAAAAAATTTGCTAAAGCTATGCAGGAAGAGTTTGAAATGAGCTTGATGGACGAATTAAACTACTTCCTTGGACTTCAAATAAAGCAAACTGAAGAAAGAATCTTCATCAATCAGGCTAAGTATACAAAAGAACTTCTCAAGAGATTTGGGATGGACTCATCGAAATCAAGAAGGAATCCTATGAGAACAACTACTTCTCTTGATAAAGATGAAAATGGTAAAAGTGTAGATACTAAGATCTACATAGGTATGATCAGATCTCTATTATACTTAACTGCTAGTCGACTTGATATTATGTTTAGTATTTGTATGTGTGCAAGATTTGAAGCTAATCCAAAGGAATCTCATTTAACTGCAGTAAAACAAATTCTTTGATATTTGAAAGATACTTCAGATTTTGGTTTGTTTTACCCAAAATTATCTTCTTTTGATTTAGTTTCATATAGTGATGCAGATTTTGCAGGAAGTAAATCTGATCGCAAGAGTACTAGCGGAACTTGTCATTTCTTAGGAAATTCCTTAGTCTCTTGGTTTAGTAAAAAGCAAAATTCAGTGTCACTCTCAACAACTGAAGCAGAATATATAGCAGCTAGTTTAGCGTGTTCACAAGTACTATGGATGAAACAGACCTTAACAGATTTTGGTTTGAATTACTCTACAACAACTATTTATTGTGATAACACTTGTGCTATAAATCATTCGAAAAATCTTGTTCAACACTCAAGAACTAAGCATATTGAAGTTAGACATCATTTCTTAAGAGATCATGTGTTAAAAGGAGATATTTCGTTAAATTTTATTTCCACTAAAGAACAACATGCCGATATTTTCACTAAACCACTTAAAAATGAAGATTTTATGAGAATTAGGAGAGAACTAGGCATTTGCTCGTTTTTAGATTTATAAAAATGTTGATTTTTGAACAAAATCTCAAAATCGCACATTATTAGTCGACCGATAAAATTTTAGTTGACTGATGCTTTAAAATTTTTTAGAATGAATCGCACCATATTAGTCGACCGATAAATTTCTAGTCGACTGATGCTTTAATTTTTTTTAGAATGAGTCGCATATTTTTAGTCGATCGATAAAATTTTAGTTGACTATTTTTTTTTTAAAATTTTAACTCAAGGGACCCGATACCCCTTGGATTTTTTAACACCCATTTTTTTTGGCATCATTTCATTTTTGTATCTTTTCATTTTTTTAAAAGGAACGAAACCCTTAAAACAAAACCCTCTCTCTCTCTCTCTCTCTCTCCTCTCTCTCTTCCAAAAAACCTTCGGAGTGCCGTTCGAACCTCTTCTCGCCGGAATTTTCTGGCCGTGACAGAGAAACGCCGAAATCCTTTTGCCGTGATGGTGTATTTTTAACCATTGCCGAAATCCCATTGTGGCAGCCTTCTCACCCGCCGCCAGCCATCGTATCCTCCTCTATTTCTGTTGCACGATGCACGACAACATCTTCCTCCCACCGAACGCCATTTGGAAGTCAACATCATTCTCTGCAACAAATTTTTGAGATGAATATGTTTTTTTAACCATGTCTCGTTCGAAGACTGCATCTGCAAAAGGTTTAGGTTCTCTTCCTCCTACACCTTCTTTAAGACATGGATTTCTCTCAGATTATTCTGAAATCCTCTTTTATATGATACATTTGGATCGATTTCTGCACTACCTATTTTACCAGACCGAAATGTACTGTTTCACCTATTTTCTCGTTACAAAATAAGAGAATTATTTCCAGGAATTTCACATCTTTTTGATGCCTGTGCAGATACCCTTCATTATCCTTTTCTGATTCACTTGTTTTATACGAATTTACATTTTGATCAAGAAACTGGAGTTCTTTCCTCTCTTGTTCGTGATGTTGAAATCGAGTTTGATTCTAAACTACTTGGAGAAATCCTAGAAATTCCACCTTCAGACACTCTTTTTAATACTGTTGAACTAAATGATGAAAGAATTTTTGAATAAATTCTTCTTCCCGGTGCACCTCATTGCCCTCCTTTCAAAAATACTAATCTTCAAACTCGTGCACGCATTGCTAGACGAATCCTTGCCCACAATGTTCTACCTAAAACTGGTTATTTTGATTACTATTCCACAGATCTATCTACGGCTCTTTATGTTTTATTTGGAAATATTTTTGTAAATTGGGGAAATGTGTATTTTACAAATTTGTGGAAACAAAAACCATTTCTTCCTTATGGATGTCTTCTAACTCGTATTTTCAGACATTTCAAGTTCCCTTAACTAATGAAAAATATATTAAGCAAAAGAAGTTCTTTGATCAAACTATTTTTAAAAGGATGAAAATCAAATATCTGCCTCCTTTAAATGTTGATCAAACTGAATCATCTGAACCATCAATTTTTGAACCCTCACCATCTTCTGCGAAACCTTCATCTCAAACAAAAAGAAAGAATTTTTCTACAAGTCAAGACAATAATGAAGTTTTGCAGCGACTAGAAGCTTTAGAGCTGCATCAATGCAAGTACAAGGTTTTCATGATGAGCAAGTGAAATCAACTGCATTTCAGCTAAGGCAATGATGACATTGAAGAATTCGATGAAGAATCTTTGAAGACTAGTGTGCAAATGTTAAATTCATTAAAAGTCTTAGATTCTTGTAAGAGCCTTACTTAGAGTGCATATTTAGGTTGCATTTTACCTAAAAAGTGGCTTCATTGTCATAGCAATCTCTCCCTTTTTGATGATGACAAACTTAATCAAAGATGAATCATTTAGATGCATAGATGGAGATTTTACTCCCCCTATCAATATGCTGCAAAACATTAAAAGTTAGTATATTCAAAGCACCTATATCACATATTGATTGGTTTTCATTTCCATCATTACTTCATGCATTTTTAAATCTTTTTCATAAATGAAATTTTCAGTGCTTTCACATGATGTAATTTCCATGTCATAATGCAATATGCAATTCTTATCTTTTTCTCTTAATTTCGCATTTCTCATGCAAAATGCTATCTTTTTCTATCTTTTTCTCCCCCTTTGTCATAATCAAAAAGAGTAAGGGCAGAATTACCATAAGCAAAATGTAAATACAAGTTTAAAATATTACAACCTATAAAATATTAAAGTTTAGTAAAGACAAAAAATGCTCATGTTATGATAATGATGATGATATGGATGGTTCAATGATGTGGATGCTCAAATTCATGTTCTTTATTGTATTGGCCATGTACATGCATATGTGCTAACTGAAGCATAAAAATAATAAGATTTTCATCTACGCATATGCTCAAGTTTATGTTACAAGTATGATTAAGTGAATATTCCAATGCTTTATAAGAATACATCCATTGCCTAAAAAATGGCTTAAGTTTTGATGTTGCATGAAAAATATGTATGTAATCAAGTAATCACGCGATATTAAAACTCAAGATACTTGTTGGGAGAGTGATAAGTGGTACAAAACTTTATGGGGCAAGTATGTTTTGAGGACGGAAGGTTGCTCCTCTCCTCCCACGATTTTATGGGAAAACCTTTGCATTAGACAGTAGCGTAGAGGGTAAGGTACTCATGAAGAAAACTGGTGCATCGGGTTGAATCGTATTGAGAATCTCTTTCATATTAACGTCCCTCACCCCATCCTCGTTAATGGGCTTGGCCAGGCTAAAGTCACTCCTATATGTAAAATATTGTTTGAGCGATGGTCTTGATATGAGAATCTAAGCATGTGTCGTATCAGTAAGGCTAAGAAGTGATAATATAAGATTTATGTGCATTAGTCAGGCACTGCATGCATAATTTAAGAAAGAAAATTTAATTAAAGATCAAAATTTATTCATGTATTAAAGAGCTTTAACATATGGTAAGTCATGCATATTAACTGCTCATGCATTTTAACTTTTTGAAATGTACGAATTGATGCTCCCTTGTTTAATTTGGTTGACTAAATAAGCATGATTAGTTGTGTAATTATTTCAGTTAATTTCAAATACTAAACTATAGAATTTCTACTGAAATTTCTGCTTTGTATTTTTGTCTTAAAAGTTTGGTATATCTCACTCTACTGAGACATTTTTGTCTGACCTGATATAGTTTAATATTTTTCAGGTAATGAGGAGTAGCTTACATGTAAAGGTGGGAGGTTGCGATGGGGACTGAGCCTATATTTCCTTTGTATTTACAAGATTTTCTAGATTCTGATTTATCATTTAATTATTATGTCAATAGATAAAAGTAATTAATATTTTGAATGATTTTGGACCGTGATTCATTTTATGCATGATGAGATCTATTTCTTTTAAGTTATCACAATCATATGGTTATGCATGAATACAAAAAGTAGCATGCCAACTTTTAGACCTGATGAGTTTTTTCGTTGTTATATATTAAAATATTTAAAGGTATTTAAAAAAAATCACCATTTATGGGTTATAAAAATTGAGGTGTTACAAAGCAGACACTGTCAAGGTCAGCTAGGCTAAGCCATGTGGTTGAACCCATCATGGGGTCTGGTCTAGCCCTAGTTAATCTAACTAAGTTGGACCCAGTTATCCCAACTAGGATGCTATTTGGGCCATTGGAGCACTGGATCTGAGTCAGACTTGAATCCACCCCCAATTTAAAATCCCTCTCTCTTATCTCTTACACCCACAATTTCCCCATTCTTCTCTTTCTCCCTCTCTTCTTCTCCATGCTTCTCTCTCCCTTCCATTGAAGCTGGAGGTGTGCCACCGCCATCCACCGCCCTTCTTCTGTGCTACCGGTGTGTCATCACCATCCATCAGGTTATTTAGCGTTTTGGGTTAGCCATTGAAAAAATATATATGTATATATAAAATATTATATGTGATTCTACATTCTTGTTCAACATAAAAAAAAGAAACTATGGGGATGTTCATTGTGGAATCCACATTTTATTTGGACTACTTAGAATTCGATTGTTTGTTTCACACCTATTGTAACGCCCTAAAATTTCAACTTGTAAATTTTGAAATCATTTAGAGAAAACTTTTCAAAGTTCAGGATTTTGATCTTTCAAATCACAAGAGGAAGCAATTTTCTTTTAGAGAGAAAAACAAGTTGCAATTATGGGCACAGTAGCTTATAAACCAATCTTACTTACAGAGAATAGCCAGAATTCCAACAAAAATAGGGTGATCTCGAGCTATGTTGCATCGTGCCATCGACTCTCTGTAAAGTCCTACTCATTACCTGCTCAAAAAATGGGTCAGTTTTATAACAAACACCTAGGTGCACAAATAGACAATGTAGAATAAATAAAGTAGGACATCACAAAATAAGCAGTTTATTCCATTGAAAGCAGTAATAACATTTGTAATTTGCGAGAAATTAAATCTGACCATTAAAGACATTTAACATGCATTAAGAAACAAATTATACATTCACCAATATTTAACAGTTAAGAGAATAAGTAAATATGCACGATCTAATGCATAGCAGGAGTATGCATGATTTTAATGCACATGTATGAACACATTATTATATTTAGTCAAGTCTCCTTTTTCATATGCATGTTTCTATTAAATGCACACAATTTGAGTTTCTTTTTTTAATTACCATTGCCCGCGGATACACCAAACAGATAAAATCCTCGAGGTCAAGTTGAGTTTCCAAGGTAGCTTAGCATACAAGTTATATTTTATTACTGGATTCCAAACTTAGCCCTCGATCAATATCAGAAAACAACACCAACCATCGGAACATTGAAAATAAGCATTCAATGTCGGGGACACCATGAAAATCAGCATCCACTGGCCCCACTTTCTTGGTATATCAAAAGAACAGTTGTGTCTACACACCACCCTTATGCAAAGTGGCAGACTCTCCCTAAAACCGTGTCCAGAAGAGGAACCTCAATATCCGGTTCAGGGGTAATAAGTAAAGCACACAGAGTTTTTGTATTCTCGTGGTCTCCAAAAACCGAATATCTAAAATTCTCATTATTTTGATGAGAGATCTCAGAACGTATATTATACTGTTCTTATTCATTATCTTTTTATTAAAAGCCAATTATTGAGTTTTGCAATTCAGCATGCAAAAGTAAAGGCAAAAGCTCGCATCTACCTTTGCGAGAACCATTACGGGACTCCCGCCCGTGGAAACACATAGAACAATGCAATATAGTGCAATAAAAATAAATATGCTTTTTGCGATGCATTTAATAGTAAATAAAGGAGCATCTAGTGCTCAAGGTCTCCAAATTCTGAAAGTATTTATAGGCTTCTCATCGCTTCGCGACTGCAAATGAGGAGAAAGATGCGAGGGTAGTGTGGTAGAAGGTGGTTGCCAATCGATTTGCCGAGATGCTGCACAATATGAAGACTGCAACAAAAAAAGCAACTGGTGGGATAGATGATCCACTGCAGTGGAAGGGCCATGAGCCTTTTACTGTCAGGAGAGATTATTGGCAGGGCATGTGCGACAAGTGGGCGAGCAATGAATTTCGAAACCGCTCAGCAAAGGTTGCACATAACTGAGCAAAGATGCCCGATGCCCATCTACACACAGGTGGATCTAGGACTTTTGGGAGCCACCAGAAGAGAATGGTAACTCACCAATATATATATATAGTCAAATTTGCAAGTATTTTAGCATACTTATTAATTAATTTTTTTATCATTTAACATTGCAAAAAGCAGAAAAAGGAGACATTGTGCCTTACAAGGATGTGTTTATTAAAACACATAAACATAAAAGCATGAGAGATTTTGTATCAGAGAAGGCAAGAGCGACACCGATATGTATTTATTGTATTAATAAACATTGTAATATATAAGTTGCTTTGAATTATATTATCATAAACATTGTAATTCTAAATTATTAATTCATATTCTAATCATTACTTTGTAGGAGTCATACGAGCAACAAATGGTACAGTGATATGGCGATGACTCCACTCAGCATCCGCCTTTTGATCCTGCAACATGGGTGACTGCAACTGGTGAACCCAAAAAGGGTCAAGTGTTCGGGTTTGGAAGTAACATGAACACCACACTAGTCGTTGCCTCCTGCAGCCACGACTCTCAGAGTTCTTCCGCCAGCATCAACTCCCAACGTCCGATTGACCCTGCTATGTCTTGGGATGGTGTCTGTCAGCATCTTGAGGATAAAATGCAATACTTTTTAAATGAAGTCATTCCCAATATTGTCTATAATGAGTTGTGCAACTTTTTTCGGGATAGGAGAACTTTGTCTGCATTCAACATGAGCTCTGGTGCCTGTCAGGTATAAAGATTCATGTCATTTGTTTCATGTCGTTAGATTTCAAGCTAGTATCTGCATGATTGAATACATATATGCATGATTGCCTAACTATGATTTTTTTTGACATCTTATAACATATATATGCATGATTGATTCACTATACAATTTTTTTGACACCCTTATAACACATATACGCATGATTGAATCACTATGAAAGTTTTTTTACAACCTTACAACACATATATGCATGAATTCATCACTATAATTTTTTCTTAGTGCCTTATAACACATATATGCATGATTTAATTACTATAAAAGTTTTTTGACAACCTTAGAACACATACAAGCATGCTTTTATCACTATGACAACCTTAGAACACATATGAGCCTGATATTAGCATATATGAAAGTTTTTTAATGCCTTATAACACATATGAGCCTGATATTAGCATATATGAAAGTTTTTTAATGCCTTATAACACATATATGCATGATTGAATAACTATAAATTTTTTTGACTGCTTTAGAACATGATAGACATGATTGAATCACATATAAAGTTTTTTGACTGCCTTAGAACACATATAAGCATGATTTCATCACTATGAAAGTTTTTTGACTGTCTTGCAACACATATATGCATGATTGTGATACATAACACATTTATTTGACAACCTTGTAAACTATATATGCGTGCGTGAATCACTGTGAAATTCTTTGACAAACTTAAAACACATATCTGCATGATTGAGTCATTGTACATTTTTTTCCAGTCTTAGAACACATATTTGAATTCTGTTAATGTCCTTCAGTTTATTGTTATTCTCTGTGTCATTCAGTTATTTACTTTGTTGCATTAGATTAGGTGCATTGCATATAATTTATTTCATTATATTTTGTTTATAAATACTAATATTTTTTTTCTCTTGTTGGATGCTGGAGATGATCAGTGTAGAGGAGCTGATGTAGGCATGGAGGGAGGCACAGATCGACAAAATGAAGAGGATGATGCCCAAAATCTTGAAGAGGATTAGATTCATTTGTTTAATTTCTTTGACATACTTGTAACTAATTATAACTTGGCAATGACTATATTTGGTTGTTAAAGTTTGCCTAACTTAGAACTTGTGTTACATTTGTTCCACTTGCATATGTATTTTTTTTGTGTATTTTGTTTTTTATAAGCAGGTTACATGATTGTATAACGAGAAATTTTTCTCGAGTTTCAGGAAATTTTAATTTTTTTTAAAACTTAGCGACGGATAATATCCGTCGCTACTCCATTGCCAATTTAAAGCAGTCATCGATTTGCGATGAAATTAAATTTGTCGCTAATGTTCGTCACTAAATTAGCGACGGATACGTATCCCTTGCTAAATAGTAGCGACTGATTAACGACGGATTAAATTCTATTGCATAACCAAATCAGTCTCTATTTAGCGGCGGATTAACGATGGACATGATTCGTCGTCAATCCGTCACTATTTAGCGACAGATTGACGACATATAAATTTTATCGTAGTTTAGCGACTAGGATTATGCGATAGATGCTATCCATCGCTAATCCGTCACAAAAGCCATCGCTAACATATTTAACGATGACGTAACGACGGATAACGTCCGTCGCTAATACGCATTTTTCTTGTAGTGATTGCATCATCTTCATAAGCATTCACAATTCTTACATCAAATCATATTCAATTATATTCAGTGTGAAACACATGCACATACCTCCTAAGTAATTTAGTTAAACATTCATGATACTCTTCAATCATGCTATACAGGTATGATATACTTACTCAGATAATCATAATATGATCATTAACAATGAAACTATGTTGGCGTAATATATCATTCACCTAATAAGAAAAATCTAATCATTTCTAGGCGTGATATGTCATCCACCTAATAAGTCAAAACTAATCATTTATAGGCGTGAGGTGTCATTCACCTAAATGATAATCTAAGCATCGCATTCATAAGAATCTCGAGGGCATAAAATTTATACGTGATTTTGTTGATAAACTTTTGCTTGACAAAATTCATACTGAAAAACAATAAGTCTTAACCCAAGACTATCAGAGTGTCTATTCGCTAATTTTCTACCTAATCTGTCATGGTGAAATAGACATGGTCCGCCATTTCTCATTGTGAATACCATTTGGTCAAGCAGATAGACAAAATAAGTATATTACTCTTAGTTCAAGCATGAAAATCAAACTCAAAAGACTTACAGCGCGATGAGATGCTCGACGGTCAAGATTCACCTCTTTCTTAACTGCTCTCATAGCAAGTTATATTGCCTGAAAATTTCAACTTGTAAATTTTGAAATCATTTAGAGAAAACCTTTCAAAGTTCATGATTTTAATCTTTCAGATCGTAAGCGGAAGCAATTTTCTTTTAGAGAGAAAAATAAGTCGACAATTACGGGCACATTAGCTTACAAACCAATCTTACTTACAGAGAATAGCCAGGATGCCAACAAAAAGAGGGTGATCTTAAGCCATATTGCATCGCGCCATCGACTGTCTATAAAGTCTTACTCATCACCTGCCCATAAAATAGGTCAGTTTTATAACAAATTGGTAGGTGCACAAATAGACAATATAGAATAAATAAAGTAGGACATCATAAGATAAGCAGTTTATTCCATTGAAAACAAAAATAACATTTGTAATTTGTGAGAAATTAAATCTAAGCATTAAAGGCATTTAACATGCATTAAAAAATAAATCATACATTCACCAACATTTAACAATTAAGGGAACAAGTAAATATGCATGATCTAATGCATAACAGAAGTATGCATGATTTCAATGCACATGTATGAGCACATTATTATCTTTAGTTAAGTCTCCTTTTCCATATGCATGTTCCTATTAAATGACACAATTTAAGTCTCTCTTTTTAATTACCATTGCCCGCGAATACACCAAACGGGTAAAATCCTCGAGGTCAAGTTGGGTTCCCAGGGTAGCTTAGCATACAAGTTGTATTTTATTACTGGATTCCAAACTTAGCCCTCGATCGATATCAAGAAACAATACCATCCATCAGAACATTGAAAATCAGCATCCAATGTCGGGGACACCATGAAAATCAGCATCCACTGGCGCCACTTTCTTGGTATATCAAAACAACAGTTGTGTCTACACACCACCCTTATGCACAGTGGCAGACTCTCCCTAAAACCGTGTCCAGGAGAGGAACCTCAATATCGGGTTCAGGGGTAATTAGTAAAGCACACAAAGTTTTTGTATCCTCGTGGTCCCTCAAAACCAAATCTCTAATATTCTCATTTTTTCGATGAGAGATCTCAAAACATATATTATACTGTTCTTATTCATTATCTTTTTATTAAAAGCCAATTATTGAGTTTTATAATTTGCATGCAAAAGCAAAGGTAAAAGCTCGCATCTACCTCTGCTAGAACCATCACGAGACTCCCGCCCGTGAAAATACATAGAACAATGCAATAAAAATAAATGTGATTTTTGTGATGCATTTAGCAATAAATAAAGAAGGAGCATCTAGTGTTCAAGGCTTTCCAGGCCCGCGATGATCCACTTGTATCATCGATGCACCATAAGAAAAAACCAGAGCAATATGTCATTTATGACATAAATTACATGCCTTCCAAATGCACATTCATATACTCAACTCTTTAGCTATGCACATGGCACAAAAATATTCATAAGCATGTTTTATTGCATTTCATATGCTAGTGACAAATGCAAGCTTTCATTTAATGATCATTGCACACTTCTTTTCATTATGCATACTCATGTCAATTGCACACCTGTATTGCATATACATATCCACATTAAGGCGTAATTTCTTTAAGTGTTCATATACTTGCCAATGCATAAGTAGAAGAAATTAATGAAAGAAAAGTAACTACAAAACTAATCTATGCATGCAGAATATGAAAACTATAGGAAGCATGTAATAAAGACAAGTACAGAACACAAGTCATATGAGTATCATCTGTGATTATCTCAATTTTTTAAATCTTTATTTAATTCATCCAAAGTCCTCGTGCGACTTTCCTCTACCTCGAAATGTTGCGTCGTTGTGTGCGCCTACGAGTGTAAGTGATGTAGGACTCGGGTTGTGGGGCAGAAGTGGGATTCGTCATGCAAACTGCAAAAGTATGAACACTTAAAATGCTAAAGCCATAGTAAGTAACATAAAGGGCAATGGCAGGGGCTCAGTCCCTGCTGAAGAAAGAGAGTGGCAGGGGCTAGGCCCCCGCCGGATAACCAAGTCATGGCAGGGGTCCTTGCCAGTGCAATCAAGCAAACAACAGAGATTTGGCCCCTGCCGGAAAACCAGGCAATGGCAGCGGCCCTACCTTTGCCAGAAGAATCATGCAAGTGGCAGGGGGAGCCCCCTCACATGCCCGAAGGACTATGCAGAGACAGGGGCCCGCTCCCCTGCATGCTGCAAAGCCAAGAAGTTGGGGGCGAATCCCCTTGCTGCTAGTCCAAAACACAGAGGCAGGGGGCTCTGGGCCCATGTCTATCGACATAAGAGACAGGGGGCGCCAACTCGATCCCCATTCGATGAAAAAAAAAACAAAGGACAGGGGGAACCGACCCCCCTCTGTCCGATGTCCAGAACAAAGGGACAAGGGTGTCGACCCCCTGTTAGGTGGAAGGACCAATGAACAGGGGGCGCCAGCCCCCCTGTCCGATGATCGAAACAAGGGATGGGGCGTCGTCCCCTTGTCGGATGGTAGGAAAACAAAAGAAGACAAAAGAAGAAGATAAAGGGAGGAAGAAGAAGACAACGAGAGAGAAGAGGCACGACAGGGATCGTCGGTCCCCTACCGGTCTTCCGGTGAATGCAGAGAGAGAAGGGGAGGGCATGACAGGGAGCTGTCGACCTCCTACCGACCCTCTGACAACTAGAAGAAAAAGAAGAAAAAGAAGAAAAAGATTTACCTGGAGAGAGAGGGCATCATCATCGACCGACGTTGCACACAGGGAGCTAGGAACGAGAAGAGGAGGCGGCGTCGATGTCAGGCTCCCATGTGGAATCGTGGGCGACAACCGTGATAGTTCATCAGAGAGGGCGAGGAAGGCAGAGGAAGAAGAAGGAGACAGAGAGGAGGGCATACCTGCAGTGTCGATGGTGGTCGGGGTACGCTGAACAAGAGGGGACGATGATTGGGGCTTCCTTCGAAGAATCGAAGAGGGCGAGGGAGGTGTGGGTGATCCAGAGGGAGAGAGGGTTGTGGGTGAGGCTTCCCCCTACCCCCCTGTGGGGCGTGAATCGGGAAACCCCAAAGGGGTTTCCTTTTTCAGTCGAGGGGGAAGGGGAGAGCGGCGCGGAAGAGGAAGAGGGTTTAAAAGAAACCCTCACCCCCGATAACCCTAGTGGGTCTGGGTCGGATCCGGGTCCGATCCGACTCCATTTTTTTTATAAAACGTGGGTTTTACACCTATGTTGTTGACATTTTATTTTTAGCCATGGAAATGGAAAAAATGATGTGTGTTGTGATTTTGTGTTTTATTATCTTTCGTTTGATAAAAAAGGATAAAGAAAATATATAGATATAATGCCCAGTTTTGGAAATGTGTTTTGGAATAAATTAGAAATTTATTGTGGTTGTGATTGATGATGGTTTAACATTATTTTTTTTCATCCATTAAAAAAAATATGATATGAATCTGCATTTTTTTTCATGATCAATGAAAAAATTGGGTGTATAGATGCTGTGTTTTTTTTTCTTCAAATGTGTGAAAAAAGTATGTATATATACATACATATATATATGTTTGTGAATGCTTGAATTTGTGATTCTGTGACTGTTTGCTGGAATCTATAATTTACCTGCTGCATTGACAAAAAAAATATATAGATGTATGTTCCTTTTCAGAATTTGATGCAATCTCTCTCTCTCTCTCGGGCAATATGTCAAAAATTGATATATTACTAGATTGTGCATCTTGTCTGTTTTGTTTAAAAGTATTCCCCACTTAGATTTCAATCTGAATGATTTCAATGGTCATTAGATATGGTTGTTTGTTGGGTAATATCCTTTCATTTTTATTTGGTTGTATGATTCAATTTTTTTTTTGTTGCTTTGAATATGAGTTTTCTTTGATGTATGATTAAATTTTTTTTTATTGCTATGAATCTGAGTTTTTCTTTGATATATGTTTCCAAAAAATTATGTTGCTTTGAATATGAGTTTTCTTTAATGTATGATTTAAAAAAACATATTTTGTTGCCTTGAATCTGATCATTTTCTTTAATGTTTGATTCAAAAAAAAATTTGCTTTGAATATGAGTTTTTCTTTGATGTATGATTCAAAAAAAAATTAATTGCCTTGAATCTGAGTTTTCTTTGATGTATGATTAAAAAAAAATTTTGTTGCTATGAATTTGAGTATTTCTTAGATGTATTATTAAAAAAATATTTGTTGCAATGAATCTGAGTTTTTCTTTGATGTATGATTCAAAAAAATTATGTTCCTTTGAATAAGAGTTTTTCTTTGAAGTATGATTCAAAAAAAAGAAACCAGTTGCTTTGAATTTGAGTTTTCTTTGATATATTATTTTCAAAAAATTCAGTTATGAATTTGAGCTTCTCTTTGATGTATGATTTAAGAAAAAAATTTAGTCGCCTTGATTCTGAGATTTTCTTTGATGTGTGATTCAAAAAAAATTCAGTTGCCTTGAATATGAGTTTTCTTAGCTGCATGATTCCAAAAAAAATATTTCGTTGCTATGAATCTAAGTACTTCATTGATGTATAATTCAGAAAAAAAATTATGTTCCCTTGAATATGAGTTTTCTTTGATGTATGATTCAAATTTTTTTGTTGCTACGAATCTGAGTTTTTTTTGTGATGTGCGATTAAAAAAAAACTGTTATAAGAATGAGTAGTGTCTGTGTATTATGATTTCTAAAAAAATTTATGTTATGTGGTATTCTTAGCTGCCATTATGTATTAAATTTTTGGTGAAACTAGACATGAGGTTGTTTAGTTAACTATGCATTTGATTTTAAATAAAAATCTATTATGAGCATGTTTAGTGACCATGTATATTGATTTTTTAAAAAGAAACCTATATGAGAATGAATAGCGCCCATGTGTTTGATTTTTGAAAAAAAAATCTGTTATGAGATGGCTAGTTATGCAATGTTGTCCATGTTTATTCTGGAATTGAGAATATACCATATTCCTAGGAAGCATGTTATAGAACATTTATGTTTTTAAATTATGTTGCTTTGAATATGAGTTTTCTTTGACGTATGATTAAAAAAAAATTTATTGTTATGAATCTGAGTTTGTCTTTGATGTATGATTAAAAACATTATGTTTCTTTGAATATGAGTTTTCTTTGATGTATGATTAAAAAAAAACATATTTTGTTGCCTTGAATCTGATCATTTTCTTTGATGTATGATTATTATTTTTTGCTTTAAATCTGAGTTTTTCTTTGATGTATGATTCAAAAAGAAAAATTTAGTTGTCTTGAATCTGAGTTTTTTTTGATGTATGATTCAAAAAAAATTTATTGCTATGAATTTATGTATTTCTTAGATGTATGATTCCAATTTTTTTTTATGTTGCTATGAATCTGAGTTTTTCCTTGATGTATGATTCAAAAAAATTATGTTGCTTTGAATATGAGTTTTTCTTTGATGTATGATTAAAAAAATCAGTTGTGACACCCCAAAATCCCAACTTGGAAAATCCTTAAATTTTCAGATTTTTTTTTGAAAACATTGCGCAAAGCGAAAAAACTCACAAGGGAAAATAGTTGGAAATTCTGGGCGGGTTACAGGGTGAACAACAAAAAGAAACATTTTATTTATTACAAATTCATACATGAGGAATATACATCATTTCTCTTTTCAAAAGACCACTGCCAAGATCTTCAGTTCTAGAGTGTGGGTTCAGTCCTCTGCCACACATCGAGCTCCATCGCACCACTAGAAGCCCAATACCTGTATTCCCATAAAATGGGGTCAGTACTCTTGCGAGTTGGTGAGATATCACATCTGTACAATATCATTTTAAAGGAAAAGCATACAGTATAAAGCATAAAGCAGGATATAGATATATCATACTTGAAAACTAAAAGTAACAGGCTATTGCTAACATGATGGCACAATTAGAAACATTTAATCAATGTACAAGTGTATGTGACCGGTGAGTGCACGTGCTGCAAGTCTAAGCAACAGTGAAAGTGGCAAGTACAATGAACTACTACGAACTGAACAAGGAAAACGAGCCAAGCAACTACTGAACAACGAAATGAAGGAGCTAAGCAAAACAAAAAATTGAGCCAAACAACTGCTGAACAACAAGTAACTAAAGCCACAAGCAAGACAAGCACAGGAACAATACTAACACCAGCAGTGAAGTAAAGATAATGCTAAGTGATAAGCGACAATGTCAAGCAATAACACTCTTAGCAATAACGTCAAACATCTGAGCAAGTAAGCAAGGAAGATACAATTCTAGCATCATGTTCCAAGATAAGCAGTATTATTGTGATCACACGATTAGCCGGATTATGAAATTTGCATTTGCATTCAAGGGCAACGATGAATGTTTCATCAATTATATATCCGAAGCACACAAGATATACTACGAAAGAAGGTACGTGTAACCACACGTTTTCAGCATGGGTGAGCTCAACTCACGAAATGGGTCTATAGCCCACACAAACTCACCACGGAGTTCATAACATTCAAACAAGTCTAAAAAGTAAGCATATATTTCTACAATGCGATTCAAGTCCCTTTTTTTGTACTTATGGGACAAATTAAGAGTCAAGGGTAAATCGTGTGCCCAATGCACACGTACAAAAAACTAATCAGGCATTTAAGCAGTAAAGCAATTTAATAATAAAGCCATTACGATGATGAAAATCATCGAATTCATCAATCCACAGTTAGGCTTAATTATGCGTATCTAGTCACAATTCCTCCTTCCAAGGTACTTAGGCTCATCTGGCCTTGTGTTCCCCATAGGGCAACACGAGCAAAGATGTCGAGGTCAAACTCAAACATTTACGTGCTCCAACATAACAAGCATAGAGGAGTATCTTGCCGACGAAGGCGATAACAATACATTAACAATCAAAGATGCGATATACTTAAACAAGTGAGTTTGACTCACGAACGTGGGGTAATCGCCCAACACAACTCGTATGGAGTTCAACAATATCGATTGGAAAATGTGCCAATATCTTAACATAGTGTTTGATCCCAAACCTTTGTTGGGACATGTCAGATACGAAATGTGTGACTTGCATTAGGGTAATGCCTAGAGGTGGATTACCGCATATATATGTGTCACATACGATCCATAGAACGTTCGTGTCAATATGTGTAAGTGTGAAGTGTAATTGCTCAACCATCAAATGTAAATGTTAATATTTACGTATCTCATTTTTATTCACGTGTGAACACGTGCAAGTGCTAAGTGAGATCGAACAACCATAACAATAACAAGTGCTCGTGCCCTTTTTTTTTTATGATACTTGTAATTATGACAGTTTAAGCGTATTAACACGTGCCTCTTTGCACGAACTCAAACTTTGCATAGATGTTTAGATACAAACGCCTTGTGGTACCTGCAGGATACACAACGAGTTCTTAGCTATTTTATTCACGTGTTCGGTCTCACATGACCCAAGAAAGAGCACGTTGCTGGTAAGGGCGTTCTAACACCATTTCCATCTCTTGGGTATCACAGTACGTGAGCTCTCTCACGATCATGGGGCCATCGCCCAAAGACTCTAGTCGAGTCGTAACCCTCAACAGGGGTTTTGTGCTATACCCTTATGGTGTTCTACTTTTCAAGTGTATGTCACATCGAGTGTGTAGCACGCCTTTGGTGCATAATACAATCATCAATATACGAACATGATCCAGCAACAAGAAACATTTGACAAACCTAAACCAGTGTCATACGTGTCAAGATGTGCCAACGTGCTCGTGCAAAACAAGTAACGCCACAAGGTCTCAATCATTCACACAAGTATCGAACAAGAGCAATGATACAAACATATATTTATGAAATAACACATTTTAATATTTTTGAGTGATACGAGGCTTAAAATGCACATTCAATCAAGATTGCACGTGCAAAGAGTGCCCAAAGATTTGAATACAAATTTTCCAAGTACGTGTATTCCAAACGTCGTACCGTGGCAAATTTCTCATAGAAAAACCACTTGCAAAGGAACTTCGTGAAAACAACACTCACGAGTGTCATGAATGAATCTTAACCTATTCCCATTCGTATGGGAATTACATTGGTGTTCCCAAGCGGGTCGCCGCACTCTATCGATACTATTGGTGCTTAAACAATAGAATTTGCCGAAACGTCCAATGGGAGTGGGAATGTACACATAAGTAGATAGGGTAACACGTGCCATAAGCTTAGCACGTTGCTGCCACGATAGGACAATGAGACACGAGGCATCTTATGCCCAATTCGCAACTTTCTCTCGCTGTCAATTATTTTCTCGCTTTATAGCTAGTTATATTGCCTTGTCGGTTGGTGGCAAGAGGGGAGGTGTTGCAGCCACCTATTGAGATCCCAAGGGATGCTCTGCGAGGCCAAGGGCAATTAGGTCTGAGCCTGAAAATGGCTCAGACCATGGGCTACAGACTGAGCGTAGTCCAGCCCAAAGTCTGCACTAGGGGCAGCAAGGCTGTCGGACGCCTTAGCACCCGGTGCCAACATGGCACCAAGGCGAACCATGGCAATGGTGAGGTCTGGTCCTCGAGACCAGACTGTAATCATGCCACCATCCCTGGTCTAAATTGAGTGTTCAGTCCAGGTGCTGCATTAGCAGCAAGGCCCCCACACGACACTCAGGCCGGTGGGCTACCCAAAGGTCACACCAAGGTGGGTGCGGCTAGCACACCACCTGGGTGAGCTGGGCCAAGGCAAACCAACTTGGTCTGGTCCAAGTCGGACCAGACCCAACTGGGTTCAACATAGGGCATCCCTGGTCTAAACCAAAGGGTTCAGACCAGGGTTGCAGGCTTCAGCTCACACCTAACTATTAGGTGGGCTGAAGGTGCACATCCAAGGGGTTCGACTAGCATCCCACTTCGGTGGGTCAACCCTTGACAGTACGGTCTGGACCCTGTGGGTCCAGACTCTGCTTTGCCAAAGGGGAAGAGGGCACACAGTGGTGTGTGCTGGGTCTGTACCCCCTGAGACCAGGGCCACAGGCCGTGGCCTGTGCCCACAAATAGGTGCGGCTAACACCCCCACAAGGTGCGCCAGACCCCATCAGCATGGTATGGACCCTGTGGGTCTAGACCCTGCTGGGTCCAAGGCCAAGGGTTGTGCAAGCCCCCCTGGTTCGAACCTAGTAGTGGTTCAGACCAGGGTTGCATCCATAGCCCAATCCCTCCCCCCCCCCCCCCCACGGGGTGGGTGCGCTCCAAGGTAAAAACCTGGGTGCTGTGTGCACCCGATTCTTGCTGCTACACAGTAGCCACCAGAAGGAGTGGTCCCTAACTGTGACCCCACTCAGTGAGTGAGTCACTCAAGTAGGTCTGGGTCTCAGAATGACTCAGACCAGCTTGCTACAACAAGGAGGCTGCAACAGCCCAGCCGGGGCTGCTGCGGTGGCTCTGTTCAAGGCGCACAAGGGGAGGCCAAAGAGTGCCTAGACTGACTGACCCTTGGTCAGTTCGGGGGCTTGCTGCATAGGTTGCAGCAGCCACCAAAGAAGGCCATGAGGCCCAAAATGAAGAAAAACAAAGGCTTAGACTGGCTGCAAGGGAGTCCAGCCTGGCTGCCAACATGTTCAGCCCCGACTAAGGGTGTTTCCACCAAAGATCAAGAAAACGAAAATGCATTTCAAGGGAGCATAAAAAGGGAAAATCATGCTATAATGTAAATGGAGCAAAAATGAAAGAAGAAAAGGGAAATAACGTATTTCCACTCAACATGTCCATGGCTTGAAGCCATTACGAATCCGTTTGCACCTTACAAGTGCAAACTGATCTTGAGATCCTTAGCTTGCAACTCATGCTCTTTCCAAAAAAAGATAATGAGGAAGGTAGCTCACCTTAGGAGATGAAGATGATGGTGTCCTCCTTCAGCTAGGGGCTGTTGCTACACTCACACACACGACAACACAACAAAAACAGAAAATAGAAGAGATGGGGAAGAAGAGAGAAGAAGGAGGGGAGGAGAAAGAACCAATTATTTCTCTCTCCTCTCCTTCTTCTAGTTTTATAGAGGGGGACAAAAGGAGGAGGAGATGGAGGGTTGGGAGCATGGAAGTAGAGATGGAGGGTTCTCCATCTCCATGCCCCCTCCTCTCTCTCCCCTTGGGTCAAAGGCTAGGCCTCAAGGGGCCAACTACTCCCACCAACCCTCCCCTAAATCCCTCAATTTGTTTTTTTTTTTTTTTGGGGGGGGGGGTTGTCTCTTGACTTGTCAAAGTAGCATGCCTCCTTTTCAAAACCGATTTTTTTTAACTTTATTTATTTATTTTTTGAATTCTTTTAAATGCAGCATGGGCTACCCCACCCCCCCCCCATTAAGGGGTGCCCAAGCTACCTTAGAAAACCGTTGGCCTAGACCAACTACTTCCTATAATGCCAAAAACCACCCTCAAGTTTGTTTTTTTCATATTTTTCAAAAATCCTTTATCAAATGCATTTTTTTGAATTTTGTTTTTAATTTTCACTCAAGGTAGCATGGGCTGACGTGGGCCCCATGCTAACCACTTTCTAAAAATTCCAAAACAAGCTTCTTTTTGAAATTTTTGGAAAAACCTCACTTTAATTTTGTAAAATTGCAATTTACTTGTTTTAAAAACCCTTATTGTTTTTTATTTAAAAGCTAGGTTTTAATGATTTTAATGTTTTATTTCAAACTTACATTTCATGAATTAAAACCTAAGTTTTGAAATTATTTACTTAGATTTTCAAGTCCGACGAAATTTGTTCTTGTTACGACTCGTATCTTGTCGATATAACCTTTTTCACTAATTTACATAAAATAACGAGGTTTTTTCCTTATTTAGGTTCCAAATTCGAAGAGTGACCAATTAGATATATTATAAATCCAATTTAGAATTATCAGAGTTTAATTTATCATGGTTTGCTTTTAATCGCTTCGTACATCAAAATTACACGATTTAGGACCTCGTATAATTATATATGCATAATTACGAAAAATTCTCGCGATAATACAAGAAATTACTAAACCTGAAACGCATCACGTATAATATTATCTAAGAAATATCATGGGCCTTACATCAGTTGCCTTGAATCCGAGTTTTCTTTGATGTATGATTTAAAAAAAATCTATTATGGATATGAGATTTTCTTTGATATATGATTTAAGAAAAATTTTTAGTTGCCATGAATATGAGTTTTTCTTTGATGTATGATTAAAAAAAATTTAGTTGCCTTGAAACTGAGTTTTCTTAGATGCATGATTAAAAAAAAACATTTTGATGCTATGAATCTGAGTTTTTGTTTGATGTATGATTCAAAAAAAAAATTATGCTACCTTGAATCTGCGTTTTCTTTGATATATGGTTCAAAAAAAAATTTGTTGCTATGAAGCTGAGTTTTTCTTTGATGTATAATTCAAAAAAAAATTCTGTTATAAGAATAAGTAGTGCCTATGTAATATGATTTCTAAGAAAAAATTATGTTATGTGGTATTCTTAACTCCGCACATGTATTAAATTTTTGGAGAAACTAGACATAACTATGTGTTGGATTTTAAATAAAAAGCTATTATGAGCATGTTTAGTGACCATGTATATGATTTTTGAAAAGAAACCTGTACGAGAATGAATAGTGCCTATGTGTTTGATTTTGAAAAAAAAAATCTGTTATGAGATGGCTAGTTATGCAATGTTGTCCATGTTGTTCTGAAATTGAGAATATACCATATTCCTAGGAAGCATGTTATAGAACATTTATGTTTTTAAATTATGTAGCTTTGAATTTGAGTTTTCTTTGATGTATGATTAAAAAAAAATCATTGCTATGAATTAGAGCTTTTCTTTGATGTATGATTGAAAAAAAAATTTATTGCTTTGAGTATGAGTTTTCTTTGATGTATGATTAAAAAAACATATTTTGTTGCCTTGAATCTGATCATTTTCTTTGATGTATGATTCAAAAAAAATTGTTGCTTTGAATCTGAGTTTTTCTTTGATGCATGATTTAAAAAAAAATTAATTGCCTTGAATTTGAGTTTTCTTTGATGTATGATTAAAAAAAAATAAATTTGCTATGAATTTGAGTATTTTTTAGATGTATGCTTCAAAAAAAAATCTGTTGCTATGAATATGAGCTTTTCTTTGATGTATGATTCAAAAAAAATATGTTGCTTTGAATATGAGTTTTTCTTTGATGTATGATTCAAAAAAAAATCAGTTGCCTTGAATCTAAGTTTTCTTTAATGTATGATTAAAAAAAATTCTGTTACGAATCTAAGCTTTTCTTTGATGTATAATTCAAGAAAAAATTTTAGTTGCCTTGAATCTGGGTTTTGCTTTAATGTATGATTCAAAAAAAAATTCAGTTGCCTTAAATATGAGTTTTCTTAGATACATGATTCAAAAAAAATTATTTCGTTGCTATGAATCTGAGTTTTTGTTTGATGTATGATTTAGAAAAAAAAATATGTTGCCTTGAATATGAGTTTTTCTTTGATGTATGATTCAAAAAAAAATTATGTTATAAAAATGAGTAGTGACTGTGTATTATAATTTCTAAAAAGAAATTATGTTATATGGTATTCTTAACTACCCATATGTATTAATTTTTTTTGAGAAACTAGACATGAGGTTGTTTAGTTAACTATGTGTTTGATTTTAAATAAAAATCTATTATGAGCATGTTTAGTGACCACATATATTGATTTTTGAAAAGAAACATGTACGAGAATGAATAGTGCCCATGTGTTTGATTTTTGAAAAAAAAAATCTGTTATGAGATGGCTAGTTATGCAATGTTGTCCATGTTTGTTTTGGAATTGACAATATACCATATTACTAGGAAGCATGTTATAGAACAATTATGTTTTTAAATATTGAACTCTTCTTTTATTTTGGCGCATGTTATAGAACAATTATATTTTTAAATATTGAACTCTTCTTTTATTTTGGCGAATGTTAATTGAACTAAAGGCCTAAAATTTATGACATTAAATGAATAATAAACTATTATTAAGTTGTTCTTTTATTTTGGTGGACGTTAATTAAACTGAAGGCCTAGAGGTTGTGGCATTAAATGATTAATAAACTATTATTGAACTATTCTTTTATTTTGGCTGACGTTAATTGAACTGAAGGCCTAGAGGTTGTGACATTAAATGAATAATGAACATATTCCTTATGTTTTGAATGTGGATTGAACTTAGTTTACAATTTTTGTGATTTGTTACCCTTGAATGGATTTGGTTGAACTTTTGTTACATGGGCCTTAGTAGCTTATGTGTGTTATTTTGAGATTCGTAAACTTGAGGTTTATAAAGTTTTTCATTTTTCTCATAATTTAGACCTTGAGAAATGACTTTCCCAAGTTGTGTAGTAAGGTCTCGTTGAGCTTAGGGCTTTGGGTACATAGGTGACCAAGAGTGCAACTAGGTCATTGCACTAGTTTCAAGAAAGATAATTTCTCTTAAGTTAGAGATTTCAATGTAGCTTATTGAGCAAAGCCTTGTGTACCTAGAGGGTACATTGTGAACTAAATTTAAAATGAATTTTAATTAAATCTAAAACAAGTTACATAGATTAGTTTGATTACACCTTAAAAGATGGGGTAACTTGTCACCTTAAGTGACTTTGTACTCACCTTGAGAGCGAGATTGCTCCAACCCCGTGGGATGTGCTGAGTTGATGATGGACTCCTTCTGAGTTGGTGATAGTGTATTGTTATTGTGGGCCCACCTTAGTCACTAAGGTTGACCTGTCCTCAACCACGGTGGCTTAGGGGACACAAACTCTTTTTTATTGGAGGTCCAACTATGTACGTTAGCGGTAGTACACTATAACTTTTTTCAAGGAAAAGAATGCCTTGGTGAAAGGTTTTGAACCTTGATGATGGTGTAATTGAGTTATCGTGGGGTTAATAATAAAATATATAAAAACCCTTTGTTGAAAAGACACCTCCATATAGACCAATGAGCCTATAGTGGCCTGAGGTAGTGGTGCCCTCGTGAAAACAGTAATCATATCAAAACTTAAATAATTGTTTGGGTGCATTTTGTAGAAAGCAAAAGATGAACTTAAATGAAAAGAAATAAAACATATGCATGTATCTAGGTTATGCATGGTTTGTAGAGTTATCCTTTGAGATAGAGGTTGTGTCGAGTCAAATCCCATAGAGAGTCAGAATTGAGACTCGTGTGGAACCTTGAACTTGGTTGGAGTTCAGATTGGCTTGACGACCTATCCATGCTCGCTATCGCAAGATGGGTGGTCGTGTTACCTTGTGAGATGTGTTGTTTGTCTCACCTATGCTTTCTTTTCCTTTTTGAGGTGCCCATGGGTAGACAAGTTTGGCGGTGATGGATGCGGTGAACTAGAGTATACCTGGAGCTGGATCACATACTCTTCTATTCCTTGGGGTTTTTTGTGTTTTGGGTTTCCATCAAAAATATTTCCAGAGCAAATTTTATAAAGAATTATTGAAGTTCACCACTGTAATTTTGTAAACTTATCATACACATCAATAGAATCATTGTTTTGTGAAAATGTGTTACTTTGGCTGTGTGATGAGCTCCATTGAAAATGATTTCAAAGATTTAAAAATTTATTAGTTCGTTGTATGCTCTAATTAAAAAAAAATGGCTTAATTTTTCAAGACTCGTCGTTACAATTATGAGCGTTGGGTTCTCTTGTGACGAGATCATTATGTTGTATCGGGCTGACCAGGGCACATGTAAGTATTCTTCAAACAATGTCCTATAATGATTATACTGAAAATGTATGTATGTATGTATACATTCACTTGTAGTGCTGTATGGAAATTTAATATTTTTTCACCATATCCTGTTCAAGAAAATTGGACTACTGAATATAGTGATTATACTGAAAACGTTATTTTGATCTATGCTTTATTTTATTATATCAAGTGACTCCAGTTATTGAATTTTAACGCTAGTTGTTTATGTGTTCCGTTAATTTGTACTTTTTTAATTTTTAAGTTGTTTCTAATTTTTGCATTGAATAGAAGAAAAAAGAAGCAAGTTTCTGAGAACAGAGGGCTGTCTTCTGCTAGTGCTAGTGCTAGTGCTTTGCTTCTTAGTCTGTCACTTCCTGCAGGCAATTGAAGGCTATATGATTATATTATTTTGTATTAAAAAGGTAATGTCCAACTATGTGAAAGAATCAAGGAGGAACAAGGTGGATGAAAATGCATGAGTTAGCACGTAAAGAGTAGGTCAAGTAGTATGCTAGGGAATTTTTGAGTAAGTAATATGCTAGGGAATGAAAAAGAAGAAATACAGTTCATGAGTGGTGGGGCCCAAAAATAAGGACGTTAATGGTTTTGGGAGCAAAAAAGGAAATCAAGAAAAGAATACCTATGAATCTATCTAGCAAAAAAGCTAGGGCCTCAGATAAAAGAAACCACTGTAGATAAACATTAAAAAAATGCTAAGGAGAGAGTTTGTTAGCATATAGTGGTGGCTTTCTCAGGCAAGTATATAATTTAATGTTGCTTGTTTTGCTTAGTTTTCAGATCATGATTGATGATATAGGCCAATTTGACAAAGGCGCCGACTTATCATGTGTTGAGGGAACTATTTTTCAGAGAACTAAGTTAATAGAACTCATATTAATATTAGGGCAAATAGCAATGCTTAATCGTGTCAGATATGTTGACTAATAGTAAAGCACCATTGTTAATTTTTGGTCGTCATCTAAGAACCACGTTGATACATCTTATGATGTAAATGATGCAGATTTACCTTCTAAACCATTAGATGATATGGTTGAAGAGAGACAAATAGTGCGCAAGTTCTCACAAACAAGGGCACTGACTACATTAAAGCTAAAGAATTTTGTCATATAAGAGAAAGCACTTGTATTGAGAGAGAGAGTAAAGGGTCCCTGCTAAATGAAACATGCTAAATGAGTTTATTAGACTTTTTTCATTTTATTTTTAAATTCTGACCGTACAGATGTGATCTATGTACTTGATTTTATAGGGATCAGCTCTTGAAGCATTCCATTCCAACACGGCTAGGTTTTTATAAGGTTAAAAAAAATCAGTGGTCTAAAATATTTGTAAATGTTTTAGGCTCCAAATATCACTTTTTTCATAAAAAACACATGATCCAGGTGTGGATTCCACGTAAATCGACCATGCCCAACACATGAGTAATGTGTTCCTTAGGCCCCCTTTTTCGTAAATGAGGGGGGCGGGTTTTGGGCATTTGACTGATTGGGGCAAGCCTAGATGTTAAGTGATGCAACATACTAAAAAGACCTAGTGTCATTGTGCACTCACTTGACTGGGTTTTCATTGAAATCAGCAGCTTTTTGATGTTTTGCTCTTGTACTAACTTTGCAATTGCTTGAAAGAGCATCCTTCTCCTTTTGACAACCTTTTTTTTTCATATGTGGCAGTCCAGATACCTTGCAGATGAGGTGAAGGATAAGAGAGATAAGGTCATGGACTTCACTTCATGGGAGCAAGAATTTGTGGTCATCCCCAGCAAATATGTGATGTGGTTTCACTCTACGGAGTTTCTTAAGTTTTTGGATTTTTGGTCTTTGGTTTTTGTTTGTGTAGTATCTTTGTCGATTGAGAGAATAAAACAGAAAAGGGAATCCATATTTCTTTTCTTGCATGTTGGAGGAATTGAAATAATTAAAGAGCCTATTTTATTAGGCTAAGGAGTTGAATGTGTCAATATATAATGATTTTCTTTTAGAGGAGTGTCCATTTAACATGATAAAAAAAATGCATCAATAGGGAGCTTTACGATCATGCATACATTTTGCATTTTATTCATACTATTTTATGTAGGGGTGGTAATCGGGTCAAGTCAGCGAGTTGGCGGGTCAGAATACCTCAACACAAACATGACCCATTTATTAAACGGGTCGGATGTGGCAAACACGAACACAGCCCATTTATTAAACGGGTAACCCGACACGACACGATTAACCCGTTTAATAAACGGGTCGAGTCGACACGACACGAATACACGACACAACGACCCGTTTATTAAACGGGTCAACCCGATAACATAGACATGATAACCGACTCGAGTAACCCTGTGAGGAAGCGGGAGGGAGAATCACCAGTCTCTCTGTGAGGAAGCGGGAGGGAGAATCGCTTCCCCCCTTCTCTCTTTGAGGGCATCAAAATGGCGTCCCTCACTTTGCCATGCACCCTAGGGTTTCCCTCTCTCTCTTTCTGCAGATCCCACTCTACCATCTCCCCCAGATCCCACCCCAAATCCCTCCATTCCTCCCCCAGATTGCATCTCAATCTCAGATCTTCCCTCGGGAGCTTTCAGATCCCTCCTTGCCTCAATTCGAAGGGGTTTATGTGCCCGCCTATGCCTCCCTGCACGATCAGAACACCCTCTTTCGTGCCGCGGGCGGCCACATTGTCCTCACTGGAACCCTGGCACGGCGCGACACTCAATCCCCTGGCCGCTTTAATTGCTGCCGAAGTCATCTTGTGGTTCGTTCCTTCGCTTGCTGGGGTCACCAGGAACGCCTGACAGCTCCTCGCCACCATCGTCGACATCAACACGCAGCCTCTCCCGCTCGGTGTCGTAGCCCTCATGGGCCTCAGCGCCTCCGTGCTCACCAAGACTCTGACCTTCGCCGACGCCTTCTTGGCGTTCAGCGATCCCATTCTCGGGCTCATCGCCCTCGCCTTCTTCTTCGCCTGGGGGTTCATCAAGACCGGGCTCGGCAACCGGATCGCTTACCAGTTTGTTTCCCTCTTCGGAAGCTCGTCTCTAGTGTTGCATCATGAGCGTCAAGTTAATATATATATATATATATATATATATATATATATATATATATATATATATATATATATATATATATATATATAAACGGGTTGCGGGTTGATGGGTTCATGTAAATGGGTCGACCCGCCTAACTAACCTGTTTATTAAACGGGTCAAGCGGGTTGGCAGGTTGGCATACCCCTAACACGAACACAACCCGTTTAATAAATGGGTTAGGCGGGTCGACCCGTTTACGACACGAACCCATTTAAGCCAAACCCTAACCCAGCTAAGAAGCAGGTTGGCGGGTCGGGTCAGATTTTGCCACCCCTAATTTTATGCATGATCCAGTGAAAATTTATTTTAAAATTTTTTTTTTATCATTAGTTTTGAGAAACCACATTGGAATTAAAAATATCAGAAAATCGTGTATTTCAAAGCTTGCCCTACGGTTTTTGGTGTTTCTAGTAGTTTTAAAATTTTCTTAATTATAGTTTAGTTAGATTAGGTTGTAATTAGCTGATTTTAATTAGTTTATGAATTTAGATTTTAGAAAAAAAACAATCATGTTTTTAAGAAGAGCCTTTTTTAGAAATTATTGAAAAATCTTTGGACTCTGTTTAAAAATTTTGTTTTTAACTTAAGTATATTAGTATAAATAGGACTTTTTCAGCATGAAAAATCATCTTTCCTTGTTGGATTGCATGCCTCTCTCTCTCTGTCTCTGTGTGTGTGTGTGTGTCTCCCTTGCTCCCTCTCTCTCTTTGCCGATTTTTCCTTCTCTTCTTCTTTTCTTCTTCTTGCTTCTAGCCTTTCTCATCATCGGCAACATCATCTTCTTCGTCATGGAGGTGTGCTCGCAGCCCGAGAATAACCGTTTCTTCCTTTTAACCCATCCGTCGGAAGCAGATCGTAAGGTTTGCTTATTCTTCCTTTTTTTCACCATAGTTTTAGTTTTCGCATATCATAAATCATATCATGACATCATCAACATATTTAGTTTTAGACTTAGCATCTGAAAAAAATTTATTTTGCTTAATCTAACAATTTAGCCGCTTTCTAGATTTATGCATAGAATAGTATTAATCTAGGTAGATCGATAGTTTTAACGTAGGTTTTCATATCTTTTCTCGATTCTTGAGTAGTTTAGGATCACATTTGTTTTTTCCGCATCTCCATTGCATGTGGCATAGATTAAAATTTTTATTCATCGCATACAACAAAGATCTGATCATATTTTATGGTTTAGAATAGGTTGAGTCGTCTCTTTTTGTTTGCCAACAGAAATTCTTTTAGCTGTATATAAATTTCTTTTAGTCTTTATGATTGACGTAGATTAAAATAACATTTATTAGTCATGTTTTTTGTTTCACGTTTTATATTAGCCATGCTTTCTTTGCTGCGTTAAATATTAGTTCTTCATTTTTATTGACGTTTTATGTCATTAACCGAATGAGCAACGTGTGTTTCTTTTTAGGTTATGTTAAGTAGTTCTAATTGTTAGTGAGTATATTAGATATATAATTCATTTTTAGGTATTGACGCTAATTCCTTTAGCATAGTTCAATTGTAGGCATTGACGTTAATGTATTACATAGCCTTAGTGTTTCATCACCATCGTTAAACTAGATTTTGTAATTTTTTTACGTCATAGGCTAGTGACGTTATTTTAGTGTTTTCTTTATAGTTAGTTTTAATGTTTTATGATTAAGTTGCGTAGAGTAAATTGTATTCCGTTGTGTTACCCTATAGCCATATTTAATCAAGCTACTTTAATGTTTTCCTTGGTTAGCCATGTAATCAGTTTGTGTCTTTTCATTTTTAATTAATTTAGAAGTGGTTGTTATGTTTGACGTTTAGCTAGTTTTAGTTTATTTTAAATTTTGTACAGCAGTTAGTTAGTTTATTAAGTTGTTACTTAGTTATTTTATTAAAATTTCTTGCATTAGTAGTTGTCTGGTAGTTAAATCATTAGTTCTAATTTTTTATTCACGGTTAATATATTTAGTTCTTGAGTGTTAGTTAGGTTGTTTTGCTATTTTGTCTTTTAGCACTTTAGTTGTTCATAGTTAGTTACATGTTTATTAGTTTGTTATTAGTTAGTTTAAATCTTGTTTTTGCTGATTTTTAGTTATTAGTTATTAAATTTTTGTTTAGTTCTATTCGTTCTGCTGTGTTTTATGATTTTTGTTTTGCAGGCGAGCGATCGACCGTATGGTGAGCCTTTTTTGCACCGCTGAAGAGCCCTCTGAGGTCCCCTTAAAAGGCCATTCAGGCCCCTCAAGCCCTCAGAAAGGCCCTTAATCAAACCATGTAAAAGTGCTCAACATAGAAGAAGATGAAGGGGATAAAAGACTCGAAGCACTGAAGACTTTTCTTTTTTAGCTTAGGATTTATTTTATTCATTTAATTGGGTTTATAATAAGGCCATTATTCATTTGTTTAAAATCCTTTGCAGAGGGCTGCATTATCTTCCTTAATTAATTGATATTTTTTTTGGTAATAAAGAATAGTTAAATTGTGTGCTTGAATACAAAGTATTTCTCATTCCCTAAGATCGACCCAGATTCCACCACTCGTATAAGCCAGTTTTTATTATTTGGTGTCTGACTTTCACTTAGTTTTCATTAAAAAATTTGTTTTTAAAAAAACTGTTTTCATAAAACTCTCACCACTTTACAATCTAGCAATTACATGGTCTACAGTGAGACACATAACTTTTGTGAACATTTGCAAGCTATATCTGTTGGAAAACAGGGGAGACATCCATGTGTCGTAACAAATTCCTATTGAAATGAGGTGTAGGAAAATCGTACAAGTAAAAATTTGAAAGAATGTACAATAGTTACCGGAAGCTTCTTGCTACATGGGGAAGGTCGTTTTTTCATAATCACGTTGAGGAAGTGAAAACTCTTTGCTTCCCTAAAAGGAGGGAAAGCTTTAGGAGACTCGCTTCCTAAATATGAGAAACTAGTTTCCCCTTAGTGGAAAACCCGCTTTCACTTGTCTCTAAAATTGATTTCCTCTCATTTCTTGTAATTTTCCATTCACTTTCCCCTCACTTTTCATGTTTTTCATATTAAAATTTAACAATTTCTTTATAACAAGCTCGTTTGTTGATCCTATATCATTGTGTACTTGTTTTTATGTCATTTCTAGTTTGCTTTTATCATGCTTCATATTGCTTTTTATGTGTTTCTTTTTCATTTCTCATGCGCTTGCATAATTCCTTCGCAACCGTATCTGCTTCCCACTTCATACTATAACACCGGTTTCCTTGTTTTAGCTTCACACGTCACTTATTGTATGTTACAAAGATTCATGGATACAAGGACGCATGATGCAAGTTTGACACACAAGTTTAAAAAAAGTTCATAAAATACGACACGAGGAAATTTTTTTTAAAATTTTAATCAATAAAATCTGTTTTGATAATTAAATAATAATAATATATATATTTTATTTTTTAATGATGAGGATTGCTCATCAAAAGAAGAAAAACTGCAACTGTCATCTCAACACCCTCACAACCACTGTAATATCTTATAAATTTTTCTTAATTTTAAAATTTAATAAATGTAAATTTTATTAAAAGAATGTATTTTTTTTAATTGAAATCGATATAATATGTATATAATTGTGGGCATTAAGTGGATCTTGGACCCATTTTCAAGATCCATGATCCATTTATAGTATGGATCTTGGACCCGATATCAAGATTCATAATCCATTAGTGATATAGATCTTGGACCCATTGCCAAGATCCATAATCCATGTATGCTAAGGTAAAACTATTTTTTTTAACTAATTATTTTAACTAAAATGTATATATATATATATATATATATATATATATATATATATATATATATATATATATATATATATATATATATATATATATATAAAGAGGTGAGAATTAGAAGAGTTTCTATTTTAATAGAACTCTTCTAATTCTAAAACACTAGGGGACGTCCCCCCCCCCCCCCTACGGAGAGTCCTAGTGTGGTTATAATAAGGGGGCATGACCCTCTCTCCCTCTCAAAATCACGATTTTGAGAGGGGAGTTGCCTTAGAGAAAGGTAGAGAGAGGAAGAAGAGAGAGAGAGAGAGAGAGAGAGAGAGAGAGAGAGAGAGAGAGAGAGAAGAAAAGAAAGAAAGCGAAGCTTTCTCTCCAACACCTACACCTTCTCTTATTTTTTTCGTAGATTTACAAGCAAAAAGGTACAAGTTCTTTGCTTTTTGTAATAGAATGAGGATTTAGCATGGGCTAAATTACATAGGTTTAAGGGGAATCAAATATGTAATTTTTTGCATATATAAACCTATATTTTTCTACGTTCTTGATGTATAAACTTGTATTTTTTGCATTTTTAATGCAAAACTTGTATTTTTTGTGTTCTTGATGCATAAACCTTTGTTTTTCTATGACTGATTTTTCTATGTTCTTGAACAAGAATCACAATATATATATATATATATATATATATATATATATATATATATATATATATATATATATATATATATATATATATATATATATATATATCAGTCTGTGATTTTGGCTTGATTCATAGTTTAAAAATATATATATCAGTCTGTGATCTAGTTTGCATTTGCAACTTAAAAAATATATATATCAGCCTGCAATTTTGATTTTGTTCGTAGCCCTGATATATATATATATATATGTAAGACCCACAATTTTTTATTAACTTTCTGAATAAATTCATGAGGCATTTTCAGGTAAAAATAACATCTGAATTCGAAATACGAATTGAATCGATTTGTACGAACCAGTTGTGCTCAGGATGTTTATATCTTCGCAAATTTATGCTCAAACCGTCAGGGAGTCATAACTTCTTCCCTGAATAAAGTCAAGAGATTTGTACGAGCCAACTTTCTTAGTTACGTCAATACGAAGAGAATGACGTACTCATAATTTTTTGGAAAAAATTGTCGAAAACTCAATTTTTTTGCGGGACCCACGGAAATGTTGGTGGGACCCACAAAAATATTTTTCAGAAAATATCTGGTGGGACCCACAAAATATCTCATGGAATTCTCATATGGGCCCCACACCAAAAGGAACCTCTTGGAATTCTTCAGAAAGAAAGGGCAAGAAGGGAAAAAATGCCTCTGGATTTTTCTAGTTTTTTCTAGAAAAATTCAGAAAGAGGAGGTTGCTTAGGGGCTAAGCAACCTTGCCTATAAAAAGAGGTCCCCCCCCCTCCTGCCTTTAAAAAAATCTCCCCCCCCGCTTTTGGCTTCTCTTTCTCTCTCCTAAACCTCCCCTACCTAGCCTAACCTGTCTGAGTGGGTCTGATTCTGCCTGATCTGGCCTGAGCCTACCTGACCTGGCCTGAGCCTGCCTGACCTGGTCCTAGCCTGCCTGACCTTGTCCTAGCTCACCTGACCTGGTTCAAAGTCAGTTGACTTGACTTAAACCTAGTTAGGTTTAAAGTCAAAGTCAAAGTCCTTTTTGGTCCCAAACCTTGGTTTGATTTTCTGAACCCAGACCCAGCCAGCTTGGGCTAAGTCTGAACCTGCTGAACCCAGTTGACTTGGACCGAACCCATTTTGGTTCAAACTACTTGGGTTGAGCAGCTTGACCTGCTCTTCCTCTTTCTCAACTAAGTGAACCTCATCTGACCTAGTCTGACTTCTCAAAAGAAGAATCAAACCTCGTTTGAAGCATCTCAGAGCCATTTCTTCCACGATTTGAAGTAAGTTCGCTTCATTGATCCATCTCTCTCAAGTATTTGCTTATTTGTATATAGCATATACCTTCTGAAGTAGTATCTTACCCTAGTCCTTGGTTGAGCATTCTAGGACACTTCGGTGTTCAAGCGCTCGTCTTGTGACTATCGTCGGATATATATGTTTGAATGTGCAATATATGCGTTCTTAAAAGTAGTATCTCGCCCTAGTTCTTGGTTGAGCCTTCTAGGTCATGCGCTCGCATTGTAACTATCATTGGATTTCGATTCTTGCATATATTGTCTTGAGATTGCCATCGCATCTTATATCGCCAAGGCTTCTGATTAAATATAATTTACCATTCGCCGTCGTGTCGTATGATGTCAAGGCTCCCTGCTATCTATAATTTTCCGATTATGCCTTTAAATTATGTATTTTTTTTTGCCGTCATGTCGAACGATGCTAAGTCTTCCCTACATTCTGCAAATATATATGTATAATATTTCATTCGTTTACACACCGCGAATAATAAGTATATGCATTTCCTTTACACCGCTGCCATATAAAGCACATGCTTCTGCTTATATTACATATATGGTGCGTAAGTGAGCGTCCAAATGGAGATCAACTCTAAATCGCCAATGCGGTTCCATTTTCGCTCATCGGTCAAGATTTTGCTTGACGAATGAAGCTCCTATGGGAACGACTTCGCCTTTGAGCAAAACTGCTTTTTCATAAAAACTAAGTCATTTGCGTATGGCTTGGCTATGACCCAAGGTACCAATAAACCTTGATGGATACAAGGTACACACAATGGTGCATATTCATTCTCGATTTAAAGCATAATAATTTTTCTGTCAAAGAGAAGAAGTGCCTGTGGAAATTCTGAAAAGTTGCTCTTCGAGCTTAAAAGAATCGCACGCTTCCTCATTCAAAGAGAGGGAGTGTTGTAGAAATTTCTGAAGAAGCTCAACCAAGCTCTAAAAGAGCATAACATGTTACTCCATCATGCAGAAGAGGTGTTGCCCATATACCCTCAGTACTTTCTACAACATAGAAAGGTTTGAATCACTCCTACCGTCAAAGTGGAGGAAGTGTTATTGAAATGGTTGACAGAAGAGCTACCAGAGCAATTGATTGACACGAAGATGCCCTGTTGTTGGAACGCCACCAGAATGGTCAGTTTTCTTGTTTCGCCGGTAAGGGCACTTCACTCGTAAGGACCGCTGAGCCAGAGTGGTTGTTGCGCCTTAACTAGGCCAACTGCTCGTTGCAATGAAACACGCCGAGCAACCGATTCAAAAGAGATTGAGTCATATGCATGCTCATGGATACTGTTATACAGCTAGACTCGTAAGGGTCGTCGTGCCAGAGTACGTTGTCCACCCAAAGAGGTGAGATGCTCGTGATGGCCGAAGAGGTGAGAGCTCAGTTAAGCATGCGTATGAATAAGACTTAAATGTCTCATGAACCCCGTGGCTGATGGCCGTGTTAGATGGAATTACTGAATGGGGTCGGGTACATATATCCTCAGTGCAAGAAGCACTGGCTTGTCTGAATGACAAGATCATATCCGACAAGTAACGGTTAGACCGACAGACCCCTTCAGGACTTGCTCATCATGGAAGATGGTGATGGTACAACCCGAGTGACATGTATTTGATATTGAACCTGACAGAGTTCAATGTGACCTCAGTCACTCAAGGGGTTTGAGGTCGTGGTTATCCTTAAGATCTAAGGATTGAACCTAACTACTGCAGTAGTAGGATGCATCCGAATTGGCCTGTTAGGGTTCTTCTGGTACAAGAATACCACCCTAACATGGATAGGGTCATCAGGCCTCTGGGGTATCTAAAATATATAGAATATTCAACCCCTAGAACATCGCATTGATGCCAGGACAAAGAGTTCTCTCATGTACCAAGGGATGAAATGTTAATATCGAAACAATGCATTAGCTCTAGGTTCAGCGATACTTGAATGTATGAGTGAATGGACGTTGTTGTGTCAAGTCTTGCATAACCTTTGTGAAGGTGTCATAATCGATATACTACTGGACCGACTAGGCAAAGACCCAAGTTGTATCCGCACGACTAGGCAAAGCCCGAGAAGCTTGCCCTTAGATTTGTACGATACGGATGTGCCAAGTATGAACTGGGAATGTAAAAGAAAACTTGTTCATCCAGACTCCATTAGAAACCTGGCTCAGGTCCCAAATTTGATTCGATCACCTAGTCTGACTCTCTATATCAACTCAACTAAACTGGTAATCACCTGGTCGACCTGAGAAACGCTAGAGGGATTTGGATGATCCAGGAAAAAGACAAGAACAGGGATTCAAAGGGGACAACTAGCAGTGTCTCCAGAAACAGTAGAGGAGGTCAAATGAGACCTCGATTTAGACTTTTACGGTTTTGAAATTCATGTCAACAGACCTATTTTACCACAGTCGACTTCAGCAAATCGAACCTCCATGATGTCATTAACTGTAATTCAAACTCATGTTACAGAAGCTCCGATGCTTGCTCCAGGAGATCATGATGGGTGACTTTGATTAATGTAGGACAATGTTCAAATGGAATGGGAAGAGCTAGATTATAACAAATAACATCATTCTAATGCAGGTTTATTTGGACAGGAATTTCTCATAACTTAGCATGCTTGGGTCAAGCTATTGTGCAGATAAAAAAGAACAGTGTGATAAAACTAAGACAAAATACAGAATTTAAAGCTACCATGATCATAAAACAGGAGGTAAGTAATTGCTAAAATCAGGGATGCTGATATGCGTGTATGCTGAATTGATATATGATGAGTGCCAGTAATATGTGACCATGGGTGATGAGTGCCAGTGATATGTGACCATGGAGATGATAAGAGAATGTGCAATAAAAGTGAAACAGACGAAAGTATTGCTACAAATATTGAAGAGCATGAGTATGGAAATGCAAGGCATTGTGGAGCAGAGCCCATACCTTTGTCCCTCAGATCCTTGTTCAGTATGGTGATTGTTCCAATCATAAATAACTACAGTGGATATAGCAAATATTTCCAGATTTGAAATTAGATAATGCAGGAAACCCATCGATCATTGGAAAGTAGTTGAACTTGTTCTGCATTAACATCAAAATTGTTGGGTTCAATCAAAGTTCCATAACCTGGAACACCTTCCATTTCTTCTTCAAGATGGTGGCAAACAGATTTCATGCTATAATTCTGGTGGTAGCTTCTTCTGGTTTGGAGATCTTGAACATCTATTCTTGCACTTGAGGCCTCTGATCCATGGTGGAGGCCAATGAAGTTCTCGAGAGCGATGCTTTTGTCATAGAAGAAAAAAATGTAGTTGACACTGTGTCAAGATCTGATAAAGATTAAGAGGAGAAACCTGGAGATACAACAATCAACGTATGGAAAGCATTGACTTCTGCTACACACGGTTTTCAATCATTCTCACATGTACAGGTTGCAATCAAAGGAGCCATCCATTACTCTGTTGAGCCATGGATCTTTAGCACTTCAGTCAGTCAAAAGCCAAGTAAAGCCATCAACTCATCCTTCAAATCCGACGTACCTCGACTGGGATTCTTAAAATATGACCAACACCCATTCACCAGAAGTTTGTTTGAAATCACTTGATCTATGAACGTCAACACATCAAAGAGCCTTAAATGCTACCATAACCAACTCCCAACAAATACCACCCTTCCCAAAAAAAAAACACTATGTAGGAACCACACATATGAAAAGAGAAAACCAGAAAAAGGAGAAGTGCGTAATCACAATATTTCATTTGAAATTCTAATGGAGTTAAAGGGGAAACAAAGCATGCAGATTACCCTTCTAGAAAATGGCATGGGACGCCCACAAAGTTTGACACTAAAATGAGTTATTGGGCTATAAAAGTAAATAAATCAAAGAACAGATCACCATCCTCTTCCTCCAGTTTCACTTGGAGCCAATTTTATCATCCTTGTTCTTGTTTTCTATAATGTTACGACTATTATCATGGTCTGCCGCAAAGGGGGAAGGGAGTTAATATATACAAGTTATAGGAAATGTAGACATCGATCCTTCAAATCTAATACAATAAATAAGTTAGCAAAATCAATTTTGGATGCAGATTCTCAAAGCTTAAACATTGAAAGGATGTCTGTATTCAGGCAGAGGATGAGTTGATTCCTGCTAGGCATAAAGCAAATTCAATCTTCTAGATCACAGTTTTGAAGAAGATAAATCAGTACAAATTTTACCTCAAAAACGAATCCAGATCACATGTTGGGTATTACTCCAACTCTGATCTGGATTTTGAAACAAATGATATTGGGTGGAAGATCAGTTTTGCATTCCATGAGATAAAAATAAAAAAAATACAAACAGACAGCCGAACATCGAAATATAAGCCTATTATCCAAGAGAAAAACAAAACAAAATGTCAAGGGCAAAGATCACAACGTAAATGGGAAATCCAGAATTCATAAGAGAATCAAACTTGAAAGTGAATTCAAGAATTAACAAGGGAATTGGATTGAGATCTAGATGAAACATGCAAGATAATGGATTTTAATAACATAATCAGAGCCAAAATAAAATCACGAATAAACCATCAAAGCATAAAAATTGTTGGAACAGGGTCATTCCTTTTGATGTGGCATTAGGTGGATCGACAGTGTTATACGCAAGTCGATTTCACCTATCATGCTTTTTAAGGAAAACAAAGTTAAAACAGCGAAAGCGTAGTGATACAAAATCTTTACTAAAACCAAAATAATAAAAAAAACGAAGGAAGCTTAAGAAAACCAGAAATGAATACGATGAAGCAGCACAAAGAAAGAGAAAAAAAAAGAAGAAAAAGGGAAAAACAGTAGGAAAGGAATGGGGGCTCACCTTTGCGGCGTTACAGAAATTCTGAGAGAAGAAAAGAGTTGAGGTTTCTTGAGTAGCCTCGAGGGGAAGAAAGAGATCAGAGGTAGAAGAAGAGGTGATGCGATGGTGAAGGCGGATCTTCTGTGGGGCTCCCGTGACTCGGCTTTGATTGAGAGGAAGAAAGGTGTAATGCTTCTACCTATTGCTGCAGGAACGGTCGGTTTCCTCTGGTTGCTGGGATGATCGATCGACTTCCTTCAGCTGACGCCGATGAGAAGGGTGAAACGAAGAAGAGGGGATTCGTGGGGAAGAAATAAGGAGATGGGGAAGGAAAAATCCAGAAATCAGAAGGATGGAGGGGTGAAGATGGGTGATGGATAGAGTCCTCTGCGTGATTTTTTTAAAGGGGGAGAAGGAAGGTTCGAGAGGACGATTCGGTTGGAGATGAGTGGTCGACGAGGAGATCGTTGGTGATGAAGGCTTCAAAAGAGGTGATCGAAGGAGATGAAACAGAAGAAGTTTCGTGAAGGAAGGCCGAGAGAGGGAGAGAGAGAGAGAGAGAGAGAGAGAGAGAGAGAGAGAGAGAGAGAGAGTTCTGAGCGAACGAGGGAGACACCCCATCTCCTGAGAAAACGATTTTAGGGTTTTCTCTCCTTTTTTCTTTTTTTTCCAGGGACACCCTTCAATTTTATCAAAATTTCCAAAATGAGGCTTTTTCAAAATGGATTTTATCAAAAGGATGATATTTTAAAAAGGTGGTTTTTAAGAACTTTATTATTATTATTTTTTTGTATTTTCTTATTGATTTTTCTATTTTTTGTTCTTTTCTTGAAATTTTCTACATTTTTTGTATTTTTGAGAATAAAAACTCTAGAACTAGGGAAAATGAGAGATTAAAACTATTTTTTGGATTTTTTGAGAAATATTTACAAAAGAGGGGTTTTCTGAGAATTCAGACTTTTTTTTTGAAACTTTTTTCGAAAAAGGGGTTTTAGATCCGATTCGGATCAAAACTGGGTCAGAGATAAAACTTTGAGTCCGAATTCTAATAAACCTAAGGAATGAATGGAATTTTTGGTTGAAAATTGACCCAATTGTTCAGAAGACGAAGGTCAGGGACAAAAAGGAAATTTTTGGATTTTTTGGAAAATTTGGGGTGTTCACACCATGTACATGCATAAAGATACTATGCCCTTACCTTGTGAAGACGTGAATCCGACGACAAGCTGTTCTTCTTCATCGCGGACGTTCGGTATCCCCCGCGCAAGCTATTTGCCAGAATCAATGGTGGCCGAGCAACAAAAATGAGGGGTCACACGGCTGGTTGAGATGGATGACTTGAGAGAGAGAAGGGAAGATTGGGAGAGAGGCGAGTTCCAAGAACTCGGTTTTCTAAACCCCCTTCTCTACTGTTTTTCTCTTCCACCTTCCCTCATAAAAGTTCCTCATAATAGAGGTTTTGTAACCCCCCATGGACTTAACTCCTCCACTTCATATTCCAAAAATGTTGGCCTATTTACTACATTCATGAAACTCCCTTCCACTTCAAAAATAGGGAAGGGAGGCTTTTCCTTTATGTTGGACGGTTGGGACTCCAAGGTGGCCCAACCGTTCAGCCCCTCTTGCTTTGGAATGTCTCCCCTACCTCTTAATTACCTCCTTAATTGCTATTTCGAACTTCAACCAAAATTCCAAAAATAAAAATTCCATTTCTGGGAGCACCAGGGGATTTGAACCGAGGTCCTCCTCCCTAAGGGGTAACGAACCCCACCAGTGCACCATATTCAATTTCATTGCATATCTTTGCAATGAAATTGTATTTGACCTCTTGTAGACGGTTTGGTGGGTTTTTTCCAAAATGGTGTCTTATGTGTAACCAACCTCCTTAAATGAGGTTTTGAAACTCCCAATACTTCAAAAAAATGTGGGAGACGTTAATATCTCTTTGAAACTTCCCACTTCTCATTTCAAAAATCGTGGGAAGGGCCCCTTTTCCAAAGAGTTGGGTTTTCCTTTTTAAGAACCTCCTAAATGAGGATTTATGAGCCCTTTCAAATTTTGAATTTTAACAAAAATTGTCTTTTAGTAAAAAGATAACGGCGCACAGGGGGATTCGAACCGGAGTTCTCCTCCCTGAGAGGCCACCAACCAAACCACTAGGCCAATTCCTTCTTGGTTGTACTCCTTTGCAACTTAAATCCTTTTACTTCCTTAATATACGATTTTGGTTCTCGATGAATCACAAATACAAGTTAGCTCTAAAATTATATTTTAGATCTTCTAAGCTTTCTAACTACGTTTTCGGATCTTGATTAAGGTTCAACCCTATTTGGATCCCTTAAGGTCCAATTGGATTCTAATTGGGTTTTGGATCCATCCAGGATCTGAATCCATACATCGTATCTGAATCCAAATACTGGATTCATTTGATCCAGTTTGGATACAAGATCCATTTGGATCGACTCTATATAACTTTACCGTATCTATTTCAAAGAATTGTAACATTTATTTATTTTCATAATTAGCTAAATTTTTGTGGGTTTTACATCCTTTCTCCCTAAAAAGGAATTTCGTCCGCAAAATTCATTACAAGAACTAAGCAATTAGACTAGAGTATCTTTCTTGTATTTTAAAATTTTGGTTTTTCCTCGTATGTTATCAAATGAAAATCTCTTAGGTAATTTCAAGGATCCAATCTATGTGATTTATTTCATATTGTTTTTTTTTCATCGTTAGTTGTAACACTATGAGAAGAGAAGCTTGTCTCTTTTTAATACATAATGTTCTCATTTATGCCACAAAATCTCATAATATTCATCCATGTGGTATCCTTATCACTATACAAGGGACCGTTGCATGTGTGTTATTCCAAATGAAAACTTTCAAACAAATTGAAATTTGAACCTCATGTCTCATTTAAAGTATGTAGAGTCCTATTTAGGATATATATAAAATCCATTTCTTAATCCATAGTGGCATAGCCTTTATTTAATAGGAAGTGATATGTGACCTAAAGATATAAATTGACTCAAATATGATTCAGTGTTCATCACGTATCTAATCTCGATTCGTCAAATCCTATATTTCTGATAGGATTCGATTAACGTCTGGTGTTGAATTCAGGTTCAGTTTTTTTTTTTGTGAAGTCTATATCCAACAAAACTTATATATCTATGTGTAGGGCTTTAGGATATTAAATTAGTCAAACCTAAGTTCTAAGACTTATAACCATTCAATCGAGATTCAAATCCAAAGCATTCATCTTTATTTCCAAAGAACGTAAATGGCAAAATTCTTGAATTATTTATTCATTCCAAATTACTATATGGAAATTCTTCATCACTCATCCTGACTTGGTATTGGGGTTGCTTGTTGTGTCACAACCTTAGTAAGGTGTTTAGTGAATAAAGGAGATCGTCACACCTATATACTCAAGCCATCTACTCTAACAAATAAACTATCATATGTCTCCCGCTCAGCTTGATCATAACATATATCAAATGATGTTCCTAGCAATATATCTACGTTCTTGAGTATCACAAAATAAATCAATTTCTTCAGAAAATAAAAATGTAATTCAAATACTATATACTTATAGAGCTCTTGCAGGGTTGCTGGAAGGCCATAAACCATATATTCTTGTCCTGCTCTGATACCATAGTTGTAACGCTCCAAATAATTAACTTAAAAATTTTGGAATAATTTTTTTTTTCAACAACGAAAAATCTTTATTAAATTCTTAATCAAATTATTTGGACGGGTTACAAGTGATAGCACAGACACAAGACATTAAGTAAAATAAACTCTTGCATTGAAATACTACAAGTCATCAATTATAAACTTAATGAGTTTATTACAAGTCAGAGTTCCTCAGAACATCCGCAGAAGATATAGTCACATGGCATTGTCCGTAGCAACGACCACAATCGCTCGCCTTTCTCTATTTCTTGAAAATATTAATTCAGAAGGGGTCAGAATACCCCGTCTAAGTAAGAAGCATAATATCCATATGAATGTGCTCGGTGTCATGTGTATAAGTATATGTGCTACCCTTTTATATAAGCAATAACAAACTTTTGGGTAGTAACAAACTTTTGAACAAATGTGAATTTACCATTCATTGAATTAAAGCATTTCATGACATATTGCATAAAGTATAGACATCAATGTACAACACATCATATTTATGACTCACATTTAAGCTATCAAATTTTTCATGTAAAGGAAAACCGATCTGGGTTACGCACCACATGAATCATACTTAGGTTATCACTATTTGCATATAAAGGAAACTAGATATGAGTTAAGCATTACATGAATGGATCACAAACATGTTCTAACAATTGCAACATCAAGCAATAGTCAACTTACCTGAAGATTTGTCAGGAATGTTCTAACTTTATGTTTTCTCTTGTTAATTACCCTGTGGGTACGCACAGGCATTCGACATCATAGCGGACCGAGACCATACAAGGGTCTATTATTTTATAACCCGTATGACTAGCCGTACGGATATCCAAAGGGGACGGTTCATGACTGAGTGAGTACTCCTCAATGGCTAGAAGTAGAATTAGGATGCATCATGTACTTCTGCAGAAGACTTGGATCTACCACCTAGGACACATTGGTAGTCCTGGCCCCCTAATTCTGAGGACTGGGGACCGAGTGAGGCGCCTAGCTCTCACAAAAACTAGAAGGTCCAACGGAGTTTGTACCATCTACCCTCTTCAAGGTAGACCATGGGTCCAGTAACATACACCGTCTTTTAGGTGTACCCAGAGCCCAGGAAAACCAGTAGCATATATCATTTTTAGGTATACCCAGTATCCCGAGAAACCAGTAACATATATTATCTTTCAGGTATACCCAGAATCCCTTATTTGAGTTATATGTGTATATATTATATTTTGTTTACTACTTAGTGAGGGTAATTACACCTCAAAGGATTATTGCAACCCCAAGTCCAAATCCAGAGCAATCCATGTGCATGTATACCTTTCGATGTGAGATAACACCTTCATCTATTATGTCATACATAATCAAACACAATGCACATAATGCACCACAATGATTTTCTCATAATCATAGGCTCATACACGAGTCGAGCATGAGTGCATGCATGCTTATAATAACAACATGCATATCTCAACAAACAATCTCATATGATACAGGTTGCATGCTACAATTGATATATAGCACACTGCACCTAATCGTTGATTAGGGTGCCCAATTCATTTCATGAAATTCATTGAAATCCAAAGTACAATACATTTACCTATACATCATACGCAACTATAATATCATGCTTGCCCATTTGCTTGTGTTACTGATTTATTTTCCATAATGCATGCATATGTATTTAGATAAACATGATTATGTTAAAACACATATACAAAGTCTATGTTTTAAATGGCTTATTGTCAATTGTATCACTGATAGCTCAATTTGAATAGTCAAGAACAGAGGTAACCCGACCACTAATAAATTTTTTTTTATGACCCAATGCAACCGAGCCTTACGCTCATGGTATATATATATATATATATATATATATATATATATATATATATATATATATATATATATATAAGATCAACTGGGGTTGGACAGACCCCAAACTGGTATTATGTACTATTGAACAGACATGCATTGGGTTAGGCCGACCGCTCCTATTATAAACTTTGAGCCTGCAACGTTCCTCAAGGAGGTGAGGATCACCAGCCCATTAGCTGGGAAATTGGTAGACCACAACCTGTTATATATATTTAAAGATGGTTTTGAACTTGCATATACCATCGTTAGACAGTCCATACCTTGATCTTATACAGAAATAAAAGAAACATGTAGATGGTTTATATATATGCCTCCAAACATATTTTAGTAGTTAAGAAGAATGCCTAACAAATTTTCTATATAGAATGGTAACTAGAAATAAAATTCTGCATATAACATCATTAGATAGTCCATACTTGATCTTACATATGAATTAAAAACAACTTGTAGATGATCTATATGTATGCTTTGAAACAAGTTTCATTAGCAATAGAAGAAGATTCAAAACAGCTTGTATATAGATCTTCATCATTGTTATCATTGTTGTTGCTAACAACAAAATTGAAAATCATGGTAATGATCATGATCATTATGATGAAGACAATGACAAGCAACTCAGACATGAACAAGGAAATCCAAAAAAGATAATAGAAAAGGGCTCAAAGATATTAAACTTGACACAACTCTTAAACAATCAGTGTAACCTGGTCATAAAATTTTAAAGTTCAACACCATGGTGAAAGCTGAAAGTTCAAACATCCAAGTTGAGCAAATTAATGTCAAAACTACAGTACAGAACTAATGAGATAAACAAAATTGCATACTATTATAAAAAGTCAGAGACTTGAACAAGTTGATTTACTCTGAATAAACAGTCAAATTTCTAGTGAACTTCATATGTTTGGTTGAAATTGTTCACAAGAGTCATTACCGAATTCATCCAAGTGGCCCATAATATATATATATATATATATATATAATGAAAATAACTTAATCATACAAGAGTTCTCAATAGGATTAACTAACATCGCGAGTCAACCCTTTCCTAAACAATACATCAACTCTCCATATTGTATAAGCATTTCGAATTTGAAAAATCACCAATTTCAGAGCTCACAATACTCCCCCTGTGTACACTCCCAGATACCATATTAAATCTATATCTAGTTGTTTGGTACTCAGACCTCAATCAAAATGTACAGATGACAATTATGTTCCCAAACTAAAAAAAGTTGGATGATTATGATCACTGCTACTTTCTTTACACTTTTTTTTATAAGAACTTACAACCACCAAGATGACTTGTGTGAAATGCCAAAGATACAGACTAGAGTGCCAAAAAAAAAACTAGTAAGACGGATAAACCCTCAGTTCAAACAATAAATATGCTTGCAGTGCTCAAATCTGCTACAATGTGAAGGCTGAAATGATGCCTATCAAGATGAATAAGACAATGGAAATGGGTGTTCATTGTAAGATTGGCTATAACAGATACTACACATTGCTTAAATCATAGTCATGTCACAATTGTGTGCTATAGCAATGTGATGGCAAAGTGAAAAATAAGCAAATTATAGCAGAACCAGACTTAACATAAATATAGCACAAATACAATTTGAAGGCACCTAACAATGAGCATATACAATCAACAAATCTCAAAATTGCAATATCTTGCATGCTGAATTTTTTTTCCTGGCCATATTAAAAGGCATTGAAAATACAAAAAGCAACATAAAGTTCGTGTCACACTCCCAAATCAGGAATGAAGCAGGAGTTTATGATGTCTCTGTTATAAGCGTCACAAAGTTCATGCAACACTCCCAAGTCTGCAATAAATCAGGGTTAAAATGTCTCAATTAGACAACAGGCCAAGAAATGTCGATGTGTTGCACAAGGATTGCAATCTCATCTACACATAACATCAAAAAAATAAGTTGATGTGCTATTGCAAAACATTGCTACAGTACAAGAATTTCCACAACAGTCAAAATTTTGGTTTGTTTTCAATCTTTTGTCCAATAGTTACACAACATACATATAACACACAAGAACAATCTGGTGCATCCTACTGAGCGCTCATAGAGGCTTTTTTTTTTCATTACTACACAAATAATAGATCAACTATTACAACAAAAATGCATCTTCGTTAACTGTTGATATGCATACGAAATATGCTAGCAACGTTTTGAGGACCTCATAGACGTTCACTAAAATATTTTTTTCCCTTTCTAGGAAAACTATGAACACCATTTCATGCAATATAATAGAAACAAGAAGAGTCCTATATGTGACAGGGTATTGATAGATCTTTGAGAAATCGAACCCATACAAGAGTCCCATGGCACTACACACAGGTATAAAGAGACAGTACCCCTACATGAAGATGGTGCGCAACATACTCGTTTTCCATAGCACCATGTACATGCATAAAGATACTATTGAAAGTGTTATAGGATCAAGGCAACGTGCACTAAAGGGGCGATGAATAGTGCTTGTAAATAGCGTCTTTGGAATTTTGACGGATTTTGAGATACACAAAGCAATCACACAAAGAACACAAGAATTTATCCTGGTTCGGTCTTTCCCGACCTACATCCAGTCCCCAAGCATAACCAACTTGAGATTTCCACTATCAACCTTATGTAACTACAAGATCATACACAGACCAAATCCGGTCCCACTTTCAGTAACAAACCTACTGAAAGCAATCAACTCCTTTAAACCAAGGAGTCCTTTCCTTTTACAGAAAAATAAAATAATCAACTTACAAACAACCTATGATCCCTTCTTATAAATGCAAATGGGATGCAATTGGCTTTTGAGATTGTTGAAATACTTAACTCGTGAATTCGCTGTCTCTCAAAAGAATTTGAGTGAAAAATTGAAGTGAAAAATATCAAATGAGTGAGAAAATGAATATGAATAAAAAGCAAAGAGTAATTCAATGTAATTCGATTGGATTGCATTGCTTTTGAGTGTGGAATGCACTCATATTTATAGTTGAAAGATTTCATACGTTGAGGGTATGAAAGGGTGTCAAAACACTCCATTTTGAACAATCAAAATGTTTAAAAAATGAAAAGACACACCTTTTAAAAGTTTCAGAAAAAAATGGCAAAATTAGTCGACTGAAATAGTAGTTAGTCGACTGATAATTAACTATTAGTAGACTGACAGTTATCGTTAGTCGACTAATGTGTTTATCCAGCCGTTTGAAAATCTGAAGTTTTGAAACTTAGTCGACTAGAGAAAAAATTAGTCGGTTGATAATATCATCAGTAGACTGAAAAAATTTTAAGTCGACTGCTGCTAAAAAAACAAACATTCTGTTCGGTCGACTGATAAAACCTTCGGTCGACTAATTTGACAAAAAATGACATTTTGCTTAGAAAATTTGGCGCGAAAGGATTAGTCGGCTGGTGAGTCTATTGGTCGACTAACAAACATGAAAAATTAAATAAAGAGTTTTCTAAAAAGGTTTTCATGAAGGGTTCTTTTAGAAAAGTTTTCTAAAGACTTTTTAGGTGAAATGCAACTGAAATATGCACTCTAAGTAAGGCTCTTATAAGAATCTAAGACTTTTAATGAATTTTACATTTGCACACTAGTCTTCAAAGATTCTTCATCGAATTCTTCAATTCTTGTCATCTTTCTTCATTGCCTTAGCTGAAATGCAGTTGATTCACTTGTTCATCATCAAAACCTTGTACTTGAAGTATCATGTATGGCTTCATAGTCGTAACAATCTCTCCCTTTTTTATGATGACAAACTAGTCAAAGATGGAGCATTTAGATGCATAGATGGAGATTTTACTCCCCCTATCAATATGCTGCAAAACATTAGAAGTTAGTACAATCAAAGCACATATATCACATATTGATTGTTTTGCATTTCTATCATTATTTCATGCATTTCTAAAACTTTTTCATGAATGCAATTTTCAATTCTTTCACATGATGCAATTTTCATGTTTCTTTTTCTCTTTCTTTTTCTCATGCAAATTCTATGCCATGTGAGGCAACGTCTTTTCTCATTTGCAGTTTCCATGTGATACAATTTCTCATGCAATTTTCATCTTTTTCTCCCCCTTTGTCATAATAAAAAAGAGTAAGTGCAGATATAGCATAAGAAAAAAAAATGCAAATTCAAGTTCAAAATATTACATCCCAGAAAGTATCAAAGTTCAGTAATGATAGTAAACAAAGTTCAAGAGAAATGTTGTTTGATCATCTCCTTGAGTTCAACAATATCTTTCTGAATTAAAGAAATTTGTTGAGTCACATCTTCACAAAAAGTATGTTCATGCAGCTCCAAAGCTTCCATTCTCTGCAAAATTTCATCATTGTCTTGACTAGTAGAGAATTTCTTTCATTTTGCTTAAGATGAAGGTGTCACAGAAGATGGTGAGGGTTCAGAGGGTGAAGGTTCAGTTTGATCAAAGTTTAAAGGAGGCATATATTTGATTTTCATTCGTTTAAAAATAGTTTGATCAAAGAACTCCTTTTGTTTAATATATTTTTCATTGGTTAGGGGTACTTTGAAATGTCTGAAAATACGAGTAAGAAGACATCCATACCGAAGAAAAGGTTTTTGTTTCCACAAAGTAGTAAAATACACGTTGGCTCAATTTACCGAAATATTTCCAAATAAGACGTAAAGAGTCGTAGGGAGATCTGTGGAATAGTAATCAAAAGATCCAGTTTTAGGTAGAACATTGTGGGCAAGAATTCGTCCAGCATTGCGAGCGCGAGTTTGAAGATTGGTATTTTTGAAAGGAGGACAATGAGGTGCACCGGAAAGAAGAATTTGCTCAAAAATTCTTTTATCATTAAGTTCAATAGTATTGAAAAGAGTTTCTGAAGGTAGAATATCTAAGATTTATCCAAGAAGTTTAGAATCAAACTCAATTTCAACATCACGAACAAGAGAGGAAAGAAATCTAGTTTCATGATCAATTTGTAAATTTGTGTAAAACAAATGGATCAAAAAAGGATAATGAAGAGGGTCTGAATCGGCATCAAACAGATGTGAAATGCCTGAGAATAATTCTCTGATTTTGTAACGAAAAAATATGTGAAACGAGACATTTCGGCCTGGTAAAATAGGAAGTGCAGAAATCGATCTAAAAGTATCATATAAAAGAGGATTTATGAGTAGTCTAAGAGAAAATCCATGATGTGCTTGTGGTGTAGATGGAGGGGTGTAAACACCCCAAATTTTCACTCACCTCTCTGACATTTCCACCAAACATCATCATTCATCCTCTGAGATCGCCGAAGGGAAAAATGGCCATTTTCTGAGCCTAAAACTTGCAAAAGTCCAAATTTCATCTGCAACTCTCAAAATTTCTCTAATTTAGCTCAGATGTTCAAAGTTTTATTCTTGACAGGAGACAGGAATCTCCAAATCCTGGTTCAGGATTGCATTTCATAAGACATGTCTTTGCATATCATCGCATGAGCATTTCATATCATCACTGCACTGCACATCATGTCATTTAGAGGTCCAAAACTCTCAATTTCAAAACTCTCACTCTATATTCGAGTTTTAACTCTTTTCAAAATTGATTTCAAAACCCTGGGTCTTCAAAATTGTCAATTCTTCCCATTTTACCCCCAGGACTCTGAATTTCAAAAGATTTTCTCAGGAAAACGATCTGGATAGTTTTCAATATGGATTTTAGCCTTGAACTTAGCGATTTTATCTCAGATTTTGCCCTTTTGTTAGCAATTTCAAATATCATTCTACAGGGGCCACCTCTTTTCAAAATTTCTGCAATTAGGCCAAGTATTTCTTATTTGCCAGTTAGTCTAAGTTTTTATGAAAATTCCAAAAAGAGGTTTTACTTTCTTGCTTTTATTTTAATAAAGAAACGATGTAGGGTCCACCATGAGGTACCGCCACATAGGCTTTCCTTTTGTAAAACTTGAATTTCGAAAAACCCAAAAATATAGGAGCCTTGTCACTGAGGTGGTGTTATTTGGTGCTTCATCTCTCTCCTTTTATTCTCTGCCATTTAGCAGTGTGGGGTCACTTAGAGGTGGCGCCACATGGCCTCTCTTGACACTTTCTCGCACCATCCATTTCTTTGCCATGTGTCTGTGTGGAGTCACCCTGAGGTGACGCCACATGTCTTCCTCCCTGCACCTCCATTAATTGCCACTTGTCCTCCCTACATCTTCCTCTTTTTATCTTCTAACATGTGTCAGTGTGGGGCCTCTTTAAGGTGGTGCCACATGGCTTCAGTCACCTTCTTTTATTTCATGCCATGTGTCAATGTAGAGCTTTCCTAAAGTAGCGCCACATGTCCACCACCTTTATTTCTCTCTCCCTTTCCACATGGCACTCTGGGCCCACCCTGAGTCGCCACATGTCATGTTCTGCTTTTTCTAGAAAAAGTAGATTTGTCTTCTCCTGAGGTGGCGCCATCTAAGGTTAGAGGTGGCAATTTCTGACACGACCCGCCAACCCGCCTCTTAGGCGGGTTCGGGTTGGGCTTAAGCCAACCCGTTTAATAAACGGGTCGACCCGCGTAACCCGTTTATTAAACAGGTCGGGTTCGGGTTGGGGGTATGCCAACTCGCCAACCCGGCTGACCCGTTTAATAAACGGGTTAGGCGGGTGGGTCAACCCGCCAACCCGACCCGTCTGCCCGACCCGTCAACCCGCCAACCCGACCCGCCAACCTGCCTACCTGCCAACCCGATCCGTCAACCCACCAACTCGACCCGCCAACCTGACCCGCGAACCTGAAAACCCGTTTATCCGACCCAACCCATTCATTAAATGGGTTGGCGGGTCGTGTCGGGTTACCCGTTTATTAAACGGGTCGGGTTCGTGTTTGCCACAGCCGACCCGTTTAATAAACGGGTTGGGTTCGGGTTGAGGTATGCTGACACGCCAACCCGCCAACCCGCCAACCCGCCAACCCGACCCGATTGCCACCCCTATCTAAGGTGTTTCCTCCTACAGTTGACACATGTCAAGCTCTGCTTTCCTCAGAAAAAGCAAATGACACATGTCTCTCTCTGCTCTCCTCAGAAAAAGCAAATGACATATGTCTCTCTCTGCTCTCCTCAAAAAAAGCAAAAGACACATGTCTCTCTCTCCTCTCCTCAGAAAAAGCAAAAGACACATGTCTTTCTCTGCTTCCTTCAAAAAAAGCAAGAATTCAAATATTCAAACTCTAGACTAAGGTGGTGCAAATCATGAATTTTCCTCCTTAATTTTATTTTTTATCTGATTTGAGATGGCGCCACATGTCCCTTTCCCTCTTTTTCCTCCCTCTTGCCACGTGTCACTGTGGGGCCACCCTGAGGTGATGCCACATGGCCACCCTCCATCCTTCCAGAGCCAACCCAATTTGAATTTTAAATTCCTCCTAAGGTGGCGCCATCTAAAAGGCCTCCTCCTGCAAGCTGACACTTGTCAGGTGTGGAACCACCCTAAAATGCCACATGTCCAGATCTCCTTTCTTCAAAAAAAGTAGAATAATCTCCCTTCTAAGGTGGCTCCATTTCTGAAAAGGAGCTTTCCACAAAAATAGCTCTGTAGCTTGATTTTAGGAAAAAACAAAATTTCAAATTCTCCCTGAGGTGGTGCCATATGCTTCCTCTGTTCTTCCTTCTGACACATGTCAGTGTGAAAACACCCTAGGGTGGCGCCACATGGCAGCCTCTCATTGTTCCAGAGAAACAAAACTTTGAATTTAAAATAAAAGCAAACTCCAAGGTGGTGCCATATGGGAAGCTCCTGTAGAGAGAATCAAGCAAACCTTATTTTTGAATATTTTCAAATCCAGCTGAGGTGTCTTATTTACAAAAATTACATTTATTTATTTGAAAAAATCCAAAATGGCACACCCTGAGATGGCGCCACATAGAGGGTCCAGATGACCTCCTGTTTGAATTTCAAAACTCCTCTAAAAATCTACAAATACTATGGCCCAAGCCCAGCTGGAGGAGGCGCTTTTCTTCATCTGAACTTCAGTCAAATTTCCACTTTCAACCTCACTTTTCCCCCTCTGAGTTCACATCCTCCCATGGGACCATCTAAGAGATTGTATCAAAGTACTTACTTGGCTCCCACCATTCCAAGCTCGACCTAGGAGCAGAGGTCGATTTTCATGAGCATTCTGAAGCTCGGTTTGAAAAGCGAGAGAAACCACACATAGCCGCCCATTTCGGAAGTTCCAAAACCGCAAAAAAATACAAGGTGAGTTTCCATTCTAATTGGTTCTATTGAAATAAATGCTCTCGTCTAGATTTACATATTGAATTTTCGTTTTGAAGAAAGGGTTCGTCTGAATGATGGATCAAACTATTCTCATAAAATGACATATATAAAAAATAATTATGCTTCCTTGATGATTTTTAGCATTCATGCATTAGTTAGATTTGATTCACATTTTATTTCGTTAATTTAGCATATTTTAAGAATTAGTTAGAACTTTTTAGCATTTATTCCAATTCTGTTTAGTTTCTGTAATTCTCTGTTTTTGTCAGTCAGTCCACTCGTTATTTTATGTCTTTATTTTTTTCTAAAAATTCCAAAAAAATCATATTACATGCTTATAGCTGTCCCTAATAATATGCAAAAAAATTCAAATCGTTTGAGTTCATTTCCTTTGTTCAAAATTCAAAATGCCATGTCGGGTTTTATGACCTGGAAAACGTTTAGAACATTGAATTGCAACTTTTAAAATCGAGATCTCCCTTATGGAAGATCCTATTCTCAATCCAAAAAATGCCCTAAACTCAAAATTGAGTCTAGTATTTAATCTGATTTTATCCGATTTTTATTTTTTTGTGATGTCTAACCAAAATCCAAGAGTTTGGGACACGTGTCAGAGCTTAATTTGAGCCTCTGAGACTCTGGATCACCTGGTTCTCTCTGAATATAACTTTAAATCCGGATTTGTAAAAAATGAACTTTATGTTCTAAATGTCCCCTATTTGATTATGAAATTTTGCAATTTTTAGGACAGTCTTCATGCCAGTTTCGTATTTTCTATTTCAGTCTTCAGTTTTGGTATTTATATCTGCTCTTCTGGTTTATGCATGTAATGTCAGATTTTTATTTCTCATCCAGTTACTCAAATTCCCAATCCATACAAATGAAAGTTGTTTATATGAATGTTCTTAGTTCTACATTTAATTTTTGGAAATTTTGAAGGTCAATTTTTATTTTTTATCCATTTTCATATCAGATCCTATTGATTTTAGTCCCACCAGAACCAAATCTCTGCTACTGAACTCACCGTAGGTCAAATCCTGGAGCTGTAAAAACTAAAGATGCTCATTTTTATGTCCTTTAGCAGCCTGAAAAATATCAGACATTTCTATGGTAGATTTCTACATTATTGAGTTAAATGCTATGTTTGGTTCGTACCCGTAAGCGAAATTTGCTTATTTTAGAGTTTTCTTTGAAATTTTGCATTTAGGCCATGTCATTCTATCTATTTTATCATTCTATGTTGTTTATAAGGATAGAGGGATACTCTCTACCGAATTTGGCATGATTTAAAAACCGTTTGATGATCGATTTAACCATATCATCAAATCGGGGTTCCTGCGGGACCCTGATCCAAGCGAAATTCATTATTTTGGCCAAATTTCAAATGTTAATTCTGATTTTTACAGTTCCATCATATTTAGTAGAATATCATCATGCATTTCATCATCATTTGATTCCATTTGCATTTTAAAATCCCCAAATTTTGTCAAAACTCCTTTAAAAACCCTGATTTTAAAGGTATAACCTCAATATTAGGGGTATTTTGGTCATTTTAACCACAATTCCGAATTTCAAACTATTTATTACCTAATTTTCATGCATTTGCATCATTCAAATATCAAGGAAGTATGAAAATCAGGTTTATATCCAACTAAGTCCAATAACCTCAGGATATTATTGGAAAATCTTGGGAAAACCCACATATTTGAGCTAATCCATTTCAAGTTTGACAAAGATATTCAAAGGAAGGAGCCAGAATCTGCAATTTTCTTTCTTTGATTTTATTTAGTGATGTAATAATGTAAATTTTGGAATAAGAGATTTATTTTTCTGCTTAGTTTAGGATGCATATCATATAGTTTGAATTTCTACAATATCCTGATTATGTGATTCATGCATTTTATTTCAAAATCACTATGGATGTACACGAATGGCACAGGCACCAACTCTTAAGAAGTTGATGAACTCGGTGGAGTCCATATTTACGGCCCTAGTCAGAATATGGACGAGACCCAGATTCAGCATCTTTCTACTAGTCACACCGAGCCTACACTCTTAGGCTATCTTCCAAAATTCACTGCATATCTTCAATTTTTACAAAATATTTTAGAATTAACTAAGTAAATTACAAGCATATTCATGGCCATAGTCAGAATATGTGGTAATCTTACCTTAGTTTAATTTTAAAATTGCATATTTTCTTGAAAAGATGTTTTCATAAAAAGACATTCGTTCATTCAGGATAGTTCACATCATGAAATCATATGCATTTCTTAAAAAACTCCATTTCAAGGCAATTGATTTCTCAAGATGCTCTGAAAATATTTTCAAAATATTGATTTTTCCAAGCTATGTTTCCCACGATTTTCTTAGAAAGTATTCCTTTCTTAGAATTCATTTTCAATATTTTCAAATGAGGCCTCAAAAAATCAAAATCATTTTTCAAGTCTTTAAAGCTACAACTCTCGAGATTTCAATTTCCTAAGATTTGATTTCTTTTCTCAAAAGAGTTTTCCTATGAATCATCAATCATTTTCCAAAGAAAATTTTCAAATCTAGAGTTTTCCTGACAAACATTTTCTCTTTCAATGTTTATCTTTTCTCAAGAATTCTCTCTATTTTCCCAGGATTTTCTCACATCCTCAGAAACTTTCTTGAGATTTCAAATCCTTTTATGAGAGTTTTCCTGAGAGATTGATTTCCATCTTTTGCCTTAGAAATATTTTCCAACTCCAAAGCATTTTCTAAGCATACATCATGTTTTCCCACTTGCATTTTACATAATTTCATAGCACATGCCTGAATACTCTATGTATTTAGGATAGAACACGATTTTGATGATTTAACTAAGTCAAGCACACATTTGATCCTTGGTTTGATTACCCCTGTTAAAGGCGGCAGGAACGGTCGAACCTCGTACCGACAGGTCGAGTCCCATTCCACGGAATATTTCCCGCTATTTTCAAAACGGAGGCGAGTATTTCAAAACAATTTTCAAACTCTGGTCAAGTTTGACTCGCGGAATTGTTTCCCCTCTCTCCCGCAGGGAAGGGAAAAATTTTGCGACGATAACAGGTTTGGCGACCGTGATGGGACGTGTCCTCGTCTGATGAAAGAGTGTACTTGACTTACTTTAGTTATCAAAACTGTGTTCTCAAAATGTCAACTCATATACTTTCTGATATCATGCGAACTTAGGAGCCTAGATTCTAAACCTAGCTGACATTGATTGCATATAGACTAGGCATGGTTTGGTAGGACTATATTGAGGAGATACTTTCATGCTCACATAGACTTAGGTCTAAATACAACTCTCCTCAGTTTAGGATTTGAATGCAAACAATGTATGCTCCTTCAAAGATTTTCAAAATCTATCTCTTTTAGGTCTTAGAGCCCTCTATTTCTTGCATGTGATCATTTTTTCAAACCTCCCTTACCTATCTTTACCCGGTCTTCACGTTGTTGGGCTCTCTTCCAGAACCCTAGTTCGGGACAGAGCCTCACAACTCGACCACTTATTTGGGCTGACGCCCCCCTACCACGTACTAAGGGCCACAGTCCAAAGTATATTGGTAGGCGCTCAAGGATGTTGGAAAACTTAAACTTAGATCCGGAGATGAATATTATATGCCACATACCTCGGATTTCGGTTTGGGTATATCGGCATAACTGGATTGGACAAAGATGATCTGAACCTAGAGTTAGGATTAGGGTCCTACAACTGCTTTTCAAAATGATGCATCTAGAAACAACTTTTAGGGAGTGTTGTATGTGCATAAATGTTTGTGCAGGATGTGACTGTTTGTATTTTATCTTTATTCCTCTCATATTTTTTCCAAAAATATTAAACCATTTTCCAAATATCCATATTCTCATATTTTTCTTTTATTTCTCAAACCCTGGATGATTTTCCCAAACATCTAATTTCTTTTAAAACTCCAGGTGATTTTGCATCCTCCCATTCTACTGGATCTCGAATTTTCAGCTGCATTTTATATCCTGTCTGCAAATTTTTTAAAATTTCCATACTTTTCCTAAGTTTGATTCTGAGTCTTTCTCTGTTTTCAGTCTGATGGCATCCAATCAAATTGATCCTACTTTTCTTGAAGGTCACATCTCCTACGAGGTGCGACAAGGTCATCCTGAACATCGAACTCTTAGCACCGGAACTTTCATTCCCCGATGGTATTATTCATGGCTCAAAAGCTTTTCTCGCATGTTCCTGAACCATTTGAGCGAGTGTGGATTAGAAGTGGCGTCAGCAGTCGAAAAGCATACCATCAATGGCAACCTGATCCACGCAATGGTAGAGCGATGGAATCCATGAACATGTACCTTCTGGTTTTCGTGGGGAGAGATGACCATTTTAATGGATGAATTTTCAGAGATTATGGGATTACCAGAACCAGCCGGTCAACCAGGAGATTCGTTAGAGCATCAGTTTTTTATCAATGTCAAGGGTTTGGACCCCCGAGATTCCTTAGCTCGTATGACAGGCCGTCGATCTTGGCCCCTGATTCAATTGGATGGAAATGAATATGTCAATCTACTTGAGTTATACCATCAATATGGGACCTTCGTCGAAGTCAGCTCATTATCAAGGATAGCTAGAGAAAGAATCCAGAATGCAATGGTTTTATGCACTATAGAATTAGCCCTCTTCCCAGACGGACAAAACTACATGAATATCAGAATAATCCAGCTCATGAGAAGATGGGGAAGTCGACAGACCAACCGTCTCTCCATAGCTATGGCAGCGCTCGCTTTCCTGTATCGGGGTTTGACTCATTTCTCACTTGAAGAGTCTATTCTCGTCGAAGGATGCATCTATGCACTTTAATTCTGGTTCATCCGGCATATTCCAGCCCAAGCAAATTCTTTCAGATATAATGGCCAAGAACTCCTCCCAGTGGCACAGTACCTGTCCATGATCGACAACATTTAGGAAGATGACATCGTATGGGACTACTTTGATCGACAATTATCTCCTCCCAGATACACGTACGCTTATGGCAAGCGATTCAAGTTGCTGGGACCATTCTTCTGCACTTACTACCAACCGGAGCGATGTGTTCGGTAGTTTTCCCAAAGACAACGGTATATTGAAGCTCGACTACTATCAGGGGCTATGGCAGAATTCGATCTCACTTCCGCACAATGCTTCGAGGCATATCATTCTGCCCGCTACGGCTGGGATTTCTTTGTTTCTCTTAAATTCTTTTCTGGTCCTAAAGTGTCTGCCGACTATCATGAATGGTGGCAAATTGTTTGTCCTCCACCTCTTTGTCAAGATCAATAAAATCATATTTTTCTCATAAAATTTTCTCTCTTTTATCATGGTTTGACAACCTCGCCTAGGTAACAAGGCACATTTTCCGTTGTTCATTTCTCTTGCAAAAGGATGATAACACAATTTTTGTAATTCTTACGATGACTCAATCCCTAGTAATGGGATAATCTTCCAATGGTCTACCATATTTTCCTTAATATTTTCTTCCAAAAATCCAAAAAATTTCCTTAAAATATGATCATGTCTTTGCCCTGCAGAATCCTGCAGAGAAAGAGAAAGAAAAAGAACACAAGAGAGCATCCACAACATTTGATGGTTTGGACAAGATCAGGAAGAAAAACAAAATCACCTCTGTATTCATCAGCTTCAGAAGAAGAGATAGACTCCCCGCGTTCAGTCAGGAGCCAGGAACAACAAGAGGATGATGGCATAGATCCACAGATGTATACTATGTTCCAAAAGATGATAAACAAAATGATGAGCGAGCAGGCTGGGACCAGTTCAGAGAAGAATCCATTTAGGCAAATGCTTTATGGTCACAAGGCTAAGAAGTCCATAAAGACTTCCCCAAAACCAGTTCAGCCAGAAGAAGTCTCAGATGGAACAGAATCAGTAGAAGACACCGATGAAGAATATGAGGTGCCCCCAACATTTCAGAAATATGGTCAGGAGCAAAGGAGAGGCCGCAAACTGAAAAGTCAAGTCACAAAAGACCCCCTGCAAGCACAGTTCAGGGAAATGGCTAGAGTTGTTAAAGATCTACAAGCCCGCGACAAGGACAAGAAAATCTTCACCAGTGAAGATTTCTATGATGGCTCAGAAGGGGATGAAAATCTGAAGAATCTACCCCGCAAGTTCATCAAGTTCGACTGTTCTGGCGACCCGAAAGCTCATCTCGCCACGTTCTTCATAGAGTGCTCAAGATTCAAGAGAGACAACAAAGCACTATTTTTATGTTTCCCCCGCAGCTTGGAAGGAGTTGCAGCTAAATGGTATGCTGAGCATATCAATCCCATCGAGCTCAAGGAGTTCGATAAAGTTGTGAATTTGTTTATTGAACGCTTTTTGTTCAACACGGAGGCACTTCCAACATTAAGTCATCTCTGCAATCTAAGGCAGAATGAAAATGAAAAGGCAAGGGATTTCATTCATAGATAGAGGTCAGCTTGCAACAAAATGAGGGATCCCATATCAGCGAGGCATGCTTTATCGCTGATCCTCAACAATTTTTCGCAACCTCTGAGAGGATTAATCTCCACTGTACCATCCAGGACTTTTATTGAGCTGACTGAATGAGTCGAATGACTCAAGCTAAGCGTGGAGAATGGAGTCTATGAGGGCTTCACATTTTCCAAGAATAACCCCCAAGGTGAGCAGAAAAAGAAAACTCACTTCACTTACTTTGTCAACAACAACAACAACAGCAACAACAATCATTATAAAGGGCAGAAGAAAGATTACTACTACGACACAGGCAATGTAAACCACAAAGGTGATCATAAAGGGAAGCCTGCTTCTCAATACAACAAGCCCCCTCAGCAAAATCAAGGGTCGAAACTGCGTGAAAAGACTAAACATGAAGGATGGAGCTACGACATGAAATTCACTCCTCTCGACCAATCACTCGAAGATGTGCTCGAGTACATGTTGTCGAAGGAAATGATCAAGTTGCCTAGACTGGCCGATCCCCCTGTGCCTATGGGAAAGTGGAAAGACCAATTTTGCAAGTTCCACAGGACAGTGGGACACAACACTAAGAACTGCTTTGTTCTCAAGAACATTGTGCATGATTACATTGACAAAAAACTTTTGGTGGAAGGAGATGAAGAAGAAAAAATGGACATTCTCAATTAGCCATTTCCTCCGCACACCACAGCAGTGATATTTGAACAACCATTCCTACCTTAAGAACACATCAAGTTGTGTTCCATTCAAGATCTCCAAGTTCATCATCAGGTGTTAGTGCTGCGACAAGCAACCCCAGCCACTAAAAAGATGGATATAATTTTAGCACTTGGCAAGCTGAAAGTATCTGAGGAACCTATAAGGGCATCCCCTAAGAAATTAAAAGGAATTTCTGAATTCCTTAATCAGTTCATCAAGCCCATGCTGAAAAAGGGAGAAATTTCAACTCAAAAGCCACTGACTGCTTTGTCCAATGTTTCAATTTTGGACTTAGCCAAGAGTTCCTGCAAGCACCAACAAGTACTGGACAATTTGCTTAGAAAAATTAAAGTCAAACCCAGTACCACGCCTGAGGACATGGCTCAAATTGTGAATTCAGCCCTGATAAATGTGCCAATCACCTTCTCGGATGAGGACCTTCCAAAGCCTCACTCCTTTCATAATAATGCCCTGTACATTGTCGTTCGAGTAAGAGGGATGACAGTACCACATGTATTGGTTGATGGAGGCAACAACCTCAACATATGTCCCGAGATGACAGCAAAGGCGTTAGGCATCAAAGAGGAAGAATATATTCCAGATCCTATCACCATATATGGATTTGACAACCATGGTCAAACGGCTAAAGGCAAGATATTCTTGGAAGTGTTTATCAATTATTCAGTGCACTTCGTCCTTTTTCATGTAGTCAATGTGCCACCCACCTACAATTTGCTGCTCGAAAGGACGTGGATTCATAATACAAATGCAGTACCTCCCACCTTTCATCAATGCGTAAAATGGTCCAAAGGTGGAATGATCGCAACAATACTAGAAGAAGACCTAGAAGAAAGGCTCCCGCATCCCATGATCCCTCAACCGACATTCACTGCAGATATCCCTAGCATCAGGGAAAGTAAAAAATAAGTCTCGATGAAAATCTAGAAATACTCCAGACATACGAGTCATCTATGCACACTGTAGTCATGACCCGATGGAGAGGTCCTAAATTCTTTAAGATTGGAGGTCAGATCAACTACAACACTCTAAAAAATCATCAGTTGTTTTTGCAGTTCATGAAAGCAAGAAAGGGATTTGATTTACTTCTGAAGCATGGTTATCAACCCTTTAAAGGATTGGGCAAAAATAAAGATGGTCGCATTAAACCAATGATTCTTAAGCATCATCATCACAGAGCAGGACTAGGGTTCTCCGGCGAAGGCTCACAAAAGAAGACTCTTTTTGTTAAAGGGGCACATTGAGAATCGTTTTGTATTTCCTTTCTAATCCTTTTAAAATAAATGTCTCATTCTATCAATGTCTTCGATCAATTCAAAATCAATAAAATTTCAAGTTTTTTTGCCTATCTGGATGACATTTGTTTCCTTTCTCTCTATCTCCTAATTTTATAATTCCAATGTCATTCTATGCATGGTTCGTTTCAAATGTTGTTTGTCTTATGATGGGCGATTTTACCTGAATCAAAATTTCTTTATCCAAAATTTCATAATGTCTTCCCGAGCAATCAAGAAGCTCGTTCTCAATCCAAAGGCTTTCTAGAAGTCGGTAGCAATTCACCGTGTCAAAGCCAGCACAGAAGATGGCAAGGTTGCAAAGCAGTCAAATGATTATGCAGAATTTGATCAATCTCTTCAAGAATTGTCAGAGTTTTTCTCAGTTCAGAAGCAAGACGAACCATCTACTCTAGTACAAGATCCGACTGAAGATGTCAATATAGGTTCAAAAGATAATCTCAAGATTCTCAAAATCGGTACCAGTCTAAGTCCGGGAGAGAAGGAAAGGCTCACTAATTTTCTCAAGCAACATGAAGAAGTGTTCGCATGGACATATGAAGATATGCCAGGCTTAGATCCCAAATTAGTCGAACACCGCCTCATTTTGAAGCCAGATGCTAAGCCAGTCAAGCAGAAGCTGAGGAAAATGGATCCCAGAATAGAACAACAAGTGAAAGAAGGACTTGAAGATTTGCTCAAAGCAGGATTTATTCAAACTATTGACTACCCAAATTGGTTAGCCAATATTGCTGTTGTTCTAAAGAAAAATGGCAAAGTGAGGATTTGCATAGACTTCAGAGACCTCAACAAAGCAACTCATAAAGATGATTATCCACTTCCAAATATCGATCTTTTGATCGACAGCACAACAGGACATGCCATGTTCTCTTTTATGGATGGATATTCTGGCTATAATCAGAGCTCTGGGGCACTTTATGTTATACCGTTATGTCTTTCAGGCTCAAGAATGCTGGAGCAACGTATCAACGGGCAATGGTCGTCATTTTTCATGATCAAATGTGCAACATCATGGATGCGTATGTTGATGATATCCTCGTGAAATCCAAAGAGGAAAAGGATCACATCGAAGCCCTTGATCAAGTTTTTAAATGGCTCCTTCTTTATAAGTTAAGACTTAAACCCTCAAAAGTGTGTTTTTGGAGTCAAATCAAGCAAACTGTTGGGTTTTCTGGTCAGCAAAAAAGAAATTGAAATTGACCCAGGCAAAGCAAAGGCTATCATTGATATGCCACCCCCAACTAATCTTAAAGAATTGTGTAGCCTTCAGGGACGCATGCAATCAATTCAGCAATTTATTTTCAACCTGGCAATAAGATGCGAGCCTTTCAACCACTTACTCAGAAAAGGAGTGAAGTTCGAATGGGGACGAGAATGTCGGCAATCATTCGATCGTATCAAAAGATATGTCCTCAATCCTCCCATCCTGAAACCGCCAGAATTGGGAAAACCTCTTTTACTATACATCTCAGTCAATCAAGTCGCATGCGGTGGATTCTTGGCGCAATACAAAGAAGGCAGCTTGATAGAACACACCATTTATTATGTGAGTAAGACTTTCATAGATTATGAAAAGAAATACTCCCAAATAAAAAAAACTGCCTAGCCCTGGTATGGATGTGTCAGAAGCTAAGACACTACCTGCTGGCATCTGAAGTCAAAATCTTGTCTAAACTCAATCCTCTCAAGTACATCCTAGAGCAACCTTTTCTCAGTGGACAAGTCGCCAAATGGCAAGTCTTGCTAATGCAGTACGACTTAGAATATGTCTCCCAGCAATCAATCAAAGGTCAAGCAATTGCAGATCAATTGGCAGATTTTCCTTTGGCAGAAGAAGTGAAAACCGAAGATGACTTCCCTGATGAGCAAATATGCAATATCCAGCAATCTCCAATCTGAAATTTATTTTTCAACGGTTCCAAGAATATGGCTAGAATAGGCATTGGGATCTTATTAATCACACATGAGAAAGAGATTATTCCATTTTCTCTCAAGTTAGATTTCCAATGCACTCACAACATGGCCGAGTACGAAGCTCTAATTCAAGGTCTAAAGATTCTACTAGACTTCAATGTCAAGAGAGTGCATGCTTACGACGACTTATTACTCGTTGTCAATCAAGTCTGAGCCGAATGGCAAGTGAAAGATCAAAAGTTATTCCCTTGTCAGAAAATCGTCTCAGCTCTTGTCAACAGTTTTGAAGAATTTCAGCTCTTCCATATCAAGAGAGATTTTAATCAAGTGGCTGATAGCCTAGCCAGTCTGGGCTCCATTATGGCATTCAAAAATGGAGAATCTTGTCGCTCCTTTGAAATTGGCAGACTTGACCAACCTGCCTTCTTTCTGACAGAACAAATAAACCAAGCTGAGCAAAAGAAGAAGCCTTGGTATTATAACATCAAGAACTTCATAGAAATTGGAGAATTTTCTCCAGAACTCTCAAAGAAAGAGTAGCGAGCAATCCAGCATATGTCTACCCAGTATTTCATTTTGGCAAACGTCCTCTATCATCGTGGATTCAGTTTCGAGTATTCCAGATGCTTAGATGAAGACGAAGCCAAAGAAGTCATGCGAGAGGTGCATGAAGGCATTTGTGGTGGTCACGTTGGCTACCAAACCCTGGTCAAGCAAATCATACAAGCCGGTTATTATTGGAAGACTATGCAGCAAGACTGTTATCATTGTGTGAAAACGTGTGTTCAATGCCAGATACATGCACCCTCTATTCATGCTCCAACAACATATTTGTAATTTGTTGTCTCTCCATGGACGTTCTCTATGTGGGCCTTTGATGTCATAGGTCCCATCACTCCTGCTTTCAATGGCCACAAATATTTTCTTGCTGCAACAGAATATTTCACCAAGTGGGTAGAAGCTATCACTCTACGCACCGTGGAAGGCCGACACGTGGTCTCATTCATCCACAAGAGCATCCTTTGCCGTTTTGGCATCCCACATGACATTATGTTAGATAATGATAGTCATTTCAAGAATGAAAGAATGAAGACCTTCTGCTCGAAGTTCAAAATCCATCATCATTTTTCTGCTCCCTACTACCCTCAAGGGAACGGTCAGGCAGAAGCTACCAACAAGATCTTAATTTGTATCTTGAAGCAAACTGTAGAAACAGGTCGTGACTGGCATGAGAAGATCTGCGATGCACTATGGGCCTACCGGAACACCATTCGCACTCCAACAAATGCTACTCCATTAGAGTTGGTCTATGGAACATAAGTAGTATTGCCTTTGCATGTTCAGAAGTCCGCTTTGAAATTCGCATCACTTCTAGAACTACCTCTTGATCAATACCAACAGCAGCGATTAATTCAGCTAGACTTGCTCGACGAGAGAAGGCTAAAAGCAACAGAGCATGCTCAATCCTATCGCCAAAGAATAGCCAGACAATATGTGAAGTCTGTCATCGAAAGGAGATTCAGAGTCAATGATCTAGTACTTCGATCCACAGCCTATCTCAAGCATCATCCCAGCGGGAAATGGTCGCCAAATTGGGAAGGTCCCTATGTCGTCAAAGAAGCATTACCCCGCAACTCATATCGACTCATCAATGCCGATGGGGTAGAATTACCAGAACCCATCAATGCTCGACACTTGAAAAAGTTCTATACTTGAAACATCTATTCTTCCCTTGTAATCTTCCTATTTCCTTCAATAATGATCAAACTTTCTTTTCCCAGTTACACTGGGGCATTTTTAAAAAATTCTGTTCTGTATGCAGGAAAGATAAATAAATCTTCCATTTTACACACTTGCACATTCATGGGCATCACTTTGCATTCATTTGCATTCAACTGCATTAATATCAATTTGGTCAATATTGGGATTTCAACAAAAAGTCCCATTACAATTCCTAATTGTTATTCCAAATTGAAAGACAATCATTAGCACTGAACCAAAACCCAGTGTTCAAACTGGTATATTTTCAAAATCTAGTGCTCGAACTGGTATTATTTCAAAATCCTGTGTTCAAACTAGTATATTTTCAAAATCCAGTGCTCGAACTGGTATTATTTCAAAATCCAGTGCTCAAACTGGTATTATTTTAAAATCCAGTGTTCAAACCAATATTATTTCAAAATCCAATGCTCGAATTGGTATATTTTCAAAATCCAGTGCTCGAACTTGTATATTTTCAAAAATCCAGTGCTCGAACTAGTACATTTTCAAAACCCAGTGCTCGAACCGGTACATTTTCAAAATCCAACTTTCAAGTTGATTTATATTTTTCCTTTGAAGATTCGAGTTCCGACTCGGGTTTTCCTTTAAATTATTTTTTCTTTAAAGATCCGAGTTCCGACTCGGGTTTTCCTTTAAATTATTTTTCCTTTGAAGATCCGAGTTCCGACTCGGGTTTTCCTTTAAATTATTTTTCTTTTGAAGATCCAAGTTCCGACTCGGGTTTTTCTTTAAATTATTTTTCCTTTGAAGATCCGAGTCCCGACTTGGGTTTTCCTTTAAATTATTTTTCCTTTGAAGATCCGAGTTCCGACTCGGGTTTTCCTTTAAGTTATTTTTCCTTTAAAGATCCAAGTTCCGACTCAGGTTTTCCTTTAAATTATTTTTCCTTTAAAGATCCGAGTTCTGACTCGGGTTTTCCTTTAAATTATTTTTCTTTTGAAGATCCGAGTTCCGACTCGGGTTTTCCTTTAAATTATTTTTCCTTTGAAGATCCGGGTTCCGTCTCAGGTTTTCCTTTAAATTATTTTTCCTTTGAAAATCTGAGTTTCGACTCAGGTTTTCTTTCAAATTATTTTTCCTTTGAAGATCCGAGTTCTGACTCGGGTTTTCCTTTAAATTATTTTTCCTTTGAAGATCCGAGTTCCGACTCGGGTTTTTCTTCAAATTATTTTTCCTTTGAAGATCTGAGTTCTGACTCGGGTTTTCCTTTAAATTATTTTTCCTTTGAAGATCTGAGTTACGACTCGGGTTTTCCTTTAAATTATTTTTCCTTCGAAGATCCTAATTCTGACTTGGGTCTTTTCTCAAATTATTTCTCCTCTGTTGATCCGGGTTCCGACTCGTGATCTCTTTACCTTGTTCGAACTCTAACTTGAGCTCTCTATAAACCTTTGTTGATCCGGGTTCTAACTCGTGATCTCTTTACTATATTTGAGCTCCGATTTGGGCTCTTCATTCTCCTTTGTTGATCCGAGTTCCGACTCAAGCGAGTCTCCGTTAAGTCTCTCCCTATAAAAAGGGTTCCTTGTGTGAAATTGGAAATTGTGGCCACCCCAATTTTCATACTAGGTCATTTTCGTCATGGAGGACCCTCTTTTTAGGGAGAGTGTGATGGACTCGTTCCTTTCATGACCCAATTTTCTAACCTCACTATTATCGGTCCCCTTTCCATAAGAGAAGCCTAATATTAAGGAGCTTTGACGAAAGCTCAATTTCTCTTTGAAAGTTCATTTTGCAAGCACCTTCTCTTTAGGGAAGAGAGGAGTAATTTCCATTTCCTATTCAGGTAAGGGCTAAGCCTGAGTCTTCTCCTTTGGGGAAATGAGAGGATAATTTTCGTCACGGATGCATTAAGCCGGACCTCAAATGCTCTCTTTCACCAAGGATTTCAAGAACATTTTGTCAATCTGTCAATCAATTATTTGCTGGTTTCAAAATATTTATTGCACAAATCTTTACCTTCAACATTACTCCCAAAAGAGGCAAAGCTTTTGCGAAGAAGGATTCAAAATTCAAATTCTTTCTATTGGCCAACCAAAAGGATGAAGGATAAATCCTTGATATGGCTAGCAAAGAAGATTCAATATTGTTGCAAGGCCATAAATGATCGATATTGATCGCAGTATGGTACATCTCTAAAGACCGATCTTATGAAGATGAGGCAGTGGAAATATCCTGAGCGCTAGGAAAAGAGAGAATTCACCCAAGCCCTGTCTTCTCAAAATCACGTAAGTTGTAATTAAATATCTGCAAAAGGGATCTCTCAATTGTCGTCAAGATGAAAGACAAATTAGGCGAGTAAACCCCTTGGGCCAAAGAAGATTTGAATCATCTCCAAGATGACGGAGTTTGTGATGGATCCTTCTAGGGAAAGTCCAAATCACCGTCAAGTTGAAGGCGGATGCGATAAACCTCCCGACAATCCCTAAAAGATATTTAATTTCTGCTATCATCTAGAGATCTCCAACCCATGAGTCAGTATCGCCAATATAATCTCTGAGACAAAGAAGGATCAGAACATCTCCAAGTTGAAAGAGTTTGTGACGTACCCTTCCAAAAAGAGAGAGAGAGAGAGAGGGGAAAGAAAGAGAGAAAAGTAAGGACATCTCCAAAATGAAGGATGATGTAATAAACTCTGCTGAAACCCAAGAGAGTTCAAAAGAGTGCAGAAAGATTATCATGAGAGAAGCATCTCAGGATATCAAACTGCCAAATATATCAAGAATCTTCTTTAATTTTGTGAAATTCTATTATCAATATTCTTTCATCAATTGCTTTTATAATATTAATTCTTTCTTTCCTGTTCATATCAAGGAAATTGATAGCTTCCTTGAAGAAGGTCAATCGCAAGCAATTTGAATTCCAAATCTTGATTCTATGAAGTCAATCTTGTTTGGAGGTAATACTTCAGGTAGAAAAGAAGAAATATTTTTGCAAGAATGTGGACCATTTTCAAATACTTTGAATCAACAACAAAATTTTCAACATTTTGACAATATCTTCTAGCTATCCTGACGTGAAGTGAGAGCTTGATGTCCGTTTTGACATATCCTGACACCATTTTCAATCTCTCTTTAGGACTTGATTATGGGAGTTTTCAAGATTCCTTCCCTTCTTTATGTATAATCTGAGTGCCTGGGCTCTCAGATTCGCACACTTCCCTGTGTCCCCACTGTCCCGCCATAGACAGTCCAATTTCGGTTCGAGGTCGAACCACCAATCATTTTATCGCAAAAGGCAATTTCAATAGCTATTTAGTCTCAGAAATGAGACGCCCAAGATCAATCCCTTTTCAAGCTTTAGAGACCCCATTTTCCTTCATTTTGCAAAACCCCTGTCGAATTTATTGTGCAAAATTCGAAGGTTCCATCATGGTCTCTTCTTTCAAGGATTCCATCCACTTTTTCGCCTGATTATGTTAAGGGTACAAACCTAAGCCTCATTTGATGAGGTATTTCACTTTTTTGCCCAATCAGGATAAGGGTACAAACCTGAGCCTCATTTGATGAGGTATTCCATTTTTCTGCCCAATCAGGTTAAGGGTACAAACCTGAGCCTCATTTGATGAGGTATTCCATTTTTCTGCCCAATCAGGTTAAGGGTACAAATCTGAGCCTCATTTGATGAGGTATTTCATTTTTCGCCCAATCAGGATAAGAGTACAAACCTGAGCCTCATTTGATGAGGTATTTCATTTTCCACCCAATCAGGATAAGGGTACAAACCTGAGCCTCATTTGATGAGGTATTTCATTTTCCACCCAATCAGGTTAAGGGTACAAACCTGAGCCTCATTTGATAAGGTATTTCATTTTCCGCCCGATCAGGTTAAGGGTATAAACCTGGGCCTCATTTGATGAGGTATTTCATTTTCCGCCCAATCAGGATAAGGGTACAAACCTGAGCTTCATTTGATGAGGTATTCCATTTTTCTGCCCAATCAGGTTAAGGGTACAAACCTGAGCCTCATTTGATGAGGTATTCCAGTTTTCGCCCAATCAGGATAAGAGTACAAACCTGAGCCTCATTTGATGAGGTATTCCATTTTCTGCTCAATCAGGTTAAGGGTACAAACATGAGCCTCATTTGATGAGGTATTTCATTTTCCGCCCAATCAGGTTAAAGGTACAAACCTGAGTCTCATTTCGATGAGATATTCCATTTCCCAATCTGGTTAAGGATCAAATTTAAGCTTTTTCCTATGCGAAGCATTTTCTGTCCCACCCAAGTTAAGGGCAAAAACCTAAACTTCACCGCCATAGAGCAAATCCATTCCTCTCTGTTCTCCAATTCATATCTACCATCTTCACCAGGCTAATATCTCTATACTCAATCAGATCCTTCTAACTGGGGCTTTTTTTTTATATATAGCCCAAATTTGGTGTGTTTTTCTTTGCCACTAAGCTCGGTCACAAGCCGGCCTAGTAGCAAAGAGGGGCATCTGTAAACACCCCAAATTTTCACTCACCTCCCCGACATTTCCACCAAACAACATCATTCATCCTATGAGATCGTTGAAGGGCAAAATGGTCATTTTCTGAGCCTGGAACTTGCAAAAGTCCAAATTTCATCTGCAACTCTCAAAATTTCTTTATTTTAGCTCAGATGTTCAAAGTTTTATTCCTGACAGGAGATGGGAATCTCCAAATCCTGGTTCAGGATTGCATTTCATAAGACATGTCTTTGCATATCATCGCATGAGCATTTCATATCATCACTGCACAACATGTCATTTAGAGGTCCAGAACTCTCAATCCATATTCGAGTTTTAACTCTTTTCAAAATTGATTTCAAAACCCTGGGTCTTCAAAATTGTCAATTCTTCCCATTTTACCCCCAGGACTCTGAATTTCAAAAGATTTTCTCAGGAAAACGATCTGGATAGTTTTCAATATGGATTTTAGCCTTGAACTTAGCGATTTTATCTCAGATTTTGCCCTTTTGTTAGCAATTTCAAATATCATTCTACAGGGGCCACCTCTTTTCAAAATTTCTGCAATTAGGCCAAGTATTTCTTATTTGCCAGTTAGTCTAAGTTTTTATGAAAATTCCAAAAAAGAGGTTTTACTTTCTTGCTTTATTTCAATAAAGAAATGATGTGGGGTCCACCATGAGGTACCGCCACATAGGCTTTCCTTTTGTAAAACTTGAATTTTGAAAAACCCAAAAATATAGGGGCCTTGTCACTGAGGTGGTGTCATTTGGTGCTTTATCTCTCTCCTTTTATTCTCTGCCATTTGGCAGTGTGGGGTCACTTAGAGGTGGCGCCACATGGCCTCTCCTGACACTTTCTCTCACCATCCATTTCTTTGCCATGTGTCTGTGTGGAATCACCCTGAGGTGACGCCACATGTCTTCCTCCTTGCACCTCCATTAATTGCCACTTGTCCTCCCTACATCTTCCTCTTTTTATCTTCTGACATGTGTCAATGTAGGGCCTCCTTAAGGTGGCGCCACATGTCTTCAGTCACCTTTTATTTCATGCCATGTGTCAATGTAGAGCTTCCCTAAAGTACTGCCACATGTCCACCACCTTTATTTCTCTCTCCCTTGCCACATGGCACTCTGGGGCCACCCTGAGTCGCCGCATGTCATGTATAGCTTTTTCTAGAAAAAGTAAATTTGTCTCCTCCTGAGGTGTCGCCATCTGAGGTGTTTTCTCCTGCAATTGACACATGTCAAGCTCTGCTCTCCTCAGAAAAAGCAAATGACACATGTCTCTCTCTACTCTCCTCAGAAAAAGCAAAAGACACATGTCTCTCTCTCTCTGCTTCCTTCAGAAAAAACAAGAATTCAAATATTTAAACTCTAGACTGAGGTGGCGCAAATCCTGATTTTTCCTCCTTAATTTTATTTTTTATCTGATTTGAGATGGCGCCATATGTCCCTTTCTCTCTTTTTTCTCCCTCTTGCCACATGTCACTGTGAGGCCACCCTGAGGTGATGCCACATGGCCACCCTCCATCCTTTCAGAGCCAACCCAATTTGAATTTCAAAATCCTCCTGAGGTGGCGCCATCTGAAAGGCCTCCTTCTGCAAGCTGACACTTGTCAGGTGTGGAACCACCCTAAAATGCCACATGTCCAGATCTCCTTTCTTCAGAAAAAGTAGAATAATCTCCCCTCTGAGGTGGCGCCATTTCTGAAAAGGAGCTTTCCACAAAAATAGCTTTGCAGCTTGATTTTAGGAAAAAGCAAAATTTCAAATTCTCCCTGAGGTGGCGCCATATGCTTCCTCTATTCTTCCTTCTGACACATGTCAGTGTGGAAACACCCTGGGGTGGCGCCACATGGCAGCGTCTCATTCTTCCAGAGAAACAAAACTTTGAATTTCAAATAAAAGCAAACCCCAAGGTGGCATCCTTTGAGGTGGCGCCATATGGGAAGCTCCTGGAGAGAGAATCAAGCAAACCTTATTTTTGAATATTTTCAAATTCAGCTGAGGTGTCTTATTTACAAAAATTGCATTTATTTATTTCAAAAAATCCAAAGTGGCACACCCTGAGATGGCATCACATGGAGGGTCCAGATGACCTCCTGTTTGAATTTCAAAACTCCTCTGAAAATCTACAAATACTATGGCCCACGCCCAGCTGGAGGAGGCTCTTTTCTTTATCTGAACTTCAGTCAAATTTCCACTTTCAACTTCACTTTTCCCCCTCTGAGTTCACGCCCCCCCCCTAGGACCATCTAAGAGATTGTATCAAAGTACTTACCTGGCTCCCACCATTCCAAGCTCGACCTAGGAGCAGAGCTCGGTTTTCATGAGCATTCTGAAGCTCGGTTTGAAAAGTGAGAGAAGCCACTCATAGCCGCCCATTTTGGGAGTTCCAAAACAGCAAAAGAATACAAGGTGAGTTTTCATTCTAATTTGTTCTATTGAAATAAATGCACTCGTCTAGATTTATATATTGAATTTTTGTTTTGAAGAAAGGGTTCGTCTGAATGATGGATCGAGCTATTCTCATAAAATGACATATATCAATGCTTCCTTGATGATTTTTAGCATTCATGCATTAGTTAGATTTAATTCACATTTTATTTCGTTAATTAAGCATATTTTAGGAATTAGTTAGACTTTTTTAGCATTTATTCCAATTCTGTTTAGTTTATGTAATTCTCTATTTTTGTCAGTCAGTCCACTCGTTATTTTATGTTTTTATTTTTCTCTAAAAATTCCAAAAAAATAATATCCCATGCTCATAGCTGTCCCTGATAATCTACAAAAAAATCGAAATCGTTTGAGTTCATTTCCTTTGTTTAAAATTCAAAATGCCATGTCGGGTTTTATGGCCTGGGAAACGTTTAGAACATTGGATTGCAACTTTTAAAATTGAGATCTCCCTCATGGAAGATCCTATTTCTGATTTTAAAAATGAACTAAACTTGAAATTGAGTCTAGTATTTAATCTGATTTTATCAGATTTTTATTGTTTTTTGTGATGTCTGACCAAAATCCGAGAGTTTGGGACACGTGTCAGAGCTTAATTTGAGCCTCTAAGACTTTGGATCGACTTAAGTCGATTGGTTCTCTCTGAATATAACTCCAAATCTTGATTTGTAAAAAGTAAACTTATGCTCTAAATGTCCCCTATTTTATTCTGAAATTTTGCAATTTTTAGGACAGTTTTCATGCCAGTTTCATATTTTTTATTTCAATCTTCTGTTTTGGTATTTATATCTGCTCTTCTGATTTATGCGTGTAATGTCATATTTTTATTTCTCATCTAGTTAATCAAATTCTAAATCCATACAAATGAAAGTTGTTTATAGCATGTCGTTAGTTCTCCATTTAATTTTCAGAAATTTTTATTGTAAATTATTATTTTTTATCCATTTTCACATCAGATCCTATTGATTTTAGTTCCGTCAGAACCAAATCTCTGCTACTGAACTCATCGTAGGTCAAATCCTGGGGCTATAAAATCCAAAGATGCTCATTTTCATTCCTTTAGCATCCTATAAAATATCAGAAATTTCTATGGTGGATTTCTACATTATCGAGTTAAATGCTATGTTTGGTTCGTACCCGTAAGCGAAATTTGCTTATTTTAGAGTTTTATTTGAAATTTTGCATTTAGGCCATGTCATTCTATGCATTTTATCATTCTATGTTGTTTATAAGGGTAGAGGGATGCTCTCTACCGAATTTGGCATGATTTGAAAATTGTTTGATGATCGGTTTAACCGTTTCATCAAATCAGGGTTCCCGCGGGACCCTGATCCAAGCGAAATTCGTTATTTTGGCCAAATTTCAAATGTTAATTCTGATTTTTACAATCCCATCATATTTAGAATGTCATCATGCATTTCATCATCATTTGATTCCATTTGCATTTTAAAATCCCTAAATTTTGTCAAAACTCCTTAAAAAACGCTGATTTTAAAGGTATAACCTCAATATTAGGGGTATTTTGGTTATTTTAACCACAATTCCGAATTTCAAACTATTTATTACCTAATTTTCATGCATTTGTATCATTCAAATATCAAGGAAGTATGAAAATCGTGTTTATATCCAACTAAGTCCAATAATCTCAGGATATTATTGGAAAATATTGGAAAACCTCACATATTTGAGCTAACCCCATTTCAAGTTTGACAGGGATATTCAAAGGAAGGAGTCAGAATCTGCAATTTTCTTTCTTTCATTTTATTTAGTGATGTAATAATGTAAATTTTGGAATAAGAGATTTATTTTTCTGCTTAGTTTAGGATGCATATCATATAGTTTGAATTTCTGCAATATCCTGATTATGTGATTCATGCATTTTATTTCAAAATCACTATGGATGTACACGAATGGCACGTGCACCAACTCTTAGGGAGTTGATGAACTCGGTGGAGTCCATATTTACGGCCCTATTCGGAATATGGATGAGATCCAGATTCAGCATCTTTCTACTAGTCACACCGAGCCTACACTCTTAGGCTATCTTCCAAAATTCACTGCATATCTTCAATTTTTACAAAATATTTTAGAATTAACTAAGTAAATTACAAGCATATTCACGGCCATAGTCGGAATATGTGGTAATCTTACCTTAGTTTAATTTTAAAATTACATATTTTCTTGAAAAGATGTTTTCATAAAAAGACATTCGTTCATTCAGGATAGTTCACATCATAAAATCATATGCATTTCTAAAAAAACTCCATTTCAAGTCAATCGATTTCTCAAGATGCTCTAAAAATATTTTTAAAATATTTATTTTTCCAAGCTATGTTTCCCACGATTTTCTCAGAAAGTATTCCTTTCTTAGAATTCATTTTCAATATTTTCAAATGAGGCCTCAAAAAATCAAAATCATTTTTCAAGTCTTTAAAGCTACAACTCTCGAGATTTCAATTTCCTAAGATTTGTTTTCTTTTCTCAAAAGAGTTTTCTTATGAATCTTCAATCATTTTCTAAAGAAAATTTTCAAATCTAGAGTTTTCCTGGCAAACATTTTCTCTTTCAATGTTTATCTTTTCTCAAGAATTCTCTCCATTTTCCCAGGATTTTCTCACATCCTCAGAAACTTTCTTGAGATTTCAAATCCTTTTATCAGAGTTTTCTTGAGAGATTGATTTCCATCTTTTGCCTAGGAAATATTTTCCAACTCCAAAGCATTTTCTAAGCATACATCATGTTTTCCAACCTGCATTTGACATAATTTCATAGCACAGGCCTGAATTCTCTATGCATTTAGGATAGAACACAATTTTGATGATTTAACTAAGTCAAGCACACATTTGATCCTTGGTTCGATTACCCCTATTAAAGGCGGCAGGAACGGTCAAACCTCGTACCGACAGGTCGAGTCCCATTCCATGAAATATTTCCCGCTATTTTCAAAACGGAGGCGAGTATTTCAAAACAATTTTCAAACTCTGGTCAAGTTTGACTCGCGGAATTGTTTCCCCTTTCTCCCGCAAGGAAGGGAAAAATTTTACGACGATAACAATGGGTACCTTGTGCGGAGGCTATTTTCTGACGAGGCATGGTTGTTAAGAACAAAACAGATTCACTTGTAAAAAAAATTTCTCGTTGATATCGGCTTTCCAATAACGTTCAATGGGAGTAAGATGTCGTTTGGCGTCGTGGAGGATAACGAATACAATAGAATCACTTTGTTCAATGTGGCCGGTGTGCCTTCTACGATCAAGGTCTCTGTTAGTGGCCAAAACAAGCAGTGTGTGCAGTCTACCGAAAAGGTATATCAAAATTTGTTTATTTTTAAGGGTTTTAAGAAAAGGCGGTAGAGGATTTTGCTGCTACAGAAATTGGTGAGATCTCAAAGAAGAGCCGACTGAGACGCAGTAGATGTCAGCTTTCTAACACTGCAATGGATATCGTCTAGCTGCTGGGGTAGATGTGAGCTTTTGTAAAAACTTTCAGTCGCGGCAAGAAAGTTCCCTCAAGAGAGAGTTCTTTCGCTTCAAAAATAGGAGATGTCACGGTGGATGTTGGCAGGTGAGAAGAGGCTGCTGCAAGCATCAATTGTTGAGGAAGAACCTTATCACGGCAATAGGATTCCGGCGAGACGGAGTCCGATCGGCACTCTGAGGTTTTTTTTTTGGATAGATGGAGGAGAGAGAGAGAGTGGGTTTTGTTTTAAGAAAAGGGGAAAACAGACGGGCGTAAAAACGAAACGGTGTGATTTTTAAAAACAAAAAATGAAGGGGTATCGTGTTCCTTCAGTAAAACTTTTTAAAACATCAGTCGACTAGAAGTTTATCGGTCGACTAAAAAGGTGCATTTTTGAGATTTTTTTCAAAATCAGTATTTTAAAAATAAATTTTATAAATTTTAAAATGAGCAAATGCCTAGTTCTCTCCTAATTCTCATAAAATCTTCATTTTTAAGTGGTTTAGTGAAGATATCGGCATGTTGTTCATTAGTGGATATAAAATTTAACAAAATGTCTCCTTTTAACACATGATCTCGTAAGAAATGATGTCTAACTTCAATATGCTTAGTTCTTGAGTGTTGAACAAGATTTTTCGAAAGATTTATAGCACTAGTGTTATCACAATAAATAGTTGTGGAGTAATTCAAACCAAAATCTTTTGAGGTTTGTTTCATCCATAGTACTTGTGAACACGCTAAACTAGCCGCTATATATTCTGCTTCAATTGTTGAGAGTGACACTGAATTTTGCTTTTTACTAAACCAAGAGACTAAGGAATTTCCTAAGAAATGACAAGTTCCGCTAGTACTCTTGCGATCAGATTTACTTCCTGCAAAATCTGCATCACTATATAAAACTAAATCAAAGGAAGATGATTTTGGGTAAATCAAACCAAAATTTGAAGTATCTTTTAAGTAACGAAGAATTTGTTTTACTGCAGTTAAATGAGATTCCTTTTGATTAGCTTGAAATCTAGCACAAATACAAACACTAAACATTATATCAGGTTGACTAGCAGTTAAGTATAATAGAGATCCGATCATACCTCTGTAGAGCTTAGTATCTACATTTTTACCATTTTCATCTTTATCAAGAGAAGTAGTTGTGCTCATAGGATTTCTTCTTGATTTCGATTAGTTCATCCCAAATCTATTGAGAAGTTCTTTTGTATACTTAGCCTGGTTGATGAAGATTCCTTCTTCAGTTTGTTTTATTTGAAGTCCAAGGAAGTAGTTTAATTTGCCCATCAAGCTCATTTTAAACTCTTCCTACATAGCTTTAGCAAATTCTTTACAAAGAGAATCATTAGTAGAACCAAATATTATGTCATCAACATAAATTTGCACAATAAGAATATCTGAATTAAGATTTTTAATAAATAAAGTGGAGTCTACCCGACCACTGGAAAAACCAGATTGTTCTAGAAAATTTCATAGTCTTTCATACCACGCTCTTGGTGCTTGTTTAAATTCATACAAAGCTCTTTTTAATTTGTAGACTTTTTCTGGATATTTCTCATTTTCAAAGCGAAGAGGTTACTCTACATAAACTTCTTCATTGATGTGTCCATTTAAGAATGCACTCTTAACATCAATTTGATATAACTTAAAATTCATGTAACTAGCAAAAGCAAACATCATTCGAATTGACTCCAATCGATCCACTGGTGCATAGGTTTCATCAAAATCTATGCCTTCTTCTGGATTATAGCCTTGTGCTACTAGTCTTGCTTTGTTTCGAATGACTTAGCCATTTTTGTCCAACTTATTTTGGAAGACCCATCTTGTTCCAATTACTGGATGATCCTTTGGTCTATCAACTAGATCCCATACATCATTCCTAGTAAATTGGTTAAGTTCTTTAGACATGGCCAAAAGCCAAAATTCATCATCACTGGCTTCATTAATATTTTTTTGTTCTATTTTAGATATGAATGCAATATTTGCAATATATTGCAATTGCCTTCTAGTTTGGACACCACTCTTTATTTCTCCAATAACTTGTTCATGTAGATGATTGGGAACTTCTTTCCAAACCGGTTGAAGAGGAACATTTTCTTGAGAAGTACTATTTATTAAAGGTTCTTCTTGAAGTATGACTTCTTCTCCTTCGCTTAGAGGTATAACCTACTCACAATTCTCATCAAATGCAACATGTAAAGATTCTTCAATGCAAGATGTTCTTTTGTTAAAAACACGATAAGCTTTACTTCTAGAAGAATATCCAAAAAATATTGATTCATCTGATTTTGAATCAAACTTATCAAGATTATCTTTGGTATTTAACAAGAAGCATTTACTACCAAAAATTTTGAAATATGAGATCTTTGGTATACGATCATAATACAATTCAAAACATGTTTTATGTAAGATTGGTCGAATAAGAACATGGTTTAAAATATAACATGATGTATTTATTGCTTCAACCCAAAAGTATTTTGGTAAATTTTTATCTTGAAGCATGGTTCTAGTACATTCTTGCAAAGTTCTATTCTCTCTTTCAACAACTCCATTTTGTGGAGACGCTCTAGGAAAAGCAAAGTTATGAGATATACCATGTAAATCACAATACTTTATAAAAGATTCATTTTCAAATTCACCACCATGTAATCATGTTTAGGCTTATAAGCATTATAAGTTTCATGATTAGATGCATTTTTATTATAACTAGAAAATTTAGTTCTTTAAACAAATGGTTGAGAATATTGTCTTTGATTCTTCACCACATAGTTTGGTCTATTTTGAGTATCAAAGAAGCTATATCCCAATCCGGTTTTACTAACCGAGCATCTTTGAGAACCAAGAAGTCTTTCTAGATTCTCTTGTCCATTTGTGAATTCGGTCACTATAGAAAGAAGATCATTTGATTTTTCTTTTAGACTAGTTATTTCTTTTTGTAAGAGATTGGTTCTAATTCCAATTTCTTTTATCTCAAATGCTTGACAAGAGTTTTCTTTTTTGAGATCTTCTATCTCTTGAAGTAACACTTTGTTGTGAGAGTCAAGAGTTGAATTTACAGTTTTTAACTCTTTGTTTTTAGAACTTAGACTCTTAAATTTAGCATATAAATCATTAAATGTTTCTAATAAATCATCATACTCAAATTGACTTACCGAATCTTCTTGTGCTACAAAGCACATGTTGGTAACTTCTTCATTTGATTCTTCGTCGGAAGAGGAGTCACTATCATCCCAACATGCTTGAAATGCCTTTTTCTTCTTGAATTGGTCCTTGGTCTTGATTTTGAGAAGAGGACAATCTTTCTTGATGTGTCCTGCCTTTTTGCAATTAAAGCACTTGACTTCATTTGGATTGGAAGAATCTGCTTTCTTTACCTTTCTTTGAAATCTTTTATTTTTGATGAATCTTTTGAATTGACTTGTAATGAGGGCAATATCTTCATCTTCTTCTGAATTTTCAGAGTCAGAAGTAGCCTTAAAAGCAAGAGATTTCTTCTTGGGTTCTTCTTCTTGTCTGTCTTGAAGTTGGACTTCATATGCCATTAAGTTACCAACCAAATCTTCAACAGTGAGTGTTTAAATCATTTGCTTCCTCTATAGCTGTGGTTTTTCTCTCCCATTCAGGAGTTAAACACCTTAGAATTTTTTTGACTAAATCCACTTGTGAATATTCTTTTCCAAGGGATTTTAGAGTGTTAGTAATATCGGTCATTCTAGTTACCATGTCTGATATAGATTCATTTTGTTTTATTTTAAACAATTCAAATCTATGAACTAAAGAAGCAATTTTAGATTCCTTTAGCTTTGGCATACCTTCATGAGTCACGAGAAGAGTATGCCAGATTTCATTTGCTGTAGAGCATTGAGAGATGTGATTGAACTCTACCTTGTCAACGGCACAATACAACGCATTCATAGCTTTGGCATTAAGCGAAGCAGTCTTCTTTTCTTCATCAGTCCATTGAGTGAAATCAGTTGATGGCATTTGGTACTTTTCTGAAACAACTCTCCAAATTTCGAGATCCATGGATTGTAAGAATATTGTCATTCTCACTTTCCTGTGTCCATAGTTTGTTCCGTTGAAGAGAGGAGGACAAACAGAGGAGCATCATTCTTTGTGCTGAGATGATGTTGTTGCCAAGCTAGATGATGTTAAGATCAAAATATAGCTAACCTTGCTCTGATACCAAATGAAAGTGTTACAGGATCGAGGCAACGAGCACTAGAGGGGGGTGAATAGTGCTTGTAAATAGCGTCTTTGGAATTTTGATGGATTTTGAGATACACAAAGCAATCACACAACGAATACAAGAATTTATCCTGGTTCGGTCTTTCCCGACCTATATCCAGTCCCCAAGCAAAACCAGCTTGAGATTTCCACTATCAACCTTATGTAACTACAAGATCATACACAGACCAAATCCGGTCCCACTTTCAGTAACAAACCTACTGAAAGCAAACAACTCCTTTAAACCAAGGAGTTCTTTCCTTTTACAGAAAAATGAAATAATCAATGTACAAACAACCTATGAGCCCTTATTATAAATGCAAATGAGATGCAATTGGCTTTTGAGGTTGTTGAAATACTCAACTCACAAATTCACTATCTCTCAAAAGAATTTGAGTGAAAAACTGAAGTGAAAAATATCAAGTGAGTGAGAAAAATGAATATGAATGAAAAGCAAAGAGTAATTCAATGTAATTCTATTGTAATGCATTGATTTTGAGTATGGAATGCACTCATATTTATAGTTGAAAGGTTCCATACGTTGAGGGTATGAAAGGGTGTCAAAACACTCCATTTTGAATAATCAAAACGTTTGAAAAATGAATAGACACGCCTTTTAAAAGTTTCAGGAAAAAATGACAAAATTAGTCGACTGGAACAGTAGTTAGTCGACTGATAATTAACTAATAGTAGACTGACAGTTATCGCCGGTCGACTAATGTGTTTATCAAGCGGTTTTAAAATATGAAGTTTTGAAACTTAGTCGACTAGAGAAAAAATTAGTCGACTGATACTATCATCAGTAGACTGAAAAAAATTTAAGTCGATTGCTGCTAAATTTTTTTCTGAAAATACATGTTCTGTCCGGTCGACTGATAAAATCATTAGTCGACTGCTACTAAATTTTTCAGAAAACAGACATTCTGTCTGGTCGATTGATAAAACCTTTGGTCGACTAATTTGACAAAAAATGATATTTTGCTTAGAAAATTTGGCGCGAAAGGATTAGTTGGCTGGTGAGTCTATTGGTCGACTAATAAACATGAAAAATTAAATAAAGAGCTTTCTAAAAAGATTTTCATGAAGGGTTCTTTTAGAAAAGTTTTTTTAAAAACTTTTTAGGTGAAATGCAACCAAAATATGCACTCTAAGTAAGGCTCTTACAAGAATCTAAGACTTTTAATGAATTTTACATTTGCACACTAGTCTTCAAAGATTCTTCATCGAATTCTTCAATTCTTGTCATCTTTCTTCATTGCCTTAGCTGAAATGCAGTTGATTCACTTATTCATCATCAAAACCTTGTACTTGAAGTATCATGTACGGCTTCATTGTCGTAACAACTATGCCCTTACCTTGTAAAGACGTGAATCCGATGGCGAGATGTTCTTCTTCCTCGTAGATGTTCGGTATCCCCCGCACAAGCTATTCGCTGGAATCAATGGTGGCCGAGCAACGAAAATGAGGGGTCACACGGCTGGTTGAGAAGGGTGACTTGAAAGAGAGAAGGGAAGATTGGGAGAGAGAAGAGAGGCGAGTTCCAAGAACTCGGTTTTCTAAACCCCCTTCTCTATTGTTTTTCTCTTCCACCTTCCCTCATAAAAGCTCCTCATAATAGAGGTTTTGTAACCCCCCATGGCCTTAACTCCTCCACTTCATATTCCAAAAATGTTGCCCTATTTACTACATTCATGAAACTCCCTTCCACTTCAAAAATAGGGAAGAGAGGCCTTTCCTTTATGTTGGACGGTTGGGATTCCAAGGTGGCCTAACCGTTCAGCCCCTCTTGCTTTGGAATGTCGCCCCTACCTCTTAATTACCTCCTTAATTGCTATTTCCAGCTTTAACCAAAATTCCAAAAATAAAAATTCTATTTCTAGGGTGCACCAGGGGATTTGAACCGGGGTCCTCTTTCTTCCCTAAGGTGTAACGCGCCCCACCAGTGCACCATATTCAATTTCCTTGCATATCTTTGCAACAAAATTGTATTTTACCTCTCATAGATGTTTTGGTGGGTTTTTCCCAAAATGACGTCTTATGTGTAACCAACTTCCTTAATTGAGGTTTTGAAACTCCCAATACTTCAAAAAAAATGTGGGAGACATTAATATCTCTTTGAAACCTCCCCCTTCCCATTTCAAAAATTATGGGAAGGGCCCCTTTTCCAAAGAGTTGGGTTTTCCTTTTTAAGAACTTCCTAAATGAGGATTTATGTGCCCTTTCAAATTTTGAATTTTAACAAAAATTGTCTTTTAGTAAAAAGATAACGCCGCATAGGGGGATTCAAACCAGAGTTCTCCTCCCTTAGAGGCCACCAACAAACCACTAGGCCAATTCCTTCTTGGTTGTACACCTTTGCAACTTAAATCCTTTTACTTCCTTTATATACGATTTTGGTTCTCGACGAATCTCAAATACAAGTTAGATCTAAAATTATATTTTAGATCTTTTGAACTTTCTAACTACGTTTTCGGATCTTAATTGAGGTTCGACCCTATTTGGATCCCTTAAGGTCCAATTGGATTCTAATTGGGTTTCGGATCTATCCAGGATCTGAATCCATACGTTGTATCCGAATCCAAATACTGGATTCATTTGATCCAGTTTGGATACAATATCCATTTGGATCGACTCTATATCACTTTACCGTATCTATTTCAAAGAATTGTAACATTTATTTATTTTGATAATTAGCAATTTTTTACGGGTTTTACATAATCTATTATCATGAAATAAACAATTATAACTAAACAACTTCAAGGGAACAATGAATCAAACTACTTATTTACTAACATAAACTAAAAAAAACTAATTCTGATTTATACTAATGGATTTATGATACTTGAACGACTATGATTATCTAGTTTGGAACAATGCAGCCATGAACTAAATCACGGATTCTCAATCAATTGAATGGCTTGAACAAATTTAAACACAACTACACGAAATCTAAAACTGGATGTAACTATGAATTTTATGCCACGAGTTAACTATTTTGATGAAATAAACAAAACATATAGACTACAACTAAACTAAACTTCTAATTAAATTTCATCAACTATGTAACAACTTATACTAAGAAAACAACTAACACAAAACTGCATGAAATCAACAAAAATGCAAACTATAAAGTACTTAACCTAACATGTATTCAATAAAAAGTTTGAATCGCACACGCTGGAATCATTAAAACAATTAACATCTAATGAAGTTAACGTCTATTACCATATGGAATAAATAACTAAAAAAATATTCAGCAACTAATGTATGAGATAAACAAACAATTAAACAACTAATGACATAAAACTACTTACCGTAGCACAAAACATAAGTTAATAAAAAAAATCTAACTAGCTAAGGCAGCGTCAAGCACACTGACTGCGTGTTTGACACTAGGGGTGGCAAAACCTGACACGACCCGCCAACCCGCCTCTTAGGCGGGTTCGGGTTGGGCTTAAGCCAACCCGTTTAATAAACGGGTCGACCCGCCTAACCCATTTATTAAACAGGTCGGGTTTGGGTTGGGGGTATGCCAACCCGCCAACCCGTCGACCCGCCAACCCGACTCGCCAACCTGACCCACGAACCTGAGAACCCGTTTACCCGATCCAACCCATTTATTAAATGGGTTGGCTGGTCATGTCAGGTTACCCGTTGATTAAACGGGTCGGGTTCGGGTTGAGGTATGCTGACCCGCCAACCCGTCGGGTCGACCCGCCAACCCGACACGATTGCCACCCTTATTTGACACTGCGGATTCTGAATTAATTCCTACAAGGAAGATTAACTATGATGGCTGAACACAGCAAAAACAATAAATATATCTCTAAGCTTAACGTTAATCAAATACCTAGAACATGCTTAAATAACTTGCTACTTTTAATAAAATGGGAACACGTAAAAAGAATTGTTATAGTTTAGACTTTGTCTACCCTAGTGTAAAACGACTAAAAACAAAAAAAAATGCTAAAACGCTCAACCTAAGGATTAAAACAATAACCGACTAAACTATCAAAAATGAAATATACTTTTGTTTTCTTTTTATTTTTTTAGATGCAAAACATGAACCAAACTAGATTAATATGCAAATGATGTGAGGATCAACTAAAATTGCGTGTGATGCGATGCTATGCTTTATGCCATGCAAAACCTAAACTACGGTGAAACAGGGAAGAAAGAAACATACCGGGCAATCTGCTTCCAACGGATTGGATGAAAAGAGAGATTGGTTGATCCCAGCTACAAGCAAGTACCTCCTTGACGAAAAGACTATATTGTTGATGATGAGAAGAGCTAGAAGCAAGAAGAATAAGAGGAGTAAGAAGGAGAGGAATAAGAAGAAGAAAAAGAAGATGAGGCAGAGAAATTGACAAGGAAAGAAAGGGAGTAAGAAGAAGAGAAGAGGGCTTCAGGTTGTTGGAAAAAATGTGTTTTCAGCCCTCAATAAATCTATTTATACTAAAATATTAGGGCTACACATTTTTTCCAGAAAAGTTCCTCTTAATTTTTAGAAATTCCAAATAGTTCTTCTGAGAAAAACATGTTTTATAAAAAAAGGTTTTTCTAAACTAATTACAAATTAATTTAGTAAGTCCTAATTTAACTCAGCTACAATTAAGAAAGACTCTAATTAATAAAAACACTGAAAAATGTAGGGTAGGCTTTAAAAATATGATTTTTCTTGAAAAAATCAATTTAAACCAAATTCTCGAAAACAACGATAAAGGTGGGTTTTTAATGCAATTTTATCATGGATCATGCATAAATAAAGATGAATAAAATGCAAATATTATGCATGATCACCTGGAAAGTCAGGCCACCTGAACAGGGTTCGGCTGGTTTGACAACTAGCCCACCCAAAAAATATTAAAACATTTTTTTTAGTCTACCTAGCTAAGCCCCACATGGCTGGGCTCAGAAAGCTTGGCAGGGGTTGTCATGCCTACACCTGTCAGCCAACTGTTGGACCAAGGAGGGTAATGGCCCTGGCAGCGTGTTGAGCCTGTCAGAAAGTCCGGTAAAATAACATAAAAATATAGGTATGCTTGTTGTTATGCATGTGTGAGCAAGCTTATCATAGAGGTATGCATGTATAGGAAAAAAATGTATATCCCACGTATGTGTGAGTATGCATATTTACAATAAGTTATACATGCATGGACATAATCATATTTTAAGCATGCATCCATATGCATAATCACACTCAATAAGATAAGCATGTTCAAATTTGCATAGATTCATAAAGCAATAATGATGCTTCTGCAGATTTTCAATTATGCATGCATGTACCACCAAATTGATTAACAAAAATTTATGCATATACTCATATATGCATCCAGATTTTACATGCTCTAAATTCGAGCCAGATTTGTGCATGTTACAAACATGACAAATTTGTCCTGATTTAGAGATTCTCGAATACTAACATGAATATAGATATTTTCCCCAAAATAAATTCCAAAAAAAAAGAAGCATAAAACCCATGTTAGAGTAAATATCTAGATTTTTTCATGGATTTCCAACAAAATATTGCATGAAAATTCAATCTATATTTAATTTCTCACTTGACTCAAGAGAGAAAACCCGTACCTTGATCGTAGATCAAAAATAAATAAAAAAACAATGGTGAAAAAGAAGATGACCTTCTTCTCCCCTTCCTTTCCTCTCTTTTTTCTCTTTCTCCCTTTTTTATTCTCTTTCTCTTTCTTTTTTTTCGAGGTTTAAATAGGCCAAGAGGGGGTGACACCCCCCCCCCCCCTTCTTCAGCCCCTTCTAGATGGGCTAGAGATGGAGAGTTTCCTTTTTGGGGGGGCTCTCACACCCTTATTTAAAAAAAAATAAAATTCTTTTAAGTTGACTTTTTAAAGTTTCCAATTTTTAAAAGTCTTTTCTCATGCCTTCTTTAGCCTTCTTAGGCATATATAAGGACTCTATCAAGGAGTCTTAAACAACCATAAAAATTAAATTTTAGAATTAATTAAAATTAATTAATTAGTAAATATTAATTAATTAATTATTAAATATTAAATATTAAATATTAATTAATTAATAATTATCTAGAAGCTTCCAAAAGTTGCCATAATAACTTGGGAGAGTTTTTAACATTACTTAACTTCAATTTAAAGCTATCTAATGAATTTAAAGTTAGAAATTCGTTGGGCATGGGTTTAGATCTGGATCCGAATCCACGATCCAAATTCATCTCCAAAAAATTCAAATGGGTCTTTGGTTTGATCAATACTAGATTAATATAGGTCTTGGATAGAGTCTAGATCCATATTAATTTGGATCAAATTCATCAGATCTAGTCCGATCCAAATCTGAATCTAAACTAAGATAATGTTCTTTTTTTTAAAAAACATGATTTTTGGGCCAACTGTAACCCGAATCCAGAAAAGTAAAATACCGTTATACTCAGAATTTTGAGACACATCCAACGATGTATAACTCAAATTTTGTCTCTGAAATTTATCTAAAAATAACCCAAATTTTGCTCAAATTTAAAGGTTGAAAATAAAACTTTTCTCACATTTTAAGTGGCTCGTTTAGGCCTTGGAAATGAGACCTGGGTCAAGCCCAGACTCAAAAGCATCGGCCTAAAATCGAGAATCTATCGATTTTTTCTTCTATACTTGGCCAAATTTTCAAAAGTCTCAAATTTAACTAATTGTGAAAATATGTGATATTACATCCCTACCCCCTTAAAAGAATTTCGTCCATAAAATTTGAATGTACCGAATAGGTGTGGGTAGTGTTGACGCATATCTACCTCAGGCACCCAAGTGCACTCATCTAGTCTGTGATGTTGTCAGTGCACCTTTATGAAAGGAATCATCCTACTCTACAATGTTTTATCTTAATGATCACCAATCTCAACCGGTCTCTCTTTTATCATCAAGTTAGGTTGTACCTCGATCGCCTCATAGCGAATCACATGTGAGGGGTCAGGTACATACTTCCTCAACATCGAGACATGAAACACATCATGGATCTGTAAAAACTGAAGAGGAAGTGTTACTCGGTATGCAGTCTCCTTAATCCGCTTAAAGATCTTAAAGGGTTCGATATACCGAAGGCTCAACTTTCCCTTCTTTTTGAACTGAAAGACACTCTTCGTTAGAGAGATCCTCATGAACACATGATTGCCTACCTCAAAACTGAGCTCTATACGTTGCTGATCGGCATAGGTCTTAACCTCTGGTGAATCAAACACACCTGGTCCACGTAATGCTGGATGATCTCTGAAGACTCCACTACTTTCACTCCAACCTCATCCCAGTACACCAGGGATCGGCATGGTCGATCATACAGAGATTCATATGGAGTCATACCAATATTGGTATGAAAGCTGTTGTTGTACGAAAATTTTGCAAGATTCTCATGTTTGTCTTAATCTATTGCCTAATCCAAAACACATGCTCTTAACATGTCCTCGAGTGTCTAGATCATACGCTTTCCAAGGGATTTCTGAAGTTGGCGCTAGAATCGATATATAAAATGAGGATCTTGATCTAACACTATCGAATGTGGCATACGGTGAAGTCTAACGATCTCATCCACGTATAGGTCTACTAAGCTCTCTGTTATCATCGCGAAATTTTTCCGTCTTCCCTTCCCTCGCGAGAGAGAGGGGAAAACATTTTTGTGATTCAAACTTGACCGGATTTTAGAAATTGTTTTGAAATACTCGCCTCCGTTTTTTAAAATAGCGGGAAAATCCATGGGATGGGGCTCGACCTGTCGGTACAAGGTTCAACCGTTCCTTTCACCTTTAACAGGGGTAATCGAACCAAGGACCAAAAGTGTGCTTGACTTAGTTAAATCATCAAAATCGTGTTTTATCCTAAGTGCACAGAGAATTCAGGCATGTGCTATGAAATTTTGTAGAATGCAGATTGGAAAAACATGATGTATGCTCAGAAACATTTTGGAGTTGGAAAAGTCTTTCTCAGGCAAAAGATGGAAATCAATCTCTCAGGAAACTTTGATGAAAGGATTTGAAATCTCAGGAAAACTTATGAAGATTTTGGGAAAATCATGAATGGATGAAAATCCTGAGAAAGTATAAACGATTCTTGAGAAAACACTTGAAGAGGAACTATTTGTCAAACTTGAAAACTTTCTTTGGAAAATGACTAAAATTCATTGGAAAACTCTTTGGAGAAGGAAAATCAAAACTCGGGAAACTGAAATCCTGAGAATATTGACCTTGAAATATTTGAAAATCGATTTTTGATTCTTGAGAAAGCTGAGAAACTCCTTTTGAAAATGAATCTTAAGAAAAGAATATTTTCCAGGGAAACTCACGGGAAAACTTGACTTGGGAAATCCAACTTCGAAAATTTTCAGAGCTTCTTGAGAAATTGATTTCCAGAGAATAAAATTTTCTTGAGAAAATCATGAGAAAAGCAGATGATGCCATGATGCATATGATTTGAATGTATGAATGCACTTTGGAAAAGATATCCAAGAGATTTTCTGAGAAATTTGTTGGAAAATGTGTGTTAAGCCAAAGTAAATTCTTCACATATTTTGATTGTGGCCATGAATATGTTCAGAGTTTAATTGAGTTAATTCACAATATTTTGAAAAATTGGAAATATGATGTGCATTTTTGAAGATAGCCTAAGAGTGTAGACTCAATGTGACTGGTAGAAAGATGATGAATCTAGGTCTCGTCCATATTCCGACTAGGGCCATAAATATGGATTTCACCGAGTTCATCAACTCCCTAAGAGTTGGTGCATGTGCCATTCGTGTACATCCATGGTGATTTTGCAAATAAGATGCATGAATCACATAGTCAAGATATTACAAAAATCAAACTACATGATATGCATCCTAATCTAAGCAGTAAAAGTAAATATTATTCCAAATGTACATCTGATTATTACAATTTCGACATGAAAAAAAAAAAATCAAAAGGACTTGGCATCTCCTGGACCTTTCCTGTAAAGTGAGTCAGCACCAAGAAATAACAGAAAAGGGATCAAGAATCTCATATTAATGCCAACGCACCCACGATTATATACAGATTACCAGAGAAATGTCCATGAAACCATAATACTGGAAGCATGCATGAAATGCTTATGAAAAATGCCTGGACGCCATGTTCAAATGGAATGATAGGTATTATATATACAATATACCTAAATATAAAGCTTATATTAACAAGAAAATGCATATGATATTCATACAAAATGGAAATGTTGATGACATATATTAAGTACAGAATATACATGATAAGCAGGAAGGGCATAGACTTGAGCTAAATAATGAGAATGTATATATATATATATATATATATATATATATATATATATATATATGTGATGCACCTTTTTATATAATCCCTAAATTACCAATAAAATGCTGATGAACATGTATGGTAAGCTTAATGACCTGCTGGTAAAGAACTTACTGATATGGTGAGAAACACAGGATATGTTATGAATATCTAGACTAATATGACATGAAAGGATTATGAGAGATATCTTGAGCATGCAAATAAAAGCATGGAGATGCATCAATGACTATGCAAGAGTATTCCATATCATACGGAAATAATCATTAGTGTGCTAACATGGCTGGATGAGTGATGTGCTAGACATCCACGTGATGACATGATTATGTTCACATTTAGAAATTTGAGGAAACATCAGATATTCTGCAGCCTATAGTCCAAAGGTTGATTCCAAGATGTAGTGTCTTTAACACAGCCTACTTAACCGTGAAACAATTACAGTAGGATATTGTAAAGATCAAAATGGTTCTTACTGCACCTGTGATCAGCTTGATTTCAGCCATTTAGATGGACTGAGACAAGCTAATGATGAATATTGCAGCAGGGGACATAGGGGTGGAGGCATATGCTACAAGATATAACAAAAGAAGGAATATGGTATAGGGATCGAATGTGAGAAGCTACCATAATATATAGACGATAGTATAAAGACATTACAAGTTGTGTGTGCCAGTAAAAGAGATGTGCAGGTGGACAAATACAGTGAGTGTGTGGCAGCATGAACTGTAAGTATGGCAGCAACTATACCTGTACAGTGGGTGAGGATGTATGTAAGGATGACATGAGAACAACGGATGGCAAATCCTATAAGAAGTAAATGCAAAATATAATGATGCAAGAGATGAAAGTTAGATGTCCAGATGAAGTTACAGACACTAGAATTAACTCAAATAGCAAAATGAAATCATGGAAAACCAGCGAATACAAAGGATATGTTGTGTAAAAAAATTAAAATGCAATGCGTGAGTGTTATGCCTAAGATACAATGTATACACATTAACACTATGTAAACTGTCATCATACAATGAAATTGAGATATAGGCCTTAAAACTCACGCATTACCTTCACAGATAATCAATATTACTCCGGCTAAATCCAAGTGGGTCATCAATTACAGAAACATAATACATGAACATGAAGCTATTAGGTCCATAAGGAGGACTTTGCAGAATGCAGTATGTGATTAATGCAATACTTACAGAGGTCGGCTGGGACACGATGATTGAATATTAGAAGGGCGAAAAGGGAAATTACCTAACCCAGGCCACGCCATGGTTGTAGATGAATAACACACAATGGTAGCACAAAAATTGCAGATACATGAATAGACTATTACAAGAAGGAATACATTGATAAAACCACCCATTTCAAAGTCTGTGCCAGATTAACACAACAAACATATCCTCCATTGGCTTCATTTGTATCGACTAATATCTTAGAGCCATGGAGCTATGAGATGACTCACTTTTCAAGGGATTGCTCTGGTCTTGGCATGCAGCGCCGGATGCTATATTCATTGAACTATAATAGTATATGGTAACCCAAATCTCACCATGGTGATAGCATACAACACCCCTGTTACAACAAAATTTTCTTGCGAAAACTTAGCTGAAATCCAGATCTGGATTTTACAAATAATAACTATGAATCAAATGTGAAATAAGTGATTATGCTTCTTGAATTGCAGTATCTTTTATCATCAGCAATTATGACACTTGTGATGAATCAACAATAGACGTTGAGCTAATGTAGACGCTACTGCAACTAGTTTAGAGTTATGGAAATGCTACAGACATGCTGATATAACCAGTGATGCAGTAAGATATAAAATAAGGTAAAATGCAGGAGATCGGTAAACCCAGAAAATGAATGTAAAAGAAGAGGATTTAAATTGTCGTGCACAGGTTAAGTGCACTATCTGTTGTACGATAAACCCTTGCATATATCGTTTGATGCGATAAAATGCATATACCCGCTCAAAAACTGGATAAGCATGCAAACATTAATAAGATGCTGAACATTTAGCCAATGCTAAGGTCAAAATGGAACCCATATGAAACGATGGGGAGGGAGTATAAAAACCATTTGATTCAGAAAAAAAAGATTATAGCCAAGGAACTGCCACTTGAAAATCTATTCCCAGTTTGCACAAGGATCGAATAAAACTGATATATATAACAAGAAACAAAAAAAACTTTCACAAAGTCTGATATGCAAAGTGAGGTGACTCAGATAATGATTTGCAAAACTTTGAACTGAAATAAAACATTGTACCCTTAGATCCATGGTATTGAAACCAAAAAAAAGAAAGAAAAAAAAACTGGGAGGAGAAATGATGGTTCAGTGAAAATCGGTTTTCGACTAGAGATCGATGATGCTATTGCGAAGCATCATCGATTCTTGATCTATGCAGTTACCCTGAATGTCAATCTCATTAAGCAGAATAATGGATTTACATATGTATGAAATGAATACGATATGCAAAACACCGAATTGTAAGCACCAAATATACTTCTCACCTAATCGCTCGGATCGGATGCTCCTTGATGACGATTCTTAGGAACTCTTCACTTGAAAATGAGAAACGAGGTCCAGGGTTGATTGCAAGAAGGTATTGTAACTCCTGCACGCCTTTGCAGGTTTGGTCAATCCTCTTGGGCTGTTTGGTTGGAAGGAGATGAGAGTAGGAACTCGTGAAAAGGGGAGAGCTGGGGTTAAGGGAAATTGCTGATGCCACCTTTCTTCCAACAGGGTCCCCTTCTTTAAAAAAATTTCAACCTGTTCTATAGAAAAATCGGGCCTCTTGAAATCATCCGAACTGAATTTTGAAAGCATCTTCAAACAAAATTTTGAAAATTTTTGAAATTCGCCAATCGTTGAGAAGAGGACGGTGTTATTTTCTGAAAAAAAAAATTGGGTTCAAAGCTTAGGTAAAGATGAGGTTTTTTTTTTTTAAGGTGGTGCCACCTCAGCCGAAAAGTAATAAAAAAAAGTAAAATAAAGGAAAGCTTTTTGAAATAAGATTTCTCTACAGGGAATTTTAGTGAGGCGCCACCTATGTGTGGGCCCACTTATTATTTTATTAAAACAACTAGAATTGAAAATTAAGTTAAAGAAAGAGTTTTACACATTGGTGCCACCTTCGGATGGGCACTGTTTTGAAAATAAGAGAAGTATTTGAGAATTTGAGTGTAACACCACCTCAAGGCAGGTCCCACATCATTTATTTGAAATAAAAGCTAAAATAAATTCTTTTTGGGATTTTCATAATTGTAGGCTAGTTTAGAAAACACGAAGCAAAATTTGGCTTGATTTCAAAGCTTAGAAGAAAATGGTCCTTCATGGCAAAATTTAGAAAGATGTGGAGAAATTCGGAGTCCTTTTTATAAAAGTTTGAAATAAAGTCTTTTAAATTTAAAATTGTGTCCCCCTCTTTCCAACTGACGAAATTTTGAAAATCAATATCAAAACTATCTAGATTGTTTCCTTGAGAAATCTTTTATAATTCGAAGCTCTGGGGGTAAAATAGGAAGAATTGGTAATTTTGAAAATCCAGGGTTTTAAAATCAATTTTAAAAAGTTTAAAACTCAAATTTAGATTGACAATTTTGAAGATCAGGAGTTCTGGATCTCAGAATGACATGATGTGCAGTGAAATGATGTGAGGTGTTTATGCAATGCTATGCAAAGACATGTTCTATGAAATGTCATTCTGAATCTAGAATTGGAAACTTTAGCTTCTTGTCAGGAATAGGATTTTGAAAATTTGTATTTTGAAGATGTTTCTGAACCTAAATATAGAACTTTTGAGGCTCAAGAATGAAATTTTAGACTTTATGCAAGGTTCAATCTCAGAAAATGACCATTTTGCGCTTCATTGATTCCGGGGAACTGAAATGTGCTGATTAATGGAGATATCAGAAAGGTGAGTGAAAATTTAGGGTGTTTACAGATGCTCCTTTTTGCTACTAAGTCGGCTTGTTGTCGAGCTTAGTGGCAAAGAAAACACACCAAATTTGGGCTATATATAATTGCCCCAGCTAGAAGGATCTGACTGGGTATGGGAAATTAGCCCTGATGAAGATGGTAGATATGAAATGGAAAATGAAGGGGAAAGATTCACTCTATGGTGGTGAAGTTCAGGTTTTTGCCCTTAACCTGGATGGGACAGAAAATGCTTCGTATGGAACGAAGCTTAGGTTTGACCCTTAACCTGATTGGGCGGAAAAATGAAATACCTCTTCAACTGAGGCTCAGGTTTGTACCCTTATCCTGATCGGGCGGAGAATGGAATACCTCATCAACTGAGGCTCAGGTTTATACCCTTATCCTGATCAGGCGGAAAATGGAATACCTCATCAAAGGAGGCTCAGGTTTGTACCCTTATCCTGATCGAGCGGAAAATAGAATACCTCATCAAAGGAGGCTCAGGTTTGTACCCTTATTCTGATCGGGCGGAAAATAGAATACCTCATCAAAGGAGGCTCAGGTTTGTACCCTTATCCTGATCGGGCAGAAAATGGATAAAATCCTCAAAGGAAGAGACCGTGATGGAACCTTCGGATTTTGCACAATAAATCCGACAAGGGTTTTGCAAAAGAAAAGAAAATGGGGTCCCTAAAGCTTAAAAAGGGGTTGATTTTGGGTGTCTTATTGTTGAGACTAAACAACTTTTGAAATTGCCTTTTGCGAGAAAATGATTGGTGGTTCGACCTCGAACCGAAATGGGACTGTCTATGGTGGGACAGTGGGGACACAGGGAAGTGTGCAAATCTGAGAGCTCACGCTCTCAAAGAATGGAAGGAATCAAGTCCTTAAGAGGGATTTAAAATTGGTGTCAGGATATATCAAAAATGGACATCAAGCTTTCACTTCACGACATGATAGCTAAAAAATATTGCCAAAATGTTGAGAATTCTGTTGTTGATTCAAAGTATTTGAAAATGATGCACATTGTTGCAAAGATATTCCTCCTTTTCTACCTGAAGTATTACCTCCAAACGAGATCGACTTCGTACAATCAAGATTTGGAATCCAAATTACTTGCGATTGACCTTCTTCAAGGAAGCTATCAATTTCCTTGATATGAATAGGAAAGAGAGAATTTAATATTATGAAAGCAATTGATGAAAGGGTACTGATAATAGAATTTTACAAATTTAAAGAAGATTCTTGATAGATTTGGCAATTTGATATCCTGGGAGATTTTCTCGTGATAATCTTTATGCACTCTTTTGGGCTTTAGGAGAGTTTATTACATCATCCTTTATTTTGGAGATGTCCTGACTTTTCTCTCTTTCTTTTTCCTCTCTTGCTCTCTTTTTTGGAAGGGTACGTCACAAACTCCTTCAATTTGGAGATGTTTCGATCCTTCTTTTGCATCAGGGGTCATGTTGATGATATTGGCTCATGGGTTGGAGATCTTTGTATGATAGCTGAAATTAAATATCTTTTGGGGATTGTCGGGAGGTTCATTGCATCTGCCTTCATCTCGACAGTGCTTTGGACTTTCCCTGGAAGGATCCGTCACAAACTACGTCATCTTGGAGATGTTTCAAATCTTCTTTGGCCCCGGGGGTCTACTCGCTTAATTCGCCTTCATCTTGATGACAATTGAGAGATCCCTTTTGCGGATATTTAATTGCAGCTTAGGTGATTTTGAGGAGACAGGGTTTAGGTAAATGCTCTCTTTTCCTAGCGCTCAGGATATTTTCACTGCCTCATCTTTACAAGAATAGTCTTTAAAGATGTGTCATTGACTGCGATCAATATCAATCACCTATGGCCTTGCGATAACATTGAATCTTTTTTTCTGGACATATTGAGGATTTTATTCTTCATCCTTTTGGTTGGCCGATAGAAAGAATTTGAATTTTGAATCTCTTTTCGCAAAAGCTTCACTCTTTTGGAAGTAACCCTGAAGGTAAACTGAGGTAAAGATTTGTATAATAAAGTTTTTGAAATCAACAAGTAATTGATTGACAAATTGCCAAAATATTCTTGAAATCCTGGGTGAAAGAGAGTGTTTGAGGTCCGGCTCAACACATCCGTGACGAAAATTCTCCTCTCTTTTTCCCCAAAAAGAGAGACTCGGGCTTAGTGCTTACCTGAATGGGAAATGGAAAATACTCATCTCTTCCCTGGAGAGGAGGTGTTTGCAAAATGAACTTTCGAAGAGAAATTAAGCTTTCGTCAAAGCTTTCTAATATTAGGCTTCTCTTATGGAAAGGGGGCCGATAATAGTGGCGTTGGAAAATTGGGTCATGAAGGAACGAGTCCATCACATTCTCCTTGAAAAGAGGGTCCTTCATGACGAAGATGGCCTAATATGAAAATTGGGGTGGCCACAAGGAAAGTGAGTCTCTGTCGAGTCCCTCCCTATAAAAGGGTTCCTTGTGTGAAATTGGAAATTGTTTTGCAAACGGTTCACGAAGACGCAAGTCTCTTCAAACTCTCCTTGAAAAGGGGCTAAGTGAACGAATTGGATAGCATGCAAAAAGAACGGGCTCCCTCGAACTCTCCCTATGAAAAGGGTCTCTCGCAAGAGAAAAATGATTGAAATTGGATATTGGGATTGATTGACCTAAAGGTCGAAATTGGAAATTGGAAAATTGATTGTTGGAAATTTGGGTGACTCGAAGGTCAAAATTGGATGACCTGATGATCGAAATTGAGAATTTGTTGACCAAAAGGTCAAAATTGTGTGACCCGAAGGTCGAAATTGAGAATTGAGTGACCCGAAGGTCGAAATTGTGTGACTCGAAGGTCAAAATTAAGAATTGAGTGACTCGAAGGTCAAAATTGTGTGACCTAAAGGTCAAAATTGAGAATTGAGTGACCCAAAGGTCGAAATTGTGTGACTCAAAGGTCGAAATTGAGAATTGAGTGACCCGAAGGTCGAAATTATGTGACCCAAAGGTCAAAATTGAAAATTGAGTGACCCGAAGGTCAAAATTGGAAATTGGGTGACCCGAAGGTCAAAATTGGAGAATTGACTGACCCGAGGGTCGAAATTGAATAATTGAATGACCTGAGGGTCGAGATTGAAGAATTAGATGATCCGAAGATTTAAATTAGGAATTGGTGGGCAAAATGTCAAATTCGAGAAATTGACTAACCTTGATGATCAAAGTGACTTGGATCAACATAGGAGAATAAATGGATCGAGTCAAAGCTCGAATAACATAAAGAGATCACGAGTCGAAACCCGGATCAACAAGGGAAAATAAAGAACTTGAATCATAGCTCGAATAATGTAAAGAGATCACAAGTCGGAACTCGGATTAACAAAGGAAGATAATTTGAAGGGAAAACCCGAGTCGGAACTTGGTTTTTCAAAAAGAAAAATAATTTGAAGGAAAACCCGAGTCGGAACCCGGTTTTTCAAAGGAAAAATAATTTGAAAGAAAACCCGAGTCGGAACCCAGTTTTTCAAAGGAAAAATAATTTGAAGGAAAACCCGAGTCGAAACTCGAATCTTCAAAAGGAAAAAATATAGACCAACTTGAAAGTTGGATTTTGAATTGTACCAGTCCGAGCACTAATTTTTTTTTTAATAATACTAGTTCAAGCACTGGATTTTGGTTCAGTACTAATGATTGTTTTTCAATTTTGAATCATTAGGAATTGTGATGGGATCGTTTGTTGAAATCCCAATACTGACCCAAATTGTTATTAATGCAGTTGAATGCAAACGAATGCAAATTGATGCACATGAATGCACAAGTGCGTAAAATGAGAGATTTGTTTATCTTGCCTGCATACAGAATAAAATTTTAAAATGCCTCAGTGTAACTAGGAAAAGAAAGTTCGATCCTTATTTAAAAAAATAGGAGGATTACAAGGGAAGAATAGATGCTTCAAGTATAGAACCTTTTCAAGTGTCGAGCATTAATGGGATCTGGTAATTCCACCACATCGGTGTTGATGAGCCGATATGAGTTGCGGGGTAATGCGTCTTTGACGACATATGGACCTTCCCAATTTGGCGACCATTTTCCGCAAGGATGATGCTTGAGATAGGTTGTGGATCGACGTACTAAATCATTGACTTTGAATCTTTTTTCGATGACAGACTTCGCATATTGCTTGGCTATTCTCTGGCGATAGGACTGAGCATGTTCTGCTGCTTTTAGCCTTCTCTCGTTGAGTAAGTCTAGTTGTACCAGTCGCTGGTGTTGGTATTGATTGAGAGGTAGTTCTAGAAGTGATGCAAATTTCAAAGTGGGCTTCTGGACATGTAGAGGCAACACTTTTTAGAGAGGATCTTGGAAGAAATTTTGGCAAAGGAAGAAATCACAATCTAACAACAAAATATTCTATTACGAGGGATAGGGTTGTCCCCAAAATTTGCGGCGACCGCATTGTTTTTCTATGAGAAAGAATAATCACTTAGAATATGAACAAATGCTAATTTGGGAAAGGATGTCTCTTGACAAAGGAGATTTCATTACAAAAGAGGGTAAGGAATAAAATTTAGAAGATACATTGAAGAATAGAAAAGAATTTCGAGAATAGATGGAAAAGATTTAAAATTTGAAGAATTGCAGGCAGGATCAGAAGAATTTGAAGAAATCAGAAGAAGAAAAGAAAAATACACATGGGTTTTGGAAAAAGGAAATTTTGAATAATATATACCTAGGGTTTTTGGAAAATATAAGGAAAATATAAAATATCACATAATCTCAGATGTATAAACAAGGATGCACAAACAACACTCCCTAAAGGTTGACTCTAAATACAATATTTGAAATGGCTTTCTAGGACCTTAATCCTAACTCTAAGATTTAGATCATCTGATTCCAATCAAGGTATGTCGATATACCCAAGCCGAAGCTCGAAGTACGTGGCGTATAAAAATATTTCTTCGGTTCTAAGGTAATGGCTTCCCAACATCCTTGAGCACCTATCAATATACCTCAGACTATGACCCTTAGGTACGTGGTAAGGGGCGCGAACCCAAATAAGTGGTCCAGTTGTGAGGCTCTCTCCCGAACTATGGTTCAGTGAGACAGCCCAGCAACGTGAAGACCGGGACAATATAGGTAGGGATGTTTTCAAAAATATGTCCAACATGCAAGAAATCAGATGACTCTAATGCAAGTCCTAAAAGAGATATAATTTAAATGAATAGAAGCATACACTTGCATACATTGTTTGAATTCAATCCCTAGAATTGAGGAGAGTTGTATTTCAAACCTAAGTCTAATGTGAACATGGAATAATCTCCTCAATATGGTCCTACCAAACCATACTTAGATCTTATATGCAGTGATGTCAGCTAGGACAGAGTCTAGGCTCCTAAGGTTTGCATGGAAATGAAGCTAACATTTGTAGAATAAAGACTTACATAATATCAAAGCAAAGCGAAAGGCATAGATCCGACCGAACGAAGACGAGTCCCATCACGATCGCCAAACCTGTGATCATCGCAAAATTTTTCCTCTCGTTCCTCTTTTCCTTTCTCTTTGCCTTTCTAACCTCTATTCCCCTTTTTGAAGTGGAATAAAAGATAGAAAAGAAGAGAGAATGAGAAAAGGAAGAAGAGAGAAGAACTCTTTTGCAAGGTCTCACTTGACCTTAATTTTGAAAATATTTAGAAAAATTACTCGCCTCCATTTTGAAATATTTACGGGAAAATTGGGAGACGGAATTTGCTCGTTGGTACGAGGTTTGACCATTCCTGGCGCCTTTACCAGGGGTAATTGAACCAAGGATCGAATTTATGCCTTTTTGCTTTGCTGAAATATGATCTAAGAATTTATTCTAAGTCTAAAATGCACAGAGAATCATGCTTGTGAAATGTAAATGCAGAAATGTATGCTTTTGAGAAAACACTTTTTTGAAATCTAAGGTTTTCCCAGTGATTTTGAAGTAAATATGATAAGGGGATTGAAGGAATGATTTTTGAATAGTTGAATTTAACTTTAGAACTTGAGATAGATCTGAAAAGATGTTTGAAGTTCTAAGTCTTTGAAATAATCAAAGTTTGGAAAAATAAATCTTGAATTGAAAAGAATGATTTTGAAGATGAAGTTTCAGAGTTAGAAATGGACTTTGAATTTGAATTTTAAACCTGGACTTAGGAGAGGAGATGAAATTTAAAGTGGAATTGAATTCTAGATTTAAAGTTTAAAATCAGGATGGAATTTAGATTTTGAGAAATCCAAATGGATTTTAAAAAAAAAAAAAAATAGAAATGGATTTAAAAAGTCCATATGGGATCTGAAAATGGATTTAGATTTGAAATCTGGAAATCAAGATAGAATTTGAATCCAAAGTCTGAATCCTAAATAGAATTGGGTCTGAAGTTTGAGATCCAAGATGGAGTTGGATTCGAAATCTGGAATCCTAAACGGAATTTGGATCCGGAGTCTGAGATCCAAGATGGATTTGGATCCGAAATCTGGAATCCTAAATAGAATTTGGATCCGAAGTCTGGAATCCAAACTGAAGTTGAATTCTGGAATCCTAAATGGAATTGGATTCAAAGTCTAGAATTGGATTTTGAAAGTTTAAATGAGACTTTTGAAGATGGATCTGGGTTTTGAAAACCCATATTGAATTTAAAACTTTAGAAAAAATTGAATTTTGAGATTCAGAATCGATCTCAAAACTTTGATTTTGAAATTTTGAGAGTCAAGGCTCAATGGAAAATAAAGGATGAACTTGATCTTGAGTTTTGAAATCAGAAGATGAATCAGAAATTTCAAAGTTAAATTGAACTTTGAAATTTGATTTGAAATGTTAATTTGGGGACTAAATCCTGAAAATGAATTTTGGAATTCCAAAATTGAATTGAATTTTGATTTGAATTTGAGATTGAATTTTGAATATACAAATGAATTTACAAAGTCAAATTGGACTTTGGATTTGAAGTTTGAATTTGGAATCAGAAGATGAATCAGAAACTTTAAATTGCACTTTGAAATTGAATTTGAGATGTTGAATTGAATTTGAATTTGAATCCTGAAAATGAATTTGGAATTTCAAAGTCAAATTGAACTTTGAATTTTGAATCTTGAAAATGAATTTGGAATTTCAAAGTCAAATTGAACTTTGAATTTTGAATCTTGAAGTGAGATAGAATTAAATTTGAATAAGACTTGATTTGAGAAATGAAGAAGGTATTTGAAGAATTATCTCAAAATCACTTGGATTTTGAAATAATATGAAAAGAATTTTGAAAATATAATTCTATCCTAAATGATGAATGAATAAAAAAGAATTTCTAAATTTGGATTTTGAAAAGCATATTTCATTCTTAAAATGAATTGAAATGAGATTGAAGATATAATACACCCCTGACTATGGTCATTGAATGTATTATATAATAATCTACATTTAAATTCAAGTGAAGAATAAAACATATTTTGGTGCTTTTATAGAGTTTAAAATGAAATTAACTCTCAATATATCCTGACTATGGCCATTGATATATATATCTTGAGTTAATTTTAAATTAAACCCTGATAAAAGAAGAGAATATTTAGAAACATGATGATTTTTGACATAGGATCCAGTGTGGATCCAATGTTATTCCATAAAAGATGAAAATTCTAAGTTTTGTTCACATCTTGACTATGGCCATTGATGCAAATCATCAACTTAGAGTTTAATCACCTCTTATTAGAATGGTGCACGTGTCATTCGTGTACTCATTTGTGATTTCTTGAGAAATAAGAGGTAAAATGAGATGAAACAAGCAATTTCTGAGGTATACACATGCTCATACATTCTAATCTAGTACTGAAAATGGAAATTTTTCATTGGTACCTATCTATTACACCATTAAATTGAAATTAAAAATCCCTAATCTATGAAGGAAAATAGCATTCTCCACATATCTCCTACAAAAGAGGATAAGCATAAAGCAAAATACAAATTTATATAAGGAAACTAAGATGCTAACATTGCATACGTTGATGGAAAAATACATGGGAAAATGCATATGCAAGTGCATTATGCTAATGTGAAAATATATATAAGAATGCATATGTAATGCCAAAACTAATGAAAAGATGCACATGCGCATGCATATGTAATGGAAATACAGTAACTCATGAACTATATATAGTGCTTGTACTGATGAAGAAGAACATGCATGTGATGGCATTTATAGGTAGGCTATGAAAGTGTATAAATGTGAATGCAACTTATAGCGGGTAGAGGTGGAGATGAAGTGGCGGGTGCCACAGTGAAGATGCTCTGGTGAGATGACATGCAGTTAAAAACAATGGATGATGCTTGGAGAAGTGTATGAAAGTGCAAGTGTTGCTGTATCAAGGCGCAGTGAAGAGGCAAGATGATGCTGCGAGGATGCAGCTGGGGCACTGCATTGGAGCAGTTGTAGGTGATGGAAGTGGTGGTGAGTGCTAAAACATGGTAGCAGTGAATAGAAGAAGGTGCAGGTGGCAGAGGAGTTCTCCAGAAACTGGCAAATTTCATAAGGGGAAAATAGAGAATGAGAAAGGAAACCAGAAACCACTATATCTAGTGACTACCAACCTCTTAAAAAAAATGTGCAAACCGATATGTGCCTCTAATGGGTGTCAAACCAGTTCCCGAATCAAGATATGTCTCCCTCTCCCTGCGACCTTGCAAGTGATGACCCACAAGAATAACAAATTTAAAGCTTCAACTGGTGGCAAACATGCTTGAGACTGAGGCATGCAATCAATTGTAGTGGTCACTATGTTGTTGTCATCCAGCTCTGACCCATCAAGCTCAACTGTATTTATTTCACATCTTACCCGGATCTCAGAGGTGCAATCTTCTATGGTCTCTCTCATTCTCTTACTGTCATGGACTGAGCATTCTGGCTCACAAGTTGCATCTCATTTACATGCTTCCCTGGTTGTATCTGGGCATACAGAGTCATCGCTGACCCTCTCAAGCACAAGGAGCCTGCCAGCAGAGCTCAAAAGATGGTAGCATGCCAATTGGGCTTGGCTTCCATGACTTTGCCACAATCCACATTGCATCTTCTTTAGCGGCAACTTTACTTTTGCTCTTTTTGTCGATGCCTTTTCAGTAGTTCCAGCTTCTTCACTGATTTATTGAGAGATGCCTCTTATTCAGAGTCTGACTCCTTATCAGCAGTGTCTACTTCATAAGTTTGGTTTTATTGTCTCATTTCAAAGTAGGCATGCAACAAATCTTCCAATCTATCTTGCAAAACAGCATCATACACACTGTTGCAATCGGTATTACGTGGATCAGAATAAACCAACTCTTTCAGATATTCAAGAAGCCAGAGAAGCAATGTTCTCTATTAGCTTATGATTCTCCTTCTGGAATTGCATTGTTAAAGCACATTGAACATCAGCTGTAGAATTCTGAGCTGCAAAAGCATCAATTTTATCTAGAGATGCCTTGAACATTATCAGCAGTAAATCAGTCTTTTTATGAGATAACTTTTTAATGATACGTTTCCAGTCATTCCAGTCAACTAAATCAAACATGTCTATTTTTGTCGGTAGCCACCACAGAAATTCCCGATAACATCGCTTCACTGCTATCAGAGAGATCAGATTCACTCAGCAAGCACTTCCCCAGTAACAAATTAGCTACTTATGTGGGGTATGAAGCTAGGAGTATTGGGATGTGCTAAATGCAATAAGTGGGAATATGCAAATGACAGGTGCAGGGCATATGCAGATATGGAGGTAAAGGGGAATGAATGCAGGCATTCAATGAATGCAGATGGCATCTCAGAGCAGAGGATATTCAATCAAGAAAATGCTATACGTCCACTCAGACCATACAAAGATGCAACAATATATTCAAGGAAATGTAAGCAAATAAGCAGAAAATCGATGATGCTATAATAACAATAAGCGTGAGAGCATTAGCTAACCTATACAGATGAGCAATGTAATGGAAGGTGACAAGGACGGATGCCTCAACAGGAAAATACATGGGGATGACCATGGCAAAGGTGCAATGGTGTAACAATAAATTATGCCTATATGCAGATTGATATGCTTAATGTTTTTTATTGGCATCCAAATGATTAGATGTTATGCAAGCAAATTTTAACACAAGTATAAATAGATGTTACTTACCGTGCATAGCCTGGCGCCTCTACAGTTGGTGAGGAGAAAAAGAAGAATTAGATGATGCGCCCATGGCTGCCGAATCTTCATAAAACTACATTTTGGAATACCCTGGCATCTGGTGACGTTTTTGCAAGATTCACCTCACCCTGGCTCATCGCCATTTTGTTTGTGTTGTTTGGGACCCTCAGTGGCTGTTGAATTGAGATTTTAGGATCTTTTCACATTTAAAATTCAACTCCAGTTGCCTGCTTTTTTTTTCGTGCATTTGATACTCCATGTTGTTGTTGCCCGATAATCATTGCAGAAGAATTGCTGAGGGTGTTATCTCAATGGTCATCAATCAAATGGTCGATTCAGAGTTCAACAAACGAACTCAGAAGTGAGATGATTAATCAAGATCTAAACAAGTCTAAATTTGAACATCGATTTAGGATTCAGACAATCAATTGTCTGAATTCTGTTAATCGATAACCAAACAGCTTCTTGTCAGTGCCAAACAGAACCGATGGACCAGAGTCGATCCAGACTTCCAATCGGTTATTTTCAAACAACCAATTGAACATATTCGATTGCTAGACTCCTTTTGGAGAGAACCCTTTTGAGTAAAAGGGCGTTCACTGTTGATAAGACACCCTTATGATAAAGCATTTTCAAGGCCATTAGAAACATACCACCACTTATCAGCTTCTGACAATACTTGACCATTGGAAATCAGAAATGTAACAGTAATATGATCCACCCAACTGATCCAAAGATCAGTAGTTCAATGTTCAAAACACATTCGAAGATCAGACCATTCAATTAAGACTCACCAGAAATCCAAATCACGGTTAAACCATATTCAAGTAATTAATCATATCAAATTTTAACCATATTCTGATAGATCAAAATTGATCCAGAAATGTGATCGATGTGGTGCAATGCCATAAAAGCATCCAAATGCTATGAAGTAAAGTAAGACAGGAAGTCACAGTGTAAAAAAAAATATAAAGATCAATGGAAACGGGAAATCGAATTCCAAGAATAAGGACAATAACATGAATCAGAAAATTAAAAGCCCTCAGAAAAATTGGGAATCAACGGAAGAATAGGATGGGATACGTAAGATGATCAAATTTGATAACATAGGGAAAGACTGAATAAATGTGCAGATCAACGAAACAGACAGAACACAAAAACTGTTGGAGTCTGATTATTCCTCTTATTGTGGCATAAGGATGGGTTGGTGTTGCACAGGCAACCCAACACCACCATTGGCGCGTGGAAGGGATTGAAAACAAGGAAAACCACAAGGAAGTAAAAAAAAAGGGAAAACGTAATAGAATACGTTGATAAATAGGAAAACAAAAGAAAAAAAATGAATCGAAGGGGGTGATTTCAAATGAAAAAAAAAATGGACTACGATAAACAGAAATACAACGTATAAGGAAGCTTAAATCTGATTAAAATGGATCAAATATTGTGAACAAAAGAGAAACTGACAAAATTGGGCATTATTGAGGCCGAAACAAACATATATAAAGTAGATAATCAGATTAAATCGAGAAAACATAGAAACAAGAAATAATGTCGAAATGATTCATTCCTTTACTGTGGCACATGGATGCATAGGTATTGCACAGGCAATCCAACGCATCAATGGTGCGTTAATGGGGCGGAATCAGAAAATTAAAAGCAAACCAGAGGAAATAAGGGGAGAGGCTTTTACCTTATTTGTTGGAATCCGATGGGAATGAGGAAAACCTTCGATCCGTGAAAGAGGGTTGTGTATTCCCTTTTGCAGGAAGGGTTGATCTCCTTTAGTTGATTTGGGAGAACCAAAGGATATGAGAAGAAGAAGACCATAAAAAAAAGGGAAAGAGCAAGAAAATCGGATGATAGAAGAGGGTGGAGGGGTGAAGAGGTGATGCCTGACCCCCTTCTCCTTGTATCTTTTTATAAAAGGGGAAAGAAGCCTCGAGAAGAAAAATTTTCGAAAAACCTGAGAACTTTTTAATAAAAATCAAAGGGACGGCTCTTTTAAGAAAATTTGCTAAAATTTGGTTTTACTAAAAAATGATTTTTATAAAAAGAGGCTTACTCGATCAATATTTTGTATTTTTCTTTTCTCATTTTTTTTTATTTTTGCTCTTTGCTTTGTGTTTTCTATTTTTTTGTGTTTTTGAAATAAAAATTCTAAAATCTAAGAGAAAATAAGGGATTTAAAACTTTTTTTGTATTTTTAAGAAATATCTAAAAAGAGGTTTTTTGAGCATTCGGGCTCGATTTTTCTCAGAGAACGGGTTCGGATCCAAGGTTTTGAGAAAGTATTTGAGTTTTGGATCTTTGAATCGAGGAATATAGGGCCATGGATCCAAACAGGTGTCGGATGGATTGTCTGAGCCTTCAGAAATTATTTTTGGTACTTTTGGAAATTCAGCTTAAAACTGGATGACGAGGCTCAGATTTGGATTTTGATTATTGGGTCCAGATCCAAATCGAGCCAGATATGCAACAATGGGGTTTATTCCATAAAATTCGAGAAATAAAATGAATTTTAGCTCAAATATGACTCAATTACTCAGAAAATGGGACCAAAGGCAAAAGGGAAATATTTACAAAATTTTGAAAATTTTGGGGTGTTCACACAGGACCCCACCCAGGTGGGTGCCAGCCATGGATCTGGGTCCTCTCGTGGCCCAGACCAACTGACCACAACACAAAAGAAGGGTTGCAGCAGCTGCTCGGCTGGCTGCTGCAGCAAAACCCCTTAACGCACCAAGGGGAGGGGAGCGGTTGTGATCATGCAAAATTTTTCCTCTCGTTCCTCTTTTCCTTCTCTTTGCCTTTCTAACCTCTATTCCCCTTTTAAAAAGGAAATAAAAGATAGAAAATAAGAGAGTAATGAGAAAAGGAAGAAGAGAGAGGAACTCTTTTGCATGGTCGCATCTGACCAAAATTTTGAAAAAAAAATGTTTTAAAAACACTCGCCTCCATTTTGAAAATCTGTGGGAAAAATGGAGAGACAGGATTCGCTCGTCGATACGAGGTTCGACCGTTCCTGGCGCCTTTACTAGAGGTAATCAAACCAAGGATCGAATTTATGCATTTTGCTTTGCTAAAATATCATCTGAGAATTTATCCTAAGTCTAAATGCATAAAGAATTTTGCTTGTGTGAATGCAAAGATGTATGCTCTTTTGAGAAATTGATTTGAAAATTTTCAAGTTTTCTGAGATGAACTTGATGATGGAGTGAAAAAATGATTCAAAAAAATTGATTTGATTTTAGATTTTGAATCCAACTCAGGATTTGAAATGAATCAGGAAGAAGAGACTTGAATTTCCAAGTTTTTGGAATGATCAGGATTTAGAGAGATAAATCTGTGGAAAGAGGAATTTAGAATTAGAATTTTGAAATAAGAATGGTTTTTCAAAGTCATAATGGACTTTGAATTAAAATTCATTTTCAAGAATCGATTTTGAAAAAAATAGGAATTTGAATTTAGACTTGAGAAATAAATTTGAAATTGGCTTTGAGAATTGGAAATGAAATTAGATTTGAAAATCTAGAATGAAATTTTGATCTGAAGTCTAATATCCAAGATAGAACTGGATCTGAGATCTGAGATCTGAGATAGGGTTGGATCCGGGTTCTGGAATTCTAAGTAGAATTGGATCCGAAGTCTAAGATCCAAGATAAAGTCGAATTCTGGATCCTAAATGGAATTGGATCAGAAGTCTGAGATCCAAGATCGGATTGGATCCGAAATCTGAAACCTAGAATGGAATCTGGATCTAAAGTCTGAGATCCAAGGTTGGGTTGGATCCGGAATCTGGAACCTAAAATGGAAGTTGGATTTGAAGTCTGAGATCCAAGATTGGATTGGATCCAAAATCTGGAACCTAGAATGGAATTTGAATCTGAAGTCTGAGATCCAAGATTAGATTGAATCCGGAATCTGGAACCTAGAATGGAATTTGGATCTGAAGTCTGAGATCTAAGATGAAATTGGGTTTTGGATCCTAAATAGAATTGGATCCAAGATCTGGAATCCAAGATGGATTTGGATTCTGGATCCTAAATGGAATTGGATCCAAGATCTGGAATCCAAGATGGATTTGGATTCTGGATCCTAAATGGAATTGGATCCAAGATCTGGAATCCAAGACAGAATTGCGTTCTAACTTTTGGATTTGGGTTTTGAAAGTCCAAATGGGACTTTTTGAAGATGAGTCTGGGCTTTGAAAACCCTGATTGAATTTAAAACTTAGGAAGAGTTAAATTTTTTGAGATTCAAAAATCAATCTTAATCTTTGATTTTGAATTTGAAGGTAAGAAGATAGACTTGATTTTGAATCAGAAGATGAATCAGAAATCTCAAAGTTAATTTGAACTTTGAAATTGGACTTGAGTTTGGAAATGACATTTTGAATATAACATTGAATTTGAAATTTCAAAGTCAAATTGGATTTTGAAATTGAAATTTTGAATCTTTGAAATAAGATAGAAGAATGAATTGAAATAGAGATTGAAGAAAGATATTTGAGATCACTTGGAGTTTTGGAAAAGGAATTTTGAAAATATGATGCAATTCTATCCTAAATGATGAAATGAATTTAAAGAATTTGAAATTGAATTTAAAATCATATCTTAGTCTTTAAGTGAATTAAAATAGGATTGAAGATATAATACATCCCTGACTATGGTCATTGAATGCATTATATAATAATCGTATTTGAATTCAAATAGAGAATAAAATATATTTTGGTGCCTTTATAGGGTTTAAAATGAAATCAATCTCTCAATATATCCTGACTATGGCCATTGATATATGTCTTGAGTTAATTTCTAAATTAAACTCTAATAAAGGAGAAAAATATTTGAAATATGATGATTTTTTGAAAAAGGATTCAGTGTAGATCTAGTGTTATTCCATAAAAGATGAAAATTCTAAGTTTTGTTCACATCCTGACTACGGCCATTGATGCAAATCATCAACTTAGGATTAGTCACCTCCTATTAGAATGGTGCACGTGCCATTCATGTTTCCATTTATGAGTTTTCAGAAACAAAGGAAAATAATGAAACAAATGTTATTTATATGCTCATCCATTCTAATCTAAGACTGGAAATGTAGAATTTTCATTAATATCTAGCTTATTACAATATTGGAATTGAAAACATCGAAAATTTCTAATTTCAAGCTTTTCTCATGTTCCTGCAAAATAGAATTTGCACAAAAGGAGATTTAAAATGTGAGTGTAAATGACTATTCAAAATCTTACACAAGATGCTTTACTTATATTTGAATGAGAAAGGCATATGGCCTACCCTGCATTTGTTAGAAAATGTACACATATATATAGGAATATGTATATATATATATATATACATAGGCGATGCCATAGTTAAATGAACATATGTATGCAATGAGTGAAGACAAGGGCCAGGATAACCCGAAATGAATCATCATGTAATAACATGGCCATAGCAGCTCGTGACGAATTATTATGGGAATAGTGGCTTCTTATGATTCACAGTAAAAGAATGATAAAGAATGATAGTTATGATAGCTCTTTAAAAGGGACTGTCATATGTTCTCGTCGCGAGATTTTTCCCCCGTCTTCCCTTCCTTGCGGAAGAGAGAAAGAGAGAAACGATTTTGCGCTTCAAACTTGACCGGATTTTGGAAATGGTTTTGAAATACTCGCCTCCGTTTTGAAAATTGCGGGAAAATCCATGGGATGGGGCTCGACCTGTCGGTACGAGGTTCGACCGTTCCTGCCGCCTTTAACAGGGGTAATCGAACCGAGGACCAGAATTGTGCTTGACTTAGCGAAATTATCAAAGTTATGTTCTATCCTAAATGCACAGAGAATTCAGGCATGTGCTATGAGATTTTGGAAAATGCAGCTTGGGAAAACATGATGTATGCTTGGAAAATATTTGGAGTTGAAAAGATTTTCTCAGGAAAAAGCTGAAAGTCGATTTCTCAGGAAACTCAGATGAAAAAGATTTGAAATCTCAGGAAAGTTCATAAAGACTTGGGAAAATTATGAATGGTTGAAAATCCTGGGAAAATGGAAGTGATTCTTGAGAAAAGATGAACTTTTTGAAAGGGGAAACACTTCTTAGGAAAACTTGGACTTTGAGAGTTTTCTTAGGAAAATGATGGAAGATTTATAGGAAAGCTCATTGGAGAAGGAAATTCAAAACTTGGGGAATCGAAATCCTGGGAATTTTACCGTTTGAAATACTTGGAAATCGATTTTGGATCTTGGAGAAAGATTGGAAAACTCTTTTGAATCTCTTAAGAAAATATCATTTTTCAGGGAAAACTGTGGAAAACTTGTCTTTGGAAAACCGATTTTAAGAAATCCTTAGAGTTTCTTGAGAAATCGATTTCTTGAGAATGAAGTTTTCTTAAGAAAAATCATGGGAAAACCAAGGATTTCATGATGCAAATGACATGAGTGAATGAATGCACTTTGAAAAGATTTTCTAAGGAATTGGTTGGAAAAATGTGCATTAAGTCCAAATAAATCCTTCACATATTCTGACTGTGGCCATGAATATGTTCAGAACTTAATTGATTTGATGCACATGATTTTGAAAACTTTGGAAATATGATGTGCATTTTAAGATAGCCTAAGAGTGTAGGCTCAATGGGACTAGTAGAAAGATGATGGATCTGGGTCTCGTCCATATTCCGACTAGGGCCGTAAATATAGATCCCACCGAGTCCATCAACTCCCTAAGAGTTGGAGCACGTGTCATTCGTGAACATCCATAGTGCTTTTGAAATAAGATGTATGCATCACATAAGCAGGATATTTGCATAAATTCAAACTATATGATATGCATCCTAGTCTAAGCAGGAAATTAACTCTCTTATTCCAAAATTTACATTATTACATCACTAAATAAAGGAAATAAATGGAAATTGCAGACTTCAGCTCCTTCTTTTGAATGTCCCTGCCAAACTTGAAATAAGGTTAGCTCAAATATGTGGGTTTTTTCCAAGATTTTCCAATAATATTATGAAATTATTGGATTTAATTAGATATAAACCCTAATCTCATGCTTCCTTGATATTTGAAATGATGCAAATGCAGGGAATTCAGTGGAAAACAGTTTGAAATTCGAAATTGGGGTCAAAATAACCAAAATACCCCTAAAATTATAGTTACACCTTTAAAATCAGGGTTTTTTGAAGGAAAACTTGGTAAAATTGAGATTTTGAAATTCAAATTGAATCAAATGATGATGAAATGCAGTAAGAGACGTGATGACATGCTGCTAAATACATTAAGACTGTAAAATCAGAATTTGACATTTTGTAATTTATCTAAAATAATGAATTTCGCTTGTTTTTCTCTCGGATCTGGGTCCTGCGGGACCCTGTTTTGGTATTATGGCTAATCTGAACCCCAAATGGATTCAAAATTGCACCAAATTCGGTATGAAGTATCTACTTACTTTGATAAACAGCCTAGAATGCTAAAAATCACGAAATGATATGATTTAAATGCTAAAATTCAAAGAAAGTCTTAAAATGGTGGATTTTGCCTATGGATCCGAACCAAATGCAATGCTTAACATGATAATGCAAGATTTACATCATGAAAACTTCTGATATTTTGCAGACTGCTAAAAGACCCAAAATGGAACATTTTTAGTTTTTACAGCCTTGGGATTTGAGCCATGGTGAGTTCGGCAACAGGGATTTAGTTCTGACACAGGTAAAAATCACCCTAATCTGATGTAAAATGCCAAACAAATATGAAACAGCCATGAAAATTTATAAAATCAATCAGAACTATTCACGACAACCACATGAACAACTTTCATGTTCATGACTTTGGCATTTGATCAACAGAAACACAGATAAAAATATAACTATTCCTGCCTAAACTAATAGAACAGACAAATGTAGAAAAAACAAAGGACTGACAAAAAAAATCTGAAGCAGGTATCAAAACTATTCTAAAAATCACATGCTTTCAGATGAAAACAGAGGACATCTCGGAAACAACTTTCACATTTTACAGTTTTGGATTTGGAGCAACACACAAAGAGAAACCACAGCCCTAAGCCGATCCAAGATCTCAGAGGCCCAAATTAGGCTCTGACACGTGTCCCGAACTCTTGGATTTTGTTCAGACATTAAAAAAAATCATAAAAATCGGAAAAACTCATATTAAAAACTAGACATTCTCTCGAGTTCATAAAATTTTTTGGATCGAAAATCGGATCTCCCATGAGGGATATCTCGATTTTACAAGTCGGCAAATGATTTTCAAAACGCATCTCGGGTAACAAAACCCGACTTGCCATTTTGAATGTTTACCGCAGTAAACAAATTCAAATGCCTCCTAATTTTTGGCAACATTTTAGGGACACCTAAGGGCGCATGCCGTGATTTTTTTGGGATTTTTAATAAAAAATAAATGCATGAAATGACGTGTGGACTGACTGACAAAAACAGAGACCTACTGAAAATAAGCAGAATTGAAATAAATGCTAAATTAATCCTAATTAATTCATGAAATATGCTAAATGAATGAAATAAAATGAAAATTAAACCTAGCTAACTACATGAATGTTAAAAATCATCAAGGAAGCATAATGAAACATTTTTATATATGTCGTTTTATGAGAATAGCTCAATCCATCCCTCGGATGAGCTCTTTCTTCAAACGACTCCCGATTCGAATTATGGAATCCAATCAATGGGAAAAGAAGTGCACCTTGTTTCGTTACGCAGCGTAGGATCTCTTGAAAGGGGCGGCTATCACGAGCTTCCTTCGTCCTTCACTCCGAGCTTCGGATGGTCCACCAAAATCGAGCTATGTTTGAATCGGATTGGCCACGGCACGAACTTTACTCCACCTTCTTCAATGTGCCAAAGGGGGCACGATTTCCACAGTTCAAAATCCGATTTTAGGAAGGCTAGGTCGGATTTTCCAAGTTCACCAAAGCTAAAAAAAAATGATCTCCTAGGCTGGGCGTGAACCCTTGTTTTTATAAATTTTCTGAAAAATTTTGAAATTCAAACAGGCTCGATCTGAGCCCTCCATGTGGCGCCATCTCAGGGGGTGCCATCTGAGGGGTTTGAAATTCGAATTTGTCTTTTGCAAGGAGCCCTCAGGTGGCGCCACCTCAAAAGGTGTTTTAATTTTTTAGAAAAATAAAAAATGGAAATTTTGTGGGTGAGACACCTCAGCAGGGGGAATTTGGAATTTTTCAAAAGTTTGCTTGATTCTCTCTGCAGGGAACTCCCAAAAGGCACCACCTCAGAGGGTGCTCTCTTGGAGTTTGAATTTGAAATTCACTTTTTGTAGGGAGTCCTCAGGTGGCGCCACCTCATGGTGGGCTACCTTTATTAAAAATAAAATAAAAAATAAAAATGGAGCCAAGTAGAGTCCTGGAATGGCGCCACCTCAAAAGGTGTTTGACACATGTCAGGAGGACAGAGCAGTGGGCTCAGAAGGCGCCACCTCAGAGGAATTTGAATTTTGCTTTTTTTGGTGAAAGGAGATCTGGACATGTGGCAGTCCAGGATGGTTCCAAGTGTCAGCCTGCTGGAGTGGTTCTTCAGATGGCGCCACCTCAGAGGAGAATTCGAATTTCAAATGGAGGTTGGCCCTGGAGGAATGGAGGATGGACATGTGGCGCCACCTCAGGGTGGCTCCTACAATGCCATGTGGCAAGAGGGAGGAAAAGGAGGGAAGTGACATGTGGCGCCCTCATAGGCCATCTGGAAAGATCATGGCTCAGGATTTGCGCCACCTAGGCTCTTTTTGAATTTTTGAATGGTTTGCTTTTTCTGAAGAAAGCCAGGAGTGACATGTGGCACTTGCTTTTCTGAAGAGAGTAGGGAGAAGACATGTGTCCTCTACTTTTTCTGAAGGAGTGAGAAGGAGACATGTGTCACCTGCTTTTTCTGAAAGAAGCAGAAGATGACACGTGGTAGAGGGGAGAGAAGGAGGGCCAAGCCATGTGGCGCCATCTCAGACAACATGGAAAAGTTGAAGTTCAGGATTTGCGCCACCTATGAGGATATTTAAATCTTTGAATTCCAGTTTTTCTGAAGAGAGCAGGAAATGACACATGGCACTTGCTTTTTCTGAGGAAATGAGAGCTTGACACGTGTCCTCTGCAGGAGACACACTCCAGATGGTGCCACCTCAGAGGAGACAAGCCTACCTTTTCTGTAGGAATTTAGGAGTGACATGTGTCTCCTACTTTTCTGAGAAAAGTAGGGAGAGACATGTGTCAGGCTACTTTTCTAGAAGGAGGGAGAGGTTGACACGTGTCCCCTGCAGGAGACACACTTCAAGTGGCGCCACCTCAGAGGAGACAAGCTCCACTTTTCTGGACAGGACAACCTATGACACTTGGCATCTCCTGGTGATCTTGGAATGACACATGGCACCTAACGCATGGCAGATACATGAGATGACATGTGGCAGCTTCTGAAGGTAGCCCCACACTGACACTTGGCATGGAAATGGGAGGAGAGAGAAAAGACAAGTGGCGCCAATCCAGGGGACAAGGCTCCTATATTTTTGGGTTTTTTCAAAATTCAAAATTTTCAAAAGGAAAGCTTGTGTGACACCACCTCAGTGTGGGTCCCACATTGCTTCTTTATTGAAATAAGGATAAAACAACAACTTCTTTTTGAAATTTTCATAAAATCTGGACTAATGGGCAAAACAGGAATTTTGGAAAGAGTTGGCCCTTGTAGGGCGATTTTGTAAAAGAAAGATATTTGAAATTGTCAAAAAGGGCAAAATCTGAGGTGAAGTGACTGAAATCCATATTAAAACTATCCAGATCGTTTTCCTGAGAAAATATTTTGACATTCAGAGCCCTGGGGGTAAAATGGGAAGAATTGATAATTTTGAATGACCCAGGGTTTTGAAATCAATTTTGAAAAGAGTTGAAATTCTAATCTGGATTGAAAATTTTGAAATCAAGAGTTCTGGACCTCGAAATGACATGCTTTGCAGTGCAGTGATTTGAAATGCTCATGCAATGATATGCAATGTCATGTCTTATGAAATGCAATCTTGAACCAAGACTCTGGAGATGTCTGTCTCCTGTCAGGAGTAAAATCTTGAACATCTGAGATAAAAATAGAGAAAAATTGAGAGTTTCAGATAAAATTTGGACTTTTGCAAGGTCCGGGCTCAGAAAATGACCATTTTGCCCTCCAGCGATTTCAGAGGCTGGATGTTGATGCTTGGTGGAAATGTTGGGGAGGTGAGTGAAAATTTGGGATGTTTACAGATGCCCCTCTTTGCTACTAAGCCGGCTCATGGCTGAGCTTAGTGGCAAAGAAAAACACACCAAATTTGGGCTATACATAAAAAAATGCCCCAGTTAGAAGGATCTGACTAGGTATGAAGAAATTAGCCTGAGGAATATGGTAGTTATGAAGCGAAGAATGGAGAGGAAAGATTTGCTTTGTGAGAGCAAAGTTCAGGTTTTTTCCCTTAACCTGGATGGGACAGAAATATCTCGCATGGAACGAAGCTCAGGTTTGAACCCTTGACCTGATTGGGGAATGAAATATCTCATAGAAATGAGACTGAGGTTTATACCCTTAGCCTGACCGGGCGGAAAATAGAAATACCTCATTGGTTGAGGCTCAGGTTTGTACCCTTATCCTGATTAGGCGGAAAATGAAATACCTCTTTGATTGAGGCTCAAGTTTGTACCCTTATCCTGATCGGGTGGAAAATGAAATACCTCTTTGGTTGAGGCTCAGGTTTATACCCTTAACCTGATTTGACGGAAAATGAAATACCTCTTTGGATGAGGCTCAGGTTTGTACCCTTATCCTGATCGGGCGGAAAATGAAATACCTCTTTGGATGAGGCTCAGGTTTGTACCCTTATCCTGATCGGGTGGACAATGGAAATACCTCATTGGTTGAGGCTCAGGTTTGTACCCTTATCCTGATCGGGCGAAAAATGAAATACCTCTTTGATTGAGGCTCAGGTTTGTACCCTTATCCTGATCGGGTGGAAAATGAAATACCTCTTTGGTTGAGGCTCAGGTTTATACCCTTAACCTGATTGGGCGGAAAATGAAATACCTCTTTGGATGAGGCTCAGGTTTGTACCCTTATCCTGATCGGGCGGAAAATGAAATACTTCTTTGGATGAGGCTCAGGTTTGTACCCTTTTTCTGATCGGGTGGACAATGGAATACCTCTTTGATTGAGGCTCAGGTTTGTACCCTTATCCTGATCGGGTGGAAGACGAAATACCTCATCGAAGGAGGCTCAGGTTTGTACCCTTATCCTGATCGGGCGGAAAATGAAATGGAATCCTCAAAGGAAGAGACCATGATGGAACCTTCGGATTTTGCACAGTAAATCCGACAGGGGTTTTGCAAAAGGAAGGAAAATGGGGTCCCTAAAGCTTGAAAAGGGATTGGTTTTGGGCGTCTCATTGCTGAGACTAAAATCAGCTTTTGAAATTGCCTTTTGCGAGAAAATGATTGGTGGTTCGATCTCGAACCAAAATGGGACTGTCTATGGTGGGACAGTGGGAACACAGGGAAGTGTGCAAATCTGAGAGTTCATGCTCTCAAAGAAGGGAAGGAATCAAGTCCTTAGGAGGGATTTAAAATTGGTGTCAGGATGCATCAAAAATGGACATCAAGCTCTCACTTCGTGTCAGGATAGCTAGAAAATATTGTCAACATGTTGGAAATTCTGCTGTTGATTCAAAATTTTTGAAAATGTTGCACATTGTTGCAAAGACATTCCTTCTTTTCTACCTAAAGCATTACCTCCAAACAAGGTTCACTTCGTAGAATCGAGACTTGAAATCCAAATTGCTTGCAATTGACCTTCTTCAAGGAATTTATCAATTTCCTTGATATGAGCAGGAAAGAGAATTTGATATTATGAAAGCAATTGATGAAAGAATATTGATAATAGAATTTCACAAGATTAAAGAGGATTCTTGATAGATCTGGCAGTTTGATATCCTGAGGGCTTCTCTCATGATAATCTTTTTGCATTCTTTTGGCTCTCTAGGTTTTGGCTGCATTCTCCTTCATTTTGGAGATGTTCTGACTTTTTCTCTCTTTCTTTTTCCTCTTTTTCTCTCTTTTGGGAAAAGGGTACGTCACAAACTCCTTCAACTTGGAGATGTTTCGATCCTTCTTGGATGATGGGTTTGGAGATCTTTGGGCGATAGCTGAAATTAAATATCTTTTAGGGATTGTCGAGAGGTCCATCGCATCTGCCTTCATCTTGACAGTGCTTTGGACTTTCCCTGGAAGGATCCGTCACAAACTCCGTCATCTTTGAGATGTTTCGAATCTTCTTTGGCCCCGGAGGTCTACTCGCCTAATTCGCCTTCATCTTGACGACAGGTGAGAGATCCCTTTTGCGGATACTTAATTGCAGCTTAGGTGATTCTGAGAAGACAGGGCTTGGGTAAATGCTCTCTTTTCTAGCACTCAGGATATTTTCACTGCCTCGTCCTTACAAGAATAGCCTTTAAAGATGCGCCATTAACTGCGATCAATATTGATCATCTGCGTCTTTTCAATAACATTGAATCTTCTTTTCTGGCCATATTGAGGATTTATCCTTCATTCTTTTGGTTGACCAATAGAAAGAATTTGAGTTTTGAATCTCTTTTCGCAAAAGCTTCACTCTTTTGGAAGTGATGCTGAAGGTAAATTGAGATAGAGATTAGTGCAATAAAGATTCTGAAGTCAACAAATAATTTGATTGACAACTTTGACAAATTTTCTTGAAATCCCTAGTGAAAGTGAGTATTTGGAATCCGGCTCAACACATCCGTGACGAAAATTCTCCTCTCTTTTTCCCCAAAAAGAGAGACTCAGGCTTAGCCCTTACCTGAATGGGAAATGGGAAATACTCCTCTCTTCCCTAAAGAGGAGGTGTTTGCAAACGAACTTTCAAAGAGAACTTAAGCTTTCGTCAAAGCTCCCTAATATTAGGCTTCTCTTATGGAAAGGGGGCCGATAATAGTGAGGTCTGAAAATTGGGTCATGAAAGGAACGAGTTCATCACACTCTCCCTGCAAAGAGGGTCTTTCATGACGAAAATGGCCTAGTATGAAATTGGGGGGTCACAAGAAAAGCGAGTCTCCGTCGAGCCTCTCCCTTATCAAAAGGGTTCCTCGTGTGAAATTGGAAATTTTTTTGCAAACGGTTCACAAAGACGCGAGTCCCTTCAAACTCTCCCTGAAAAGGGGCTAAGTGAACAAATTGGATAGCATGCGAAAAGAATGAGCTCCCTCGAACTCTCCCTAAAAAGGGTCTCTCACAAGAGAAAATGATTGAAATTGGATATTGAGATTGATTGACCCGAAGGTCGAAACTGGAAATTGGAAAATTGGTTGCTGGAAATTGAATGACCCGAAGGTCACAAATTTGGATGACCTGGCGGTCGAAATTGAGAATTGGTTGACCAAAAGGTCGAAATTGAGAATTGGTTGACCGAAAGGTCGAAATTGTGTGACCCGAAGGTCGAAATTGAGGATTGATTTGACCAAAAAGGTCGAAATTGTGTGACTCGAAAGTCGAAATTGAGAATTGAGTGACCTAAAGGTCGAAATTGAGAAATGAAGGTCAAAGATTGGAAATTGATTGACCCGAAGGTCAAAATTTGGAAATTGATTGACCCGAAGGTCGAAAATTGGAAATTGATTCACCCGAAGGTCGAGAATTGGAAATTGATAGACCCGAAGGTCGAAATTGAGATTGGTAATTGAAATTGAGAATTGAAAATTGGGTGACCTAGAGGTCGAAATTGGAGAATTGCTTGATTTGAAGATTTAAATTGGAATTTGGAGAGCAAAATATCAAATTTGAGCAATTGACAGACTTTGATGACTGAAATGACTTGGATTAATCAAACGAGAATGATGAGTTCGAGTCAGAGCTCGAATAAAATATAGAGATCACGAGTCGGAACCCGGATCAACAAATGAAGAGCTCGAATCTGAGCTCGAATGAATAGAGAGATCTCGAGTCAAAACCTGGATCAACAAAAGAAAATGAAGAGCTCGAATCTGAGCTCGAATGATGTAATGAGATCACGAGTCGGAACCCGAATCAACAGAGAAAAATGAAGAGCTCGAATCTGAGCTCGAATGAAGATAAAGAGATCACGAGTCAGAACTCGGATCAATAAAGAAAACGAAGAGCTTGAGTCAAGGCTCGAGTAAGATAATGAGATCACGAGTCGGAACCCGGATCAACAAAGAAAATGAAGAGCTCGAATCAGAGCTCGAATGAATAAAGAGATCTCGAGTCGAAACCCGGATCAATAAAGAAAATGAAGAGCTCGCATCTGAGCTCGAATGAATAAAGAGATCTCGAGTCGGAACCCGAATCAACAAATGAAAATAAAGAGCTCAAATCTCAGCTCGAACAAGATAGAGAGATCTCGAGTCGGAACCCGGATCAACAAATGAAAATGAAGAGTTCGAGTCAAGGCTCGAATAAGTTAGAGAGATCACGAGTCGGAAACCGGATCAACAAAGGAAAATGGAGAGTTCGAGTCAAGGCTCGAATAAAGTAGAGAGATCACGAGTCGGAACCCGGATCAACAAAAGAAAATGAAGAGTTTGAGTCAAGGCTCGAATAAGGTAGAGAGATCACGAGTCGGAACCTGGATCAACAAAGGAAAATGAAGAAATCGAGTCAAGGCTCGAGTAAAGTAGAGAGATCACGAGTCGGAACCCGGATCAACAAAGGAAAATGAAGAGTTCGAGTCAAGGCTCGAGTAAGGTAGAGAGATCACGAGTCGGAACCCGGATCAACAAAGGAAAATGAAGAGTTCGAGTCAAGGCTCGAATAAAGTAGAGAGATCACGAGTCGGAACCCGGATCAATTAAGGAAAATGAAGAGTTCGAGTCAAGGCTCGAATAAAGTAGAGAGATCACGAGTCGGAACCCGGATCAACAAAGGAAAATGAAGAAATCGAGTCAAGGCTCGAATAAAGTAGAGAGATCACGAGTCGGAACCCGGATCAACAAAGGAAAATGAAGAGTTCGAGTCAAGGCTCGAGTAAGGTAGAGAGATCACGAGTCGAAACCCGGATCAACAAAGGAAAATGAAGAGTTCGAGTCAAGGCTCGAATAAAGTAGAGAGATCACGAGTCGGAACCCGGATCAACAAAGGAAAATGAAGAGTTCGAGTCAAGGCTCGAGTAAAGTAGAGAGATCACGAGTTGGAACCCGGATCAACAAAGGAAAATGAAGAGTTCGAGTCAAGGCTCGAATAAGGTAGAGAGATCACGAGTCGGAACCCGGATCAACAAAGGAAAATGGAGAGTTCGAGTCAAGGCTCGAGTAAAGTAGTGAGATCACGAGTCGGAACCCGGATCAACAAAGGAAAATGATTTTAATAAAAACCCGAGTCGGAACTCGGTTTTCCAAAAAAGTTGAAAATGTACCAGCTTGAATACTGGATTTTGAAATAATACCAGTTCGAGTGCTGGGTTTTGGTTCAGTATTGGCGATGATCTTTGGATCATTAGGAATTGTGATGGGACTGTTTTGTTGAAATCCCAATACCGACCGGATTGTTATTAATGCAATTGAATGCAAATGAATATGAGTTGATGCATATGAATGCACAAGTGCATGAAATGAGGAATTTGTTTATCCTGCCTGCATATAGAATGCTTGAAAACAAATTTTCAAAAAGATGCCCCAGTGTAATGGGGGAGAGAGAATAATAACAAAACAGAACAACCAAAAGAAGAATGTCATAATTAAATGAGAAAAGTTGATGATTTTATTGATGCCTTAAAAAGGATGACGACTTGAAAAAGGAAAACCACTAGGACTATATTGTCCTGACAAAATGAGAAGGCATTGGCATTGGCATTGTCATTCTTCAGAGTGGTCTGGGAGAGGCTTGGTCAGGACTGCAACTCGTCCCTCCCTTTCTTCCGACACCAAAAGCTCTTTATCGATGTAGTCCTGTACAATATTTTTTAGAACGAAGCAACGTTCAGTATCGTGCCCCATTGCCCGATGGAACTCGCAGAAACAATCTTTCCATTTCCCCATGGTGACGGGAGGATCCACAATCCTTGGAAGTTTGATCATATCCTTCGCGAGCAGATATCCAAGAATTTCTTCGATTGGCTCACCTAAAGGAGTAAACTCGCGATCATAACTCCAACCATCACGCTTTATCTTCTTCGAATTGTTGGATTTCTGTTGAATGCTGACTTCTTTGACTTCTTTCTTGGTTAGGGCTACTGGATGTTCTTCTTCTCTGCCTTCAACAAAGAGGTTCTTATCAATACAGTCTTGTACAATATTTTTGAGGACAAAACAATGATCCGTGTCATGCCCTACTGCCCGATGGAATTTGCAAAACTGATTCTTGAACCTTCCCATGATGGTGGGAGGAGTTGTGGCCTTTGGGAGCTTCACTAATCCCTTAATCAACATGTATTCAAGGACTTCGTCGAGTGGCTTGTCTATAGGAGTGAAATCTCGATCGCCGCTCCAGTTTCCGCGCTTTGGTTTTCCTTGATTTTTTTCCTTTTGCTGAGGGCTGGATTGAAAAGGTCTATTCTGGATTCTAGAATACTTTCCTTTCAAATCTTTAGACTCTTCTAACTTGCTGCTTTGACTGCCTCTGTTTTTGTTGTTGCTGGGCTTAGAACTGGTTGCCCTGTTGTGGTCTCCAATGATGCTCATAGGGATGGTGATCGATGCCCCTTCTTTAACAGGAACTTTTCCGAAATTGGCTTCAGCTTGCTCGGATAATATCTCAATCATCATTCTTTTGAACAATCGATATATGGCGGGATCAATCTGCTCCTTGATGGTCTGAGCTCCCTCTTTGACAGACTTTATGGAATCCATTTCTCACTCACTGTCTGTAACTAATGTGCTGAAGTAGCGCGGTCTTTGATCTCGTCAGGATCACACAACTATGCCAATGCCCTCTGCAGAACCACATGGGATGTTTAGCATGATGGAAAAAAGAATTTTGAAACCAACACTCTTGAGGGAAAAACAAATGATGGAATTGGAAGGACATGTCAAAAATTTGGATAAAATTTGGAAGATATATTGGGAGATATGGAAAAGTTTTTGAAGCAAAATTTGAAATTTCAAAAATTTGCAGGCAGGATTGGAATAAGGCTGGAAATCCGAGATCCAGTAGAACGAGAGAATGGAAAATCACCTGGAGTTTTGAAAGAAATGGGATATTTAAGAAAATCATCCAGGGTTTGAGAAAAGATCTCATGGAAAATAAAGATATTTTGAAAAAGGCCTAATAAGTTGAGAAACATTGGGAAACATAAAGAATTAAGAAAATCATACATACAATCACATCCTGCACAAACATTTATGCGCATTCAGCACTCCCTAAAAGACTGACTCTAGATGCATCAATTTGAAAACAACTGTAGGACCTTAATCCTAACTCTAGGTTCAGATCATCTTTGTCCAATGCAGTTATGCCGATATACTCGAACCGAAATCCGAGGTACGTGGCATAGAGTTTCAACTCCGGTTCTAGGGTAAGGTTTTCCAACATCCTTGAGCGTCTACCGATATACTTCGGACTGTGGCCCGCGGTACGTGGTAGGGGGGTGTTAACCCAAATAGTTGGCCCAGTTGTGAGGCTCTGTCCCGAACTATGGTTTTGGAAGAGAGCCCAGCAACGTGAAGACCGGGTAATGATAGGTAATTGAGGTTTTGAAAAAAATGATCACATGCAAGAAATAGAGGGCTCTAAATCCTAGAGAGATAGACTTTTGAAAATCTTTGAAGAAGCATACATTGTTTGCATTCAGATCCTAAATTGAGGAGAGTTGTATTTAGACCTAAGTCTATGTGAGCATGAAAATTTCTCCTCAATCTGGTCCTACCAAACCATGCCTAGTCTACATGCAGTCAATGTCAGCTAGGTCCAAATCTAGGCTCCTAGGTTCGCATGATATTGAAAGTAAAGAGCTGACATTTTGTGAACACAATTTTCATAATTGAACTAAGTCAAGCATAATTTAGGTCAGACAAGGACAGGTCCCATCACGATCGCCAAACCTGTTATCGTCGCAAAATTTTTTCCCCGTCTTCCCTTCCTTGCGGAAGAGAGAGAGGGAAACGCTTTCGCGATTCAAACTTGACCGGATTTTGGAAATTGCTTTTGAAATACTCGCCTCCGTTTTGAAAATTGCGGGAAAATCCATGGGATGGGGCTCGACCTGTCGGTACGAGGTTCGACCGTTTCTGCCGCCTTTAACAGGGGTAATCGAACCAAGGACCAGAATTGTGCTTGACTTAGCGAAATTATCAAAGTTATGTTCTATCCTAAATGCACAGAGAATTCAGGCATGTGCTATGAGATTTTGGAAAATGCAGCTTGGGAAAACATGATGTATGCTTGGAAAATATTTGGAGTTGAAAAGATTTTCTCAGGAAAAAGCTGAAAGTCGATTTCTCAGGAAACTCAGATGAAAAAGATTTGAAATCTCAGGAAAGTTCATAAAGACTTGGGAAAATTATGAATGGTTGAAAATCCTGGGAAAATGGAAGTGATTCTTGAGAAAAGATGAACTTTTTGAAAGGGGAAACACTTCTTAGGAAAACTTGGACTTTGAGAGTTTTCTTAGGAAAATGATGGAAGATTTATAGGAAAGCTCATTGGAGAAGGAAATTCAAAACTTGGGGAATCGAAATCCTGGGAATTTTACCTTTTGAAATACTTGGAAATCGATTTTGGATCTTGGAGAAAGATTGGAAAACTCTTTTGAATCTCTTAAGAAAATATCATTTTCCAGGGAAAACTGTGGAAAACTTGTCTTTGGAAAACCGATTTTAAGAAATCCTTAGAGTTTCTTGAGAAATCGATTTCTTGAGAATGAAGTTTTCTTAAGAAAAATCATGGGAAAACCAAGGATTTCATGATGCAAATGACATGAGTGAATGAATGCACTTTGAAAAGATTTTCTAAGGAATTGGTTGGAAAAATGTGCATTAAGTCCAAATAAATCCTTCACATATTCTGACTGTGGCCATGAATATGTTCAGAACTTAGTTGATTTGATGCACATGATTTTGAAAACTTTGGAAATATGATGTGCATTTTAAGATAGCCTAAGAGTGTAGGCTCAATGGGACTAGTAGAAAGATGATGGATCTGGGTCTCGTCCATATTCCGACTGGGGCCGTAAATATAGATCCCACCGAGTCCATCAACTCCCTAAGAGTTGGAGCACGTGCCATTCGTGAACATCCATAGTGCTTTTGAAATAAGATGTATGCATCACATAAGCAGGATATTTGCATAAATTCAAACTATATGATATGCATCCTAGTCTAAGCAGGAAATTAACTCTCTTATTCCAAAATTTACATTATTACATCACTAAATAAAGGAAATAAATGGAAATTGCAGACTTCAGCTCCTTCTTTTGAATGTCCCTGCCAAACTTGAAATAAGGTTAGCTCAAATATGTGGGTTTTTTCCAAGATTTTCCAATAATATTATGAAATTATTGGATTTAATTAGATATAAACCCTAATCTCATGCTTCCTTGATATTTGAAATGATGCAAATGCAGGGAATTCAGTGGAAAACAGTTTGAAATTCGAAATTGGGGTCAAAATGACCAAAATACCCCTAAAATTATAGTTACACCTTTAAAATCAGGGTTTTTTGAAGGAAAACTTGGTAAAATTGAGATTTTGAAATTCAAATTGAATCAAATGATGATGAAATGCAGTAAGAGACGTGATGACATGCTGATAAACACATTAAGACTGTAAAATCAGAATTTGACATTTTGTAATTTATCTAAAATAACGAATTTCGCTTGTTTTTCGCTCGGATCTGGGTCCTGCGGGACCCTGTTTTGGTATTATGGCTAATCGGATCCCCAAATGGATTCAAAATTGCACCAAATTCGGTATGAAGTATCTACTTACTCTGATAAACAGCCTAGAATGCTAAAAATCACGAAATGATATGATTTAAATGCTAAAATTCAAAGAAAGTCTTAAAATGGTGGATTTTGCCTATGGATCCGAACCAAATGCAATGCTTAACATGATAATGCAAGATTTACACCATGAAAACTTCTGATATTTTGCAGACTGCTAAAAGACCCAAAATGGAACATTTTTAGTTTTTACAGCCTCGGGATTTGAGCCATGGTGAGTTCGGCAACAGGGATTTAGTTCTGACAGAGGTAAAAATCACCCTAATCTGATGTAAAATGCCAAACAAATATGAAACAGCCATGAAAATTTATAAAATAAATCAGAACTATTCACGACACCCACATGAACAACTTTCATGTTCATGACTTTGGCATTTGATCAACGGAAACACAGATAAAAATATAACTATTCCTGCCTAAACTAACAGAACAGACAAATGTAGAAAAAACAGAGGACTGACAAAAAAAATCTGAAGCAGGTATCAAAACTATTCTAAAAATCACATGCTTTCAGATGAAAACAGAGGACATCTCGGAAACAACTTTCACATTTCACCGGTTTGGATTTGGAGCAACACACAAAGAGAAACCACAGCCCTAAGCCGATCCAAGATCTCAGAGGCCCAAATTAGGCTCTGACACGTGTCCCGAACTCTTGGATTTTGTTCAGACATTAAAAAAAATCATAAAAATCGGAAAAACTCATATTAAAAACTAGACATTCTCTCGAGTTCAGAAAATTTTTTGGATCGAAAATCGGATCTTCCATGAGGGATATCTCGATTTTACAAGTCGGCAAATGATTTTCAAAACGCATCCCGGGTAACAAAACCCGACTTGCCATTTTGAATGTTTACCGCAGTAAACAAATTCAAATGCCTCCTAATTTTTGGCAACATTTTAGGGACACCTAAGGGCGCATGCCGTGATTTTTTTGGGATTTTTAATAAAAAATAAATGCATGAAATGACGTGTGGACTGACTGACAAAAACAGAGACCTACTGAAAATAAGCAGAATTGAAATAAATGCTAAATTAATCCTAATTAATTCATGAAATATGCTAAATGAATGAAATAAAATGAAAATTAAACCTAGCTAACTACATGAATGTTAAAAATCATCAAGGAAGCATAATGAAACATTTTTATATATGTCGTTTTATGAGAATAGCTCAATCCATCCCTCGGATGAGCTCTTTCTTCAAACGACTCCCGATTCGAATTATGGAATCCAATCAATGGGAAAAGAAGTGCACCTTGTTTCGTTACGCAGCGTAGGATCTCTTGAAAGGGGCGGCTATCACGAGCTTCCTTCGTCCTTCACTCCGAGCTTCGGATGGTCCACCAAAATTGAGCTATGTTTGAATCGGATTGGCCACGGCACGAACTTTACTCCACCTTCTTCAATGTGCCAAAGGGGGCACGATTTCCACAGTTCAAAATCTGATTTTAGGAAGGCTAGGTCGGATTTTCCAAGTTCACCAAAGCTAAAAAAAAATGATCTCCTAGGCTGGGCGTGAACCCTTGTTTTTATAAATTTTTTGAAAAATTTTGAAATTCAAACAGGCTCGATCTAAGCCCTCCATGTGGCGCCATCTCAGGGGGTGCCATCTGAGGGGTTTAAAATTCGAATTTGTCTTTTGCAGGGAGCCCTCAGGTGGCTCTACCTCAAAAGGTGTTTTAATTTTTTAGAAAATGTAAACACCCCAAATTTTCACTCACCTCCCCCGACATCTTCACCAAGCATCATCATCCAGCCTCTGAAATCGCTGGAGGGCAAAATGGTCATTTTCTGAGCCCGGACCTTGCAAAAGTCTAAATTTCATCTGAAACTCTCAAAATTTCTCTATTTTTATCTCAGATGTTCAAGATTTTACTCTTGACAGGAGACAGACATCTCCAGAGTCTTGGTTCAAGGTTACATTGCATAAGACATGACATTGCATATCATTGCACGAGCATTTCAAATCACTGCATTGCAAAGCATGTCATTTCGAGGTCCAGAACTCTTGATTTCAAAATTTTCAATCCAGATTAGAATTTCAACTCTTTTCAAAGTCGATTTCAAAACCCTGGGTCTTCAAAATCATCAATTTTCCCATTTTACCCCCAGGACTCTGAATTTCAAAATATTTTCTCAGGAAAACCATCTGGATAGTTTTTAATATGGATTTCAGTCACTTCACCTCAGATTTGGCCCTTTTTGACAATTTCAAATATCTTTCTTTTACAAAATTGCCCTACAAGGGCCAACTCTTTCCAAAATTCCTGTTTTGCCCATTAGTCCAGATTTTATGAAAATTCCAAAAAAGAGGTTTTACTGTCTTTATTTCAATAAAGAAGCAATGTGGGACCCACACTGAGGTGGTGTCACACAAGCTTTCCTTTTGAAAATTTGAATTTCGAAAAAACCCAAAAATATAGGAGCCTTGTCCCCTGGATTGGTGCCACTTGTCATTTCTCTCTCCTCTCATTTACATGCCAAGTGTCAGTGTGGGGCTACCTTAAGAAGCTGCCACAGGTCATCCCATTTATCTGCCATGTGTCACCCTATCCATCCTGCGCCATGTGTCATTCCAAGATTACCAGGAGATGCCAAGTGTCATAGGTTGTCCTGTCTAGAAAAGTGGAGCTTGTCTCCCCTGAGGTGGCGCCACCTTAAGTGTGTCTCCTGCAGGGGACACGTGTCAACCCCTCCTTCCTTCTAGAAAAGTAGCCTGACACATGTCCTCTCCCTATTTTTTTCAGAAAAGTAGGAGACATGTGTCACTCCTAAATTCCTACAAAAAAGGTAGGCTTGTCTCCTCTGAGGTGGCGCCATCTGGAGTGTCTCCTGCAGAGGACACATGGCAAGCTCTCATTTCCTCAGAAAAAGCAACTGCCATGTGTCATTTTCTGCTTTCTTCAGAAAAGCTAGAATTCAAATATTCAAAAATCCCCATAGGTGGCAAAAATCAAGAACTCCTACCTTTTTCATCCTGTCTAAGATGGCGCCACATGGCTTGGCCCACCTTCTCTCCCCTCTGCCACGTGTCATTCTCTACTTCTTTCAGAAAAAGTAGATGACACATGTCTTCTCCCTACTTCTTTCAGAAAAGTAGGAGACACATGTCACTTCTGGCTTTCTTCAGAAAAAGCAAACCATTCAAAATTCAAACAAGGCACTAGGTGGCAAAAATCCTGAGCTCTGATTTTTCCAGATGGCCTGAGATGGCGCCACATGTCCCTTTCCCTCCTTTTCCTCCCTCTTGCCACATGGCATTGTAGGAGCCACCCTGAGGTGGCGCCACATGTCCATCCTCCATTCCTCCAGGGCCAACCTCCATTTGAATTTCAAACTTCCCCCTGAGGTGGCGCCATTTGAGAAAGCCTCTCCAGACAGCTGACACTTGTCCGCCACATGTCCAGATCTCCTTTCTCCAGAAAAGGTAGAATTCAAATTCCTCTGAGGTGGCGCCTTCTGAGCCCACTGCTCTGACCTTCTGACATGTGTCAAACACCTTTTGAGGTGGCACCATTCCAGGACTCCACTTGGCTCCATTTTTATTTTTTATTTTATTTTTAATAAAGGTAGCCTTTTGAGGTGGCGCCACCTGAGGGCTCCCTGCAGAAGACAAATTCGAATTTCAAACCCCTCAGATGACACCCCCTGAGATGGCGCCACATGGAGGGCTCAGATCCAGCCTGTTTGAATTTCAAAAATTTTCAAAAAAGTTATAAAAACAAGGGTTCACGCCCAGCCTAAGGAGATCATTTTTTAGCTCTTGTGAACTTGGAAAATCTGACCTAGCCTTCCTAGAATCAGATTTTGAATTGTGGAAATCGTGCCCCCTTTGGCGCATTGAAGAAGGTGAAGTAGAGCTCGTGCTGTGGCCAATTCGATTCCAACAGAGGTCGATTTTAGTGAACCATCTGAAGCCCGGAGCGAAGAACGAAGGAAGCTCGTGATAGCCGCCCCTTTCAAGAGCTCCTACGCTGCGTAACGAAACAAGGTGCACTTCTTTTCTCATTGATTGAATTCCATAATTCGAATCGGGAGTCGTTTGAAGAAAGAGCTCATCCGAGGGATGGATTGAGCTATTCTCATAAAACGACATACATAAAAATGTTTTATTATGCTTCCTTGATGATTTTTAACATTCATGTAGTTAGCTAGATTTAATTTGCATTTTATTTCATTCATTTAGCATATTTCATGAATTAATTAGGATTAATTTAGCCTTTATTTCAATTCTGCTTATTTTCAGTAGGTCTCTGTTTTTGTCAGTCAGTCCACACGTCATTTCATGCATTTGTTTTTTATTAAAAATCCCAAAAAAATCACGGAATGCGCCCTTAGGTGTCCTTAAAATTTTGCCAAAAATTCGGAGCCATTTGAATTTGTTTACTGCAGTAAACATTCAAAATGGCAAGTCGGGTTTTGTTACCTGGGATACATTTTGAAAATCATTTGCCGACTTATAAAATCGAGATACCCATCATGGGAGATCCGATTTTAGATCCAAAAGCTGTTCTGAACTCGGGAGAATGTCAAGTTTTTAATATGATTTTATCAGATTTGTCTGATTTTTTTTAATGTCTTAAAAAAATCCGATATGTCGGTACACGTGTCAGAGCCTAATTTGGGCCTCTGAGATCTTGGATCGACTTAGGGCTGTGGTTTCTCTTTGTGTGTTGCTCCAAATTCAAAACTGTAAAAAGTGAAAGTTGTGTCCGAGATGTCCTATGTTTGAATCTGAAAGACTGTAATTTTTAGAACAGTGTTGACCCCTGCTTCGGATTTTTCTTGTCAGCCCCTTGTTTTGCTACATTTGTCTGTCCTGTTAGTTTAGGCAGAAATAGTTATATTTTTATCTGTGTTTCCGTTGATCAAATGCAGAATTCATAAACATGAAAGTTGTTCATGTAGGTGTCGTGCATAACTATGATTAAGTTCATAAATTTCCATGGCCGTTTTGTATTTTTTTAGCATTTTACATCAGATTAGTGTGATTTTTACCTCTATCAGAGTTAAATCCCTGTTATTGAACTCACCATGGCTCAAATCCCGAGGCTATAAAAACTAAAAATGTTCCATTTCGGGTCTTTTAGCAGTCTGCAAAATATCAGAAGTTTCCATGGTGTAAATCTTGCATTATCATATTAGGCATTGCATTTGGTTCGGATCCATAGGCAAAATCCATCATTTTTAGGACTTTCCTTGAATTTTAGCATTTAAAGCATATCATTTCGTGATTTTTAGCATTCTAGGTTGTTTATCAAAGTGTTTAGATGCTTCATACCGAATTTGGTGCAATTTGGAATCCATTTGAGGTTCGGATCATCCATAATACCAAAACAGGGTCCCGCAGGACCCGGATCCAAGCGAAAAACAAGCGAAAATCGTTATTTTTGATAAATTGCAAAATACCAAATTCTGATTTTATAGTCTTAATGTGTCTAGCAGCATGTCATCATATCTCTTACTGCATTTTATCATCATTTGATTCAATTTGAACTTCAAAATCTCAATTTTACCAAGTTTTCCTTAAAAAAAAACCTGATTTTAAAGACATAACTTTATAATTAGGGGTATTTTGGTCATTTTGACCACCAATTCCGAATTTCAAACTGTTTTTCACTGAATTCCCTGCATTTACATCATTTCAAAACATCAAGGAAGCATGAGAATAGGGTTTATATCCAATTAAATCCAATAATTTCATAATATTATTGGAAAATCTTGGAAAAACCCACATATTTGAGCTAACTTTATTTCAAGCTTGGCAGGGACATTCCAAAGAAGGAGCTGAAGTCTGCAAATTTCTTTTATTTCCTTTATTTAGTGATGTAATAATGTAAATTTTGGAATAAGAGATTTAATTTCCTGCTTAGACTAGGATGCATATCATATAGTTTGAATTTATGCAATATCCTGTTTCTATGATTCATGCACTTTATTTCAAAAGCACTATGGATGTTCACGAATGGCACGTGCACCAACTCTTAGGGAGTTGATGGACTCGGTGGGATCCATATTTACGGCCCTAGTCGGAATATGGACGAGACCCAGATCCATCATCTTTCTACTAGTCACATTGAGCCTACACTCTTAGGCTATCTTAAAATGCACATCATATTTCCAAAGTTTTCAAAATCATGTGCATCAAATCAACTAAATTCTGAACATATTCATGGCCACAGTCAGGATATGTGAAGGATTTATCTTGACTTAATGCATATTTTTCCAACAAATCTCTTAGAAAATCTTTTCAAAGTGCATTCATTCACTCATGTCATTTGCATCATGAAATCATTGATTTTCTCAAGATTTTCTCAAGAAAACTTCATTCTCAAGAAATCGATTTCTCAAGAAATTCTAAGGATTTTTCAAAATCGGTTTTCCAAAGACAAGTTTCTCCACAGTTTTCCCTGGAAAAAGTCATTTTTCCAAGATTTTCAAGAGAAGTGTCTTACCTTTTTCAAAGTCAAAATCGATTTTCCAAATATTCCAAGATTAAGATTCTCAGGATTTCAATTTCCCAAGCTTCAATTTTCCTTTTCCACAAGGGATTTCCAATGAATTTCCATCATTTTCCTAAGAAAATTCTCAAAGTCCAAGTTTTCCTAAGAAGTGTTTCCCTTTTCAAATGTTCACCCTTTTCTCAAGAATCACTTCTATTTTCCCAGGACTTCCAATCATTCATGATTTTCCCTTTATAAACTTTCTCGAGATTTCAAGTCTTTTCATCAGAGTTTCCTGAGAAATTGACTTTCAGCTTTTTCCTGAGAGAATCTTTTCAACTCCAAATATTTTCCAAGCATACATCATGTTTTCCCAAGCTGCATTTTCCAAAATCTCATAGCACATGCCTGAATTCTCTGTGCATTTAGGATAGAACATAACTTTGATAATTTAACTAAGTCAAGCATAGTTTTGGTCCTTGGTTCGATTACCCCTGTTAAAGGCGGCAGGAACGGTCGAACCTCGTACCGACAGGTCGAGCCCCATCCCATGGATTTTCCCGCAATTTTCAAAACGGAGGCGAGTATTTCAAAACATTTTCCAAAATCCGGTCAAGTTTGAAGCGCGAAAGCGTTTCTTCCTCTCTCTCTTCCGCAAGGAAGGGAAGACGGGGGAAAAATTTCGCGACGATAACAGAAAAATAAAAAATGGAAATTTTGTGGGTGAGACACCTCAGCAGGGGGAATTTGGAATTTTTCAAAAGTTTGCTTGATTCTCTCTGCAGGGAACTCCCGGAAGGCGCCACCTCAGAGGGTGCTCTCTTGGAGTTTGAGTTTCAAATTCACTTTTTGTAGGGAGTCCTCAGGTGGTGCCACCTCATGGTGGGCTACCTTTATTAAAAATAAAATAAAAAATAAAAATGGAGCCAAGTGGAGTCCTGGAATGGCGCCACCTCAAAAGGTGTTTGACACATGTCAGGAGGACAGAGCAGTGGGCTCAGAAGGCGCCACCTCAGAGGAATTTGAATTTTGCTTTTTTTGGTGAAAGGAGATCTGGACATGTGGCAGTCCAGGATGGTTCCAAGTGTCAGCCTGCTGGAGTGGTTCTTCAAATGGCGCCACCTCAGAGGAGAATTCAAATTTCAAATGGAGGTTGGCCCTGGAGGAATGGAGGATGGACATGTGGCGCCACCTCAGGGTGGCTCCTACAATGCCATGTGGCAAGAGGGAGGAAAAGGAGGGAAGTGACATGTGGCGCCCTCATAGGCCATCTGGAAAGATCATGGCTCAGGATTTGCGCCACCTAGACTCTGTTTGAATTTTTGAATGGTTTGCTTTTTCTGAAGGAAGCCAGGAGTGACATGTGACACTTGCTTTTCTGAAGAGAGTAGGGAGAAGACATGTGTCCTCTACTTTTTCTGAAGGAGTGAGAAGGAGACATGTGTCACCTGCTTTTTCTGAAAGAAGCAGAAGATGACACGTGGAAGAGGGGAGAGAAGGAGAGCCAAGCCATGTGGCGCCATCTCAGACAACATGGAAAAGTTGAAGTTCAGGATTTGCGCCACCTATGAGGAGATTTGAATCTTTAAATTCCAGTTTTTCTGAAGAGAGCAGGAAATGACACATGGCACTTGCTTTTTCTGAGGAAATGAGAGCTTGACACGTGTCCTCTGCAGGAGACACACTCCAGATGGTGCCACCTCAGAGGAGACAAGCCTACCTTTTCTGTAGGAATTTAGGAGTGACATGTGTCTCCTACTTTTCTGAGAAAAGTAGGGAGAGACATGTGTCAGGCTACTTTTTCTAGAAGGAGGGAGAGGTTGACACGTGTCCCCTGCAGGAGACACACTTCAAGTGGCGCCACCTCAGAGGAGACAAGCTCCACTTTTCTGGACAGGACAACCTATGACACTTGGCATCTCCTGGTGATCTTGGAATGACACATGGCACCTAACGCATGGCAGATACATGGGATGACATGTGGCAGCTTCTGAAGGTAGCCCCACACTGACACTTGGCATGGAAATGGGAGGAGAGAGAAAAGACAAGTGGCGCCAATCCAGGGGACAAGGCTCCTATATTTTTGGGTTTTTTCAAAATTCAAAATTTTCAAAAGGAAAGCTTGTGTGACACCACCTCAGTGTGGGTCCCACATTGCTTCTTTATTGAAATAAGGATAAAACAACAACTTCTTTTTGGAATTTTCATAAAATCTGGACTAATGGGCAAAACAGGAATTTTGGAAAGAGTTGGCCCTTGTAGGGCGATTTTGTAAAAGAAAGATATTTGAAATTGTCAAAAAGGGCAACATCTGAGGTGAAGTGACTGAAATCTATATTAAAACTATCCAGATCGTTTTCCTGAGAAAATATTTTGACATTCAGAGCCCTGGGGGTAAAATGGGAAGAATTGATAATTTTGAATGACCCAGAGTTTTGAAATCAATTTTGAAAAGAGTTGAAATTCTAATCTGGATTGAAAATTTTGAAATCAAGAGTTCTGGACCTCGAAATGACATGCTGTGCAGTGCAGTGATTTGAAATGCTCATGTAATGATATGCAATGTCATGTCTTATGAAATGCAATCTTGAACCAAGACTCTGGAGATGTCTGTCTCCTGTCAGGAGTAAAATCTTGAACATCTGAGATAAAAATAGAGAAAAATTGAGAGTTTCAGATGAAATTTGGACTTTTACAAGGTTCAGGCTCAGAAAATGACCATTTTGCCCTCCAGCGATTTCAGAGGCTGGATGTTGATGCTTGGTGGAAATGTTGGGGAGGTGAGTGAAAATTTGGGGTGTTTACATCATAACAAAGAGAGAGAAAATTACAGTGGTTCCTTGTGAACCATTGTAAACGAAAAAAGAATGATAGTTATGATAACTCTTAAATGAACTACCATAACCAAGAGAGAGAAAAAGTTACAGTGATTCCCTGTGAACCACTGTAAAAGAATGATAAAAATGATAGTTATGATAGTTCGAAAATGAACTATCATAACAAAGAGAGAAAAAGTTACAGTGGTTCCTTGTGAACCACTGTAAAAGAATGATAAAAATGACAGTTATGATAGCCCAAAATGAACTATCATAACAAAGAGAGAAAAAGTTACAGTGGTTCCTTGTGAACCATTGTAAAAAAAAATGACAGTTATGATAGTTCAAAGATGAACTATCATAACAAAGAGAGAAAAAGTTACAGTGGTTCCTTGTGAACCACTGTAAAAGAATGATAAAATGATAGTTATGATAGTTCAAAAATGAACTATCATAACAAAGAGAGAAAAAGTTACAGTGGTTCCTTGTGAACCACTGTGAAAAAAATGATAGTTATGATAGTTCAAAGATGAACTATCATAACAAAGAGAGAGCCACAGTGATTCCATGTGAACCACTATGAGAAAAAAGGGAAAACACAAAAAAAAAATACATGTGAAAGCAATGTGTTAGACAATAATATACATGACGATATAGATAACAGCCAGCATGATATGATGGGCAAAAGAAAGAAAGAAATTTAGACTCAAGACAAACATTCATCACACATGAGATGCAGGGAATAGAGATGTAGATGCTGTGAGAAGAGGCACAATAGTATCTTTTCTTCTTTTTTTTATACTGTTGTAGATTCACAAAAGCCACAGTCGTGCCTTGCACTGCTGTAAGTGCAAGGAAACACAACAAGGTAGATGAATGGGCGCAGCAATGATGAAGTAAAATGATAACAGAAGATGGAGTGACTGTGTAGGTGCATAATGAGGATGTACAGTGAGGTAGTGTGTGCTGAAGAGTGTCATACAAGGGTGAATAAATGTGTTGTGGGAATGAAGGTGTTGTATAAATATGAAAACAAGTAGATGTAACATATACAACAAATAAAATAGCAGGAAATGGTGGATTCATAAGGTATAAGCAAATATATATGTTACAATGTATGTAAAAAAAATGAGATTTTCATTTCCTTCTCTAATACAGTAAAACTCTTTATTTTCTGTACATCAAATGGTACATGTGAGAATTCTAACAAAACATGTCAATGTGAAGCGATTTTGCAGGTGTGATCATCGCAAAATTTTTCCTCTCTGTATCTTTCTCTCTCTTTCTTCTCTTTTCCTTTTCTAACCTCTATTTCCTCCTTTTTGAAGGGAGAGAAATAAAAGAAAGAAAAGAAAGAGAGAAGAGAAAAGAAAAAGAGAAGAGGAACTCTTTTGCGGGGTCTCACTTGACCTTAATTTGAAAATATTTAGAAATTTACTCTCGCCTCCGTTTTGAAAATTTGCGGGAAAATGGAGAGACGGGATTCGCTAGTCGATACGAGGTTCGACCGTTCCTGGCGCCTTTACCAGGGGTAATCGAACCAAGGATCGAATCTATGCCTTTTGCTTTGCTTAAATATTATCTAAGAACTTATTCTAACTCTAAATGCACAAAGAATCATACTTTGTGCAATGCAAGGATGTATGCTCCTTTTGAAAAGATGTTTTGAAAAATTTTCAAGTATTCTGAAATAAACTTGATAAGGGAGTGAAGAAATGATTGAATCTAACTTAAAACTTTGAGATAGATCAGAGAAGTTCTAAGTCTTTGAAATAAATCAAAGTTGGAAGAATAAATTTTGATTTTGAAAGGAAAGATTTGAAGATGAGAGATAAAGAAATGAGGCTTTAAAGTCACAAATGGACTTTGAAGGTGAATTTGAGTTTCAAACTTGGATTTAGGAAAGGAAATGAGTACTTAAAATGGAATTGAATTTAGATTTTTGAAGTTTGAAATTCAGAATGGATCTGAAAAATGGAATTTGGATTTGAAATCTAGAATTGGGAATGGAATTGGATCTTAAGATAGATTTGGATCTGAAATCTGAGATCCAAAGTAGAATTGGATTTTGGACCCTAAATGGATTTGGATATGAAGTCTGAGATCCAAGATGGAAGTTGAGTTCTGGATCCTAAAATGGAATTGGATCTGAAGTCTAAGATCCAAGATATAGAGTTGGACTCTGGACCCTAGGATGGAATTGGATCTGAAGTCTAAGATCCAAAGTAGAATTGGGTTCTGGATCCTAAAGGGGAATTGGATCTGAAGTCTGAGATCCAATATGAATGTTGAATCCTGGATTCTAAAGGGGAATTGGAGTTGTTAGATTCAGAAGATGAATTAAGAACTTCCAAGTTTAAATTGAACTTGGAAAATGAAATTTAGAATTTGAATATACAAATGAATTTCAAAGTCGAATTGGACTTTGAATTTGGGGCTTGAATTTGGAATTTTAGAAAATGAGTCAAGAATCTCAAAGTTAAATTGAACTTTGTGTTTGATTGAAGTTTTGAAAAAATGAATTTGGAATTTCAAAAGTCAAATTGAACTTTGAAATCTCATTTGAATTTGAATATAAAATGAATTTGAAATCTCAAAGTTTAAATTGAACTTTGAGATTGAAAAATGAAATAGAATTTGAAAAATGAAATAGAATTTGAAAAATGAAAGGATGAATTGGATTTTACAGAAATTGAAGATTGATTGAAGAAGATATTAATATCACTTGGAGTTTTTGAAAAAGGAATTTTGAAAATATGATGCAGTTCTATCCTAAATGATGAATGAATTTGAAGAATTTGAAATTGGATTTTGAAAAGCTATTCCATTCTTTAGATTAATTAAAATAAGATTGAAGATATAATACATCCTTGACTATGGTCATTGAATGTATTATATAATAATCTATATTTAGATTCAAGAGAAGAATGAAATACATTTGGTGCTTTTATAGAATTTAAAATGAAATTAACTCTCAATATACCCTGACTATGGCCATTGGTATATATTTTGAGCCAATTTTAAGCTAAACTCTAATAAAAGAAGGAAATGTTTTTGAAAATATGATGATTTTTGAAGAGGATCCAGTGTGGATCCAGTGTTATTTTATAAAAGATAAAAATCCTAAGTCTTGTTTACATCCTGACTATGGCCATTGATGTAAATCATCAACTTAGGATTGATTTACCTCTTACGAAATGGTGCACGTGTCATTCGTATTCCCATTTGTGAGAATTTGAGAAATAAAGGCAAAAATTTATGAAAAATAAACAATTTATGATATTTACAATGCTCATTCATTCTAATCTAAAAGCTGGAAATGTAAATTCTCGTTAAGATCTAACTTATTACAATACTTAGAATTGAAAATACAACTCCAAGCAATGACATCTTTCACATATTTCCTGCAAAAATACTCAGTTAGTATAAAACATAGAAAAGAATTGCTCATGTCATACGGATCTCAAAAGATGCCAGTGATGAAGTGCTCTTATGGCAAGATATTTATGACTTAAGGTGTAAGAAGTGATATCTACATGCATATACATACATACATATCTACATACATGTATACACATATATATGAATATATATATATATATATATGTATGTATATTTATATATATATATATATATATATATATACATATATATATACATATACCGTATATGATATATGTGCGACATAGGTGGATGAGAGTGATGCTGGAATTTACAGGTAATGAACAAATGAATAAATACTAAAATCACCATGGGAACGTAAGTGATTTTGTAGGAAAGTTCAGCAAAAGACAGGTGGGGGCTGAACAATGTGAAGTGATTGTAGTGTCGTGAATATATTCAGGTAAGGTGGGAAATAACGGTGGTTATTTAGGTGGGTGTTTATGGTTTGCACAACAAATGACACCCACGTTGCAACTGAATACTGCAATGGTGACGGCAAGTGTTGAAATGGGTGTTGATAGGCAAATATGGACATGTTAATGGGTTTTACACCAACAGCAACAGGCTATGAATAGGGTGAATAGTGTGCTACAGGTGAAAGTGACATGTGTAATGATATTATACTACGACATGAGCTGCAAAGGGTACTGTTACGATGAACAGTACCATTTGCAGGAAATACAAATGGATGATGATTGTGGAGAAAATGGACAGTGTAGCAGCTAATGAAAATGAGGATGTAATATGATGAAATAGATGTTAGAGCAACATATAGGATTACAACAATGATCAGTGGAATGAAGATGGCATGTGTTGTAATGATGCTATATATGATATGTTTACAGGGGATGGTATTGGAATGAAGCTGTCACAACAGGTTGATATGCTGATGATGAAATGTAACAGGGAGGTGAGCAAGTGTGTTTTACAGAAGGTGTGGTAATGGGCTTAATAGATATGCCTATTGTGTATATACATACTGAGAACATGAGATGAAGGTAAAATATACACAGGTACATGTGGAAAAATGGTAACAAACCATTGTTAGCATGTGATGGTATTTACAAGTGATGAATGCTAATGTGAAAATCACATGCAGATGAAAATATTAGGTAAATGTATGCTGATGGTAGGAGCTATAAGTGAACACGCAGGTATAAGGTATTAGTGCAGAAGTGTAACAGTTGTGGCAGGCATGTACTGGAGGCTACAGAGGTGTAATGGGTATGATACATCAGGAAATGCATGGGGCCGGGAGATGCACATGTCGTGGAAGTGGTGACAGCACTATGTATGCAGTGAGAGGTATGTAAGTGTCGACGTGTGTTGCATGATAACAGGTGATGTGCAACGGTGATTTCATTAAAGTAAAAAGTGGAGTGGGTGTTGTGTAAATGGGTAACACTACGGGTGAGTGTAAACGGGAGGTGATTATGAGATGAGAGGGTATAATATTTAGTGCTGGAAGTGTAAAGGCATGTGAGAAAGTGCTGGAATCATGAAGTGAGTGTGTTGTTGTAGGGTATACTGAAGTAGATGTAAAGGGTAATGTGCAATGAAGCTTAGACAGAAAGAAGAGATTATTAAGAAGAGGGATAAAGAAAATTATAGGAAGGATTAGAATTGAATTGACTGTTACTGTAAGATTTTAGCAAAAGATAGCTATTACCCACAAAAGGAAATCTATACCTATATACCTGATGCAAAATTACTGGCATTTGGATTAGATGGTGAAAGCTTAAAATGGGAAATCTATACCTATATACCTGATGCAAAAGAAAGGAAAAAGAATGATATTGCTGAACTGTTTAAGGAATCTGAGCAGAGATCTTTAAGTCAGGACATAAGAGTCGTTGACAGTTGCACTTACCTTCCACCAACACGAGAGCCATACTAACTTGTATTGTAAAAAACCTTTGTACATGCGGCAATTCCCACACCATTTGAATTTTCTGTCCAGAACATGTGGCGTTACCAGGCTGTTAGTGATTCAAATCACTTCTAGCAGTTCACGTCTTGTTCCTTCAACGACTTCACATATCTTCATATAAAGGATTTCTTGTGATCAGCATATGGTCTTCAACCTTCCCTTGTGTCATTAATTCAAAATATTTCTTCTTTACACTAACAGCTCCTCCTTCTCCCTTCAATGAAAACCAGGCCCTGATGGTATACTCTATTGCCAACTATACCAGACGTATTGCCTATTTCCAACTCTTAAACAAACAAGAGAAAAATAGAAGAAGGACAAGAAAGAAAAAAAAAACAGTGGTATAGTTAATACAGGAAGTGAAAATAGATGATGGGATTAATTGAGGCAAATGATGTGAAATACAGGGTTCATCTGGTTTTACCCAATGTCGGCCATATAACAAAATTACAGTAGATCTTGCCATGGGTTACCTTCAATTCATGATGAGATCTGGACAGATTATGCAATGCCTTCACAGAAATGCTATACCCAAAATAGGACGTTAGTGACAAAGAAAGGATGGGACAAGATGCTATTAAAACCAAACCAATAGGATTGCAAAATAAGGTAAAGTGGAAAGACTTTGATGCACTGATTTCCAGAAATTTCTCTGTAACAACAAATCTCTACAACAGACTTTACTGTGAATTTGAATTGATTCATGGTGAAGTTGACACAATCCAATCACAGTGAAGCTGATACAATCCAGCGTGATATGGTATGGAGTCAAAACATGATACTGTTATAAAATTATGTAAAATAAAAGATGGAAATGGAAATGAAAAAAAACATGAACAAAAGACAATAATGAAATTCTCATCAATTTGTCAATCGATCCCATGGCATGGGATACACTCAAACCAAAATGAGAGGGATGATGAAAATCAAAATACAAAAAGGAAAAAAAAAAAAGGAAAATCCATGTAACATGAGAGATCACAGATGTTGCAGATAAAATGATGAACGAAAAGATAGTTCTAAGTGCTATCATGTGTAGAACATGATTGATGTAGGAGAATAATATGCTTTTTAACAAAATGATGCAAGATACCTATATACAATGAGCCTTTCATTAAAATTGGGTTTAAAACCCCTTGCAGGGTAGCAAGCCGATACAAGAATAATGAGCACATCCTGATATTCAGAAAGAAAAGGGGATGGAAACCATATTAGTAAAAAGAACAATGCCATTAACCGATAATGAATTAAAAGAAAAAAAAATGCTGAATCAAATAAAACGTGAAGAAATCTTTAAAAGAAAGGAGCAAAGCCGATGGATATTAAGTCTGAATAATATAAAGAGGATACCTAATGGAAAGAAAAGAAAAAAAATCGATGGTGGGGAGGAAGCACCAATAAAAAAAAAGAAACAACATTCAAGAATTAAATTGATAACCTTAAGTTAATTTAAAACAAAAGGAATGTAGGAATGTAATTATTCCCTTGATATTGCAAGTATGCAGGTCGATACTGCTTATATGCAGATTGACACTGCAAATTGTGCATAAAAAAAAAAACTATTGACACTATCTTCAGCAAATAACTAAGAAGAATATCTCATGGAAATTTATAGCGAATCAAAGAAAAAACGGGCGGAATGGTTCTTACCTGGGATCAACAGAGATTTAGAGGAGATATAAATCCTTTTAGTCTGGATGGCTGAAAGATTAGTCGTTTGTGGCCTTGCCTATCGCTTGGAATTCTTGGGGTTGGAGCGACTCCCTTCAGTCGATGAGAAAGAAGAACAGAGAAAAAATGGGGAAGAAGAAGAGTAGAAGCATGGAGGGATAAAAGATGGATCAGAGGATGGGGTAAATGGAGAGGTAGGAGACGAATCCTACTTGCCCCTTTGTTCTTCTTCTTTATAGATGAGGTAGAAGGCTCGTGAACAAGAATCGTTGGAGATGGAGGGTCCTTGAACGAGAGAGATGGTGATGGAGGATGCGCGGGAGGATGGCCGTTTCCACTTTCCTCAATTTGCAAAGAAGGGGCTCCTTTTCAGAAATTTTCTAAAAAATGGTTTTTGGATTTTCAAAAAGTGGTTTTAAGAGAGGGTTTTTAACAAGAAGTTTAAAAAGGAGGGTAGATTGCATAGTTTCTGAAATTTTTGGATTTTTGATTTTCTTATTTTTTTGTTCTTTTCTTAAATATATATTTTTTGTACTTTTTGAAGACAAAATTCTAAAAACTAAGGATTTTGACTACTTTTTTACAAAATTTCAAAAATATTTACAAAAGCAGAGCTTTTCTGAAAAGTCAGGTTTATTTTGGGGAAATTTCTTCAGAAGAATGGGTTTGGACCCAAGTTTTGAGAAAATGTTTGAGTTTTTGAAACTCGAATCGAGAAATACAACGTGATGGATCCAAACGGATGTCGGATGGACTGTCCGAGCTATTTAAAACTATTTTTGGTATTTTCTGTAATTCTAATTTAAAATTTGGACAATGAGACTCAGATTTGGATCTGGACAATGGATCCAGATCCGAAAATCAATTTAAACATATAAAATGAATTTAATTTCGGTAAAGCTTGAGAAATGAACTGGAATTTAGATTTAAAATGACTCATTTGCTCAAAGATGAATTTAGGGTCCAAAAGGGAATATTTAAAAGATTTTGAAAAATTTGGGGTGTTCACAGATGCCCCTCTTTGCTACTAAGCCGGTCGAAAGCCGAGCTTAGTGGCAAAGATAACACTCCAAATTTTGAAAATGCCCCAGTCAGCAGATCTGAACTGGGTGTGGAAGAATTTATTTAAAAGACATGGTTTCAGGCTTAATACCTTATCCTGAATGGCTTGGGGGGAGACGAAATCCTCAAAAATGATATGACTGAATAGATAGAAATGATGAAATCATGATGGGAATTTGAGTGAAGATCCCGAAATGATGAAAGATAAGAGTTTTGATCAAGTCTCATGGGTGAGACAGAATCAGCTTTTCAGAATGACTCAGGTTTAGCCCTTAACCTGGATGGGACGAAGATATATCAGGATGAATTGAATGGGGAAAGGAATATATGATGACCTTGATGGGACATTTTGGCAAATGTCTCATGAGATGAAGCTCAAGTAGGATCAAAGCATGGATTCCTCGATGGGAAGAACCATGATTGAGACTTGGAAGGAAACATCTCGTCGAAACGAGTCTCAGGTTTAACCCAAACCTGAAAAAGGAAACATATCTCGATGCACGAGGTTCAGACTTAACCCTTAACCTGTAGGGGACGACCATACGGAATCCTCAAGTGAAGAGACCATGATGGGACCTTTGGAGTTGGACGAACAAATCCGAAAGGGGTTTGCGAAAGGAGGAAGAAAATGGGGTTCCCTAAAGCTTTGAAAAAGGGATGAACTTGAACGTATCATTGTTGAGACTAAATCAGCTTTTGAATTTAATGACCTCTCGCAGGAAGTACAGGTTTTGACCCTTAACCTGAGTGGGAACAACCATATGGATTTCTCGAAACCGTGATGGGACAGAAGAGATACTTCAACTGAATGAGGCAACTCTTCTGAGAATGGAAAATGAGGAGATGTGAGAAAAAAAATGAACGATGAATAAGGTAACAGGAGGTGAATCTTTCGATGGGGTGAAAGATGAATAAGGCGAACCTTTTATCAAGCAGATGAATCTCTTGACACGGCAAAAAGATGGAAGAGGGCAAATCCTTTGGACAGGAGAAGGTAATAGCGAAATATGAAGATGGCGATGAAGATGGCAATCCTTTTAGCAAGAGGAAGGTAAAATATGAAGATATGAATATGGCAATAGTAAGGAGAAGGCGAAATGTGAAATATGAGGAAGACAATCCTTTTAACAAGGAGAAGGCAAGATGTGAAATATGAAGAAGGCAATCCTTTTAACAAGGAGAAGGAAGAAATGTAAAATATGAAGAAGGCAATCCTTTTGGTGAGGAGAAGGCAAAAATGTAAAATATGAAGAAGGCAATTCTTTTAACAAGGAGAAGGCAAATCTTTCGACCAAAGCAAAAGATGAATAAGGCAATCCTTTTATTAAGGAGAAGGCGAGTCTCTCGACAAAGCGAAAGACGAAGAAGGCAATCATTTTATCATGGAGAAGGCGAGTCTCTCGACAAAGCGAAAGACGAAGAAGGCAATCCTTTTATCAAGGAGAAGGCGAGTCACTCGACAAAGCGAAAGACGGAGAAGGCGATCCTTTTAGAAAGGAGAAGGCGAGTCTCTCGACAAAGTGAAAGTCGGAGAAGGCAATCCTTTTAGAAAGGAGAAGGCGAGTCTCTCGACAAAGCGAAAGATGGGAAAGGCAATCCTTTTATCAAGGAGAAGGCGAGTCTCTCGACAAAGCGAAAGACGAGGAATGTAAACAACTCTAGGTTGTATCAAAATGGATATTGAATATTTATTTCATTCTTAGAATATCTAAAAATTTTTGCCAATAAGATAAATTTATAGTTGACTTTAACGCTCAAAAATGTGCATATGTGTGCGAAGATATTCCCTCTTTTACCTAGAGCATTTCCTCCAATGAGGTTAACTTCTCGGTCTTAAGGGTCAAATTCAAAATTTTAGCGTTGATGACTTTCTTCAAGGAAGCTATCCATTTTCCTGATATGAGAAGAGAAGAAATATTCTCAATTTCATAAAAGAAAAATAGTGAAAAGATATTGATAAAAGAATTTTGCATGAGAAAAGATGACTTCTGGCAATTTCGGCAGTTTGATATCTAGATGTTTTCCCATGATGATCTTTTTGCATTCCTTTTTGAGTCATTGAACTTTTTCGGGCTTTTTACACCATCCTTTATTTTGGAGATGTCCTAACTTTTCTCTCTTTTTCAGGGAAGGGTACGTCACAAACTCCTTCATCTTGGAGATGTTTTGATCCTTCTTTTATCTCAGGGATTCTATTGATGATATTGGTTCAAAAGGTCTATTGATGATAGCAAAAATCAAATATCATTTAGGGTTTGTCGGTAGGTTCATCACACTCGCCTTCATCTCGACGGTGATCTGAACTTTTCCTAGAAGGATCCTTCACAAACTCCTTCATCTCGATAGATGATCCAAATCTTCTTTGTCCCCGGGGGTCTGCTAGCATATTCGCCTTCATCTTGACGACAATTGAGAGATCACTTTTGCAGATATTTGATTGCAGCTTTAGAAATGAGAAGATATGGATTAAGTGGATTCTTTTTATAGCTCAGGATATTTCCACTGTCTAATTGCCAGAAAATCATCTTAAAACATGCGTTATAGCTATGATCAATATCAATTCGCTTCTGGCTTTTCAATGTCATTGAATATTTCTTTCGCCAATCATACCGAGGATATTTTTCTCATCCTTTTGGTTGATCAACAGGGAAAAGATTTGAATTTTACCTCTTTTTCGCGAAAAAGTTTCACCCTTTTTGGAAAGAATACTAGAGGTAATCTGAGAAAATTCTTTTGTGCAGTAAGATTTATTGGAATCAACAAATATTTTTAGCAAATTGGTAGAGTTTTCATGAATTCTTTGTGAAATAATCACTCAATATAGATTTTGATGCGACTTTGAGTTGAATCTATGATTTTGGACATTCTGACCAGTGAAACTGGAACCTTTCATTTAACGACCAGCGAAGGAGCTGGAACCTTTCATTTAACGACCAGTGAAGTAGCTGGGACATTTCATTTAACGACCAACGAAGTAGCTGGGACATTTCATTTAACGACCAGCGAAGTAGCTGGGACATTTCATTTAACGACCAACGAAGGAGTTGGAACATTTCATTTAATGACCAGCAAAGTAGCTGGGACATTTCATTTAACGACCAATGAAGTAGCTGGGACATTTTATTTAACGACCAGCGAAGTAGCTGGGACATTTCATTTAACGACCAGTGCACTAGCTGGGACATTTCATTTAACGACCAGCGAAGTAGTTGGGACATTTCATTTAACGACCAGCAAAGTAGCTGGGACATTTCATTTAATCATTTAACGACCAGCGAAGTAGCTGGGACATTTTATTTAATCATTTAACGACCAACGAAGTAGCTGGGACATTTCATTTAATCATTTAACGACCAGCGAAGTAGTTGGGACATTTCATTTAATCATTTAACGACCAACGAAGTAGCTGGGACTTTTCATTTAATGACCTTTGATTTAATGATTTGATCTAAGATTTGAAGCTTTCTGAAAGACAAACAGTACAAGGACTGAGTTTTGTGAATGAACTTGATATTTAGTTTTGAAGATTTTGAGAGGTAACCCTGTGTGGGGACTGGGGTTTTCGACCGAAAGATCGGCATTTTTAAGATATTTAGAGTTTTGAAGCAGGAATGATTGTCGGGGTTTCAGGATTATCCCTTATCCTGAAAGGAAAAAAAATAGAATAGACACTTGATGAGAATTTAGGAAAAGAATGATTCAGGTTTATCCCTTAACCTGAAGGAGAAAATAGAAGATTTTATGAAGAGATAACCTGATACTTGAATTTAGAAGGGATATGACAAAATTTAGAATTTATGATCTATGATTTAGATGGACCAGGTATATGACGGGGAATATAGAAAGAATAAACTTTTGAGAAGACAGAAGGATATAGAACTTTGAAAAAAATGTAGAACATTTGAGGAAATTGATTTATTTTTGTAAAAAGAATTCTCACAGGTAGCATGGTTGCCCCTATGAGTGATCTCAGGATTATCGCTTATCCTGAATGGAAAAAAGAATTTTAAGGAATTTTAAATAAAGAGAAATTGATATAAATTTAGAAAAATCAATGAAAGTTTACGAAACTTGTATTTACAAAAGAATTCTCATAGGTAGCGTTATTGCTCCTTCGATGGGTCTCAGGATTATCCCTTATCCTGAATGGGAAAAAGAATTTAAGAAATTTTAATAAAGAGAAATTGATATAAATTTAGAAAATCAATGAAGGTTGATGAAACTTGTATTTACAAAAGAATCCTCATAGGTAGCGTTATTGCTCCTACGAGGGGTTTCAGGATTATCCCTTATCTTGAATGGGAAAAAGAATAGAATTTAAAGAGATTTAATGAAGGGAAATTGATATAAATCTAGAAAATCAACAAAGATTGATAAAACTTGCATTTACAAAAGAATCCTCATAGGTAGCGTTATTGCTCGTACGAGGGGTTTCAGGATTATCCCTTATCCTGAATGGGAAAAAGAATAGAATTTAAAGAGATTTAATGAAGGGAAATTGGTATAAATCTAGAAAATCAACAAAGATTGATAAAACTTGCATTTACAAAAGAATCCTCATAGGTAGCGTTATTGCTCCTACAAGGGGTTTCAAGATTATCCCTTATCCTGAATGGGAACACCTCAGACAACGAGGGTCAGGTTTATCCCTTAACCTGAGCGGGAACACCTCGGACAACGAGGGCCAGGTTTATCCCTTAACTTGAGAGGGAACACCTCGGACAACGAGGGTCAGGTTCATCCCTTAAACTGAAAGGGCCAAAAAATAAAGGAAATACCTCATGGGAAAGAGGCATCAGGTTTATCCCTTAACCTGAAAGGGTAAAAGAATTGATAAAATTTAATGGAATTTGAGGAAATATTTGATAAACTTGATAAAACTTGATAAAATTGATGTAAACTTGATAAAATATGAATAAAATGAATGAAACAGATGAAGATACCAAAAATTAACTGAAAATTTATAAGATTTGAGAAAAAGGAGTTTTTCTGATCCTGCCTGCATATGGGATCTTGGAAGGAAAATGTTCATTTAAGGATAAGTGAAAAATTATTTTTGGGAAGAAAATCTACCGTAAGGAGAATGATCAGTGCGAGAACTGATCCTTCAAATCAAACATGAGAGATCATTATGAGGGTCAATTTTTGAAGGCAATGGTTTGAAAATCTATATTTTGAAAAAGGAGATCAACAATAGATCTGATTTCTAAAAATAATAGTTCAAAATTGATAATAAGATCAATACAAGGGTTGATCTTTGAAGATAATGTTTAAAAACCAATCTTGGAAGATAAGACCAACACTGGGGTTGATCTTTGAATATAATGATTTAAAACCCATTTTTGGAAAATAAGATCAACGCAATGGTTGATCTTTAAATGTGATGGTTTGAAAAACCACTTTTGGAAAATATGATCAACACAAGATTTGAGACCTCTTTTTGGAAGATAAGATCAACACAAGGGTTGATCCTTCGATGCAATGGTTCGAAAATTTATTTTGGAAAACATGATCAACACGAGGGTTGATTTTTTAATGCAATGGTTCGAAAAACCTATTTTTGAGAACATGATCAACACGAGGGTTGAATTTTGACAAAGGTTGGACCAAAGAATATTTGAACTCTTTGGTCATAACAAAGACCTTTTGAAATTTCATGATTTTTAAAAAGCCCTCATAGGTAATATCATTTCTCTCATGAATGATGTCAGGATTGTCCCGCATTCTGAAAGAACAGGAATTTAAATGCCCCTATGTGGCAGAGGAAGAAAGTATTGTGATATTTAGAGATATAAAGGAAAATTGACATTTCATTGATTGGCAAACTGATAACAAAGAACTGAAATATTTACAAGCATTTTGACAAAAAGGTCATAAAAGGACTGGGCTGACTAGCCTCTACTAGGCGACTGGCAAAAAGGGGAGAAAAGTAGGAGAATTCTGGCATCTTCAATCTTATGAGTAGCCGTGGAGAGACTTGGTCATGATGGCTAGGTCATCTTCCTCTTCGTCTTCAAGAAAGAGACTCTTGTCGACGCAATCCTGAACAATATTTTTGAAGACGAAGCAGTGATCGGTGTCATGCCCCACTGCTCGATGGAACTTGCAGAACTGATTTGTGAACCTTCCCATGATCGTGGGAGGATCCGCGACTTTCAGGAGTTTAACCAATCCTTTGGCCAGCATGAATTCAAGGGCTTCTTCGAGTGTTTGTTTCAGAGGAGTGAACTCACGATCATTACTCCAACCTTCACGCTTTATCTTTTCCTTTTGCGGAAAGTTAGACTGAGACGACTTGTTGTTCTGCTTGGAAGACTTCTCCCTCTGAGCTGTGTCGCGGTTCTGACCATTCTTGTTGTCATTTCTGTTTCTTCTGTTACTGTCATGATCCTTGCCAGCAGTATCAGTTGCATGAGTGAACTGTGCTTTCTTCTTCTGGTCTTGGATATTTTTGGCCAGAGGCATGCCCTTGTAAAGCCCGCTTTCTATTCCTGCTTTGAGCCATTCGGCTCGCTCAATTAATTTGATAAAGGATTTTGCTGGAGAAGTGGCAATGAGGCTTCTCAGGGGCTGAGAGAAATTGCTGAGGATTATTTGCAATGCATGCTCCTCTGGAATGGGAACTTTCATCTTGTTGCAGGTGCTTCTCCACCTGTGGATGAATTCTCCTGCTCTTTCAGTCTCATTCTGCTTTAGGTTGTAAAGGTGATTGAGCGTAGGTGAAACCTCAGTGTTGAATAGGAAATGCTCTATGAACAGATTGACTACTTTATCAAACTCTCGTAGTTCGATAGGATTGATGTGGTCCGCATACCACCTGGCTGCTATACCCTTTAGACTGCGGGGAAAGCAAATGAACAGAGCCCTATTGTCTTTCCTGAAACGGCTGCACTCTGCATAAAATGTGGCTAAATGGGCTTTAGGGTTGCCAGTTCCATCAAATTTGAGAAACTTGCGAGGAAGATTCTCCAGGTTATCGTCCCCATCTAGACCATCGTAAAAATCTTCGCCAGTGTAGGTCTGCTTGCCCTTACCCTTTGTAAAACCCCATTTAAAAAAAAAAAAATCTGTTTGGACCCGGGCCGGGTCAGGTCCGGACCCGACCCGACCCGGGCCCCCTTTTTATTTTTTTTAGGGTTTTCAAAAGAAAAACCCGAGCATTCGGGCGCCGCAACCCCCCCCCCCCCCTTTCTTTCCCCTTCGCGTGCGGGCAAGTTTGGGAAACCCACCAGGGGTTTCTCCTTTCGATTGCACCTGCGCCTTTTTGAGGGAGGTTGGAGGGCGAGGGGAGTCACGCCTCCCTCTCGCAGCCCTCGCTCCCCCCTCCGCGCCGGTCTCCTCCCTGTTGCGCACGTCGCCGACGCCGGCCACCGCCTCCCAGGTTAGTACTCTTCTCTTCTCCTCCCTCTTCTCCTCCTCACCCCCCTCCCTGTCACCTCGCCGGGAGGCCGACAGGTGGCTCACAGCCACTGCCGCGGCCTCCCACCGCCTCTCTGTGTCACCAGGGCCCCGACAGGTGGCCTACGCGGCCCCTGTCGTCCCCGTCTCCCTCTGCGATTCGCCGGAGTGCCGGCAGAGGACCGGTGGCCCCTGCGGCACCCCTTTTTGCTGCCACCTTGTGGCTTTCGACAGGGGCTGGCCCCCTGCCGTCTGGTGCTGTCGGCAGGGGTGGCCCCTTGCCGACCTGTGTTGTCGGCAGGGGCTCAGCCCCTGCCACATCGTGCTGTCGGTAGGGGTTGGCCCCTGCCGACCTGTGCTTTCGGCAGGGGTTGGGCCCCCCTGCCGTCTGGTGCTGTCGGCAGGGGTGGCCCTTGCCGACCTGTGTTGTCGGTAGGGGCTCAGCCCCTGCCACTTCGTGCGGTCGGTAGGGGTGGCCCTTGCCGACCTGTGTTGTCGGCAGGGGCTCAGCCCCTGCCACTTCGTGCTGGCAGCAGGGGTTGGCCCCTGTCGACCTGTGCTTTCGGCAGGGGCTGGCCCCCTGCCATCCATGTGCTTCTGGCAGGGGTTGGCCCCCTGCCATCCTTATGATTCCGACAGGGGATGGCCCCCTGCCATCCATTGCTGTCGGCAGGGGCTCAGCCCCTGCCACTGTGTGCTGTTGGCAGGGGCTCAGCCCCTGCCACTTGGTGGGTGTCGGCAGAGGTTGGCCCCCTGCCGCTACGCTATGTTTAGGCAGGGGCTTGTTCCCCCGCCGCTTGTCTGTTTTCGGCCAGCAGGGGCACACCCCTGCTGCCGCTCTTTTTCCTATAGGCAGGTTTGTCTTTCTTTTTCTCCGCATTATTATTAACATAGCATTGTTGCAGACCTCGCATCGGACCCCAGCTCTGGCTTCGCGGCCCGAGCCTCGTATCATCTACACGCGTAGACACACGCAGCTGCACGACATCCCGAGGTAGGGGAAAGTCGCACGAATAGTGTGTATGAACAAAATAAAATAAGACTTCTGAGATAGAATAATTATTTTGCATGTTTGCGACTCTGAAGAAGTATTTGTTGATCCATGTTTTACTCTTTGTGATTCTTTTGAAATTTCATAATGTAAATTCTCTGGGTAGACTCATTCTAGAAAGAATCAAGTAGTTTACTTGTCATGCCTGTTTACGTGTACGAGTGCTTAACTCATAATTGTCTATTATGCATGCTTATTCCTTTGAAACTGCATACTTAAGATAGACTTTGTGAATAGATTCAAAACCACTGCCATTGCTATTATAACTGAACCTTAAGGCAGGTACAGTATGAATTTTATGTAAGATCATGGAAGGTATTGAAGTGTGAAATCTATACTTTACTGAATTTGATAATATCGGCCTGCACAGGCCAAATTGCTCAGAAAAGCAAAACATGTCATGTAGGAAACAAAAGAATCATAAACCATTATGTTGCCCTCTCATCGTCGTTGTACCTCTAGGAAGGTACGATCGTACATTTGGACAAGTACGTCCCATGTGGGTTACGATGGTGGAATGATGAGGTTTTGGCAACCTCGATGAGTACAACTAGCAAAATGATAAGATCACATAAATGGTGACCATTTCGCCTTCACAGGCAAGATGCTCGAGTGGGTCGGATGGACCAGAGCATATAGGATGGGGCGGCGGTTAAGAAACCCCCGTTGTACCCATCCGATCTTCACGGTTCATCAAGGGAGAGGATGGATGGTACAAAGACTCCGATGGACAGGTTGTTAACAACCACCCCACGAGCAAAAGACTCGGTTTTCCCCAGTCATCGGAGTTAGGGGAATTGGGATTACCATAAATTATCCTAGGTGGTAACTCCCAAGCACTTCTGCAGAAGTTGGATGCATCCATGGGCCACGAATGCCTTTGGGGATTTACTCTCTTGGTCACTGACCGTCCCCTTAGGAGCGGACTCAGTCAGCCATCCGGGTTAATGAAAACACCTGACATAATAAACCCCTGGATCGGTCTCGGCTGTTTCTACGTTTCGCGTCTGTGCGTACCCACAGGCCAGTTAATATCAGAACTTAAAGAATATATTCATGAATAGTTGTAGATGGCCAAGACTTACACTGCTTCAACTAACATCTCTTTGCACTTATTACATTTGTTAGAATAGACTATAATTGTTTTAATTGCTTAAATATCATAACTGCTTATCTCATGAATGCCCTGTTTTATTTTCATTCTACTGATCTGTTCGTGCACCTACTGGTTTGTTATGAAACTGACCCATTTCATGGGCAGGTGAGGAGTAGGACGTCACTGGCAGCCGATGGCATAGTGCGACATGGATTAAGATTTGTCTTCTTTCTGCTGGCGGCTTGGCTCTGAGACTTTTGGAGTTTTCTTAGATTTATTGAACTTTGGAATAAAATGCTCATTATGTAATAAACTGCAGATTTTAATCTATTGCCTTATTTCTTAAATTCCTTTAAGTTGTTGTACATGTGAAATGATGGTTTTTCAGCTAACGTACCCAAGATTATTGACTTGTGTTCCTTTCTAAATGTCTTCCGCTGTCGTTTTTAAAAGTTCAAACTTTAAATCTTTGAAAGGTTTTTCGATGAGGTTTTTTTCGAAATCACAAGTCGAAATTTTGGGGCGATACAACTTGGTATCAGAGCCAGGTTTGGAAAGAAGTGAATCTTGACTATTGAGCATCCCATCGCGCTGTAAGTAAGTCTTTGATATTTTATAGCATGTTTAGACTAAATTATATTCTTGTGTTATTCGTAGTACCGTTGGATATATCGATCCGGTTACTGGTTCTAATGGTAGTCGCAGTAGGAGCACGCGTAGTGTACGTGGCCGTTCCGTAAGGGAGAGGGGCGGACGTGAGATGTTCGGGGCTGGTTACTGGGCTAACCGCCCTCCTCTACCCATTTTTACGGATGAGCAAGGCTTCCCACTACCGATCGCCTACCAGATACCCTTGGCAGCAGCGTGGGCTAAGGTGCATGCTCGAGAAGGTGGTTTCGCGCCTTCACACGTTCGGGTGCACCATCAGACACCACAGGAGTCATCGAGAGATTTTGTTCCTCCTGAGTTAGCAGAGGAGTGTGGTTTCTGCGGAGAAACAGGCCACACCATGGATGCTTGCCTCCACAAGGCTGAGCATGACGACAAGATCGCAATTTCGACCGCAGGCGAGCAACCGCCCCCTCCAGCTGACCCAGTTGGCGGTGTATCACCCACATACACACCTGCGACGGATTCTTCAGATTATAGTCTTGGCTCACCGGAATATACTCCGGCGACGCCCCTTTACGGGCAGGAGCACTCCTACGATGAGCCACTTCCCTTCACCCCTAAGCGCAGATTCAGGCGCACAGGCAATAGAAGGGAATATCTTAGGAAGTATTCTAGTCGTCCCTAAGGGGAGGTAGCACGCGCCCAGTTTTGTTGGAGTCTGTGAACTCATTTATAATTACGGAATATAACTTTTGCTTATGTACCAACATAGCTGGATTCTAAATATTTGACTCTCATAATAAAGATTTATGTTTTTGCCTTTGCTTCTATACTTATGCCTACTTATACGTCTTTAGTATTTTTGACTTTAATCTTGGTTGCTTTTTAAGGATGGCGGGAAACTCAAGCCATAGCATGGCCGATGAGTTGCGTGAACAGAGGGGATTCATGATGGATACCCTCAACTCCTTAGCTGAGGCGATTTGTAACCAGGGTCGCCCCCATCAGGATCCGGGTTCCCTTGTTGGGAATGCACCAACCGCCACATATGAAAATTTTCTAAACCTGGACCCTCCTACTTTCTCTGGCAAGGTTGATCCTGACTTGGCGGAGAGTTGGGTTAAAGAGGTGGAACGAGTATTCCAAGTGTTGTCCGTTCCTGATGATAAGAAGACGATGTTCGGGTCCTTTCGTTTGAAGGACGACGCTCGCGAATGGTGGGACACTACGCGGAAGGTGCAGTTTCCGGGTGCTGAGGTGATTCTGTGGGAGGCCTTCCGAAGGGTTTTTCTCGGAAACTATTTCCCTCCTCATGCGAGGGAAAAGAAGAAGGTGGAATTTCTGAAGCTGTGCCAAGGAAGCTTAAGTTTGAACAAATATATCGCCAAATTTCAACGGTTGGAGCGCTATTGTCCTCACCTATTCGAGGATGATCATGAGCGGGCCGGGAAGTTTATTCGCGGACTGAAGGAAGGACTCAGGCATAGGGTTCTCACCAGCATGCCCGCGACTTTTTCTGCGGCAGTAGCAGCAGCCACCCTACTGAACGAGGATTGGGAGCGTTCAAAAAGTGTGCAAGCCAAGAAGTCAACCGCGTCAGGTGGTGAGCAGAAGAAGACATTTTCCGGCGGCCCAGGGCAACGACCACCTTTTCCAGTGAAGACTGAAGCAAGGAAGAAACAGTTTCCTCCAGCAAAACGCCAGCGACAACAGGGCTCTCCACCGCCCAGGCAACCGTCGAGTGATAACTGCCCCAGGTGCAAGAGGCCTCATGTGGGACAATCTTGTCCGCGGGACACTGGCGGATGCCTTTACTGTGGCAAGATGGGCCATTTCATACGCGACTGCCGGAAGAAAGCAGCAGATGACCTCAAGCGAACCGGCAACGTATCTCAGCCTCCTCGACCACCTCATCAGCAGCAACAGCGAGCACAACCAAGCAGTGGCAGAGAGCCGGGTCGAGTTTATGCAGCCGCGGTCGATCAATTGACCAAAGGGGATCTCGTTCAAGGTACCATTCTTGTTACTGATCAAGCAGCTTTTGCACTCTTTGATTGTGGTGCTACGCACTCGTTTGTGTCAGAAAAATTCGTAAAACAATTGCATATAACGGTAAAAACACTTGATAATGCTTTAGACGTGTATAACCTCGTTGGAAAGAACACAGTTTGCACCACTTACATACCCGAATTGGACGTAGTTGTGGCAGAGCGGCACTTGCCTGCTTGTGCTATCTTGCTGGAGATGACTGAATTTGACGTCATTCTAGGCATGGATTGGTTGCACAAGTATCATGCCAAGATCTTTTGCCGTGATGGCAAGATCGTTTTATCACCTCCAGGCTCTTCGAGAGTAGAATTCAGAATTCCCAGACCTGTTTGAGCAAGCCGGATGATCTCGGCGCTTAAGGCGCAGAACTTTTTGCGGAAGGGATGCACTGCCTTTTTGGTTAGTGTTATCCAGTCAGATCCAATGCCTATTCCCATCGGTGAGCTGGATGTTGTTCGCGATTACCCCGACGTTTTCCCTAAAGAGCTGTCGGGACTTTCCCCGTCTCGTGAGGTAGAATTCAATATTGAATTGCTACCAGGTACGACACCAATCTCCAAATCACCCTACAGAATGGCGCCAGCTGAGCTTGAGGAGCTGAAGAAGCAGTTGCAGGAGTTGTTGGATCAGGGATTCATTCGCCCCAGCGTTTCTCCTTGGGGAGCTCCTGTGCTCTTCGTGAAGAAGAAGGACGGGACCTTGCGGTTGTGCATCGACTATCGAATGCTCAACCAGGCCACAATAAAAAACAAGTACCCATTGTCGCGTATCGAAGACTTGTTCGATCAGTTGCAGAAGGCCAAGGTTTTCTCGAAAATCGATCTTAGGTCCGGATACCATCAGCTCAGAATTAGGAATGAGGATATTCCTAAGACGACCTTTCGGACGAGATACAGACATTACAAGTTCACAGTCATGCTGTTCGGACTGACCAATGCCCCCACAGCTTTCATGGACTTGATGAATAGGGTGTTCAAGCCATTTTTGGACACCTTCGTGATCGTGTTCATTGATGACATCTTGGTGTACTCAGAAAGTCGAGAGCAACATCGAGAGCACCTAACAGTTGTGTTGGAGACCTTGCGAAAGGAACGTTTGTATGCCAAGTCCTCTAAATGTGAATTCTGGCTCGAGAAAGTCATGTTTTTGAGACACGTTATTTCTAAGGAAGGAGTGTCCGTGGACCCTGCAAAGGTGGAGGCTGTACTTGGTTGGCAGCAACCAAAGAACGCACGTGATATCAGAAGTTTCCTTGGACTAGCGGGTTACTACAGAAGATTCATTCAGGATTTTTCTAAAATTGCGTTACCCTTGACGAAGTTGCTGAAGAAAGAGACTAAATTCTTATGGGACGAGAAGTGCGAGGCGAGTTTTCAGTTGTTGAAGGAGCGACTTACCAGTGCTCCTATTTTGACCTTACCTTCTGGTAAGGGCGGGTTCGTGATTTATACTGATGCCTCTGGGTCAGGCCTAGGGGCCGTGCTGATGCAGAATGGGAAGGTGATCGCTTACGCTTCTCGACAACTTAAAATTCACGAGAAGAACTACCCAACTCACGATTTAGAGTTAGCTGCGGTGGTGTTCACACTGAAGATATGGAGACATTACCTGTATGGAGAGCAATTTAAGGCGTTCACCGATCATAAGAGCCTTAAATACCTATTTTCGCAGAAGGAATTGAATATGAGACAACAGCGTTGGCTTGAATTCCTCAAGGATTACGACTTCACCCTCTTCTATCACCCAGGAAAGGCGAACGTAGTGGCGGACGCCCTCAGCCGCAAAGCACCAGAAGTTTCGATTAATACCTTATTCGCTGGATGGAGGTTGGTCGAAGACCTAGCCTCTTGGGAACCTTTCGCAATCACTCAAGGTTCAATCGGTTTGTCCCACCTTGTTGCTCAACCTGAGCTACTAGCGAGGATCATCAATGGGCAGAAAACTGATGCACGCTACGAGAAGTTGAAGGTTCAAGCGATACTGGCAGATACACCTTTTCGTCTAAAGGAGGATGGAAGTGTATGGTTGAAGGAGCGCCTTTGGGTTCCTGACGACCCGATCCTTCGTGATGAAATTTTGGCGGAAGCCCACAAGTCTAGGTACACAATTCACCCTGGTAGCACGAAGATGTTCAAGGACTTACAACGCAGTTATTGGTGGAACGGTATGAAGCGAGACGTGGCTGAGTATGTCTCGAAGTGTTTAACGTGTCAGCAAATCAAGATCGAGCACCAGAGACCCGGTGGGGTCATGCAGCAGATAGAGATCCCTCTATGGAAGTGGGAAGATGTTACCATGGACTTCATAGTCGGTCTTCCGAGGACGCGGAGGAAGCATGACGCGATTTGGGTGATTGTCGATAGACTCACCAAGTCGGCTCACTTCCTACCTATCCGTCTCAACCAATCGTTAGATAGTCTTGCTGATCTCTATGTTAGAGAGATTGTGAGATTGCACGGTGTTCCAGTCTCAATTATCTCCGATCGTGATCCTAGATTCACTTCTAGGTTTTGGGGACAACTTCAGTTGGCGATGGGCACAAAGTTGAAGTTCAGCACTGCGTTTCACCCTCAGATTGACGGGCAGTCGGAGCGTACGATTCAGACCTTAGAAGACATGCTTCGAGCCTGTATGATGGACTGGAAGGGAGAGTGGGATTCCCACATCAGTTTGGCGGAGTTCGCGTACAACAACAGCTATCATGCGAGCATCAGGATGGCCCCATACGAAGCTTTATATGGGAGGCCATGTCGATCACCTGTTTACTGGAACGAGGTTGGCGAGCGAAGATTGGAGGCACCTATAGTCTTGCAACACTATACTCAACAAGTGCAGATGATTCAGGAACGACTCCATACCGCTCAGAGTCGGCAGAAGAGCTATGCAGATAGACGCCGACGAGAGCTTACCTTCGATATTGGTGAGATGGTTTTTGTTAAGGTATCTCCGACGAAGAGCGTATTTCGGTTCGAGAAGAAGGGAAAGCTAAGTCCTAGGTACGTCGGACCGTTCGAAATCCTGGAGCGGATTGGAGAAGCAGCTTATCGCGTGGCGTTACCTCCGCAGTATGCTCAGATCCATAATGTTTTTCACGTATCCATGTTGAGGAAGTATGTTCACGATCCATCGCACATCATTCATTATGATGATGTGGACATTAGAGGGGACTTGACTTTCGAAGAAAGACCAGTGGAGATCATCGACCGTCGTGACCAAGTGCTTAGATCAAAGACCATTTCCTTTGTAAAGGTTCGGTGGCAACATCATGGAATTGACGAATGTACTTGGGAACCTGAGAACGATATTAGGGAAAAATATCCTGACCTGTATTTTGATTCTTCAAGGTAATAAATATTTCGCGGACGAAATTCTTTTAAGAGGGGTAGAATGTAAAACCCCATTTAAAAAAAAAAAATCTGTTTGGACCCGGGCCGGGTCGGGTCCGGACCCGACCCGGGCCCCCTTTTTATTTTTTTTAGGGTTTTCAAAAGAAAAACCCGAGCATTCGGGCGCCGCAACCCCCCCCCCCCTTTCTTTCCCCTTCGCGTGCGGGCAAGTTTGGGAAACCCACCAGGGGTTTCCCCTTTCGATTGCACCTGCGCCTTTTTGAGGGAGGTTGGAGGGTGAGGGGAGTCACTCCTCCCTCTCGCAGCCCTCGCTCCCCCCTCCGCGCCGGTCTCCTCCCTGCTGCGCACGTCGCCGACCACTGCCTCCCAGGTTAGTACTCTTCTCTTCTCCTCCCTCTTCTCCTCCTCACCCCCCTCCCTGTCACTTCGTCGGGAGGTCGGCAGGTGGCTCACAGCCACTGCCGCGGCCTCCCACCGCCTCTCTGTGTCACCAGGGCCCCGACAGGTGGCCTACGCGGCCCCGCCGGAGTGCCGGCAGGGGACCGGTGGCCCCTGCGACGCCCCTTTTTGCTGCCACCTTGTGGCTTTCGGCAGGGGCTGGCCCCCTGCCGTCTGGTGCTGTCGGCAGGGGTGGCCCCTTGCCGACCTGTGTTGTCGGCAGGGGCTCAGCCCCTGCCACATCGTGCTGTCGGTAGGGGTTGGCCCCTGCCGACCTGTGCTTTCGGCAGGGGCTGGGCCCCCCTGTCGTCTGGTGCTGTCGACAGGGGTGGCCCTTGCCGACCTGTGTTGTCGGCAGGGGCTCAGCCCCTGCCACTTCGTGCGGTCGGTAGGGGTGGCCCTTGCCGACCTGTGTTGTCGGCAGGGGCTCAGCCCCTGCCACTTCGTGCTGGCAGCAGGGGTTGGCCCCTGTCGACCTGTGCTTTCGGCAGGGGCTGGCCCCCTGCCATCCATGTGCTTCTGGCAGGGGTTGGCCCCCTGCCATCCTTATGATTCCGACAGGGGATGGCCCCCTGCCATCCATTGCTGTCGGCAGGGGCTCAGCCCCTGCCACTTGGTGGGTGTCGGCAGAGGTTGGCCCCCTGCCGCTACGCTATGTTTAGGCAGGGGCTTGTTCCCCCGCCGCTTGTCTGTTTTCGGCCAGCAGGGGCACACCCCTGCTGCCGCTCTTTTTCCTATAGGCAGGTTTGTCTTTCTTTTTCTCCGCATTATTATTAACATAGCATTGTTGCAGACCTCGCATCGGACCCCCGCTCTGGCTTCGCGGCCCGAGCCTCGTATCATCTACACGCGTAGACACACGCAGCTGCACGACATCCCGAGGTAGGGGAAAGTCGCACGAATAGTGTGTATGAACAAAATAAAATAAGACTTCTGAGATAGAATAATTATTTTGCATGTTTGCGACTCTGAAGAAGTATTTGTTGATCCATGTTTTACTCTTTGTGATTCTTTTGAAATTTCATAATGTAAATTCTCTGGGTAGACTCATTCTAGAAAGAATCAAGTAGTTTACTTGTCATGCCTGTTTACGTGTACGAGTGCTTAACTCATAATTGTCTATTATGCATGCTTATTCCTTTGAAACTGCATACTTAAGATAGACTTTGTGAATAGATTCAAAACCACTGCCATTGCTATTATAACTGAACCTTAAGGCAGGTACAGTATGAATTTTATGTAAGATCATGGAAGGTATTGAAGTGTGAAATCTATACTTTACTGAATTTGATAATATCGGCCTGCACAGGCCAAATTGCTCAGAAAAGCAAAACATGTCATGTAGGAAACAAAAGAATCATAAACCATTATGTTGCCCTCTCATCGTCGTTGTACCTCTAGGAAGGTACGATCGTACATTTGGACAAGTACGTCCCATGTGGGTTACGATGGTGGAATGATGAGGTTTTGGCAACCTCGATGAGTACAACTAGCAAAATGCTAAGATCACATAAATGGTGACCATTTCGCCTTCACAGGCAAGATGCTCGAGTGGGTCGGATGGACCAGAGCATATAGGATGGGGCGGCGGTTAAGAAACCCCCGTTGTACCCATCCGATCTTCACGGTTCATCAAGGGAGAGGATGGATGGTACAAAGACTCCGATGGACAGATTGTTAACAACCACCCCACGAGCAAAAGACTCGGTTTTCCCCAGTCATCGGAGTTAGGGGAATTGGGATTACCATAAATTATCCTAGGTGGTAACTCCCAAGCACTTCTGCAGAAGTTGGATGCATCCATGGGCCACGAATGCCTTTGGGGATTTACTCTCTTGGTCACTGACCGTCCCCTTAGGAGCGGACTCAGTCAGCCATCCGGGTTAATGAAAACACCTGACATAATAAACCCCTGGATCGGTCTCGGCTGTTTCTACGTTTCGCGTCTGTGCGTACCCACAGGCCAGTTAATATCAGAACTTAAAGAATATATTCATGAATAGTTGTAGATGGCCAAGACTTACACTGCTTCAACTAACATCTCTTTGCACTTATTACATTTGTTAGAATAGACTATAATTGTTTTAATTGCTTAAATATCATAACTGCTTATCTCATGAATGCCCTGTTTTATTTTCATTCTACTGATCTGTTCGTGCACCTACTGGTTTGTTATGAAACTGACCCATTTCATGGGCAGGTGAGGAGTAGGACGTCACTGGCAGCCGATGGCATAGTGCGACATGGATTAAGATTTGTCACTGGCAGCCGATGGCTTGGCTCTGAGACTTTTGGAGTTTTCTTAGATTTATTGAACTTTGGAATAAAATGCTCATTATGTAATAAACTGCAGATTTTAATCTATTGCCTTATTTCTTAAATTCCTTTAAGTTGTTGTACATGTGAAATGATGGTTTTTCAGCTAACGTACCCAAGATTATTGACTTGTGTTCCTTTCTAAATGTCTTCCGTTGTCGTTTTTAAAAGTTCAAACTTTAAATCTTTGAAAGGTTTTTCGATGAGGTTTTTTTCGAAATCACAAGTCGAAATTTTGGGGCGTTACACCCTTGGCTTGAATATCCTTGATTGCTCGATTCATCTCCTTTATCTGCTTGCTCATCAGGTCCTCGGCTGGGGTCCCAGACTTGGGCTTGTTGACGGATTCGGACTCTTCTGCAGCTATCTTTACGGACTGTCTCAGAGGATTCTGTTTGTAGACAATTTGCTCTTCTTCTTCCGATTCTTCCTCGACTGACTTCGATTCTTCCGAAGTAGTGTCCGGCTGTTCCTTCTTCCTGATGATTCTGACTTGCTTCTTTACAGGCTTCTTCATCAGCTTGCTTTTAGGAACTGCCTCTTTCAGCTTGGCCTCGACTTGCTCCGACATCATTCTTGCCATCATCTTTTGGAACATATCATACATAGCGGGGTCGATGTCATCCTTCCTGTTCTGACCCTGTCCCCTGACTGATTTAGGAGAGCTCATCTCTTTCGCCTCACTGTCGCTGTGTTGAGGCACTGTTTCTTTTCCAGCTCTTGTTTGAACCATTTTTGAATATCAGTGCTCTCTGTAGAGGAAAGAGGAGGTTTTTTAGACCAAAGAAAACTTTTTGGAGAAGTTTTTGACAAGAGGAAGGATTTAGGTTGAAATCTAAAAAAATTGTATCCCTTTACTAGGGATTGAGTCGTCACAAAATTTGTGACAATTGCGTTGTTTACTTTACGAGGGAGAGTAACCAACTAAAATATGAAAGAAAATACCATTTTGAAAAGGATATCTCTTAATGGAAATAGATTTTTATGAAAATATAAACAAGAATATAAAATCAGAAGAAAATAAGAGAATAAATGAAATTTGAGAACAAATGGTAAAGATTTAAAATTTTAAGAACTTGCAGGCAGGATCAGAAGAATTCGAAGAAATCAAAAGAAGAAGAAGAAAATACACCCGGGTTTAAAAAAGAGGAAATTTTGAAGAATATATACCCAGGGTTTTGGAAAATATAAGGAAGATATAAAATATCACAATCACATATATACAAGCAAGGATACACAAACAACACTCCCTAAAGCTGACTCTATATGCAATATTTGAAATGGCTGATAGGACCTTAATCCTAACTCTAAGATTTATATCATCTGATTCCAATCAAGGTATGCCGATATACTCAAGCCGAAGCTTGAAGTACGTGGCATATAAGATATCTCTTCGGTTCTAAGGTAATGGCTTCCCAATATCCTTGAGCACCTACCGATATACCTCAGACTGTGGCCCTTAGGTACGTGGTAGGGGGGCGTGAACCCAAATAAGTGGTCCAGTTGTGAGGCTCTCTCCCGAACTATGGTTCAGTGAGACAGCCCAGCAACGTGAAGACCGGGACAATATAGGTAGGGATGTTTTCAAAATATGCTCAACATGCAAGAAATCCAGAAGGCTCTAATGCAAGTCCTAAAGAGATAGATTTAAATGAAAAGAAGCATACACTTGCATACATTGTTTCGCATTCAATCCCTAGAATTAAGGAGAGTTGTATTTCAGACCTAAGTCTAATGTAAACATGGAATAATCTCCTAAATATGGTCCTATCAAACCATACTTAGATCCTATATGCAATGATGTCAACTTAGGACAGAGTCTAGGCTCCTAAAGTTTGCATGGAAATGAAGCTGACATTTATAGAATAAAGACTTAGAAAATATCAAAGAAAAGCAAAGGCATAGACTCAACCGGACGAAGATGAAAGTCCCATCACGGTCACCAAAACTGTGATCATCGCAAAAATTTTCCTCTCTGTATCTTTCTCTCTCTTCCTTCTCTTTTCCTTTTCTAACCTCTATTTCCTCCTTTTTGAAGGGAGAGAAATAAAAGAAAGAGAGAAGAGAAAAGAAAAAGAAAGAAAAAGAGAAGAGGAACTCTTTTGCGGGGTCTCACTTGACCTTAATTTAAAAATATTTAGAAATTTAACTCACCTCCGTTTTGAAAATTTGCGGGAAAAATGGAGAGACGAGATTCGCTCGTCGGTACGAGGTTCGACCGTTCCTGGCGCCTTTACTAGGGGTAATCAAACCAAGGATCGAATCTATGCCTTTTGCTTTGATTAAATATTATCTAAGAATTTATTCTAACTCTAAATGCACAAAGAATCATGCTTTGTGCAATGCAAGGATGTATGCTCCTTTTGAAAAGATGTTTTAAAAATTTTTTAAGTATTCTGAAATGAACTTGATAAGGGAGTGAAGAAATGATTGAATCTAACTTAGAACTTTGAGATAGATCAGAGAAGTTCTAAGTCTTTGAAATAAATCAAAGTTGGAAGAATAAATTTTGATTTTGAAAGAAAAGATTTGAAGATGAGAGATAAAGAAATGAGGCTTTAAAGTCACAAATGGACTTTGAAGGTGAATTTGAGTTTCAAACTTGGATTTAGGAAAGGAAATGAGTACTTAAAATGGAATTGAATTTAGATTTTTGAAGTTTGAAATTCAGAATGGATCTGAAAAATGGAATTTGGATTTGAAATCTAGAATTGGGAATGGAATTGGATCTTAAGATGGATTTGGATCTGAAATCTGAGATCCAAAGTAGAATTGGATTTTGGACCCTAAATGGATTTGGATCTGAAGTCTGAGATCCAAGATGGAAGTTGAGTTCTGGATCCTAAAATGGAATTGGATCTGAAGTCTAAGATCCAAGATGTAGAGTTAGACTCTGGACCCTAGGATGGAATTGGATCTGAAGTCTGAGATCCAAAGTAGAATTGGGTTCTGGATCCTAAATGGGAATTGGATCTGAAGTCTGAGATCCGATATGAATGTTGAATCCTGGATCCTAAAGGGGAATTGGAGTTGTTAGATTCAGAAGATGAATTAAGAACTTCCAAGTTTAAATTGAACTTGGAAAATGAAATTTAGAATTTGAATATACAAATGAATTTCAAAGTCGAATTGGACTTTGAATTTGGGGCTTGAATTTGGAATTTTAGAAAATGAGTCAAGAATCTCAAAGTTAAATTGAACTTTGAGTTTGATTGGAGTTTTGAAAAAATGAATTTGGAATTTCAAAAGTCAAATTGAACTTTGAAATCTGATTTGAATTTGAATATAAAATGAATTTGAAATCTCAAAGTTTAAATTGAACTTTGAGATTGAAAAATGAAAGGATGAATTGGATTTTACAGAAATTGAAGATTGATTGAAGAAGATATTAATATCACTTGGAGTTTTTGAAAAAGGAATTTTGAAAATATGATGCAGTTCTATCCTAAATGATGAATGAATTTGAAGAATTTGAAATTGGATTTTGAAAAGCTATTCCATTCTTTAGATGAATTAAAATAAGATTGAAGATATAATACATCCTTGACTATGGTCATTGAATGTATTATATAATAATCTATATTTAGATTCAAGAGAAGAATGAAATACATTTGGTGCTTTTATGGAATTTAAAATGAAATTAACTCTCAATATACCTTGACTATGGCCATTGGTATATATTTTGAGCCAATTTTAAGCTAAACTCTAATAAAAGAAGGAAATGTTTTTGAAAATATGATGATTTTTTAAGAGGATCCAGTGTGGATCCAGTGTTATTTTATAAAAGATAAAAATCCTAAGTCTTGTTTACATCCTGACTATGGCCATTGATGTAAATCATCAACTTAGGATTGATTTACCTCTTACGAAATGGTGCACGTGCCATTCGTATTCCCATTTGTGAGAATTTGAGAAATAAAGGCAAAAATGCATGAAAAATAAACAATTTATGATATTTACAATGCTCATTCATTCTAATCTAAAAGCTGGAAATGTAAATTCTCGTTAGGACCTAACTTATTACAATACTTAGAATTGAAAATACAACTCCAAGCAATGACATCTTTCACATATTTCTTGCAAGAATACTCAGTTAGTATAAAACATAGAAAAGAATTGCTCATGTCATACGGATCTCAAAAGATGTCAATGATGAAGTGCTCTTATGGCAAGATATTTATGACTTAAGGTGTAAGAAGTGATATCTACATGCATGTACATTCATACATATCTACATACATGTATACACATATATATGAATATATATATATATATATATGTATATATTTATATATATATATACATATATATATACATATACCGTATATGATATATGTGCGACATAGGTGGATGAGAGTGATGCTGGAATTTACAGGTAATGAACAAATGAATAAATACTAAAAACACCATGGGAACGTAAGTGCTTTTGTAGGAAAGTTCAGCAAAAGACAGGTGGGGCTGAACAATGTGAAGTGATTGTAGTGCCATGAATATATTCAGGTAAGGTGGGAAATAAAGCTGGTTATTTAGGTGGGTGTTTATGGTTTGCACAACAAATGACACCCACGTTGCAACTGAATACTGCAATGGTGAAGGCGAGTGTTGAAATGGGTGTTGATAGGCAAATATGGACATGTTAATGGGTTTTACGCCAACAGCAACAGGCTATGAATAGGGTAAATAGTGTGCTACAGGTGAAAGTGACATGTGTAATGATACTATACTACGACATGAGCTGCAAAGGGTACTGTTACGATGAACATTACCATTTGCAGGAAATACAAATGGATGATGACTGTGGAGAAAATGGACAGTGTAGCAGCTAATGAAAATGAGGATGTAATATGATGAAATAGATGTTAACAGTATGCATCAATATGCAGATGGAGCAACATATAGGATTACATCAATGATCAGTGGAATGAAGATGGCATGTGTTGTAATGATGCTATATATGATATGTTTACAGGGGATGGTATTGGAATGAAGCTCTCACAACAGGTTGATATGCTGATGATGAAATGTAACAGGGAGGTGAGCAAGTGTGTTTTGCAGAAGGTGTGGTAATGGGCTTAATAGATATGCCTACTATGTATATACATACTGAGAACATGAGATGAAGGTAAAATATACACAGGTACATATGGAAAAATGGTAACAAACTGTGCTAGCTCCTTGGGGAAGATTTATAGTTGCATTCGGTGGTTTCTGACATTTGGCTTGGTATCACCATAACCGAAACATGGTAACCACCATGATTGAAACAAAAAGCAGATCAGATCAGAAATGCCTCATCTTTCATATTTCATCTTGTGTTGCTTTTTTTTTCAATGAATTTACTTTGGTAGGTTTGTCACCATTTTTCCCATATATGTCGGTACATATTTGACATTCATCACATGCATACATACAGTAAGTATCTTTGTTAAGTCTACCACCTTGATAAATGCTATCTGGAAGCCATCTTTGATATGCTGTCATAGAAATCAGTGGTTCAACATCGTCAAAATCTACCTGCTGAAATAATCAAAGGTCATTTGTCAAGATCAGTATGAAAAAATCTGTTGCTGAAAGTGATTCATTAAACTGCCGTGATGAGATAAATCAATTTGGGAACTTGAACTGAGGTAAGTATCCACCTCGCTGAGGTTGATTATATGAAGTCAACGGATCGAGTTGTTATATACTCATTTTGTGTTCCCTGTATTACCAAAATCTGTTGTATATCATTCTTTAACTATATTCTCTCATTATACTCCCCTTTACATCCCATGAACATGTTGCATCCTCTTATCACAGCTGTAAACCACCCGCTGCATATACATTTCAGCACCACCATCTTCATGTTTTCCCAGCCCATAACATAGTTTTCCACCCACTATTTGCTTTTTCTTGCCACCAATGCTATGCATCCACGACTATCATACCTTTTGTTTGAGATGTCAGCATTTTCATTCACATATTTATTCACTGTATATGTATCCTTTCTAGCCTTGTACAATTCCAATATGCAATACTTAACTCACATCACATATGCATATTAATTAGCTTAGCATTTATTTCCAACATTAGTTTAGATATTTCAGGTATATCTTGATATTCAATCCTCATTAGTTTAACATATCAGTCTCATATGCGTTTTGTCATTTACACCGCATTTGTTAGTATAGAATATGTTAGTGGCATTCTAAGTTCAAGTATGATATTTTGCGGATTTCCACCTGTGATCTCCTACTAACCCTGTTTTGCAGAAAAATATGTGAAAAGGTCATTTTGTTTTCTTAGCTTAGAAATTGTAAATTTAATTCCATTTTCCAAGTTGCAATACTTAGATGATAATAAAATTCCATTTCTTGCATTACATTAAAATGTATGAGCATTTGTATATTTTAGAAATTGTTTGTTTCATCTCATTTTACCTTTTATTGCAAAATTTCACGAATGGGAACACGGATGGCACGTGCACCATTCTAAAAAGAGGCAATTAATCCTAAGCAAATGACCCACATTGATGGCCATAGTCAAAATGTGGACAATGCTTAGGATTCTTATCTTTTATGGAATAACACTGGATCTACACTGGATCCCCTTTAAAAATCATCATATTTTCAAAAAATTCTTCCTTTATTAGAGTTTAACTTAAAATTAACTCAAGATATATATATCAATGGCCATAGTCAGGATATATTGAGAGTTAATTTCATTTTAAACTTTATAATGGCACAAAAAAGTGTTTTATTCTTCACTTGAATTTAAATGTGATTACTATATAATACATTCAATGACCATAGTCAGGGGTGTATTATATCTTTAAATCTTATTTTTAATTCACTTAAAGAATGAGATATACTTTTCAAATCCAATTTCAACATTCTTTCATTCATTTCATCATTTAGGATAGAATGGCATTATATTTTCAAAATTCTTTTAAAACCCAAGTGATTTTGAAATATATCTTCAAATATCTTCTTCATTTCTCAAATCTCTCTTCAATATTCTATTTCAATTCATCAAATTCTATCTCATTTTCGAAATCTGATTTCAAAGTCCAATTTGACTTTGAAATTTCAAATTCATTTTATATTCAAAACTCCAATCAAAATTCAAAGTTCAAATTAACTTTGAAATTCTTGATTCATCTTCTAATTCCAAATTCAAGCTTCAAATTCAAAGTCCAATTTGACTTTGAGATTCATTTGTATATTCAAAATTCAATTTCTAATTTTAATCAAATCTCAAATTTCAAATCAACTTTGAAATTCCAAGTTCATTCTCAAAATTCAAATTCAAAATCAATGCAATATCTCAAATTCAATTTTAAAGTTCAATTTAAAATCTCTGATTCATCTTCTAAATTTAAAAATCCAATTCTAAAATTAGAATCCAATCTCCATTCTGGATCTCAGACTTCGGATCCAATTCCGTTTAGGATTCTAGAATTCAACTTCCTTTTGGATCCCAGACTTCGGATCCAATTCCATTTAGGATCCTAGAATTCAACTTTATTTGGATCCAAGACAACGGATCCAATTCCATTTAGGATCTTAGAATTCAACTCCATCTTGGATCTCAGACTTTAGATTCAAATTCCATTTAGGATTCCAGATTTTGGATCCAACTCAATATTGGATCTCAGACTTCAGATCCAAAATCCATCTAGGATTCAGATTTTGAATTCAAATTCCATTTTGAATCCCAAAGTTCAAAAACCAACTCCATTTCTCATTATCCCATCTTGATCTCTTAAACCCAATTCTATTTTCTCAAACTCAACTTGAATTTCTCAAATCTCATTTTGATTTCAAGTTTCAAATATAAAATTCAATTCCATTCCAAATATTCATTCCCTCTCCTAAATTCAAATTCAAAATTCAAAATTCAAAGCCCATTTCTGACTTTGCTTTATCTTCCCAAATTCTGATTATTTCAAAGACTCAGAACTTCAAAATATCTTTTCTATCTCAAAGTTCTAAGTTAGATTCAATTATTTGGAAATCACATCTTCCTTTCATCATCACATTTTCACTTGGAAAATTTTAGATTTCCAAAAATCATTCTTTTCAAAAGAGCATACATCTTTGCATTCACACAAGCATGATTTTTTGTGCATCTCTAGACTTAGAATAAATTCTTAGATGATATTAAGGCAAAGCAAAAGGCATAAATTTGATCCTTGGTTCAATTACCCCTGGTAAAGGCGCCAGGAACGGTCGAACTTCGTACCGATGAGCGAATCCCGTCTCCCAAATTTTCCCGCAATATTTTCAAAACGGAGGCAAGTAATTTTCTAAATATTTTCAGAAACTAAGGTCAAGTGAGACCTCGCAAAAGAGTTCCTCTCTCTTCTTCATTTTTCTCGTTTTCTTCTCCTTTCTATCTTTTATTTCCCCTTAAAAAAGGGAATAGAGGTTAGAAAGGCAAAGAGAAAGGAAAAGAGGAATGAGAGGAAAAATTTTGCGATGATCACAGTTTTGGTGATCGAGATGGGACTCGTCTTCCTCCGGTTGGATCTATGCCTTTTCTTTGCTTTGATATTATCTAAGTCTTTATTCTTCAAAATGTCAGCTTCATTTTCATGCAAACCTTAGGAGCCTAGACTCTGTCCTAAGCTGACAAAATACATATAGGATTTAAGTATGGTTTGGTAGGACCATATTAAGGAGATTATTCTATGCTCACATTAGACTTAGGTCTAAAATACAACTCTCCTCAATTCTAGGGATTGAATGCAAACAATGTATGCAAGTGTGTGCTTCTCTTCATTTAAATTCTATCTCTTTAGGCCTTGCATTAGAGCCATTTGATTTCTTGCATTTGAACATGTTTTTGAAAACATCCCTACCTATATTGTCCCGGTCTTCACGTTGTTGGGTTGTCTCACTGAACCATAGTTTGGGAGAGAACCTCACAACTGGACCACCTATTTGGGTGTGCGCCCCCTACCACGTACCTAAGTGCCATAGTCTGAGGTATATCGGTAGGCACTCAAGGATGTTGGGAAGCCATTACCTCAGAACTGAAGAAATATTTCTATGCCACGTACTTCGAGCTTCGGCTTGAGTATATTGGCGTATCTTGATTGAAATCAGATAATCTGAACCTTAGAGTTAGGATTAAGGTCCTACGAGCCTTTTCAAAATTTGCATTTAGAGTCAGCTTCTCAGGAGTGCTATTTTGTGCATCATTGCTTGTATAAATTGATTCTTTGTAGGTATTATCTTGAAAATTCTTATTTTCCAAAAACCCTAGATATTTATTTCATAAAAATTCTTTTATTTTCTCAAGACCAGGATTGTATATTTCTCATTTCTTTATTCTTTCATTTCTTAAACCCTGGACATGTCTTTTAAGTTTTTCTATCTTTTCAAAAAAGGTCCAGGTGTATTTCCTTCTTTTTCTTTTGATTTATTTTCTTTTGATCCTGCCTGCAATTTTTCAAAATATTTAGGTCTTATCATCCATCGTCAAAAAATGTCTTCAAAATTTTATTCTCTCATCCAAGATCTCCTTTATCAAGAGATCTCCTCTCAAATCTTTTAAAAATCTCTTTCTTCGTCTCTCTTTTCCCAAAAAAATCATCGAGTTTAAATCCTTCCTTTATTCTACAGAATACATCATCATTTCACCATGGTTCAAACAAGAGCAGGAAGGAGGGCAGCTCAGCAGCACAATGACAGCGAAGTGGAAGAAGTAAACTCTCCCCGACTATCCCGAAAACATGATTCAGATGAGGATGATGTCGATCCAACAATGTACAAGATCTTTCAAAAGATGATGGCAAAATTGATGTCCAAACAAGCTGGGGCAGGTTCAAAGAAAACATCCTCTAAGAACAAGATCAAGAGAAAGCCAGTAAAGAAGCATGTCAGGATCAACAAGAAGAGGGTCCAGCAGGACAACACATCTGAGGGTACAGAATTGGCAGACAAGGACTCCAAAGAAGAGAAGTTTGTATTCATCCCAAAACATCTGTGACAGCCCAAGATTTTTTTACTATTTTTATCGATGATATCCTAGTATTCTCAAGGATTGAGGAGCACAAAGAGCATCTAAGGGTCGTGCTTGAGACATTGAGGGAACATAAGCTCTATGCTATGTTCTAGAAGTGTGAGTTTTGGTTAGACCGGGTTATGTTCCTCGGTCTTATTATCTCAGGTAGTGGTATTGAAGTGGATCTGTTGAAGGTGAAAGCAATATTGTCTTGGGAGCAGCCGAAGAGTGTCACAGAGATCCAGAGTTTCTTGGGGTTAGATGGATATTACTATAGGCTTATCTGACTTTTCTCATGTAGCTGCCCTAATGACCAAGTTGTTGCAGAAGAGAGTAAAGTTTGTGTCGACTCAGCATTGCGAGGAGAGCTTCCAAGAGCTGAAGATGAGGTTGACTTCATCTCTAGTGTCGGTTCAACCATCAGGGTTAAGAGGCTTCTAGTAGGTCACGCAGATCTCTTGCATATTGGGATGACATGGGTGCTAGGACAGTGGAATCCTCAGAGGTGATCCAACACTAATCACACCAAGTGCGGATGATTCGCCAATGTTTCACCGCAACTTAGAGTAGGCAAAAGAGTTATACAGATTAGAGGTGAAGAGAACTTAGTTTTGTCATGAGAGATCACATATTCATTCAGATATCACTAATAAAGGGTATTTTCAGGTTTGGAAAGAAGGGGAAGCTTAGTCCTTGGTACGTGGGACCTTTTAAGATCCTTGAGTGGAATGGAGAGATGGCATATTGAGTGGTACTTCCATCTTAGTACTCTCACATCCATAATGTGTTTCATGCCTCGATGTTAAAAAAATATGTACTAGTTCCCTCGCATGTCATTCAGTACAAGGCGATCGATGTACAAAAAGACTTGAATATAGATGAGAAACCGATGAAGATTAAGGATCATCGAGAGAAGGTGCTTCGTGGTAAGACAATTATGTTGTTGAAGGTGCATTGGCAGCATCACGAATTGGAGGAGTGCACTTGGAAGCCTGTGAATGACATTCATGAACTATATCCATATTTATTTGGTACATTTTAGTTTCGCATACAAAATTCTTTTAAGAGCTAAGAATGTAATGCCTAGCATTTTTGATATTTTAGAAATTGAATTTAAATTGATCTAAATATAATTATTAATGTTAATTTATTTAATAATTAATTAATAGTATTTAATTAATTAAATAGAGTAGGGTGGCACGTTGGATCATGGACCTTTTTGGATAGGATTCATAGTTCATATAGGATTCTATTATCCATTAGACTTAATAAATTATTTTTTTAATTAAAAAATCTAATTAAGAATTTAAATTATTTAGAAAAGTGGTTAATTAGGATATCTTCTAGAGGAATAGATAGACTTTGAACCCATGTAGGAAACTCCAAGGGTGTGATATCCCCCTTGGGGGAATCCTCTTTGTGTTGGAGTCTCACCCAAGGTGGGAAACTCCAACCAAAGGACAGAGAGAGTGTAACGCCCCAGAAGTTCGACTGGAGACAAGAAGATTTGAATGAAATTACCTTCAAAAGTCAGAGTTTGCAACAAAGATTTTTAAAAATACCAAAGGTTTTAGATAAAAGTAAAAGTCGATTCTTCTAAGCACGTTAGCAAAAAGACCCAGCACAAACCCATTTCCTAACTAAGCCAAACAATGAGCAAAAGATAGAAAAGAGTTTATCCATAAAAAGGTTTAGTCTGTACAGAACAGGGAGAGTCATCCACCCCTAACAACAAAAGTACAAAACCCAAAATGAAGTAGCCAGAACACCGATGAGAGAGATGAGGCTTTGATCATGTAGCATTGCACCGTCACTTGTAAGGAGAGCCTACCTGTCACCTACACCCATAAAAATGGGGTCAGTTTTGAAAATTGGTAGGTGCGCAAAAGGATAAGAACAACATCAACTAATCTAAAGCATGCTCACATCTAAGCAGATATAAACTGATGCAATAGGCAGTATGCAGGTGAATAGAAAATATCATAGCAAAACTAACCCGAATATCATCATGAGCTCAAGAAGGCTAGTATTACAGTGATAACAATCTAACTGTAAGCAGTCATAACAAGACTTATCATGCATACCTTCTAACTATCGCAAGTAGCAAACTAGTAGCAAGGTAAAGCAGGCAGTCAAAAGCAAGAACAAAGAACAACTGTGAGAATGCCATAATGTGATCTGATTATTAATTGGCCATTGTGTGTACGCACAATGTATAAAACATAGAAACAACCAAGATCCATTCGGGGTGCATTATGCTATGTATTTTATTATACCTCGAAGGACTGACTGAATCCGCTCCTAAGGGGACGACCAGTGGTCAAGAGAGTAAGCCCCCAAAGGCAAAACAGGGCCCAAGGATACATCCAACTTCTGCAGAAGTATCGGGCGACTACCACGTAGGATACTTATGGTAACGTCATTTCCCCTACCTTCGATGACTGGGGAAGCCAAACATTTTCCCGTAATAGCCATTAATGGCCTGTCCATTGGAAGTTTTGTACCATCCATCCTCTTCCTTGATGAACCATCCCGAACAAGTACGATGAGAGGTTTTTATTCATCATCGCCTTGCTCTACATGCCCTGGTCTATTCAACCCACCCATACATCTTGCCTGTGAAGGCACATGATTACTGTTTAGTGAGATGTCCACAATTATGCTTTATCGCATACTATGAGGTTTATCCACCTCATGCTACTCATCGTAGCATCACATATCATCACCAAGAGATGTGGCTAGGTGAATAGCCACATGCCACAATGAGGCACTCAAAACAAGCTCAAAAGTTGTCAGCAATCTCTAGAGATATCTGAGAAATAGAAACAATAGCATGATCACAATTTACATGGTGCAGGCAAGAAGTGAAGCAGTAAGAGCATAAACAAGCAGGTCAAGCACAAGGCCAAGGCCAAGGCCCATAAAGCGTGGGGTAACAAAAAGTAAAGTGCTGAAACATAAACAGCCAAGGCGCATAAAGCGCGAGGAGACAGAAAGTAAAGTGCTGAAAAGTAAACAAGACAAGGATCGTGAAACCGCGTCCTTGAGTTAAAGGATAAAAAAGCAAAGTGCTGAAAAGTAAACAGGACAAGGATCGCGAAACTGCATCCTTGAGTTAAAAGATAAAAAGTAAAGCCTTGGCACATAAAGTGTGGCGGCAACAGAAAGTAAAGTGCTGAAAAGATACAAAGGACAAGAATCACGAAACCGCGTCCTTGAGTTAAAAGACAAAAAGTAAAGCTTAGGCACATAAAGCGCGATGACAACAGAAAGTAAAGTGCTTAAAAGATAAAGAGGACAAGGATTGTGAAACCGCGTCCTTGAGTTAAAGACCGTACATATAGAACTTATATATATACATATATAATCGTCCTCTTGTTTGAATATCTTTTCTTTAGTTTTAGTTTTGTTCATTCAAAGTCCTTTCACGCAACTTTCCCCTACCTTGGGGGGTTGCGGGTTCCCAAACGCCTGTGGGCATAAGTACGAATGGTCTCGGGCCACAGGACACGTGTGTGATCCGTCATGCAACTTGCAAGCGTAAAAACTTAGCATGCAAGAAAAAGATGAGACATGGGCCCAGTCACTAAAGAGAGACAGGGAAACAGAGTCCCTGTCGAAAAACAAAACTGATGGCAGGGGGCTCCGCCCCTTGCCGACAAACAAGACGAAAGACGGGGAGCAGAGCCCCCTGTCGACCCCGAGAGGTGGTAGGGGGCTCTGCCCCCTTGCCGACAAACACAGGAATAGGGAGACAAAGCCCCTTGTCAAAACGAGATAGCAGGGGAGCTCCCCCCCGACCCCCCTCTACCAACAAACACAGGGACAAAGGGACGGAGCCCCCTATCAAAGCGAGATGGCAGGGGGGCTCTGCCCCCTGCCGACAAACACAAGGACAGGGGGATGGAGCCCCTGTCAAAACAAGATGGCAGGAGGCTCCGCCCTCTGCCAACAAACACAGGGATAGAGGGATGGAGCCCCTTGTCAAACGAGATAGCAGGGGGGCTCCGCCCCTTGTTGACAAACACAAGGACAAGCGAACATAGCCCCCTATCAAAACGAGATGGCAGGGGGCTCTGCCCCCCTACCAACAAACACAGGGACAAAGCTCTCTGTCAAACGAGATGGCAGTGGGGATCCGCCCTCTGCTGACAAACACAAGGACAGGGGGACGGAGTCCCTTGTCAAAACGTGATGGCAGGGGGCTCCGACTCCCTGCCGACAGACACAGAGACAGGGGGACGAAGCCCTCTGTCAAAATGAGATGGCAGGAGGGCTCCACCACCTATCGACAAACACAGGGACAGGGGGATGGAGCCCTCTGTCAAAACGAGATGGCAGGGGGCTCTGCCCCCTACCAACAAACACAGGGACAGGGGGACGAAGCCGCCTATCAAAACGAAAGGCAGCATGGGGCTCTGCTTCCCCCCGGCAAACACAGAGAGATAGCGGGATGAAGCCCCTTGTCGAAATGAAAAGGCGGCAAGGGGGCTCCACCCCCCCTCTGCCGGCAAACAAAGGGATAGGGGGATGAGGCCCCTTGTCAAACACGAGAGGCGACAAGGGGGCTCCGCCCCCTCTGCCAGCAACTAAAAGGGATAGGGGGATGGAGCCCCCTGTCGATGTAGCGAGACGAGAGAGAGAAGTTTACATAGCTGGGGACTACCAACAAAGACTTTAGTGTCGCCGACAGACACAGAGAAACAAAGGGGGTGCGGAGGCGCCATAGGCGTCGACTCAAGTCGTCGGAGCTGCAAGGGAAGGCAGTGGGTCGCTGGCACCCACGCAGCAAAGGAGAACAGGTGGCCGGCGGATACGGTTGTCGATGCTCGTGCAGAGGGTGAGACAGTCATCGGCTACGCTCGCCGGCAACTGTGGCCACTAGGAATGAGAGGAAGGAGGGGGCGTAAACGCAGAGAAGAGAAAGAATTGGCGAGGGCGTCAGCCCCTCGCCTGAGGCGCTTGTGCCTTTTTGAAAGGCACAAGCTTCTCGATCGTTCGAGAAGCTGGGTCCCGGGCTGCACGTGGATCCAGATCCAGCTTGGGCACAGATCCAGGACCAGTCTGGGTCCAAAGCGGTGGATCAACTGAGGCACGTGTCGAACATGTGCCCAGCGCGTGTCGGATACGTGTCCGACTCATTTTTTTTTAAGTGGACTTTACATCCGTCCCTCCTTAAAAGAATTTCGTCCTCGAAATTTTATTGCAATTGAAGCTAGGAATATAATTCAGGGTATTTCTCCCTGATATCAGCCTCGGGTTCCCAAGTACATTTGTCAATGCCATGGTGCTTCCATCGAACCTTAACAAAAGGTGTCGTTCTTGATCACGTCACTCGCTCACGACAATCAACAATCTCTATCGGCTTTTCCTCGAAGGTCAGGTCATCGCAAATATCCACGTCGTCAAAACAAATGATGTGGGATGGATCGTGGACGTACTTCCTCAGCATGGACACATGAAAAACATTATGAATCTGTGCATATTGAGGAGGTAATGCCACATAATAGGCTGTCTCACCAACCCATCCTAAAATCTTAAAAGGCCCAACATATATGGGACTTAACTTACCCTTCTTTCCGAATCGAAAAACACTTTTTGTCGGAGATACTTTAACAAACACCATATGTCCAACAACGAAAGAAAGTTCGCGACGACGACAATCGGCATAACTCTTCTGCCGACTCTGCGCTGTGCGAAGCCGTTCCCGAATCCGGTGTATCTGCTATGTATAGTGCTGAAGCACGATGGGTGAATCAAGCCTTCACTCACCCACCTCATCCCAGTATATTGGCACTCGACAAGGCCTTCCATACAAGGCTTCATAAGGAGCCATACCGATGCTAGCATGGTAGCTATTGTTGTACGCAAATTCCCCTAAACTGACTTGGGAATCCCATTCCCCCTTCCAGTCTATCATACAAGCTCGCAACATGTCTTCTAGAGTCTGGATCGTGCGCTCAGATTGTTCATCAGTCTAAGGATAAAAGGCAGTGTTAAACTATAGCTTAGTGCCCAACGCTTGCTGAAGTTGTCCCCAAAATCTTGAGGTGAACATTGAATCATGATCGGATATGATAGAGGTCGTCACACCATGCAATCACATGATCTCGCGAATGTACAAATCTGCTAGGCTGTCCACCGACTGACCTAGACAAAAAGGCAAAAAATGCACCAATTTGGTGAGTCGATCGACAATCACCCAAATCGCGTTATGCTTTCTCCTGGTCTTAGGCAAATTGACAACGAAATCCATAATAATATCTTCCCACTTCCATAGCGGGATCTTGATCTGCTGCATGACTCCACCCGGTCGTTTGTGCTCAATCTTGACCCACTGGCAAGTCAAGCATCTGGAAATGAACTCCACTACCTCACGCTTCATGCTGGTCCACCAGTAATACTGCTGCAAATCCTTGAACATCTTTGTACCCCCATGATGTATGGTATATCTGGACCCGTGTGCTTCGGTCAAGATTTCATTCTTCAAAACAGGGTCGTTAGGGACCCAAAGACGGTCTTTGTACCATATACTACCATCTTCCCTTAGACAGAAAGGAGTAACATCCCGAGTCGCTCTTGCCTTTAACCCTTCGTAGAGTCGATCATCCCTTTGTCCGGCAATAATTTTGGCTGACAAATCCGGAAGAACCACAAAATTTGACAAACATAATGAGCTTGTTGAGGAAATGAAAAGTTTCCATGACACAAAGACCTCGATCATCTGCCATACAACAACCAATGCGTTAACCAATGCCCTAGAAGATTTGCGGCTGAGGGCATCTGCCATAATATTCACCTTTTCTGGGTGGTAAGAGAGAGAGAAATTGTAGTCTTTAAGGAACTCGAACCATCGTCGCTGACGTATATTTAGTTCCTTTTGGGAGAAAAGGTATTTGAGACTCTGGTGGTCAGTAAAGGCCTCAAACTGCACTCCGTACAAATAATGTCTCCATACCTTCAATGCAAAGACTACGACAGCTAACTCTAAATCGTGTGTCGGATAATTCCTCTCGTGCGGTTTGAGCTGACGAGAGGCATACGCTATCACCCGACTATTCTGCATCAGGACACCACCGAGGCTTGTACCTGAGGCATTAGTGTAAATCACCAATCCTTCCTGACCAGAAGGCAAGGCCAAGATAGGAGCAGTAGTAAGTTGCTCGTTCAAAGACCAAAAACTTGCCTCGCAACTATCATCCCAAACGAACTTGGTCTCTTTCTTCAACAACTTGGTCATAGACTAAGCAATCTTGGAGAAATCCTAGATAAACCTTCGGTAATATCCGACTAACCCAAGAAAACTTCGAATGTCACGCACATTTTTCGGTTGTTGCCAGTTCAACACAGCATCAACCTTCGCAGGATCTACGGACACCCCTTCCTTTGAAATGACGTGCCCCAGAAACATCACTTCCTTGAGCCAAAACTCGCATTTGGAGAACTTAGCAAACAAGTGCTCCCTTCGCAAGGTCTCTAAGACAATGCTCAGATGCTCCCGATGTTGCTCCCAACTCTCCGAGTATACCAGGATGTCATCAATGAGCACGATCACAAAAGTGTCCAATAAAGGTCTGAACACCCTGTTCATAAGATCCATAAAAGTCGTTGGGGCATTAGTGAGTGCAAAAGGTATAACAGTGAACTCATAATGCCCGTACCGAGTACGAAAAGCCATTTTGGAAATGTCGCCCTCCTTGATCCGGAGCTGATGATATCTAGATCCAAGATCGATCTTTGAGAAGACCCTAGCTTTTTGCAGTTGATCGAATAGATCCTCAATACGTGGTAGTGGATATTTATTCTTGATCGTAACCTGGTTGAGCATCCGGTAGTCGATGCACAACCTCAAAGATCCATTTGTTTTCTTGACAAATAAAACAGGGGCTCCCCAAGGTGACACACTAGGGTGAATAAACCCCTGAACCAAAAGCTCTTGGAGTTGCTTCTTGTGTTCCTCGAGTTCTGCGTGTGCCATACAATATGGGGCCTTCGAGATAGGTGCAGTACCGGGTAACAAATCAATACAAAATTCCACCACACGAGGCGGAGGAAGACCAGACAACTCCTGGGGGAAAACATCTGAGTAGTCACGTACTACGTCCAACTCGCCAAGGAGAGTCACTGCCGCAACTAATTGAATAAGACTTACTAGAAAAGCAGAGCATCTCTTTCGTAAGAAACTCTGCACCTTTAGTGCTGAAATCATCTTGGTCTTGCGTACCGATCGCGGAATCCAAAATTCCACCTTTGGAAAACTTGGAGGAGACAGAACAATCATGCCTTCGCAGCACAAGACCTTGGCATGGTATTTGTGCAACCAATCCATGCCCAGGACAACATCAAACTTAGACATCTCGAGTAAAATGGCATAAGCAGGTAAGTGTTGCTCTGCCATGATTACGTCTAATTCTGGCAAGTAGGTGGCGCAAACTGTATTCTTCCCAATGGGATTGTATATGTCTAAGGTAGAGTTTAACCGAGATACGGGTAATTGTAATTGTGCAACAAAACTTATAGAAATAAATGTATGAGTGGCACCACAATAAAAAAGAATGAAAGTTGCATGATCAACAACTAAGATCGTACCTTGCACGAGATCCCCCTTCGTCAGCTGCTCAACGATGGCAGCATAGACTCGTCCAGGTGCTCTCTTTGCAATGCTAGTCTGTGGTTGCTCTGGTTGCGTCAGCTGCGGTGTCTGCTGCTGCAATTGGAGAGGCTGGGACGCACCACTGACTTGACTAAGGTCATCTGCTGCCTTCTTGCGAAAATCTCGGATGTAGTGGCCCATCTTGCCACAATATAAACAACCACCTGTCTCGCGGGGACAGGGCTGACCAACATGCGATCCTCCACACCTTCTACAGGTGCCTCTAGGGGGTTGTCATGGCGATGGATGGTACTGGTTTTGCTGCCTCTTGGCTGAAGGACTCGACTGCTTCGCTTCTTCGATCATAACAGGCAGAACCAATTGCTTTCCTTCCTCGATCTTGATGGTCACAAACGATTGCTTAGACTGGATGCGGGGCTGAACCTTCTTTCGATCACCACCTGCCACAGGTGGCCTCCTGGCTTGAGCGCTCTTTGTACGCTCCCAGTCCTCATTGAGAAAAGCGGTTGTCTCAACAGCCGCAGAGAAGGTTACAGACATACTCGTGATAACCCTAGGTCTGAGCCCTTCCTTCAGACTCCTAATGAACTTCCTTGCCCGCTCACGTTCATCTTCAAAAAGGTTAGGGCAGTGATGCTCCAGTTGCTGAAATCTCGCCACGTACTCGCTCAACGATAGGTTGCCCTGGCACAATTTTAAGAACTCAATCTTCTTTTTCTCCCTCACATGAGGGAAAAAATAATTGTCGAGGAACGCCTTCTTGAAGGTCTCCCAAGGCACCACACCCATGCTTAAGAAACACATCTTCCGAGTAGTATCCCACCAAACGCACGCCTCGTCTTTCAATCGAAAAGACCCACAAGGTCTTCTTCTCATCAGGGACTAAAAGGACCTCGAAGACTCGTTCAATCTCGCTGACCCAATACTCTGCTACGTCTGTGTCTACTCCACTGGAGAAAATCGGTGAGTCCAACTTTAAGAAATGCCTCTGTGTGGCAAAGGAAAGAAGTATTTGATATCAAAGATATGAAGAAAATTGACATTTTATTGATAAGCAAAACCGATAACAAAGACTGAAATATTTACAAGTACTTTGATCAAAAGGTCACAAAAGACTGAGGCTGGCTTGCCCCTATAAGGCGACTGAAAAGAAAGAAAGCAGAAAAACTTTGGCATGGTTCGGGGAAGGCTAGGTCAGGACAGCTGGCTAATCTTCTTCTTCGTCTTCCACCAGAAGCTTTTTATCAATGCAGTCTTGGATGATGTTTTTGAAGACAAAGCAGTGTTCAGTGTCATGACCCATTGCCCGATGGAATTTATAAAACTGATCTTTAAACCTTCCCATAGTCACAGGAGGATCTGCTACCTTGGGGAGTTTAACCATCTCCTTGGTTATCATGTACTCAAGAACCTGCTCAAGTGGTTGTTCTAAGGAGGTAAATTCACGACCGTATCCCTAACCATCGTGCTTCGGTCTCCCTTGGGGCTTTGATTCTAATTGGATGCTCGAGGGAGGGCTGTCATTCTACCTGCTGATCCCGTTCTTTGAGTAGAGCAATCATCTTTGTCTGATTCGCTGGTGTGGTTCTTTCTGCCACCTCTTTTGTTTTTGCCATTGTTGTTGTTGGAGGAACTGGTAGAAAATGTGAAGTTGGTTTTCTTTTTCACATCCCGACTGCCCCTTGTCAAGGTGATGCCGTCATAGGTTTCATTCTCTAATCCCATTTTGAGCCATTCAACTCGCTCTATTAACTTGATGAAGGATTTAGATGGAGAAGTGGAGATTAGACCTTTCAGAGGTTGAGAGAAATTGTTCAAGATTATTGACAGTGCATGCCCTTCTGATATCGGGTCCTTCATTCTGTTGCAGGTGGATCTCCACCTATGAATGAAATCTTTTGCCTTCTCATTGTCATTCTGCCTCAAGTTGAAAAGATGGTTGAGGGTGGGCTGAGCCTTGGTATTGAAAAGGAATCTTTCGATGAACAGGTTGATGACTTTGTCAAAGTCTCGCAGTTCAATCGGGTTGATATGGTCGGCATACCATCTTGCTGTAATTCCCTCCAGACTGCGTGAAAAGCATAAGAATAGAGCCCTGTTGTTCCCTCTAAATCGGTTGCATTCTGCGAAAAATATGGCTAGATGAGCCTTGGGGTTGTCAATCCCATCAAATTTTATGAATTTGCGAGGAAGATCCTCCCAGTTGTCATCCCCTTCCAAGCCGTCATAAAAGTCTGCACCGGTGTAGGTCTTTTTGCCTTTGTCCCGGGCTTGTAAGTCTTTGACTGCACGGGCTACTTCTCTCAGTTGTTCGTACATCGAAGCTTGGTTTTGCTTGCTGACTCGTGCCCCTCATTGATTTTCTTGGGCCGATACAAGGGGTTGTGAAAATAGGCCGGCTGCTCTTCCTCTGTTGACTCTGAAGTGCTGTCATACTGAACTTGCTTCTTGCTGACTTTTCCCTTGGTTTTGCTTTTGGAAGATATTTTTTCCGGGTTTTCCTCGGCCTGTTCAGACATCACCTTGGCCATCACCTTATGAAACAACTTGTATGTAACCGGATCAACATCGCTTTCTGCTTCTTGGCCCCGCTGCCTAGATGATCTGGAGGAGTTCATTTCCTCTGCTTCACTGTCGCTTTGTTGTGGAACTGTCTCCTTTCCAGTCTTTGTCTGAACCATAATGAAATATCAACGCTTTCTGCGGAATAAAAAGGGGTGGTTTAGACTACCGAATTTTTGGGAGAAAAATTTTTTGATAAGAGAAGGAATCACGTTAATAGATTTTGAAAAATGATATCCCATTGCTAGAAATTGAGTCGTTGCAGAATTTGTGACAATTGCGTTGTTACTCCGTGGGGAAGAATAAACAACTAAAAAATACGAAGAACGAATGCAATTTTGAAAAGGGATATCTCTTGACAAAAAGAGTTTTTTTTGTAGAAAGGTGACAATTTTTTCGGAATAGAATCAAAAGATACTTTGTAAAGATAAGAGGAAAAAAGGAATTTGAAAATAGATGGCAAAGATTTAAAATTTGAAAAATTGCAGGCAGGATAAAAAGAATTGAAGAAATCAGAAGAAAAGAAAAAAATACACCTGGGTTTTGAAAACAAAGGGGAAATTTTGAATTATAGACCCAAGGTTTTAGAAAATATAAGGAGATATAATAAATAAATATCACAGAATCACAGTTGTACAAACAAGGATGCACAAACATCACTCCCTAAAGCTTACTCTAAATGCAATATTTGAAATGGCTTGTAGGACCTTAATCTTAACTCTATGGTTCAGATCATCTGATTCCAATCAAGGTATGCCGATATACTCAAGCCGAAGCTCGAAGTACGTGGCATAAAAATATTTTTCTGGTTCTAAGGTAATGGCTTCCCAACATCCTTGAGCACCTACCTATATACTTCGGACTATGGCCCTTAAGTACGTGGTAGGGGAGCGTTAACCCAAATAAGTGGTCCAGTTGTGAGGCTCTCTCCCGAACTATGGTTCAGTGAGACAACCTAGCAACGTGAAGATCGGGACAATATAGGTGGGGATGTTTTCAAAAACATATTCAACATGCAAGAAATCAGATGGCTTTAATGCAAGTCCTAAAGAGATAGAATTTAAATGAAGAGAAGCATACACTTGCATACATTGTTTACATTCAATCCCTAGAATTGCAGAGAGTTGTATTTCAGACCTAAGTCTAAGTGAGTATGGAATAATCTCCTCAATATGGTCCTACCAAACCATACTTAGATCCTATATGTGTTATGTCAGCTAGGACATAGTCTAGGTTCCTAAGGTTTGCATGAAAATGAAGCTGACATTTGAAGAATAAAGACTTAGACAATATCAAAGCAAAGCAAAAGACACAAATTCGACCGGACGAAGACGAGTCCCATCACGGTCGCCACTTTTGTGATCATCGCAAAATTTTTCCTCTTTGTTCTCTCTTTTTCCTTCTCTTTGCCTTTCTAGCCTCTATTCCCTTTTTGAAGGGGAATAAAAGACAAAAAAGAAGAGAGAATGAGAAAAGAGAGAAAGAGAGAGGAACTCTTTTGCAAAATTCTCACTTGACCTTAATTTTGAAAATATTTTTAAATTATTCGCCTCCATTTTTGAAAATTTGCGAGAAAAATAGAGAGACGAGATTCGCTCGTCGGTACGAGATTCGACCGTTCCTGGTGCCTTTACCAGGGGTAATCGAACCAAGAATCGAATTCATGTCTTTTTGCTTTGCCTTAATATTGTCTAAGAATTTATTCTAAGTCTAAGGATGCACAAAGAATCATGCTTGTGTAAATGCAAATGCAGAAATGTATGCTTTTGAGAAAATAATTTAGAAATTTTGGGATTTTCCAAATGATTTTGAAATAAACTTGATAATGGAGTGAAGAAATGATTCAGAGGTTTGAAATTGGTTTGAAAAAGTTAGATTTTGAATCTAGCTTTGGTTTTGAAATAGGTCTGGAAGAGGAGACTTGAAATCCCAAGTCTTGGAATAATCAGAGACTTGAAAATAAATCTCGAATTAGAAAAAAAAATGAAGGAAAGGGGAGATTTGAAACTGAGATAGAAATTTTGAAGTAAAAAATGAATTTTTAAAGTCAGAATGAACTTTGAATTTGATTTTGAATTTGTGAACGCCCCAATTTTTTAAATTTTTGCAAATATTCCCTTTTTGCCCTTGACCCCCATTTTCTAAGTAAATTTGAGTCATTTTACTCAAAACTCCAGTTCATTTCTCGAATTTACTGGAATCAAATCCATTTTCTATATCTGACTTGATTTTGGATCCGGACCCAGTGTTAAAATCCAAATATGAGCCCCATTATCCAATTTTCAAAATTAAATTTGCAAAAATACCAAAAAGAATTTCTAAAAGGCTCAAACAGTCCATCCGGTATCCATTTGGATCCATTTACTCTGTGTTTCTCGATTCAAGATCCAAAACTCGAATATTTCCTTAAAATCTTGGATCCAAACCCGTTTTCTGAAGAAATTCCAAAAAAGTCAAACTTGGATTCTAAAAAAACCCTTCTTTTGTAAATATTTCCCAAAAACACAAAAAATATAAAATAAAAAAATAAAATATAGCTTTAAATCCCTTATTTTGTCATAGTTTTAAAGTTTGTATTTCAAAATTACAAAAAAATACAGAAAACATGAAGAAAAGAACAAAAAATAAAAAAATAAAAAAATAAAAAAGAAAAATACAAAAAGAATGGGTTAAAACCCCCTTTTAGCTAAAATCCTCTTTCAAAAAAATCTTTTGAGAATGATCATTATTTTGAAAAACTCTAAAAATTCTAAGGATCCGAAATGAAAAAATCCTAATGGCCTCTCGTTATAAAGAGAGGCCGCAAGGAGGGAGGTCCTTCATCTATCGTCATCGAGTTTTCTCATTGTCCCCCTGATCCTCCCTCTTCCCCTTTCCTCCTCCTTCTCCATCGGGGGAAGATTTTGAGAAGAAGACAAAAAGGGAAGTTCCTACCGGCTCCTGTAGCGCAAAACACTCAGGTAAGTCACCACCTGTAATCCCCTCTGGTTATGTTCCTTCTTGGTGATGTCGTTCAATAGTATCGCTTATCTTTTATGATTTTTTTCTTTATTTTCTCTTTATCTTTCATCCTTATTTCTGATTTCTTTTAAATCTTCTGGTTCTTCCCTATCCGAGCACCCATGGTAACATCAATTTGCTTGTAGCAAATCGATCTACTCTTGTGCGACATTAACAGGAACGACTCGATTCTGACATTTCCTCTTTATCATAATTTTTTTTCTCTTGGTTTTGAATTCCAGTAATTCTATATTCTGATTATCATCCTGTAGATCGTGACTTTAATTTATGTCCCGATCTACTGCGACTTCTTTTCCCCATATCTGTTTCCTTTTTTTTTATATATACCCGATTTCTAGTTTTCTTTTCAAACAATCGGTCTGGACTTTGATAGTCAATCGCTGGTCGGATCCCTGTTTCAATCTTTGGTTGAATGTTGGATCAACAATCGATAGATCTCAATGGTCATAATGGCCTTGATTTCCCATCTAGCCATGAATAGTGGGTTTTTTTTTGCCTTGGTTTCTTAGCAGTCTGCAGGCTTTCATCGGCCCATTTTGATAATTTCACTTCATCTGGAGATTTGTTCTGTTGTGAACAATTTGTTTTAGTCATTTTTTTTATCTCCTTTAATAGTTCGTCCCAATACCTGTTCTTCTTCTCAGTAATCGTTCCTGGATCACTTTTGATTTGCATTTATTCTTGCCCTGGCATAACTGCTTTTTTCTTTCTACTTTGATCACCATTGATTGACAGATGTGAGGAATCTGGGGTTTATGGCAGGTGACTTCAGAGAGTAACTGCTTGATTAATGTCTCGATCCATCTGATTGTGCTGCTCGCTTGTTGATTAGTTATAAAATTTTCTGACCCCTTTGCTAATCAATTGTAATTTAGATCCATTGATCTCCTTGTGGGGTCTACACACTTGGTTTATTAATAGAGGCTTGAATCCACAGATTCATTTGTTGGTTGAGGCATTTGATATATTAACAATCGTTTGAATCTGTTGGATTCATGTATTCAGTTTGCTAATTACTGTATAAATCCATTGATCCATGTACTCCAATCCTTTTGTCTGATTCACTGATTACTAGTTTAATTCATCTCATCCCATCCATTTTGTTTCATTAGTTACTCATCGCAATAGAGGTTCATGGCATCTGTAAGTATTTTAGGATATGATCCATCGTGATTTACTTATGCAACCCAAGTGGACTCTGCATTATCAGCATAGTAGCTTATCAAAATTCTCTATATGCATTTGCATATATTGCATCTTCCTTAGCATGAATCATGCAATTGTCTTCATAATGTTTGAGGTTCCACCACCTTCCATATGATTGATTTGTTAACATCACCTTTCAACACTTCATTTTTGTCAAACCCTTGAACTCTGTCACAGTTCATTCTACAACATATCATTCATGTGTATACAATAGCTTAGTTACCTTCTGCTGTGAATATTCCTGTATGTTTCGTACTGTTCATAAAGCATCTCTTTTCTTTTTTTTTTAGTATGCCTCCGTGTTTGAATTAGGTCTTTGCAGAGAGGGCCCTAGACTTTTGCAGAAGGGTGCCCCCATTAGAGAAGTTAGAATTATACTAGTCAAAATCCAGGTATGTAGTATTAATAAATTATCACACGATGGCCCAGTTAGCTCTCGTTTCTAAAACCATTGAGGTGGTGCGTTTGGTGTCAACAGTCATTGCCCTCCCGATATTCTCATTGGTTCAGCATCATGCTTATCCTCTTTAGGTTTAGATAACTGGTGGAACAGGGATTAGTGAACCCAACCTTACAACATGTACAAATGATCTTCGCCTACCAATCAACAGAGAAAGGATATTGCCTCCTCTAGCATATATCAGAAGACTTGTTGTATGACAGCGGAACATCAAATTTCACTTTCATTTCATTGGTATTTTTGATGAGGAAGTGTAAGAAAAATCATGAAGTTGACTAACCTGGGAATGTTTGAGTAAGATCTTAGCAATATCGTTACATTGATAGAGAGTTGGTTGGCTAAAACCCTGGGTGCTGGATACAGGGACTAAGTCAGGAAGAAAAAATCTTGGACATCGTATGGCCTTTATCAGAAAGATTGATGATTTTTCGTGCATTGGCATCTCTTGGGTATATCCGTGGTAAATTCAACGTGAATCACAACGAATATTCACTAAGAAGTGATGTTTGTGTAGGTGTTGTACATCCGGGTTGATCCGATATATATATATATATATATATATATATATATATATATATATATATATATATATATATATATATATATATATAATGGGATGGATTGGTAGGATACTTGTGTTAGTGACACATGGTGTTCTTATATCAACTGCTATTGGTATGACTAACATTTTTTATCCTTGAACACCTTCCCCAGACCTGAAATGGTCTCTTTACAGAAGTATTATTGTCAACAGAGAGCGTCGCCAGATGTTCTGCCCAACACCGTTTACTGTACTCATCCCCTGTGAATTTGGCTTGATTACACCAACTGTAGTCATGTGATCATCGCAAAATTTTTCCTCTTGATTTCTCTCTCTTCCTTCACTTTTCCTTTCCAACCTCTATTTCCCTTTTTGAAGGAGAAAATAAAAGATAGAAAAGAAGAGAGAGAAATTCTTTTGCGAAGGTCTCACTTGACTTTAATTTTGAAAAGATTTAGAAGATTACTTGCCTCCGTTTTGAAATATTTTCGGAAAAAAGGGAGACGGGCTCGCTCCTTGGTACGAGGTTCGACCGTTCTTGGCGTCTTTACCAGGGGTAATCGAACCAAGGATCGAATTTATGCCTTTTTGCTTTGCCTTAATATTGTCCGAGAATTTATTCTAAGTCTAAAATGCACAAAGAATCATGCTTGTGTAATGCAAATGCAGAAATGTATACTTTTGATAAGAATGATTTAGAAATTTTAGAATTTATCCAAGTGATTTTGAATTTGTGAAGAAATGGTTCTTTGGAAGTTGAAGATTGACTTGAAGAAGTTGGATTTTCTAACTTAAGATTTAGAATAGATCTTGAGTTTTGAAATAATCAAAGATTGAGATGAACTTGAATTTGAAGAAGGGAGTTTTAGAAAATAAGATTTGAAAGTTGAATATGGTCTTAAAAAATGGAGTTTAGAATTGAAAGTCAAGATGGAATTTGAAAATAGAGTGGAATTCTAGATTTAAAGTTTTGAAATCAGAATGAAAGGTGGATGATATTTAAAAGATCTAGATGGGCTTTGGAATTTAGAATTGGGTGTGAAATCTGGAATCCAAGATGAAATTGAATCCGAAATCTTGAAACTGAGATGGAATTGGATCTAGAATCCAAGACGAAATTGGATTTGAAAAACCCAGAATTTAAGGTGAAATTTTGAAATTTGGATTTTGGATTCAAGAAATCCAGATAAATCTTGAAGATGGATTTGGATTTGAGACTCTAGATTGAATTTTGATTTTTAATTTTTGAATTTCAGAGAAAATCGATTTTTAGAGCCAATCTCAAAAGCTTTGATCCTTGATTTCCAAAATGAATCGAATTTTTGAACATCTGAACTCAGAAAATTACAGAAAGAATTTGAGAATTTGAAGAGAGAATAAACTTAATTTAAAATTCAAATTTTTGGAATCAGATGATGAATTTGGAATTTCGAAGTTGAATTAAACTTTGAAATTTGATCTAGAATATTGAGTTGAATTTTAATTTGAACTCCGAAAAACGAATTTGGAAATTCAAAGTTTGAAATGAACTTTGAAATTTGATCTGAAATTGGGAATTGAATTTTGAGTTTAGAAATGAATTTGAGTTTTCAAAGTCAAATGGGACTTTGAAATTGAATCTTTGAATATAAAATGAATCTGAAATTTCAAAGTCAAATTGGACTTTGAAATTGAAGTTTTGAATTTTTGTAGTAAGATAGAATTTAGAATAGAAAAGAAATTTTGAATTTACAAATGAGAATTGAAGATTGATCTGAGAGGTGAAGAAGATATTTGAAGAATATACCTCAAAATCACTTGATCTTAAAAATATGATATAATTCTATCCTAAATGATGAAATGAATGAAAGAATTTGAAATTTGGTTTTGAAAATCATATCTTATTCTTTAAATAAATTAAAATAAGATTGAAAATATAATACATCTCTGACTATGGTCATAAGATGTATTATATAATAATTGTACTTAAATTCAAGTGAAGAATACAACACATTTTTGGTGCATTTGTAGAGTTTAAAATGAAATTAACTTCTCAATATATCCTGATTATGGCCATTGATATATATCTTGAGTTAATTTTAAGTTAAACTCTAATAAAGGAAGAAAATATTTGAAAATATGATGATTTTTGAAAAAGATTCAGTGTTGATCCAGTATTATTCCATAAAAGATGAAAAATCCCAAGTTTTGTTCACACCCTAACTATGGCCATTGATGCAAATCTTCAACTTAAGATTTAGTCACCTTTTATTAGAATGGTGCATGTGTCATTCGTGTTCCCATTCATGAATTTTGAAAATAAGAGAGAAAAATGATATGAAATAAACACATCTCTAAGAAAATATAATGCTCATACATTCTAATCTAGTGCTTGAAATGTGAAATTCTTATTATGGCCTCGTTTTTACATCATTGAATTGAATTGATGTTACAATTTCCAAGCCAATAACATCTTCCATACACTTCCTGCAAAATAGAATTAGCCATAAAGTAATATTACGCAAATATGAAGGATGAGGGAAGATATCAAATGAGGTTCAAAATGCCATGCCCATGTTAGATGGGAGAATATGCCTACGAATGTATTCATAGATATAGAAATGCCACAGAAATGTATGGGGCTATGCCATGAGGTATGGAGTAAAAATAGAGTGTGCATTTGTGATGAGTACTGATGCAGGAATGTGGAATACAACAACTTATTGAGTTGCCATAAAGAAAATGGTTGCAGCAATGTGAACACCCCAAATTTTTCAAAGTTTTGTAAAAATGACCTTTTTGCTCCTGGTTCCATTTTATGAGAAAACCAAAGCTAAATTTCAATCGTTCTTCATATTTTCTGGATTGAATTCCATATTGATATATTCAAAGTCAATTCCGGACCCGAACTCAGTGTTTTAAATCCAAATCTGAGCCTCGTTGTCCGATTTTCAAAGTAAAATTACAAAAATACCAAAAAATGGTTCTGAATGGCTCGGACAGTTCATCCGGCGCTCTATTGAATCCCTAACTCTGTATTTCTCGATTCGAGGCTTTAAACCTCGAATATTTTCTCAAAATCTAGATATGAACCCATTTTCTGAAGAAATTTTCTCAAAATAGCTTTTGATTCTCAGAAAAATTCCCTTTTGTAAATATCTTTGCAAAAACACAAAAATTAGTTTTAAATATTTGTCTTCTCGTAAAACTTTTAGGACTTTATTCTAAAAAAATACAAAAAAATAAAAAAAATTGAAAAAACTATGCGAAAAATGAAGGGTTTTTAAGATTTTCAAAATTAGTTTTGCTAAAAACCTCATGTTGAAAAACCATTTTTTGAAAAACTTTCTTTAAGGGGACCTCCTTTTTTGAAAAAAAAAGAAAACTTGCAACGGTCGCTGACTCGCTTCTCCTCTCCGCCTTCGATTTCCAACAGCCCTCTTCACCCTCCGCCCTTGATCTTCAACCATTTTTCCTCTCTCGAATCATCCAGGCTCCCTTTAAGAAGAGCCATCCCAGCTGCTTGAAGGGATCGAGTTTTCTCCTTCTGATCCCTGGCCGACATCCATTTTTCATCGATCATCTACATCTGCTTATTCATTTCGAGCATCCCCTGCGAAACATTACGGAACAACTCTTTCTTGAAGCATTTCCTCTGCAAAAGGTCGGTAAGAATCCCTTTGCTCCTCCCCAATTCTCTGTAAACATTTTCTCATATTGTCGTTCTTCACTTTTTTTTTATCACCCCCCATTTGATTTTCTATTTTGGTTTTGATCCATCCTATGCACTACAGAGCGTATTGGGTCGCTTATAGCGATGCCTATCTCTCTTGTGCAAAAGCCACCAAACAACCACGTTCCCACATCTTTTTTATATATTGTTGTGGCTTCCTTGTTATCACATTATAGAATATAAGTTCAGTGTGCATTTTATTCTAATTTTCTTTTCTCGTTTCTGTTTCCTCCGTTATGTTTTTTTTTCTTTCTCTTTTAACATTCGATTACGTATTGGCTCAGGGTTCTTGCTCGGTCATTAACCAGAGTTTTTTGCTATATTTTGGTGATCGATTGCATAGGGTTGTCATACCCTCTGTTTCATCTCATCATACTTGTCTGTCATTTTTTTTTTTGGGTTTTAGCTGATGGCTAAAGAGATTTGAATGTGAATCTTGGAATCACATTGGCTTCATTCATCATTTAGTAATTACATTTCATCGGCAATTTTTTTTTGTATATTGTGAATATTCTGTTTAGGCCACCATATGTGTGTATCCACACCCAAAAGGTATACATCCAAGTAATGCACCCATGCCTGAGGAATTGACATCTCCCTGCTCATATCTCAAAATTACACTGGCATCGACCACCTGTTAGGAATTTGAGTTTTGTTGGTTTAAACTCTGAATATGGTATTAGAGGTTGGGACAATCATCTAAGCTCTATTGCCTGTGTACATAGCTAATAAAGGGATCTAAATGTTGATACTCCACAACGGATAATGGATTTTTGAGGATTTTATCAGCAACCATATCCTGACTTAGAAAACCTAAAGGGATAATCAAAACAAGAAGACTCATCACTATGGACAAAATTAAAACAACAACAGCAAAAGTTCTGAGAGGGTAGTTTTAAAAAGAGCCATATACATATATGATGTTTTGCCACACAGGAAATATCACCCAGAAGGTGTGGATAGGCTGAAGAAGGTTGCAGAAAGAGACTATGTCTCTTTATCCAACGAAAGTCATGCTTGGGTGAATATTGATCCTGTTATTGAGAAGAGCTTGGTGGGTTTCCTGGATATCAGCTAACAAAAATCTGGTCACGCATTTCACTAATACCATTCTTTTTTTTTCTTTAGAACACATAGGTATATTTCTATGTTTTAGATCACCTGTATATTTTCTTTGGTTTCCTTATGAGTCCATAATGCCCACTGCTGAAGATATGGATTCTTGCATGTCTGTAAATACAAATATAAGGATAGTAACAGAAGTTTAACTTCTGATCCACTGATAAGGATAGACTAATTTACTTTCTAAATGATTAAGAGGTCTTTGTTTAGGGGGATCTACATGAAGACATGATGATATTTTCAATATGTGTGAATTCTTTGGATTTTCCTTTTTTTTTCCTTTCAATCTAATCATATTATTATTTTTTTGTTGTATACCTCCTCTAAAAGTTCGAGCCTACAGTAGAATGATGAAAATAACAGATGGCTATGTTTATGCTTGCTCATGCATGAGCTGCTCGAGTGCCTGGAAAAGCATATATCAAGTTTTGATCTAAGCTGGTAGTTGATCAGCTCGCTGATAAGGTAAATACCACTGATTTTTGAAGGGAATGACATGAATATTTTACTTTCCAAACCTTTATGTAAGGAGGTTCTGGTAAAGCTGCAAAGTTACCTGAAGAGAATTCTGAGAATGATCTGCCTATTGGATAGGCATCTGATGGATGCGATCCAGCAGGACTGTCCCTTGGACATCCACTGGGTCCTGGTATTGATGATAGTGATATCTCCGAATTGGAGATTTTTTTGGAATAAGACCCACGGTTTCATCTCCTGCGAATGGGTAGTTTTCACTCCTCCCACCATGACTAAATATCTCTTGTTCAAAAATAGGATCAAGGGTGATCGATTGATCGATTTTTTTTCTTTTCTCTATTGACGATAGTCTTCTCAAGCATCTGTTAGAAAGATTTTTAGCGGGAGTTCATCAAATAGTTCTCATGTGTTTTGATGCAGTCACATATATCAGATTCGACTATTCATATTTTTGGTTTTGATGCAGTCACATATATCCTTATCTGTTTGACAGATAGCCATGGATTCACTGTTTGGTTTGCTTCCATTTTTTTTTTTACATTGGCCCATGCAGGCGAGCAATACCTTTGAGAGTTAACTCTTCAAAATTTGAACCATGGCAGCAGCTGAGGAATGACGCAAGCATATGCTGGCAGCATATTTAATTATTTTATTTTTTTTTCTGCCTCATGGAACACCAATTTCATTGCCTTAAACTACAGCAATGCCTAGTATTGCTGTAGCACTCCAGGCATGTGTTTCCATCACCCTTACTGCTCACTATCTGTAGCTTACAATACCCCTACCATTGTCTGGTGTACATATCTACCACCATGCCCCCAACACATTGCCGTCACTACCCAACATGTCAGCTGCAACTTCATCTTCCAAAGATGTAAACTTCAGGTTCACAGTGCACTTACCTGCGGTAGCCCATAAAGTCACACAACCCCTGTTTTTCTTGCACAGTCGCCTCCATCAGTTGACTATTATCAACGCTTCCCATATCCACCTTCCCACTTCCCACAGCAACTGCCTCATTTGCTGTAGCTTACCACCACTGTCTCCAATCTCATACCTTCTCTCACTGCTGCATCTACCAACATACAACCACCACCATTCATATCCACAACAGTTGCTGTAATTTCCTACAGCCACCTTCACAGCACCATTGCTGCGATTTATCATGTTTTCATAATCATGCTAAGTGCCACAACAGTACACTGTTCACAACAAATCCCCATTTGTCCTTGCCTGTATCACTTGCCTTTTGCTGTGTTTTCCTGCAAACAGCACCATCAACACCCACCCACCATCCGCATGTCATTAGTAGCCTGCTTATACCATCCATCGTAGCAATTAACATCAACTATGCCTGTGCTTGCCACACCATACCTCGTTTTTTTTTTTACACAGCACCTCATCTTTTCCCATCACAAACGGTCTTCACTGCTAAAAGGGCTGCTTGCAGTAACCTGGACATGATATATCCCTCATCACATCTCTCTATTGTATATACCCAATATATATATATATATATATATATATATATATATATATATATATATATATACATATAGACATATATACTTATATACATGTATATAGGTATATATATCCCTTTCATCTTTTCCATCATTTATATCTTGATATATGAACATTTTTAGATATCCATGTGATATATGCAATTTCTTTGTATTTTTCATATTAATCAAGTGTTTTGCAGGGAATTTGAGGAGAGGATCATCACTTGAGATTTGTATTTTCAAATGTAAACCTTGTAATAATTTAGATCTTAATGAGAATCTACATTTCCTGCTTTAGGTAGAATGAATGAGCATTGTAAACATCATGAATGGCTTGTTTTAATGCATTTTTGCCTTTATTTCTCAAATTCTCACAAATGGCAACACGAATGACACGTGCATCATTTCGTAAGAGGTAATTAATCTTAAGTTGATGATTTACATCAATGGCCATAGTCAGGATGTAAACAAGACTTAGTGTTTTTATCTTTTATAAAATAACACTAGATCCACACTAGATCCTTTTAAAAAAATCATCATATTTTCTTTAAATATTCTCCTCTTTTATCAGAACTTAATCTAAAATTAACTCAATATATATACCAATGGCCATAGTCAGGGTATATTGAGAGTTAATTTCATTTTAATTCTATAAAAGCATCAAAAATGTATTTTATTCTTCACTCGAATTTAAATGTGGTTATTTTATAATACATTCAATGACCATAGTCAGGGATGTATTATATCTTTAATCTCATTTTTAATTCATTTAAAGAATGAAATATGATTTTCAAAATCCAATTTCAAAATCGTTAAATTCATTCATCATTTAGGGTAGAATTGCATCATATTTTCAAAATTTCTCTTTATTTAAAAAAAAAAAGATTCCAAGTGATTCTTTTCTCAGATCAAATCTTATCTATGAATTCAAATTCAATTCTATCTCATTTTTAAAGTCCAAATTTTGACTTTGAAATCAAATTCAAAGTTTAATTCAACTTGATTCACTTTCTAAAAATCCAAAATTCAATCTTCAAATTCAAAGTCCAATTTGACTTTGAAATTCATTTGTATATTTGAAATTTAATCAACTTTAAAATTCCAAATTCATTTTTCAAGATCCAAATTCATTTTTTAAGATCCAAATTCAAAATTCAAATTCAAATTGATTCCATTTCTTTTTAAAAGTTCAATTTAACTTTGAAACTTCTGTATTATCTTCTGATTTCACATTCGAAATCAAGTTCATCTTCAAAAATCAAAATCAAAGTTTGAGATTGATTTTGAATCTCAAAACTTGACTCTTCTTAAATTTTAAAATCTGGGTTTTCAAAACCCAGATCCATCTTCAATAGTCCCATTTGGATTTTCAGAATCCAAATCCAAAGTTAGATCCTAATCTCAACTTGGATCCAGATTTCCAAGTACAAATCTCCATCTTGGATCTCAAACTTTAGATCGAAAATCCATTTTAGGATCCAGACCCCAATTCTACTTTGGATCTCAGACTTCAGATCCAAATCAATTTTAGGATCCAGAACCCAATTCTACTTTGGATCTTAGACTTCAGATCCAAATCCATTTTAGGATCCAGAACTCAATTCTACCTTGGATCTCAGACTTTAGATCCAAATTTCATCTTGGATTCCCAATCTTAGATCCAATTCCATTTAAAATTCAGAATCCAATTTCATCTTAGATCCCAGAGTTCAGATCCAATTCTCATTTCGGATTCTAAATCCAGAATTCAATTTTAAAATCTCAACTCTATTTAGAATCCATACTTCAGACTCAAATTCCATTTTAAAATTTCAGATGTCAAATCAACTTCTATTCTCAATTCCAATTCTTAAATCCAAATCCATTTTTTTCTCAGATTTCAAATCCAATTCTTATTTCCGGGTTCTAAATCAAAAATTCAATTTTTGAACTCTATTTAGAATCCAGACTTTGGATTCAAATTCCATCTTGAATTCCAACTTTCAAATCAAATCTATTTCTCAAATCTATTTAGATGTCCCACATTTCATTCTGATTTCAAAACTTCAAAAGTTATAATTCAATTCCATTTCATCTCTATTCTGATTCAAAGTCCATTTATGACTTTGAAGTTTCTTTTCTTCTCCTTTTATCTCAATTTCAAGATCCTTCATTTCAAAAGTCTAGATTATTTTTCCAAGCTCTGATTATTCCAAAAACTTAGAACTTTAAATCTTAAGTTCTAAGTTAAAAACCATTTCTTCACTCTATCATTCATCTCAGAAACACTTGGAAAATTTCAAATCATTTTCAAAAAGAGCATACATCTTTGCATTCGCACAAACATGATTTTTTGCGCATTTAGACTTAGAATAAATTCTTAGATAATTTCTTAACAAAAGCAAAAGACATAAATTCGATCCTTGGTTCGATTACCTCTGGTAAAGGCGTCAGGAACAGTCGAACCTCGTACCGACGAGCGGATCCCGTCTCCCAGTTTTCCCGCAAATATTTCAAAACGAAAGCGAGTTATTTTCTCAAATATTTTCAAAATTAAGGTCAAGTGAGACCTCGCAAAAGAGTTCATCTTCTCTTCTTTTCTTTTCTTTTTCTCTTCTCTCTTTCTTTCTGTCTTTTATTTCTCCCTTCAAAATGGAAGAAATAGGGTTTAGAAAGGAAAAGAGAAGGAAGAGAGAGAAACCACAAGAGAAAAAAATTTGCGATGATCACAAGCAACTCTTTGAATTGCTATGCAATCCAAGCAACTCTTTGAATTGCTATGCAATCCAAGCAACTCAGGGATTTACTGTGAATAGAATGGATGTTGCAGCAATTCCTTGAGCTCCTGCACAACTAAGAGGAATGCAACAACTTATCGAGTTGCTAAAAAAAGGGTTCGATGAGATGGAATGGAGGATATGTAGGGGAAGGTGGCCATAGTGCAGGATAGATGGGATGTAGGGGCATATAGTGGATGATATGCATGAGCTACACATAGGGTGGTGCTGGAAGTTATAACAGAGATGAGGTGGAGGGCACATGTCATGAAGAAAAAAAATGCAGAAAGAGATTGCAACTACTGCTGTAGTTGTAGAGGAGGGGGACTGAAAGAAGGTGTAGTGAAGTTGTGGGAGAGTGCTGAAGGTAAGTATGGCTGTTGGAAGTGGTACTGCTACTGAGCGAAGATGTAATAGGCTGGGTGAGGTGAAGTACACCTCTATGCAATGAGCTATTAACCATAGTTGGGTTGGGCTAATGATGACCATCCATGACCAGCCAAACAGGAGGCTGGGTTGCATAGTCACGCTGAGAAAGTGGCATCCTATAACCAGTTTGGTTAGGTGCTTAAAAGGGTAGCTGGCTGCAGCAGGGAGTGCAGAGGATGAAGTGTCTGAAAGCACAGGTGGAGTATGAGAAGATGTTAGTGAGTGTGGGAAATACCGGTAAGTGCTAATGCTGGAAATGGGGCAGAAGGTATAAAGGAGAACGTAGATGGAAGCTATGAATATAGATAACAATAAGATAATGAGTTAATGACTCAATACTACAAATTCATTTGAAAGTGAATGGCACATAGTACCGCAAGATTCATTAGCAAATAAACTTTATGCAAAATGACTATACATTGTGTCGTGAGTTGGCCCTGCACCCTAATTCAAACAGATCAAAATTATAGTAACAAATCAGGAGTGTAAACACCCCAAATTTTCCACATCCATTCTCAAACAACCCTCTTCGTGCAGTGCCAACCCTGTTAGGTCAGTGTAGGAGTCAAACCCTGAGTTAGTTTCAGAAAATTACCATTTTACCCATTTTTCATTAGGAAAATTACCATTTTACCCCTAGGTCATCCTGAACCCCAGTCAGTCGGAGTCAACTAAGCTCATTGGTCAGTTCAGAACATTTAGAATATCAGTCATTTCAAATTCATTTGAGCTCACAGTGAGAAAGTCATTTTCATTTCTGATCATTCCTGCCAAAATGGGATCATTTCTTCAGAAATGAGCTCATTTCTTGCTCAAATCCAAGCCAATTGTCTCTGAGTCAGTCATTCATAGTTAGTCATACTCCCCAGAGTCTAACTTGAGCTCACCAGAAGTTCAAGCGCTCCAGTTTCAGTTCAAAACCATTTCCAAGTGTCCAGGAGCCCATTTTAGTCCATTTCAGCTCTTTCAGCTGAAATTGAGCTGAGTTCAGTCAATTGATCTAGTGTTCGAGCTTCGATTTTAGTTTATGTCAGTATTATTGACCTTTTTTTTTAGCTCAAAGTCAGCTCAAGTTCGTAATTCACTTCACTTCAGTGACCATTCCGTACCATTTCTCTAAAAATGGCAGCTTTTCTTGAAAATTCAGTCGGAAAGGTCAGTTGAGTTAGTGCCTGGTCAGTTCATTTGAGTTCTGAAACTCTAAAACCCAGCTCAATCTAGCTCATCTCAGTTCAATCCAGCTCGAACCCCAATTTTCAGTGTCACTATGACCCAATAGAGTCTCGAAAACCATTTCTTGAGCTATTTTGCAAATTTTATCAATTTTAATGCTTTTTAAACTGATACAAGTGTCAATCGGGGTCTGACATCCAAAATTCTTTATTCAAGGTTAGCATTTCGCATAGCATTTCATGTCATTTCTCATCATTTCATATCATTTCTCAGCATTTCATAACATTTCATCACATTTCATTTCATTTTCGAAGTCCAGAACTCCGGTTTTATAAATTTCAATCCAGATCGAGTTTTAAAAGCTTTCAGAAATCAATTTCAAACCCTGGGTTTTCAAAATTGACATTTTTACCCCCAGGAGTCTAAATTTGGAAATATTTTCTCAAGAAAAATAATCTGGATTTATTTCAAACTCAAATTTTTTGAATTCTACACTGGATTTGCTTCGCAACGGGGTATTGAACTTTAAAATCTGAACTCGTTTAAAAAACTGTCAAAAATAGCTCGTTTTGTTTGAAAATAGAGTTGGAAGCATTTTCTCGAGAAAAACAATCTGGATTTCTTTCAAAATTACATTTTTAAATTCTACATTGGATTTGCTTCGCAACGGGGTATTAAACTTCAAAATCCGAGCTCGTTTCAAAAACTGTCAAAAATAGCTCGTTTCGTCTGAATTTTTTTTGAAAAGACTATTTTACCCCTCTAATCTTTAAAATGAATTTCAAAATAGGAATTTGGACCCGCTCTGAGATGGCCTATTCATTTACATTTCTACTTTATTAAAAAATTGTTTCTTTTTATTTGTTTGTTTTTGTTTTTATTGATTTTTATTTTTTAATTTTATTTTATTTTAGAGAGGAGGTGGGACCCACAAGGTGGTCACCCAAACCTCCAGCCCCACTTTCCATTTTTTTCTCATTTTTTCTTTCCCTTTTCCTTTTTCCCTCCTTTTCTTTCTTTTCTTTCCTTTTCCCTTTTCTTTCTTTTTTTCCTTCCCTTCCTTCTTTCCTTCTTCCCTTCCTTTCCCTCTTGCCCAGCCATTCACGTAAACTTCTTTAAGATTTCTTTTCATTAAACCTAGAAAGACCTAAGTCTATTGAGGCATTAAGAACCCTAAGTTTTATTTGGTGAAGAGGAGGAGATACGGCTGCCCTTGGCTTTCCTCTCTCTCTCTCTCTCTCGTTCATTGCAGCAACAACCTTCACCACCTCTCCTTGCATCAGCACACAGCATCTTCACCTTGCTTCAGCCGGCAGCCATCACACAAGAGAAGTTTCAGCCGCCAGCCACCTCCAGCTGCAGCCAACGCACCTCATCATTCCCCATTGCTGCCACCAAACAGCAGCTCCACCTCCATTGCACCAAGGCCTCACTCCCATCCGCAACCTTCAGCCCACGGCTCCAGCCAACCTTGAAGTGGCGCCATCCCGTGCAACCTCCATCACAGCAACATCAGCCATTGAAGTAGGTCACTATCTTCAACCTCCATCCAGCCGCAGCATCAACTCCAACTATCTTTTCCTTAAACCACTGTTTCCAGCTACTTTGAGATCTCCAACCGTGCAGCAAGCTAACATAAGGTTCATTCAAAACTCAGATTTGAGATATGTTTTCGAGTTTAAAATCATAGAAGATAGGGGGTGCTCTTGTGTAGGCCATGTGAATGATAAGATCAATCCAATTCAATGGATTAGGTCCCCCTTTTCAAATGGCCAAAATCAATGAAATGCTTCATGCCTTCCTAATATTTTTCCTTTTTTTTTGTTGTTTTTGTTCTTTCTTTTTTTTTTCTTTTTCTTTTTTATATGTTTTATCATCATCATGCAGATCTTATGTTTCCTTCACATTTAACATTGCATTTAGTTTTGTTCCTAGGTTTACTAGTTATTTAGTTTGGTTCTATTAATAGTTAATGATTAGTTCATATAAGTTTTAGATTCACGTGCATAATTCAGTTGTTATTGCATATATATGTTTTTGTTCAAAAGTTCTAAAAAATTCATGGTAGTTATATTGTTATGTTTGTGATGTCATTCCAAAAACCTAGATCTATTTGGGTTTTGGAACCCTATCAAACAAATCAACTCTAAATCGGGTTTTCTGTCATCCAGAAATTTCAATTCCTGCTTTAGCAGACAAAAACCTTCGGATTCACCCTTGTGTGGGATTCAAATCATTCTACAAAAATCACAATAGATTCATAATGAAATCTACTAGTGATATGGAAATTTTGAAGTTTTTCCAAGTAATTTTGACCTCTGTAAAAAATCGTATTTTCTAGACTCCTGGGAAAATCTCAATTTTCCTTCGTCAGGGTATAGACAGACCTTAATGCATCAAGTCCGCCCAATCTGTAGCTTGTTTGCAAAAACTTTCAACACAAAAGATATTTCTAACATTATTTTCTGTTATTTCCCAAAATTTGGGAATTTTTGGATCTGTCTCAGTATTTTGTCCAGATTTTCTCTTTCTGTCTAACAGATTCCAATGTCCAGAAATTCCAGAGATTTAGGTCTCTGATAACAGTGTGGCCTTTTTCAAACCGCAACCCAAATCCCAATCATGTCAAAAGATAAAACTTTTCCCTGTTTGTCAGGGATATTTTCCCACAATTTCAACTTTTTTCCCATCTGTTTGCTATTTTTACCACATTTTCTCCCGAAACTTGTCTGTTTCCCCCAAATCCTAGAGTCGCCGGATTCCGATCCGACTTGCCAGAGTGGCACAGCTCCGACCATAGGTCAAAACCAAAAAGTGTAAAAGGAACAAATCCTTTCCTTCCTGTACTCTGTCACCCAATAAAATTTAGGAAATTTTTTTAGAAGTTTGATATCCTAAATCCCCTTTAGAATCAACATTTTAGGCAAAAATCACAAAATTTAGGGTTTTTACTTGAATTTTCATATTTTAAAATACAAAAAAATTAGATTTTCGAGCTCCATTCTGTTTTTATGGATATTTTAGGTGTCCATGCCAAATTTGGCTTAACTCCAAGTTCATTTGCTCCATGTGTTAGTTTATCTTTAAGTTCAGAAGCGAAAATCATGCGAAAATCAGGTTAAATTTGATATTTTATGATATTTTCGTCATTTTAAGGTTTTTATCATGTACATGAGCATATAGAATTATATTAAGGTTAATTTCAATGTCATTTGCATTTCACATTTTTCATTTTTGCAAAATTTATTTCAGAAAACCCTGGTTTCAAGGCCATAGTCTTGTCATCGGGGGTATTTTGGTCATTTTGACCTAAATTTTGAAATTTCAATTTCCAATTCTCCAAAATTTCATGCATATCATCATATTTTATCATATTATGTTTGATTTATTTTATTTGATTTTCAAATTTCCAAAATTTACAAAAAATCTTTTAGAAAATCCTGATTTCAAGATCATCAGGGGTATTTTGGTCATTTTGACACAAATTTCGAATTTTCAAGTTTATTTTCAAAATTTTGTTCATTATTTATCATGTTTATATCAAATGGGGTATGATTTTGGGTTTATATCTAAATAATATCTGATAATTTCCCATATTTTCGGATAAATTCAGAAAAAACTATATTTTTGTGCTAACCTTGTTTTCTAGTTTTGCAGGAACATTTAAGAAGAAGATTTAGCTTTTATTTCTTTTATTTCAATTCAATGTAAAAATCAATGTAATATTTGGAATAAGAGTTACTTTTCTGCTTAGAATAGGGCTGCATTGCATATAGTTTAATTTCTGCAAAATTCCAATATCTGATGTATGATTCATGTGCATTTATTTCAAATCTACTATGGTTTACACGAATGGCACGTGCACAAGCTTTTATGGAGTTTATAAACTCGGTGGGATTCGTATTTATGACCATAGTCAGAATACGAAGAAAACCAAGATTTATGATCTTTATATCAGCCACATTCAGCCTACACTCTTAGGCTAACTTCAAAATGAATTGCATTTCTCAAAGTTTTAAAAAGATTTCCCAATTCCCCAATGAAATTCCCTTTTCAAATTCATAGTCATTCATTCATATAATTCAAATTGCATTATTTTCAAATTCATTTTCCAATTTCAATTTCAGAAAAATCAATTTTCTCAAGGATTTACCAAGTCTTTCTTAGGATTGGATTTTCCCAGAATTCTAAATTTTTAAATGAGATTTCAAAGTATTTCCCAAGTTCAAACCAAGATTTTCCTATGTTTTAACATTCTCAAATTTCAAAATCCCAAGTTTTCAGAAATCCATTTTCTTAGAATTCCCACTTTCCTGAGAATTCATTTTCCCTTTCAGAAATCCCTTTTCCAATGAACTTCCTGATTTTCTCAAAATTTTCAAATCCATTTCTTCAGAAAAGCAATTCCAAATTTCAAAATCAATTTTCTAAAGTTCAAATTTTACTAAGAATTCATTTTTCAATCAAATTTCTGATTTCTAATGAAATTCAATGATTTTCCTTAGGATTCCATTTCCAGTACTTTTCCAACCATTTTCCAGCATATTTCAATTTTCCAAAGCAAACATCATGTTTCTCAAACTTGCATTATTTTCAAAATTTCATAGCACAAGCCTGATTCTTTGTGCATTCTAGGAAAAATAAAGCATAATTTAGCTATTTGAGTTGAGTTAAAGCACATAATTGGTCCTTGGTTAAATTACCCCTGGTAAAGGCGCCAAGAACGGTTGAACCTCGTACCGACAGGCGGATCCCATTCCACGGAATTTTCTCACAAAAATTTAAAAACGGAGGCGAGTAATTTTCAAAACCATTTTCAAAACTTTGGTCGAGTTTGACTTGCGAAATTCGTTTCTCTCTCGCAAGGGAGGGGAAAAATTTTGCGATGATAACAGGTTTGGCAACCGAGATGGGACCTGTCTTCGCCTGATCAATTATGTGCTTTAACTTAGCTCAATTATCAAAATTATGTTCTATGGAATGTCAGCTTTAATTCTTGATATCATGTGGACCTAGGAGCCTAGACTTGAACCCAGCTAACATGGATTGCATGTAGACTAGGCATGGTTTGGTAGGACCATATTGAGGAGAATTATGCATGCTCACTTAGACTTAGGTTTGAAATACAACACTCCTCAATCTAGGACTCATATGAAAACAATGTTTGCTTCTTCAAATATTTCAAAATTCTATCTCTTTAGGATTTAGAGCTCTCTATTTGTCTGCATGTGATCATTTTTAAAAAACCACCCCACCTATGTCTACCCGGTCTTCACGTTGCTGGGCTCTTTTCCAGAACCATAGTTCGGGACAGAGCCTCACAACTAGGCCACTTATTTGGGCTAACGCCCCCCTGCCACGTACCAAGGGCCATAGTCCAACGTATATCGGCAGACGCTCAAGGATGTTGGGAAAACACAAGCCTAGACCCGAAGATGAGTTTTATGCCACGTACATCGAGCCTTGGCTCGAGTATATCGGCATAGCATGATTGGACATAGTTGATCTGAGCCTAGAGTCAGGATTAGGGTCCTAAAGCTCTTTCAAAATCAATGCATTTAGAGTCAGCTTCTTAGGGATTGTTGTATGTGCATAATTGTTTGTGATTGAATGTATGATATTCATTTTCACCTTATTTTCTCATATTTTTCCCAATTTTTCCAAAATACCGAACAATTTTTCAAAATACCTCATTTTTCATCTTTTATGAAATATCTCCTTTTTCTCAAAAACCCTGGATGATTTTTCCAAATTATCTACCTTTTCTTCAAAACTCCAGGTGATTTTCCATTCTTTCATTCCTCTGGACTTCGAATTTCTAGCTTTTTATCCTGCCTGCAATTTTCAAAATTCATGTATTTTTTCAATGTCTAAATTCCAATTTTCCTATCTTTCAGTCCAATGGCATCCAGTCAGCTCGACTCCATTTTTCCTGAGGGTCACATCTCCTACGAGGTGCGACAAAGTCTTCCTGAGCATCGAGCTCTCAGCATCGGACCCTTCTTCCCCCGGTGGTACTATGTCTGGTTCAAAAACTTCTCTCGTATGTTTCTGGACCACTTGAGCGATTGCGGGTTGGAACTGGCATCTGCAGTGGGAAAGTTGGCAGTCAACGGAAATCTGATCCATGCACTGGCAGAGCGACGAAATCCGCGTACCTGCACGTTCTGGTTTCCGTGGGGCGAGATGACACTACTGATGGATGAATTTTCAGAGATCATGGGACTGCGTGAGCCAGCCGGTCAGTCTGAAGATCCGTTAGAGCAACAATTTCTAATTAATGTCAAGGGTCTGGACCCTAAAGATGTCGTGGCTCGCATGACAGGGCGTAAGTCTTGGCCACTGATTGAAGAAAATGAGAATGAATACATGAGCCTGATCGAGATCTACCGACAGTATGGAGAATTCGCAGAAGTCAGCTCGTTGTCCAGGACAGCTCGAGAGAGAATTCAGCATGCGATGGTTTTGTGTACTGTGGGACTTGCTTTCTTTCCAGATGGACAGAATTATGTGGATGTCAGAATAGTTCAGCTTTTGAGAAGATGGGGAAGTCGACAGACCAACCGTCTCTCGATAGCCATGGCCGCGCTTGCTTTTCTATACAGAGGACTGACCCACTTCACACTTGGAGAGTCCATCCTAGTCGAGGGATGTACCCATGCTCTTCAGTCTTGGTTCCTTCAGCATGTGCCGACCAGAGCTAGTTCGTTCAGATACAACGGCAAGGAACTTCTTCCAGTTGCGCAGTACCGATTCATGATCGATTATCTGCAGGAAGAAGAAGTGGTATGGGACTATTTTGATCAAGAATTATTGCCTTCCAGATACACCTATGCATATGGCAAGAGATTCAAGTTGCTTGGTCCATTCTTCTGTGCTTATTATCATCCGGAGTGGTGTGTTCAACAGTTTTCTCAGAGACAGAAGCACATAGAGATGCGGCTGCTATCAGGAGTCGTGCCGGAGTTCGACCTTACATCAGCACAGTGGTTCAGAACATACCATTCTGCTAGATATGGCTGAGACTCTTTTGTTACTCTTCCACTCTTTCTTGGTCCTCGTGTCTCTGCTAGTTATAAAGAGTGGTGGCAAATTGTCTGTCCACCCCCTCTTTCCCAAGTTTATTATTGATACAATCATGTTTTCCTTTCAATAAATAAAAATCTTGCAAATTCTTCAATTCTTGGTTTGACGACCTTGCCTAGGTAACAAGGCATAATTTTTAGTTGTTTATTTTCTTTGAAAAGGAATGACAACGCAATTGTCGTAATCCCAACGACGACTCAATCCCTAGTAATGGGATATTCTTTCAATTGTCTACCAAAATTCTCAGCAAATATTCTCTTCCAATCAAAATCTTTTTCAAAAGCGTAATCATCAATTTTGCCCTGCAGAGAGCATTCGTGATATTCGATGGTTCAGATAAGGTCAGTGAAGAAAACTGCACCAATAGAAGGCATCTCATATTCAACACCCTCGGACGAAGAGATGGATTCCCCGCGCTCGGGCAAAAATCAAGGGCAGCAGGTTGAGGATGACATGGATCCTCAGATATATGCCATGTTCAAAAAGATGATGAGCAAGATGCTGACAGAACAAGCTGAAGCCAGTGCAAAGAAGACCCAAGTCAAGCAGAAGGCAAAGGGCCAGGTAGTCAAAATGGTTTTGAAGTTGTCTAAGAAGCCTATTCAGGATGCTGATACAACAAATGAAGGAAAATCAGTAGAGGACACTGATGAAGAATATGAAGCTCAACAAGCATTTCAAAGATCCCTCCATAGACAAGGGATAGCCTATAAATTGAAGAGTCAAGCAATGGATGATCTAGTCCAAGTGCAGTTGAAGAAAATGGTTGAGGTGATTAAAAATTTGCAAGACCGTGACAAGGGTAAGAAGGTCTTCACGAGCAAAAACCTCTACGAAGGCGTCACTCCTGTCAGGAATAATCAAGATCCAAAAAAGAAGATGAACTCCGCCTTCTTCGTTAATGCCAACCGCGATGATTGCAAAGATAGCAAAGGCAATCATACAAGTCAGAAAGAGAAATCTTCTAAGCAGAGTGGAAAATTGAGTCAACAGAAAGAAAAGATAAAGCGGGACGACTAGGGTTATGATCGCCAGTTTACTCCTCTCGAGCAGTCTCTCGATGAAATCCTTGAATATATGTTGGCCAAAGAATTGGTAAAACTCCCAAAAGTCACAAATCCTCCCACAATCATGGAAATATTTATGGACCAGTTCTGCAAATTCCATCGGGCGGTAGGGCATGATACCGACTACTGTTTTGTCTTCAAGAACATTGTCCAAGATTATATCGACAAAATTTTTTTCGTTGAGAATGAGAAAGAATATTGGTCAACTATCTCAGCCAAGTCTCAACAGAAGTCAAGCAATCAGCAAAAAGTACAGCATGACGGTCGGAACCAGGACCGCAAGATGGCCCCATTGGATCAAATACTCAAGAGTTTCTTGGAATACATGCTCACAAAATATATGGTCGGATCTCCAGAGGCTCACTTTACTCTTCTGCTGATGATTGCAATCATGATAACTATTCAGAGGGATCTAAGGGCCAAAAAGAAAAGTTCTCCAACAATGATAAACCTCTTCAATCTAGTCCTCAACATAAAGAGAAAGGTCAGGAAAAGCCAAAGCACAAGGATTGGAGAAAGGATCGAAAGTTCACCCCTCTGGATCAGACACTAGAGAGTGTTCTGGAATACATGCTCGCAAAAGATATGATCTGTTTACCTAAAGTAGCTGATCCTGCAACAATCATGGGCAGATTCAAAGAAAAATTCTGTAAATTTCATCAGGCAGTAGGGCATGACACTGAGAATTGTTTTGTCCTGAAGAACATCATTTAAGATTGCATCGACAAGATCCTTGTTGAAAATGAGGAAGATACCAGTTGACCATCCTGATTAAGTTTTTCAAGAAACTGATAATGTCAAGGCTATGTCATCTTTAATCATTTTGCTTTTGGTCATTTTAAAAGGACAATACAGTCCCAGTTTTCTTACCAAATTGTTATTTCTCTTCAATGATTGAATAAATTACCCATTTTTCTCATAAACTTGATGTCACCTTTTATTCTCCTTTTCTGCAAAATGTTCTTTCATGAGGAATAACCCTCTTCAGAGTCCCAGAATCAATCCAAAGCCAGAAAGCATTATTCAAATATCAAATACTTATCCTTTCATCCAACTTCTCACTCCCCAGTTATACTGGGGCATTATTTTGAAAATTGTCTTCAAAACATTCTGTATGCAGGCATGATCAAACAAATCTCTTATTTTGCATGCATGTGCATTCATTTACATCATTTTGCATACATTTGCATTTACATGCATTCATTCGCATCCATTTACATTCATTTGCATCAAATTCACTTCCCCTTCAGGTTAAGGGATAAACCTGAACTACCCATTCAGGATAAGGGATAAATCCTGAGACCCCAAATTTGTCTAAGTCATCGTGAGGATGAAGATTGAAAATCTCTCATCAAAATCAGTTGGGTAAATCAGAATCAGTTAGGTAAATTTTCAACAATCCAGTGTTTGTGCTGGTAAGATTTTCAAAAACCAGTGTTCGTGCTGGTAAAATTTTCTAAATCCAGTGTTTGTGCTGGTAAATTTTCAAAAACCAGTGTTCGTGCTGGTAAAATTTTCTAAATCCAGTGTTTGTGCTGGTAAATTTTCAAAATTCAGTGTTCGTGCTGGTAAGATTTTTAAAATCCAGTGTTCGTGCTGGTAAGATTTTCAAAGTTCAGTGATCGCGTTGGTAAAATTTTCAAAATCCAGTGTTCGTGTTGCTAAATCTTCAAAATTCAGTGTTCGTGCTGGTAATTCTTCTAAAAACAGTATTTATACTGATCTATTTTCAAAATCCAGTACTTATACTGGTTCATTTCTAAAATCCGCTATTCACACTGGTACATCTTTCAAAATCCAATTGTTATTGGTTGGACTTTCAAATCCAATTTTTATTGGTCAAACTTTCTAAATCTGGTTTACTGGTTAATGTTTTCAAACCTAATCCATGCTAGTCTAGTTTTCCTTCGGGATTTGAGTTTCGACTCGAATTTCCTTTCCTTCTAACCGGTCTAGTTTTTCTTCGGGATTCGAGTTCTGACTCAAATTTTCTTTCATTTTAATTAGTCTAGTTTTCCTTTGGGATTCGAGTTCCGACTCGAATTTCCTTTCCTTCTAACCGATCTAGTTTTTCTTCGGGATTCGAGTTCCGACTCAAATTTTCTTTCCTTCTAATTAGTCTAGTTTTCCTTCGGGATTCGAGTTCTGACTCGAATTTCCTTTCCTTCTAACCGGTCTAGTTTTCCTTCGGGATTCGAGCTCCGACTCGAATTTTCTTTCCTTTTAATTAGTCTAGTTTTCCTTTGGGATTCGAATTCTGACTCGAATTTCCTTTCCTTCTAACCGGTCTAGTTTTCCTTCGGGATTCGAGTTCCGACTCGAATTTTCTTTCCTTCTAATTAGTCTAGTTTTCCTTCGGGATTCGAGTGCCGACTCGAATTTCCTTTCCTTCTAACCGATCTAGTTTTCCTTCGGGATTCGAGTTCCGACTCGAATTTTCTTTTCTTCTAATTACTCTAGTTTTCCTTCGGGATTTGAGTTCCTTCTCGAATTTCTTTTCCTTCTAACCGGTCTAGTTTTCCTTCGGGATTCGAGTTCCGACTCGAATTTTCTTTCCTTCTAATTAGTCTAGTTTTCCTTCGGGATTCGAGTTCCGACTCGAATTTTCTTTCCCTCTAATTGATCTACTTTTCCTTCAGGATTCGAGTTCTGACTCGAATTTCTTTTCCTTCCACAATGGATCTAGTTTTCCTTCGAAGATTCGAGTTCCGACCCGATTTTTTTTTTCTTCTGAATTGGTCTAGAAAATTAGAGTTCCGACTCAAATTTTCTTCCAAATCCAATTCAAATGTCTAGAATTGGTCTAGAAAATTAGAGTTCCGACTCGAATTTTCTTTCAAAACGCAATTCATTTAGTTTTTCCTTGAAGATTTGACTTCTGATTTGAATCTCCCCACAAAACCCAGTTTAGCACCTAGTCCATTCAGAGCTCACAAGTTGAGTCCTTCCTTCTTAAACTATGGTCCTTAGGTTAACTCCCTATGGAATTGATAGTTCTTAGACTAAATCCTTATTGAACCCATATCGTTCCCAGTGAACCAATGTCGTTCTCAATAGAACCAATGTCGTTCTTAGGCTAAATTCCTATTGAACCCATATTGTTCCCAGTAAACCAATTCTCAATTTCGACTTCCAGGTCATCCAATTTCCAATTTTTCAATTTCCAATCTCAAATTCGACCTTTGGGTCAACCGATTCCAATTTCGGCCCTTGAGCCACCCAATTACCAATTTCAGACCTCTGGGTCAACCAATTTCCAAATTTCTAATTTTGACCTTCGGGTCAATCAATTTCCAAATTTCCAATTTTGACCTCCAGGTCAACCAATTGTCAAATTTTCAAATTCGACCTTTGGGTCAATCGATTCCAATTTCGACCTTCGGGTCAATCAATTTCCAATTTCCAAATATCAATTTCCAAATTCCAAATTTCTATTTTCCAATTTCAAATATCAAATATCAAATTTCAAAATTTCAATTTCCAATTTCGACCCTTTTGGTCACCTAATACCAATTTCAGTCATATCCTCTTGCGAGAGACCCTTTTTACAGGGAGATTTCAAAGGAGCTCATTCTTTTCGCATGCTATCCTTTGTTCACCTAGCCCCTTTTCAAGGCGAGTTTGAAGGGACTCGTGTCTATGTGAACCATTTGCAAAACAAAATTCCAATTTCATACAAGGAACCCTTAGTTCAGGGAGAGCTTCAACGAAAGTTCGCTTTCCTTGTGACCATAATTTCGTACTAGGCCATATCATCGTGAAGGACCCTCTTTTCAGGGAGAGTGTGATGGACTCACTCCTTCATGACCAATTCACCGACCTCACCATTACAGGCCCCCTTTCCATAAGAGAAGCCTAATGTTAGGAAGTTTTGACGAAAGCTTAATTTCTCTTTGAAAGTTCGTTTTGCAAACACCTCCTCTTTAGGGAAGAGAGGAGTAATTTCTATTTCCCATTTTTGAATCTTCTTCTTTGGGGAAAGGAGAAGAAAATTTCTGTCATGGATGTGTTGCGTTGTGCTTCAGATGCTCGCTCTCACCAAAGATTTCAAGAAAATTTTGCCAATTTGTCATTAAATATTTGTTGATTTCAAAATCTTTATTGCACAAAAACATTACCTCAGAATACCTTCAGTATTACTTCCGAAAGGACAAAGCTTTCGCGAAAAAAGATTTAAAATTCAGAATCTTTCTATTGGCCGACCAAAAGATTGAAGAATAAATCCTCAATATGGTCAGCAAAAGAAATTCAATGTTGTTGCAAAGCCATAAGTGATCGGTATTGATCGCAGTCAATGACACATTTTTAAAGATCATTCTTGGAAAATAAAGCAGTCAAAATATCCTGGGTGATACAGAAAAATCCATTCAATCCCTATATCTCCTCAATCACCTAAAGCTGCAATTAAATATCTGTAAAAGAGATCTCTCAACTATCGTCAAGATGAAGGCAAATTAGGAGAGTAGACCCCCGGGGCCAAAAAAGATTTGAATAATATCCAAGATGACGGAGTTTGTGACGGATCCTTCCAGGGAAAGTTCAGAGCACCGTCAAGATGAAGGCGATTGCGATGAGCCTCCTGACAAACCCTGAAAGATATTTAATTTCAGCTATCATCAAGAGACCACCAGCGAATGAGACAATATCGTTAATATAATCCCCAAGACAAAGAAGGATCCGAACATCTCGAAGATAAAGGAGTTTGTGACGTACCCTTCTAAAAAGAGAGAAAAAGCTATGACATCTCCAAAATGAAGGATGATGTAATAAAATTCCCCAAAACCCAAGAGAGCTCTAATTCTGCCAGGAAAAAAAAAAGTTTGCAGAAAGACCATTCTGAGAAAAGAATCCCAGGATATCAGACTGCCGAATCTGTCAAGAATCTTCTTTAAAATTTGTGAAATTCTATTATCAATATTCCTTTACCAATTGCTTTCACAATATCAAGAATACTCTCTTTTCTATTCATATCAAGGAAATTGATAGCCTCCTTGAAAGAAAGTCAATTGCAAGAAATTTGAATTTGAATCTTGATTCTATGAACTTAAGCCAAGTCGAAGGTAATACTTCAGGTAGAAAAGAAGAAATATTTTCAAAACAATGTGCATCATTTTAAATTATTTTGAATCAACAATAATTTTCAACATTTTGACAATATTTTTCTAGCTATCCTGGCGTGAAGCGAGAACTTGAGGTTCATCTTTGGCGCATCCTGACATTAGTTGTTATCCCTTTTAAGGACTTGATAACGGGAGTTTTCAAGATTCCTTCCCTTCTGTTGGTATAATCTGAGCGCATGGGCTCTCAGATTCGCACACTTCCCTATGTCCCCACTGTCCCACCATAGACAGTCCAATTTCGGCTTGAGGTTAAGCCACCAATCATTTTCTCGCAAAAGGTCACCAATTTCAAAAGTTATTTAGTCTCAGCAATGAGGCACCCAAAATCAAACCCCTTTTCAAACTTTAGGGACCCCAATTTCATCATTTTGCAAAACTCCTATCGGATTCATTGTGCGGAAATCTGAAGGTTCCATCATGGTTTCTTCCTTCGAGGATTCCATTCATTTTTCGCCCAATCAGGATAAGGGTACAAACCTGAGTCTCCTTTGATGAGGTATTTCATTTTCCTCCAAATCAGAATAAGGGTACAAACCTGAGCCTCCTTTGATGAGGTATTTCATTTTCTCGGTCAGGTTAAGGGTCAAACCTGAGCTTCGTTTCTACACGAGGTATTTCCCGTCCCATCCAGGTTAAGGGCAAAAACCTGAATCTCACTTCTTTTGAAGTAAATTTTTCCTCTCTATTCTCCATTTCATATCTACCATTTTCATCAGGGCTAATTTCTTCATACCCAGTTAGATTCTTCTAACTGGGGCATTTTTATAGCCCATATTTGGTGTGTTTTTCTTTGCCACTAAGCTCGTCTTCAAGCCAGCTTAGTAGCAAAGAGGGGCATCTGTAAACATCCCAAATTTTCCACATCCATTCTCAAACAACCCTCCTCATATAGTGTCAACCCTGTTAGGTCAGTGTAGGAGTCAAACCCTGAGTTAGTTTCAGAAAATTACCATTTTACCCATTTTTTCATTAGGAAAATTACCATTTTACCCCTAGGTCATCCTGAACCCCAGTCAGTCGGAGTCAACTAAGCTCATTGGTCAGTTCAGAACATTTAGAATATCAGTCATTTTGAATTCATTTGAGCTCACAGTGAGAAAGTCATTTCCATTTCTGATCATTCCTGCCAAAATGGGATCATTTCTTCAGAAATGAGCTCATTTCTTGCTCAAATCCAAGTCAATTGTCTCTGAGTCAGTCATTCATAGTCAGTCATACTCCCTAGAGTCTAACTTGAGCTCATCAGAAGTTCAAGCGCTCCAATTTCAGTTCAAAACCATTTCCAAGTGTCCAAGAGCCCATTTTAGTCCATTTCAGCTCTTTCAGCTGAAATTGAGTTGAGTTCACCCAATTGAGCTAGTGTTCGAGCTTCGATTTTAGTTCATGTTAGTATTATTGACCTTTTTTTTAGCTCAAAGTCAGCTCAAGTTCGTAATTCACTTCACTCTAGTGACCATTCCGTACCATTTCTCTAAAAATGACAGCTTTTCTTGAAAATTCAGTTGGAAAGGTCAGTTGAGTCAGTGCCTGGTCAGTTCATTTGAGTTCTGAAACTCTAAAACCCAGCTCAATCTAGCTCATCTCAGTTCAATCCAGCTCGAACCCCAATTTTCAGTGTCACTATGACCCAATAGAGTCCCGAAAACCATTTCTTGAGCTATTTTGCAAATTTTATCAATTTTAATGCTTTTTAAACTGATACAAGTGTCAATCGGGGTTTGACATCCAAAATTCTTTATTCAAGGTTAGCATTTCGCATAGCATTTCATGTCATTTCTCATCATTTCATATCATTTCTCAGCATTTCATAATATTTCATCACATTACATTTCATTTTCGAAGTCCAGAACTCCGGTTTTATAAATTTCAATCCAGATCGAGTTTTAAAAGCTTTCAGAAATCAATTTCAAACCCTGGGTTTTCAAAATTGACATTTTTACCCCCAGGAGTTTAAATTTGGAAATATTTTCTCAAGAAAAATAATCTGGATTTATTTCAAACTCAATTTTTTGAATTCTTCACTGGATTTGCTTCGCAACGGGGTATTGAACTTCAAAATCTGAACTCGTTTAAAAAACTGTCAAAAATAGTTCGTTTTGTTTGAAAATAGAGTTGGAAGCATTTTCTCGAGAAAAACAATCTGGATTTCTTTCAAAATTACATTTTTAAATTCTACATTGGATTTGCTTCGCAACGGGGTATTAAACTTCAAAATCCGAGCTCGTTTCAAAAACTGTCAAAAATAGCTCGTTTCGTCTGAATTTTTTTTGAAAAGACTATTTTACCCCTCTAATCTTTAAAATGAATTTCAAAATAGGAATTTGGACCCGCTCTGAGATGGCCTATTCATTTACATTTCTACTTTATTAAAAAATTGTTTCTTTTTATTTGTTTGTTTTTGTTTTTATTGATTTTTATTTTTTAATTTTATTTTATTTTAGAGAGGAGGTGGGACCCACAAGGTGGTCACCCAAACCTCCAGCCCCACTTTCCATTTTTTTTTCTCAGTTTTTCTTTCCCTTTTCCTTTTTCCCTCATTTTCTTTCTTTCCTTTCCTTTTCCCTTTTCTTTCTTTTTTTCCTTCCCTTCCTTCTTTCATTCTTCCCTTCCTTCCTCCCTTCCTTTCCCTCTTGCCCAGCCATTCACGTAAACTTCTTTGAGATTTCTTTTCATTAAACCTAGAAAGACCTAAGTCTATTGAGGCATTAAGGACCCTAAGTTTTATTTGGTGAAGAGGAGGAGATACAACTGCCCTTGGTTTTTAGGGATATTTTAGGTGTCTATGCCAAATTTGGCTTAACTTCAAGTTCATTTGCTCCATGTGTTAGTTTATCTTTAAGTTCAGAAGCGAAAATCATGCGAAAATCAGGTTAAATTTGATATTTTATGATATTTTCGTCATTTTAAGGTTTTTATCATGTACATGAGCATATAGAATTATATTAAGGTTAATTTCAATGTCATTTGCATTTCACATTTTTCATTTTTGCAAAATTTATTTCAGAAAACCCTGGTTTCAAGGCCATAGTCTTGTCATCGGGGGTATTTTGGTCATTTTGACCTAAATTTTGAAATTTCAATTTCCAATTCTCCAAAATTTCATGCATATCATCATATTTTATCATATTATGTTTGATTTATTTCATTTGATTTTCAAATTTCCAAAATTTACAAAAAATCTTTTAGAAAATCCTGATTTCAAGATCATCAGGGGTATTTTGGTCATTTTGACCCAAATTTCGAATTTTCAAAGTTTATTTTCAAAATTTTGTTCATTATTTATCATGTTTATCTCAAATGGGGTATGATTTTGGGTTTATATCTAAATAATATCTGATAATTTCCCATATTTTCGGATAAATTCAGAAAAAACTATATTTTTGTGCTAACCTTGTTTTCTAGTTTTGCAGGAACATTTAAGAAGAAGATTTAGCTTTTATTTCTTTTATTTCAAGTCAATGTAAAAATCAATGTAATATTTGGAATAAGAGTTACTTTTCTGCTTAGAATAGGGCTGCATTGCATATAGTTTAATTTCTGCAAAATTCCAATATCTGATGTATGATCCATGTGCATTTATTTCAAATCTACTATGGTTTACACGAATGGCACGTGCACAAGCTTTTATGGAGTTTATAAACTCGGTGGAATTCGTATTTATGACCATAGTCAGAATACGAAGAAAACCAAGATTTATGATCTTTATATCAGCCACATTCAGCCTACACTCTTAGGCTAACTTCAAAATGAACTGCATTTCTCAAAGTTTTAAAAAGATTTCCCAATTCCCCAATGAAATTCCCTTTTCAAATTCATAGTCATTCATTCATATAATTCAAATTGCATTATTTTCAAATTCATTTTCCAATTTCAATTTCAGAAAAATCAATTTTCTCAAGGATTTACCAAGTCTTTCTTAGGATTGGATTTTCCCAGAATTCTAAATTTTTAAATGAGATTTCAAAGTATTTCCCAAGTTCAAACCAAGATTTTCCTATGTTTTAACATTCTCAAATTTCAAAATCCCAAGTTTTCAGAAATCCATTTTCTTAGAATTCCCACTTTCCTGAGAATTCATTTTCCCTTTCAGAAATCCCTTTTCCAATGAACTTCCTGATTTTCTCAAAATTTTCAAATCCATTTCCTCAGAAAAGCAATTCCAAATTTCAAAATCAATTTTCTAAATTTCAAATTTTACTAAGAATTCATTTTTCAATCAAATTTCTGATTTCTAATGAAATTCAATGATTTTCCCAGGGATTCCATTTCCATCACTTTTCCAACCATTTTCCAGCATATTTCAATTTTCCAAAGCAAACATCATGTTTCTCAAACTTGCATTATTTTCAAAATTTCATAGCACAAGCCTGATTCTTTGTGCATTCTAGAAAAAATAAAGCATAATTTAGCTATTTGAGTCGAGTTAAAGCATATAATTGGTCCTTGGTTCAATTACCCCTGGTAAAGGCGCCAGGAACGGTTGAACCTCGTACCGACAGGCAGATCCCATTCCACGGAATTTTTCTGCAAAATTTTAAAAACGGAGGTGAGTAATTTTCAAAACCATTTTCAAAACTTTGGTCGAGTTTGACTCGCGAAATTCGTTTCTCTCTCACAAGGGAGGGGAAAATTTTTGCGATGATAGCAAGAAGGTTCCCTTTTTAGCATCAATAAAATGAGTAGCAGATTATCAACAAATTGGCCAGCACGCGACAAAATCACTCACCACAAGTTGATTATCTCAAGGTGAATTCAGGGAATGGCTCAAGTGGATTCTATGACAAATATCAACCTGACTTCCCAGTGAAATCAATATTTTCCCAGCAGATTGTAAGGAGTTTTTACACTAAGTGAAATGAAATTTTATAGCTAATCCAAAATAGGAGTCTAATAAATAAAAAAATAAAAAAATGTAAAGACTAGAAAAGGGAATAGGCTCCATTAAGTTGAGAAAGCTACTGATGTTTTTGGTGAACCTGCAGATGGATAAGGTGGTTTGCCCACATGTATCTCAACAGAGATTCCTTTTTTTTGTGTGCGTTTTTGTTTTTGGAGGCTATCCCAATACTACAGAATCAGGAGGAACTATAATGAGAGCTTTTGGCTTTACAGTGTCTTAAGAATGCTAGCATCAATAAGATTAAAACTTCTAACTGGCCAAACATTGAACACAAAATGGTTTTATTTTGTCATTGCCTGACAGAGGGATAACATGTTTAGAAAGACATCTTCAAATTTTTTTTTTAAGAATCCCAAGCAGAAATAAAGGAACACAAACTGCAAAATTTCCATATTATATACAAAATCCCAACATAAATCAATATGTCGTGACCATGCCATGTATCTCCATGGCTTCAAAACTAATAGATCTCTTGGATTACAATAAAGCCATTGGAAAATGACCTATACCGAGTCATCAGTCCATCCCAGTCATGCAAATCTCTTACCTGTAAGATGAGGTGGAATATCCAAGAGCCTCAAGTAACTGGAGTGAACCGAGCCATCAGTTCATCCATGCTATGTGAATGCTGAACTCAAGATAACCTAAAATAGGTCAAATGAAACAAGAATCAAGTCGATTCACAAGACCTTGAAACACTGCATAATCACCATTCGTTAACACCTGCTCGATGTTCATAGAAAGTTAATAGAATGGGTAGCAAACAACTTAAGTGAAAGCTAATGGCAGTAGCTTCAGATAAAGGTTTAAATTCTACTTCTTCCTCCAAGTTCAGATGAGGTAACTCAGATGTATTCCCGTATGTCAAATATGCAGGTAGATATGATAATGGAATTCTGAATTCAATATCCTGCAATACTGCCATCTTCACGTAATGTAACAGATACACTCATAGCATTGTATGCGTGTCCTTATTTTAAACTCATGCCCTCCGTAGCAGACCTTTCAGGAAACCTGGGAAAAGTGGCAGTCAAGTTGCTTGCTTATCTATTGTGCTCTGGGATTTTTATTAAGCATATTAGGCCAACAATATGAAGGTAACGTCTGTGTTTATGAAGATGGAAAGTGCATAGCGATGAAAGTGAAAAGGGATGTATTGAAGTGTTGGAGAAGAAAATGGCAGATATATGATGATTTTGGGGGTGAATTATCAGACTTGAAATGGATAAATATTCAAGGTCACCCACGATGGAGAGGATGTTATGAAGCTAACGATGATGGTTTACGATATTCAGGGGAACCGATGATGTCGTAGCAGGACATCACCGATCACCAACGAGTGATACTATTGTGAACCTAACCATCTCAATAGATGCCATGGCTCCACAACAGGAAATTCCAACGGTAATTTGATTTTTCAAATCATAAATGTATGATAACACCATCGAATCAGAAAGAAGTGAAGCAAATATCACTATGCAGAATAGGCAAAACCAGAATTAATTGTATGAAAACTGTAATGAAATCGACAAAGCTTCAAAAGATAGAATCAACAAAACAAAAGAAAAAGAAAAGAAAGAAAAGAAGAAAAAAAAATAGTGAAACATGATGATGATAAAAAACAGAGCATAAATTGGAAGAAAATGAGGGAATCACACTAAAATTAAACGGAAAATCCTGTGTTAATCTAAAGCAACAACAATGACTACAGGATTTGCGAAGATGATGATAGTGAATCCACAACAAAAGACAAGAATGATCACCGAACATTATCGAAACAAGAAACCAGATATAAACAGAATATCAGAACAAACAGGGAATCAAGAATCCAAGTAAAAAAAAATAATAAAAGAAAAGAAAATGCAAACAGGAAGTCATACGTAAATGGATAATGAGAATAAAGCAGGAAAATCAAGTTGGAACAGATATCCCATCGAAAAACTGGAGAAATTTGATAAACACAGAAATAATTTGTTGGAATGAACATTCCATTGATTGTAGCAAATAGAGGGTTCGATCCTGCTATATGCAGGACGATCCCATCATTGATGCTCTTATAAGCAAATGAAAGAAAAGAAATGAAGAAGAACAAAAAGAAATCAAGAAAGAGAACACTGAAAATAAAGGGAAAAAGATGTTTAAAAAAAAAAAAAGTAGAAAAGAGAGGAAAATGGTTACTTACCTGTAGTGGGTTGTGAGATTGACCGATTCCTTTCAGCAGGTTGGGGAAGAACCAGGGGAATAGAGTAAGAGGAGGAAGAAGAAGAGGATCGACACACATGGGGAGGTGAATGGCGGATGGTGGAGTGGAGTCCCCTGCATGCCTTTTTAAAGAGGAAGAGGAAGAGGAAGAGGAAGAGGAAGAGGAAGAAGAAGATTTTGGAAGGCAGTTGGAGATGAGCAGGAGAGAAAGAAGGGGATCGACCGATCGTTGATGGGCGATCGTGAGAGATGAAGCAGAGAGAGGGAGGCCTCTGCGGCTTCTCTCGCAACGGAAGTCCGTTAGGATTTTTTAAAAGGAAACCTCTAAGTTTTTCAAAATTTTCAATAAAAGGCTCTTAAAAGTTTTCTCAAAAGAAAAAGAGGTCTTTAGCAAAAGGGCGTTTTTTCAAAAAGAAAAGGTTTTTGGTTAAAAAGGGATCCTAAAAGCTATTTTTTTCCGAGTTTTTGAAAGAAAACCCCGAAAATGTAAGGAAAATGTGAGGATTTTAACAAGCGGGACCCAATTGAGGTTTTTGAAACATTTTTACAAAATTTTTGTTTCAAGACTTTAAGATTTTTCTAAAATGAGTTTTTTTGGAAAATACTGGGTTAAATTGGGAATCGATTTTCAGAAATGGATGTGGGTCCGAGAATTTTGATAAAACATTAGAATTCAGATCTCAAATTGAGATCGGACACTGAAGTGAGAAAAACCTATGAGAAAATATGGAGAAATTGATTTTTTTGTTTTTTTGAAGAATAAGGGATCCAGGATCAGAATTGGATCCATATATCCGATTTGGATCAGAAATTGGGTCATAAATGAAAATTGAGTCTGGATTTCAGTGAATTCGAGAAATGAATGAAAATTTGATCAGAAATTGACCTGATTATTCAGAAGATGGGCCTAGGGCCAAAAAGGGAATTTTTGGATTTTTTTGGAAAATTTGGGATGTTCACAAGTCATGATGGCAACCGGTGTTTGGATTAATCATGGAGCACCTATCAAAGGGTGGAAATGCTCTAAAAAGGACTCAAGAGCCCATTAGGTGGGATCAGACATGACTGGGACACTTACACAGATCAGGGTGTTTGAAGAATTGGACCTGAAGGCAGTTGTTTTAACAACCATCAACACGAGCAATCACCTTCATTTCATGTGTTGCTTAGCATGCCATTTCTTATGTTTTCACCATTGACCCCTACTTTTCTCTACAACATACTACAACATCACACTATGATTCCAATGTCAGTTGTGTATGATGCTCATCTCCTACGCATTCCATCATACCTCTTCAACAAAATTCCTGTTTCCTTTACTTGCATAGTTGAATCTCTTCTGCATCATATACATGTGCATTTATTGCATAAATTCACCAATTCCCATGGTTTGCATTCCATTGATTGTGTCACATTTCATTTTCCATAAGCATTTGCTCTTGGATTAGTCGACATCTAAGTGAAGGGTAACTCACTCTAGTAGCATATTTACTTTCGGCATTTCATTACACACCTGCTACAACTTCCTCACTCAATATACATGACATCCAATTACATTCCCATAACTTCCAGCTCCAGTATTCACACTTACCTATACCTCATTGTACCACCCCATACTTTCCCATATTTACACCTCATGACATAAATGCATTTTGACAATCACTTCCTGTTTGAAATTAGGATATCATATACACTTTTTTTTTCATATGCATTTTACACATTTGATAGGGTTTTTATATGACATCATTCATATGCTTTTTCACCGTATTTTGGTTGTATACTAACCATGTTTTTGCAGGAAATGTATGAAAAGAGTTATTTCTCTTCTTAGCTTAGAAATTGTAATTTCCATTTCAGAAATGTAATAGCTAGATATAATGAGAATTCACATTTCTTGCATTAGATTAGAATGTGTGAGCATATATACCTTCTGAAAATGTTTGTTTCATGCCATTTTTTTTCTCGTTTGAATTTAAATACGATTATTATATAATACATTTTATGACCATAGTCAGAAATGTATTATATCTTCAATCTTATTTCAATTCATTTAAAGAATAAATTATGCTTTTCAAAACCAAATTTCAAATTCTTTTAAATTCATTCATCATAGAATTACATCATATTTTCAAAATTCTTTTCATATTATTTCAAAATCCAAGTGATTTTGAGATATATTTTAATATTTTCTTCATTTCTCAAACCAGTTTCTATTTTAACTCATCTTTCTATCTCATTTCGAAATTCAAAATTCAATTTCGAAGTCCCATTTGACTTTGAAAAATTTGAATTCATTCCTATATTCCAAATTCAAATTCCAATCCAAATCCAATTTCAATGTTCAATTCAACTTTGAAAATTCAAATTCATTTCCATTTCCAGTATTCAATTTTAAATTCAATTTAGCATTTTAGATTGCAATTTAAAGTTCAATTTAACTTTGAAATTTCCAAATTCATCTTCTGATTTTTTTTCCAAATTTAACATCAAATTTATTCTTTATTTTTCAAAATCTCCAAAGTTCTATCTAAAGATTGAGTCTTGATTCTCAATTCAAAATCAAAGTTTTGCGATTGATTCTAAATCTCAAAATTCGATTTTCCTAAATTTAAAACCCACTTTTAAATTCGATCTAGGTTTCCAAAATCCAGATCCATCACCAAAACCCCATTTGGATTTTCAAAATCCAATTCCCTCTTGGATTCTAGATTTAGAATCCAATTCCACCCTGAATTCAGATTTTCAAATCCAACTCTATCTTGGATTCTAGACTTCAGATCCAACTCCATTTAGGATTCCAGATTTCGGATTCAACTCCATCTTGGATTCCAGACATCGGATCCAATTCCATTTAGGATTACAGATTTCAGATTCAACTCCATGTTGGATTTCAGACTTCAGATCCAATTTCATTTAGGATTCCAGATTTTGGATTCAAACTCCATCTTGGATTCCAGACTTCGGATCCAATTCCATTTAGGATTCTAGATTTCGGATTCAAATTCCTTCTTGGATTCCAGACTTTGGATCCAATTCCATTTAGGATTCCAGATTTCAGATTCAAAATTCCATCTTGGATTCCAGACTTTGGATCCAATTCTATTTAAGATTCATATTTTACGTTCAAATCCATCTAGGATTCCAGATTTCAGATCAAATTCTATTCCAGATTTAAAATCTAGTTCCATTTCCATTTCTCATTTCCAAAGCCAATTTCAAATCTATTTCTCAAGTCTAAATTCAAATTCAATTCCTATTCTAGGTTCTGAATTCAAAATTTTCTTTTTCAAAAATCGATTCTTGAAAATCGATCCAAATTCAAAGTCCCTTCTGACTTTGAAAATTCATTCTTATTTCAAAATTCTGATTCTAAATTCCTTTTCTCTTCATCTAAAGGCTTATCTTTCCAAAAATTCTGATCATTCTGAGACTTGAGAATTTCAAGTCTCTTCTTCCAGATCTATTTCAAATTCTGAATTAGATTCAAAATCTAACTTCTTCAAAACCAAGTTCAAAATTTTAAATTATTTCTTCATTCCACTATCAAATCTATCTCAAAATCACTTGAAAACCCCCCAAAATTTCTAAATTATTTTTCTCAAAAGCCTACATTTCTGCATTTGCATTTGCACAAGCATGATTCTTTGTGCATTTAGGACTTAGAATAATTTCTTAGATATTATTTAGGCAAAGCAAAAGGCATAAAATTCGATCCTTCGTTCAATTACCTCTGGTAAAGGCGGCAGAAACGATTGAAGCTCGTACCAACGAGCGAATTCCGTCTCTCAATTTTCTCGCACATATTTCAAAACGGAGGTGAGTAATTTTAAAATCTTTTCAAAATTAAGGTCAAGTGAGACCTTCACAAAAGAGTTCCTTTCTCTCTTCTTTCTTTTCTCTTCTCTCTTCTTTTTTGTCTTTTATTTCCCCTTCAAAAAGGGAAATAGAGGTTAGAAAGGAAAATAGAAATATAAGAGGAAAAATTTTGCGATGATCATAGAAGTGGCAACCGTGATGGGACTCATCTCCGTCCGGTCGAATTTTTACCTTTTGCTTTGCTTTGATATTATCTAAGTCCTTATTCTACAAATGTCTGCTTCATTTCCATGCAAATCTTAGGAGCCTAGACTTTGTCCTAGCTGACATAATGCATATAGGATCTAAGTTTGATTTGGTAGGACCATATTGAGGAGATTATTCCATATTCACTTAGTCTTAGGTTTGAAATACAACTCTCCTCAATTCTAGGGATTGAATGCAAACAATGTATGCAAGTGTATGCTTTTCTTCATTTAAATTTTGTCTCTTTAGGACTTGCATTAGAGCCATCTGACTTCTTGCATGTTGAACATGTTTTTGAAAACATCCCTACCTATATTGTCTCGGTCTTCACGTTGCTGAGTTGTCTCACTGAACCATAGTTCAGGAGAGAGCCTCACAACTGGACCACTTAGTTGGGTTAGCGCCCCCCTACCACGTACCTAAGGGTCATAGTCTGAGGTATATCGGTAGGTGCTCAAGGATGTTGGGAAGCCATTACCTTAGAACCAGAGAAATATTTCTATGCCACGTACTTCGAGCTTCGGCTTGAGTATATAGGCATATCTTGATTGGAATCAGATGATCTGAACCATAGAGTTATGATTAAGGTCCTACAAACCATTTCAAATATTGCATTTAGAGTCAGCCTTTAGGGAGTGCTGTGTGCGCATCCTTGTTTATGCAACTGTGATTATACAATGTTTTCTTGTATTCTCCTATATACATCAAACCTTTTCCAAACCCTGGGTATATTATTCAAAAAAATTTCCTTATTTTCAGAAGCTCAAGTGTATATTTTTCTCCTATCTACATTCTTTTTCTCTTTTGTATCGGATTTTCCTCAAAAACCCTTGAAATTATTTTTCTAAATTTCCTCAGTCTTCCAAAAATTCCAGGATTTGTATTTATTCTCTTTTCTTCAAAAGTCTATCCGTAAGTTCTGCATTCTATCTGATCTTCTTCATTCCTCTTTGCCCTAGTATTATTCCAATGACGTCCAATTCCCTCGATGTTGTCTTTCCTAGAGATCATGTCTTTCATCAGATAAGGGATGGATCCCCAGATCATCGGGTTATCCAGACTCATTCCTTCTTCCCTCGGTGATATTATTCTTGGTTTGCCACCTTCTCACGTATGTTCCCAGACCACTTGGATGATTGTGGATTGGAAATGACATCAACAGTAGGCAAGCGAACCATCAACGAAAGTCTGATTCAGGCTATGGCAGAGCGGTGGAATCCACGTACTTGCATATTTTGGTTTCCATGGGTAGAGATGACTCTACTGATGGACAAATTCAATGACATTATGGGATTGCCCGAACCAGCTGATTAGCCAGATGATCCTGTCGAGCAGCAATTCCTGATCAACATCAAAGGGGTAGATGTTCGAGAAGCTTTAGCTAGAGCAACAGGGAGCAAATCTTGGCCTCTCACTAAGATCGACGAAAGTCAGTTCATTGACCTGTTTGGACTCTATTGCAAGTACGGAGCTTACAAAGAGGTTGACACCTTGTTTCAAGCGGCAAAAGACAGAATTCAACATGCCATGATCCTATGCACAGTGGGATTAGCTTTCTTTCAGGACGGTCAAAATTTCATCGATGTCAGAGTTGCCCAACTCTTTCGAAGATGGGAAAGCAAGCATACCCGTCAACTTTCAATTTCCATGGCAGCCTTAGCTTTTCTTTACTGAGGTTTGGCTCGTTTTGCTCTTGGAGAGACCATTCTAGTGGAAGGATGTACCTATGCTCTGCAGTCGTGGTTCTTGCGACATGTGCCATCAAAGGCCAGTTCCTTTAGGTTCAACAGTAAGAAGCCGAAGCCTGTCATTCAGTATCGAGCTTTGATCGAGAGTCTGCATGAGGAAGAGATCGTTTGGGATTACTTCGACAGGCGCGAATCAGTTCCTCGCTACACTTATGCTCGTAGCAAGCCCTATAGATTGCTTGACCCCTTCTTCTGTGTCGATTATCAGCCAGAGAGGTATCTCAGATAGTTCTCGTAGTGACAGGTTTGTGCCAATATTCGCTTCTCGACGGGTAACATGCCAGAATTCAATCTACAGTCGGATCAGTGGTCTAGAGCATACCATGTAACCAAATACACTTGGGATTCCTTCATTTCTCTATCTGTATTTCCTGGATCCAATGTATCTACTGAATATCAAGAGTGGTGATAAACTGTCTGTCCACCCTCTCTTTGTCTCTGAACTTATCATCAATAAAATTTACTTTTGCTCTACTGAAAAGCTGTTTGGGCCAAATTTTATTCTTTTGTTTTATAACATAAATGGTCACGATTCTTGTGACGACCTCATCCCTGGTAATGGGACATTTCTCGTATTCTTCTTCAGAATCTTTTATCATGGTTGACGACCTCGCCTAGATAACAAGGCACATTTTTTTTCGTTATCATGAAAATGATAACACAATTATCACAAGTCTGGTGATGACCCGATCCCGGGTAATGAGATAACCTTTTAAATTGTCTACCAAACCCTCCATTCCTGCTTTTCTCGAAAAAAAAAAGAGCTTCTTCCGCACTCTAATCACTCCCTTATTCTGCAGGAAAACTTTGGCATCTAAAAATGGTTCAAACAAGAACTGGCAAGCAAACCGTTCATCAGCACAGTGACAGCGAGATAGAGGAAATGAACTCTCCCAGGTTGTCCAGGGGATATGGCCCAGAAGGGGAAGATGATGTTGATCCTGCCATATACAAGATATTTCAGAAGATGATGTCTGAGCAGACTGGTACTGGTCCGAAGAAAGCATCATCTAAAAGCAAAATCAAGAGAAAACCCATAAAAAGGCATGTCAAAATCAATAAACAGAGAGTCCAGCATGACAGCACCTCTGAGGATACGGAATCGGCAAAAGAGGATTCTGAAGAAAAAGAGCAATACATGTTTATCCCAAAGCATCTGTGACAGCCCAAGAGGGTGGTTGAAGAGCCTGTATCAGTAAACAAACCTAAGTACGGGGTCCCGGTAGAAGACTCAATCCAAACATTGACTAAGATAGTCAAGGATCTACAAATCTGAGATAAAGGAAAGAAAGTATATACCAGGCAAGACTTCTACCTTGGTTTTGATGGAGATAGCAGCTTAGAAAATCTCCTCAGGAAATTCATTAAGTTTGATGGATTCGGCGATCCTAAGGCCCATTTTGCAATGTTTTTCGCAGAATGCGCCAGATTTAGTGAAGACAATCGTGCTCTTTTCCTATGCTTCCCCCACAGTTTAGAAGGCATAGCTGCTAAGTGGTATGCAGAGCATATCAACCCCATCGAATTGTTTGATTTTGACATGGTTGTTAATCTATTCATTGAGCGATTTTTGTTTAACACGGAAGCTCTGCCCACGCTCAATCATTTGTACAACCTTAAGGAAGAAAGCAATGAAAAGGCCAGAGATTTCATCTGCAAATAGAGAAGTATTTGCAACAAAATGAGGAATCCCATCTCTGAGGAACATGCCCTCCAAATTGTCCACAACAACTTCTCACAGCCTTGTTATCATCGCAAAAAAATTTTCCCCTCCCTCTGTGAGAGGACGATTCTGCGAGTCAAACTCGATCAAAGCTTTGAAAATGGTTTTGAAAATTACTCGCCTCCGTTTTAAAAATTTGAGGAAAAATTTCGTGGAATGGAATCCGCCTGTCGGTACGAGGTTCAACCGTTGGTGACGCCTTTACCAGGGGTAATTGAACGAAGGATCAAATGTGCGCTTTGACTAAGTTAAATTATCTAAATCATGCTCTATTTTCCTACAATGCACAAAGAATCAGGCTTGTGCTATGAAATGAATTTGAAAGATATCTCATTGAGGAATTGGGAAATCCTTTTGAGTTTTGAGAAATGCAGTGCATTTTTGAAGTTAGCCTAAGAGTGTAGGTTGAATGTGGCTAATACGAAGATCATAAATCTAAGTTTTCTTCATATTCTGACTATGGCCATAACTACCAATCCCACCGAGTTTATAAACTCCATAAGAGCTTGTGCACGTGCCATTCATGTCAACCATAGTGATTTTGGAAAATGTGCATATGCATCATACATCAGATATTGAAAATTTGCAGGAATTAAACTATATGCAATGCAATCTTATTCTAAGCTGAAAAGTAACTCTTATTCCAAATTATTACAACTTGATATTACATTGAATTGAAATAAAAGAATAAAAGCTAAGTTTTCTTCTTGGATGTTCCTGCAAAACTAGAAAACAATGTTAGCATAAAAATATAGGTTTTCTGAATTTATCTAAAAATGTTGGAAATTATCGAATATTATTGAGATATAAACCCAAAATCATACCCCTTTTGATATAAACATGAGAAATAATGAATAAAATTCGAAAATAAACTTAGAAATTCGAAATTGGGGTCAAAATGACCAAAAATCTTCTAATGACCTTGAAATCAGGGTTTTCTGAAAGAATTTTTGTAAAATTTAGAAATTTGAAAATCAAATAAAAAAAATCAAACACAATATAATGAAATATGATGATATGCAACAAAATTTGTGGAATTAGAAATTAGAATTTCAAAATTTAGGCCAAAATGACCAAAATACCCCTGATAACAAGACTATGGCCTTGTAACCAAGGTTTTCTGGAATAAATTTTGTAAAAATGAGAAATTTAAGTGCAAATGAGATTGAAATTAGCTTTAATATGACATGCCATGCTTGTTTATATAATAAAAACCCTAAAATGGCAAAAATATCACAAAATATCAAATTTGACTTGATTTTTGCTTGATTTTCGCTTTTGAATTTAAAAATAAACTAACATACCAAGCAAATAAACTTGGAATTGATCCAAATTTGGCATGAAAACCTAGACTAACCCTAAAAACATAATGAAGCTCGAAAATCTATTTTTTTATTTTTTTTAATATGGAAAATAGCTAAAAATCCTAAAAAATCAAGATTTTGCCTAAAATGATGATTCTAAATTGAATTTCGGACATCAAACTTCCATAAAAATTTCCCAAATTTTATGGGGTGACAGAGAACAGCTAGGAAAAGATTTTTTCCTTTTACATATTCTGGTTTTGACCTATGGTCAGAGCTATAAAGCTCCGGCAAGTTGGATCGGAATCTGGCGACTCTAGGATTTAGGGCAAACAGACAGGTTTCAGAAGAAAATGTGGGAAAATTAAAAGACAGATGGGAAAATGACTGGAATTGTGGGAAAATGTCTCAAACAAACAGAGGCAAATTTATTTTTTTATAGCATTGGGATTTGGGTTACAGTTTGGAAATTGGCACACTATTATCAGAGACCTGGATCTCTTGAAGTTTTGGATATGAGAATCTTTCAGACAGAAAAGATAATTTTGAAAAAAATACTTGAAAAATCCCAAAAATTCCAAAAGTTTGGAAAATGACAGATAAATTGGTTAGGAACAACTTTAATGTTAAAAGTTTGGACAGAAAACTTATGGATTGAACGGACACATCACATTAGGGTCGGTCTATACCCTGAGAAAGAGAAAGTAGGATTTTCTTAGGGGCCTGGAAAAATCGATTTTTGACAGAGAACAAAGCTACTTGAAAAAAGCTAAAATTTTACTAAAAAGCAGTAGACTCTAATAGGGAATCATGGTATTTTTTTGAGGGAAAATCGGATCATCCATCTAGGAGATCTTGGAGGTTCTTGTCTGCTAAAACTGATATTGGAGTTTCTATAGATGCGAAATCCTAGTTTGGGATTCGATTTATTTGAGAGGGTTCTAAAACCCAAATTAGTCCAGGTTTTTTGGCGAGAAATCAGGAACATATGATGGCATATAATAAAAAATTACCAAGATTTTTAGATAGGAATGTAAACATGCAATAACAACTGTATTCTACATAAAAATGAAACCTAAGTTAAACACTAATAAAGTAACATTAAATGTTTATGAAATAACAAAGCTATTCTAAATGCAATATTAAGAATAAAATCTACATGGCAATATATATATATAAAAAATGAGAATCAACAAGGGGGTATGATTCATATTTGCTTTTGGCTAATGGTGCTAGGGGACCCGATCCATCCATCGGATGAATCCCTCTATCATGTATAGCCTTACTTGATGTTATAACCCAATGAAATCACCTTTGCAAGTAGGTGGGTCCAGTTTTGAACCGGATTCAAGTTAGAATCATGAAAGAAGTTGCAGTAGCAAGAGGCCTTACCTTGGGCTTGGGTAGGGATCAGCTGCAATGGAAGGCCGGTAGTGACGCTGCACCAATGGAGGATTTGAAACCAAGGGACGACACCAGCTAAATGTTGGTGAAGGCTGATGGAAGAAGGCTGCACCAATGGTGGTTGGGCATCACCAAGGAAGGGGATGCACTTGTTGTAGATGAAAGATGGGTTGCATCAATTGTAGGTGGTGCTGTCAAGGAAGGAGATGGCTGGAAGGAGGCGTGCACTTGAGGTGGCTGGGCGCCGGCTGCAACAATGGAGTTGGAGGTGTCCAAGAGGGCTGGCGTGAAGGAGGTGTGCACTTGAGGTGGCTGGGCGCCGGCTGCAACAATGGAGTTGGGCTAAAGGGGTTTGCTGCCAATGTCGAAGGTTGTTGGAATGATTGGTGGTTGCAAAGGAGGTGAAGAGAAAGAGGGAGAGGGAGAGAGAGAGAGACCCACCGTATATCTCTTATTTTTTTTTTTTGGTTTTTAACTTAGGGAAGAATAAGATTTCTTCCTAAGTTTTTAATGAAAGTAGGTTTAATGAGAAGGAAAGAAGGGTTTACGTGAATAGGATAGGCTGGAGAAGGGAAAGGAAGGAAGGGAAGGGAAGAAGAAGAAGAAAAGGGAAAAAAAAAAGGAAAGAAAGGAAGAAGAAAGGGAAAATGAAAAAGGAAAGAAGGGGCTGGAGGTTTGGTTGACCACCTTGGTGGGTCCCACCTCTAAAAAAATGAATGATAAAAATAAAGATAAAAAAAAGAAAATGATAAAATAAGGTAAAAGAAATTATTTATATTATTTTTTTCCTTTTTCTTTTAAAAATAAAATGCAAGTAGATAAGCCATCTCAGAGTGGGATCTCTTTCCAAATTTAAAATTCATTTTGATAATCATAGGGGTAGAATGGTCTTTTAAAAAGATTTCTGACAGTTTTTTAAACGAACTCAGAATTTGAAGTTCAATACCCCATTGCAAAGCAAATCCAGTATAGAATTTGAAAATTTAAGTTTGAAAGAAATCCAGATTATTTTTCTCGGAAAAATATTTCCAAATTTAGAATCTTGGGGGTAAAAATGTCAATTTTGGAAAACTAGGGTTTGAAATTGATTTCTGAAAACTTTTAAAACTCAATTTGGATTGAAATTTATAAAACTGGAGTTCTGGACTTCGAAAATGAAATGAAATGTGAGGAAATGTTATGAAATGCTGAGAAATGATATGAAATGATGAGAAATTATATGAAATGTTATGCGAAATGCAGACCCCGAGTGAAGAATTTCGGATGTTAGACCCCGATTGGCAGTTGTACCAATTCAAAAGGTGTTAAAATTGATAAAATTTGCAAAATGGTTCAAGAAATGATTTTCAGACCCTACCGAGCTAGAATGACACTAAAAATCAGAGTTTGAGCTGAATTGAACTGAAATGAGCTGGATTGAGCTGGGTTTTAGAGTTTCAAAACTCAACTGGACTGACAATGCACTAACTCAACTGACCTTTCCAACTAAGTTTTCAAGAAAAGTTGTCATTTTTAGAGAAGTGGTACGGAATGATCACTGGAGTGAAGTGAATTACAGACCAGAGTTGGGTTTAAGCTAAAACAAAGATCAGTAATACTGATATAAACTAAAATTGAAGCTCGAACACTATCTCAACTGGCTAAACTCAGCTCAATTTCAGCTAAAAGAGATGAAACGGGCTAAAATGGGCTCATAGACTCTTGGAAATGGTTTTGAACTGAAATTGGAGTGCTTGAACTCTTGATGAGCTCAAGCTAGACTCTGGGGAATATGGTTGACTGGGAATGACTGACTCATAGACAATTCGCTCGGATTTGAGTGAGAAATAAGCTCATTTATGAAGAAATGATCCCATTTTGGCAGGAATTGTCATAAATGAAAAAATGGTCTGTTCATCATGAACTTGGAATGGCTGATATTCTAACTGTTCTGAACTGACCAATGAGCTTGGTTGACTTCGACTGACTGGGGTCCGGGATATCCTAGGGGTAAAATGATAATTTTCCTAATAAAAATGGGTAAAGTGGTGATTTTCTGAAATTGACTCGAGGTTTGACTCCTACACAGACTTAACTAGGTTGGTACTACACGAGGGGGTTTGTCTGAAATGAGTGTGAAAATTTTAGGGTGTTTACAAATGCCCCTCTTTGCTAATAAGCCGGCTTGAAGACGAGCTTAGTGGCAAAGAAAAACACACCAAATTTGGGCTATAAAAATGCCCCAGTTAGGAGGATTTGATTGGATATGAAGAAATTAGTCCTTATGAAAATGAAAGATATGAAATGGAGAATGAACAAGAGAAATTTACTTCAAAAGAAGTGAGATTCAGGTTTTGCCCTTAACCTGGATGGGACAGGAAATACCTCGTGTAGAAACAAAGCTCAGGTTTGACCCTTAACCTGACTGGGAATGAAATACCTCATCAAAATGAGGCTCAGGTTTAACCCTTAACCTGACCGGAAAATGAAATACCTCATCAAAATGAGGCTCAGGTTTAACCCTTAACCTGACCGAGAATGAAAATGATGAGATTCTCGAAAGAAGAACCCATGATGAAACCTTCGGACTTTCGCACAATGAATCCGATAGGGGTTTTGCAAAATGATGAAATTGGGGTCTCTAAAGCTTGAAAAGGGGTTTGATTTTGGGCGAGAAAATGATTGGTGGCTTAACCTCAAGCCGAAATTGGACTGTCTATGGTGGGACAGTGGGGACACAAGGAAGTGTGCGAATCTGAGAGCCCAGACACTCAGATTATACCAAAGAAGGGAAGGAATCTTGAAAACTCCCATTATCAAGTCCTAAAAGGGATAACAAATGGTGTCAGGATGCGCCAAAGATGAACGTCAAGCTCTCGCTTCACGCCATGACAGTTAAAAAATATTGTTAAAATCTTGAAAATTGTTGTTGATTCAAAATAATTGGAAATGATGCACATTGGTGCGAAAATATTCCCTATTTTCTACCTGAAGTATTACCTCCGACTGGGCTTAACTCCGTAGAATCAAGATTCAAATTCAAATTGCTTGCGATTGACTTTCTTTCAAGGAAGCTATCAATTTCCTTGATATGAACAAAAAAGAGAGTATTCTTGATATTGTGAAAACAATTGGTGAAAGAATATTGATAGTAGAATTTCACAAAATTTAAAGAGGATTCTTGGCAGACTTGGCAGTCTGACATCCTGGGATTCTTTTCTCATGATGATATTTTTGCACTCTTTTTTTTTTTTGGCATAATTAGAGCTCTCTTGGGTTTTTGGGGATTTTATTACATCATCCTTCATTTTGGAGATGTCCTGACTTTTCTTTCTTTTTTTTGGAAGGGTACGTCACAAACTTCTTCATCTCAGAGATGTTTCGATCCTTCTTTTCTCTAAGGGATTATATTGACGGTTATTGGCTCTTTGGTTGGAAATCTCTTGATGATAGCAAAAATTAAATACCCTTTAGGGTTTGTCGGGAAGCTCATCACAGTCGCCTTCATCTTTACAGTGATCTAAACTTTCTCTGGAAGGATCCGTCACAAACTCCTTCATCTTGGAGATGATTCAAATCTTCTTTGGCCCCGGGGGTCTAACTCGCATAATTCGTCTTCATCTTGACGACAATTGAGAGATCCCTTTTATAGATATTTAATTGTAGCTTAAATGATTGAGGAGATATGGAAATTGAATGGATTCTTCTGTATCACCCAGGATATTTCGACTGCTTTATTTTCCAAGAATGATCTTTAAAAATGTTCCATTGACTGCGATCAATACCGATCACTTATGGCTTTGCAACAACATTGAATTTCCTTTCCTGACCATATCGAGGATTTATTCTTTATCCTTTTGGTTGGCCAATAGAAAGATTTCGAATTTTAAATCCTTCTTCGTGAAAGCTTTGTCCTTTTAGAAGTAATACTGAAGGTACTCTGAGGTAATGTTTTGGTGCAATAAAGATTTTTGAAATCAACAAGTATTTAATAACAAATTGGCAAGATTTTCTTGAAATCCTTTGTGAAAGCGAGGATTTGAAGCATGACTCAACGCATCCATGACAAAAAAATTTCCTCTCTTTTCTCCAAAGGAGAAAATTTAGAAATGGGAAATAGAAATTACTCCTCTCTTCCCTGAAGAGGAGGTGTTTGCAAAATGAACTTTCGAAGAGAAATTAAGCTTTTGTCAAAACTTCTTAACATTAGGCTTCTCTTATGGAAAGGGGCCGGTAATGGTGAGGTCAGTGAATTGATCATGAAGGAGCGAGTCCATCACACTCTCCCTGAAAAGAGGGTCCTTCATGATGAAATGGCTTAGTATGAAATTGTGGTCACAAGGAAAGCGAACTTTCGTCGAAGCTCTCACTGAACTAAGGGTTCCTTGTATGAAATTGAAAATTCGTTTTGCAAACGGTTCACAAAGACATGAGTCCCTTCAAACTCTCCCTAAAAGAGGCTAAGTGAACAAAGGATAGCATGAGAAAAGAACGAGCTTCCTCGAACTCTCCCTGTAAAAAGGGTCTCTCGCAAGAGAAAATGATTGAAATTGGTATTAAGTGACCAAAAGAGGTCGAAATTGAAAATTAGAGATTGAAAATTTAGAAATTGGAATTTTATTGACTCGAAAGTTGAAATTGGAATTGATTGACCGAAAGTTAAAATTGGAATTAATTGACCCAAAGGTCGAAATTGGAAATTGAAAATTGATTGACCCAAAGGTTGAAATTGGAATTGATTGACCCAAAGGTCGAAATTGGAAATTGAAAATTGATTGACCCGAAGGTTGAAATTGGAAATTGAAAATCGGAAATTGGAAGTTAGAAATCAGAAACTGGAATTTTAGAAATTGGGAATTGGAAATTGATTGACCCGAGGGTCGAAATTGGAATTGGTTTACTGGGAACAACATGGGTTCAATAGGAATTCAGCCTAGGAACGACATTGGTTCAGTTGAGAACGACATTGGTTCACTGGGAACGACATGGGTTCGGTAGGGATTCAGCCTAAGAATGATATTGGTTTAATTGAGAACGACATTGGTTTACTGGGAATGACATGGGTTCGGTAGGGATTCAACCTAAGAACAACATCGGTTCAGTTGAGAATGACATTGGTTCATTGGGAACGACATAGGTTCAATAGGAATTCAACCTAAGAACGACATTGGTTCAGTTGAAAACGACATTGGTTCAATGGGAACAACATGGGTTCGGTAGGGATTCAGCCTAAGAACGCCATTGGTTCAGTTGAGAACGACATTGGTTCACTGGGAATGACATGAGTTCAATAGGGATTCAACCTAAGAACGACATTGGTTCAATTGAGAACAACATTGGTTCACTGAGAACAACATGGGTTCGGTAGGGATTCGACCTACGAACTATCAATTCCATAGGGATTTAACCTAGGGATCACATCGGTTTGACTGGTATCCAGCCTACAAACTATCGATTCCATAGAGATTTAACCTAGGGATCATAGTTTAAGAACGAAGGGTTCAACTTGTGGGCTTTGAATGGACCAGGTGCTAAACTGGGTTTAGAAGGACCAGGTGCTAAACCGAGTTTTGAAGGAAGATTCAAATCATAATTCAAAATCTTCAAGGGAAAACTAAATGAATTGGGTTTTTGAAAGAAAATTCGAGTCGGAACTTGGATCTTCTAGACCAATTACTAAATTACAGAAAAGTTTGAGTAGAAACTCAAACTTCTAAAGGAAAGCTAAGCGAATCAGATTTGGAAGAAAATTCAAGTCAGAACTTCAATTTTCTAGAACGATTCTGACACTTGAATTGGATTTGGAAGAAAATTCGAGTCAGAACTCTAATTTTCTAGACCAATTCTAGACATTTGAATTGGATTTGGAAGAAAATTCGAGTCGGAACTCTAATTTTCTAGACCAATTCTAGACATTTGAATTGGATTTGGAAGAAAATTCAAGTCGAAACTCTAATTTTCTAGACAATTCTAGGATCTGACGGACGGAAAATTAGACCAATATAAATTGGATTTAAGAGTTTCAACCAGTAAAACAGGATTTAGAAAAATACCACCATGAGTACCGGATTTTGAAAGAGTACCAGCACGAGCACTGGATTTTGAAAGATTATCAGCACAGATACTAGATTTTAAAAAATTGCTAGTACGAACACTGGATTTTGAAGAAAAATTTACTAGCACGAACACTAGGTTTTGGAAAATTACCAGTACGAACACTGGGTCTTGAAGAATTACTAGCACGAACACTGGGTTTTTGAAAATTACCAGCACGAACATTGGGTTTTGAAGAATTACCAGCACAAACACTGGTTTTTTGAAAATTACCAGCACGAACACTGGGTTTTGAAGAATTACCAGCACAAACACTGGTTTTTTGAAAAATTACCAATTGATTTTGATAAAAGATTTTCAGTCTTCACCCTCACGATGACTTGGACAACTGTCGGGGTCTCAGAATTTATCCCTTATCTTGAATGGGTAGTTCAGGTTTATCCCTTAACCTGAAGAGAAAATGAATTCGATACATATGGATGCAAATGAATGCGACTGAATGCATGCAAATGCAAATGAATGCAAAATGATGTAAATGGATGCACATGCATGCAAAATGAGAGATTTATTTGATCCTGCTTGCATACAAGATGTTTTAAAGACAATTTTCAAAATAATGCCCCAGTATAACTGGGGAGTGAGAGGTTGGATAAAAAAATAAGTAATTGATATTTGAAGAATGCTTTCTGACTTTTGATTGATTCTGGAGGGACTTTGAAGAGGTCATTCCTTGTGAGAGATATCTTGCAAGAAGAACAAGGCAAATTGATGTTTTATTGATGTACTGGAAAAATAAACTGATAGAAGAATTGGGGCTACATCTTCTTTTCAAAATGACAAGAGTAAGATGGAAAGGATGAGAGCATTAGTATCATCATTCTTCTTTGTGTTCAGGTAAGATAGCTGATTGATCTTCTGACTCAGCCCTTACAAGCAATCCTTTGTCGATGCAATCTTGCACGATGTTCTTAAAGTCAAAGCAATGTTCTATGTCATGCCCCAATGCTCGATGATATTTGCAGAATTTATTCTTCCATTTCCCCAAAGTGACAGCAAGATCGACAGCCTTTGGAAGTCTGACCATATTTTTGGCTAACATATACTCGAGCATGCTCTTGAGTGTCTGATCTAATGGGGTGAATTGACGATCACATCTCCAACCTTCATGTTTTAGCTTCTTTTGAGTGTTTTCCTTCTGCTGGGAGTAGGATTGGAGGGAATTGGCCAGGATAGTTGGCTGGTCTGTTGTTTTGTTTTTCGCTAGAATATTCTTATCAACGCGATCCTGGACAATGTTTTTGAGGACGAAACAATTTTTTGTGTCGTGTCCTATTGCACGATGAAACTTGCAAAATTGTTGTTTGAACCTACCCATGATTGTCGAGGGATCAATGACTTTTGGTAAATGAACCATGTCTTTTGCGAGCAAATTTTCTAGAACAGTCTCGAGCTTCTGGTCCAGAGGAGTGAACTTTCGATCAGTGCTCCAATCTTTGTGTTTTGGTTTCTCCTGATCTTTCTCTTTATACTGAGGACTAGATTGAAGAGGCTTATCATTGTTGGAGATCTTTTCTTTTTGGTCCTCAGATCCCTCTCAATGGTCATCATGATTTTTCTGGTTACCCTTGTTATTGTTGGCAGAAAGAGTGAAGTATGCCTTTGGAGGTCTGACCATATCTTTTGTGAGCATGTATTCCAAGAAACTCTCAAGTATTTGATCCAATGGGGCCATCTTGCAGTCCTGGTTTCGATTGTCATGTTGTACCTCTTGCCGAGTGTTTGATTTCTGTCGAGATTTGGCCGAAACAGCTGATTGGCATTCTTTTTCATCCTCAACGAAGAAATTTTTATCGATATAGTCTTGGACAATGTTCTTGAAGATGAAACAATGTTCAATATCGTGCCCCGTTGTTCGGTGGAATTTGCATAATCGATCTTTGCATTTGCCTTTTGCGACAGGAGAATTAGCAATCTTTGAGAGTTTAACCATTTCCTTGACCAGCATGTATTCAAGGATCTTTTCGAGGGGCTGATCTAGAGGAATAAATTCAAGATCATAACCCCAACCCTCATGTTTTATCTTCTCTTTTTGTTGACTCAATTTTCCACTTTGCTTTGAAGATTTCACTTTCTGACTTATATGATTGCCTTTGTTATCTTTGAAATCATCGCGGTTGGCATTGACGAAGAAGGCGAAATTCATCTTCTTTTTTGAATCTTGATTATTCCTGACGGGGATGATGCCCTCGTAGAGGTCTTTGCTCATGAAGACCTTCTTGCCCTTATCACAGTCTTGCAAATTTTTAATCACCTCAGCCATTTTCTTCAACTATACTTGGACTGGATCATCCATTGCTTGACTCTTCAATTTATAGGATATCCCTTGTCTATGAGGGGATCTTTGAAATGCTTGCTGAGCTTCATACTCTTCATCAGTGTCCTCTACTGATTCCTCTTCATCTGTCGTATCAGTATTCTGAACATGCTTCTTGGAAAACTTTAAAACCCTTTTGACTACTCGGCCTTTTGCCTTCTGCTTGACCTGAGTTTTTTCTGCACTGGCTTCAGCTTGCTCTGCTAGCATCTTGCTTATCATCTTTTTAAACATGACATATATTTGAGGATCGATGCCATCATCTGCTTGCTTTTCTTGACTTTTAAATGACCGCGAGAAATCCATTTCCTATTTTGAAGCCATTGAGTACTCTGCGGTCTTCTTTCCTGACCTTGTCTGAACCATTGAATATCACGAACGCTCTCTGCAGAGCAAAGTTGATGGTTAGGTTTTTTAGAGAGATTTTGATTGAAAGAAAATATTTGCTGAGAAATTTGGTAGACAATTTGATAGAATATCCCATTACTAGGGATTGAGTCGTCGCTGAAATTACGACAATTGCGTTGTCATTCCTTTGCAAAGAAAAAAAATAAGTGAAAATTATGCCTAGTTACCTAGGTGAGGTCGCCAAACCAAGAATTAAAGAATTTGCAAGATTTTTATTCATTGAAGGGAAAACATGATTGCATCAATAATAAACTTGGGAAAGAGGGGGTGGACAAACAATTTGCCACTACTCTTTATAATCAGCAAGGACACGAGAACCTGGAAAAAGTAGAAGAGTAACAAAAGAGTCTCAGCCATATCTGGCAGAATGGTATGTTCCGGACCATTGTGCTGATGTAAAGTCGAACTCTGACACAACTCATGATAGCAGCCGCATCTCTATGTGCTTCTGTCTCTGAGAAAACTGTCAGACACACCGCTCTGGATGATAGTAAGCACAGAAGAAAGGACCAAGTAGCTTGAATCTCTTGCCATATGCATAGGTGTATCTGGAAGGCGATAATTCTCGATCAAAATAGTCCCACACCACTTCTTCTTCCTGCAGATGATCAATCAGAAACCGGTACCGCGCAACTGGAAGGAGCTCCTTGTCGTTGTATCTGAACGAACTAGCTCTGGTCGGCACATGCCGGAGGAACCAAGACTGAAGAGCATAGGTACATCCCTCGACTAAAATGGACTCTCCAAGCTTGAAATGAGTCAATCCTCTGTAAAGAAAAGCAAGTGCGGCCATGGCTATCGAGAGACGACTGGTCTGTCGACTTTCCCATCTTTTCAAAAGTTGGACTATTCTGATGTCCATATAATTCTGTCCGTTTGGAAAGAAAACGAGTCCCACGGTGCACAAAACCATTGCATGTTGAATTCTCTCTCGAGCTGTCCTGGATAATGAACTGGCTTCTGCGAATGCCCCATACTGTCGGTAGATCTCGATCAGGTTCACATATTCATTTCCACTTTCCTCAATTAGTGGCCAAGACTTACACCCTATCATGCAAGCTAAAGCATCTTTGGGGTCCAGACCCTTGACATTAATAAAAAATTGCTGCTCTAATGGATCTTTAGGTTGACCGGCTGGCTCGGGCAGTCCCATGATCTCTCAAAACTCATCCATCAGCAGGGTCATCTTGCCCCATGGGAACCAGAACGTGCAAGTGCACGGATTTCATTGCTCTGCCAGTGCATGGGTCAAATTTTCATTGACTGTTAACTTTTCCACTGCAGATGCCTGTTCCAACCCACAGTCGCTCAAATGGTCTGGAAACATATGGGAGAAGTTCTTGAACCAAGTATAGTACCATAGGGGAAAGAAAGGTCCAGTGTTGAGAGCTTGATGCTCGAGAAGACTTTGTCGCACCTCGTAGGAGATGTGACCCTCAGGAAAGACAGAGTCGAGTTGACTGGACTGAAAGATAGGAAGATTGGAATTAGACTTAGGAAAAATACAATAATTTTGAAAATTGCAGGCAGGATGAAGTGAAATGCTGGAAATTCGAAGTCCAGAGGAACGGAAGAATGGAAATCACCTACAGTTTTGAAGAAAAAGTGGATAATTTGGAAAAATCGTCTAGGGTTTTTGAGAAAAAAAAGATATTTCACAAAAGATGAAAAATGAGGTATTTTGGAAAATTGTCCAATATTTTGGAAAAATTAGAGAAAATATAGAAAAATAAGTTGAAAATGAATATCAAACATTCAATCACAAACAATTATGCATATACAACATTCCCTAAGAAGCTGACTCTAAATGCATCAATTTTGAAAGAGCTTTAGGATCCTAATCCTGACTCTAGGCTCAGATCAACTGTGTCCAATCATGCTATGCCGATATACTCGAACTGAGGCTCGATGTACGTGGCATAAAAATTCATCTCTGGTTATAGGCTTGTGTTTTCCCAACATCCTTGAGCACCTGCCGATATACGTTGGACTATGGCCCTTGGTACGTGGCGGGGGGCGTTAGCCCAAATAAGTGGCCCAGTTGTGAGGCTCTGTCCCGAACTATGGTTCTGGAAGAGAGCCCAGCAACGTGAAGATCGGGTAGACATAGGTGGGGTGGTTTGTGAAATATGAGCACATGCAAGCAAACAGAGGGCTCTAATCCTAAAGAGATAGAATCTTGAAATATTTTGAAGAAGCAAACATTGTTTTCATACAAATCCTAGATTGAGAAATATTGTATTTCAGACCTAAGTCTAAGTGAGCATGAATAATTCTCCTCAATATGGTCCTACCAAACCATGACTAGTCTACATGCAATCTATGCCAGCTAGGTTCAAGTCTAGGCTCTTAGGTTTCCATGATATCAGAAAACAAAAGTTGACAATTCATAGAACATGATTCAGAAAATTGAACTAAGTTAAGTACACACTTGATCAGACGAAGACAGGTCCCATCACGGTCGTCAAACCTGTTATCAACGCAAAAAAAATTTCCCCTCCCTCTGTGAAAGTGAGAGGACGATTCTGCGAGTCAAACTCGACCAAAGTTTTGAAAATGGTTTTGAAAATTACTCGCCTCCGTTTTGAAAATTTGCGGGAAAATTCTGTGGAATGGGATCCGCCTGTCGGTACGAGGTTCAACCGTTCCTGGCGCCTTTATCGGGGGTAATTGAACCAAGGATCAAATGTGCACTTTGACTAAGTTAAATTATCTAAATCATGCTCTATTTTTCTAGAATGAACAGAGAATCAGGCTTGTGCTATAAAATTTTGAAAATAATACAAATTTGAGAAATATGATGTTTGCTTTGGAAACTTGAAGATGTCCTTGAAAAATGATTGGAAAAGTACTTGAAAATCGAATTCCTGGGAAAATCATTGAATTTCAGTGAAAATCAGAAATTGAATTGGAAAATGATATCTCAGGAAAACTTGGACTTTGGGATTTGAAAATGAAATTGAGAATATGGAAATCTTGGAAAATCATGATTTTGAACTTGGGAAACACTTTGAAATCTCATTTGAAAATTCAGAGTTCTGAGAAAATCAAATCCTGAGAAAGACTTAGAAATTCTTGGGAAAATCAATTTTTCTGAAATGGAATTGGGAAATGAGTTTGGAAATAATGCAAATTGAATGAATGAATATGAATTTGAAAGATATTTCATTGAGGAATTTGGAAATCCTTTTGAGTTTTGAGAAATGCAGTGCATTTTTGAAGTTAGCCTAAGAGTGTAGGCTGAATGTGGCTAATACGAAGATCATAAATCTAAGTTTTCTTTGTATTCTGACTATGACCATAAATATGAACCCCACCAAGTTTATAAACTCCATAAGAGCTTGTGCACGTGCCATTCGTGTCAACCATAGTGATTTTGGAAAATATGCATATGCATCATACATCAGATATTGAAAATTTGCAGAAATTAAACTATATGCATTGCAATCCTATTCTAAGCTGAAAAGTAACTCTTATTCTAAATTATTACAACTTGATATTACATTGAATTGAAATAAAAGAATAAAAGCTAAGTCTTCTTCTTGGATGTTCCTGCAAAATTAGAAAACAATGTTAGCACAAAAATGTTGGTTTTTCTGATTTTATCCGAAAATGTTGGAAATTATCTGATATTATTCAGATATAAACCCAGAATCATACACCCTTTGATATAAACATGAGAAATAATGAACAAAATTCGAAAATAAACTTGGAAATTCAAAATTGGGGTCAAAATGACCAAAATGCCCCTGATGACCTTGAAATCAAGGTTTTCTGAAAGAATTTTTATAAAATTTAGAAATTTGAAAATCAAATGAAATAAAGCAAACACAATATGATGAAATATGTCGATATGCACGAAAATTTATGGAATTAGAAATTGGAATTTCAAAATTTAGGTCAAAATAACCAAAATACCCCTGATAACAAGACTATGGCCTTGAAACCAGGGTTTTCTAAAATAAATTTTGCAAAAATGAGAAATTGAAATGCAAATGCGATTAAAATTAACTCTAATATGACATGCCATGCTTGTTTATATAATAAAAACCCTAAAAATGGCAAAAATATCACAAAATATCAAATTTGACTTGATTTTCGCTTCTAAATTTAAAAATAAACTAACATACCAAGCAAATGAACTTGGAATTGATCAAAATTTGGCATGGATACCTAGACTAACCCTAAAAATAGAATAAAGCTCGAAAATCTTATTTTTTGTTATTTTTTTTAATATGGAAAATAGCTAAAAATCCTAAAAAATCAAGATTTTGCCTAAAATGATGATTCTAAATTAGATTTCGATATCAAACTTCAATAAAAATTTCCCAAATTTTATGGGGTGACAGAGGACAGATAGGCAAAGATTATTTCCTTTTACACATTCTGGTTTTTACCTATGGTCGGAGTTGTACAGCTTTGGCAAGTCGGATCGGAATCCGACGACTCTAGGATTTAAGGCAAACAGATAGGTTTTGGGAGAAAATATGAGGAAAATAGCATACAGATGGGAAAATGGCTGGAATTGTGGGAAAAGGTTCCTGACAAACAGAGGCAAATTTCATATTTTTACAGTATTGAGATTCAGGTTACGGTTTGGAAATGGGCACACTGTTATCAGAGACCTGAATTTCTGGAAGTTTTGGATATAAGAATCTGTCAGACAGAAAAGCTAATTTTGGAAAAAATACTTGGACAATCCTACAAAATCCCCAATTTTGGAAAATGATATATAAATGGATTAAAAACAACTTTCATGTTGAAAGTTTTGACAAACAACTTATGGATTGAACGGACACAACACATTAGGGTCGGTCTATACCCTGAGAAAGAGAAAGTGAGATTTTCTCAAGGGCCTGAGAAAATTGATTTTTGACAGGGGTCAAAGCTACTTGAAAAAAGCTAAAATTTTACTAAGAAATAGTAGACTCTAATAGGGAATCATGGTAGTTTTTTTGAGGGAAAATTGGATCATCCATCTAGGAGATCTTGGAGGTTCTTGTCTGCTAAAACAAATATTGGAGTTTCTAGAGATACGAAATCCCAGTTTGGGATTCGATTTATTTGAGAGGGTTTTAAAACCCAAATTAGTCTAGGTTTTTGGCAAGAAATCAGGAATATATGATGGCATATAATACAAAATTACCAAGAATTTTAGATGGAAATTTAAACATGCAATAACAATTGTATTCTGCATAAAAATGAAACCTAAGTTAAACACTAATAAAGTAACATTAAATGTTTATGAAATAACAAAGCTATTCTAAATGCAATATTAAGAATGAAATCTACATGGCAATATATATATAAAAAAATGAGAATCAACAAGGGGGTATGATTCATATTTGCTTTTGGCTAATGGTGCTAGGAGACCCGATCCATCCATCGGATGGATCCCTCTATCATGTATAGCCTTACTTGATGTTATAACCCCATGAAATCACCTTTGCAAGTAGGTGGGTCCAGTTTTGAACCAGATTCAAGTTGGAATCATGGAAGAAGTTACAGTAGCAAGAGGCCTTACCTTGGGCTTGGGTAGGGATCAGCTGCAATGGAAGGCCGGTAGTGACGCTGCACCAATGGAGGATTTGAATCCAAGGGACGACACAACGACACCAGCTAAATGTTGGTGAAGGCTGAAGGAAGAAGGCTGCACCAATGGAGGTTGGGCATCACCAATGAAGGGGATGCACTTGCTGTGGCTGAAAGATGGGCTGCATCAACTGTAGGTGGTGCTGTCAAGGAAGGAGATGGCTGGAAGGAGACGTGCACTTGAGGTGGCTGGGCGTCGGCTGCAACAATGGAGTTGGAGGTGTCCAAGAGGGCTGGCGTGAAGGAGGTGTGCACTTGAGGTGGCTGGGCGCCGGCTGCAACAATGGAGTTGGGCTAAAGGGGTCTGCTGCCAATGTTGAAGGTGGCTGGTGGTTGCAAAGGAGGTGAAGAGAGAGAGAGAGAGAGAGAGAGAGAGAGAGAGAGAGAGAGAGAGAGAGAGAGAGAGAGAGACCCACCGTATATCTCTTATTTTTTTTTTTTTTGGTTTTTAACTTAGGGAAGAATAAGATTTCTTCCTAAGTTTTTAATGGAGGTAAGTTTAATAAGAAAGAAAGAAGGGTTTACGTGAATAGGCTGGAGAAGGGAAAGGAAGGAAAGGAAGGGAAGAAGAAGAAAGGAAAGAACGAAGAAGAAGAAAAGGAAAAAAAAAAGGAAAGAAAGGAAGAAGAAAGGTGTGATCATCGCAAAATTTTTCCTCTCGTAATATTCTCTTTTTTCCTTCTCTTTTCCTTTCCAATCCCTATTTCCTCCTTTTTGAAGGGAGAAAATAAAAGACAAAAAAGAAGAGAGAAGAGAAGAGAAAAGAAAAGAAGAGAAGAGGAACTCTTTTGCGAGGTCTCACTTGACCTTATTTTTGAAGATATTTAAGAAAATAACTCGCCTCTGTTTTGAAATATTTGCGGGAAAACTGGGAGACAGGATCTGCTCGTCGATACGAGGTTTGACCGTTCCTGGCGCCTTTACCAGGGGTAATCGAACCAAGGGTCGTATTTATGCCTTTTGCTTTGCCTTAATGTTATCTAAGAATTTATCCTAAGACTAAATGCAAAAAGAATCATGTTTGTGCAATGTAAAGATATATGCTCTTTTTGAAAATGATTTGAAAATCTCCAAGTGCTTCTGAGATAAATCTGATAATAGAGTGAAGAAATATTTTTTTAACTTTAGAACTTAAGATTTAAAGTTCTAATTTTTTGGAATAATCAGAGTTTGAAAAAATGAATCTGGATTTTGAAAGAGATGATTTTGAAGTTTGAGATAAAAGGAGAGGAAAGGAAAATTCAAAGTCATAAATGGAATTTTGAATTAGGATTTTGAATCAGGATAGAGATGGAATTTGAATCCAAAGTCTGGATTCTAAATAGAGTTGAAATCCAAAATTGAATTCCGTATTTAGAGTGGAGTTGGATCCTAGATCTGGGACCCAAGATAGAATTTGGATCTAAAGCCTGAGATCCAAGGTAAAATTGAATTCTGGATCCTAAAGGGGTTTCAGATCTCAAGTCTAAGATCCGAGAGGGAATTGGGTTTCTAGATCCTAAAATGGAGTTTTGGACCTGAGATCCAATATGGAACTAGATTCTGGATCCTAAAATGGATGTGGATCTGAAATCTGAGATCTAAAGTAAAATTGTGTTCTGGATCCTAAAAACGGATTTAGATCTAAAGTCTGAGATCCAAAAGTGGAAATTGAATTCTGGGTCCTAAAATGGAATTGGATCTGAAGTCTGAGATCCAAAGTGGACATTCGTACTTGGAAATCTGGATCCAATTTGGGATTAGGATCTAACTTTGGATTTGGATTCTGAAAATCCAAATGGGACTACTGAAGATGGATCTGGGTTTTTTGAAAACCCAGATTGAATTTAAAATTTAAGAAGAGTCAAGTTTTGAGATTCAAAAATCAATCTCAAACTTTGATTTTGATATTTTGAAGATGAACTTGATTTCGAATGTGAAATCAGAAGATAACTCATAAGTTTTAAAGTTTGAACTTGAAAAATGGAATTGAATTGAATTTTGAATTGATCTGAAGTTTGAATACAAAATGAATCAAGTTGAATTTTAAACTTTGAATTTCGATTTCAAAGTCAAAATTTGGATTTTGAAAATGAGATAGAATTGATAAGTTGAAATAGAAATTGAAGAAGAGATATTCACAATCACTTGGATTTTGAAAAAGGAATTTGGAAAATATGATGCAATTCTATCCTAAATGATGAATGAATGAGATTTTGAAAAAGCTATTCCATTCTTTAAATGAATTAAGAATGAGGTTGAAGATATAATATATCTCTGACTATGGTCATTGAATATATTATATAATAACCACATTTAAATTCAAGTGAAGAATAAAATACATTTTTGGTGCTTTTATAGAATTTAAAATGAAATTAACTCTCAATATATCCTCACTATGGCCATTGATATATATATATATATATTGAATTAATTTTAAATTAAATTCTGATAAAAGAGAAAAATATTTACAGGAAATATGATGATTTTTGAAAAGGATCTAGTGTGGATCCAGTGTTATTTTATAAAAGATAAAAATCCTAAGTTTTGTTTACATCCTGACTATGGCCATTGATGTAAATCATCAACTTAGAATTAATTACCTCTTATGAACCAGCACGTGTCATTCGTGTTTCCATTTGTGAGAATTTGAGAAATAAAGGCAAAATACATGAAAACAAGCAATTTATGATATTTATAATGCTCATTCATTCTATCTAAAATAGGAAATGTAAATACTCATTAAGATCTAACTATTACAAGACATAAAATTGAATTTACAACTCCCAATAATGACCTTTTTCCATATACTTCCTGCAAAACAACTGGATTAACATGAAAATAGAAGAAGAATGGCATATATCATATGGATATCTAAAAAAAATGTTCATATACCAGGATATGAATGATGAAAAAGATGAAAATGATATATATACCTATATACATATATATATGTACATATATATATGTATATATGTATATATGTATATATGTATATAAGTATATATATATATATATATATATATCTACGTATATGTGTATATACATATATATATATATATATATATATATATGTATATATATACATATATATATATGGGGTATATACAATAGGAAGATGTGATGAGGGACAAATCATGTCCAGGTTACTACAAGCAACCCTTTTAGCAGTGAAGACAGTTTGTGATGGGAAAAAGGTGCGGTACTGTGTAAAAAAAAATGAGGTATGGTGTGGCAAGCACATGCACAGTTGATGTTAATTGCTACAATGGATGGCATAAACATGTGGATGGGTGTTGATGGTGCTGTTTGTAGGAAAACACAGCAAAAGGCAGGCGATACAGGCAAGGACAAATGGGGATGAGGATGCACAGTAATGTTATGTACTTACAACAGGAAATGTGATGGTGTGAAGGTGGGCTGGACAATGAGAGTGAACGTGGGCACTTCACAGGTGGTTGTGCTAGAGGATGTGGCAAATCAAGTGTTTCCTAACCTGATTAGGAAGACTTGATGCCACAATGGCCTAGGTGACAGAGTAAACTTGTTGGAGAAATGTTGGTAGGGCTGTGTGATTTGTGGCACACAGTTATGAAGGTGGATGCAATATGACAAAGGTGAAGGTACAACCTGATTTTTATAGAGAAAATGGTTGACAGGTACCCAGCGTGAGAGCAAGTGTGGACTTGCCATGAATAGTGGCATAATGCCACATAGCTTACAGCAAATGGGGAGGTGCTTATCGTGTGTGTTGCAGGGTGCAGGTAAGAGTGATAACAAAGAGGACTTTTACAGGGTAATACACGTTACACGAATTTTGCAAAAATAATAATAAAAAAAAAGGGTACATGACTCGGGCAAACACTCAAATGTGTGGGATGACCACCTCGTTTTGAGGATATCTGGATGACCTTCAGGTTACTAATGACAAACTATCTTCACCCGACTTATCAGCAGGTCATGTGACATTGATATTCATCAATGAGATGAGAAAAACAAAATGGGACTGAAACCTTATGCATATGTACACCTGTATCTGCAAAAGGGAATTGGAAACATCACTGGATGCTGACCAAGTTTATCTAGATGCACAGAGAAATTCTTCATCTTATTCATGGTTCAATGGCAAATCCTATTGGGATATCTAATGAACTAGACTGAATACACCCAGTTATGAGGCTCGTGTATACCAATGAAATCTGATTCTTCAGAAAGCTAATCATAAAAGAGATTTTTGCAACAGATCTTGCCATGGGTCTTAATGAAATCCAAACAGGCTATATGATATATTCACAGAAAATTAAATTAAGGGATTGATAAAAGGGTATTATGCTAACATTGTCAGTATAACACTATTAACATTATGTACATAGAACTGATCAACAGGGACAAAGAAAGAAAATAACGACTTCAATACATACCAGTTAATGAGGTGGACTATCAGAAGTGAAGTCAAAGCTAAAATGAAATGCTAAATGAGCAAGAGTTTTAATACCTGAATCCAACAAAGAAAAAAAATGACATCAATGTTTATATTCATAAAGGTGGAGAGCATATGGGATATCACAGATGGATATATAATAGCATTGACTAATCTCACAAAACATTTATGCCTATTCCTACAACGAGATCAGAGCATTTTCCTGAATTTTTACAGTAAATGGAATGAAGTTTGACAGCATTTCGTGATAAATTCTGATGGTAGAGGATAAAAGCAAAAAGTGAAAGAAATATTTATACTATAACAAACGCAAAGCATAGCCTACTGATTATCAACTAGACTCTAGATGTGAGTTTTGAGATTCAAAACAATAAATTTATCTTTACTACCAGGATGTACAATTAATCATTTTCCCCTTTTTTGTTTTTTAGCGCATGGTGATTTCAACTTACTGAAGCATGGCTTGAAAAGGGAACATAGATCAATCCAAAACTTACCTCTGCGGGAGATCCTGGTTACACATTGGACGTCATCCCACCTTTGATCATCAAATGCCTCGTCGAGAAACTCAGTAAGAACTTCAATCAGAGATTCATTTTGTTTTTTTGTTTTTTAGTTTTAACCATGTAACAAGTATTGTTATATGCTTAGGCTTGTATATGGCAGGCTTTATTGGAGACGAGGTGATGAAGCAAGATGGGCATTTCATAGCATCTTGTCAAGAAGAGTGTAAGCAAAAATTAGCTGCAGAAGAACGCATACAGGGGACATATGGATCCTAATACTAAGTTTTAAGGAAGCAAATGTTTTCACGAAATGCATGAGCTAAAAAAAAAGGTATCTTAGATGTTGGGTGAAGAGACCAAAGGAACAAGATGCATAGCAGAGGTTTGAACCAACATCAGTGAAAAGGGGAAAAAGCTTATGCATAGGTGATGTGCAGTGGGGTATGATATGGATGCAACAAATGGTTTATATATATATGACTAAAAAAAAAACTTCAACGAGGTATGTTCTCAGCAGGCTCAAAACACACATTCTACTACTGAGGCTTCAGCATAATCATGTTGTTTGTAAACTGGCGTGGCATTTGCACATCTAGATCACCAATCCTGCTCAACTTACACACGAGGCTGACATAGGCACCTTTAGCTTACCACCAGCATTCACATTCTTGAAATTAGGGCCATGTTTCCCTGGGGATCTATGTGCAGAGAATTGATACTTCTTCACAACAGGAGAAACCAATAATTCAAGAACAATATCTTTGGAATGACTCTTAATATTTTCAACCAACTTCTGAGTTTTCAGAGTGCTCTATCTCTTGGGTGGTGTTAATGAAAACTGGAGATGAGTACCCCAATGCTTCAAGGAAACGATTTGGATCAATAAATTAACTTATTACAGTGTACCCTCTTGGTGGGTCCCTTTTTTTTAGGCATTAACAGATCCACCAACGAATGATATCATGGCATCAAAATGGATACATTAATGCAGGGATATGTAATTGAAAGAATGCATGAAACAAAAATCATAGAATTGCAAAAACAAAAGAAAAATATCACGCCAGCACAAGGTGAGAGAATCGGAAATGCAGCGCATAAATGTAACCATAAATGAGGTATGGGAAATAGAAATACATGGTCAAAATGAGAATCGTGCATTAAGAATGCTTGCATCTCCACCTTAGTTAAAAGCAATCGTGAAGGGTAACAATGCTATCTCAGCTTTAAAATAGGCGCTTACAAATTCAATAGATGCCAACGTGAGATGTTCAGTAGCTAGTAAATGGAATCATATCACCAAGATGTAAGAGGGTTAAACAACCCTCTAACATATAAACATGTTGTTACCTCCAGTAGAAAGAAATAATATAGGGGGCTGTGGAATACAAGGATTACATTAAGAGATGAATGCTCATTTCTTATTACCTGAACCGATGGTTTCATGTAGTTCAGAGTAACCTACCACTGAAACATCGATGCTACTGCAGAGAAATTATAAATGCAAAACTGATATAACATATGAATGGCAATGATACAATACCAACCCAGAATTACTGATGAGAAAGAGAGAAATAGGAAATAAAAGAGGGAAAATGGAAATCTAAAGGATAAAGAGGAATGTAGGTCGATAATTAGTAGAGAAGTAGTCATAAACTAGAAATTAAGATTAATGAAGAAAATGGTCATGAAATAAAACCGTAGCCTAGACAGGGTAGTAAAACTCAGAAGGAAATACAGAGGGGGGGGGGGGGGTCTTAAGTATATTGGAATGAGATCATTCCTTTATTGTTGCACAGAGGAAGATCGATTGGCTATGAACAAATCGATTCTACCTTGGTGCTTCAACTTAGGTAGAAACAAAAAGAGATAATAACAAAAAAAGAAAAAAAAAAGAAAGAAAAGAAAAGTAAATCTGAAAGCAAGGGAGAGAGGAGAGATGAGGTTATTACCTCGTTACCACGGGGATCCTGAAGACAGGGGGAGAGTTATTTTTTTTTTTTGCTTTTTTTACTGTGATAACTTTCTTTCTTCTGGAAAGAAGAGGAACAGAGAGGGGCGATATTCCCTCTAATCCCTGACGATGGACCGATTCTCGTGGTTTGACAGAAAGAGGGAGCTGAGGTTTTGCTACCAGATTTACTTCCAAATGGTAGAGAAAGGGGGATGAAGGAAAAGGTGAGAGTTGCGTGAAGATAGGTGAAAATGGGTATTGATAACGGCTCAGAAAGAGGAAACCTGATGAAGGTAGATTGTAATGGGTTTTTGCAGAGACACTCGATGTCTTCCAGGAATAAAAACCGATGATGCTGGAGGAGAAATTGCAGCATGAAAGGTGGATGATTATATGAATCGTTAAAGAGAAGATGGATTATCTTGAGAAGCGGTGAAGGCCTTCTCTTAAAGGAGCAATGGATGATTCGAGAGAAACCTGTTGAAGATGGAAGGTGAAGAATAGAGGGGTCAGTTTGAGATCGACTATGGAGAGAGGAGAAGAGGGAGGCGCGTGAGCAAACCGTTGGAATTTTCCCCTTTTTCCATAAAAGTGGCCGTCTTTTAGGAAATTTTTTGAAAAATGGTTTAAAATGAGGTTTTCAGGAAAAAAAGCTTTTAAAACCATTTGTTTTTCTTGTAGTTTTTCCACTTTTTTTGGTTTTTGTGTTATTTTTTTCATTTTTTTGTATTTTAGAATAAAATCTTGAGATTTGTGAGAAAACAAAGGTTAAAAACTATTTTTTGTATTTTTGCAAAATATTTACAGAAAAGAGTTTTTCTGAGAATTCAAAGTTATTTCTCTGAAAAAATCTTTAAAAAGTGAATTCAGACCCGGAATTTGAGGTGATATTCGAGGTTTGGACCTCAAATCGAGAAAATATAAAATAGTGGATCCGAATGGGTGCCGAATGAGTTGTTTGAGCTATTCAGACAATGTTTTTGGTGATTTATAATTTCGATTTGTAAATTGAGTAACGAGGCTCAAATTTGGACCTTAAACACCGGGTTCGGCTTTGAAATTAAGTTTAAAATAGAATTTTGATCCCGAAAATCCGAAGATCAACTGAAAATTAGCTTTGATTTTCTCAGAAAATGGAACCAAGGGCAAAAATGTCATTTTTACAAAATTTTGAAAAATTTGGGGTGTTCACAAAAGGTAAAGAGAAAGGGAAAAGGAAAAAGGAAAGAAGGGGTTGGAGGTTTAGTTGACCACCTTGGTGGGTCCCACCTCTAAAAAAATGAATGATAAAAATAAAGATAAAATAAAAAGAAAATGATAAAATAAGGTAAAAGAAAATATTTATATTATTTTTTTCTTTTTCTTTTAAAAATAAAATGCAAGTAGATAAGCCATCTCATAGTGGGCTCTCTTTACAAATTTAAAATTCATTTTGATAATCATAGGGGTAGAATGGTCTTTTTAGAAAGATTTCTGACGAAATGAGGTATTTTTGGCAGTTTTTTTAACAAACTCAGAATTTGAAGTTCAATACCCCATTACGAAGCAAATCCAATATAGAATTTAAAAATTTAAGTTTGAAAGAAATCCAGATTATTTTTCTCGAGAAAATATTTCCAAATTTAGAATTCTGGGGTTAAAAATGTTAGTTTTGGAAACCCAGGGTTTGAAATTGATTTCTGAAAACTTTTAAAACTCAATTTGGATTGAAATTTATAAAACTGGAGTTCTGGACTTCTAAAATGAAATGAAATGTGATGAAATGTTATGAAATGCTGAGAAATGATATGAAATGGTGAGAAATGACATGAAATGTTATGCGAAATGCAGACCCTGAATGAAGAATTTCAGATGTTAGACCACGATTGGCAGTTGTACCAATTCAAAAAGTGTTAAAATTAATAAAATTTGCAAAATGGTTCAAGAAATGGTTTTCAGACCCTACCGAGCTAGAGTGGCACTGAAAATCAAAGTTTGAGTTGAATTGAACTGAAATGAGCTGGGTTTTAGAGTTTCAGAACTCAACTGGACTGACAATGCACTAACTCAACTGACCTTTCCAACTAAGTTTTCAAGAAAAGCTGTCATTTTTAGAGAAGTGGTACGGAATGGTCACTGAAGTGAAGTGAATTACAGACCAAAGTTGGGTTTAAGCTAAAACAAAGATCAGTAATACTGACATGAACTAAAATCGAAGCTCGAACACTAGCTCAACTGGCTAAACTCAGCTCAATTTCAGCTAAAAGAGCTGAAACAGACTAAAATGGGCTCTTGGACTCTTGGAAATGGTTTTGAACTGAAATTGGAGTGCTTGAACTCCTGATGAGCTCAAGCTAGACTCTGGGAATATGGTTGTCTGGGAATGACTGACTCGGAGACAATTGGCTCAGATTTGAGTGAGAAATGAGCTCATTTCTGAAGAAATGATCCCATTTTGGAAGGAATTGTTAGAAATGCAAATGGTCTGTTCATCATGAGCTTAGATGAGCTTGGAATGACTGATATTCTAACTGTTCTGAACTGACCAATGAGATTGGTTGACTCTGACTGACTGGGGTCCGGGATATCCTAAGGGTAAAATGGTATTTTTCCTAATAAAAATGGGTAAAGTGGTGATTTTCTGAAATTGACTCGAGGTTTGACTCCTACACAGACTTAACAGGGTTGGTACTGCACGAGAGCGGTTGTCTGAAATGAGTATGGAAAATTTGGGGTGTTTACAAGCCTTTGAGAAGCCTCATTTCCACATACCCATCAAAATCATTCATTGAGCTAAACGAATGAGTAGAATGGCTCGAAATGGGAATGGAGAATGGAGTATATGAAGGCATTACTCTCATAAAAAATGCCTAGGATCAAAAGAAAAAGGCATATTTCACTTACTCGGCCGATACCTCAGGCAACAGTCAGGGCAGTGGCAACAAGAACGGTAACAACAGTGGCACAAAGTCTGATCAGAACAAAGGAAGGAAAAAAATTCTTCAAGAACAATGACAAGCATCTTTCGAATGGTTCCCAACAAAAAAGAGATCTTCAAGAAAACCCCAAGCACATCAATTGGAGTAGGGATTACAAATTTACTCCTTTGGATCAGCCTCTGGAAAAGTCCTGGAATACCTAGTATCCCAAGGAATGGTTAAGCTTCCCAAAATCGCAGATTCTCCAGTGATCATATGAAGGTTCAAAGAACAATTCTGCAAATTTTATAGGACAACGGGGCATGACATAGAGTATTGCTTCATCCTTAAGCACTTGATACAAGACTACATAGATAAGAATATCCTTATAGAAGATGAGGAGGAAGGAAAAATGGAAATCCAGTCAGCTCCATTCCCGAATCATTCTTTGGCAACCATCTCAAAATGCTCCTTTTTACCACAAAACCATATATGCCCATGCTCCAATGAAGACATCAGTCTCCAGCATCAGGTCATGGTTTTACATCGGGACCAGCCTACATCCAAAAAAATGAACATCATCTCCATCATGAGTCAGATGAACTCGTCAGCTGAGAACAAAAGGGTCCCAGGTTTCCCCAAGAAGCTCATTAAAAAGCAAGTCCCTGCAGAAAAAGCAGAAACCTCTAAAGCAGCTGAAGAGCGGGCCAATCTGTTGCAGAAGCCAGTCACAACACTCTCTAATGTTTTAATCCTGGAACTGACTCATGATTCCCCAAAACATTAAGAGATGCTAGATAATCTATTGAGAAAGATCAAGGTGAAGCCAGATACCACTCCAGAGGATATGGCACAGATTGTAAATCAGGCAATGACCAATGCGCCTATCACCTTTTCTAATGAGGATTTGCCAAAACCTCATTCTTTTCATAACAATGCGTTGTATATTGTGGTAAGAACCAGGGGAATGACTGTCTCGCATGTGTTCGTTGATGGAGGCAGCAACCTCAATATCTGCATAGAAATGACAGCAACAACCTTGGGATTAAAAGAAGAAGAATACGTACCTGATCCGATCATGATCTACGGCTTCGATAACCACGGGAAGACTGCCAAAGGAAAAATCTTTTTAGAAATTTTCATCAATTACTCAGTACACACGGTCCTGTTCCATGTTGTTAATGTGCCGCCAACCTACAATCTTTTGTTGGAATGAATATGGATCCACAATGCCAATGTTGTTTCGTCGACCCTCCACCAATGCATAAAATGGTCTAAGGGAGGGATGATCACTACCATTCTGGGAGAAGATCCCGAAGAGAGGCTGCCACAGCCTATGATCCCCCGTCCAACATTTACAGCGGACATCCCCAGCATCCAAGAAAGTGATGAAATTAATCTCAGTGAAAGTTTAGAGATGTTTAAGCTGAAGGATGTTTAGGCAGAAGAAAACGTTGCAGCAATAGTCCAATGGCAAGGACCTCATTACTTTAAGCTGGGAGGATGTATCAACTACACCTCTTTCAAAGATCATCTCTTGTACCCTCAGTTTTTCAAGGCCAGAAGGAATTTGATCTGCTGATAAAGCATGGGTACCAGCCATTCCGAGGCATGGGAAAGAATGAAAACAGTATAATGGAGCCGATTATTCCCGCTCGACATTTGGCTAGCTTAGGGTTGGGGTTCACCAGCCAAGCCTCTAGTAAAGAAACCATATTTGTCAGAGAAACCAAATGAGGAGGATAATGCCTTAGTTTTCCTGCGTTCTATTCTTGCTTTTCAGTCAATCCTGTAGGGACAACACAGTCCCAATCTTTGGTGTCCTTTGTCGGTCTTGTAAATATTTGATCGTCGTTCTCGACTTTATTAAAATCAATGAAAGCTTGATCTTCTCTTCACATTTGAGTGTTTATCATTCTTGCTTATATTTTGACTATGCCATTATTCCTTCCTTTTATACAAAAGTTTGTTTTGGGCTTGTACTTTCCCTTAAAAAACCTTTTTGACATTTTCAGGACCGTCAAAACATGGCTTCTGAATCGATAAAAAAGTTTATTATCAATCCCAAATTCTCCCAAAATAATTCAAAGCTGGCAAGAATTCATAAGATAAAGGCAAAAACAGGGGTCAGCAAGGCAACAAAACAGACCGAAGAGCTAGAAGAGTTTGATTTGACTATTCAAGAATTGCTAAAATTTGCTCATATCCAAAAGCAGGATGAACCATCATCTTTGGTTCAAGATCCAACTGAAGATATAAACATTGGCTCGGAAGATGATTTGAAAATCCTCAAAATCGGTTCGGGCCTAAATGCAGATGAGAAAGCAAGACTCACCCAATTCCTTAAACAATATCAAGAAGTATTTGCCTAAACTTATGAGGATATGCCAGGATTGAATCCCAAGCTGGTTGAACATCGACTCAAGTTGAAACCAAATTCCAGACCAATCAAGAAACTGAGGAAGTTAGACCCTCAAGTTGAGCAGCAAGTTAAGGAAGGGCTTGAAGATTTGTTAAAAGCAGGCTTCATCTGAGCCATTGATTATCCAAATTGGTTGGCAAATATTGTGGCAGTTCCTAAAAAGAATGGCAAAATTCGGATTTGTATTGATTTCAGAGATCTCAATAAGGCTACTCCAAAGGATGATTATCCACTCCCTAATATTGATCTTTTGATCGATAGCACGGCGGGTCACGCCATGTTTTCTTTTATGGATGGATATTCAGGCTACAATCAAATCAAGCTGGCCGCTCGTGGTCAAAAACTTCCTTTACTACGCTGTGGGGAACCTTCTGTTATACGGTCATGCCGTTTGGGCTTAAAAATGTAGGGGCAACCTACCAGAGGGCAATGGCCATTGTTTTTCATGATCAGATACACAAGAATATGGATACATATGTGGATGACATCATGGTTAAGTCAAAAGAAGAGGAGGATCACCTCGATGTCCTTGGTCAAGTCTTTGAAAAACTCATTCTTTACAAGTTGAGACTTAATCCTCAAAAATGTGTTTTCGGAGTAGGGTTAGGCAAATTGCTTGGTTTCATAATCAACAAAAGAAGAATAGAAGCGGATCCGACTAAAGCAAAAGCAATTATTGATATGCCACCCCCAACCAATCTCAAAGAGCTGCGAAGCCTTCAGGGATGCATTCAGTCTATTTGCATGTTTATCTCTAATTTGGCCATGAGATGTGAACCTTTCAATCATTTGCTAAGAAAAGGAGTAAAATTTGAATGGGGATCGGAGTGTCAACTCTTGTTTGAGCGCATCAAGCAGTATCTCCTTAACCCACCAGTTTTGAAGCCACCAAATTTGGGGAAGCCTCTCTTATTATATATCTCCATCAATCAGAATGCCTGTGGTCTATGTCAGAGGGATTCATCTAGCAGGGTGTCGCACCCGCATCGACGCGACTCGAAGCGGGTGCGGGTACGGGTGCGGCACCGGGTGCAGTCAACCCAATCCTGGGTGCGTTGACCGCACCCAGGATCATTTAGGTCCATTTTTTTGGGTTTTTTTTTAAAAAAAAAAATGCCCTGTGAAATGGGCTACGATTTTTTTTAAAAAAAAAATCTGCTGTCAGCTGCTGATGGGCTGCGAATTTTTTTTTTAAAAAAAAAAATTGCTGACAGCTCTTGTCAACTCCTGTCAGTTGCTGACAGCTCTTGTCAGCTCAAATCCTTTTTTTCGTAAAGGATTTTCTCTGCTGACAGCTCCTGTCAGCTGCTGACAACTCCTGCCATTTCAAATCCTTGTTTTCGTAAAGGATTTTCTCTCTCCCCTTTATATATATATATATATATATATATATATATATATATATATATATATATATATATATATATATATATATATATATATATATATATATATATATATATATATACATTTTTGCCCCTGCCGCACCCCCGCACCCGGGTTTTTTGGAAGTGCCGAAACTCCGCACCCGCGCCCGCACCCGCACCCATGTGACATAGTCTGTGGTGGATTCCTTGCACAGTATGAAGAGGGCAGTTTGATAGAGCACGCCATCTACTATGTGAGCAAAACTTTCATTGATTATGAAAAGAAGTATTCTCAAATGGAAAAGACTTGTCTAGCTCAGGTTTGGATGTGCCAGAAATTAAGACATTACTTGTTGGCATCTGAGGTCAATTTTTTGTTAAAGCTAAATCCTCTCAAATACATTCTTTAACAACCATTTCTTACTGGACGAATTGCAAAATGGTAGGTCCTTCTAATGCAATATGACTTAGAGTATGTTTATCAAAAGTCAATTAAAGGCCAAGCTATCGCAGATCAGTTGACAGACTTTTCTCTGACAGAAGAAATAAAAGTAGAGCATGATTTTCTTGATGAGCACATCTACAATGTCCAACAATCTCTAGTTTGGAGCCTATTCTTCGATGGCTCTAAAAATATGTCTGGCATAGGGATTGGAATCTTGTTGATCACTCCAGAAAAAGAAATGATCCCTTATTCTCTCAAGCTTGGTTTCCAATGTACTCATAACATGGCCGAGTATGAAACTCTAATACAAGGCCTCAAAGTTCTGCAAAGTTTCAATGTCAAGAGAGTGTGTGCCTTTGGTGATTCGTTACTTGTCGTCAGTCAAGTTAACACTGAGTGGCAGGTGAAAGATTCAAAATTGATCCCCTATCAGAAGATCATCCTAGCTTTGGTGGACAACTTTGAAGAATTTCAGCTCAATCATATCAGGAGGGAACACAATCAAATAGCCGATGGTTTAGCCAGCCTGGGCTCTATTTTATCCTTTAAGGGCAGTGAATCATGTCGTTCTTTCGAAGTTGGTAGGCTTGAGCAACCTGCCTTTATTTCAACCATGCAAGTAAACCAGATCGGTCCAAAGAAGAAGCTTTGGTACCAAGATATCAAAGATTTCATTAAGACTGGTGAATTTTTACCAGAAATGCCAAGAAGGGAGCAACGTGCAGTTCAACGCATGTCCGCCCGTTATTTCATCCTTGCCAATGTTTTCTACCGCCGTGGGTTCAGTTCTGAGTATGCCAGATGCTTAGACAAAGATGAAGCTATGAAAATTATCCAAGAGGCACATGAAGAGATTTGTGGTGGCCATGTTGGCTATCAAACTCTCGTCAAACAGATCATTCAGGCAGGGTATTACTGGAAAACCGTGCAACAGGACTGCCATCGATTCGTGAAGAAGTGCATCAATTGCCAAATGCACGCACCTTCCATTCATGCACCAACCGCATATCTACAATCAGTTGTTTCTCCTTGGCCATTTTCTATGTGGGTTTTCGACATCGTAGGCCCAATTACTCCTTCCGCTTCCAATGGCCACAGGTATTTTCTGGCTGCTACAGAGTATTTCACCAAATGGGTTGAAGTTGTTACTCTGCGGACAATAAAAGGCCGCCATGTGGTTTCTTTTATTCATAAGAACATTCTTTGCCGCTTCGGCATACCACATGACATTGTTTCAGACAATGAAAGTCATTTCAAAAATGAGAGGATGAAAACCTTTTATTCCAAATTCAAAATTTGTCATCATTTCTCAGCTCCCTACTATCCTCAAGGGAACGGTCAGACAGAAGACACCAATAAGATTTTGATTTGCATTTTGGAAAGGACTGTGAAAACGGGTCGTGATTGGCATGAGAAAATTCATGATGCACTTTGGGCATACCGAACCACCATTCAGACTCCGACCAATGCCACTCCTTCAAAACTTATTTACGGGACTGAAGTAGTATTGCCCCTTTATGTCCAGAAGCCTGCTCTCAAATTTGCTTCACTTATAGAATTGTCACTTGATCAATATCAGCAACAGTGATTTGTGCAACTTGATTTACTAGATGAAAGGAGGCTCAAGGCAGTCGAGCATGCCCAATCCTATCGGCAGAGAATCGCTCGGCAGTATACTAAGTCAGTCATTGAGAGAAGATTTCGAGTTAATGATCTGGTGCTCAGATCAACAACTCATATCAAGCATCGCCCGCAGGGCAAGTGGATACCTAATTGGGAAGGTCCCTACGTGGTCAAGGAAGTGCTTCCCCGTAATGCATATCGTTCGATCAATGCAGATGGGGTGAAATTGTCAGATCCTATCAATGCTCTACACTTGAAGAAATTCTACACCTAAAAAGTGTCCATGTTACCATTTGTATTCTTCCAAGAGCTCTTTCAATAAAAATGGTCTTCTATTTTTCTGACATTCTTCGCCATCATACTGGGGCATTTTTATTTTATAATTTCATCTTACTTTCCATATGCAGGCAAAACCAAATCATTTCTCCTATAATCAATTTTCTTCTTTACCCATTCAAGATAAGGGGAAAAATCTTGAAAGTGGCCCACATACAGTTGACTATGAGGGTCTAATAAATCTAGAAGTTTTTAACAAAATCTCTATTTTCTAAATCCAGTTTAAAAATCGAGCTCATTTGCAAAACCCAGTCCTCGCACTCAGGATTCCTCAGAATTTTTAATCATATACCGAGCTCATTTGCAAAACCCAGTCCTCACACTAGGAACTTTCAAAATTCAATCTTCTGATCAAAGTTTGTTTCTCCTAAAATTCTAAAATTCTAGTTCTGACTTGAACACCCAAATTTGACTTATTTCAAAAGATCCAACTCTCATTGGTCATATATTCCAAAAGATCCAACACTCGTTGGTCATGTATTCCAAAAGATCCAGCTTTTGTGGATCATGTATTCCAAAGGATCTAGCTCTCGCTAGTCATGTATTCCAAAAGACCCAGCTCTCGTTGGCCATGTATTTCAATAAATCCAGCTCTCGCTGGCCATGTATTTCAAAAGGTTCTAGCCTACGCTGGTCTAACTCCCAAATCAATTATTTACTTCACAATCAAACCTCCGGGTTTCAATTTCTCAATTCTATCATTTCCAAACCTTCGGGTTTCAATTTCTCAATTCTATCATTTCCAAACCTTCAGATTTCAATCTCTCAACCCTATCAGTTCCTAACCTTTGGGTTGTAATATTCTCAAAATTTCATCAATTTCTCAACCCTCGGGTTATAATCTTCCAAATTCAATCATTTTCAAACCGTCGGATTAAACCTTTCACTCAAAATCCAGTTTCTTATAACTGGTCGGAATTTTAAAATCCAGTTTCTCATAACTGCTCGGGATTTCAAAATCCAGTTTTCATAACTGGTTGGGATTTCAAAATCTACTTTTCATAACTGGTCGGGATTTCAAAATCCAGTTTCTCATAACTGGTCGGGATTTCAAAAACCAGTTTCTTAAAACTGGTCGGGATTTCAAAATCCAGTTTCTTATAACTAATCAGGATTTCAAAATCTAGTTTCTTATAACTGGTCGGGATTTCAAAATCCAGTTTCTTATAACTGGTCGGGATTTCAAAATCCAGTTTTCATAACTGGTCAAGATTTTAAAATTCAGTTTCTTATAACTGGTTAGGATTTCAAAATCCAGTTTCTCATAACTGGTCGAGATTTCAAAATCCAGTTTCTAATAACTGGTTGAGATTTCAAAATCCAGTTCTTATAACTGGTCGGGATTTCAAAATCCAGCTTCTCATAACTGGTCGGGATTTCAAAATCCAGTTTCTTATAACTGGTCGGGATTTCAAAATCCAGTTTCTTATAACAGGTCGGGATTTCAAAATTCAGTTTCTTATAACTGGTCGGGATTTCAAAATCCAGTTTCTTATAACTGGTCGGGATTTCAAAATTTAGTTTCTTATAACTGGTCGGGATTTCAAAATCCAGTTTCTTATAACTGGTCGGAATTTCAAAATCCAGTTTTCATAACTGGTCGAGATTTCAAAATCCAGTTTCTCACAACTGGTCGGGATTTCAAAATCCAGTTTTTTATAAATGGTCAGGATTTTAAAATCCAGTTTCTCATAACTGGTCGGGATTTCAAAATCCAGTCTCTTATAACTGGTCGGGACTGCAAAATCCAGTTTCTTATAACTAGTCGGGATTTCAAAATCCAGTTTCTCATAAACTGGTCTGGATTTCAAAATCCAGTTTCTCATAACTGGTCGAGATTTCAAAATCTAGTTTTTTATAACTGGTCGGGATTTCAAAATCCAGTTTCTTATAACTGGTCAGGATTTCAAAATCTAGTTTCTTATAACTGGTCGGGATTTCAAAATCCAGTTTTTATAACTAGTCGGGATTTTAAAATCCAGTTCTCATAACTGGTCAGGATTTCAAAATCCAGCTTCTCATAACTGGTCGGGATTTCAAAATCCAGTTTCTTATAACTAGTCGGGATTTCAAAATCCAGTTTCTTATAACTGGTCGGGATTTCAAAATTCAATTTCTTATAACTGGTCGGGATTTCAAAATTCAGTTTTCATAATTGGTCGGGATTTCAAAATCCAGTTTTCATAACTGGTTGGGATTTCAAAATCCAGTTTTCATAACTGGTCGGGATTTCAAAATCCAGTTTATCATAACTGGTCAGGATTTCAAAATCCAATTTCTTATAACTGGTCAGGATTTCAAAATCTAGTTTCTTATAACTGGTCAGGATTTTAAAATCCAATTTCTTATAACTGGTCGGGATTTCAAAATCTAGTTTTTTTTATAACTGGTCGGGATTTCAAAATCCAGTTTTCATAACTGGTCGGGTTTCAAAATCCAGTTTCTCATAACAGGTCAGGATTTCAAAATCCGGCTTCTTATAACTGGTCGGGATTTCAAAATCCAGTTTCTTATAATTGGTTGGGATTTCAAAATCCAGTTTCTTATAACTGGTTGGGATTTCAAAATCCAGTTTCTTATAACTGGTCGGGATTTCAAAATCCAGTTTTCATAACTGGTCAGGATTTCAAAATCCAGTTTTTCATAATTGGTCGGGATTTCAAAATCCGGCTTCTCATAACTGGTCAGGATTTCAAAATCCAGTTTCTTATAACTGGTCAGGACTTCAAAATCTAGTATTTTTCACTGGTTGAGATTTCTAAAGTCTAACTTTCACACCACTCCTCTAAATTTTAGCTAAAGGTCTCATCAAAATCCATATTGAGTAGTTTTTTCACAAAGGATTCTTGAACATTGTGCCAATTCGCTAATAACATTTGTTGATTCCATTATTTTATCGCACAAAAGAATCATCTCATATTACCTCTAGTATTCCTTCCGAAAAAGGTGAAGCTTTTGCGAAAAAGGATAAAATTTCAATCTTTTTCCTGTTGATCAACCAAAAGGATATAAGAAATGTCCTTGGTATGATTAGCGAAAGAAGTCTTCAATGATGTTAAAAAGCCAAAAGTGAATCGATATTGACCATACCCGTGGCGCATGTTTAAAGACAACTTTCTAGCAATCAGGCAGTGGAAATATCCTGAGCGATAAAAAGAATCCACTCAGTCCATATCTCCTCATTCTTTTAAGCTGCAATCAAATATCTGCAAAAGGGATCTCTCAATTGTCGTCAAGATGAGGACGGATATGCAAGCTAGACCCTCGGGGCCAAAGAAGATTTGGATCATCTCCGAGATGAAAGAGTTTGTGATGGATCCTTCTAGAGAAAGTTCAAATCACCGTTGAGATAAAGGCGAATGTGATGAACCTCCCGACAAACCCTAAAAGATATCTAATTTCTACTGTCATATAAAGATTTTGACCAATGAGCTAATATCATCAGTATAATTCCTAAGAAAAAGAACGATCAGAGCATCTCCAAGATGAAGGAGTTTGTGACGTACCCTCCCCCCCCCCAAAAAAGAAAAAGTCAGGACATCTCCAAAATGAAGGATGATGTAAAAACCCGAGAAAACTCAATGACTCAAAAAGAGTGCAAAAAGATCATCATGGAAAGACACCCAGATATCAAACTGCAAAAATTGCCAGAAATTATCTTTTTCTTATGCAAAATTCTTCTATCAATATCCTTCCATTACTTGCTTTTATGAAATTAAGAATATTTCTTCTCTATTCATATCAAAGAAATGGATAGCTTTCTTGAAGAAACTCAACAACAAAAAAAAATTGAATTCGACTCTAGAAACCAGGGAGTTAACCTCATTTGGAAGGAATACTCTAGGTAAAAAGAGAGAATATTTTTTGCGCACACGTGCACATTCTCGAGCATTTGAATCAACTGCAATTTTATCTTATTGGCAAAATTTCCTTGTTATCCAAAAGTGTTATAAATATTCAATATCTATTTTTGATGCAACCTAGCGTTGTTTACATTTTTTTCAAAAGAATTGACTCATTCAAGCGAGGTATCTTTTCTAGTCACATCACGGTTTCTTCATTCGAGGATTCCGTACAGTCTCATCTGCTCAGGATAAGGGTTAAAACCTGAACTTTCTGTGAAAGGTCATCCATTTCAAAAGCTATTTCAGTCTTAGCAATGAGACGCCCAAGATCATCCCTTTTCCAAGCTTTAGGGAACCCCATTTTTTCGTCCTTTCGCAAACCCCCTCTCGAATTTGTTCCTCCAAACTCCGAAGGTCCCATCATGGTTTCTTCGTTTAAGGATTCCATATGGTCATTCCGTTCAGGTTTGGGTTAAACCTGAGCTTCATTTTGATGAGGCAGTTCTCCCAGTCCCATCATGGTTTTTCTCATCAAGGAATCCATGCTTTGTATACCCATCTTGCCGAGGATCATACTTAAGCTTCATATCACAGGGCATCTTTCTCAAAAATGCCCCATCAGGTCCTCATGTATTCCTTTCCCATTCAGGTAAGGGTAAAACCTGAAATTCATCTTGCTATATCTTCGTCCCATCCAGGTTAAGGGCTAAACCTGAATCATTCCAAAAAGATGATCTTGTCTCACTCATGAGACATGATCAAAATTCCTACTTTCCACCATTTCGGGACCTTCACCCAAAATTCCATCATGATTTCCTCATTTCTGTTATTTAGTCATATCATTTTCGAGAATTTCATCTCCCCAAAACCATTCAGGATAAAGTTTTTAAGCTTGAGAAACCATGTCTTTTAAAATAAATTCTTCCACACCCAGTTCGGATCTGTTGACTCGAGCATTTTTCAAAATTTGGAGTATTTTCTTTGCCACTAAGCTCGGCTTTCAACCGGCTTAGTAGCAAAGAGGGGCATCTGTGAATGCCTCAAATTTTTCAAAATTTTGCAAATATTCCCTTTTTGCCCTTGTCCCTCATTTTCTGAGTAAATTTGAGTCATTTTACTCAAAACTCTAGTTTATTTCTCAGATTTACTGGAATCAAATCCATTTTCTATATCTGACTCGATTTTGGATCTGAGCCCAGTGTTAAAATCCAATTCTGAGCCTTGTTATTCAATTTTTAAAATTAAATTCGCAAAAATACCAAAAAGAATTTCTGAAAGGCTCAAACAGTCCATCCGGTATCCATTTGGATCCATTTACTCTGTGTTTCTCGATTCAAGATCCAAAACTCGAATATTTCCTTAAAATCTTGGATCCAAACCCGTTTTTTAAAGAAATTCCAAAAAAATCAAACCTGGATTCTCAGAAAACCCTTCTTTTGTAAATATTTCCCAAATATATATATATATATAGCTTTAAATCCCTTATTTTGTCATAGTTTTAAAGTTTGTATTTCAAAATTACAAAAAAATACAGAAAACATGAAGAAAAGAACAAAAAATCAAAAAATAGAAAAGAAAAATACAAAAAGAATGGGTTAAAACCCCCTTTTTGAAAGCCATCTTTTTGCTAAAATCCTCTTTCAGAAAAATCTTTTGAGAATGATCATTATTTTGAAAAACTCTAAAATATCTAAGGACCCGAAATGAAAAAATCCTAATGGCCTCTCGTTATAAAGAGAGGTCGCAGGGAGGGAGGTCCTTCATCTATCGCCATCGAGTTTTCTCATCATCCCTCTGATCCTCCCTCTTACCCTTTCCTCCTCCTTCTTCATCGGAAGGACCAATGAAAACATTGGAATTTTGATGAAGGACCAATTGGAATTTTGAAGGACCAATGAAAACATTGGAATTTGATAAAGGACCAATTGAGATTTGAAGGACCAGTGTAAAACTGGAATTTTGAAGGACCATTCTGAGAAATTGGAATTTTGAAGGACCAATTTGAGAAAAATTGGAATTTTGGAAGGATTTTGACGAAGGACCAGTGTTAGACTGGATTTGGAATGATCAATGTGAGAATCGGATTTGGTGAAGGACCAGTGTTAAACTGGATTTGGAAGGACCAATGTGAGAATTGGATTTTATAAAGGACCATTATAGAAGACTACACTGCTTCTATGAATGGTTTCAGGATTATCCCTTATCCTGAATGAGGAAAGAATAATATTGGGAAAACAAAGAGATAGAAATTAATGGAAGAAAAATTGAGGAAACTGATAAAATTGTCTTGCAAAAGAATTCTCACAGGTAGCATTTTTTTCTCCTATGAGGGGTCTCAGGATTATCCCTTATCCTGAATGGGAAACATCTTGAAGAACGAGGAATCTCGTCGCGATGAGACTCAGGTTTAACCCAAACCTAAGAAAGGAAGATATCTTGCGAAGCGAGGTTCAGGGTTAACCCTTAATCTGAATGAGAAATCTACCATACGAATTTCTCAAATGGAGAAACCATGATGGGACCTTTGGAGTTTGGACGAACAAAATCCGAAAGGGGTTTTTGCGAAAGGAGAAAAATAGGATTCCCTAAAGCTTTGAAAAGGGGACGAAATGGGGCGTCTCATTGCTGAGACTGAAATATCTTTTGAAATGAATGACCTCTCGCAAAAGGTTTAGGTTTGACCCTTAATCTGAGAGGGAAAAAGAAGGAAAAATAAATACCTCATGGGAAAGAGGCATCAGGTTTATTTCTTAACCTGAAAGGGTATGGAATAAAGATTTGACCAAAATTTGATGAGAAATCGATAAAATTTAATAAAGGATATAAAAATTGGTAAGGTTGATAAAGACTGACAAAAGATAAATGTAAATTGATAAGAAATTGAGAAAAGAAAGAGTTTATTTGATTCTGTCTGCAAGTAGATCTTCGAAACAAGTGATTTTTCATAAAAAAAAATGCCCCAGTATAACTGGGAAGGAAGAATAATGTTTGAAGAATGCTATTTGAGAAAAATAGGAGAATTTAAAAATAGAATATTTCGAAAAAAAAATTTAAAAGAAATGGTAACAAAAGAAGGAATCAGGTTAAAATGGGTTGAAAAATGATATCCCATTACTAGCGATTGAGTCGTCACATAATTCGTGACAATTGCGTTGTTACTCGATGAGGAAGAATAAACAACTAAAACACAAAGGAAAATGCTATTTTGAAAAGGATATCTCTTGACAGAAAGAGATTTCGTTTATGAAAAGGTAAACAAGAAAAATAGAATCAGAAGATACATTAGAAAGATAGGAGGGAAAATAAATTTGAAAGTAAATGGTAAAGATTTAAAATTTTGAAGAATTTGCAGGCAGGATCAGAAGGATTTTTTGAAGAAATCAGGCGAAGAAAAGAAAAATACACCTGGGTTTCTGAAGATAAGAGGAAATTTTAAATGATATACTCAGGGTTTCGAAAAAGGTTTGATATATATATAAGAGAGATACAAGACATCGCATAATCACAGCTACACAAAACAAGGATGCGCAAACAACACTCCCTAAAGGCTGACTCTAAATGCAATATTTTGAAATGGCTCGTAGGACCTTAATCTTAACTCTATGGTTCAGATCATCTGATTCCAATCAAGGTACGCCGATATACTCAAGCCGAAGCTTGAAGTACGTGGCATAGAAATATCTCTCTGGTTCTAAGGTAATGGTTTCCCAACATCCTTGAGCACCTACCGATATACCTCAGACTATGGCCCTTAGATACGTGGTAGGGGGGCGCTAACTCAAATAAGTGGTCCAGTTGTGAGGATCTCTTTTGAACTATGGTTCAGTGAGACAACCCAGCAACGTGAAGACCGGGACAATATAGATAGGGATTTTTTGAAAACATGTTCAACATGCAATTAAACCAGAAAGCTCTAATGCAAGTCATAAAGAGAGAGAATTTAAATGAAGGGAAGCATACACTTGCATACATTGTTTACATTCAATCCCTAGAATTGAGGAGAGTTGTATTTCAGACCTAAGTCTAAGTGAGCATAGAATAATCTCCTCAATATGGTCCTACCAAACCATACTTAAATCCTATATGCATTATGTCAGCTGGGACAGAGTCTAGGCTCCTAAGGTTTGCATGGCAATGAAGCTGGCATTTGAAGAATAAATACTTAGACAATATTAAAGCAAAACAAAAGGCATAATTCAACCGGACGGAGATGAGTCTCATCATGGTCGCCAACTTCTGTGATCATGCAAAATTTTTCCTCTTGTTTCTGTTTTCCTTCTCTTTGCCTTTCTAGCCTCTATTTTCCTTTTTAAAGGGGAAATAAAAGACAGAAAAGAAGAGAGAAAATAAAAGGAAGAAGAGAGAGGAACCCTTTTTCAAGGTCTCATTTGACCAAAGAAATATTTTGAAAAATCAATCACTCGCCTCCGTTTTGAAAAATTTGTGGGAAAATGGAAAGACGGGATTCGCTCGTCGGTACAAGGTTCAACCGTTCTTGGCGCCTTTACCAGGGGTAATCGAACCAAGGATCGAATTTCTGCCTTTTTGCTTTGCTAAAATATTATCTAAGTATTTATTCTAAGTCCTAAATGCACATTGAATCATGCTTGTGCTATGATTTTGAACTTGAGAAGAATGCATATTTTTTTAAAAATGCTTCAGAAAATTTGAGAATTTTCAAGTGATTTTGGGAATGGATTTTTGAAAACATCCTTTAAGAAACGGCCCGAAAGTTCAGAAATCGACTTAAAATTTATTGAAGAATACTATAAATCGCAACAATGATTTTCTGAAAGACGCGATAAATCGCAGTACCGTAAATTGTCGGATGATTTGCTAAAAGTCATTGTAAATAGCACAATGATTTATGAAAAGCCACGGTAAATCACAATAGCGATTTATTGAAGGATGTCACCAATCAGATGACGATTTTGAAATTCAAGAATTTGAAATAAATTTAAAAGCATTGAAATCGAAGATTTGGAAATCGAATTCTGAAATTGAATTCAAAATTTAAAGTTGAATTTGAAAATCAGAAGTTAGAATTGAATTTAGAAGTCAAAAGATTGAACTTTAAACTTAAAATTAAAGAATTGAAGAAGTGAAGTTTGAAATTGAAAATGTAATTGAATGGAGAGAATTAATTTGAAAATAAGGAATTGAAATTGCATGAAATTGGGAATGAAGTTAGAAAAATGATAACTTTGAATCAAAGTCTGTTTTTAAAAAATAATTATTTCAAAACTCACTTAGAGATTAAAAAATAACTTGAATAATTTGAAAGATAATGATGCAATTCTATTTTAAATGATGAATGCATTGAAAGAAATTTGAAATAAGGTTTTTAAAAGCATATTTTATTCTTTAAGTGAATTGAAATAAGATTGAAGATATAATACATTTCTCACTATGGCCATAAAATGTATTATATAATAATCATATTTAAATTCATTTGAAGAATAGAATACATTTTGGTGCCTTTATAGAGTTTAAAATAAAATTAACTCTCAATATATCCTGACTATGGCCATTGATATATGTTTTGTGTCAATTTTAAATTAAACCCTGATAAAGGAGGAAAATATTTAGAAAAACATGATGATTTTTGGAAAAAGATCCAGTGTGGACCCAATGTTATTCCATAAAAGATGAAAACCCTAAGTTTTGTTCATATTTTGACTATGGCCATAAATGCAAATCGTCAACTTAGGATTTAATCACCTTTTATTAGAATGGTGCTCGTGCCATTCGTGTTTCACCATAGTGTTATTGAAAATGAAAATAAAAATGCAACATATTGATTATGAGAAATGAAAAGTTAAACTACATGCTCATTCATTCTAAACTAAGCATAAAGTAAACTTCTCATTAATTGATTTATTACAACCTTTGAATTGATACAACAATTGAAAAAGAGATAACAAAAATAGAAAATCCTGCAAAAGGAGCAAACTTGTTAGAAATATGTATAGGCTTTTATGGATTTTTCCTCAATTATTGAAAAATTGAAGAATACATCCAAAATTAGCCTTTTATGCCTCAGAGATAAAGAAAATTAAACAAAATAAACATATATGATGCATGATTTTGTGAAAGTATTTGAAAAGGCATTCTTGGAGTTTTAGATTTTCAAAATTGGTGCTTAAAAACATATAAATTCATTTTAAAACTTGAATTCAAAGTGAGTTTAACCTTGAAATTGAGATTTTCAGGAAAATATATTGAAAATGATTGAAATAAAGGCAAATAAACTCTAAAGTTTGTTTGAAATGAAGTTAAAGCATTCTAACTTGATAAAATTCATTTTTTTTATTTATGAAATATATGAATCATGTTTGAAAATCGAATTTAAGAGTGATAAAATGCCCAATTTAACTTCATTTTAACAAAGCAATACCTTTTTTATGAAATCAGTTCTTGAAAGATGCAATGAATGAATGGTCAATGACCTTAGAAATGTCTAAAAAGATATGCAGATGCTTAATAATCTGATGAATGTTGTAGAATTAAAAATGCCAAGCAATCATCTGAGGAAAACCCAAATTTGGATTCTCTTATTTTGATAAGACAAGTTTTTGCAGAATCAGGATTTTGCAGGTGAACCTGTTAGAGCATTCTGAGAGAGCAAAAGTCTTAAAAGATTTTATTTTAACTCAAAATAAACCTCTGGATTCACAACACAGCAAGGAAGTATTCCCTTTTTACAGAATATCAAAATCATTCTTGAAACTAGAGTTATGATCAAAACATTAGAGCATTAATTTCAGGAACAAGAAATTGGATTTTAACAGACAGGTTTTAGTAAACTGGATGTTACAGAGGATAGACAGACCTGATTTCTCTCAAATTTGAAGTAAAAGTTTCTTAATTTAATCGAGAAACCAACCCAATTTACAGAATTGAAAAATTAATTTTGGTTAGAAAATGGCGACTTCAGGAAGTCACTTTTTCTAAACAGGAAATGAACCTGTTAAAGAATTTACAATTTTGTAACTAATCTCGGTTTTTAACAGGTTTGAAATATTAAATGAGCATAAAAAGTTATGAAATTTTCCAAATGTAAGCTAGACACAAAGAGGAAGAAAACCTTTTTTACGGATTTGGAAAATGATCTTCCGTTAGGGAGATATGACTCTTACAAAATGAACTAAAAACCTGTGTCACTCAAATAAGGCAGACTGATAGGGGTCTGGTTCTAGATCCAAATGGGGTATCAAATGACTATAGAAATCACTGAAAATTTACAGGAATAAACTAGACTCTATAACGAAGATACCAATTTTTATGGATTTGAACCATCTCTGGTTAGGGAGATATGACCTTGACAAGTTCGTCCTGATTCAGATAGCGATTTACAACGATTTGTATCACAAATCGCTGTAGTGTCTAGCGAGAAACACTACAAATCGCTATAGCCATGTCCAACAACGCTACAAATCACTGTGGGTCTCGTTAGAGACCCAAAAACACTATAAATCGTAGTAGGAAAACCTGACAACACTATAAATCGCTGTAGGGGTCGCTGAGACCCGAAAACACTACAAATCGTAGTTAAAAGACTAGACAACACCACAAATCGTTGTGGGGCTCGTTGGAGACCCGAAAACACCATAAATTGTAGTAGGGATTCATTGGAGACCAAAAAAATCATAACCACGATTTGCTAAAGAATATTATCAATCAAATAGCGATTTGTTGAAGGAGTGCTACAACAGTCATGATATGGGGGCCAAAATCAGAACATGTGCAAAATCTGGATATAGGGTTTTGGTATTTAATAAAAAAAATATCAATTGACCATGAAAAATTCTGAAAATTTACAGGGATAAACTAGACACATAAACTAAGAGTGTAAAACCTGAAATTTTTATTATAAAATATTTTAAATTTTGCAAATTGGGCCTAGATCCAAATTGCAGATCCAGGACCCATAAAGGGGTTTTCCTCATACATTTACCTCGTAAATTTGATAAGTACGTATAAGTATAATAATTTTTAATTAATTAAATAATTCAGAGAAAAATCATTCAATAGGGGTGCGTAGATGGGTATGGGATCCATATACCGGATCCATATATATATATATATATATATATATATATATATATATATATATAAATAATATTAATATTATTAATAAAATAGAAATATACATACATATATATATATATATATATTAAGCGAATTCGAGGATCCACAGTTGGATCCACTTGGATCCAACTTGCGGTTCCATTGTGATGGGGGTAAAATTTTACGTATAATGTGAAATTAAAATTAAATAAAATTTTATTTTTAAAACTTATCCGAGGATCCACAGTTGGATCCATTCGGATCCAACTTGTGGATCCATGTAGTTTGGGGCCGGGTTACGGGTCCCGGGTTCTGACCCGAGCCCCACCCCATATAACAGCCCTTTTAAAACAAAAAGGGCAACCCGATAAGGGTTGCCCGATATGTTTTAAACAGTAAAGGAAAGGGGGGGAAGGGGGGGGGGGTTACGCAGGGCGTAACCGACCTCCCCCCATCTCGGCTGGAGGGGGGCCGATAAGAGGAGGAGTAGGGTTAGCGGTTTTCCCTCCCTCGTCTCTCTCTCCACTCAGTCCCTCTCTCTTTCTTCCATTTGTCTCGTCTCTCTCTCTCTCTCTCTCTCTCTCTCTCTCTCTCTCTCGGTGTGCGTGCGCCGAAGGCAGGGAGGTCGCCGGCGAACTTCGGCCACCAACAATCACGGCAGCAGTGAGGAGCGTCAGCCTCCAGCCTTCGATCGCCGGGAAACCCATCGGAAAAACAGGTACGGTGCTTCTTGGATTTTAGGTGAGGGATCGAACCTGAGTTCGATTTCGGGTAGGGATTGGAGAGGAGGGGTTCATGCTGTCGGAAATCCCTAACCCCTTAGAGTTTGGGGATTTCGGAACCCTAGTTGATTTGTTGGGGGTTTAATATTTTTCGGTTAAGGGTTTTTAGATTTGGGGATCCTCAGTGTTCTGATAGAAGGGGAGGTACGATGTATGTTGATCCCTGTTTGGGGATCTCGGTTGGGGTAAAAATCCCAAACCTAGAATCAGGTAAGTCATTACTGCAAATTGTCTCCATGCTACTCGGCTCCTAGAGTTGATTTTTTTTATGTATCGTAACTCGGGTGCAAATATTAAATGTTAGTCCATTCCTGATTTTATATTTTTCCAAAAAAAAAATCCATGAGGCTGATGTGAAACAGTGCAGCTAATGATGGAAGCACATTTATATATCGATCGACTGACACGATGATGGCCTCTTGTTGTGTTATCAAGTAAAAATCGTTTTGGTTTTTAGGAAATTAAAAATAAGTAAAAAGAAAAAAATCTGTAATGCATAGTTACAAGTGTAGCTTCTTGTAATGTCTGAATGTTTTAATTCCTGCTTGTTATAAGAATACCTAGTGTAAATGAAAGTGCATGTCAGAACTATGTGTTGTATATTTTCCTGAAATTTTATTTCCAGATTATAACATGATGAACACTGTGGATTTGCACACCTCTGTACACGAAGATTTCTTGAATGAGAATGCATTCTAGCTGCATAACTCTAATGCTAAATACATATTGGGCTAACGTTCAAATGTATATTAAGCTGCATTTTTCTCTGAAGTCTAAAGACATATTAAACTACATATTTCTGGATAGTCAAATGTCTATTAGAATGCATATTTCTTAAAAGGTTTGAATGCCTGTTATTTGCTGTGAAACAGAGCGTGTTGTGTGATAAAAATTTATTTCCAGATTATATAGTTTGTAAACTGTGAGATACTTGATTTCCAGTGAATATGTGAAGTCTTATCTTATCCCATCATTTTGCTGGTTGTTTAATCATGAATGTGATCATGGATCGGTTATTGATAGTTTGGTAAGCATGTATGCTTGATAAGAACCTGTATTTTATGTGTACGCTCACACACTAAAAGAAACCATGGATTTGGTTAATACCCATATGTGATGTAGGTAACACACACATATTGAAAATGCATATGAATGAATGATGACATGCATATGTTTGGGTTTATATTTGCATGAATATATATGCTTTTGGCACTTTGGCCTAGTGTTATGAATGAAACACTAATTTGGTTTTATTATGTGGTGCATTGATGGCCTAAATGGACATCATCGGCCTGGAGAGCCGTGGGTTTGATTTTCTTTTATATATGTTTTTAAATGCATCACTTAAACCACATAAGATGGTTTGGCACTTTACTACACTGTTCTAGTGGTTTACACGGGCTGGAGTCCCGAAAGGGGTCCCCGCAAGGGAGGATGCGGGTTTTCACTTTACTTTTGCATATGTGTTGCAAACTTAAAGAAATGGACTTAATTAAAAATATAATGAATGAGAACAGTGTAATTTACATTCTGGGATATCTCATCTGGAGTATGAGAATCTTAGATATCCGGTCTTGGGGAGACTGTGAGGATACAAAAACTCTGTGTGCGTTGTTGCCCCTGAACCCGATATTGAGGTTCTTCGCCTGGCCACGGTTTTAGGGAGAGCCCGCCACTTTACCCGGGAGTGGTGTGTTAGTCACAACTGTGAGTTTATGGTACCAAGGAAGTGGCACTTGTGGGCGTGGGGTGTCCCTTGTGTCCCCGACATTAGATGTGGAGGTCTAATGTTCCGATGGATGGTGTTGTTTCCTGATATCGGTCGAGGGCTAAGTTGGAACCCAGTTATAAAATACAAATTATGTGTTAAGCTACCCTGGGAACCTACTTGACTTCGGGGTTTGTACCCGTTTGGTGTATCCGCGGGCAACTGTAATTAAAAAGAGGAACTTAAAGTTGCGTGCATTTAATAGGGCATGCATATGGAAAGATGAAACTTAAACGAAAGATAACAGAAGAAATCATGCATTGCACATAATCATGCATTTTTCTGTTATACATTAGATCATGCATGTTTGAATCACTCTTGATATCATGACATGATTTGGTATTAGCATATGATTTACTTCTTGAAATCATGCTGCAAGGTTTAATTATTTAGTTCCTGATATATGTACTGTTTTACTATTCCTGACTGGTGAGCACATGCAATTGTTGGTAGTTATAGATAACTGAATGTTACAAAATTTTATATTTGCACTCCCTCAAATCACTGCATGAAATCTTATCCATGTTCTTTCTCTCACCTGGTTTCTTTAGAAGTAGCTGTGCTCAGAATTTCGGTTCTGACACCCTACTTTGTGGGTTTTTTACAGGAAATGGTGAACAGGGAAGTTGGACATGCATCTGGGGATGGATGAGTTATACTTGGGCTTGTCAGCTTCAGTAGAGGATATAGTGGCTCTTTCTTTTGTCTTTCAGTTCTTTTAATTTCTACAATTGTTACTTTACTTTCATTTGAAGATAACCTTGTCTTTGAAATTTTCTTACTCATTAATAAAAGAGTTTTAGTTGGTTGATATGGATGATAATTGCAACTTCGTTTGTGGTGTGTGGTTATCCAATGGTAAGTGGAACTGTGAGGACCCCAGATCTCTGGGAAGGTTTCCGCAACTCTTAGAAAAAAAAAATATTCTGCATTTTTAAAGGGTCTGGATTGAGGTCGTTATAGGTTTGGTATCAAAGCCACCACAAAGACTTGCAATTTTGATCATCTTGTGAGTATAAAAAAAAAAATTACTTTGGTTTGTGAGCCCTGTCCTGAAGCGTCGACAAGTGTGACTCATCCTCCAGAGCAGTCTTCTTCACTGGTATGGCTATTTAATACTTTTACTTTAAGTATGTGAACTTTGTATGATTGATTGCAATTATAGTTTAATAAGTCTTGGTGCGATTACGTGAATGATTATTGTTCATAGAGGGTCTAAATTTGCGAGGCTTACGTACGATATTTAATTTTGGTACTACTCACATTTAGTACGTTGTAATTTCACGGACGAAATCCTTTTAAGGGGGTAGGGATGTAAAACCCGAAATTTTTATTATAAAATATTTTAAATTTTGCAAATTGGGCCTAGATCCAAATTGCAGATCCAGGACCCATAAAGGGGTTTTCCGCATACATTTACCTCGTAAATTTGATAAGTACGTATAAGTACAATATTTTTTAATTAATTAAATAATTCGGAGAATAATCATTTAATAGGGGTGCGTAGATGGGTATGGGATCCATATACATATACATATATATATATATATATATATATATATATATATATATATATATATGTATAATCATAAATAAATAATATTAATATTATTAATAAAATAGAAATATACATACATATGTGTATATATATTAAGCGAATTCGAGGATCCACAGTTGGATCCAACTTGCGGATCCATTTTGATGGGGGTAAAATTTTACGTATAATGTGAAATTAAAATTAAATAAAATTTTATTTTTAAAACTTATTCGAGGATCCACAGTTGGATCCATTTGGATCCAACTTGTGGATCCATGTAGTTTGGGGCCGGGTTACGGGTCCCAGGTTCGGACCCGAGCCCCACCCCATATAACAGCCCTTTTAAAACAAAAAGGGCAACCCGATAAGGGTTGCCCGATATGTTTTAAACAGTAAAGGAAAGGGGGGGAAGGGGGGGGGGTTACGCAGGGCGTAACCGACCTCCCCCCATCTCGGCTGGAGGGGGGCGATAAGAGGAGGAGTAGGGTTAGGGGTTTTCCCTCCCTTGTCTCTCTCTCCACTCATTCCCTCTCTCTTTCTTCTACTCGTCTCATCTCTCTCTCTCTCTCTCTCTCTCTCTCTCTCTCTCTCTCTCTCTCGGTGTGCGTGCGCCGGAGGCAGGGAGGTCGCCGGCGAACTTCGGCCACCAACAATCACGGCAGCAGTGAGGAGCGTCAGCCTCCAGCCTTCGATCGCCGGGAAACCCATCGGAAAAACAGGTACGGTGCTTCTTGGATTTTAGGTGAGGGATCGAACCTGAGTTCGATTTCGGGTAGGGATTGGAGAGGAGGGGTTCATGCTGTCGGAAATCCCTAACCCCTTAGAGTTTGGGGATTTCGGAACCCTAGTTGATTTGTTGGGGGTTTAATATTTTTCAGTTAAGGGTTTTTAGATTTGGGGATCCTCAGTGTTCTGATAGAAGGGGAGGTACGATGTATGTTGATCCCTGTTTGGGGATCTCGGTTGGGGTAAAAATCCCAAACCTAGAATCAGGTAAGTCATTACTGCAAATTGTCTCCATGCTACTCGGCTCCTAGAGTTGATTTTTTTTATGTATCGTAACTCGGGTGCAAATATTAAATGTTAGTCCATTCCTGATTTTATATTTTTCCAAAAAAAAAAATCCATGAGGCTGATGTGAAACAGTGCAGCTAATGATGGAAGCACATTTATATATCGATCGACTGACACGATGATGGCCTCTTGTTGTGTTATCAAGTAAAAATCGTTTTGGTTTTTAGGAAATTAAAAATAAGTAAAAAGAAAAAAATATGTAATGCATAGTTACAAGTGTAGCTTCTTGTAATGTCTGAATGTTTTAAGTCCTGCTTGTTATAAGAATACCTAGTGTAAATGAAAGTGCATGTCAGAACTATGTGTTGTATATTTTCCTGAAATTTTATTTCCAGATTATAACATGATGAACACTGTGGATTTGCGCACTCTGTACACGAAGATTTCTTGAATGAGAATGCATTCTAGCTGCATAACTCTAATGCTAAATACATATTGGGCTAACGTTCAAATGTATATTAAGCTGCATTTTTCTCTAAAGTCTAAAGACATATTAAACTACATATTTCTAGATAGTCAAATGTCTATTAGAATGCATATTTCTTAAAAGGTTTGAATGCCTGTTATTTACTGTGAAACAGAGCGTGTTGTGTGATATCCGAGCTGCATTGAAGATTCATGTAGCTCTTTTCAGCATAGGGTACCTAGCCATGTTATTTTGACGGTCTGTGCATTTTAGTAAAGTCAGGGAAATATGGCATACATGATTTAAACTATGTTAGCAAAAATGGTGCCTGTTTTGAGAACACTTTACTTCATATGAAATCCGCCATTGAGGAATGTGTACAAAAGCCTGTACATGCTTAAGATTGTCACATTTAGTTCAAATGAATGACAATACACTTAGTGGCATATAGATATGTGCCTTTCTGTGAGGCAGTCACTTGGGAAATTTTGCCTGGTGGACAATATTGATTGAATACCCGATGCGGGTACTTGGATGGTGAACTCTAGAAGGTTACATACCTAAGTTAATTCAAAGTTAACGAATTTACATTGATAGCTCTATCCGTTATTATATACTTAAAGTTGAGTTTGAATATTTAATGGCACGTGTTAGCATGATTTATATAGTTTGTAAACTGTGAGATACTTGATTTCCGGTGAATATGTGAAGTCTTATCTTAGCACATCATTTTGCTGGTTGTTTAATCATGAATGTGATCATGGATCGGTTATTGATAGTTTGGTAAGCATGTACGCTTGATGAGAACCTGTATTTCATGTGTACGCTCACACACTTAAAGAAACCATGGATTTGGTTAATACCCATATGTGATGTAGGTAACACACATATTGAAAATGCATATGAATGAATGATGACATGCATATGTTTGGGTTTATATTTGCATGAATATATATGCTTTTGGCACTTTGGCCTAGTGTTATGAATGAAACACTAATTTGGTTTTATTATATGGTGCATTGATGGCCTAAATGGACATCATCGGCCTGGAGAGCCGTGGGTTTGATTTTCTTTTATATATGTTTTTAAATGCATCACTTAAACCACATAAGATGGTTTGGAACTTTACTACACTGTTCTAGTGGTTTACACGGGCTGGAGTCCCGAAAGGGGTCCCCGCAAGGGAGGATGCGGGTTTTCACTTTACTTTTGCATATGTGTTGCAAACTTAAAGAAATGGACTTAATTAAAAATATAATGAATGAGAACAGTGTAATTTACATTCTGGGATATCTCATCTGGAGTATGAGAATCTTAGATATCCGGTCTTGGGGAGACTGTGAGGATACAAAAACTTTGTGTGCGTTGTTGCCCCTGAACCCGATATTGAGGTTCTTCTCCTGGCCACGGTTTTAGGGAGAGCCCGCCACTTTACCCGGGAGTGGTGTGTTAATCACAACTGTGAGTTTATGGTACCAAATAAGTGGCACTTGTGGGCGTGGGGTGTTCCTTGTGTCCCCGACATTAGATGTGGAGGTCTAATGTTCCGATGGATGGTGTTGTTTCCTGATATCGGTCGAGGGCTAAGTTGGAACTCAGTTATAAAATACAAATTGTGTGTTAAGCTACCCTGGGAACCTACTTGACTTCGGGGTTTGTACCCGTTTGGTGTATCCGCGGGCAATTGTAATTAAAAAGAGGAACTTAAAGTTGCGTGCATTTAATAGGGCATGCATATGGAAAGATGGAACTTAAACGAAAGATAACAGAAGAAATCATGCATTGCACATAATCATGCATTTTTCTGTTATGCATTAGATCATGCATGTTTGAATCACTCTTGATATCATGACATGATTTGGTATTAGCATATGATTTACTTCTTGAAATCATGCTGCAAGGTTTAATTATTTAGTTCCTGATATATGTACTGTTTTACTATTCCTGACTGGTGAGCACATGCAATTGTTGGTAGTTATAGATAATTGAATGTTGTAAAATTTTATATTTGCACTCACTCAAATCACTGCATGAAATCTTATCCATGTTCTTTCTCTCACCTGGTTTCTTTAGAAGTAGCTGTGCTCAGAATTTCGGTTCTGACACCCTACTTTGTGGGTTTTTCACAGGAAATGGTGAACAGGGAAGTTGGACATGCATCTGGGGATGGATGAGTTATACTTGGGCTTGTCAGCTTCAGTAGAAGATATAGTGGCTCTTTCTTTTGTCTTTCAGTTCTTTTAATTTCTGCAATTGTTACTTTACTTTCAGTTGAAGAAAACCTTGTCTTTGAAATTTTCTTACTCATTAATAAAAGAGTTTTAGTTGGTTGATATGGATGATAATTGCAACTTCGTTTGTGGTGTGTGGTTATCCAATGGTAAGTAGAACTGTGAGGACCCCAGATCTCTGGGAAGGTTTCCGCAACTCTTAGAAAAAAAAAATATTCCGCATTTTTAAAGGGTCTGGATTGGGGTCGTTACAAAGAGAACCTGTTTTACAGAATTGAAAAATGATCTCCCATTAGGGAAATAAAATTATGACAAAATTGATCAAAATCTGAGCCGTTAAAATGACACAGAGTGACAGGGTTATGGTTTTTGACCCAAAACTGGTATGAAAACACCATAAAAATCACTGAAATTTGGTATGAACAAACTAGATTCAACTTAGAAAACACCCCCTTTTTACGGATAAGAAAGATCATCTCTGGTTAGGGAGAAATCACTCCCACAAGTTGGTCCTGATTCTGCTAAAATCCTGACGGTGCTAAATAACAGGTTCTGAACCTCGATTTTTAAAGTGGATCAAATAAACTCAGAATGATCTGATTTTTGGTAGAGAGTATGAAGACATATGCATGAAGTTGCAGAAAAAAAAATCAGATTAAAATGAGCTCTGATTACATACAAATCGATAAATCTAAAATGCACCAGAATTCAAAGTAGAATCTAGAAAGCAACTGAACATGATGATAGTAAACTGCACATCCGTAGATGTTTAAACATGAGATCTAATGCCTTAAAACATAAATGCATGCATGGATGATGAAAAATTAAGATAGAAAATGCATTAAAAGAAAAACAAAATGGCTAAGGCACAAATCTAACTTGTTGTAGCCCATTTGAAAGAAGGATTTGATCTAAAAAGATCAAATCACTTCAATTCTTTTGGCTCAATCAAAATATGTTAAATAGAGATTAAAATGCAACAAATAGGAAGATGAAAACTGAGATTCTAAAACTTTAATCATGCTATGACAAGAAGTTTTAAAGGAATAAAAGAGGAATACTCACCTTGGCTGAAGGGGTCTGAAAGAAAGGGTTGAAAAACTTCTCCAAACTTCGTAAACTCAAAGTGAAGATGAGAGATGAGAGAGAGAGAGAGCTGACCACCAATCGCTCAATGTTTGAAATCGCTGAATCTCTGAATCCCCCCCCCTCTTTTCTTCTTCCTTTCTTCCTCTTCTTATTCTTCTTTTTCCTTCTTTTCCTGCTCATTTTCTTGCTTCTTTTCTGCTCATTTTCTTCCTCATTTTCCTCCTTCATCTCCTCCTGTTTTTCTTACTCTGTTTTCTCCTCCTTTTCTTCCCCTGTTTCTGGAGAGTCTTGGGCTGAGGCAGCGACTTTCCAAAATGTATTTTTTTTCTGTGATGATTTTAATAGGTTTAAAAACCTAAGTTAAATAAAATATAAATAAAAGGAGGATTTTGAAAATAACAGATTTCAATTCGATCCAAGATCCAATTTGATTTTTGAATCCAAATTGAGTTAAAACCAGATCGAGATTGAATTTTAAGAAATTTTGCAAAAGTATTGAATCTTGGGTTTGAAATTCAAGAATTGTTTTTGAATTGGAGATAAAAATTGGATTTTGAAACTAGATTTGGATCCGTTTTGGTATTTTGGAATTGGATTATGAATTGGATCTAGGGTATTTTCAAAAGAATTTTGCAAAATTATGGACTTGAATTTCAAATTTAAGAATTAATCTTTAAAATTAGGACAAAGATTGAATTTTAAAGAGGACCCAGATCTGAGGTTTTGAATAAAAATCAGATTTGGATTTGGATCTCGATTACAGATCAAAATAAGGGAGATTAGTTCGAATTGGGTTTGAACCTCGGGAATGAATTTATAGAAATGGAGAATCCAGGCTTATGATGGAGTTCAGATTTGGATATTGGATCAAACCTGGAACCAGATCTTAGATATTAGATCAAAACTAAAAAAAATAAAGTTGAATCTCGGATAGCAGATGAACTCGAGATCACGAATTGATTCAAATATACTCCTGAATGAATCAGGAATTCAAAAAGGGTTTGGCATCTATAAAAGGGGGTGTCCGAAATGGATTTGAAAATTTTGGGGTGTTTACAGAAATAGACAAGGGATATGACCATAACTGGTTTAAAATCAAAATAGAATTTTGAAAATGTTTTAAAAAGATATAAAGATAGAGTCCTGATCCAACTAGCACTCTGAAATTTTTGAGAAATTTGATAAATGAAGGAATCCAGAAGCGACACCACCTAAATGGATCTCATCTCAGAATTGAAATCAGTTGAAAATTGAATTTAAAACAAATCCAGATTGTTTTTTGAGGAAAACACTTCAAAATATAAGGTCCTGGGGGTTGGCAAATGACAAAATGTTGATTAAAAACCCAGGTTTTAAAATTGATTTTGAAAGAAAAGTTTTAAAACTTGAATCTGGATTAAATATTTTGAAAATAGGAGTGCTGGATCTCGAAAATAAGATGTAATGACATGCAATGGTATGCTGAATGCATGCAATGATATGCAATGACACATGAAATATATAAACATTGGATGAGGGTGAAAATTTGGGGTGTTTACACGATTTTATATTCCCCCTTTGGTCCACTACTAATATCATATGCCGTGCACTCTACATATTTTTCTGCAATCCTGATTTGCATCCCTCATCGTTATACACCTTAACATAGCTATTTTCTGCTAGATGTTCTCTTCTGCATATCTGATTGATATTTAACCCTGCATAAGTCAGCTTGCAGGATTAAGTTCCCAGCAAATCGAATTGTTGTGGGCAATCAACCTGCTGTATATCCTACTTCCCCTCTTACCCAGCATTTTCATTTGATTGGCTATAGATTGCTTATTTAAGAGAATTCTTATTTTGACCTGCTGTAAAGACTCGTTGTTACAAAGAAATCTATGTAACATTGTGTGTCAATGTCTCTTGAGTATAGCCCTGCTGAATCCACTGTGAATAGGGCTGGAGTCATAATAAATCTCGACTAAGAACTCACCTTGGGGATGTTGTGAACCATTCAGAGGCCAATGGTGATTAAGTTGCAGAAATTCACATCCCCAGATATTATTTTAAACAGGAGTTCACCTCTGAAGGCACGTGCTGGAGTTCGGTGGGTAACACTGGAGTAATTCCAGAATTTGAAAATGAACCGGATGAATCTCTGAGCATTAGAAAGTCACCTTCCAGAATGCACTTCTCCTTACTCGTATCACATAATTCATGATCAAACAACTGTGTTGTCTGCTTATTCATCTGATGGATCGTCTGGCGATTTGTTTTCCTAGATAGTTCAGTGATTTTCCACAGTTGATGAACTGTCAAGAGCCCCTGCTGAAATTCTTGGAAGAAATAGTCATGGAATTTCATGTAAATCCATAACTCCTAAGCTGCCTTGCTTCAACATAATTCTCATTGGGCATACGACCAGAACAACTTCTCCTAAAAGTTGAATCCATATCTTGAAGCACTTCTCCACTTGCTATGGTGTTGAACTCTCCTTACAACTCAGTGGTTAGTTCACCTTCATCAAATGAATTGCTAGCCAATTCCTTATATGGCATCCATTTTTATTTTTTTTTGTATTAACTATACCACTCCCTGTCACTTTTGCACTCTTATTTGCACATCATCTCATCATCTCACTCTTCCCCTACATACATTTCACTTTATTATACAGCCTGTTTTCTGCATCTACTCTCTAAACATGTTCTTTAACCCATTCATCATAGTAGCTTACGATTTAATTATCCATTGTATTTGCCTTTATTCCCCGTAGCATCATCTTGGCACCTGTCCCTCATTTGCATATCATTAGTAGCATGTTGTGTCCCTGCACAATGTATTTATAGGCCATCCATTTCAGCAATTAGCATCACACCTACAAGATACACTTCACTACTACTATGCATACTCATCTTTATAGCATCCCTTGTACCCAGCACCAACACCTACAGTCCCTACCGCTGTGTATTTTCACCCAGTCATATGCTTTTCCATTTATATTTCCACTATCACAACTCCACTGCTTCACCTACATGATTGAGCTCTTCACCAATCACATGTAACACCTCTTCCCATCACCTTGCACATCCCTTTTACATGCGCACTCCAATTGTCACCATTTTCACTAGCTGCCACCACTTGCTACAATCTCCTGCTGTCACTACCTAACACACCACTTTCACTAGCATCATCACCATGACTACATCTTTTTATCACTCACCTTCATTTTTTGTAAGATGTATATTCATGCTTCTATAGTTAGATTACCTGTGTGTTCATGGGTTTCCCTTTGGAATCCAAAGTATCTACTTCCAAAGATGTTGGCTCTCGTGCGTCTATTCATCTGCTGATCCAGTCTATAGCTAGGTTTGGTTTTAAACCGACTGTCTTAGAGTGATTGGTGGTGCCATTTTTTTTTCTAATTATCTGTGATCATTCAGTATAGAGTTCATAATGAACTCTTTGCAAGTTTAGATACATAATAGTAGGCTTTTGTTTTGTCCCCCATGTGACTTGTGTGACTCGTGGATGTCATTGTGATGCTTCAATGGCCGGCACAATTGGGCATGGGGCTTTGTGGCACTCGTCAGGATATGATAGATTATGCCTTCTACTACTGTATGAATGTATATGCAGAATCACAGTGTTTAGGGCTTTGATGTAGTTGTGGGTCTCCAATATCATATTCTCGTTTAGCCCATCCAACACTTCTACATAGTATGTGGACCAAGTCAGCACCTACTCAGTATCACCCCTATGTCAGGACCCATCCCTGGTGGCCCTACATATGATGATGTGGATTTGTGTCTCAACCAGGCTTGATCATTCAGATGGAATTCGACTGCAAGCGTAGCCAGACCTAACCCTCAAGGGTCATTCCACTGTGGCCAAATAGTGCCTTACAGGACGGTTGTTCTTGCTCACTCTGCACCTCAAATTAATGGCCAGCAACAATACGCAGTCAATGGTATTTCCTATATCAACCCTGATACACCATTAAAAACTTGTAGGCTATTTCAATATTCTTGAAGTGTTCAGTCCCAACAACATTCAAGATTCTCCTTTAGGAAGTGCTGCTTATTTGGGCAATGCAGTGATGCCCCCCCTCCACTTCGTATCCAATCACAACCCACTATTTAGCCACCCAAGCACTCGCAGCAGTGCTTGGCATTGCTGCAACACTCGTTCACTTGCAGCAATGCCTAGCATTGATGTAACCCCTATTCCACCTTCACAGCATCAACACTGCACCTCTTTCTCACAGCATCCAGCCCATCTGCTGCCTTCCACCTACATGCATATACCATCATCTACACCTTCTCAGGTAGGTTTTCATTAGCCTAAGGATTAACATGTATATACCTTTAATAGCAATGTACATGTTCTCATTAGTTTAGTATATGATATATGTATTATCACATCCATTTTTCCATCAACTTAGGATGCTACTTATGCATTCCAGATATATATGTTCCCATTTAGCCCTTAGACATATGCATATGCATGTTAGTTTTTCAATATGACATTTCTTTTCTATATTGCTTGTGCTAACTTGAAATTTTGCAGGAATTAAGTAGAAAAGGCTATTCTTCCTTCTTAGTCTAAGAAATTGAATTTCAATTCAAGTCAAAATTTGTAATAGCTAGATGACAATGAGAATTCTTTACTTTCTAGCTTAGTATAAAATGTATGAGCATGTAGATATCACAAATTACTTATTTCATATCATTTTTGCTTTTATTTCAAAAATTCACAATGGTGAAACACGAATGACACGTGCACCATTCTAATAAGAGGTAATTAATTCTAAGTAAATGATTCACATTTATGGCCATAGTCAAAATGTGAACAATACTTAGGATTTTTATCTTTTATAGAATAACATTGGATCCACACTTGGGTCTCTTTTGAAAATCATCATATTTTCTGAAATTTTCTTCCTTTATTAGAATTTGACATGTAAATTAATCTAAAACCTATATTCATGGCCATAGTCAGGATATATCGAAGATTGATTTCATCTCAAATCCTATAAAGGCACCAAAAATATATTTTATTCTTTATCAGAATTACAATATAGATTATATTATAATACATCTGTGACCAAAGTCATGAATGTATTATAATATTAATCTTATTTCAATTCTCCTAAAGAATGAAATATGTCTGTACAATCCAAACTTCAAATTCTTTTCAAATCATTTATCATTTAGGATAGAATTGCATTTCTTTTTCAAGTTATCTTCAAAAATTCAAGTGATTTTGAGATAAATTTTTAAATATTTTTCTCATTTCTCAAATCTGTCTTCAATTCTTATTTATAAATTCAAATTCATCTTTTGATTCTCAATTCTATCTTATTTCAAAATTCAAAATTCAATATTCCAATTTCAAAGTTCAATTCAACTTTGAAATTTCAAAGTTCATTCCCAATTCAAAATTCAAACTTCAATATTTCAATTTCAAAGTTCAATTCAACTTTGAAATTCCAAATTCATTTCCAAATTCAAGATTCAATTTCCAAAACCAAATCAAATTTCAAAGTTCAATTCAACTTTGGAATTTCAAATTCATCCCCAAATTCAAGATTCAATTTCCATAACCAAATCTAATTTCAAAGTTCAATTCAACTTTGGAATTTCAAATACATTTTTCAAAACCAAATCCAAATCCAATTTCAAAGTTCAATTCAACTTTGGAATTTCAAATTCATTTTCCAAATTCAAGATTCAATTTCTAAAACCAAATCAAATTTCAAAGTTCAATTCAACTTTAGAATTCCAAATTCATTTCCAAGTTCAGAATTCAATTTCAAAAATCAATTCAATATTCCAAATCAAATTTCAAAGTTCAATTCAACTTTGAAATTCCAAGATTCATCTCCTGATTTCAAAATTCAAGCTTAAAATCAAGTTTTATTCTCTATTTTCTATTTCAAATTCCAAAATTTCCAAGTTCTATCTAAGTTTGAGTTTGATTCTCAATCTAATTTATTTTGAAATCCAAAAATCAAAGTTTTTGAGATTGATTCTGAATCTCAAAAATTGGTTTTTCTCTAAATTTGAGGCAGTTTGCAAGATCGATTCAAGATTCTCAAATCCAATTCCATCTTGATTTCCCAAATCCAATTCCAATTTCAAATTCTATTTCTAATTCCAGAATTCAATTTCATTTCTACATCCCATCTTGATTTTCAACTCCAAATCCAATTCCCAAATCCATTTCCCATCTCTAGATCAGAACTCAATTTCGAAATCAAATTCAAAGTTTCAAATTGAATTTTCAATTCAATTTCCAAAATCCAAAGTATGAGTTCAAATATCAAATTCAAAGGTCTAATCTCTATTTTAAAATAAAAAATCGATGAACTCCAGAACCAAATTTTATTCAAATTCCAAAGTCTGAAATTCCAAATCAATATTTTCTCTCAATTTATCACTTCCAAGATTCTAAATCCAGTCTTTCTCCTTCAATTCAAATCCTAATCCATTTTCCAATCTCTGATTATTCCAAGACATAGAACTTCAAAGGCTCTTCTCTCAAAACTATTTCAAGTCTTAAGCTTAGATTCAAAGCTTAACTCTTCCAAATTGATCTCAACTTTGTAAAAACCATTTCTTCAAAGTATTTTCAAACTTATTTTAAAATCACTTAAAAAATCCCAAAATTTCTGAATTATTCTTCTCAAAAGCATACATCTTTGCATTCACATTGCACAAGCATGATTCTTTGTGCTTTTTTAGACTTTGAATAATTTCTTAGACAAATATTTAGGCAAAGCAAAAGGCATAAATTTGATCCTTGGTTCAATTACCCCTGGTAAAGGTGCCAAGAATGGTTGAACCTCGTACCGACGAGCGAATCCCGTCAATCCATTTTTTTCCCACAAAATTTTCAAAAACGTAGGCAAGTAATTTCAAAATATTTTCAAATAAGGGTCAAGTGAGACCTCGCAAAAGAGTTTCTCTCTCTTCTTTCTTTTCTTTTCTTTTCTCTTCTCTCTTCTTTTCTTTCTTTTGTTTCCCTTCAAAAAAGGGAAAAAAGGCTAGAAAGAAAAAGAGAAGGAAAAGAGAACGGGAGGAAAATTTTTGCAATGATCACAGGAGTGGTAGCCGTGATGGGACCCATCTTCGTCCGGTTGAATCTATGCCTTTCCTTTGCTTTGATATTGTCTAAATCTTTATTCTTCAAATGTCAGCTTTATTTCCATGCAAACCTTAGGAGCCTAGACTCTGTCCTAGCTGACATTATGCATATAGGATTTAAGTATGGTTTCGTAGGACCATATTGAAGAGATTATTGCATGCTCACTTAGACATAGGTCTGAAATACAACTCTCCTCAATTCTAGGGATTGAATGAAAACAATGTATGCAAGTGTATGCTTCTTTATTATTTAACTCTAGCTCTTTAGGGATTTGCATTAGAAACATCTGATTTATTGCATGTTGAACATGTTTTCAAAAACATCTCTACCTATATTGTCCTGGTCTTCACGTTGTTGGGCTGTCTCACTGAACAATAATAGTTCGGGAGAGAGGCTCACAACTGGACTACTTATTTGGATTAACACCCCCCTACCACGTACTTAAGAGCCATAGTCCGAAGTATATCGGTAGGCTCTCAAGGATGTTGGGAAGCCATTACCTTAGAACCAGATAAATATTTCTATGCCACGTACTTCGAGCTTCGGCTTGAGTATATCGGCATACCTTGATTGAAATCAGATTATTTGAAACATAGAGTTAGAATTAAGGTCCTACAAGCCATTTCAAATATTGCATTTAGAGTCAGCTTTTAGGGAGTGTTGTTTGTGCATCCTTGTTTGTATAGCTTTGATTCTGCGATGCTTGCTAATCTCTTATATATTTTTTTCCAGAAATCCTGGGCATCTTATTCAAAATTTTCCCTTTATTTTTAAAACCTAGGTTGTATATCCCCCTTTTCTTTCTTTCTTCATAATTTTCTTAAACCCTGGACATTTTTTTTTAATTTCTTTATATTTCTCAAAATCTAGGTATATATTTCTTTTTTTCTTTATAATTCTTAAAACCCTAGATATTCTTTTTAAAACTTCCTTGTATTTTCACAGAATCTAGGTATATATTTTTCTTTCCATATTTCTTTAGAATTATTTTCTAAAATCCTAGATATTTGTTTTTGAATTCTTCTTGTATCTTTCAAAAGTCCAGGTGTATTTTTCTTTCCTTCTTTTGATTCCTTCAGTTTGATTCTGCCTGCAATTTTTCAAATTTCAAATCTTATCAGCTATTTTTCAAACTTTTTTTCCTATCTTTCAGTGTATCTTCTAATTCTATTCCTTGCCTTTTGGCAGTAAAATTTCTTTTGTCAAGAGATGTCCTTTTCAAAATAGCATTTGTTCATATTCTAATTGTTTATTCTTTTTCACAGAGAAACAATGTGATTGTCGCAATTTTCTGTGACGACCCAATCCCTAGTAATGGGATATCTTGTTGTCAATTTGATTTCTTATTTCGTCAAAATTTCCTCCAAAGTCTTTCTAAATATCTCATTCTTGTCCTACAAAGAGAATTGGCATCAATGTATGGTTCAAACGAGATAATCCACTCTAGCACCTGAGTTACAAGCAGAGAGTAAGAAATGGATTATCAAAAGTCTGCCAGAGAGGGAGCTTAGGCCAACAAGGATGAGATTGATCCTTCTATATATCGGTTGTTTAAGAAGATGATGGTTGAAATATTGTCCGAACAGGTTGAAGCCAGTTTCAGGAAAGTTCCCGCTAAAGAGGAGACACCTGTCACCTTCCCTATGAACATCAGTGACAACCACAACAATAGCAACGCAGAAAATTCTAAGCCCAGCAGAGGCAACAACAAGGGCAACTGGGGCAATCAAAGCAGCAATCTATAGAAGTCTAGAGGCTAGAAGGGAAAGTTTTGTGAGAGCCATGATAGACATTTCCAATCCAACCCTCAATAATGTTATCGTCGCGAAATTTTTCCCTCGTCTTCCCTTCCTTGCGGAAGAGAGAAAGAGGAGAAACGCTTTTGCGCTTCAAACTTGACCAGATTTTGGAAATGGTTTTGAAATACTCGCCTCTGTTTTGAAAATTGTGGGAAAATCCATGGGATGGGGCTCGACCTGTCGGTACGAGGTTCAACCGTTCTTGCCGCCTTTAACAGGGGTAATCGAACCAAGGACCAAAATTGTGCTTGACTTAATTAAATCATCGAAATTATGTTCTATCCTATATGCACAGAGAATTCAGGCATGTGCTATGAGATTTGAAAGATGTAAGTTGGAAACATGATGTATGCTTGGGAAAACATGATGCATGCTTGGAAAATATTGGGAGTTGAAAAGATTTTCTCAGGAAAAAGCTGAAAGTCAATTTCTCAGGAAACTCAGATGAAAAAGATTTGAAATCTCAGGAAAGTTCATAAAGACTTGGGAAAATTATGAATGGTTGAAAATCCTGGGAAAATGGAAGAGATTCTTGAGAAAAGATGAACTTTCTGAAAAGGGAAACAATTCTTAGGAAAACTTGGACTTTGAGAGTTTTCTTAGGAAAATGATGGAAAATTTATAGGAAAACTCATCGGAGAAGGAAATTCAAAACTTGGGGAATCGAAATCCTGGGAATTCTACCTTTTGAAATACTTGGAAATCGATTTTGGATCTTGAAGGAAGATTGGAAAACTCTTTTGAATATCTTAAGAAAATATCATTTTCCTGGGAAAACTGTGGAAAAACTTGTCTTTGGAAAACCGATTTTAAGAAATCCTTAGAGTTTCTTGAGAAACCGATTTTCAGGGAAAACTATGAAAACTTGACTTTGGGAAAATCAACTTAAGAGTTTCTTGAGAAATCGATTTTTTTTTTAGAATGAAATTTTCTTGAGAAAATGATTTCATAATGCAAATGACATGAGTGAATGAATGCCCTTTGAAAAGATTTTCTGAGGAATTGGTTGGAAAATGTGCATTAAATCCAAATAAATCCTTCACATATTCTGACTGTGGCCATGAATATGTTCAGAACTTAGTTGATTTGATGCACATGATTTTTGAAAACTTTGGAAATATGATGTGCATTTTAAGATAGCCTAAGAGTGTAGGCTCAATGTGACTAGTAGAAAGATGATGGATCTGGGTCTCGTCCATATTCCGACTAGGGCCGTAAATATGGATCCCACCGAGTCCATCAACTCCCTAAGAGTTGGTGCACGTGCCATTCGTGAACATCCATAGTGCTTTTGAAATAAAATGCATGAATCATAGAAACAGGATATTGCATAAATTCAAACTATATGATATGCATCCTAGTCTAAGCAGGAAATTAAATCTCTTATTCCAAAATTTACATTATTACATCACTAAATAAAGGAAATAAAAGAAATTTGCAGACTTCAGCTCCTTCTTTGGAATGTCCCTGCCAAGCTTGAAATAAAGTTAGCTCAAATATGTGGGTTTTTCCAAGATTTTCCAATAATATTATGAAATTATTGGATTTAATTGGATATAAACCCTATTCTCGTGCTTCCTTGATATTTGAAATGATGTAAATGCAGGAAATTTAGTAGAAAATAGTTTGAAATTCGGAATTAGGGTCAAAATGACCAAAATACCCCTAATTATAAAGTTATACCTTTAAAATCAGGGTTTTTTTTAAAGGAAAACTTGGTAAAATTGAGATTTTGAAATTCAAATTGAATCAAATAATGATGAAATGCAGTAAGGGACATGATGACATGCTGCTAAACGCATTAGGACTGTAAAATCAGAATTTGGCATTTTGCAATTTATCCAAAATAACGAATTTCGCTTGTTTTTCACTTGGATCCGGGTCCTGCGGGACCTTGTTTTGGTATTATGGATGATCCGAACCTCAAATGGATTTCAAATTGCACCAAATTCGGTATGAAGCATCTAAACACTCTGATAAACAACCTAGAATGCTAAAAATCATGAAATGATATGATTTAAATGCTAAAATTCAAGGAAAGTCCTAAAAATGATGGATTTTGCCTATGGATCCGAACCAAATGCAATGCCTAATATGATAATGCAAGATTTACACCATGGAAACTTCTGATATTTTGCAGACTACTAAAAGACCCGAAATGGAACATTTTTGGTTTTCATAGCGTCGGGATTTGAGCCATGGGGAGTTCAATAACAGAGATTTAGTTCTGACAGAGATAAAAATCACACTAATCTGATAAAAAATGCCAAACAAATATAAAGCAGCCATGGAAATTTATGAAATTAATCAGAGCTATGAAAGACACCTACATGAACAACTTTCATGTTTATTACTTCGGCATTTGATCAACGGAAACACAGATAAAAATATAACTATTTCTGCCTAAACTAACAGAACAGACAAATGTAGAAAAACAGGGGGCTGACAAGCAAAATCCGAAGCAGGGGTCAACACCGTTCTCAAAATTACAGGCTTTTATATTCAAACAGAGGACATCTTGGACACCACTTTCACTTTTTACAGTTTCGGATTTGGAGCAACACACAAAGAGAAACCATAGCCCTAAGTTGATCCAAAATCTCAGAGGCCCAAATTAGGCTCTGACACGTGTCCCAAACTCTCGGATTTTTGTCAGACATAAAAAAAAATCATAAACATCTGAGAAAATCATATTAAAAACTAGACATTATCCCGAGTTCAGAACATCTTTCGGATCGAAAATCGGATCTCCCATGAGGGATATCTCGATTTTACAAGTCGGCACATGATTTTCAAAACGTATCCCGGGTAACAAAACCCGACTTGACATTTTGAATGTTTACCGCAGTAAACAAATTGAAATGACTTCTAATTTTTGGCAAAATTTTAGGGACACCTAAGGGCGCATTTAGTGATTTTTTGGGGATTTTTAATAAAAAATAAATGCATGAAATGACGTGTGGACTGACTGACAAAAACAGAGACCTACTGAAAATAAGCAGAATTGAAATAAATGCTAAATTAATCCTAATTAATTCATGAAATGTACTAAATGAATGAAATAAAATGCAAATTAAATCTAGCTAACTACATGCATATTAAAAATCATCAAGGAAGTATAATGAAACATTTTATATATGTCGTTTTATGAGAATAGCTCAATCCATCTCTCGGATGAGCTCTTTCTTCAAACGACTCCCGAATCGGATCATGGCATCAAATCAAGGGGAAAAGGAGTGTACCTAGCTTCGTTACGCAACGTAGAAGCTCTTGAAAGGGAGGGCTATCACGAGCTTCCTTCGTCCTTCGCTCCGAGCTTCGGATGGTCCACCAAAATCGAGCTCTGTTGGAATCGGATTGGCCACGGCACGAACTTTACTCCACCTTCTTCAATGCGCCAAAGGGGGCACGATTTCCAAGGTTCAAAATTAGATGTTAGGAAGGCTAGGTCGGATTTTCCAAGTTCACAAGAGCTAAAAAAAATGATCTCCTCAGGCTGGGCGTGAACCCTTGTTTTTATAAATTTTCTGAAAATTTTTGAAATTCAAACAAGCTGGATCTGAGCCCTCCATGTGGCGCCATCTCAGGGGGTGTCATCTGAGGGGTTTGAAATTCGAATTTGTCTTCTGCAGGGAGCCCTCAGATGGCACCACCTCAAAAGGCTATTTTGATTTTTTGAGAAAAATAAAAATTGGAAATTTTGTGGGTGAGACACCTCAGCAGGGGGAATTTGGAATTTTTCAAAAGTTTGCTTGATTCTCTCTGCAGGGAACTCCCAGGAGGCGCCACCTCAGAGGGTGCTCTCTTGGAGTTTGAATTTCAAATTCACTTTTTGTAGGGAGTCTTCAGGTGGCGCCACCTCATGGTGGGCTACCTTTATTAAAAATAAAATAAAAAATAAAAATGGAGCCAAGTGGAGTCCTGGAATGGTGCCACCTCAAAAGGTGTTTGACACATGTCAGAAGGTCAGAGCAGTGGGCTCAGAAGGCGCCACCTCAGAGGAATTTGAATTTTGCTTTTTCTGGTGAAAGGAGATCTGGACATGTGGCGGACAAGTGTCAGCTGTCTGGAGAGGCTTTCTCAAATGGCGCCACCTCAGGGGGAAGTTTGAAATTCAAATGGAGGTTGGCCCTGGAGGAATGGAGGGTGGACATGTGGTGCCACCTCAGGGTGGCTCCTACAATGCCATGTGGCAAGAGGGAGGAAAAGGAGGGAAAGGACATGTGGCGCCATCTCAGGCCATCTGGAAAAATCAGAGCTCAGGATTTTCACCACCTAGTGCCTTGTTTGAATTTTGAATGGTTTGCTTTTTCTGAAGAAATCCAGGAGTGACATGTGTCTCCTACTTTTCTGAAAGAAGTAGGGAGAAGACATGTGTCCTCTACTTTTTCTGAAAGAAGCAGAGAATGACACGTGGCAAAGGAAAGAGAAGGTGGGCCAGGCCATGTGGCGCCATCTCAGATAAGATGAAAAAGGTAGAAGTTCTGGATTTTTGCCACCTATGAGGAGTTTTGAACTTTTGAATTCTAGTTTTTCTGAAGAAAGCAGGAAATGACACATGGCACTTGCTTTTTCTGAGGAAATGAGAGCTTGCCACGTGTCCTCTGCAGGAGACACCTCAGATGGCGCCACCTCAGAGGAGACAAGCCTACCTTTTTTGTAGGAATTTAGGAGTGACACATGTCTCCTACTTTTTTGAGAAAAGTAGGGAGAGACATGTGTCAGGCTACTTTTCTAGAAGGAAGGAGGGGTTGACACGTGTCCTCTGCAGGAGACACACTTCAAGTGGCGCCACCTCAGAGGAGACAAACTCCACTTTTTCTAGACAGGACAACCTATGACACTTGGCATCTCCTGGTAATCTTGGATTGACACATGGCGCAGGATGGATACTGACACATGGCAGACATGTGGCGGCTTCTTAAGGTAGCCCCACACTGACACTTGGCAGAAGAGGGAGGGTGACATGTGGCACCGACTCTAGGTGAACCCTATGCTGACACATGGCATGTAAATGGAAGGAGAGAGAAATGACAAGTGGCACCAATCCAGGGGACAAGGCTCCTATATTTTTGGGTTTTTCAAAATTCAAATTTTCAAAAGAAAAGCTTGTGTGACACCACCTCAGTGTGGGTCCCACATTGCTTATTTACTGAAATAAGGATAAAATAACAAAACCTCTTTTTTGGAATTTTCATAAAATCTGGAATAATTGGTAAAATAAAAATTTTTGGAAAGAGTTGGCCCTTGTAGGGCGATTTTGTAAAAGGAAGATATTTGAAATTGTCAAAAATGGCAAAATCTGAGGTGAAGTGACTGAAATCCACATTAAAACTATCCAGATCATTTTCCTGAGAAAATATTTTGAAATTCAGAGTCCTGGGGGTAAAATGGGAAGAATTGATAATTTTGAAGACCCAGGGTTTTGAAATCAATTTTGAAAAGAGTTGAAATTCTAATCTGGATTGAAAATTTTGAAATCGAGAGTTCTGGACCTCGAAATGACATGCTGTGCAGTGCAGTGATTTTGAATGCTCATGCAATGATATGCAATGTCATGTCTTATAAAATGCAATCTTGAATCAAGACTTGGAGATGTCTGTCTCCTGTCAGGAATAAAATTTTGAACATCTGAGTTAAAATTAGAGAAATTTTGAGAGTTTTAGATGAAATTTAGACTTTTGCAAGGTCCGGGCTCAGAAAATGACCATTTTGCCCTCCAGCGATTTCAGAGGCTGGATGTTGATGCTTGGTGAAAATGTCGGGGAGGTGAGTGAAAATTTGGGGTGTTTACAGATGCCCCTCTTTGCTACTAAGCCGGCTCATGGCCGAGCTTAGTGGCAAAGAAAAACACACCAAATTTGGGCTATATAAAAAAATGCCCCAGTTAGAAGGATCTGACTGGGTGTGAAGAAATTAGCCCGAGGAAGATGGTAGACATGGAACGAAGAATGAAGAGGAAAGATTTGCTCTATGAGAGTGAAGTTCAGGTTTATGCCCTTAACCTGGATGGGACAGAAATACCTCGCATGGAACGAAGCTCAGGTTTGACCCTTAACCTGATTGGGGGATGGAATATCTCATTGAAATGAGACTTAGGTTTGTACACTTAACCTGATTGGGCGGAAGATGAAATACCTCTTTGATTGAGGCTCAGGTTTATACCCTTATCCTGATCGGGCGGAAAATGAAATACCTCTTTGAGTGAGGCTCAGGTTTGTACCCTTATCCTGATCGGGCGGAAAATGAAATACCTCATCGACAGAGGCTCAGGTTTGTACCCTTATCCTGATCGGGCGGAAAATGAAATACCTCTTTGATTGAGGCTCAGGTTTGTACCCTTATCCTGATCGGGCGGAAAATGAAATACCTCATCGATAGAGGCTCAGGTTTGTACCCTTATCCTGATCGGGCGGAAAATGAAATAGCTCTTTGATTGAGGCTCAGGTTTGTACCCTTATCCTGATCGGGTGGAAAATGAAATACCTCATTGGTTGAGGCTCAGGTTTGTACACTTATCCTGAACGGGCGGAAGATGAAATACCTCATTGGTTGAGGCTCAGGTTTGTACCCTTATCCTGATCGGGCAGAAAATGAAATACCTCTTTGATTGAGGCTCAGGTTTGTACCCTTATCCTGATCGGGCGAAAAATGAATGGAATCCTCGAAGGAAGAGACCATGATGGAACCTTCGGATTTTGCACAGTAAATCCGACAAGGGTTTTGCAAAAGGAAAGAAAATGGGGTCCCTAAAGCTTGAAAAGGGATTGGTTTTGGGCGTCTCGTTGCTGAGACTAAAATCAGCTTTTGAAATTGCCTTTTGCGGGAAATGATTGGTGGTTCGACCTCGAACCGAAATGGGACTGTCTGTGGTGGGACAGTGGGGACACAGGGAAGTGTGCAATTCTGAGAGTTCATGCTCTCAAAGAAGGGAAGGAATCAAGTCCTTAAGAGGGATTTAAAATTGGTGTCAGGATGCATCGAAGACGGATATCGAGCTCTCACTTCACGTCAGGATAGCTAGAAAATATTATCAAAATATTGAGAATTTTGTTGTTGATTCCAAGTTTTTGAAAATGTTGCACATGGCTGCAAAGATATTCTTTCTTTTCTATCCAAAGCATTACCTCCAAACAAGGTTCACTTTGTAGAATCGAGACTTGGAAACCCAAATTGTTTGCAATTGACCTTCTTCAAGGAAGCTATCAATTTCCTTGATATGAACAAGAAAGAGAATTTGATATTATGAAAGCAATTGATGAAAGAATATTGATAATAGAATTTCACAAAGATTAAAGAGGGTTCTTGATAAATCTGGCAGTTTGATATCCTGAGGGCTTCTCTCATGATACTCTTTCTGCACTCTTTTGGTTCTCTGGGTTTTTTCTACATTCTCCTTTATTTTGGAGATGTTCTGACTTTTTCTCTCTTTCTTTTTCCTCTCTTTCTTTTTCCTCTCTTTCTCTCTTTTGGGAAGGGTACGTCACAAACTCCTTCAACTTGGAGATGTTTCGATCCTTCTTGGACGATGGGTTTGGAGATCTTTGGCTGATAGCTGAAATTAAATATCTTTTAGGGATTGTCGAGAGGTTCATCGCATCTGCCTTCATCTCGACAGTGCTTTGGACTTTCCCTGGAAGGATCCGTCACAAACCCCGTCATCTTGGAGATGTTTCGAATCTTCTTTGGCCCCGGGGGTCTGCTCGCCTAATTCGCCTTCATCTTGACGACAGGTGAGAGATCCCTTTTGCGGATACTCAATTGCAGCTTAGGTGATTCTGATGAAACGGGGCTTGGGTAAATTCTCTCTTTTCTAGCACTCAGGATATTTCCACTGCCTTGTCTTTACAAGAATAATCCTTAAAGATGTGCCATAACTGCGATCAATATCAATCATCTATGACTTTTCACTATCATTGAATCTTCTTTTCTGGCCATATCGAGGATTTATCCTTCATCCTTTTGGTTGGCTAATAGAAAGAATTTGAGTTTTGAATCTCTTTTCGCAAAAGCTTCACTCTTTTGGAAGCGATGCTGAAGGTAAATTGAGATAGAGATTAGTGCAATAAAGATTCTTAAATCAACAAATAATTTGATTGACAAATTGACAAAATTTTCTTGAAATCCTGAGTGAAAGAGAGTATCTGAAATCCGGCCCAACACATCCATGACGAAAATTCTCCTCTCTTTTTCCCCAAAAAGAGAGACTCAGGCTTAGCCCTTACCTGAATGGGAAATGGGAAATACTCCTCTCTTCCCTAAAGAGGAGGTGTTTGCAAAACGAACTTTCGAAGAGAAATTGAGCTTTCGTCAAAGCTCCCTAATATTAGGCTTCTCTTATGGAAAGGGGGCCGATAATAGTGAGGTCTGAAAATTGGGTCATGAAAGGAACGAGTCCATCACACTCTCCCTGCAAAGAGGGTCTTTCATGACGAAAAATGGCCTAGTATGAAATTGGGGGGTCACAAGAAAAGCGAGTCTCCGTCGAGCCTCTCCCTTTAAAAGGGTTTCTTGTGTGAAATTGGAAATTGTTTTGCAAACGGTTCACAAAGACGCGAGTCCCTTCAAACTCTCCCTAAAAAGGGGCTAAGTGAACGAATTGGATAGCATGCGAAAAGAACGAGCTCCCTCGAACTCTCCTTAAAAGGGTCTCTCGCAAGAGAAAATGATTGAAATTGGATATTGAGATTGATTGACCCAAAGGTCGAAATGGAAAATTGGAAAATTGGTTGCTGGAAATTGAATGACCCGAAGGTCGAAATTGGATGACCTGATGGTCGGAGTTGAGAATTGATTTGACCACAAAGGTCGAAATTGAGAATTGGTTGACCGAAAGGTCGAAATTGTGTGACCTGAAGGTCGGAATTGAGAATTGAGTGACCTAAAGGTCGAAATTGAGAAATGAAGGTCAAAGATTGGAAATTGATTTACCCGAAGGTCGAAATTTGGAAATTGATTGACCCGAAGGTCGAAATTGAGATTGGTAATTGAAATTGAGAATTGAAAATTGGGTGACCCAGAGGTCGAAATTAGAGAATTGCCTGGTTTTAAGATTTAGATTGGAATTTGGAGGACAAAATATCAAATTCGAGCAATTGACAGACCCTGATGATTGAAATGACTTGGATTAATCAAAGGAGAATGATGAGTTCGAGTCAGAGCTCGAATAAGATACAGAGATCACGAGTCGGAACCCGGATCAACAAAAGAAAATGAAGAGCTCGCATCTGAGCTCAAATGAATAGAGATCACGAGTCGGAACCCGAATCAACAGAGAAAAATGAAGAGCTCGAATCTGAGCTCGAATAAAGATAAAGAGATCACGAGTCGGAACTCGGATCAATAAAGAAAACGAAGAGCTTGAGTCAAGGCTCGAGTAGGATAATGAGATCACGAGTCGGAACCCGGATCAACAAAGAAAATGAAGAGCTCGAATCAAAGCTCGAATGAATAGGGAGATCTCGAGTCGGAACCCGGATCAATAAAGAAAATGAAGAGCTCGCATCTGAGCTCGAATGAATAAAGAGATCTCGAGTCGGAACCCGGATCAACAAATGAAAATAAAGAGCTCGAATCTGAGCTCGAACAAGATAGAGAGATCTCGAGTCGGAACCCGGATCAACAAATGAAAATGAAGAGTTCGAGTCAAGGCTCGAATAAGTTAGAGAGATCACGAGTCGGAACCCGGATCAACAAAGGAAAATGGAGAGTTCGAGTCAAGGCTCGAATAAAGTAGAGAGATCACGAGTCAGAACCCGGATCAACAAAGGAAAATGAAGAGTTCGAGTCAAGGCTCGAATAAGGTAGAGAGATCACGAGTCGGAACCCGGATCAACAAAAGAAAATGAAGAGCTCGAATGATGTAATGAGATCACGAGTCGGAACCCGAATCAACAGAGGAAAATGGAAGGCTCGAATCAGAGCTCAAATAAGATAATGAGATCACGAGTCGGAACCCGGATCAACAAAGGAAAATGAAGGACTCGAATTAGAGCTTGGATAAGATAAAGAGATCTCGAGTCGGAACCCGGATCAACAAAAGAAAATGAATAACTCGATTCAGGGTTCGAGTAAGGTAATGAGATCACGAGTCGGAACCCGGATCAACAAAAGAGAATGAAAACCTCAAAGAGATCTCGAGTCAGAACCCGGATCAACAAAGGAAAATAAAGAGCTCGAATCAAAGCTTGAACAAATAAAGAGATCTCGAGTCGGAACCCGGATCAACAAAGAAAAATGAAGAGCTCAAATCTGAGCTCGAATGAATAAAGAGATCTCGAGTCGGAACCCGGATCAACAAAGAAAATGAAGAGCTCGAATCTGAGCTCGAACAAGGTATAGAGATCACGAGTCGGAACTCGGATCAACAAAAAGAAAATGAAGAGCTCTAACCTGAGCTCGAACAAGGTATAAAGATCACGAGTCAGAACTCGGATCAACAAAAGAAAATGAAGAGCTCTAATCTGAGCTCGAATAAGGTATAGAGATCATGAGTCGGAACTCGGATCAACAAAAGAAAATGAAGAGTTTGAGTCAAGGCTCGAATAAAGTAGAGAGATCACGAGTCGGAACCCGGATCAACAAAGGAAAATGAAGAATTCGAGTCAAGGCTCGAATAAAGTAGAGAGATCACGAGTCAGAACCCGGATCAACAAAGGAAAATGAAGAAATTGAGTCAAGGCTCGAATAAGGTAGAGAGATCACGAGTCGGAACCCGGATCAACAAAGGAAAATGATTTGAATAAAAACACGAGTCAGAACTCGGTTTTCCAAAAAGTTGAAAATGTGCCAGCTTGAATACTGGATTTTGAAATAATACCAGTTCGAGCGCTGGGTTTTGGTTCAGTATTGGCGATGATCTTTGGATCATTAGGAATTGTGATGGGACTGTTTGTTGAAATCCCAATACCGACCGGATTGTTATTAATGCAATTGAATGCAAATGAATATGAGTTGATGCATATGAATGCACAAGTGCATGAGATGAGGAATTTGTTTATCCTGCCTGCATATAGAATGCTTGAAAACAAATTTTCAAAAAGATGCCCCAGTGTAATGGGGGAGAGAGAATAATAACAAAGCAGAACAACCAAAAGAAGAATGTCATAATTAAATGAGAAAAGTTGATTTTATTGATGCCTTAAAAAGGATGACGACTTGAAAAAGGAAAACCACTAGGACTATATCGTCATGACAAAATGAGAAGGCATTGGCATTGGCATTGTCATTCTTCAGAGTGATCTGGGAGAGGCTTGGTCAAGACTGCAACTCGTCCCTCCCTTTCTTCCGGCACCAAAAGCTCTTTATCGATGTAGTCCTGTACAATATTTTTTAGAACGAAGCAACGTTCAGTATCGTGCCCCATTGCCCGATGGAACTCGCGGAAACAATTTTTCCATTTCCCCATGGTGACGGGAGGATCCACAATCCTTGAAAGTTTGATCATATCCTTCGCGAGCAGATATCCAAGAATTTCTTCGATTGGCTCACCTAAAGGAGTAAACTCGTGATCATAACTCCAACCATCACGCTTTATCTTCTTCGGATTGTTGGATTTCTGTTGAATGCTGACTTCTTTGACTTCTTTCTTGGTTAGGGCTACTAGATGTCCTTCTTCTCTGCCTTCAACAAAGAGGTTCTTATCAATACAGTCTTGTACAATATTTTTGAGGACAAAACAATGATCAGTGTCATGCTCTACTGCCCGATAGAACTTGCAAAACTGATTCTTGAACCTTCCCATGATGGTGGGAGGAGTTGTGGCCTTTGGGAGCTTCACTAATCCCTTAATCAACATGTATTCAAGGACTTTGTCGAGTGGCTTGTCTATAGGAGTGAAATCTCGATCGCCGCTCCAGTTTCCGCGCTTTGGTTTTCCTTGATTTTTTTCCTTTTGCTGAGGGCTGGATTGAAAAGGTCTATTCTGGATTCTAGAATACTTTCCTTTCAAATCTTTAGACTCTTCTAACTTGCTGCTTTGACTACCTCTGTTTTTGTTGTTGCTGGGTTTAGAACTGGTTGCCCTGTTGTGGTCTCCAATGATGCTCATAGGGATGGTGATCGATGCCCCTTCTTTAACAGGAACTTTTCCGAAATTGGCTTCAGCTTGCTCGGATAATATCTCAATCATCATTCTTTTGAACAACCGATATATGGCGGGATCAATCTCCTCCTTGATGGTCTGAGCTCCCTCTTTGACAGACTTTATGGATTCCATTTCTCACTCACTGTTTGTAACTAATGTGCTGAAGTAGCGCGGTCTTTGATCTCGTCAGGATCACACAACTATGCCAATGCCCTCTGCAGAACCACATGGGATGTTTAGCATGATGAAAAAGAATTTTGAAAGCAACAATCTTGAGAGAAAAACAAATGATGGGATCAAGTAATCTTGGAAGGAAATGACAAACAAAATTTTGGACAAAATTTGGAAGATATACCGAAAAAGAAGTTTTTGAAGACATGAGCAAAATTTGAAATTTCAAAAATTTGCAGGCAGGATTGGAATAAGGTTGGAAATCCGAGATCCAGTAGAACAGAGGAATAGAAAATCACCTGGAGTTTTGAAAGAAATTGGATATTTGAGAAAATCATTCAGGGTTTGAGAAAAGATCTCGTGGAAAATAAAGATATTTTGAAAAAGGCCTAATAAGTTTAGAAACATTGGGAAACATAAAGAATTGAGAAAATAATACACATACAATCACATCTTGCACAAACATTTATGCACATTCAGCACTCCCTAAAAGGCTGACTCTCGATGTATCATTTTGAAAACAGCTGTAGGACCCTAATCCTAACTCTAGGTTCAGATCATCTTTGTCCAATCCAGTTATGCCGATATACCCGAATCGAAATCCGAGGTACGTGGCATAGAATTTCAACTCTGGTTCTAAGGTAAGGTTTTCCAACATCCTTGAGCGCCTACCGATATACTTCGGACTGTGGCCCGCGGTACGTGGTAGGGGGGTGTTAACCCAAATAGTTGGCCCAGTTGTGAGGCTCTGTCCCGAACTATGGTTCTGGAAGAGAGCCCAGCAACGTGAAGACCGGGTAATGATAGGTAATTGAGGGTTTTGAAAAATGATCACATGCAAGAAATAGAGGGCTCTAAATCCTAGAGAGATAGACTTTTGAAAATCTTTGAAGAAGCATACATTGTTTGCATTCAGATCCTAAATTGAGGAGAGTTGTATTTAGACCTAAGTCTATGTGAGCATGAAAATTTCTCATCAATATGGTCCTACCAAACCATGCTTAAGCTATATGCAATCAATGTCAGCTAGGTCAGAATCTAGGCTCCTAGGTTCGCATGATAGCAAAAGTAAAGAGCTGACATTTTGTGAACATAATTTCGATGATTGAACTAAGTCAAGCACTTTTTTGGTCAGACAAGGACAGGTCCCATCACGGTCGCCAAACCTGTTATCGTCGCGAATTTTTTCTCTCGTCTTCCCTTCCTTGCGGAAGAGAGAAAGAGGAGAAACGCTTTCGCGCTTCAAACTTGATCGGATTTTGGAAATGGTTTTGAAATACTCGCCTCTGTTTTGAAAATTGCGGGAAAATCCATGGGATGGGGCTCGACCTGTCGGTACGAGGTTCAACCGTTCCTGCCGCCTTTAACAGGGGTAATCGAACCAAGGACCAAAATTGTGCTTGACTTAATTAAATCATCGAAATTATGTTCTATCCTATATGCACAGAGAATTCAGGCATGTGCTATGAGATTTGAAAGATGTAAGTTGGAAACATGATGTATGCTTGGGAAAACATGATGCATGCTTGGAAAATATTGGGAGTTGAAAAGATTTTCTCAGGAAAAAGCTGAAAGTCAATTTCTCAGGAAACTCAGATGAAAAAGATTTGAAATCTCAGGAAAGTTCATAAAGACTTGGGAAAATTATGAATGGTTGAAAATCCTGGGAAAATGGAAGAGATTCTTGAGAAAAGATGAACTTTCTGAAAAGGGAAACACTTCTTAGGAAAACTTGGACTTTGAGAGTTTTCTTAGGAAAATGATGGAAAATTTATAGGAAAACTCATCGGAGAAGGAAATTCAAAACTTGGGGAATCGAAATCCTGGGAATTCTACCTTTTGAAATACTTGGAAATCGATTTTGGATCTTGAAGGAAGATTGGAAAACTCTTTTGAATATCTTAAGAAAATATCATTTTCCTGGGAAAACTGTGGAAAAACTTGTCTTTGGAAAACCGATTTTAAGAAATCCTTAGAGTTTCTTGAGAAACCGATTTTCAGGGAAAACTATGAAAACTTGACTTTGGGAAAATCAACTTAAGAGTTTCTTGAGAAATCGATTTTTTTTTTAGAATGAAATTTTCTTGAGAAAATGATTTCATAATGCAAATGACATGAGTGAATGAATGCCCTTTGAAAAGATTTTCTGAGGAATTGGTTGGAAAATGTGCATTAAATCCAAATAAATCCTTCACATATTCTGACTGTGGCCATGAATATGTTCAAAACTTAGTTGATTTGATGCACATGATTTTTGAAAACTTTGGAAATATGATGTGCATTTTAAGATAGCCTAAGAGTGTAGGCTCAATGTGACTAGTAGAAAGATGATGGATCTGGGTCTCGTCCATATTCCGACTAGGGCCGTAAATATGGATCCCACCGAGTCCATCAACTCCCTAAGAGTTGGTGCACGTGCCATTCGTGAACATCCATAGTGCTTTTGAAATAAAATGCATGAATCATAGAAACAGGATATTGCATAAATTCAAACTATATGATATGCATCCTAGTCTAAGCAGGAAATTAAATCTCTTATTCCAAAATTTACATTATTACATCACTAAATAAAGGAAATAAAAGAAATTTTCAGACTTCAGCTCCTTCTTTGGAATGTCCCTGCCAAGCTTGAAATAAAGTTAGCTCAAATATGTGGGTTTTTCCAAGATTTTCCAATAATATTATGAAATTATTGGATTTAATTGGATATAAACCCTATTCTCGTGCTTCCTTGATATTTGAAATGATGTAAATGCAGGAAATTCAGTAGAAAATAGTTTGAAATTCGGAATTGGGGTCAAAATGACCAAAATACCCCTAATTATAAAATTATACCTTTAAAATCAGGGTTTTTTTTTAAAGGAAAACTTGGTAAAATTGAGATTTTGAAATTCAAATTGAATCAAATAATGATGAAATGCAGTAAGGGACATGATGACATGCTGCTAAACGCATTAGGACTGTAAAATCAGAATTTGGCATTTTGCAATTTATCCAAAATAATGAATTTCGCTTGTTTTTCACTTGGATCCGGGTCCTACGGGACCTTGTTTTGGTATTATGGATGATCCGAACCTCAAATGGATTCCAAATTGCACCAAATTCGGTATGAAGCATCTAAACACTCTGATAAACAACCTAGAATGCTAAAAATCATGAAATGATATGATTTAAATGCTAAAATTCAAGGAAAGTCCTAAAAATGATGGATTTTGCCTATGGATCCGAACCAAATGCAATGCCTAATATGATAATGCAAGATTTACACCATGGAAACTTCTGATATTTTGCAGACTACTAAAATACCCGAAATGGAACATTTTTGGTTTTCATAGCGTTGAGATTTGAGCCATGGGGAGTTCAATAACAGAGATTTAGTTCTGACAGAGATAAAAATCACACTAATCTGATAAAAAATGCCAAACAAATATAAAGCAGCCATGGAAATTTATGAAATTAATCAGAGCTATGAAAGACACCTACATGAACAACTTTCATGTTTATTACTTCGGCATTTGATCAACGGAAACACAGATAAAAATATAACTATTTCTGCCTAAACTAACAGAACAGACAAATGTAGAAAAACAGGGGGATGACAAGCAAAATCCGAAGCAGGGGTCAACACCGTTCTCAAAATTACAGGCTTTTATATTCAAACAGAGGACATCTTGGACACCACTTTCACTTTTTACAGTTTTGGATTTGGAGCAACACACAAAGAGAAACCATAGCTCTAAGTCGATCCAAAATCTCAGAGGCCCAAATTAGGCTCTGACACGTGTCTCGAACTCTCGGATTTTTGTCAGACATAAAAAAAAATCATAAACATCTGAGAAAATCATATTAAAAACTAGACATTATCCCGAGTTCAGAACATCTTTCGAATCGAAAATCGGATCTCCCATGAGGGATATCTCGATTTTACAAGTCGGCACATGATTTTCAAAACGTATCCCGGGTAACAAAACCCGACTTGACATTTTGAATGTTTACTGCAGTAAACAAATTGAAATGACTCCTAATTTTTGGCAAAATTTTAGGGACACCTAAGGGCGCATTTAGTGATTTTTTGGGGATTTTTAATAAATAATAAATGCATGAAATGACGTGTGGACTGACTGACAAAAACAGAGACCTACTGAAAATAAGCAGAATTGAAATAAATGCTAAATTAATCCTAATTAATTCATGAAATGTACTAAATGAATGAAATAAAATGCAAATTAAATCTAGCTAACTACATGCATGTTAAAAATCATCAAGGAAGTATAATGAAACATTTTATATATGTCGTTTTATGAGAATAGCTCAATCCATCTCTCGGATGAGCTCTTTCTTCAAACGACTCCCGAATCGGATCATGGCATCAAATCAAGGGGAAAAGGAGTGTACCTTGCTTCATTACGCAGCGTAGAAGCTCTTGAAAGGGAGGGCTATCACGAGCTTCCTTCGTCCTTCGCTCCGAGCTTCGGATGGTCCACCAAAATCGAGCTCTGTTGGAATCGGATTGGCCACGGCACGAACTTTACTCCACCTTCTTCAATGCGCCAAAGGGGGCACGATTTCCAAGGTTCAAAATCAGATGTTAGGAAGGCTAGGTCGGATTTTCCAAGTTCACAAGAGCTAAAAAAAATGATCTCCTCAGGCTGGGCGTGAACCCTTGTTTTTATAAATTTTCTGAAAATTTTTGAAATTCAAACAAGCTGGATCTGAGCCCTCCATGTGGCGCCATCTCAGGGGGTGTCATCTGAGGGGTTTGAAATTCGAATTTGTCTTCTGCAGGGAGCCCTCAGGTGGCACCACCTCAAAAGGCTATTTTGATTTTTTGAGAAAAATAAAAATTGGAAATTTTGTGGGTGAGACACCTCAGCAGGGGGAATTTGGAATTTTTCAAAAGTTTGCTTGATTCTCTCTGCAGGGAACTCCCAGGAGGCGCCACCTCAGAGGGTGCTCTCTTGGAGTTTGAATTTCAAATTCACTTTTTGTAGGGAGTCTTCAGGTGGCGCCACCTCATGGTGGGCTACCTTTATTAAAAATAAAATAAAAAATAAAAATGGAGCCAAGTGGAGTCCTGGAATGGTGCCACCTCAAAAGGTGCTTGACACATGTCAGAAGGTCAGAGCAGTGGGCTCAGAAGGCGCCACCTCAGAGGAATTTGAATTTTGCTTTTTCTGGTGAAAGGAGATCTGGACATGTGGCGGACAAGTGTCAGCTGTCTGGAGAGGCTTTCTCAAATGGCGCCACCTCAGGGGGAAGTTTGAAATTCAAATGGAGGTTGGCCCTGGAGGAATGGAGGGTGGACATGTGGTGCCACCTCAGGGTGGCTCCTACAATGCCATGTGGCAAGAGGGAGGAAAAGGAGGGAAAGGACATGTGGCGCCATCTCAGGCCATCTGGAAAAATCAGAGCTCAGGATTTTCACCACCTAGTGCCTTGTTTGAATTTTGAATGGTTTGCTTTTTCTGAAGAAATCCAGGAGTGACATGTGTCTCCTACTTTTCTGAAAGAAGTAGGGAGAAGACATGTGTCCTCAACTTTTTCTAAAAGAAGCAGAGAATGACACGTGGCAAAGGAAAGAGAAGGTGGGCCAGGCCATGTGGCGCCATCTCAGATAAGATGAAAAAGGTAGAAGTTCTGGATTTTTGCCACCTATGAGGAGTTTTGAACTTTTGAATTCTAGTTTTTCTGAAGAAAGCAGGAAATGACACATGGCACTTGCTTTTTCTGAGGAAATGAGAGCTTGCCACGTGTCCTCTGCAGGAGACACCTCAGATGGCGCCACCTCAGAGGAGACAAGCCTACCTTTTCTGTAGGAATTTAGGAGTGACACATGTCTCCTACTTTTTTGAGAAAAGTAGGGAGAGACATGTGTCAGGCTACTTTTCTAGAAGGAAGGAGGGGTTGACACGTGTCCTCTGCAGGAGACACACTTCAAGTGGTGTCACCTCAGAGGAGACAAACTCCACTTTTTCTAGACAGGACAACCTATGACACTTGGCATCTCCTGGTAATCTTGGATTGACACATGGCGCAGGATGGATACTGACACATGGCAGACATATGGCGGCTTCTTAAGGTAGCCCCACACTGACACTTGGCAGAAGAGGGAGGGTGACATGTGGCACCGACTCTAGGTGAACCCTATGCTGACACATGGCATGTAAATGGAAGGAGAGAGAAATGACAAGTGGCACCAATCCAGGGGACAAGGCTCCTATATTTTTGGGTTTTTCAAAATTCAAATTTTCAAAAGAAAAGCTTGTGTGACACCACCTCAGTGTGGGTCCCACATTGCTTATTTACTGAAATAAGGATAAAATAACAAAACCTCTTTTTTGGAATTTTCATAAAATCTGGAATAATTGGTAAAATAAAAATTTTTGGAAAGAGTTGGCCCTTGTAGGGCGATTTTGTAAAAGGAAGATATTTGAAATTGTCAAAAATGGCAAAATCTGAGGTGAAGTGACTGAAATCCACATTAAAACTATCCAGATCATTTTCCTGAGAAAATATTTTGAAATTCAGAGTCCTGGGGGTAAAATGGGAAGAATTGATAATTTTGAAGACCCAGGGTTTTGAAATCAATTTTGAAAAGAGTTGAAATTCTAATCTGGATTGAAAATTTTGAAATCGAGAGTTCTGGACCTCGAAATGACATGCTGTGCAGTGCAGTGATTTGAAATGCTCATGCAATGATATGCAATGTCATGTCTTATGAAATGCAATCTTGAATCAAGACTTGGAGATGTCTGTCTCCTGTCAGGAATAAAATTTTGAACATCTGAGTTAAAATTAGAGAAATTTTGAGAGTTTCAGATGAAATTTAGACTTTTGCAAGGTCCGGGCTCAGAAAATGACCATTTTGCCCTCCAGCGATTTCAGAGGCTGGATGTTGATGCTTGGTGAAAATGTCGGGGAGGTGAGTGAAAATTTGCGGTGTTTACAAATAAAAGGGCAAGAATCAGGAAAAGCCAAAGCGCAAAGTCTGGAGCAATGATCGAGATTTTACTCCCTTAGATTAGCCGCTCGACAAAGTTCTTGAATACATGCTAACCAAGGGATTAGTCAGACTTCCAAAAGCTACAAACCCTCCCATGATCATGGGAAGATTCAAAGACCAGTTCTGCAAGTTCCATCGGGCAGTGGGGCATGACACTGATCATTGCTTTGTCTTCAAAAATATTGTTCAAGATTGCGTTGATAAGAATCTCTTTGTTGAAAACGAAAAAGAAGAACATCCAGTTGTCCTAACTGAGCATGTGCCCAACTCCCATAAAGGGGTTAGCACTCAACAGAAGCCAAACAATTCAAAGAAGATAAAGCGTGATGGTTGGGGTTATGATCATGAGTTTACTCCTTTAGGCAAGCCAATCGAGGTAGTTCTTGGATACTTGCTTGCAAAGGAGATGATAAAACTTCCAAAGATTGTTGATCCTTCTGTTATCATGGGAAGATTCAAGGGCCAGTTCTACAAGTTTCATTGAGCAATGGGGCACGATACAGAGCACTGCTTTGTCCTCAGGAATATTGTACAAGATTATATCAACAAAGAGCTTTTGGTACCAGAAGAAGGAGAGGAACAACCTACGGTCTCGACCAAGCCTTCCTTAGTTTGCTCAGAAGAATTACAATGCCAATGCTCTCTCAATTATGTCATCTTACCTTTTATCAAAACAATATAGTTTTAGTTGTTTTTCCTTTCCAAGTTGTCATTACTATTAATGCATCAATGAAAACATCAACTTTTCATATCTTTGGGTGTCGCTCTCTCTATAATTTCTCCAAATTCTCATGCAATATACCTCTTGCAAATAATTTTTCCTTAAAAACTTTTGCTTGCCTTTCTTATTTTACAAAATTCTTTCTATGATTTTTCGAGTCCACAGGGATGCTCATTATCAATTCTGATTTTCTTCTTTTGTCAAATATTATTCTTCTTTCTCCATAATACTACGACATTTTTTTTACTATCTTATGAAAATTCATTTTTTCAGAAAACCTGTTTGCAGGCAGAATCAAGCAAATTTTTTTTCCTTAATTTTTATTTTTATAAATCTTTTGTCAATCTTTATCAGTTTTATCAATTTTTATCAAATTTTATCAATTTTTATTGAATTTAATCAATTTTATTAATTTTTGTCAATCTGTATTCTTCCCCCTTCAGGTTAAGGGATAAACCTGAACCTCGTTCTCTGAGGTATTCCCCTTTCAGGTTAAGGGATAAACCTAAATCATTTTCCTTAATTTCCTCAATTCTCATCAATTTCTATTTAACTTCCTCTTCAGGATAAGGGATAATCCTGAAATCGTTATAAACAATTCAAATCTTAGACCATCTTCAGTCAAAAATTTTGAATGAATATCTCATCTTCTTCGTGATCATCAGAGTCAATTCATAATTTTTTGTCGATCCCGCCAAAATCTGACTTCCATGGTTAGAATCATTTTTTTCTTTTAAAAAATTGAGTTCCAAGCTCGGGGTTTCTCCTTTTTTATCTTCTATGTTTTAAGCTTTGAGTTCCGACTCGAACTTCCTTTTGGATCCAATGCTCATGTTGGACCAATCGTTGCTTCGAAAATTCGAGTTCCAAACTCAGGTTTCCCATTTTTATCTTCTATTTATAAAGATCCGAGTTCCGACTCGGGTCTCTTTTTATCTTCTATTTTTGAAGTTCCAAGTTCTGACTCGAACTTCCTTTTGGATCCAATGCTCGTGTTGGACCAATCATTGCTTCGAAAATTCGAGTTCCAAACTTGGGTTTTCCATTTTTATCTTCTATTTTTAAAGATCCGCGTTCTGACTCGGGTCTCCTTTTATCTTCTATTTTTGAAGTTCTGAGTTCCGACTCAGACTTCCTTTTGGATCCAATGCTCGTGTTGGACCAATCGTTGCTTTAAAAATTCGATTTCCAAACTCGGGTTTTCCATTTTTATCTTCTATTTTTAAAGATCCGAGTTCCAACTTGGGTCTCCTTTTATCTTCTATTTTTGAAGTTTCGAGTTCCGACTCAGACTTCTTTTTGGATCCAATACCCGTATTGGACCAATCGTTGCTTCAAAATATCGAGTTCCAAACTCGGGTTTTCCATTTTATCTTCTATTTTTAAAAGATCTGAGTTTTGACTCGGGTCTCCATTTTATCTTCTATTTTTGAAATTCTGAGTTCCAACTCAGACTTCCTTTTAGATTCAATGCCCATATTGGACCAATTGTTGCTTTGGAAATTCGAGTTCCAAAACTCGGGTTTACCTTGAATCTTTTCTTTTAAAGATCTGAGTTCTGACTCTGGTCTCCTTTTTATCTTCTATTTTTGAAGCTCCGAGTTCCCACTCGAACTTCCTTTTGGATCCCATGCCCGTATTGGACCAATCGTTGCTTTAGAAATTCGAGTTCCAAAACTCAGGTTTGCCTTATATCTTTTCTTTTAAAGAACTGAGTTCTGACTCGGGTCTCCTTTTTATCTTCTATTTTTGAAGCTCAGAGTTCCCACTCAGACTTCCTTTTGGATCCAATGCCCGTATTGGACCAATCATTGCTTTGAAAATTTGAATTCCAATACTCAGGTTTTTCTTGTATCTTTTCTTTTAAAGATCCGAGTTCCGACTCGGGTCTCCTTTTTATCTTCTATTTTTAAAGTTTTGAGTTTTGACTCGAACTTTCTTTTGGATTCAATGCCCGTATTGGACCAATCATTGCTTTTGAAATTCGAGTTTCAAAACTAGGGTTTTCCTTGTATCTTTTCTTTTAAAGATCTGAGTTCCGACTCGGGTCTCTTTTTTATCTTCGATTTTTGAAGCTCCGAGTTATGACTCGAACTTCCTTTTGGATCCAATGTTCGTATTAGACCAATCGTTGCTTTGGAAATTCGAGTTCCAAAACTCAGGTTTTCCTTGTATCTTTTCTTTTAAAGATCCGAGTTCCAACTCGAGTCTCCTTTTTATCTTCTATTTTTGAAGCTCTGAGTTCCGACTTGGACTTCCTTTTGGATCCAATGCCCGTATTGGACCAATTGTTGCTTATTGTATCTTTTCTTTTAAAGATCTGAGTTCCGACTCGGGTCTCCTTTTATCTTCGATTTTTGAAGCTCCGAGTTCCGACTCAAACTTCCTTTTGGATCCCATGCTCGTATTGGACCAATCATTTCTTTGAAAATTCGAGTTCTAAACTCGAGTTTTCCTCTTTTGTCTTTTCATTTGAAGTTTTGAGTTTTGACTCGGACTTCCTTTTTGATCCAATGCTCGTGTTGGACCAATCGTTTCTTTGAAAATTTGAGTTCTAAACTCGGGTTTTCCTTTTTTTCGTTTGAAGTTTCGGGTTTTGACTCAGAATTCCTTTTGGATCCAATGCTCGTATTGGACCAAATTTCTCCTTTCAAAATTCAAAATTCCAATTGGAAAACAGTCAGCATTTTTCAAAAATTCAGTGCTTATACTGATACATTTTCAAAAATCCAATGCTCGTACGGGTATATTTTTAAAATCCAGTGCTCGTACTGGTACATTTTCAAAAATTCAGTGCTCATACTGGTATATTTTCAAAAACCATGGTTGTGCATGGTTCGACCTCTGTGTCGGATGCATTCCGTCTGTTGGCTCAGTATCAAAATTAATCATTTTTCTCTTGTGAAGGACCCTTTTTCTAGGGAGAGTTTGAGGGAGCTTGTTCCTTTTGCATGCAATCATTGTTATCGTTCTCAAGAACCCTTTTTCCAGAGAGAGTTTGAAGGGACTCGTTTCTTCGTGAACTATTTGCAAAACAACAACCCAATTTTTACACAAAAGAACCCTCTTTCCAGGGAGAGCTTTGACGGAAGCTCGTTTCTTTTTGTGGCCCCCAATTTCTCATTTTGGCCTTCTCTTCATAGAGAACCCTCTTCCAGGGAGAGTGTGATGGTCTCGCTCCTCTATGATACTTTTCTCAATCCTCATTTTCGGTCGCCTTTCCATAAGAGAAGCCTAGAGATAGAGAGTTTTGACGAAAACTTAATTTCTCTTCGAAAGTTTTGTTTTGCAAACACCTCCTCTTTAGGGAAAAGATGAGTATTTCCTATTTTCCATTCAGGTAAGGGTCAAGCCTGAGTCTCTCTTTTGGGGAAAAGAGAGGAGAATTTTGTCATGTATGTGTCGATTCGATGTCAAGCAATTACTTTCACCAAGGATTTTTAGAATATTTTTCTAATCTGCTATCAAAAACCATTGTTGATCTTAAAATTTTATTGCATAAAATCTTACCTCAAGCTACCTTCAATATTCCCTATAAAAGGGCGAAGCTTTTACGATGAAAGAACAAAATTCAAGCTTCTTCTGTTAGTCAACCAAGAGGATAAAGAAAAATCTTCGATATGACTAGCAAAGGAAAATTCAATGATGTTGAAAAGCCATAAGTGAACCGATATTGATCAAAACTATGGCACATTTTTAAAGATCTTTCTTTTGGTAATAAGGCAGTGAAAATATCCTGGGCGATAAAAGAATCCACTCAATCTCATCAATCATTTAAGCTGAAATTAAATATCTGCAAAAGAGATCTCTCAATCATCGTCAAGTTGAAGACTCATGGATGAGTTAGACCCCCGGGGCCAAAGAAGACTCAGATCATCTCCAAGTTGAAGGAGTTTGTGACGTGTCCTTCCAGGGAAAGTTCAGATTACCGCCAAGTTGAAGGCGAATGCAATGAACCTCCTCACAAACCTTAAAAGATATTTGATTGCTGCTATCCAAAGAGACCATATCATCAGACAAAGAAGGATCTGAACATCTCCAAGTTGAAGGAGTTTGTGACGTATCCTTCCAAAAAAAAATCAAAACATCTCCAAAATGAAGGATGATGTGAAAAACCTCTCACCGAAACCCAAGAAAGCTCAATGTCTCAAAAAGAGTGCCAAAAAGATTATCATGGGTAAACCGTAGATATCAAACTGTCAAAAGTGCAAAGAATCATCTTTTTTTATGTGAAATTCTTCTATCAATATCTTTTCATTCAATTGCTTTTATGAAACTAAGAATATTTTCTCTCTTTTCATATCAAGGAAATTGATATCTTCCTTGAAGAAACTCAACAAAAATAAATTTGAACTTAATTCCTGATTCTACGGAGTTAGCCCGATTGAAGGTAACACTCTAGGTAGAGAAAAGAGAATATCTTTCACATATATGTGCACAGTTCAATCATTTTGAATCAACTATAATTTTTGCATCTTATTGGCAATATTTTCTAGTTATCTCAATATGAAGCAAGAACTTGATGTCTATTTTGACATATCCTGACATTGTCCCTCATTAGGACTAAAAAGTCCTTCCATTCTGTTTTGATCTGAGCGCCTGGGCTCTCGGTTTCGCGCACTTCCTTGTGTTCCCCACTGTCCCACCATAGACAGTTTCCGCTTAGGATAAGGGTTAAACCTGAATTTTTCTGCTAAAGGTCATCTATTTTAAAAGCTGATTTAGTTTCAGCAATGAGACACCCAAAATCATCCTTTTTCAAGCTTTAAGAAACCCCATTTTCTTCCTTTTGCAAACCCCTCTTGGATTTGTTATGCAAAATCCATAGGTCCCATCATAGTTTCCTCTCTCAAGGATTCTATATTTTTATCCATTCAAACTAAGGATTAAACTTGTGCCTCGCTCCTCGAGGTATCATCCGCTCAGGTTAAGGGTTAAACCTGAACTATTTCTACGAAAGGTCATCTGTTTTAAAAGCTGATTTAGTCTCAGCAACGAGATGCCTAAGATCATCCCTTTTTAAAGCTTTAGGGAACCCCCTTTCTTCCTTTTGCAAACCCCTCTCAGATTTGTTGTCCAAACTCCGAAGGTCCCATCATTGTTTCTTCGTTCGAGGATTCTGTATGGTTGTCCCTTTCAGGTTAAGGGTTAAGACTGAACCTCGTTTTTCCATGAGGTATCGTCCCCTTCAAGCTAAGGGTTAAGCCTGAACCTCATTTTTCCATGAGGTATCATCCCTTTCAGGTTAAGGGTTAAGCCTGAACTGTGCTCCATGAGGTATCATCCCTTTCAGGTTAAGGGTTAAGCCTGAACCTTGCTCCTCGAGGTATCGTCCCTTTCAGGTTAAGGGTTAAGCTTGAACCTCATTTTTTTATGAGGTATTATCCGTTCAGGTTAGGGTTAAACCTGAGCCTCATGTCAACAAGGTTCCTCGTTTCGATGAGGTATTTCCCCCAGTCCCATCATGATTTTTCCCGTCGTGGAATCCATACCCTTCATATCCATTCAGAAAAGGATCATTACTTGAGCTTCATCTCACGAGGCATTTTTCTCAAAAAATATCCCATCAAGGTCCTCATGTATCCCTCCCTCATTCATGTAAGGGATAAAACCTGAAAATTCATCTTGAGATATCTTCGTCTCATCCAGGTTAAGGGCTAAACCTGAATCATTCCAAAAAGCGTATTTTGTCTCAGTCATGAGACTTGATCAAAATTCCTATTTTTACCATTTCGGGATCTTTATCCCAAAGTCCCATCATGATTTTTGCATTTTCTGTTATCTAGTTATCTCATTTTTGAGGATTTTGTCTCCCTAAAGCCATTCAAGATGAAGTGTTAAGCCTGAGCATAATGATTTCAAAATAATTCTTCCACACCCATTTCAGATTTTCTGACTGGGGTATTTTTCAAAATTTGGAGTGTTTTCTTTGCCACTAAGCTCGGCTTTCAACCGGCTTAGTAGCTAAGAGGGGCATCTGTGAACACCCTAAATTTTTTAAAAATTTGTAAAAATTCTCTTTTTGTCCCTGGCCTCTATTTTCTAAGTAATTGAGTCAGTTTCAATCTAAATTCCATTTATTTCTTGGATTCACTGGAATCCAAATCTATTTTTCATATCTGATCCAATTTCATATCCGGATCTGATATCAAAATTCAATTATGTGCCTTGTTGTCTAATTTTTCAAATCAAAATTATAAAATACAAAAGCAATTTCTGAATGGCTCAGACAGTTCATCCGGTATCCATCTGGATCCATTGCTCTATATTCTTCGATTCGAGATCCAAAACTCGAATATTTTCTCAAAACTCTGGATCCAGACCCATTTTTCTGAAGAAATTCTTGGAGATTAACCTTGTATCCTTAGAAAACCCTCTTTTGTAAAAAATTCAAGTTTTATAAAATATTTCAGAAACCCTTATTTCTCCCATAGTTTTATAAAGTTTTATTTCAAAAACACAAAAAAAATATAGAAAATGCAAAAAAAAGAACAAAAAAAATAAAAATAGAAAAAAAAAATACAAAAAATGGTTTTAAAAGCCCCTTTTTTAAAGTTGTTTTTAGTGAAAACCACCTTTTGAGAAAAACCTTTTGAAAGGAGCCACTCTTTTGAAAATTTTCCAAAAAATTTCATACTTGAATTGTAAAAATCCTAACGGTCTCTCGCTATAAAGAGAGACCGCAGGGGGAGGTCGAGGGCATCCATCCACCATCCATTGTTCTTGCATCCTCCCATTGCCCCCACTCTTCTTCCCTCTGATCCCCTATTGAAGAAGCCTCGGCTCCCTCTTTCAGAATTTCTGCAAACCACGGTAAGTACCCTCCTTCCACCCTTCATTTTGATTTCCTGATTTTTTTGCCCTTATTCCATTAAAGCACATTCAGTAGCATCGAATTGCCTATGGAAATATCGATCTACCTCCGTGCAACATCAATGGAGTCCTCAGATTCCAATATTTTCTGTTACAATTTTACATAATTTCCATGCTTTGATTTTCCATTTTGCATTCTTAATCCAGTTTAAGACCTACACTTTATCTATTCTTCTTTTTACAGCATCATTATCCCTCGTAGTGTTTCTCTATTTTACTTAGTCCTTAGCATCCTCCCTTTTAAGATCATTTTATATTCACTATCGTGATCCATCCCCTTCCTTTCCTTTTTGTTATTTCTGATTTTTCTTTTTATTTTTTTTTTAGTTTTCCTGTTTAATTGCCTCATCAGAGCACTATTGTGGTGCCGGTTTTGCATATAGCAAACATCGATCCATACACATTGTGCCATATCTATGGAATCCTCAGATTCCGACATTTCCTTTCTTTAATTATAAATTTCCTTTAGTTTTTTTTTTATTTCTTGTTTTCACCATGCATCTCTCAGTTACTTTTTTTTTCTTTCTTTTAGAAATACTGTCCATATCTGCAATTCATACTTTCTGAGAATGTATTTACCTGGTTTGTGAATTGACGTTATCAATCACTTTTGCGATTTGTACCTTCTGGGATTGTGCTTCTACAAATTGCGGTTTAAATGTACTGTTCATCTGGACGATCTGCATTTACTGGGGTGATATCCCTGCAATTTCATCATAGGCATGTGTTTATGCTCTGTTATAGCATAAACACACATTTTTATCCTTTAATTGTGATCATTTTGTGCACCTCGTTCATTGTATTATGATTGTTCTCTTTTCTTTTGTTGCATTTTGTATCTAAGACTCTTTCTTATTTCTGCATTTGTTACCTGCCATACCATATAGATTTGTAATATGTCCCTTGTTAATTTCAAATCCCACCGATATTTTTGCTATCTCTGCATCCATCATGGACACCACCAATGGTGGCAATAAACTGTTGCACCAAGCTTCTGAAGTAATAAAATCGAATATGGTAATATTTGTGATGGACATCAGTATTGGACAGTCTGCATTTGGTTGAGCCTAAGCATATCATGCTTTATTTCAATGTTCTGTCTCTCTTTTGCAGCCAATTTTGGATTCTATTTTGATAATCGGCTTGCATCATTAATGGCATTTTGATTTTTCTTGTTATTTTCTTATTTTTTTGTTAATTTAGATTATCTATGGTATTACGATTTTATATTCCCCCTCTGGTCCACTACTAATATCATATGTCATGCACTCTGCATACCCTTTTGCAATCCTGATTTGCATCCCTCGTCGTTATACACCTTAACATAGCTATTTTCTGCTAGATGTTCTCTTTTGCATATCTTTTTGATATTTAACCCTGCATAAGTCAGCTTGCAGGCTTAAGTTCCCAACAAATTGAATTGTTGTGGGCAATCAACCTGTTGTATATCTTAGTTCCCCTCTTACCCAACATTTTCATTTGATTGGCTATAGATTGCTTGTATAAGAGAATTCTCATTTTGACATGCTATAAAGACTCATTGTTACAAAGAAATCTTTGTAACATTGCGTGTCAATGTCTCTTGAGTATAGCCCTACTGGATCCATTGTGAATAGGGCTGGAGTCATAATAAATCTCGACAGAGAAAACACCTTGGGGATATTGTGAACCATTCATAGGCCAGTGGTGATTAAGTTGCATAAATCCCCATCCCCAGATATTGTTTTAAACATGAGTTCACCTTTGAAGGCGTGTGCTGGAGTTCAGTGGGTAACATAGGAGTAATTCCAGAATTTGAAAATGAACCGGATGAATCTCTGAGCATTAGAAAGTCACCTTCTAGAATGCACTTCTCCTTACTCATATCACATAATGCATGATCAAATAGTCGTGTTGTATGCTTATTCATCTTATGGATCATTTGGCGATTTGTTTTACTAGATAGTTCAGTGATTTTCCACAGTTGATGAACTGTCGAGAGCCCCTGCTGAAATTCTTAGAAGAAATAGTCATGGAATTTCATGTAAAGCCATAACTCCTATGTTGTCTTGCTTCAACAGAATTCTCATTGGGCATACAACCAGAACAACTTCTCCTAAAAGTTGAATCCATATCTTGAAGCACTTCGCCATTTGCTGCGGTGTTGAACTCTCAGCTCAGTGGTTAGTTCACCTTCATCAAATGAATTGCTAGCCAATTCCTTATATGGCATCCATTTTTTGTATTGTTTTGACCATACCACTCCCCTGTCACTTTTGCACTCTTATTTGCATAACATCTCATCATCTCACTCTTCCCCTACATACATTTCACTTTATTATACAGCCTGTTTTCTGCATCTACTCTCTAAACATATTCATTAACCCATTCAGCATAGTAGCTTACAATTTAATTATCCACTGTCTTTTGCGGATATTTGATTACAACTTTAAATGAATGAGAAGATATGGGTTGAGTGGATTCTCTTTTTATAGATCAAGATATTTCCACTGCTTGATTGCCAGAAAGTCGTCTTAAAACATGCGTCATAGCCATGATCAATAACAAATCACTTCTGGCTTTTCAACATCATTGAATATTTCTCTCACTGATCATATCGAGGACATTTCTTACATCCTTTTGGTTGATCAACAGGAAAAGATTTGAATTTTACCTTTTTTTTTGCAAAAAGTTTCACCCTTTTGGAAAGAAATATTAGAGGTAATATGAGGAAATTCTTTTTGTGTAATCAGACTTTTAGAATCAACTAATGCTTTTAGCAAATTGGCAAAGTTTTCACGAATTTCTTGTGAAATAATCACTCAATATAGATTTTGATGAGACATTTAGCTGTAATTTAAAGAAACGGTGTAAGAATCAGACTTTAGAAAACTGGACTGGTGAAATACATTAGGTTTTGAAAATCCTGACCAGTTATGAGGAACTGAATTTTGATAATCCCGACCAGTGAAAACACTGGATTTCAATTCCCGACTAGTTATGAAAACTGGATTTCAAATCCCGACCAGTGAAAAATACTGGATTTCAAATCCCGACGAGTGAAAACACTGGATTTCAAATCCTGACCAGTGAAAAATACTGGATTTCAAATCCCGACCAGTTATGACAATTGGATTTCAAATCCCGACCAGTTATGAAAACTGGATTTCAAATCCCGACCAGTGACAAATACTAGATTTCAAATCCAAACCAGTTATGACAACTGGATTTCAAATCCCGACCAGTTATGAAAACTTGATTTCAAATCCCGACCAGTGAAAAATACTGGATTTCAAATCCCGACCAGTGAAAAATACTGGATTTCAAATCCCGACCAGTGAAAAATACTGGATTTCAAATCCCGACCAGTTATGAAAACTGGATTTCAAATCTCGACCAGTAAAGAATACTGGATTTTGATAATCCCGACCAGTTATAAAAACTGGATTTGAAAGTCCCGACCAGTTATAAAAACTGGATTTGAAAATCCTGACCAGTTATAAAAAACTGGATTTGAAAGTGAAGGTTTTATTCGGACATTTTGAAAGTGATTGAATTTGTGAGGTTATAACCCGAGGGTTGAGAAAATGATAATATTTTGAAGATATTGCAACCAAAGGATGGGAAACTGATAGAATTTGAGAGATTGAAGATCTTGAAGGTTCGGAAATGATAGAATTTGAGGAGTCGCACACTAAGGGTTTGATCTTTTGGAATACACGACCAGCGGGAGCTGGATCTTTTGAAAATACATGACCAACGAGTGTTGGATCTTTTTGGAAATACATGACCAGCGAGATGTTGGATCCTTTGAAAATACATGACCAATGGGATGCTGGATCCTCTGAAAATACATGACCAACTGGTGTTGGATCTTTTTGGAAATACATGACCAACGAGTGTTGAATCTTTTGGAAATACATGACCAGCGAGAGCTAGATCTTTTGGAAATATATGACCAACAAGTGTTGGATCTTTTGGAAATACATGACCAGCGGAAGCTGGATCTTTTTGGAAATACATGACCAGCAAGTTGCTGGAACTTTTGGAAATACATGATCAGCAAAAGTTGGATCTTTTTGGAAATACATGACCAGCGAGTCGCTGGAACTTTTGGAAATACATGACCCGCAAAAGCTGGATCTTTTTAGAATACATGACCAACGAGTGTTGGATCTTTTGGAAATATATGACCAACGAGTGTTGGATATTTTGGAAATACATGACCAGCGGAAGCTGGATCTTTTGGAAATACATGATCAGCGAGTTTGCTGGATCTTTTGGAAATACATGACCAGCAAAAGCTCGATCTTTTTGGAAATACATGACCAGCGAATTGCTGGATCCTTTGGAAATATATCAAATTTTGGGAAGTTCAAGTCAAGGACTTTTGATCAGAAGGTTGAATTTAGGATGTTACCGGTGCGAGGACCGGATTTTCCAAATGAGATCAAATGAAGACGACCTAGATTGGCAAATGTGACCCATAGGTTGAAAATGATTGAAATAGACTTGGTAACCCGAAGGTTTGAAATTGGATGACCTAATGGTCGAAACTGATAATTGGTTGACCCAAAGGTCGAAGTTGTATGACCCAGAGGTCAGAATTGAGAATTGAGTGACCCGAAGGTCGAAATTGGAAATTGAATGACCTGGAGGTTAAAATTGGAAAATGGGAAATTGATCGTTGGAAATTGGGTGACTCGGAGGTCGAAATTGAAAATTGAATGATCTGAGGGTCGAAGGCTGGAATTTGGAAGAAGGTCCTGCCTAGCGGTTGGGGCTTTTTGAAAAAGAAGAGAGTCCGAGTTGGGACTTGAATCTTCAGAAAATAAAAGATAAAGAGAAACCCGAGTTTTGAAAATTTGAATTTCTAAAGAAATGATTGTTTTCCAATGCGAGGATTGGATTCAAAAGGAAGTCCTGGTCGGAACTCAGAACTTCGAACGAAAAAATAATAGAGGGAAAACCCGAGCTGGAACTCGGATTTCTAAAAAAAAATGACTGATTTCCAATGCGAGGATTGGATTCAAAAGGAAGTCATGGTCGGAACTGAGAACTTCGAACAAAAATAATAGAGGGAAAACCCAAGCTGGAACTCGGATTTCTAAAAAAAATGATTGATTTCCAATGCAAGGATTGGATTTAAAAGGAAGTTCTGGTCGGAACTCAGAACTTCGAACAAAAAATAATAGAGGAAAAACCCGAGCTGGAACTCGGATTTCTAAAGAAATGATTGATTTCTAATGCAAAAATTGGATTCAGAAGGAAGTTCTGGTCGGAACTCAAAACTTCAAACAAAAAATAATAGAGGAAAAACCCGATCTGGAACTCGGATTTCTAAAGAAATGATTGATTTCCAATGCGAGGATTGGATTCAAAAGGAAGTCCTGGTCGAAATTCAGAACTTCGAACGAAAAATAATAGAGGAAAAACCCGAGCTGGAACTCGAATTTCTAAAGAAATGATTGATTTCCAATGCGAGGATTGGATTCAAAAGGAAGTTCTGGTCGGAACTCGGAACTCGGAACTTCGAACGAAAAATAATAGAGGAAAAACCCGAGCTGGAACTCGGATTTCAAAAGAAATGATTGATTTCCAATGCGAGGATTGGATTCAAAAGGAAGTTCTGGTTGGAACTCAGAACTTCAAACAAAAAATAATAGAGGAAAAACTCGAGCTGAAACTTGGATTTCTAAAGAAATGATTGATTTCCAATGCGAGCATTGGATTCAAAAGGAAGTTCTGGTCGGAACTCAGAACTTCAAACGAAAAATAATAGAGGAAAAACCTGAGCTGGAACTCGAATTTCGAAAGAAATGATTGATTTCCAATGCGAGGATTGGATTCAAAAGGAAGTCCGAGTCGGAACTCGGAACTTCAAATGAAAGAATAAAGGGAGAAGCCCAAGTGAGAACTCGGGTTTTTGACAGAAAGTTTTTAATCAAAAGATTGAGTTTTGAAAATTTGCCAGTGTAAGGACCGGACCTGGGATTGAGAATGACCATTTAGAGGACTGAATTTATTTGCATACAATCTGATTGCCCCCTTGTCTTGACTGGGGAGGAAATAAAATCTGAGGAGGATAGAAATTGATGGAAGTTTTGACAAAAGAGAAGAATCAAGGAAATTTTATGGAATTTTATCTTTGTAAAAGACTTCTCAAAGGTAGCGTTGTTGCTCCTATGAGGGATTTCAGGATTATGCCTTATCCTGAATGGGAAAGGAATAAAATTTAGGCAAAAGTTGATGAAAAGCTTTGATAAAGAATTGGAAGAATTAAAATTTAATTAAGAAATAAAATTGATAAAATTGGATGAAGAAAAAGATTTAGCAGAGATTAATGAAGCTTTAAAAGAGAAAGACATTCAGGACTATCCCTTATCCTGAAGAAAAAGAGACCTCGTAGGATGAGGTTTCAGGTTTATCCCTTAACCTGAAGGGGAAAGGATTTTGAAATAAGAATTGACAAGAAGAAATAAAAAAATGGATGAATAAAATTTAATAAAATTTTGATAAAGGTAAATAAAACTGATAAAGACTGAAAGAAGATTTGAAAAATTTTGAAAAAGAGTTTGATCCTGTCTGCATGTGGGATCTTTAAAATGAGAAAATCATTTTTTGGAAAGAAATATTGATCGCGAGAATTGATCTTTGAAAGTGGATCATTCATGAGAGATCATCATGAGGGTTAATTTTTTGAAGCAATGATTTGAAAACCAATTTTTAGAAAATATGATCAACGCGAGGGTTGATATTTGAATGTAATGATTCGAAATCAATTTTTTTTAGAAAATATGATCAACGCAAGGGTTGATCTTTGAATTCAATGAAATCAATTTTTGGGAAATGAGATCAACACAAGGGTTGATCTTTGAAGGCAATGGTTCAAAACCAATTTTTTAATAAAATATGATCAACACAAGGGTTGATCTTTGAATGTAATGAAATCAAATTTTGGAAAATATGATCAACACAAGGGTTGATCTTTGAATGTAATGGTTCGAAACTAATTTTTAGAAAATATGATCAACACAAGGGTTGGTCTTTGAATGTAATGAAATCAAATTTTTGGAAAATATGATCAACATAAGGGTTGATCTTTGAAATGTAATAATTCGAAATCAATTTTCAAAAAATATGATCACCACAAGGGTTGATCTTTGAAATGCAATGATTTGAAATCAATTTGTAGAAAAATATGATCAACACAAAGGTTGATCTTTGAAAAAGATTGTAATAAAATATTTGAACTAAAATTTTCATGATTTTTAAAAGACCGTTATAGGTAATATCATTTCTCTCATGAATGATGTCAGGATTGTCCTGTATTTTGAAAAAGAAATTTAATGCCCCAATATAGCAAAAAGAAGAAAGTATTGAATATCAAAGATATAAAGAAAATCGACACTTCATTGATAAACAAAAGTTTGATAACAGAACTGAATATTTACAAGTATGCTAAAAAAAGTCACAAAGACTGGGCTGACTTGCCCCTACAAAGCGGCTGACAGAAAGGGATGAAAGCGAAAAACTCTTGGCATTCTCAATTCTCTGATTGGTCTAGAAAAGGTCCAGTTGAAACTGCAGGTTGCTCTTCTCCTTCCTCTGGTACCATAAGCTCTTTATCAATGTAGTCATGCACAAGGTTTTTGAGGACGAAGCAGTGCTCCGTGTCATGCCCCCTTGCTCGATGAAACTTGCAGAAGCAATCTTTCCATTTTTCCATGATGACAGGAGGATCAACCTTTCTTGGGAGTTTGATCATGCCTTTTGCAAGCAGGTATTGGAGAACTTCTTCGATCGGCTGACCTAGAGGGGTAAGCTGACGATCATGACCCCAACCTTCATGCTTTGCTTTCTTCGGCTTGCTTGACTTCTGCCGAGTACTGACCCCTACCTGGTAGCTGGACTGAGCTTGCATGTTTAGGAGATCTGAACGCCTTTCTTCTTCGATTTTGACAAAGACATTCTTATCAAGGGAGTCTTGAACTATGTTCTTGAAGATAAAGCAATGCTCAGTGTCATGCCCTATTGCTCGATGGTACCCACAAAATTGGTCTATATATTTTCCCATGATAGTGGAAGGGTTGGCGGCTTTTGGGAGCTTGAATAATCCGCTAGACAACATGTATTCGAGGACTTTGTCGAGCGGTTCATCTAAAGGAGTGAAATCTTGATCCTTGCTCCAATCCTTACGCTTTGGTTCTTCTTGCTTCTTGCCTTTTTCCTGAGGACTGTATTGAAGAGGTCTATCACGGTTTTCACAATATTTCCCAATTTGGCCTTTATATTCTCCCAAGTTGCTACCCTGGTTGCCTTGATTTCTGCCCCTGTTGGCTTTAGAGTTTCCTGCACTGATGTGGTTGTGTTCAGTCATGGGGAAGGTGACAGGTGCCTTTCCTTCTATGGGAGCTTTTCTGCAATTGCCTTCAACTTGTTCAGACAATATCTCAACCATCATCTTTTTGAATAATTGGTATATCGCGGGATCGATCTCACTTATGCTGTCCTGAACTCCCTTTTTGACAAATTTTTGAGAATCCATTCCTTACTCTCTTTGCTTATAACTGGGATGTTAGAGCAGTGTAATCTCTGAGCTTTGCCTGACTCAACTGATAGCGTTGATGCTCTCTGTAGAGCATAAATGGGTCTTTTAGAAAAGATCTAGGAAGAAATTTTAATAAAGGAGGAAATCATAATCTGAAAATGAAAACATCCCATTACGAGGGATCGGGTTGTCACCAAAATTTGCGACAACCGCACTATTTTTCTGAAAAATGTGATTAAAGATGAATTTTGAAAAGGACATATCCTGACAAAAGATGTTTTATTGTAAATGAGGGTAAGGAATAGAATATAGAAAAAAAATTCAAAAGATTTAAAATTTTGAAGAATTGCAGGCAGGATCAAAAAGAAGAAATTAAGAGAAGAAAAGGAAAATATACCTGGGTTTTAAAAACAAAGAGGAAATTTTGAATAATATATACCCAGGGTTTTAGAAAATATAGGGAATATAAAATATCATACAATCATAGATATACAAACAAGGATGCACAAACAACACTCCCTAGAGGCTGACCCTAAAATGCAATAATTTGAAATGGCTCGTAGGACCTTAATCCTAACTCTAGGGTCCAAATCATCTGATTCCAATCAAGATACGCCGATATACTCAAGCCGAAGCTCGAAATATGTGGCATAGAAATATTCCTCTGGTTCTAAAGTAATGGTTTCCCAACATCCTTGAGCACCTACCGATATACCTCGGACTATGGCCCTTAGGTACGTGGTAGGGGGGCGCGAACCCAAATAAGTGGTCTAGTTGTGAGGCTCTCTCCCGAACTATGGTTCAGTGAGACAGCCCAGCAACGTGAAGACCGGGACAATGTAGGTAGGGAGGTTTTCAAAAATATGCTCAACATGCAAGAAATCAGATGGCTCTAATGCAAGTCCTAAAGAGATAGATTTAAAGTAAAAAGATGCATACACTTGCATACATTGTTTGCATTTAATCCCTAAAATTGAGGAGAGTTGTATTTCAGACCTAAGTCTAATGTGAGCATGGAATAATCTCCTCAATATGGTCCTACCAAACCATACTTAAATCCTATATGCAAATAATGTCAGCTTAGGATAGAGTCTAGGCTCCTAAGGTTTGCATGGAAAATGAAGCTGACATAGAAGAATAAAGACTTAGATAACATCAAAGCAAAAAAGAAAATGCATAATTCGACCGGACGAAGACGAGTCCCATCACGGTCGCCAAAACTGTGATCATCGCAAAAATATTTCTCTCTTGTGGTTTCTCTCTCTTCCTTCTCTTTTCCTTTCCAGCCTCTATTTCCTCCTTTTTGAAGGGAGAAAATAAAAGACAGAAAGAAGGAGAGAAGAGAAAAGAAAAGAAAAGAAGAGAAGAGGAACTCTTTTGCGGGGTCTCACGTGACCTTAATTTTGAAAGTATTTAAGGAAATAACTCGCCTCCGTTTTTTTAATATTTACAGGAAAACTAGGAGACGCGATCCGCTCGTCGGTACGAGGTTCGACCGTTCCTGGCGCCTTTATCAGAGGTAATCGAACCAAGGGTCGAATTCATGCCTTTTGCTTTGCTAAGAAATTATCTAAGAATTTATTCTAAGTCTAAAATGCACAAAGAATCATGCTTGTGTGAATGCAAAGATGTATGCTCTTTTTGAAGATGATTTGAAATTTTCCAAGTGTTTCTGATGAAAGTAGAGTGAAGAAGTGGTTTTAAACTCAGAACTTAAGATTTAAAGTTCTAAGTTTTGAAAATAAATCTTTACTTCTAAAGGAATGATCCTGAAGTTGAGATAAAAGGAGAAGAAAGGAAATTTCAAAGTCATAAATGGACTTTGAATCAGAACAGAGATGAAATTTGGAATGTAATTTTGGATTTCAATTATAAAGTTTTGAAATTAAAATCAGATCTGAGAAATCAAAATAGAATTGAGAAATAGAGTTGGTTTTTGGATTCAAAGTAAACTTGGAATGGAATTCAGATTTGGAGATAGAATTTGTTTTGAGAGTTCAAAATGGAATTTGAATCAAAGGTTTGGATCCCAAATAGAGTTGAGACTTTAAATTTGAATTCTGGGTTTTTAGAAATCGAAATGGGAATTGGATATGAGATCTGGGATGAAATGGAATTGGATTTAAGAATTGGAATCAAGATGGAATTTGGGTCGGAAATTTTAAATGGAATTGGATCCAAGATTTGGAATCCAAGATGAAAGTTGGATCTGAAGTTTGGGATGGAATTTGGATCTGAAGTCTAAGATCCAAGGTAAAGTTGAATTCTGGATCTTAAGATGAAATTGGATCTGAAGTCTGAGATCCAAAGTAGAATTGAGATCTAGATCCTAAAATGGAATTGGATCTGAACTCTGAGATCCAAAGTGAAGTTGGATTCTGGATCCTACAATGGATTTGGATCTGAAGTCTGAGATCCAAAGGAGAATTGGGTTCTGGATCCTAAAATGGAATTGGATCTGAAGTCTGAGATCCAAAGTAGAATTGGGTTCTGGATCCTAAAATCGATTTGGATCTGAAGTCTGAGATCCAAAGTAGAATTGGGATCTAGATCCTAAGTGGTATTTGGATCTGTAATCTGAGATCCAATGTAGAATAGGGATCTAGATCTAAATGAAATTTTGGATCTTAAGCCTGAGATCCAAAGTGGAATGGGGATCTGGATCCTAGAATGGATTTTGGATCTGAAGTCCAAGATCCAAAGTGAAGTTGGATTCATACTTGGAAATCTGAATCTAAATTGATATTAGGATCTAGCTTTGGACTTTGGAATTTCAAAGTTGATTTGAGAATGATTTTCAAAGTCAAATTGGACTTTGAACTTGAATTTGGAACAATGAATCAAGTTGAATTTTAAACTTTGAATTTGATTTCAAAGTTTGGAAATGAGATAGAATTGAAATAGGAATTTGAAGAGATATTCACAATCACTTGGATTTTAAAAGGATTTTTTTTTTGAAAATATGATGCAATTCTATCCTAAATGATGAAATGAATTTAAAAAGAATTTGGAAATTGGTTTTTGAAAAGCTATCTCATTCTTTAAGTGAATTAAGAATGAGGTTGAAAGATATAATATATCCCTGACTATGGTCATTGGATATATTATATAATAACCACATTTAAATTCAAGTGAAGAATAAAATACATTTTTGGTACTTTTATAGAATTTAAAATGAAATTAACTCTCAATATACCCTGACTATGGCCATTGGTATATATATTAAATTAATTTTAGATTAAATTCTAATAAAAGAGGAAAATATTTAAAGAAAATATGGTGGTTTTTTAAAAGGGATCCAGTGTGGGTCCAGTGTTATTTTATAAAAGATAAAAATACTAAGTTTTGTTTACATCCCGACTATGGCCGTTGATGTAAGTCGTCAACTTAGCATTAATTACCTCCTACGGAATGGTGCACGTGCCATTCGTGTTGCCATTTGTTAGAGTTTGAGAAATAAAGGCAAAAATGCATGAAAGCAAGTAATTTCATGATATTTATAATGCTCATACATTCTATCTAAAACTGGAAAATGTAAATTCTCATTAAAGTCTAGCTATTACAACATATAAAATTGAATTTACAACTCTCAAATGAGGATATTTTCCATATATTCCCTGCAAAACATTATAGTTAGTATGAAAGCAAAAGATAATTGCACATGCGCAATTGATATTAATTGCTACGATGGATGGTATAAGCAGGCTACTAATGACATGCGGATAGTGGGTGTGTGTTAATGGTGTTGTTTGCAGGAAAAACACAGCAAAAGGCAAGTGATACAGGTGGGCATGATATGCAATGGTGAACAGTGCAGTTAACAGGAATATAGTGCAATAATGAATGGTATTGGGAATTCAGTGGATGTACAGGTAGGATGCAATATGCAAGGAAATGGCACAGGTGTATTGAAATGCAGCAAGAGATGACCTATTGAGAAGTGATTCATAACTTAGTAGAATATGCATTGAAAAGAAAAATGATTTACAGCAAGTAAAAAAAATGTGTCTGTAACATAATTTATAGTGAGTATTTAATGAAATGCATCTGTAAAAGAGATTACGGCAGTGTGCGATACTGCCGTAGATACAAAGGAACTACAATGAACTGATCAAATATAATATACAGGGTGTAAAAAAAAATGTGATGAGTGTTGTGATGGGTGACAAAGGGTGTGTATAGATACCTGAAGTGAAGGCCGTAGTGAAATTGAGGGTGATGTTGTGCAACACATGTGAAAAGGTGGCAGTTATGGATGGAGTGGATGCTATGCAGGGAATATAGCTGATGTGTACAAAATGTAGTGTATACTGATGGAGTGTTTATGGTGTTGTAGACATACACTAGCTATGCACAGGATAGATGCTATGATTGCAGATATGGCATTGCAACGATGATATAACATCCTAAACCTATCTGAAATAAATGGCATCTAATACCACAAGATTAATTAGCAAACAGACTTTTTGTAAAAATACCGTTACTACGAGGTGGTGTGACCCTCAGAAGATATATGACAACCAGACCTAAATCCTGCTGTGGTGGATTTGGCAGGAAATGGTTGGGAGTTGTTACAGTGAATGATCTATATGCCGTTGCTAAGTGCTAACAGGGAAGAGAACAAAGATGCAGCAAGGGAAATATGCATGTACGCCGTGGATAAATCAGAAGATGGGGATGGAAGAAGCATGCCATATAAAACATGAATGATGACAAGATATAAACAATATTAAATTTGAAGCAAAACAGCATGGTGTTCTTTTTTTTTTTTTTTTTTTACACAGCACCTCACATTTGGCATATTTGAAATGTGCAATTATCTTTTGCTTTCATACTAACTATAATGTTTTGCAGGGAATATATGGAAAATATCCTCATTTGAGAGTTGTAAATTCAATTTTATATGTTGTAATAGCTAGACTTTAATGAGAATTTATATTTTTCAGTTTTAGATAGAATGTATGAGCATTATAAATATCATGAAATTACTTGCTTTCATGCATTTTTGTCTTTATTTCTCAAACTCTCACAAATGGCAACACGAATGGCACGTGCACCATTCCGTACGAGGTAATTAATGCTAAGTTGACGATTTACATCAACGGCCATAGTCGGGATGTAAACAAAACTTAGTATTTTTATCTTTTATAAAATAACACTGGACCCACACTGGATCCCTTTTCAAAAACCATCATATTTTCTTTAAATATTTTCCTCTTTTATTAGAATTTAATCTAAAATTAATTCAATATATATATCAATGGCCATAGTCAGGGTATGTTGAGAGTTAATTTCATTTTAAATTCTATAAAAGCGCCAAAAATGTATTTTATTCTTCACTTGAATTTAAATGTGGTTATTATATAATATATCCAATGACCATAGTCAGGGATATATTATATCTTTCAACCTCATTCTTAATTCACTTAAAGAATGAGATAGCTTTTCAAAAACCAATTTCCAAATTCTTTTTAAATTCATTTCATCATTTAGGATAGAATTGCATCATATTTTCAAAAAAAAAATCCTTTTAAAATCCAAGTGATTGTGAATATCTCTTCTTCAAATTCCTATTTCAATTCTATCTCATTTCCAAACTTTGAAATCAAATTCAAAGTTTAAAATTCAACTTGATTCATTGTTCCAAATTCAAGTTCAAAGTCCAATTTGACTTTGAAAATTATTCTCAAATCAACTTTGAAATTCCAAAGTCCAAAGCTAGATCTTAATCTCAATTTAGATCCAGATTTCCAAGTATGAATCCAACTTCACTTTGGATCTTGGACTTCAGATCCAAAATCCATTCTAGGATCCAGATCCCCATTCCACTTTGGATCTCAGGGTTAAGATCCAAAATTCCATTTAGATCTAGATCCCAATTCTACATTGGATTACAGATCCAAATTCCACTTAGGATCTAGATCCCAATTCTACTTTGGATCTCAGACTTCAGATCCAAATCGATTTTGGGATCCAGAACCCAATTCTACTTTGGATCTCAGACTTCAGATCCAATTCCATTTTAGGATCCAGAACCCAATTCTCCTTTGGATCTCAGACTTCAGATCCAAATCCATTGTAGGATCCAGAATCCAACTTCACTTTGGATCTCAGACTTCAGATTCAATTCTATTTTAGGATCTAGATCTCAATTCTACTTTGGATCTCAGACTTCAGATCCAATTCCATTCTAGGATCCAGAACCCAATTCTACCTTGGATCTCAGACTTCAGATCCAATTCCATCTTAAGACCCAGAATCCAACTTCACCTTGGATCTTAGACTTCAGATCCAAATTTCATCCTAAACTTCAGATCCAACTTTCATCTTGGATTCCAAATCTTGGATCCAATTCCATTTAAAATTTCTGACCCAAATTCCATCTTGATTCCAATTCTTAAATCCAATTCCATTTCATCCCAGATCTCATATCCAATTCCCATTTCGATTTCTAAAAATCCAGAATTCAAATTTAAAGTCTCAACTCTATTTGGGATCCAAACCTTTGATTCAAATTCCATTTTGAACTCTCAAAACAAATTCTTTCTCCAAATCTGAATTCCATTCCAAGTTTACTTTGAATCCAAAAACCAACTCTATTCCTGAATTCTATTTTGATTTCTCAAATCTGATTTTAATTTCAAAACTTTACAATTGAAATCCAAAATTACATTCCAAATTTCATCTCTGTTCTGATTCAAAGTCCATTTATGACTTTGAAATTTCCTTTCTTCTCCTTTTATCTCAACTTCAGGATCATTTCTTTAGAAGTAAAGATTTATTTTCAAAACTTAGAACTTTAAATCTTAAGTTCTGAGTTTAAAACCACTTCTTCACTCTACTTTCATCAGAAACACTTGGAAAATTTCAAATCATCTTCAAAAAGAGCATACATCTTTGCATTTGCACAAGCATGATTCTTTGTGCATTTTAGACTTACAATAAATTCTTAGATAATTTCTTAGCAAAGCAAAAGGCATGAATTCGACCCTTGGTTCGATTACCTCTGGTAAAGGCGCCAGGAACGGTCGAACCTCGTACCGACGAGCGGATCCCATCTCCCAGTTTTCCCGCAAATATTTCAAAAACGGAGGCGAGTTATTTCCTTAAATACTTTTAAAATTAAGGTCACGTGAGACCCCGCAAAAGAGTTCCTCTTCTCTTCTTTTCTTTTCTCTTCTCTCCTTCTTTCCGTCTTTTATTTTCTCCCTTCAAAATAGAGGAAATAGAGGCTGGAAAGGAAAAGAGAAGGAAGAGAGAGAAACCACAAGAGAGGAAAAAATTTGCGATGATCACACAAGGCACATTTTTTGTTGTTTATTTATTTTACAAAGAATGACAACACAATTGTCGTGATTTCAGCGGCGACTCCATCCCTAGTAATGGGATATTCTTCCAATTATTTACCATATCGTCAATAATCATTTTCCTCCCAATCCAAAACTTCCTCAGAGTCTGATCAAGGCTTTATCATGCAGAGAGCATCCACAACATTTGATGGTTCGAACAAGATCAGGAAAAAGAACAATGGCATCTCAGTACTCGTCGGCCTCAGAAGAAGAGATGGGCTCCCTGCGATCCGAGAGGAGTCAAGAGCAGCAGCAAGAGGAGGATGGCATACACCCACAGATGTATGTCATGTTCCAGAAAATGATGACCAAAATGATGAGTGAACAGGCTGGGACCAGTGCAGAGAAGAACCCATTCAGAGAGAAGTTCCATGGGCACAAGGATAAGAAGACTTCCAAGAAGCAAGTTCAGCCAGAGGAAATTTCAGATGAATCAGAATCAGAGGAAGACACCGATGAAGAATATGAGGTGCCTCCGACATTTCAAAAACAGGGCCGAGAACAAAGGAGGAGTCGCAAATCAAAAGGTCAAGTTACAGAAGAGCCCCTGTAGTCACAATTCAGGGAAATGGCCAGAGTGGTTAAAGATCTCCAAGCCCGCGACAAGGGCAAGAAAGTCTTCACTAGTGAGGATTTTTATGATGGCTTAGAAGGTGATGAAGATCTAGAAAACCTCCCCCGTAAATTCATCAAGTTCGATGGTTCTGGCGACCCGAAAGCCCATCTCGCCATGTTCTTTGCCGAATGCTCCAAATTCAAGAGAGACAATAGAGCCTTATTTCTCTGTTTTCCTTGTAGCCTAGAAGGCACTGCCGCCAAGTGGTATTCCGAGCATATCAATCCAATCAAGCTGCGAGAATTCGATAAGGTGGTCAATCTATTCATCGAGCGATTTCTGTTCAATACTGAAGCAGGGAGATAGTGAAAAGGCCAAGGACTTCATTCGTAGATGGAGAGAGACCTGCAACAAAATGAGGGATCCTATATTAGAGAGGCATGCCTTATCGCTGATCTTGAACAACTTCTCACAACCTTTGAGAAGTCTTATCTCCACCTCGCCTTCTAAGTCTTTCATAGAGCTTACTGAACGAGCCGAGTGGCTCAAGATGGGGTTGGAGAACGGTGTCTACGATGGTATCACCCTCGTCAAGAACAATCTAGATCCAAAGAAAAAGGCAAATTTCACCTCCTCCGCCAACATCAGCCGCAATGATAACAAAAGTAGTAAGGGCAACCATGCAGATCGAGAGGAAAGACAGAATAGCAAGCTATCTCAGCCCAACTTTCCACAAAAGGAAAAGATAAAGCATGAAGGTTGGAGTAGTGATCGAGTGTTCACTCCTCTCAAACAAACACTCGAAGAAGCCCTTGAATTCATGCTGACTAAGGGATTAGTGAAGCTCTCAAAGGCCACAACTCCTCCCACCATCATGGGAAGGTTCAGGAATCAGTTTTGCAAGTTCCATTGGGTAGTGGGGCATGACATTGATCATTGTTTTGTCTTCAAAAATATTGTTCAAGATTGTATTGACAAGAGCCTCCTTGCTGAAGAAGAAGAAGAAGACGAGCTGGCCATCCTAACCAAACCCTTCCCAGATCATTCAGAAAGTTGATGATGCCAAAGTTTCCTGCTTTCTTCCTTTCGTTTTGCCAGTCACCTCGTAGGAGCAAGTTAGTCCAGTTTTTGCAACCTTTTTTTGTTGAGTGCTTATAAATATGCAGTCTTTTTGTTATCAAGTTTTGCTTATCAATAAAATGTCAATTTTCTTCATCCAATACTTCTTTCTTTTGCCCCATTAGGGCACCTGTTTTCATTTTGAAGAATCTTCTTTGCCTATTCTTTTCAAAACGAGGGGCAATCCCAACATCATTCATGAGAGAAATGAAATTACCTATGAGGGTTTTTCAAAAATCATGAAATTCTTGAAAATTTTCTACAAACATCTTCGTTATGATCACCCAAAAGTTTGATATTTCGGTTCAATCTTTTTCAAAAATCAACCATCACGGTGATCTTCTTTTCTTAAATTGGTTCTGAACCATTATCTTTAAAATCAACCTTTGTGTTGATTTTCTTTTCCAAAACTATTGTTAAACCAATTCGTTTTCAAAATCAACCCTCATGATGATCTCTCTTCAAAAACAACCCTCGTGTTGATTCCCCTTTTAAAGATCAACTCTCACGGTGATCATTCCTTAAAATCAACCTCACAGTTGATTTTCTTCCCAAAATGATTTCTCACTTTCAAAATAGCATTCTCCTTTTACTTTAAAGATCCCATGTGCAAACACTTTCTCACTTCTCATTTTGCTTTTTATCATTTCAAAGGGATAATATAATTTTGTTTCCTTTCCTCGATTTTTAAAGCATCAATAAAATTATTAAATTTGCCAATAGTTTGGCACCATTTTATTTGCATCTCTTTCCTTTTCACAATATGTCTCTCATGAGGAATGACCTTGAGGATGTCTCTCAACCAAGAAGCCTGTCACCTTATTCCTCGATTATCCTTCTTTGTATTCAAAATTTTCCTCCCTAGTTACACTGGGGCATTTTTTTTGAAAAATCTATTTTTACCTCAAAACATCCTGTATGCAGGCAGGATAAACCAATCTCTCATTTTGCATGTATATGCACCCACTTGCATTAATTTTGCATTCATTTACATTTCATGTGCATTTGCATTTCATTTTGCATTAATTCTGCATCTATTTTCTTCCCCTTCAGGTTAAGGGATAAACCTGAATCATTTTCCATGATTTTCCAATTTCTATTCATATCCCCGTTCAGGATAAGGGGTTAATCCTGAAAATCAGACCACATACATCTAAATATGATGGTCTTTTTCTTTGCGAGTCAAATAATCCAGTCCTCGAACTGGTCATTCTCAAAACTTTCAATCCTAGCTCTCTCACTATCGATTTTCAAAAATTCAATCTTCTGATTAAAGATTTTCCTTTAAGATTTGAGCCCTGACTCGAACTTTCCAGCTTTTCTTTGAAGATTTGAGTTTTTAACTCAAGTCTTCTTTCCTTCAAGATCTAAACTTTTCAGTTTCCTTTTGAGATTCGAGCTCTGCCTCGAACTTTCCTGCTTTCCTTCGAAGATTTGAGTTTTAACTTGAGTTTTCTTTCCTTCAAAATCTGAACTTCCCAGTTTCGAGCCCTGCCTCGAACTTTCCTGCTTTCCTTTGAAGATTTGAGTTTTTAACTCAAGTCTTCTTTCCTTCAAGATCTAAACTTTCCAGTTTCCTTTTGAGATTTGAGCCTTGACTCGAACTTTCCTGCTTTCCTTCGAAGATTTGAGTTTTAACTCAAGTTTTCTTTCCTTCAAAATCTGAACTTCTCAGTTTTCTTTTGAGATTCGAGCCCCGACTCGAACTTTCCAACTTTCCTCTGAATATCTAAGTTTCGACTCAAAAATCTGAATTGGCCTAGTTTTTCCTTTGAAGATTTGGGTTTCGACCCGAACTTTCTCTCCTTAGAAACCAAACTTCCTAGCTTTCCTTCGAAGGCTCGAGTTTCGACTCGAATCTTCCATCTTTCCTTGTAAAAACTTGAGTCATGATTCGGATGGTGTTTCAATACCAGCTTTTGAGTTAGGCTTACCTTCAAAATCCAGCATTATGCCAGGACTTACCTTCGAAATTGAGTACCATCGTCAGGGATGTGTCAACTCAGATGTCAAGCGATCTCTTTTACTAAGGATTTCAAGAACACTTTGTCAATTTGTTAATCAATTACCTGTTGATTTCAGAATTTTATTGCACAAATTTTTACCTCTGTTTACCTTCAGTATCACTTCCAAAAGGAAAAAGCTTTTATGAAGAAGGATTCAAAATCCAAATTCTTTCTATTGACCAACCAAAAGGATGAAGGATAAATCCTCGATATGGCCAGAAAAGAAAATTCAATGTTTTGCAAAGACATAGATGATTGATATTGATCGCAGTCAATGGCACATCTTTAAAGATCATTCTTGTGAAAATGAGGCAGTGGAAATATCCTGAGTGCGAGAAAAGAGAGAATTCATCCAAGCCCTATCTCCTCAAAATCACCTTAAGCTGCAATTAAATATCCGCAAAAGGGATCTCTCACTTGTCGTCAAGATGAAGGTGAATTAAGCGAGTAGACCCCCGGGGCCAAAGAAGATTTGAAACATCTCCAAGATGACGAAGTTTGTGACGGATCCTTCCAGGGAAAGTCCAAAGCATTGTCGAGATGAAGGCAGATGCGATGAACCTCTCGACAATCCCTAAAAGATATTTAATTTCAGCTATCGTCCAAAGATCTCTAACCCATGAGCCAATATCGTCAAAGAAGGATCGAAACATCTCCAAGTTGAAGGAGTTTGTGACGTACCCTTCCCAAAAAGAGAGCAAGAGAGGAAAAAGAAAGAGAGAAAAAAAGTCAGAACATCTCCAAAATGAAGGAGAATGTAGCAAAAACCCAAGAGAGCCAAAAGAGTGCAGAAAGATTATCATGAGAGAAGCTTCCAGGATATCAAACTGCCACATTTGTCAAGAGTCTTCTTTAAATTCGTGAAATTCTATTATCAATATCCTTTCATCAATTGCTGTCATAATATTAAATTCTCACTTTCCTGTTCATATCAAGGAAATTGATAACTTCTTTAAAGAAGGTCAATGACAAGCAATTTGAATTCAAAATCTTGATTCTATGAAGTCAATCCTGTTTGGAGGTAATACTTCAGGTAAAAAAGAAGGAATATTTTCACAACAATGAGCATCATTTTTAATTATTTTGAATCAACAAAATTTTCAACATTTTGACAATATTTTCTAGTTATCCTGACATTAAGTGAGAGCTTGATGTCCATATTGATGCATCTTGACCCCTTCGAGAGATTTTCCTTTGTCGTCTTTCACATTGTTGAAAGATTAGCCTTATCTCCGAAAGGATAGCCTTTATCATCTTTCACGTTGTTGAAAGATTAGTCTTCTCTCCGAAAGGATAGCCTTTGTCATCTTTCGCGTTGTCGAAAGAATCGCCTTGTTCCTTTGGATTGCCTTTTGTCATCTTTCGCATTGTCGAAAGAATCGCCTTGTTCCTTTGGATTGCCTTTTGTCATCTTTTGCATTGTCAAAAGAATCGCCTTGTTCCTTTGGATACCTTTTGTCATCTTTCGCGTTGTCAAAAGAACCGCCTTGTTCCTTTGGATTACCTTTGTCATCTTTCGCGTTGTCGAGAGAATCGCCTTGTTCCTTTGGATTGCCTTTTGTCATCTTTCGCATTGTCGAAAGAATCGCCTTGTTCCTTTGGATTGCCTTTTGTCATCTTTCGCATTGTCGAAAGAATCGCCTTGTTCCTTTGGATAGCCTTTTGTCATCTTTCGCATTGTCGAAAGAATCGCCTTATTCCTTTGGATTGCCTTTGTCATCTTTCGCATTGTCGAAAGAATCGCCTTACTCCTTCGGATTACCTTTGTCATCTTTCGTGTTGTCGAAAGAATCGCCTTGTTCCTTTGGATTGCCTTTGTCATCTTTCGCGTTGTCGAAAGAATCGCCTTGTTCCTTTGGATTATCTTTGTCATCTTTCGCATTGTCAAAAGAATCGCCTTACTCCTTTGGATTGCCTTTGTCATCTTTCGCATCGTCGAAAGAATCGCCTTGTTCCTTTGGATTACCTTTTGTCATCTTTCGCGTTGTCGAAAGAATCGCCTTGTTCCTTTGGATTGCCTTTTGTCATCTTTTGCGTTGTCGAAAGAATCGCCTTGTTCCATTGGATTGCCTTTTGTCATCTTTCGCATTGTCGAAAGAATCTCCTTGTTCCTTTGGATTACCTTTGTCATCTTTCGCGTTGTTGAAAGAATCGCCTTGTTCCTTTGGATTGCCTTTGTCATCTTTCGTGTTGTCGAAAGAATCGCCTTGTTCCTCTGGATCGCCGTTGTCATCTTTCGCATTGTCGAAAGAATTGCCTTGTTCCTTTGGATTGCCTTTGTCATCTTTCACGTTGTCGAACGAATCGCCTGATTATTTTGGATTACCTTTGTCATCTTTCGTGTTGTCGAAAGAATCGCCTTATTCCTTTGGATTACCTTCAGCATCTTTCACGTTGTTGAAAGATTAGCCTTCTCTCCGAAAGGATTACCTTTGTCATCTTTCGCGTTGTCGAAAGAATCGCCTTGTTCCTTTGGATTACCTTTTGTCATCTTTCGCGTTGTCGAAAGAACCACCTTGTTCCTTTGGATTACCTTTGTCATCTTTTGTGTTATCGAAAGAATCACCTTGTTCTTTTGGATTACCTTTATCATCTTTCGCGTTGTCGAAAGAATCGCCTTGTTCCTTTGGATTGCCTTTGCCATCTTTCGCGTTGTAGAAAGAATCACCTTGATCCTTTGGATTGCCTTTGCCATTTTTCGCGTTGTCGAAAGAATCGCCTTACTCCTTTGGATTACCTTTGTCATCTTTCGCATTGTCGAAAGAATCGCCTTGTTCCTTTGGATTGCCTTTTGTCATCTTTCGCATTGTCGAAAGAATCTCCTTGTTCCTTTGGATTGCCTTTTGTCATCTTTCGCATTGTCGAAAGAATCTCCTTGTTCCTTTGGATTGTCTTTTGTTATCTTTCACATTGTCGAAAGAATCGCCTTGTTCCTTTGGATTGCCTTTGTCATCTTTCGGGTTGTTGAAAGAATCACCGTGTTCCTTTGGATCGCCAGCGTTCATCTTTCGCATTGCCGAAAGAGTTGCCTTATCCTTTGTTAAAAAAAATTGCCTCATTCATCTTTTGCGTTGTCAAAAGAGTTGCCTTACTCATCTCTGAAAGAGTTTGCCTTATCTGTCTTTCGCGTTGCCGAAAGAGTTACCTTATTCTCGTCAAAAGGTTGTCATATCCATCTTTCGCGTTGTCGAAAGAGTCGTCTTACTGCTTACCATATTCGTATTTCACACTGATGAAAAATTCACCGGATCGTCTTGATCATCTTCCAAGATTGCCTCTTACAATTCCATTTCCATCGCATCGTTCATCTTCAAGAAAAGTTGTCTTATTCACCTTCCAAATATTCCATTTTTCGCCCGATCAGGATAAGGGTACAAACCTGAGCCTCATTTGAAGAGGTATTTCACTTTCTACTCAATCAGGTTAAGGGTACAAACCTGAGCCTCATTTGATGAAGTATTTCATTTCTGCCCAATCAGGTTAAGGGTACAAACCTGAGTCTCATTTCGATGAGATATTCCATTCCCCAATCAGGTCAAGGGTTAAAACCTGAGCTTCGTTCTATACGAGGTATTCCTGTCCCATCCAGGTTAAGGGCAAAAACCTGAACTTCGCTCTCTTAGAGCAAATCTATTTTCTCTTCATTCTTCGCTTCATATCTACCATCTCCCTCGGGCTAATTTTCTTATACCCAGTCAGATCTTTCTAACTGGGGCATTTTTTTTATATAGCCCAAATTTGGAGTGTTTGTCTTTGCCACTAAGCTCGGCCACAAGCCAGCTTAGTAGGAAAGAGGGGCATCTGTAAACACCCCAAATTTTCACTCACCTTCCTGATATAGCAATCATCACATTCTGGTTCTTCGAAGTCAATGAAGGGCAAAATGGTTATTTTCTGAAATAGAACCTTGCAGAAAGTCTAAAATTTCATTCTTGAGTCTCAAAACTTCTCTATTTAGACTCAGAGACATCTTCAAACTGCAAATCTTCAAAATCTCATGCTTAACCAGAAGTCAGAATTTTCAAATTCAAATTCAGAGTGGCAATCTTGTAGAACCTGTCTTTGCATAGCATTGCATGAGCAATTCATATCATTTCACTGCACGGCATGTCATTTTGAGATCCGGAACTCATGATTTTCGAAATTGTCAGTCCAGATTTGATTTTTAAACTTTTTAAAATTGATTTTAAAAACCCTGGGTTTTCAAAATTATCAATTCTTCCCATTTTACCCCCAGGACTCTAAATTTCAAAATAGTTTCTCAGGAAAATGATCTGGATAGTTTTCAATATGGATTTCAGCCACCTTATCTCAGATTTTGCCCTTTTGACAATTTCAAATATCTTCCTTTTATAAAATTGCCCTACAGGGGCCAACTCTTTTCAAAATTTCTGTTTTGCCAATTAGTCTAGATTTTATGAAAATTCCAAAAAAAAGGATTTACTGTCTTGTTCTTATTTCAATAAAGAAACAATGTGGGGCCCACATTGAGGTGGTGTCACATAGGCTTTTCTTTTGAAAAACCTGAATTTTGAAAAACCCAAAAATATAGGAGCCTTGTCCCTGGATTGGCGCCACTTGTCTTTTTCTCTCTCCTCCCATTTACCTGCCAAGTGTCAGCGTGGGGTTCACCTAGAGGTGGCGCCACATGTCATTTTCTCTCTCCTTCCATCCTCCCACACGTGTCAGTGTGTGTCCACCTTAAGATGTCGCCACATGTCATTAGACATCCTCTTCATTTTATGCCACGTGTCAATGTCCATCATCTTCACCCTGTGCCATGTGTCATTCCAAGGTCACCCTAAGATGCCACGTGTCATGTGTTGTCCTGTTCAGAAAAAGTAGAGCTTGTCTCCCCTGAGGTGGCACCATTTGAATTATGTCTCATGCAAGTGACACATGTCACTCTCTCCTTTCCTCAAGAAAAGCAGACTGACACATGTCACCTTCTACTTTTCTCAGAAAAGCAAGTGACACATGTCATTCCTAGCTTCCTTCAGAAAAAGTAGAGGACACGTGTCACCCCTGGCCTTCTTAAGAAAAAGCAACCATTAAAAAAATTCAAACAAGGCCTAGGTGGCGCAAATCCTGAACTCTACTTTTTCCATCTGGTTTGAGATGGCGTCACATGTTCCTTGTTCCTCTCTTCTGCCACATGGCATTGTAGGAGCCACCCTGAGGTGGGGCCACATGTCCACCCTCTATTCTTCCAGAGCCAGCCTCATTTGAATTTTAAATACAGCCTCTAAGGTGGCGCCATTTGAGAAGACTCCTCCAGCCAGCTGACACTTGTCAAAAGCAGAACCATCCTGAACTGCCACATGTCCAGACCTCCCTGCATCAAAAAAAGTAGAAACAGCTCCCCTCTGAGGTGGCGCATTCTGCTTCTTCTGTTCATGTTCTCTTGCCACATGGCAGTATGGAGCCACCCTGAGGTGGTGCTACATGCCAGCTTCTGCTCCCTCCAGAAAAAGCAGAAATTTGAATATTCAAACTCCTTTGAGGTGGCACCTTCTGAGCCCACTGCTTTGTTCTTCTAACACGTGTCAAGAGCCACTCTGATGTGGCGCCACATGGCATGCTCCTACTGCTTCTAGATTCAAATATCAAACACTTTTTGAGGTGGCACCATTCCAGAACCCCACTTGGCTTTATTTTTTATTTATTTTATTTTTTTAATAAAGGTAGCCCTCTGAGGTGGCGCCATATGAGAAGCTTTAGAAAAGTAGAGTTTGAATTTCAAAAACCCCAAGCAACCCCCTCTTAGGTGGCGCCATTTGGGAGACTCCTGTAGAGAAAATCAAGCTACATTTTGAAAATTCCAAAAAAATCCTCTGCTGAGGTGTCTCACCCACAAAATTCTCATTTTTATTTTTTTAAAAATCAAAATGGCATGCCCTGAGATGGCGCCACATGGAGGGCTCAGATTAAGGCTCTTTGAATTTCAAAATTTTCCAAATTTTTTTATAAAAACAAGTCCCCACGCCCAACCTAGGGGAGATCCTTTTAGATTTAGCATTTTCACTTTGAGTGCCCTACTACACGATTTTGATGTTCTGAATTCACGCTCCCCTTGGGCTTAATTGAGAGGGTGCATCGAAGTACCAAGCTTGCTCGCATCAATTCCAACTCGATCTAGGCGCGTGGATCGATTTTTCTGAACCTTCGGAAGCCCGGGTCGAAGGATGAAAGAAGTTGTTGGTAGCCGTTCATTTTAGGAGTTCCAAAGTTGCAAAAGAACACAAGGTGCACCTCAATTCTAATTGGTTTTATCGAAATAATGCCTTTGTCTTGATTTGCACTTTCGTTTTGAAGAAAGAGCTCATCCGAATGATGGATCGAGCTATTCTCATAAAGTGACATATATTAAAAGTAAAATTATGCTTTCTTGATGATTTTAACATTTATGCATTAATTAGATTTAGTTCATATTTTATTTCGTTGATTTAGTATATTTTAGGAATTAATTAGATTTTTTTTAGCCTTTGTTTCAATTCTGCTTCATTTCTGTAATTTCCTGTTTTTGTCAGTCAGTCCACTCGTCATTTCATGCATTTATTTTTCTTTAAAGATGCCAAAAAAATCACATTACGCGTCCCTAGGTGTCCCTAGCAATCTGCCAAAAATTCAGAATGATTTGAATTTATTTACTGCAGTAAATGTTCGAAATGGTAGGTCGGGTTTTGTTACCCAGGATACGTTTTGAAATTTTACTTCCGATTTGTAAAATCGAGATCTCTTTCATATGAGATCCGATTTTAGAACCGAAAAATGTCCTGAACTCAGAATGATGTCTAGTATTTAATCTGATTTTTTCCGATGTTTCTGAAATTTTTTGATGTCTGACAAAATAACGAGAGTTTGGGACATGTGTCAGAGCCTGATTTGGGTCTCTGAGATTTTGGATCGACTTAAGGCGATGGGTTCTCTTTAGGTATTGCTCCAAATCCAAATCTGTCAAACGTGAATGTCATTTTTAGGATGTCCTATGTTTGCATTTGAAAGCTTATGATTTTTAGAACAGTTTTAGTATCTGTTGCGGATTTTTCTTGTCAGTCTTCTGTTTTATGATATTTATCTGCTCTATTGATTTAGGCATGAAAAGTTATATTTTTATCTCTGTTCCTGCTGATCAAATGCCAAAAACATAAAAATAAAAGTTGTTTCTGTGTGTGTCATTAGTTTCTCAGTTAAATATCAGAAATTTCTACGGTCATATGCTATTTTTTATGCAATTTTACATCGGATCAGATTGATTTTGCCTCTGTCAGAACTAAATTCTTGTTGCCGAACTCACCGTAGTTTAAATCCCGAGCTGTAAAAAGAAAAATTTCTTATTTTCATGTCATTTAGCAGTCTGCAAAATCTCAGTTGTTTTCATGGTGTAATCTTTGTATTATCGCATTAAGTATTACATTTGGTTCGGGTTCATAGGTGAAATCTGCCCTTTTTAAGATTTTCTTTAAATTTCCGCATCCCAACTATGTCATTTCGTGAGTTTTAGCATTCTAGGCTATTTATCAGAATAGGTAGATGCTTCATACCAAATTTGGTGTGATTTGGAATTCATTTGAGGCTCAGTTTAGCCATATCATCAAAAGAGGGCCCCGCGGGACCCTGATCCAAGCGAAAAACAAGCGAAATTTGTTATTTTGGATGAGTTGCAAAATGTCAAATTCTGATTTTATAGTCTTAAGGTGTTAAGCATCATGTCATCATGCCTCATACTGCATTTCATCATCATTTGTTTCAATTCGAATTTCAAAATCTCAATTTTACCAAAATTTCCTTCAAAAAACCCTGATTTTAAAGGTGTAACCTTAATATTCGGGGTATTTTGGTCATTTTGACCACAATTTCGAATTTCAAACTATTTTTACTGAATTTCTTGCATTTACATCATTTTAAATATCAAGAAAGCATGGAAATAGGGTTTATATCCAATTAAGTCCAATAATTTCATAATATTATTGGAAAATCTTGGAAAAACCCACATATTTGAGCTAACCCCATTTCAAGTTTGGCAGGGACATTCAAAAGAAGGAACTGAAGTCTGCAATTTCCCTTTGTTTCATTTATTTAGTGATGTAATAATATAAATTTTGAAATAAGAGATTTAATTTTCTGCTTAGACTAGGATGCATATCATATAGTTTAAATTCCTGCAATATCATGTTTGTGTGATTCATGCATTTTATTTCAAAAGCATTATGGATGTACATGAATGATACATGCACCAACTCTTAGGGAGTTGATGAACTCGGTGGAGTCCATATTTACGGCCCTAGTCGGAATATGGACGAGACCCAGATCCATCATCTTTCTACCAGTCACACTGAGCCTACACTCTTAGGCTATCTTAAAATGCACATCATATTTCCAATTTTTCAAAATATTGTGAATTAACTCAAATAAATTATGAACATATTCATGGCCACAGTCAGAATATGTGAAGGATTTATTTTGACTTAATACACATTTTTCCAACCAATTCCTCAGAAAATCTTTTCAAAGTACATTCATTCATTCAAATCATCTACATCATGGCACCATCTGCTTTTCTCATGATTTTCTTAAGAAAATTTCATTTTCAAGAAAATCGATTTCTCAAGAAACTATGAGAATTTTTGAAAATCGGTTTTTCCCAAGTCAAGTATTTCCACAGTTTTCCATGGAAAAGGTTATTTTCTCAAGATTTTCAAAAGGAGTCTCTCATCTTTCTCAAAGATCAAAATCAATTTTCAAGTGTTTCAAGGCTAAGATTCTCAGGATTTCAATTTCCCAAGTTTCAATTTTCCTTCTCCACAGTGGTTTTCCAATGAATTTCAATCATTTTTTTTAAGAAAATTTTCACAAGTTAGATTTTCTTGACAAACATTTTCTCTCCGAATGTTTACCTTTTCTCGAGAATTACTTCTACTTTTCTCAGGATTTTCATCCATTCATGATTTTCCCACATCTTTATGAACTTTCTCGTGATTTCAAAACCCTTTTCATCTGAGTTTCCTGAGAAATTGACTTTCCCTGAGAAATATCTTTCAACTCCAAATGTTTTCTAAGCATACATCATATTTTTCCAACTTACATTTTCCAAAATCTCATAGCACATGCCTGAATTCTCTGTGCATTTAGGATAGAACACAATTTCGATAATTTCACTAAGTCAAGCACAATTTTGGTTCTTGGTTCGATTACCCCTCTTAAAGGCGGCAGGAACGGTCGAACCTCGTACCGACAGGTCGAGCCCCATCCCATGAATTTTTCCGCAATTTTCAAAACGGAGGTGAGTATTTCAAAACAATTTCCAAAATCCGGTCAAGTTTGAATCGCAGAAGCATTTCCTCTTTCTCTCCCGCAAGGAAGGGAAGACGGGAAAAATTTTGCGACGATAACAACCATGTACGTACTATGGCACTCTGTTGCAATTTTTACTACATTCTTCTAAATCTCCACTGTTAGATGTAGTTAAATCACATTAGGTCCATTATATCATCCAGCATCAATGCATTTTTACTTGTTGTACTGATTGTGTAAAATCATCTTATGTTGCATTATCACCTTAGCATATCATTGCTGAAAATCATCGATGGATGTTGTCAGATCTCCTGACCATCACCATCAGATTTGGTTTGCTGAAGCTAACCTGTGGCTGACAGATTATTTGCCCCATCCCACAAAGCTATTGAATAAAGTTCAAATCAGGTTTTTCTAATCACTCCCACAGTTTGAATGTCAAAAGCAACCTGTTCAGAAGTTTGCAGAAGCTGATGATAAGATCTCCTTGGCAATATTCCAAGAGCATGTCCAGCCATATAGTTGCCCTCATATGGCAATCATTCAGTGTTTGCCCTATTAATTGCGACGTTCATTGTGATAATTTCCTGTCCATGGTGCATTCCTACCAAATCACGCAGGGGCCTCTTCAGGTTGAAATTGGCAGATCTGAACATGGCACTGTAGACATGATCAAATTTCCATCTATTCATTTGAGTCCTTCTATTTTATAGTGCTGGTTTCTTTTCTTCTGAGTTTCCTATGGGGCCATTACAATTTCATTATGCTCAAACATCATTTTTTTTCCTGTAGCTACCATCTACATGTTCACCTATACCCATACCCTACATATCTCCAACAGCACCTTCCAGCATTTTGTTTATCAACCCATGCTCAGCACTTCACCTGGTAGATATGCCATTTGGTGTATGTTCATTATACTCTTACCCATTTGTTATATAGCATATGAATAACATTACTACACTCCCTCTGCACCCTATTAGATCTGATTTCCCTGCACTCATAGCATAACACTCATAGATATCATCCCTGCAGTATCATTAACACCCCACCTGTTGCACATTTCCTGCAAATACCGTTATTCACATTCCAGCCATCACCTACTTGCAACAACCCTTGTTGCACTACATCACCATCACGTCCTATCATGGCTTTCTTAACATTGTAAAGGCAATTGCAGTTTCACCACTGCTGCATTTATTTTCAGCCATCACCCACTTGCAACAACCCTTGTTGCACTACATCACCATCACGTCCTATCATTGTAAAGGCAATTGCAGTTTCACCATTGCTGCACTTATCTCCAGCCATCACCCATTCAGCTCTCTGCAGCCACAGCCTTCCCTACATCATCAGCATGTCATACCCTTGCAACACCTCCATTCACACCAACAGTCCTTCCCTTTTTCATCACCTACATCACACATCCACCATGTATTATATATAACATAAGCATCTTTTCATTAATAGTGATCATGTATATATCACTTTCAAGCATGATTTTCTCCTATATTTCTATACTTTGTGAATGTCATAACTTGTTATCCCTTCATTAGCTTTCATTTTCATCTATCTACACTAAGTACATGTTATATATGATATATATAATGTCATAACTTGTTATGCATGTATACATATAGATACACATATATACGAATGTATACATATATATGTGTATATGTATATGTATGTACCTATGTATATGTAAGTACATGTATAAGCTCTGATGTATATGTATATACGTATATATATATAGGTATGTATGTCATTTTCAATCTTTTTCATCATATATATCTTGATATGTGAGCATTTCACCATTGATCTCCATGTGATATGCGCAATCCCTCTCTTCTTTTCATATTAATCAAGTGTTTTGCAGGGAATATGTGGAAGATATCATCATTGGGAGTTATAAATTCATTTTTGGTGTATTGTAATAGTTAGATCTCAATGAAAATTTACATTTTCTGTTTTAGATAGAATGAATGAGCATTGTAAGTATCATGAATTGCTTTATTTCATACCTTTTGCCTTTATTTTTCAAAATCTCACAATGGTGAAACATGAATGGCACGTGCACCATTTCGTAAGAGGTAATTAATCCTAAGTTGATGATTTACATCAATGGTCATAGTCAGGATGTAAACAAAACTTAGGATTTTTATCTCTTATAAAATAACACTAGGTCCACACTGGATCCTTTTCAAAATTCATCATATCTTCTTTAAATATTTTCCTCTTTTATCAGGGTTTCATTTTAAATTAATTCAATATATATACCAATGGCCATAGTCAGGGTATGTTGAGAGTTAATTTCATTTTTAACTCTATAAAAGCACCAAAATATGTTTCATTCTTCACCTGAATTTAAATATAGATTATTATATAATACATTCAATGACCATAGTCAAGGATGTATTATATTTTCAAATCTTGTATCAATTCATTTGAAGAACGAAATATGGTTTTCAAAATCCAATTTCAAAATTCTTTAAATCCATTCATCATTTAGGATAGAATTGCATCATATTTTCAAAATTCTTTTTCATAAATCCAAGTGATTTCCTTCAGATATCTTCTTCACTTCTCAAATCAATTTTCAACTCCTGTAAATTCAAAAATCATTTTCAGATTCAAACTTTAAATTCAAAGTCCAATTTGACTTTAAAATTCATTTGTATATTCAAAATTCAATTTTTAAATCAAATTCCAAATTCATTGCCAAAATTCAAATTCATATTCAATTTGATATCTCAAAATTCCATTTTCAAAACTTCTGATATCTTCTCATTTCAAGTTCAAAATCAAGTTTATTTTCTTATCCTCAAAATCCAAGTTTTGAGATTGGTTCTGAATCTCAAGATTCAAGTCTTTTTCTAAGTTTTAAATTCAATTTGGCTTTTCAAAAACCCAGATCCATCTTCAAAGTCCCATTTGGACTTTCAAAGTCCAAAATCCAAAGTTAGAATTCAATCTCAATCCATTTTTAGGATCCAGAATACAATGCCACTTTGGATCTCAGACTTCAGATCCAAATCCATTTCAGGATCCAGAATCCAACTTCACCTTGGATCTCAGACTTCAGATCCATAATCTATTTAGGATCCAGAATCCAGTTCCATTTCGGATCTCAGATTTCAGATCCAAAATCTCCTTTAGGATTTAGAATCCAATTCTACCTTGGATCTCAGACTTCATATCCAAAATTCGTCTTAGGATCTAGAGTCCAACTCTATCTTGGATCTCAGATTTCAGATCCTAAACCCATTTTTAGATCCAAAATCTATTTTAGGATTCAGAATCCAAATCCATCTTGGATTCAGAATCCAAATCCATCTTGGATTCCAGATCTTGAATCCAATTCTATTTAGGATCCAGAACCCAATTTTATTCCCAATTCTAGATTTCAAATCCAATTCCATTTCAGATCTCATCTGAACTTCCTAAATCCATTTCTATTTTTCAATACCATGTGGATTTTTCAAGTCCATCCAGATTTCAAACTTTAAATCTAGAATTCAATATCATTTCAAATTTCATCTCCTTCTCTTAAATCCATGTTTAAATTCAAATTCAAAGTCCATTTCTGACCTTGAAGCTTCATTTTCTTTTTCACTCATCTTCAAATCATTTATTTTCCCAATTCTGATCATTTTAAAGACTTAGAACTTCAAAAATATCCTTCCTAAATCTATCTCAAGTTCCAAGTTAGATTCAACCATTCAGATTAAATCATTTCTTCACTCCATTATCAAGTTCATCTCAGAACACTTTGAGATTTTCAAAACCATTTTTTGAAAAGAGCATACATCCTTGCATTGCACAAGCATGATTCTTTGTGCATTTAGACTTAGGATAAATTCTTAGATAATATTTAGGCAAAGCAAAAAGGCATAAATTTGATCCTTGGTTTGATTACCCCTGGTAAAGGCGCCAGGAACAATCGAACCTCGTACCGATGAGCGAATCCCGTCTCTCCATTTTCCCGCAATATTTCAAAAACGGAGGCAAGTAATTTTCTAAATATTTTCAAATCAAGGTCAAGTGAGACCCCGCAAAAGAGTTCCTCTTCTTCTCTTCCCTTCTTTTCTCTTCTCTCTTTATTTTCTGTCTTTTATTTTTCTCTCTTCAAAAAGGAGGAAAATAGAGGTTAGAAAAGAAAAAGAGAAGGAAGAGAGAGGAAAAATTTTGTGATGATCACACTTGCTGAATGCTGAGATTAGGTTCATTTTCTTAGAAGCTAAAGCTGCTTGTCGTAGCACTGACACCTGATGTTGAACTTGGAGATCTTGAACAGAACATGGCTTGATGTGCTCATGAGGTAGGAACGGCTGTTCAGATACTACTGTTGTGGTGTGTGAAGGAAAGGGCTGATTGAGAATATCCATTTTCTCTTCTTCTTCTCCTTCCACCAATAAATTTTTGTCAATAAGATCTTGCACGATATTCTTGAGAACGAAACAGTTCTCAGTGTTGTGTCCCACTGTCCTGTGGAACTTGCAAAATTGATCCTTCCACTTCCTCATAGGCACAGGGGGATCAGCCAGTCTAGGCAACTTGACCATCTCCTTCGACAGCATGTATTCGAGTACATCTTCGAGTGATTGGTCTAAAGGAGTAAACTTTCTATCGTAACTCCATCCTTCATGTTTAGTCTTCTCACACAGTTTCGGCCATTGATCCTGCTGAGGAGGCTTGCTATATTGAGGGGCAGGCTTTCCTTTCTGATCCCCTTTGTTATTCGAACTTTCTGCGTCATAGAAGTAATCTTTCTTCTGCCCTTTATAATGGTTTTGACTGTTGTTGTTGTTATTGGCAGAATAGGTGAAGTGACTTTTCTTCTGTTCACCTTGGGGGTATGCTTGGGAAACGTGAAGCCTTCGTAGACTCCATTCTCCACACTCAGCTCGAGCCATTCGGCTCTCTCGGTCAGCTCAATAAAAGTACGGGATGGTGCAGTAGAGATTAATCCTCTTAATGGTTGCGAAAAGTTGTTGAGGATAAATGATAGGGCATGCCTTTCTGAAATAAGATCTCTCATTTTGTTGCAGGCTGACCTCCATCTATGAATAAAGTCCTGCGCCTTTTCATTCTCATTTTGCCTTAGATTGCAGAGATGGCTTAGTGTTGGGAGTGCCTATGTGTTGAACAAGAAGCGTTCGATAAACAAGTTTACCACTTTATCAAACTCCTTGAGCTCGATGGGGTTGATATGCTCAGCATACCACTTAGCTGCAACTCCTTCCAAGCTGCGGGGAAAACATAGAAACAGTGCTCTGTTGTCTCTCTTGAACCTTGAGCACTCAGCGAAGAAAGTGGCGAGATGAGCTTTCGGATCGCCAGAACCGTCGAACTTGATGAATTTATGAGGAAGGTTCTCCAGATCATCATCCCCTTCTAAGCCATCATAAAAGTCTTCGCTGGTGAAGACTTTCTTGCCCTTGTCGCGGGCTTGCAGATCTTTAACTACTTTGGCCATTTCCTTGAACTGTGCTTGCAAGGGCTCTTCTGCATCTCGGCTCTTTGATTTGTGGCTCCTCCTTTGGCCATGCTTCCGAAATGCCGGAGGCACTTTATATTCTTCATCGGTGTTTTCGGTTGAGTCTGATTCATCTGAAATCTCCTCTGGTTGGATCTGCTTTTTGGAAGTCTTCTTACCCCTGTGACCATGGAACTTTTCTCTGAAGGGATTCTTTTCTGAGCTGGTCCCGGGCTGCTCATTCATCATTTTATTCATCATTTTTTGGAACATGGCATACATTTGAGGGTCTATGCCATCATCCTCTTGTTGCTGCTCTTGACTCATCTCGGATCGCGGGGAGCCCATCTCTTCTTCTGAAGCTGACGAGTACTGAGATGCTGTTGTTCTTTTGCCTGATCTTGTCTGAACCATCAAATGTTATAGATGCTCTCTGCAGGGCAAAGACCTGATTAGATTCTAAAGGAATTGGCTTTTGGAAGAAATATTTATTGAAAATATGGTAGACAATTTGAAAAAGATATCCCATTACTAGGGACTGAGTCATCGCAGGAATCACGACAATTGTGTTGTCATTCTTTTTGCAAGAGAAATAAACAACGAAAATGTGCCTTGTTACCTAGGCGAGGTCGTCAAACCACAATAGAGAGAGAAAATTTTATTGGAATGAGAAAATTTGAACTTTTATTGATCTTGACAAAGAGGTGGAGAACAAACAATTTGTCACCACTCATGATAGTCGGCAGACACTCTAGAACCAGGAAAGATTTTGAGAGAAACAAAGGAGTCCCAGCCGTAGCCGACAGAATGATATGCCCCGGACCATTATGCGGAAGTGAGATCAAATTTTGCCATAGCTCCTGATAGCAATCTGGCTTCGACGTACTGCTACCTCTGGGAGAACTGCCGAACACACCGCTTCGGTTGGTAGTAAGTGCAGAAGAATGGTCCCAACAACTTGAACCGCTTGCCATAAGCGTATGTGTATCTGGGAGGGGACAATTGTCGATCAAAATAGTCTCATACGATGTCATCTTCTTGAATGTTGTCAATCATGGATCGGTATTGCGCCACTGGAGGAAGTTCTTGACCATTGTATCTGAAAGAGCTTGCTCGGGCTGGAACATGCTGGAAGAACCAGGATTGAAACGTGTAGATGCATCCTTCAACTAAGATGGATTCTCCAAGTGAGAAACGAGTTAAACCACGATATAGGAAGGCGAGCGTTGCCATGGCTATGGAGAGTCGGTTGGTCTGTCAACTTCCCCATCTTCGCGTAAGCTGGATTATTCTGATGTCCATGTAGTTTTGTCCATCTGGGAAGAGGTGTTATCATCGCAAAATTTTTACTTTTGCGAGTCAAACTGACCTTTGAAAAAGATTTTGAAAATACCTCACCTCCGTTTTAAAATGCAGGATAATTCCGAAGAGGGGGACTCGCCTGTCGGTAAAAGGTTCAACCGTTCCTGGCGCCTTTACCAGGGGTAATTGAACCAAGGATCAAAAGTGTGCTTAACTTTGCTCAACTTGTCTAAATCATGTTTTATTTCCTAAATGCACAAAGAATCAGGCATGTGCTATGAATTTCTGAAAATGCATATTTGAAAACATGATGTTTGATTTGAATATTGGAAAATATTTGGAGATTCTTGGAAAATATAACACTTGGAAAATCGTGAATCATGGTTGAGATATTGTATCTGAGAAAGTGAAAATCGATTTCTGAAGAATCTAGAGGTTTTGTGAAAATCGATTTTGAGAAATGTGAAATAACTTTGGAAAACTTGATTTCTTTGAATTCAAACTTTGAAATTGAAAATATAACTTAGAAAATCGAATTTGGAACTTGGAAAATGCTTGAAATATCATTAGAAAATCAATGTTTTGAGAAAATCGATTTTTGAATAAGACTTAGAAATTTTGAGAAAATCGATTTCTTTGAATTGAAATTGCAATTTGCAAATGAATGAAATGAATGAATATGGATTTGAAAGACTTAATTTTGAGGAATTGAGGAAATCCTTTTTGTATTTTTGAGAAATGCAGTGCATTTTTGAAGTTAGCCTAAGAGTGTAGGCTCAATGTGGCTAATACGAAGATTACAAATATGTGTATCATTCGTATTCTGACTACGGCCATAAATACAAATTCCACCGAGTTTGTCAACTCCATAAGAGCTAGTGCATGTGCCATTCGTGTAGACCATAGTGAATTTGTAAAGAATGTGCATGAATTGGCATACACAGCAGTTATATATCAAAGTTTAAAACTATATGCAATGCAAATCCTAATCTAAGCAGAAAATGTAAATTCTTATTCCAAAGTTTACATTTAATTTACATCACTAATTGAATTTAAATACAGGAATTTAAAATAAAGTAAAGTCTTCAATGTTCCTGCAAAACTAGAAAAACTGGTTAATGAAAATATGTTGGCTTTTCTAGATTTATCCAGTAATATCTGAAAATTGCTGGATTTTGCTAGAAATAAGCCTTTTCCATGATTTCCTGATATAAACTTAATGAAATATGAAATAAAATTGAATAAATATGAAAAATAGAATTCGAAATCTCGAAATTGGGGTCAAAATGACCAAAATATCCCTGATAGCAAGATTATGGCCTTGAAATCAGGGTTTTTAGAAAGATATTTTGCAAAATACAACTTTTAAAATCCAAATAAGGATAAATTGAACTAAGTATGATATGTCATGATTAAAAACATAAAAATTAGGGTTTAGAATTTCGAAATTGAGGTCAAATGACCAAATTACCCCTGATAGCAAGACTATGGCCTTGAAATCAGGGTTTTCTGAAATAGATTTTGATAAAAACTTGAGATTTATGATTGAAATAAACACAAAATCAAACATGAAACATCCTAACATGATTATAAACATGAAAAAACCCTAAAAACATGAAATTATACACAAAAATCAAGAAATATCACAAATATCATGATTTTGGCAGTGTTTTTGGATCTTGCAGGGACCCTATTTTGCAATTTGATCAATTTAGGCATCAAACGGATTCCAAAATTCATAAAAATTGGTACCTGCACTTGTTATGACCTTAAAATCAGATTGACATTATAAAAATAATTTTTTGACATTATTTTAATCCAAAAATTGCATTAACAACCTAAAATAAGTTATTTTTAACCTAGGTCACAAACCAGTTTCAGAGTTAGACCCGAATCAGGGGTCAATTCTCCATGAAAATTTCTGAATTTTTACAGACGCAAACTAGACATAACAAAAAATGTTTTCTTATTTACAGATCGGAAAAATCATCTCCGGTTAGGGAGAAACCATTCCGGCAATCAGAACTAAAATATAACAAATCTAACAGGGGTTAAAACAGCTACTTTGGATTGAAAATACAAAACTAAATAGCAAACTTAATCAAACATTTCTGGAATTTTATCAGTGAATAGCAGACAGAAAATTAGCAAAACTCCTTTTTTACAGATTATGAATCAGATCTGTGGTTTGAGATCTATGGTCATTACAAGTCTGATTAGGGTTTTGGTAAACCCTAACAAGTTTTAAATTTAAAATCAGACTTTCTGTCAGAGGAAAAATACTAAACAGAGGCCAAAAATTACCATACTTTTACAGTAAATATATCATTTTAACACGAATCCATAGCACTTTACGGATCTTAAATCGGATATAGAATAAGAAAAATATCATAACAGCAAGTTACCCTTTTGATTTTAACAACGATTTTAAAGCTTGAAAATCACAATTTGATGTCTGATTTTTTCTAATGGGGTTTCCGAATCCCAAAACCTCTGATTTTTTTACAGTAGTTCATTTACACATCCATGTATTACATACAAAAAAATCAGAAATTAACAATGGATATTTCAATCCGAAACAGCATGCTCTTTTCTGTTCTAAACTAAAAACACACAGAAATTTGATAAAACCTAATAAATCATGCTTTAACTAATGAAAATAATAATAAAAAATACCAAACAGCAAAACGAAATTAATTTCTATGCTAAAACATATGTAATAAACATAAATAAACACAGGGAATCCATGGCTGAAATTTGATTTTACCTTAAAAAGCATGGATTTTACCCATTTAATGGGTAAATCGCATGTTTTAACGGTTAAGAACATGAAAAACCACACTATAATCGATTCTAATGGATTAGAATCCCAAGACAAACATCAAAACAGAGTTAGATTATCTTCTTGAACCTCTCTTGAGGTTCTTGGACTTGAATCCATGGTTTAATCCATAGAATAGATGGAGCCAATGGTTAAAATTGATTTAAAACCATTAAAAACATTAAATAAACTAAAGAAATTAGAAGAAATAATTACCTTGGAGTTGCAGCAATGGAGGAAGGGCTGGAGAGGAGAGAGAAGCTCCAAGAATTCTCAAAGAGGTAGCTTAGAAAATCGTCCCCCCTATAGCCTCTATTTATAGTAATTTTTTAGGTTTTAAAAATCACACTTTTAAAAATTTTGGACTCTTCTAAGGGGGGGGGGGGGGGGCGATTTTGGGGTGGAGTTACCTATCTACCCCTAGTCTAAATTATCCTAATTAATTCATAATTAACCCCTAGCTAATCCTAAAAAGCCCCCAAATGTGGTGTCAGTTGGCATTTTCTCACATTGGGTTTTTAAAGTTTTAACTAAAACTTTTAAGAACAATAATTTAAAAACCAAACTTTAAAAATGAGTTTTCAAAATAGATTTTGACTCTTCTAAACTTCTAAAACTAATCAAGACACTGACTAAGCCTAAACTAACCCTGACTTTCTCAAATGTGGCGTCACCCCGAGTGGGCCCTACTTGAGTTTTTCAAAAAATGATTTTAAAACTTTTAATTGAGAGAGTTTTCAAATGATTTTCAAAAGCAAACTTGAAATTAAAAGTTTTGAAATGGCATAAAGTTCTAACTGGGTCAGAACTCCTCAGGATATGGCTCCAACTGAGTGGGCCCACATCAGGTTTTGAAAAAATTGAAATAAACACTGAAAATGACTTTGAAAAGGGGTTAGAATCAATAGTTGAAATTCAGAATTTTTGAAAATAGAGTATCCAGCGAACTGGAACTCTGGGTTAGAGTCCTGGATTTATAGGACTCTGAGATTTTGGGTTTTAAAAGCCAAATGAAGGAGTTTCTGAAAATACTTTATCAAAATGATGAAATAAGTCAAAAAATACTGTCAGGGTTAGACTCCTAACTCAATCAGGACTCTGAAATAGAGTCCTGGATTAACTGAACTCTACAAAATGACCTAAATTTTGAAAACAAATAGAAAGAGAGGAAATGGAAGTAAAAACAGACTTCAAAGCAGACTCTTGACTGGACTAGGACTCTGGGACAGAGTCGTGATCGGACTGAAACTCTAGATTTTTTTTGGTATTTTCTAAAAAACAGACAAAAGAACTTGTCAACACAGTGAAAACAATAACGAATATTGGAATAAAACAGAGTTCTGATTCAACTAAGACTCTCAGGACAGAGCTCTGATTGAACTAGGACTCTCAGATTTTTGGATTTTCTGAGAAAACACTTCAAAATATAAGGTCCTGGGGGTTGGCAAATGACAGAATGCTGATTAAAAACCCAGGTTTTAAAATTGATTTTGAAAGAAAAGTTTAAAAAGCTCGAATCTGGATTTAATATTTTGAAAATAGGAGTTCTGGATCTCGAAAATGAGATGTAATGACCTGCAATGCAATAAAATGATATGTCGAATGCATGCAATGACACATGAAATGTAAGCACTGAATGGGGGTAAAAATTTGGGGTGTTTACAGATGCCCCTCTTTGCTGCTAAGCCGGTTGAAAGCCGAGCTTAGTGGCAAAGAAAACACACCAAATTTGGATTATAAAAATGCCCCAATTAGAAAATTTTGGATGGGTATGAAAGAATCAACTCTGACGGTGATCATGATAGGTATGGAATGGAAAATTAAGAAGAAATATTAATTATGCGAGATTGAAGTTCAGGTTTTGCTTTTTTCTTGGATGGGACGGAAATACCTCGCATGAAATGACGCTCAGGTTTTAACCCTTGACCTGATTGGGGAAAATGAAATACCTCATCAAAGGAGGCTCAGGTTTATACCCTTAACCTGATCGGGCAGAAAATGAAATACCTCATCAAAGGAGGCTCAAGTTTGTACCCTTATCCCTGACTGGGCGGAATCCTCAAAAGAAGAAACCGTGATGGAACCTTTGGATTTTTCACAGTAAATCCGATAGGGGTTTTACAAAAGGATGAAATTTGGGGTCCCTAAAGCTTGAAAAGGGGTTTGATTTTGGTGCCTCATTGCTGAGACTGAATAACTTTTGAATTTGATGACCTTTTACGAGAAAGTGATTTGTGACTTAACCTCAAGCCGAAATTAGACTGTCTATGGTGGGACAGTGGGGACATAGGGAAGTGTGTGAATCTGAGAGCCCAGGCGCTCAGACTATATCCAAGAAGGGAAGAAATCTTGAAAACTCCCGTTATCAAGTCCTAAAAGGGATAACAACTGATGTCAGGATACGCCAAAGATGAACCTCAAGCCCTTGCTTCATGTCAGGATAGCTAGAAAGTATTGTCAAAGTGTTGAAAATTATTGTTGATTCAAAATAATTGAAAATGATGCATATTGTTTTGAAAATATTCCCTCTTTTCTACCTAAAGTATTACCTCCAACTGGGCTTAACTTCGTAGAGTCAAGATTCGAATTCAAATTGCTTGCGATTGGCTTTCTTTCAATGAAGCTATCAATTTCCTTGATATGAGCAGAAAAGAAAATATTCTTGATATTATGAAAGCAATTGGTGAAAGAATATTGATAAAAGAATTTCACAAAATTTAAAGAAGATTCTTAGTAGATTTAGCAGTTTGATATCCTGGGATTCTTTTTTTCATGATGGTCTTTTTGTACTCTTTTGGGATTTCCTGGGCTTTTGAGGATTACATCATCCTTCATTTTAGAGATGTCATTTTCTCTCTCTCTCTTTTTTTTGAAAGGGTACGTCACAAACTCCTCTATCTCAGAGATATTCCGATCCTTCTTTTCTCTCAGGGATTATATTGACGGTTATTGGCTCTTTGGTTGGAAATCTCTTGGTGATAGCAGAAATTAAATACCTTTTAGGGATTGTCGGGAGGTTCGTCGCATATGCCTTCATCTCGGCAATGCTTTGGACTTTCCTTTGAAGGATCCGTCACAAACTCCGTCATCTTGGAGATGATCCAAATCTTCTTTGGCCCCGGGGGTCTACTCGCTTAATTCGCCTTCACCTTGACGACAATTGAGAGATCCCTTTTGAGGATATTTAATTGCAGCTTAGGTGATTGAGAAGATATGGAGATTGAGTGGATTTTTCTGTATCACCCAGAATATTTCGACTGCTTTAATTTCCAAGAATGGTCTTTAAAAATGTGCCATTGACTGCGATCAATACCGATCACTTGTGGCTTTGCAACAATATTGAATTTTCTTTGCTGGCCATATCGATTATTTATTCTTCATCCTTTTGGTTGGCCAATTGAAAGATCTTGAGTTTTGAATCTTTCTTCGCGAAAGCTTTGTCCTTTCGGAAGTAATACTGAAGGTATTCTGAGGTAATGTTTTTGTGCAATAAAGATTTTGAAATCAACATATATTTAATGACAAATTGGTAAAATTTTCTTGAAATCCTTCGTGAAAGCGAGCATTTGAAGCACAACGCAACGCGTCCATGATAGAAATTTTCTTTTCCTTTAACCAAAGAAGAATATTCAGAAATTTGAAAATAGGAATTACTCCTCTCTTCCCTGAAGAGGAGGTGTTTGCAAAACGAACTTTTGAAGAGAAATTAAGCTTTCGTCAAAACTTCCTAACATTAGGCTTCTCTTATGGAAAGGGGGCCGGTAATGGTGAGGTCGGTGAATTGGTCATGAAGGAGCGAGTCCATCACACTCTTCCTGAAAAGAGGGTCCTTTATGATGAAATGGCCTAGTACGAAATTGTGGTCACAAGGAAGGTGAACTTTCGTCGAAGCTCTCCCTGAACTAAGGGTTCCTTGTATGAAATTGGAATTTTGTTTTGCAAACGGTTCACAAAGACACGAGTCTCTTCAAACTCTCCCTAAAAAGGGGCTAAGTGAACAAAGGATAGCATGCGAAAAGAACGAGCTCCCTCGAACTCTCCCTGTACAAAGGGTCTCTCGCAAGAGAAAATTATTGGAATTTGTATTGGGTGACCAAAAGGTCGAAATTTGGAAGTTGAAATTTTGAATTTTTGAAATTTGAATTTTGATATTTGAAATTGGAAATTTGAAGTTTGGAATTTGGACATTAATATTCGGAAATTGGAAATTTGGAATTTGGAAATTGATATTTGGAAATTGGAAATTGGAAATTCGAATTTGGAATTTGAAAATTGATTGACCCGAAGGTCAAAATTGAAATTGATTGACCCGGAGGTCAAAATTGAAATTGATTGACCCGGAGGTCAAAATTGACAATTTGAAAATTGGAATTTTGAATTTTGATGAATGATCAGTGCGAAGACTGACCCAAGAGGTTGACTGACACGACCAACCAGTGAGACACTAATCACGAGTGCTCAATTTTGCAAGAATATCAGTATGAATATCGAGTTTTGAAAATATGTCATCATGGACATTGGATTTTGAAAATATATCAGTTCGAGCACTGAATTTTGGAAATATACCAGTTCGAGCACTGGGTTTTGAAAATGGACTTTATTTTTAAATTGAATCTTTGAAATTCGGAAAGAGACCTAGGCTCTTAAAGTATTTGGAAATTGATAACGAGAATGACTGTCGGGGTCTCAGGATTATCCCTTATCCTGAATGGGTAATGAATTTGGTGCAAATGCATGCCAACGAATACCGACACAAATGAACGCAGATATATGCAGATATGAAAATGGTATAAATGAGTGCATATGCGTGCAAAATGAGAGATTTGTTTATCCTGCCTGCATACAGGGTATTTGTAGATAAAAACAAAATTTTAAAAATGCCCCAATGTAACTGGGAAAAGAGAATCTTGATCATTATTTGAAGAAAATTTTGGAGGAATTACAAAGGATAAGACATGATTTAAGTATAGAATTTTTTCAAATGTCGAGCATTGATGGGATCTGGTAATTCCATTCCATCGGCATTGATGAGCCGATATAAGTTACGAGGTAATGCCTCTTTGACAACATAGGGACCTTCCCAATTTGGTGATCACTTGCCACCTGGGCGGTGTTTGAGATAAGTCGTTGATCTGAGCACTAGATCATTGACTCAAAATTTTCTTTCAATGACAAATTTTGCATATTGTCTGGCTATCCTTTGACGATACGATTGAGCGTGCTCTGCTGCTCTGAGCCTTTTTTCATCTAGCAAATCAAGTTGTACTAGCCGTTGTTGCTGATATTGATCAAGAGGTAATTCTAGAAGTGATGCAAATTTCAGAGCAGGTTTCTGAACATGTAGAGGCATTACTACTTCAGTTTCGTAGACAAGTTCTGATGGAGTAGCATTAGTTGGAGTTCGAATGGTGGTTCTATATGCCCACAACGCATCATGAATCTTTTCATGCCAGTCACGACCTGTTTCCAAGGTTCGCTCCAGGATTCGAATCAGAATCTTATTGGTGGCCTTTGCTTGACCATTCCCTTGAGGATAATAAGGAGCGGAAAAATGATGATGGATTCTGAACTTTGAGCAGAATGTTCTCATTCTCTCATTCTTGAAATGACTACCATTATCTGACACAATATCATGCGGTATGCCGAAACGACATAAGATATTCTTGTGGATGAATGAGACCACATGTCGGCCTTCTATTGTGCGTAGAGTGACTGCTTCTACCCATTTAGTAAAATATTCTGTTGCGGCAAGAAAGTATTTGTGGTCATTTGAGGCAGACAGAGTAATGGGGCCTACGACATCAAAAGCCCACATGGAAAATAACCATGGTGAGACGACAGATTGCAAGTATGTTGCCGGCGCATGAATAGAAGGTGCATGCATCTGACATTGAACGCACTTCTTCACAAAATGATAGCAATCTTGTTGCATAGTTCTCCAGTAATATCCTGCTCGGATGATTTGTTTGACAAGAGTCTGGTAGCCAACATGACCACCGCAAATGCCTTTATGCGCTTCTTGCACAACTTCTTTGGCTTCTTCTTCATCCAAACATCTAGAATATTCAGAACTGAACCCACGACAATAGAGGACATCCGCAAGAATAAAATATCAAGCAGACATGAGCTGAATTGCTCGCTGCTCTTTCTTTGAGAATTCTGGAGAAAATTCGCCAGTTTTAATGAAATTCTTGATGTCATGATACCAGGGCTTCTTCTTTTGCTCAGCCTGGTTTATCTGCTCTACTGGAACGAAAACAGGTTAATCAAGTCTGTCAATTTCAAAGGAGCGACAAGATTCTTCGTTCTTAAAAGACGTGATGGATCCCAGATTGGCTAAATTGTCGGCAACTTGATTGAAGTCTCTCTTGATATGGAAAAGTTGGAATTCTTCGAATTTGTCGGCAAGAGCTGAGACGATCTTCTGATAAGGAAGTAATTTCTGATCCTTCTCCTGCCATTCGGCTAGGACTTGATTTACGACGAGCAAAGAATCACCATAAGCATGCACTCTTTTGACATTGAAGTCCTGTAGAATTTTCAAACCTTGTATCAAAGCTTCATACTCGGCCATATTATGAGTGCACTGAAAATCTAGTTTGAGAGAAAAGGGGATCATCTCTTTCTCTGGTGTGATTAGCAGAATCCCAATTCCTATGCCTGTCATATTCTTGGAACCGTTGAAGAATAAATTCTAAATTGGGGATTGTTGAATATTGCAGATCCGCTCATCGGGGAAATCATCTTCGGCTTTAACGTCCTCTGCTAGGGGAAAATCTGCCAATTGATCTGCAATTGCTTGGCCTTTGATAGATTGCTGAGAGACATATTTCAAGTCGTATTGCATCAATAGGACTTGCCATTTGGCAATCCGTCCACTGAGGAATGGTTGTTCTAGGATGTACTTGAGAGGATTTAATTGGGATAGAATCTTGACTTCAGATGCCAGCAAATAGTGTCTCAATTTCTGACACATCCAAACCAGATCTAGACATGTCTTCTCTATTTGAGAGTATTTCTTCTCATAATCAATGAAGGTTTTGCTTACATAGTAAATGGCATGCTCTATCAGACTGCCTTCTTCGTATTGCACCAAGAATCCGCCGCAAGCAACTTGATTGACTAAAATGTATAGCAGTAGGGGTTTCCTCAATTCTGGCGGTTTTAAAACAGAAGAGTTGAGCAAATATTTCTTTATGCATTCGAACGATTGCTGACACTCTGGTCCCCATTCGAACTTCACTCCTTTTCTGAGCAAATGATTGAACGGCTCACATCTCATGGCCAAATTGGATATGAATCGCTGAATTGATTGCATGCGTCCTTGAAGACTATGCAATTCTTTGAGATTGGTTGGGGGTGGCATGCCAATGATAGCCTTTGTCTTAGCGAGATCCACTTCTATCCCCTTTTTGCTGACTAGAAAGCCTAACAACTTGCCAGATTCGACTCCAAAAACACATTTTTGTGGATTGAGTCTTAGCTTGTAAAGAATGAGCCACTTGAAAACTTGATTAAGAGCTTTGATGTGATCTTCTTCTTTGAATTTTAACAGAATATCATCAACATATGCGTCCATGATTTTGTGCATCTGATCATGGAAACTAACAGCCATAGCACGCTGATAGGTGGCTCCAGCATTTTTAAGCCCAAATGGCATGACTGTATAACAAAAAGTGCCCCAAGAAGTAGTGAAAGATGTCTTGGACCGATCGCGAGCGGCCAACTTAATCTGATTATATCCAGAATATCCGTCCATAAAAGAGAACATGGTGTGGCTCGTCGTGCTGTCAATCAAAAGATCAATATTAGGAAGCAGATAATCATCCTTAGAAGTCACTTTATTGAGATCTGTGAAGTCGATGCAAATTCGAACTTTGCCATTCTTCTTGGGAACAACGACAATATTTGCTAGCCAATCTGGATAGTCAATGGTTCGAATGAACCCTGCTTTGAGTAGGTCTTTCAGACCTTCCTTAACTTGATGTTCCACTTGGAGATCCATCTTTCTCAGCTTTTGCTTAACTGGCTTGACATCTGGTTTTAGAACAAGGCGATGCTCAACCAATTTGGTATCCAGACCTGGCATATCTTCATACATCCATGTAAACACTTCTTTATGTTGCTTGAGGAAATTGATGAGTCTTTTTTTCTCTTCCGGACTCAAGCTGCTACCAATCTTGAGAATTTTAGGATCATCTTCTGATCCGATATTGATATCCTCAGTCGAATCTTGAACTAAGGATGATGGCTCATCTTGTTTCTGAATTGCTGCAAATTCTGGTAGTTCTTGAAGAGCTGAATCGAACTCTACAGGTTCTTCTGACTGCTTTCTGCTCTTATTTTAATCTGACGAATCACTGTTGACTTCAAAAAGGCATTTGGATTAAGAATGAGCTTCTTGATAGATCGGGAAGACATTCTGAAAATTAGAGAATAAATTGATTCAGGGAAATCGCCCATCATAAAACAAATTGTTTTTATTGAGAAAATAATTAGAAAAATAAAAGAGCAAAATAATGGTAATTTTGCAAAGATTTGATAATAAGAAGTATAGAGACAAAAGGCATCTAGACAGATAAAGGAAATTTGCAACTTTATTAAAAGATTGAATTGATCAAATGACAATGATGAAAATGAAATGGGATATCATCCCAACAAAAGAATAGAAATGAAAAGACAAGCAGATTCTTTTAATGTGTCCCTTTGACGAAAATAGTGCCCTTCTGAGATCTTCTGCCAGTGAAACCCAATCCAGCTCCTTTAGGGTAGTGCTGAGGAATCACAGGTTCGAGACGACCATCTCCATTTTTGCTGAGGCCTTGAAAAGGCTAATAACCATGCTTCATTAATAGATCAAATCCTCTTTTGGCCTTCATAAACTGAGAGAACAAAGGGTGATCTTTGAATGTACTATAGTCAATTCGTCCTCCAATTTTGAAGAACTGTGGGCCTCTCCATCGAGTCATAGCCACTGTATGCTCTGGTTGCTCTGTCATCTGCATTATTTCTGAATTTTCTTCGATGCTGACTTCATCAATGCCCCTAATGCTAGGGATATCGATAGTAAAAGTGGGTCTAGGAACCATAGGTTGTGCTAGCCTCTGCTCTGGATCTTCGCCAAAGATTGTTGTGATAATTCCGCCTTTTGACCACTTGACACACTGATGAAGAGTAGACGGCACAGCGTTCGTATTGTGAATCCACGGTCTCCCGAGAAGCAGATTATAGGTAGGTGGCACATTGACCACATGAAAGAGAACTGAATGGACCGAGTAATCAATAAAAATCTCTAGAAAGATTTTTCCTTTCGCTGTTTGGCCATGATTATCGAATCCGTAAATGGTGATTGGGTTCGGGATGTATTCCTCTTCTTTGATGCCCAAAGCTTTGGCCGTCATTTCTGGGCATATATTGAGGTTGCTGCCTCCATCTATCAGCACATGAGGAACCGTCATCCCTCTGGTTTGAATCACAACATACAGAGCATTGTTGTGAAATACATGAGGCTTTGGGAGATGCTCATCTGAAAAAGTAACTAGAGCATTTGCCATGGCCGGATTGACTATGTGGGCCATATCCTCAGGAGTTATGCTCGGTTTCACTTTGATTTTCCGCAATAGATCATCCAATACTTTCTGATGCTTGGCGGAAGCTTGGGCTAAATCCAAAATTGAGACATTGGATAATGCTGTAATTGGTTTTGGAGTCGATGTCTCGTTTTCCCCTGGGGCGGGCTTAATAAAATGCTTGGGGAACTACGACATTCTTTTAGCTACCTCGGAAGATACTCCAGCGGGCACGACAGATATTTTTATTTTTTCAAAGGCTAAGATAAGATCCATCTTCTGAGCTTTGAACTGAGCCTGCTGCAGTACAAGGACCTGATGCTGAGCTTGCATATCCTTTTTAGAGCATGGCCTAATATGCTCCTGTGGTTGAAAAGGTTGTTCAGAAATAACTGCCGCAGAATGATGGGGAAATAGTTTCTTCAAAATATCCATATTTTCATCTTCGGCACCCTTTACCAGAATATTCTTGTCAATGAGATCCTGAACAATATTTTTGAGAACGAAGCAGTTCTCAGTATTATGCCCCATTGTTCTGTGAAATTTACAAAATTGATCCTTGAATTTTCCCATGGGCACAAGGGGATCGACCAGTCTAGGCAATTTGACCATCTCCTTGGTCAACATATACTCGAGCACGGTCTCGAGTGATTGGTCCAGTGGAGTGAACTTCCTATCATAGCTCCATCCTTCATGTTTTACTTTCTCCCGGGGTTTCGGTCCCTGCTCTAACTGAAGTGGCTTGTTGAATTGCGGGATCGACTTCCCTTTCTTATCATTCTTGTTTGAACTTTCGGCCCCATAACAAAAATCTTCGTTCTGCCCCTTGCAATGATTCCATTTATCATTTCTGGCAGAGTGAGTGAAACGAGTCTTCTTCTTTGACTCATTTTGATTGTTGTTCTTAGCAAAAGTGAAGCCTTCATAAAAATCATTTTCCATACTTAACTCGAGTCATTCGGCTCGCTCTGTTAACTCAATAAATGTTCTGGATGGTGCAGTAGAGATGAGGCCTTTTAGAGGCTGTGAGAAATTACTCAAAATTAAGGACAAAGCATGCCCCTCTGATATGGGGTCTCTCATCTTATTGCAAGCTGACCTCCAGCGATGAATGAAATCTCTGGCCTTTTCATTTTCTCTCTGCTTAAGGCCACAGAGATGACTGAGAGTGAGAAGCGCCTCAACATTAAAGAGGAATCATTCAATGAACATGTTTACCACTTTGTTAAATTCTTTCAGCTCGATTGGGTTAACATGCTCTGAGTACCATTTGGCTGTTGTTCCCTCCAGACTGCGAGGGAAACAAAGGAAAAGTGCCCGGTTGTCTCACTTGAATTTGGAACATTCAGCAAAGAACATAGCGAGGTGTGCCTTGGGATCACCAGAACCATCGAATTTAATGAATTTCTTAGGGAGATTATCCAGATTGTCATCTCCCTCCAAACTGTCACAGAAGTCTTCGTTGGTGAAGACCCTCTTGCCCTTGTCGCGGGCCTGCAGATCTCTAACTATTCTGACCATCTCTTTGAATTGTGGTTGGTCAGAATCATTGACGGATTGCTCTTTGAATTTGTGGGCCGACCTCTGCCCTTGAGTTGATTTCTGAAATGCCTGATGAGTTTCGAACTCTTCATCTGAATCTTTCGCTGACTCTTCTTTATCGGTCGTATCGATATACTGAATGGACTTTTTGGCTGCCTTCGAGGATTCCTTTATTGCCCAGCCTTTTGCCTTTTGCTTAATTTGGGTCTGCTCTGTACTGGCTTCAGCTTGCTCTGTCAGCATTTTGGTCATCATCTTTTTAAACATAGCATACATTTGAGGATCAATGTCATCCTCAACTTGTTGCGCTTGGTTTTTGTCAGAATGCGGGGAACCCATCTCTTTTTTTGAAGCTGTTGAGTGTGCCATGCCTTCGACTGGTGCGGTTTTCTTACCTGACCTGGTCTGAACCATTAAATGTCACGAAGGCTCTCTTGAAGTTGCTAACACTCTCTGCAGGGCAGAATTGATGGTTAGGCTTTTAAAAGAAATTTTGATTGGAGGAAAATATTTACTGAGAATTTTGGTAGACAATTGAAAGAGTATCCCATTACTAGGGATTGAGTCGTCGCTGGGATTACGACAATTGTGTTGTCATTCTTTTGCAAAAAATAAACAACTGAAAAATATACCTTGTTACCTAGGCGAGGTCGTCAAACCAAGATAGAATGAAATTTAAAGGAATTTTATTGAAGAAAGGAAAAATATGATTTATTAATAATAAACTTGACAAAGGGGAGGGGGTCGAACAATTTTCCACCACTCTTGATAATCAGAGGACACTCGAGGACCAGGAAAAATAGTGAGAGTAACAAAAGAATCCCAGCCATGTCTGGCAGAATGATATGCTCCGGACCACTGATCTGAGGTGAGATCGAACTCTGGCAAGATCTCTGATAATGGGTGAATCTCTATGTGCTTCTGTCTCTGAGAGAACTGCCTGACACAGCGCTCTGGATGGTAGTAGGCGCAGAAGAATGGGCCAAGTAGTCTGAATCGCTTTCCATATGCATAAGTATATCTGGGAGGTGATTCCCGACGATCAAAATAATCCCACATGACTTCTTCCTCCTGAAGGTTGTCGATCAAGAACCGGTATTGTGCAACTGGAAGGAGCTTTTCACCATTGTATCTGAATAAACTGGCTCGAGCTGGCACATGTCGGAGGAACCAAGATTGTAATGCGTAGGTGCACCCTTTGACTAGAATTGATTCTCCGAGCATGAAACAGGTTAACCCTCGGTACAAAAAAGCGAGTGCGACCATGGCTATAGAGAGGCGGCTGGTCTGTCGACTTCCCCACCTTCGCAGAAGTTGAACTATCCTGATATATATGTAATTTTGTCCATCAGGAAAGAGAGCTAATCTCACAGTGCATAAGACCATCGCATGCTGGATTCTTTCTCGAGCCGTTCGAGATAAGGAACTGACTTCCACAAATGTCCCATACTGTCTGTAGATTTTGAGCAGGCTCACATATTCGTTTCCATCCTCCTCGATCAATGGCAAAGACTTGTGTCCTGTCATGCAAGCTAAAGCGTCTCGGAGGTCCAGACCCTTGACATTAATCAAAAACTGATTCTCCAATGGATCTCCAGACTGACCAACTGGTTCAGGTAATCCCATAATCTCTGAGAATTCATCCATCAATAAAGTCATTTCCCCCCATGGGAACCAGAAGGTACTAGTGCTCGGATTCCACCGCTCTGCAGTGCGTGGATCAGATTGTTGTTAACTGTCTGCTTTCCCACTGCGGATGCCAGTTCCAATCCACACTCGTCAAAATGGTCCAGAAACATACGAGAGAAGTTCTTGAACCATGAATAGTACCACCGGAGAATGAAGGATCTGGTGCTGAGAGTTCGATGTTTTGGAAGATCTTGTCGCACCTCGTAGGAGATGTGACTCTCAGGAAAGACTGAATTGAGTTGACTGGATGCCATTAGAATAGACTGGAAAACATGGAAAAATTGGAATAAGACTCAGGAAAATACATGAATTTTGAAAAATTGCAGGCAGGATAAAAATAAAGCAGGAAATTCGAGATCCAGAAGAAAGAAAGAATGGAAATCACCTGGAGTTTTGAAGGAAATAGAGGAGAATTTGGAAAATCGTCTAGGGTTTGAAATAAAACAGGAATTATGGAAACATATGGGAAAATTAGGGATTTTTTAAAATCGTCCAGTATTTTAGAAAATTTGTGGAAATATGGAAAATAAAAGGAAATGACTACAACCTATTCAATCATGTCCTGCAAAAATATATATGCACATACATCATTCCTTAAAAGTTGACTCTAGATGCACAAGTTTTGAAATAGTTGTAGGACCTTAATCCTAACTCTAAGGTTCAGATCATCTGTGTTTAATCATGCTATGCCTATATACTCAAGCCAAGACTCGACGTACGTGGCATAAAATCAATTTCTCTGGTTCTAGGTTCAAGTTTTCCAACATCCTTGAGCACCTGTCGATATACGTTGGACTATAACCCTTGGTACATGGCAGGGGGGTTTTCACCCAAATAGGTGGCCCAGTTGTGAGGCTTTGTCCCAAACTATGGTTCTGAAAGAAAGCCCAGCAATGTGAAGACCGGGTAAAGATAGGTGGGGTGGTTTTTGAAAATATGAGCACATGCAAGCAAATCAGAAGGCTCTAAAATCTAAAGAAGTAGAGTTTTTTTGAAAATTTTGAAGAAGCAAACATTGTTTTCAATCAAACTTAGATTGAGGAGGGTTGTATTAGACCTAAGTCTATGTGAGCATGAAAATTTTCTCCTCAATATGGTCCTACCAAACCATACTTAGTCTATATGCAATTCATGTCAGCTGAGTTTGAGTCTAGGCTCCTAGGTTCACATGATATCATGAAATAAAAGCTGACATTCCATGGAACACGATTTTGACAATTTGAACTAAGTTAAGCACAGAATTGATCAGGCGAAGACAGGTCCCATCACGGTCGCCAAACCTGTTATCATCGCAAAATTTTTACTTTTGCGAGTCAAACTGACCTTTGAAAAAGATTTTGAAAATACCTCACCTCCGTTTTAAAATGCAGGATAATTCCGAAGAGGGGGACTCGCCTGTCGGTAAAAGGTTCAACCGTTCCTGGCGCCTTTACCAGGGGTAATTGAACCAAGGATCAAAAGTGTGCTTAACTTTGCTCAACTTGTCTAAATCATGTTTTATTTCCTAAATGCACAAAGAATCAGGCATGTGCTATGAATTTCTGAAAATGCATATTTGAAAACATGATGTTTGATTTGAATATTGGAAAATATTTGGAGATTCTTGGAAAATATAACACTTGGAAAATCGTGAATCATGGTTGAGATATTGTATCTGAGAAAGTGAAAATCGATTTCTGAAGAATCTAGAGGTTTTGTGAAAATCGATTTTGAGAAATGTGAAATAACTTTGGAAAACTTGATTTCTTTGAATTCAAACTTTGAAATTGAAAATATAACTTAGAAAATCGAATTTGGAACTTGGAAAATGCTTGAAATATCATTAGAAAATCAATGTTTTGAGAAAATCGATTTTTGAATAAGACTTAGAAATTTTGAGAAAATCGATTTCTTTGAATTGAAATTGCAATTTGCAAATGAATGAAATGAATGAATATGGATTTGAAAGACTTAATTTTGAGGAATTGAGGAAATCCTTTTTGTATTTTTGAGAAATGCAGTGCATTTTTGAAGTTAGCCTAAGAGTGTAGGCTCAATGTGGCTAATACGAAGATTACAAATATGTGTATCATTCGTATTCTGACTACGGCCATAAATACAAATTCCACCGAGTTTGTCAACTCCATAAGAGCTAGTGCATGTGCCATTCGTGTAGACCATAGTGAATTTGTAAAGAATGTGCATGAATTGGCATACACAGCAGTTATATATCAAAGTTTAAAACTATATGCAATGCAAATCCTAATCTAAGCAGAAAATGTAAATTCTTATTCCAAAGTTTACATTTAATTTACATCACTAATTGAATTTAAATACAGGAATTTAAAATAAAGTAAAGTCTTCAATGTTCCTGCAAAACTAGAAAAACTGGTTAATGAAAATATGTTGGCTTTTCTAGATTTATCCAGTAATATCTGAAAATTGCTGGATTTTGCTAGAAATAAGCCTTTTCCATGATTCTCTGATATAAACTTAATGAAATATGAAATAAAATTGAATAAATATGAAAATAGAATTCGAAATCTCGAAATTGGGGTCAAAATGACCAAAATATCTCTGATAGCAAGATTATGGCCTTGAAATCAGGGTTTTTAGAAAGATATTTTGCAAAATACAACTTTTAAAATCCAAATAAGGATAAATTGAACTAAGTATGATATGTCATGATTAAAAACATAAAAATTAGGGTTTAGAATTTCGAAATTGAGGTCAAATGACCAAATTACCCCTGATAGCAAGACTATGGCCTTGAAATCAGGGTTTTCTGAAATAGATTTTGATAAAAACTTGAGATTTATGATTAAAATAAACACAAAATCAAACATGAAACATCCTAACATGATTATAAATATGAAAAAACCCTAAAAACATGAAATTATACACGAAAATCAAGAAATATCACAAATATCATGATTTTGGCAGTGTTTTTGGATCTTGCAGGGACCCTATTTTGCAATTTGATCAATTTAGGCATCAAACGGATTCCAAAATTCATAAAAATTGGTACCTGCACTTGTTATGACCTTAAAATCAGATTGACATTATAAAAATAATTTTTTGACATTATTTTAATCCGAAAATTGCATTAACAACATAAAATAAGTTATTTTTAACCTAGGTCACAAACCAGTTTCAGAGTTAGACCCGAATCAGGGGTCAATTCTCCATGAAAATTTCTGAATTTTTACAGATGCAAACTAGACATAAAAACAAAGGTTTTCTTATTTACAGATCGGAAAAATCATCTCCGGTTAGGGAGAAACCATTCCGGCAATCAGAACTAAAATATAACAAATCTAATAGGGGTTAAAACAGCTACTTCGGATTGAAAATACAAAATTAAATAACAAACTTAATCAAACATTTTTGAAATTTTATCAGTGAATAGTAGACAGAAAATTAGCAAAACTCCTTTTTTACAGATTATGAATCGGATCTGTGGTTTGAGATCTATGGTCATTACAAGTCTGATTAGGGTTTTGGTAAACCCTAACAAGTTTTAAATTTAAAATCAGACTTTCTGTCAGAGGAAAAATACTAAACAGAGGCCAAAAATTACCATACTTTTACAGTAAATATATCATTTTAACACGAATCCGTAGCACTTTACGGATCTCAAATCGGATATAGGATAAGAAAAATATCATAACAGCAAGTTACCCTTTTGATTTTAACAACGATTTTAAAGCTTGAAAATCACGATTTGATGTCTGATTTTTCTGATGGGGTTTCCGAATCCCAAAACCTCTGATTTTTTTACAGTAGTTCATTTACACATTCATGTATTACATACAAAAAAATTAGAAATTAACAGTGGATATTTCAATCCGAAACAACATGCTTTTTTCTGTTCTAAACTAAAAACACACAGAAATTTGATAAAACCTAATAAATCATGGTTTAACTAATGAAAATAATAATAAAAAATACCAAACAGCAAAACAAAATTAATTTCTATGCTAAAACATATGTAATAAACATAAATAAACACAGGGAATCCATGGCTGAAATTTGATTTTACCTTAAAAAGCATGGATTTTACCCATTTAATGGGTAAATCGCATGTTTTAACGGTTAAGAACATGAAAAACCACACTATAATCGATTCTTATGGATTAGAATCCCTAGACAAACATCAAAACAGTGTTAGATTATCTTATTGAACCTCTCTTGAGGTTCTTGGACTTGAATCCATGGTTTAATCCATAGAATAGATGGAGCCAATGGTTAAAATTGATTTAAAACCATTAAAAACATTAAATAACCTAAAGAAATTAGAAGAAATAATTACCTTGGAGTTGCAGCAATGGAGGAAGGGCTGGAGAGGAGAGAGAAGCTCCAAGAATTCTCAAAGAGGTAGCTTAGAAAATCGTCCCCCCTATAGCCTCTATTTATAGTAATTTTTTAGGTTTTAAAAATCACACTTTTAAAAATTTTGGACTCTTCTAAGGGGGGTGGGGGGCGATTTTGGGGTGGAGTTACCTATCTACCCCTAGTCTAAATTATCCTAATTATTTCCTAATTAACCCCTAGCTAATCCTAAAAAGCCCCCAAATGCGGTGCCACTTGGCATTTTCTCACATTGGGTTTTTAAAGTTTTAACTAAAACTTTTAAAACCAACAATTTAAAAACCAAACTTTAAAAATGAGTTTTCAAAATAGATTTTGACTCTTCTAAACTTCTAAAACTAATCAAGACACTGACTAAGCCTAAACTAACCCTGACTTTCTCAAATGTGGCGCCACCCCGAGTGGGCCCTACTTGAGTTTTTCAAAAAATGATTTTAAAACTTTTAATTGAGAGAGTTTTCAAAAGATTTTCAAAAGAAAACTTGAAATTAAAAGTTTTGAAATGGCATAAAGTTCTAACTGGGTCAGAACTCCTCAGGATATGGCGCCAACTGAGTGGGCCCACATCAGGTTTTGAAAAATTTGAAATAAACACTGAAAATGACTTTGAAAAGGGGTTAGAATCAATAGTTGAAATTCAGAATTTTTGAAAATAGAGTCTCCAGCGAACTGGAACTCCGGGTTAGAGTCCTGGATTTATAGGACTCTAAGATTTTGGGTTTTAAAAGCCAAATGAAGGAGTTTCTGAAAATACTTTATCAAAATGATGAAATAAGTCAGAAAATACTGTCAGGGTTAGACTCCTAACTCAATCAGGACTCTGAAATAGAGTCCTGGATTAACTGAACTCTACAAAATGATCTAAATTTTGAAAACAAATAGAAAGAGATGAAAATGGAAGTAAAAACAGACTTCAAAGCAGACTCTTGACTGGACTAGGACTCTGGGACAGAGTCGTGATCAGACTGAAACTCTAGATTTTTTTTATTTTCTGAAAAACAGACGAAAGAACTTGTCAACACTGTGAAAACAATAACGAATATTGGAATAAAACAGAGTTTTGATTCAACTGAGACTCTGAGGACAGAGCCCTGATTGAACTAGGACTCTCAGATTTTTGGATTTTCTGATAAAACACTTCAAAATATAAGGTCCTGGGGGTTGGCAAATGACAGAATGCTGATTAAAAACCCAGGTTTTAAAATTGATTTTGAAAGAAAAGTTTAAAAATTTTGAATCTGGATTTAATATTTTGAAAACAGGAGTTTTGGATCTCGAAAATGAGATGTAATGACCTGCAATGCAATGAAATGATATGTCGAATGCATGCAATGATATGCAATGACACATGAAATGTAAGCACTGGATGAGGGTGAAAATTTGGGGTGTTTACAAGAGGGTTAATCCTATAGTGCATAAAACCATTGCATTCTGAATCCTTTCTCTAGTTGTCCTTGATAGTGAGCTGACTTCGACGAAGGTTCCATATTGGCGGTATAACTCGAGCAGGTTGACATATTCATTTCCATCCAACTGGATTAGAAGCTAGGATCGGCGATCTGTCATACGAGTCAAAGAGTCTCGGGGGTCCAAACCCTTGACATTGATCAGGAATTGATGCTCTAATGGATCTCCTGGTTGACCGGCTGGTTCTGGTAATCCCATGATTTCTGAAAATTCATCCATTAAAACGGTCATCTCTCCTCATGGGAACCAGAAGGTACATGTCCGTGGATTCCATCGCTCTGCCATTGCGTGGATCAGGCTGTCGTTGATGGTCTGCTTCCCGACGGCTGACGCCAATTCTAATCCGCACTCGCTCAAATGGTCCGGGAACATTCGAGAAAAGCTTTTGAGCCAGGAATAGTACCACCGGGGAATAAAAGTTCCGGCGCTAAGGGCTCGATGTTCAGGGCGACCTTGTCGCACCTCGTAGGAGATGTGACCTTCGGGAAAGATAGGATCAACTTGACTGGATGCCATCAAACTGAAAACAGAGAAAGACTCAGAATGAGACTAAGGAAAATGTCAGAAATTTTGAAAAATTTTGCAGGCAGAATATAAAATGCAGTTGAAATTCGAGATCCAGTAGAATGGTAGAATGGAAAATCACCTGGAGTTTTGAAAGAAATGGGATATCTGAGAAAATCATCTAGGGTTTGAGAAAATAAAAGAAAAGGATGAGAATATGGGTATTTGAAAATAGTTTGGGAAAAATAGAGGTAACATACAAACAATCACATCCTGCACAAACATTCATGTACATACAGCACTCCCTACAAGGCTGACTCTAAATGCATCATTTTGAAAATAGTTGTATGACCCTAATCCTAACTCTAGGTTCAGATCATCTTTGTCCAATCCAGTTATGCCGATATACCCGAATTAAAATCTGAGGTACGTGGCATACATTCTCAACTCTGGTTCTAAGGTAAGGTTTTCCAACACCCTTGAGCGCCTATTGATATACTTCGGACTGTGGCCCGTGGTACGTAGTAGGGGGTGTTAACCCAAATAATTGGCCCAGTTGTGAGGCTCTATCCCGAAATAGGGTTCTGGAAGAGAGCCCAGCAACGTGAAGATCGGGTAATGATAGGTAATTGAGGTTTGAAAAAAATGATCACATGCAAGAAATAGATGGCTCTAAACCTAGAGAGATAGATTTTGAAAATCCTTGAAGAAGCATGCATTGCTTGCATTCAGATCCTAAACTGTGAAGAGTTGTATTTAGACCTAAGTCTATGTGAGCATGAAAATATCTCCTCAATCTGGTCCTACCAAACCATGCCTAAGCTTATGCAGTCAATGTCAGCTAGGTCAAAATCTAGGCTCCTGGGTTTGCATGATATAAAAAAGTAAAGAGTTGACATTTTGTGAACACAATTTCGATAATTGAATTAAATCAAGCACAATTTTGATCAGACAAGGACAGGTCCCATCACGGTCACCAAACCTGTTATCGTCGCAAAATTTTTCCTCTCGTAATATTCTCTCTCTTCCTTCTCTTTTCCTTTCTACCCTTTATTTTCTCCTTTTTGAGGGGAGAAAATAAAAGACAGAAAGAAAGAGAGAAGAGAAAAGAAAAGAAGAGAAAGAGGAATTCTTTTGCGGGGTCTCACTTGACCGTAATTTTGAAGATATTTAAGAAAATAACTCGCCTCCGTTTTGAAATATTTGTGGAAAAACTGGGAGACGGGATCCGCTCATCGGTACGAGGTTCGACCGTTCCTGGCACCTTTACCAGGGGTAATCGAACCAAGGGTCGAATTCATGCCTTTTGCTTTTGCTAAGAAATTATCTAAGAATTTATTCTAAGTCTAAATGCACAAAGAATCATGCTTGTGTAAATGCAGGGATGTATGCTCTTTTGAAAAATGATTTTGGAAATCTCCAAGTGTTCTGAGATGATCTTGATAATGAAGTGAAGAAATGATTGAATCTAACTTAGAACTTGAGATAGATCAGAGAAGTTCTAAGTCTTTTGAAATAATCAGAGTTGGGAAAATAAATCTTTGAATTTGGAAAGAATGATTGGAAGATGAGTGAAAAGGAAATGAAGCTTCAAAGTTAGAAATGGAATTTGAATTTTTGAATTTAAACATGGATTTAAGAGAAGGAAACGAATATTTGAAGTGGAATTGAATTTCAAATTTGAAATCAGGATGGACTCGAGAAATCCAAATGGTATTTAAAAATAGAAATGGATTTAGGAAGTTCAGATGAGATCTGAAAGTGGAATTGGATTTGAAATCTAGAATTGGGAATGGAATTGGATTCTGGATCTTGAATAGAATTGTATCCAAGATCTAGAACCCAAGATGGGATTAGATTCTGAATTCTAAAATGGATCTTGGATCTTAAAATGGGTTTACGATCTGAAATCGGAGATCTAAGGTAGAGTTGGACTCTGGATCCTAAGATGGATTTTGGATCTGAAGTCTGAGATCCAAAAGTGGAACTGGGTTCTGGATCCTAAAATGGATTTGGATCTTGAAATCTGAGATCCAAGGTAGAATTGGGTTCTGGATCCTAAATGGATTTAGATCTTGAAATCTGAGATCCAAGGTAGAATTGGGTTCTGGATCCTAAATGGATTTGGATTTTGAAATCTGAGATCCAAGGTAGAATTGGGTTCTGGATCCTAAATGGATTGTGGATCTGAAGTCTGAGATCCAAGGTGAAGTTGGATTCTGGATTCTGGATTCTGAGATCCAAAGTAGAATTTGTATTTAGAAATCTGGATCCAAGTTGATCTAACTTTGGATTTGGGCTTTGAAAGTCCAAATGGGACTTTTGAATATGGATCTGGGTTTTAAAAACCCAGATTGAATTTGGGAAAGGTCAAGCTTTGAGATTCAGGATCAATCTCAAACTTTGAATTTGAAGGTAGAAAGATAAACTTGGTTTTAAAGATGAATCAAAAACTTCAAAGTTAAATTGAACTTTGAAATTGGACTTGAATTTAGAAATGGAATTTTGAATATAAAATTGAATTTTGAAATTTCAAAGTCAAATGGGACTTTGAAATTGAAATTTAAATCTTTGAAATAAGATAGAAGAATGAATTAAAATAGAGTTTGAAGAAAGATATTTGAGATTACTTGGATTTTGGAAAAGAATTTTGAAAATATGATGTTGTTCTATCCTAAATGATGAATGAATTAAAAGAAAACTTGAAATTGGATTTTGAAAAGCTATTTCATTCTTTAAATGAATTAAAAAAAATGAGATTGAAGATATGATACATCCCTGACTATGGTTATTGAATGTATTATATAATAACCACATTTAAGTTCAAGTGAAGAACAAAATACATCTTTGATGCTTTTATAGAGTTTAAAATGAAATTAACTCTCAATATACCCTGACTATGGCCATTGGTATATATATTGAGTTAATTTTAAATTAAACCCTGATAAAAGAGGAAAATATTTAAAAAAAAAATATGATGAATTTTGGAAAGGGATTCAGTGTGGATCCAGTGTTATTTTATAAAAGATAAAAATCCTAAGTTTTGTTTACATCCTGACTATGGCCATTGATGTAAATCATCAACTTAGGATTAATTACCTTTTACAAAATGGTGCACGTGCCATTCGTGTTTCATTTGTGAATTTTTGGAATAAAGGGTAAAATGATATGAGAACAAGTAATTTATGGTATTTACAATGCTCATTCATTCTAATCTAGGACTGAAAATATAGAATTTTCATTATGCCCTATCTATTAGATCACTTGAATCGAATTTGAAAATGTCAAAGCTTTTCAACCAAGGAAGAAGTCCTGCAAAACAAGAGTTAGCATAAACAAGAGATGCATATTATCATAGTTGAAGCTTAAAACAGAATGATGGAATGCATACACCTAAGTTATGATGGGATACATACATCTAAGTAATATATACAGGATATCACTGTGATGCTGCCATATATGTGTTGAATCAACCTGTAGGTGGTGCTGTTATGAAAGGTGACACTGTGCAAGTGTAATGGTGAGATTAAAACAGACCTGTTAGTAAAATGGGAGGTTTGTTGAGAAATTTACCTCCAATTATGCAGAGGGACTATTGCCACTATGATTGGGTTGTGGCAAGGTATGAAAAGATGAGAAGTGATATTCACGCATATACATACTTATATATACATGCATACATATATATGTATATATATGTATGTAACATAGGTGGATGAGAGTGAGGCTGATGATATATAATTCTGTCATGAAGCAGAGGATATATAGGTGGTTGTAACAGGAGTGATTGCCAATGAAGGATGAAGATGTTACAGTGATATTGTGCGGTGAAGATGGAGTGTAATCAGTGATTTTGGTAAATGTAGAAGGTGGTGTGGTGCTGCTATGGTAGATAGCGCCATTTGCAGGGAATGGATCAATATTAACCTTTATACACATTAATATGTGAATGTAATAGTCATGTGTACTAGAGATCAATTGATAGTGAAAACATCACCCAACATAAAAAAAAAAAGATTCAAGCAGTAGATAAGATGGGTAAATGGCTCGTACCTGATCACCACAACTTGACTTGCAATTTGGCTCCTGTAAAAAGGTTTAGTTAGATTGATAGCATAATGAATTTACTCTGCATAATATCTTCATGGGTTGGCTGAAATTACAGCAACCTTGGAAGTGCTGTGAAGGGGAAAAGTACAGGTGGTTGGCAGTAAAGGTCATATGCCATAAGTATAGGAAAACGCAGGTAATACGATGATAAGAACAAAGAAAAAGAGAAAAAAAGTTATACCACTTTCCTGTTGCTGTGCTAAATTCTGCAACTTCCTTATATACCAATCTTCAAAATTGGATATCAGAATAACAAATAGATCTTATCTTTCAATTATTAGTAAAAAAAAAATTTAAATTCTAAGCTAGTGATATTATCATGGTTGCAACTATCAAAACTCCGAGATCATGTAGATTTTAAAGTTTTCATCCAATTTTTGGAAGAATGCTAAGAAAATGATCATACGAGTGCACCAACTACAACATTCTTGAACATAATTAATATAGAAAGTGATTTACTCCCTAGAACTCAATAGAATACTTCAAACTATCAGATGTGAGCTAATACATTTCTAAAGGGGAAGATGATGCTTAAGAAAAAGGCATGAAGGCAGATAAAAAAAAAAGGGTGCAAACAATAAATTAGAATGAAGCAATATCAATTCACAATAAGTAGGTACACATTAATGCAAAATTGATGAAATTGGATCAAGTAACTGTTAAAAGAGAAAAAAAAAGAAATCAGAACATAGTCATATTACCTATGGGCATATGCATATACCCTGTCAATAAAATGCGTTGGATAACATATGAAATCTAATGTATTTATTAGATCTACTGGAGCTTTCATCATAGTGGAGGAGTTTTGTAGCTCAAATCTGTAGCGTGAAATCCTTCAAATATCCAAAGATTACAGACTGAACATTCAAGTTTGGGAGAGCATCAAACTGTTGTGCAATCAGAATCTGGTCTTCAAAATTCCATAGATGATCTGCAGGGTGGAAGATGCTTTTGCAATATTCTGACCATCGTAAATACTAATTTGAAAGAGTTCAAGATACAGAACAGTAGGCAAGACGAATGGTGATCTGAAGAAGAATTTTACAGATGGGTTTAGCCTGAGTGATAGGTGAATATAAATGGCAATCAGCAGATTGGGAATAATGAATAACAGTGAAAGTGGTGTGAGGACATTGCATATGGGGACGTATATCACGCCTACAACAAGTGATTCCATGATCATGACGGTGAAACAGATAATACAATGTAATGTACAAATAATGCATATGCCAGGAATATATGAAATTACATATGTGATCTAAAAGACACATACACATGAGGCAATTATAAAAAGCAAACGATGTAACCATGTAAGGAAAAGAAGATGTGTAGCAGAGAATCAGAGGATCAATGGTGACCTCCTACTGTAACTTCCAGACTGATCTAGAACAAATGATGGTGATTGTAGAACATGTACATAGGAGTCTTCTGTTGAACAAGTCCCTTTGGCAGGTCACATGTGACTACATTGGTCCGAGCATGTAGGCCATTGAATGATCTTCTTTGGTTTGGTGAATCCTTCATCTAACAATTGAATAAGTTGAGTCACGATTAAGGTGATAGGTTAGATGACCCATGGCTCTGATGACCTTACAAAACCTGAGTTGTAGCATGCACATTTTGCTAGGCTTAATTGACGATTCTGCAGAAATTCTCAATCGATCCCCAAAATATGTTGTATCTTTGATGTTCCATGTATGATACAATGGGTATATGTACAAGCTCCACCCTTCTTTCAGCGCTTTCAGGCCAGCATGAGCATTAGATAATCCTATGCATCCCTTGAAGCCGCAACTTTTCAAAAGGTTCCAGGGCTTCAGCAAATCGTGGTCATGCTTAGTTTGTTGTCATATCCATCATTCTGCAACCTGGGATCTTCCTTTTGACAGAGATACATGACATGTGGCATATGAAATAACATATAGATGGGGTGGCGATATGCATTAGAGCAAAGGAATATGAAAAGCATCAAGATGTATGGCCAGATGCACACGGAGGTGAAACCTCACCACCACCCAATAAAACCAGGGAATCAAGATCACAACACGATGTTAATGAGAAGGGGACACCAAGTGATTCTAATAGCACATATCAGATAGAAAATAAAATCTAAATATGGAAGATATGGACAAACCCGATAAAAATTACACATCTGGAAACGAAAACAATGTGCAAATCGTGAATGCTAATGACAAACATGGAAATCAGATGCGTGTGGTACATATCACATGGAAATGATATTATGAATGAATCGCAAAGAAGATAAAATGTCAGCTTGAATTAACAACTCCAGATTGTTATTTATAAAAATGCAGTCTCAGAGAGTGTATTTCATTCAAATGGATTTAGCCATTCCAGATTGCAACTTATAGAGATAAGAAAAACACGTAATAGACAGCAATTGTTGGTGCACAGTCATGAGATCGGTATTAGATATATGGAAAACTAAAAACAAAAGTATCTAAAGGTTATGAAATGCAGTAAAATGAAGACCAAAACGCAATAACTAATGAAACAAGAAATTGACTTCCTAGAACAGAGATAACCACGAGAACAAAAAATTGAAAGTGCTCTAAGATATCAAAATGAAGGCAAAATTCGAGATTCAATTAAAATAAAATAGGGTAAGACCCAGATGAAACACGTAGAGGGATTAATTTCAACAGCACAATCGAAACCAAAGCAAAATCATGAATCAATCAAAACTATCGAAGCAAAAGAAAGAAGAGAAAAAAAAATGTTGGAACAGGATCGTTCCTTCTTACTGTAGCATAAGGATACATTAGGATTATTACAGACAACCCAATGTTCATCCATGATGCGTCGATGGGGGCAAAAAACAATTGGAAAATAAAAAGGAAAGCAAGAAAAGCAAAAAGGGAAAAGGGATTTTTACCGTGATTTTTACAGAAATCGATGTTTCTTCAGAGGAAATTCCTCTTCCGTTGGACGGGAAGAGGGGAAAGATCGAAGGGAATCGTTAAGTGGTCGGGGGAAGAATGGATCTTGTTTTTGCAAAAGAGGATTCAATCTTTAACCTGGATGTGATGCAACGAGGAGATGCTCCTATAGCTCTGCAAGAGTCCGGCTTACAGAGAAGGCGCCACAGGGAAAGAAGCATGAAAAAGGGTTTTGTGAAGAGGAAAAGACGAGGGGCGTGGGGGTGAGAAGTGTTTCTGGCAAGACTGAAGAATGAAGGAGAAGAAGAGTGGGATGGTGAAGACGGATCATCTTTTGGGTTTTCTCATCGTGCCCCTCTTAAGGAGGGGGACGAAGGTTTGAAAAGGGGAATGGGTTGTTGAAGATGGATGGCTTAGGGAGGATAGCCGGGCGATGGAGGACGAAAATGGAGAGAAGGTGGAGGTTGTTGGGCAGGAGGGGAAGGTTCTGAAGAGGGTTTCAGTGAGAAGAAGGTGCAGCAGGTAAGAGGTGGTACCCTGTAAACACCCCAAATTTTCCATATCCATTCTCAAACAACCCTCCTCATGCAGTGCCAATTCTGTTAGGTCAGTGTAGGAGTCAAACCCCGAGTCAGTTTCAGAAAATCACCATTTTACCAACTTTCATTAGGAAAATTACCATTTTATCCATAGGTCATCCCGGACCCCAGTCAGTCGGAGTCAACCAAGCTCATTGGTCAGTTCAGAATAGTTAGAATATCAGTCATTTCAAGCTCATCTGAGCTCACAATGAACAGACCATTTTCATTTCTGACCATTCCTGCCAAAATGAGATCATTTCTTCAGAAATGAGCTCATTTCTCACTCAAATCCAAGCCAATTGTCTCCGAGTTAGTCATTTACAGTCAGTCATATTCCCCAAAGTCTAACTTGAGCTCACCAGAAGTTCAAGTGCTCCAGTTTCAGTTCAAAACCATTTCTAAGTGTCCAGTAGCCCATTTTAGTCCATTTCAACTCTTTTAGCTGAAATTGAGCCGAGTTTAGTCAGTTGAGCTAGTGTTTGAGCCTTGATTTTAGTTCACCTCAGTATTACTGACCTTTGTTTCAGCTCAAACCCAGTTCAGGTTCGTAATTCATTTCATTCCAATGATCATTCCATACCATTTCTCTAAAAATGACAACTTTTCTTGAAAATTCAGACGGAAAGGTCAGTTGAGTCAGTGTCCGGTGAGTTCATTTGAGTTCTGAAACTCTAAAACCCAGCTCAATCCAGTTCATTTCAGTTGAATCCAGCTCAAACCCTAATTTTCAGTGTTACTCTAGCTTGGCAGAGCTTGAAAATCATTTCTTCAACCATTTTTGCAAATTTTGTCAATTTTAACACTTTTTGAACTGGTACAAGTGTCAATCGGGGTATAACATCCAAAATTCTTCATTTAGGATTAGCATTTCGCATAGCATTTCATGTCATTTCTCATAATTTCTCAGCATTTCATAACATTTCATCACATTTCATTCCATTTTCGAAGTCCAGAACTCCAGTTTTATAAATTTCAATCAAGATTGAGTTTTAAAAGTTTTCAGAAATCAATTTCAAACCCTGGGTTTTCAAAATTGACATTTTTACTCGCAAGATTCTAAATTTGGAAATATTTTCTCGAGAAAAACAATATGGATTTCTTTCAAAGTTAAATTTTCAAATTCTATACTGGATTTGCTTTGCAACGAGCTATTAAACTTCAAAATTCAAGCTCATTTCAAAAACTGTAAAAAATAACTCATTTTGTTTGGAAATATTTTCTCGAGAAAAACAATCTGGATTTCTTTCAAAATCAAATTTTCAAATTCTACACTGGATTTGCTTCGCAACGGGCTATTGAACTTCAAAATCCGAGCTCGTTTCAAAAACTGCCAAAAATAGCTCGTTTCGTCTGGAAATTTTTTTTGAAAAGACTATTTTAGCCCTTTAATCGTCAAAATGAATTTCAAAAGTGGAATTTGGACCCGCTCTGAGATGGCCCATCCATTTGCATTTTCTTGTTTTAATTTATGAGAAAAAAAAATTATCTTTTTCTTTATTTTTTTGTTTGTTTTATTTTATTTTTTATTTTTTTATTTTTTTTATTATTTTATTCTTCCTAAGGCGGGACCCACAAGGGGGTCACCCAAACCTCCAGCCCATTTCCTTTCTTTCTTCCTCCATTTTCTTTTTTTATATTTTTTTTATTTTATTTTTTTATTTTATTTTCTTTTCTTCTTTATTTCTTTTCTTTCTTTCTTTTTCCTTCCTTTTTCTTTCTTTTTCTTTCTTTCTTTCTTTCTTTCCTCCTTTCTTTCCTCTCCCTCCATTCACGTATAGTCTTTTCAGCCTCTCCTTCTCTACCTCTTTCCCTCTCCTTTTCCTCTCTTTCCTTTTCTTTCTCCCCTCTTCTTTCCTTTTTCTTCTTCCCTTCCTTCTTCCCTTCCTTACTCCCTTCTTCCTCCAAAGCCATACGGCTGTAGCCTTGGGCATTACACAGCCTTCTTCATTAATCAATGGTAACTTAGGGAAAGATATCATCTTTCCTAAGTTACCAACCAAAAATATGAGGAAAAAGAACGGCTGCCCCAAAGGATTCTGATCTCACGTCTTTCTCCCTCTCTCTCTCTCTCTCTCTCTCTCTCTCTCTCTCCCTTGAACTCTCTCTTTCTCACCCCTTGGCTGCAAATTCCAGCCATTGAAACCCTATTCTTGCAGCCCTTACACAGCCACCAGCTGGGCCTCCATCATAGCCTTCTTTGGTGGTAGCAAGAGCCCAACCACCAGCAGCTTTTCTTCAGCCACCACAGCAACCAGCAAGAGCCCAGCCACCAGCAGCTTTTCTTCAGCCACCACAGCAACCAGCAACCTCCAGCAGTGCAGCAGCAAGCCTCCTTCAGTCCCTTTACTTCAACCTCCTTCAACGTTGGCAACATCATACGGCAGCAACCTCCAAAGTTTCAGCCCACCTCCAGCAAGATCAACAGGCCCCTTTGAAGCAATCACCACCATCGTCATCACCTTCAGGCCTCCATTGCTGCAGTAGGAGCAAGATTAATTTCTTCATACCAACCCTCACTGCCACAGCTCCTTGCTGCAGCTACTACCTTCATATCAAAGTGGTCGTCAAGCTCCAGCCGGTGCAACAAGGCAGCCTCCTCATCGCTGCAATTCCCTCCAAGGCAGTACCACTGAAGCAAATCAACTCCCTTAGTGCAGCCATTTTCAACTTCCCTTTTGTTGCAAAGATTTCCAGATTCCTTCAACTAATCCAAGCAAAACCTCCATCTTCTTCAAGCTAGCAGCAACACCATTGCTATAGCTTACCTTCAACCAACCCAAGGTAAGATCTTCATTTTTTTTTTCTTCTTCTTTTTTGCTCTTTTATTTCCTTTATTGTCATGCTTAAGGCTACATGGAGTAGGGAATCCGTCCAATGAATGGACTGGATTTTTCCTTTTCATAGCAACATCAAACATAAGAGTTCGTGTACCCCCTCGTGATGGTTTTGATTTTCATGTTTTATATAATTTCATATTTAAAAATTGCATTTTTATTATGCATTTTTTTGATGTAGAATCCATAGAATTTCAGTTTTGTGCAAAGTCTATACGTTATGTCATGTGAGTTATTGCACCAATAAATTCTGTAAATTTTAGAGTAATTGGGTCTACATATCTTTGTTTTACTGCCGAAAATTTGATTCTATTCGGGTTTTGGAACCCTTCTAAATCAATCAAACCCTATATCGGGTTTTCTGTCCCTCAGAATTTCCAGTTTGTGCTTTAGCAGACAAGAACCTCCGACACTACCCTCATGGGAAATCCAAATCGTTCTCCAAAAATTACAGTGGATTCATAATGGAATCTACTAATGATCTGAAAATTTTGAAGTTTTTAGAATTAGTTTTGATCTCTGTAAAAAATCGGATTTCTCAGACCCCTGGGAAAATCTCGATTTTCTTTCGTCAGGGTATAGACAGACTCTAATGCACCGAGTCCATCCAATCTGTAACCTTTCTGAAAAAACTTTCAACATGAAAGTTGTTCCTAACATAATTTCCTGTCATTTCCCAAAAGTTGGGAATTTTTTGATCTGTTTCATTATTTTTCCGGATTTTCTCTTTCTGTCTAACAGATTCCAATGTCCAGAAATTCCAGAGATTTAGGTCTCTAATAACAGTGTGTCTTTTTCCAAACCGTAACCCGAATCCCAAAGGTGTAAAAAGATCAAATCTTTCTCTGTTTGTCAGGGACATTTTTCCACAATTTCAGCCATTTTACCATCGGTCTTTCATTTTTCCCACATTTTCTACCGAAACCTGTCTGTTTCCCCTAAATCCTAGAGTCGCCGGATTCCGATCCGACTTGCCGGAGTGGTACAGCTCCGACCGTAGGTCAAAACCAGAAAGTGTTAAATGACAAAATCCTTTCCTTACTGTCCTCTGTCACCCCATAAAATTTGGGAAATTTTTATGAAAGTTTGATATCCTAAATCTCCTTTAGAATCAATATTTTAGGCAAAAATCACAAAATTTAGGGTTTTTATTTGAATTTCCATATTTAAAAATACAAAAAATTTAGATTTTCGAAATCCATTATGTTTATAGGGTTATTTTAGGTTTCCATGCCAAATTTGGTTTAATTCCAAGTTCATTTGCTCCATGTGTTAGTTTATCTTTAAATTTAGAAGCGAAAATCAGGCGAAAATCAGGTTAAATTTGATATTTTATGATATTTTCGTTATTTTAGGGTTTTTATCATGTACATAAGCATGTAGAATCATATTAGGGTTAATTTAAATCTCCTTTGCAATTCATATTTTTCAATTTTGCAAAATTTATTTCAGAAGACCCTGGTTTAAGGCCATAGTCTTGTTATCAGGGGTATTTTGACCTAAATTTCGGAATTTCAATTTATAATTCTCCAAAATTTCATGCATATCATCATATTTTATCATATTATGTTTGATTTATTTCATTTGATTTTCAAAATTCTAAAATTTACAAAAATTCTTTCATAAAACCCTGATTTCAAGGTCATCAGGGGTATTTTGGTCATTTTGAGCCCAATTTCGAATTTTCAAGTTTATTTTTAAAATTTATTCATTATTTCTCATGTTTATATCAAAGGGGGTATGAATTTGGGTTTATATCTGAATAATATCCGATAATTTCCCATATTTTTGGATAAATTCAGAAAAACCTACATTTTTGTGCTAACCTTGTTTTCTAGTTTTGCAGGAACATTCAAGACGAAGACTTAGCTTTTATTTTTTTTATTTCAATTCAATGTAACCTCAAATGTAATAATTTGGAATAAGAGTTACTTTTCTGCTTAGAATAGGGTTGCATTGCATATAGTTTAATTTATGCAAATTTTAATATGTGATGTATGCTTCATGCATATTTATTTCAAATTCACTATGGTTTACACGAATGGCACGTGCACAAGCTCTTATGGAGTTTATAAACTCGGTGGGATTCGTATTTATGGCCATAGTCAGAATACGAAGAAAACCAAGATTTATGATCTTCATATTAGCCACATTCAGCCTACACACTTAGGCTAACTTCAAAATGCACTGCATTTTTCAAAGTTTTAAAAGGATTTCTCAATTCCTCAATGAAATTCCCTTTTCAAATTCATATTCATTCATTCATTCATTCATTCATATCATTCGAATTGCATTATTTCCAAACTCATTTTCCAATTTTAATTTCAGAAAATTCAGCTTTCTCAAGAATTTCCAAGTCTTTCTCAGGATCTGGTTTTCTCAAAATTCTAAGTTTTCAAATGACATTTAAAAGCATTTACCAAGTTCAAATCGAGATTTTCCTATGCTTTAAAATTCTCAAATTTCAAAATCCCAAGTTTTCAGAAATCCATCTTCTTAGAATTCCCATTTCCCTGAGAATCCAGTTTCCGGAGGATCCATTTTCCATTTCAAAATCCTTTTCCAATGATTTTCTGATTTTCTCAAGATTCTCAAATCCATTTTCTCAGAAAAGAAATTCCAAATCTCAAAATCGATTTTCCAAAGTTCAAGTTTTCCTGAGTATTCATTTTCCCATGAAATTCAATGATTTTCCCAAGAATTCCATTTTCAAGCACTCTTCTAACCATTTTTCCAAGCATATTTTCCAAAGCAAACATCATGTTTCTCAAACTTGCATTATTTTCCAAATTTCATAGCATAAGCCTGATTCTTTGTGCATTCTAGAAAAAAATAGAGCATAATTTAGATATTTGAGTCAAGTTAAAGCACATAATCGATCATTGGTTCAATTACCCCTGGTAAAGGTGCCAGGAACGGTTGAACCTCGTACCGACAGGCGGATCCCATTCCATGGAATTTTCCCGCAAATTTTCAAAACGGAGGCGAGTAAATTTTCAAAACAATTTTCAAAACTTTGGTCGAGTTTGACTCGCAAAATTCCTTTCTTTCTCGCAAGGGAGGGAAAAAAAAAATTGCGATGATAACAGGTTTGGCGACCGTGATGGGACCTGTCTTCGCCTGATCAAGTATGTGCTTTAACTTAGCTCAATTATCAAAATTAGGCTCTATGGAATGTCAACTTTTAATTTCTGATATCATGTGAACCTAGGAGCCTAGACTTGAACCCAGCTGACATGGATTGCATGTAGACTAGGCATGGTTTGGTAGGACCATATTGAGGAGAATTATGCATGCTCACATAGACTTAGGTCTGAAATACAACACTCCTCAATCTAGGACTGGTATGAAAACAATGTTTGCTTCTTCAAAAGTTTTCAAAATTCTATCTCTTTAGGACTTAGAGCCCTCTGTTTGCCTGCATGTGATCATATTTCAAAAACCACCCCACCTATGTCTACCCGGTCTTCACGTTGCTGGGCTCTCTTCCAGAACCATAGTTCGGGACAGAGCCTCACAACTGGGCCACTTATTTGGGCTAACGCCCCCTGCCACGTACCAAGGGCCATAGTCCAACGTATATCGGTAGGCGCTCAAGGATGTTAGGAAAACACAAGCCTAGACCCGGAGATGAGTTTTATGCCACGTACATCGAGCCTCGTCTCGAGTATATCGGCATAGCATGATTGGACACAGTTGATCTAAGCCTAGAGTCAGGATTAGGGTCCTAAAGCTCTTTTTAAATCAATGCATTTAGAGTCAGCTTCTTAGGGATTGTTGTATGTGCATAAATGTTTGTGATTGAATGTATTCATTTTCGTCTTATTTTCTCATATTTCTCCAATTTTTCCAAAATATCAGACAATTTTCCAAAATACCTCATTTTCCATCTTTTGTGAAATATCTCCCTTTTCTCAAAAAAAAAAACCTGGGCGATTTTTCCAAATTATCCACCTTTTCTTCAAAACTTCAAGAGATTTCCCATTCTTTCGTTCCTCTGGACTTCGAATTTCCAGCTTTCATTTTATCCTGCCTGCAATTTTCAAAATTCTTGTATTTTTCCAAAGTCTAATTCCAGTCTTCTTGTCTTTCAGTCCAATGGCATCTAGTCAGCTCGATTCTGTTTTTCCTGAGGGTCACATCTCCTACGAGGTGCGACAAAGTCTTCCTGAGCATCGATCTCTTAGCACCAGACCCTTCTTCCTCCGGTGGTACTATGTCTGGTTCAAAAACTTCTCTCGTATGTTTCCGGACCACTTGAGCGATTGCGGGTTGGAATTGGCATCTGCAGTGGGAAAGTTGACAGTCAATGGCAATCTGATTCATGCACTGGCAAAGCGGTGGAATCCGCGCACTTGCACGTTCTGGTTCCTGTGGGGCGAGATAACACTATTGATGGATGAATTTTCAGAGATTATGGGACTACCCGAGCCAGTCGGTCAGCCTGGAGATCCATTAGAGCAGCAATTTCTGATCAATGTCAAGGGTCTGGACCCCAAAGATGTCGTAGCTCGCATGACAAGGGGCAAGTCTTGGCCACTGATTGAAGAAAACAAGAATGAGTACGTGAGCCTGATCGAGATCTACCGACAGCATGGAAAATTTGCAGAAGTCAACTCGCTGTCCAGAACAACTCGAGAGAGAATTCAGCATGCGATGGTTCTATGTACTGTGGGACTTGCTTTCTTTCCAGATGGACAGAATTAAGTGGATGTCAGAATAGTTCAGCTTTTGAGAAGATGGGGAAGTCGACAGACCAGCCGTCTCTCGATAGCCATGGCCGCGCTTGCTTTTCTATACAAAGGATTGACTTGTTTCACGCTTGGAGAGTCCATCTTAGTCGAGAGATGTACCTATGCTCTTCAGTCTTGGTTCCTTCAGCATGTACTGATCAAAGCTAGTTCGTTCAAATATAACGGCAAGGAACTTCTTCCAGTTGCGCGCTACCGATTCATGATCGATTATCTGCAGGAAGAAGAAGAGGTGTGGGACTATTTTGATCAAGAATTATTGTCTCCCAGATACACCTATGCATATGACAAGAGATTCAAGCTGCTTGGTCCATTCTTCTGCGCCTACTATCATCCAGAGCGGTATGTTCAACCATTTTCACAGAGGTAGAAGTGCATAGAAATGCAACTACTATCAGGGGTTATGCCAGAGTTCAACCTTGCATCAGTGTAGTGGTCTGGAGCATACCATTCTGCCAGATATGACTGTGATTCTTTCATCATTCTCACTCTTTTCCCTGGTCCTCGTGTCTCTGCTGATCATTAAGAGTGGTGGCAGACTGTCTATATGCTCCTTATTTCCCAAGTCCACTATTAATGCAATCATATTTTTTTTTCTTCAATAAAAAAAAATCCTTCAACTTTCATTCTATCATGGTTTGACGACCTCGCCTAGGTGACAAGGCATATTTGCAGTTGTTCGTTCTCCTTGCAAAGAATGGCAACACAATTGTCGTGACTACAGCGGCGACTCAATCCCTAGTAATAAGATGTTCTTCCAATTATCTACCAAATTCTCATCAAATATTTTTTTTTATATTCATTTCTATCCTGAATCTTCATCATCGAAATTTAATCATCCATTCTGTAGAGAGCATCAGTATTCCCAAGTGGTTCAGATCAGATCAAGCAAGAAGACACCACTGTATCAGGGCATCAGTGATTTTAGAAGCAGGCAAGAAGAAATGGATTCTCCAAGATCTGCCAGAAGACAGAGTCTGAATGATAGGGATGACATTGATTCTGCTACATATCAGATGTTCAAGAAAATGATGATTAGGATGATGTCTGAGCAGGCTGAAGACAGTCTCAGAAAGGCTCCCATCAAGGAGAAGACATTTGTCTCCTTCTCTCAGAATATCACTGGCAAGAGCAACAAGTGATTCGGCGCGTGTCTGCTCGATATTTTATTCTCGTCGATGTCCTCTATCATCATGGATTCATTTCTAAATATGCCAGATGCCTAGATGAAGATGAAGCCAAAGAAGTCATGTGGGAAGTACACTAAGGCATTTGTGGTGGTTATGTCGGCTACTAAACTCTTATCAAGCAAATCATCCAGGCAGAATATTATTGGAAGACTATGTAGCAAGATTGCTACCATTTTGTGAAGAAGTGTGCTCTATGCCAGATACATGCACCTTCTATTCATTCGCCAACAACATATTTGCAAACCGCCATCTCTCAATGGCTATTTTCTATGTGGGACTTTGATGTTGTGGGCCCCATCACTCCTTCTGCTTCAAACGGCTACCAATATTTTCTTGCTGCAACAGAATATTTCATTAAATGGGTCAAAGCTATCACCTTACACACAGTAGAAGGTCAACATGTGGTCTCATTCATCCACAAGAATATCCTTTGTCATTTCGGCATACCACACGATATTGTGTCGGACAATGGCAGTCATTTCAAGAATGAGAAAATGAGGACATTTTGCTTGAAGTTCAGAATTCATCATCATTTCTCCGCTCATTATTATCCTCAAGGAAATAGCCAAGCAGAGGCCACCAATAAGATTTTGATTCGAATCCTGGAGCGAACTTTGGAAACAGGTCGTGACTGGCATGAGAAGATTCATGATGCATTGTGGGTGTATCGAACCACCATTCGAACTCCAATTAATGCTACTCCGTCAGAACTTGTCTACGGAACTGAAGTAGTGCTGCCTCTACATGTTCAGAAACCTGCCTTGAAATTCGCATCACTGCTGGAGTTACAGCTTGATCAGTATTAGCAGCAGCGACTGGTACAACTTGATTTGCTCAATGAAAGAAGACTCAGAGCAGCAGAGCACGCTCAATCATATCGTCAGAGGATAGTCAGGCAATATGCAAAAAATTTTTATTGAAAGGAAATTCTGAGTCAATGATCTAGTGATCAGATCAACGACCTATCTCAAGCACCGCCCGGGTGGCAAATGGTCGCCGAATTGGGAAGGGCCCTATGTTGTCGAGGAAGCATTACCCTGCAATTCATATCTGCTTATCAATGCCGATGGTGTGGAATTATCAGACCCCATCAATGCTCAACATTTGAAAATTTTCTATACTTAAATCCTCTATTCCATCATTTGTAATTCCTCAATATATTTTCTTCAATAATTGTTAAATTCTTCTTTCCGAGTTACACTGGGGCATTATTTTAAAAATTTGTCTTCAAAACATTCTGTATGCAGGCAGGATCAAACAAATCTCTCATTTTGCATACATGTGCATTCATTTACATCATTTTGCATACATTTGCATTCATTTACATTTACATGCATTCATTTGCATCCATTTACATTCATTTGCATCAAATTCATTTCCCCTTCAGGTTAAGGGATAAACCTGAACATCCCCTTCAGGTTAAGGGATAAACCTGAATTTCCCCTTCAGGTTAAGGGATAAACCTGAACCACCCATTCAGGATAAGGGATAAATCCTGAGACCCCGACAGTTGTCTAAGTCATCATAAGGATGAAGACTGAAAATCTCTCATCAGAATCAGTTGGGTATATTTTCAGAAGTCCGTGTTCGTGTTGCTAAAATTTTCTAAATCTAGTGTTTATGCTGGTAAATTTTCAAAATCCAGTGTTCGTGCTGGTAAGATTTTCAAAAACCATTGTTCGTGCTGGTAAAATTTTCTAAATCCAGTGTCCGTGCTGGTAAATTCTTCAAAATCCAGTGTTCGTGCTGGTAATTCTTCCAAAAACAGTATTCGTACTAATCTATTTTAAAAATCCAGTACCTATACTAGTTCATTTCCAAAATCCGGTATTCACACTGGTACATCTTTCAAAATCCAATTTTTATTGGTCAAACTTTCTAAATCTGGTTTTACTGGTTAATGTTTTCAAACCTAATCCATGCTGATCTAGTCTTCTTGCGGGATTCGAGTTCCGACTCGAATTTTCTTTCCTCTGGGATTCGAGTTTCAACTCGAATTTCTTTCCCTTCTGAATTGGTCTAGAAGATTAGAGTTCTGACTCGAATCTTCTTCCAAATCCAATTCAAATGTCCTAGAATTGGTCTAAAAGATTAGAGTTCTGACTCGAATCTTCTTCCAAATCCAATTTCAAATATCAAATTTCAAAGTTCAAAGTTCCAAATTCTAATTTCGGCCCTCGGGCCACCCAATTTCCAAATTTCCAATTTTGACGTTCAGGTCAATCAATTTCCAAATTTCTAATTTTGACCATCGGGTCAATCAATTTCTCAATTTCCAATTTCCAAGTTTCAAATTCCAAATTTCCAATTTCGATTTTCGGGTCAATCAACTTCAATTTCGACTTTCGGGTCAATCAATTTCAAAATTTCCAATTTCCAATTCCAAAATTTCCAATTTCCAATTTCCAATTTCCAATTTTGACATCCGGGTCACCCAATTCTCTATTTCAACCTTCGGGTCACTCAATTTCTAATTTTGACCTTCGGGTCATTCAAATCCTCAATTTCGACCTTCGGGTTATTCAATCCTTCAATCTCAACCTTTGATTTCCCATTTCGACCCCTTGTGTCATTCGACTCCCAATTTCGACCTTCGGGTTATGTAATTCTCAAATCTTGACCTTCGGGTCATCCAATTTGATCAATCAGACCTCTGGGCCGTTCACTCTATCAGATTCTCAATTCAAGCCTTCGGGTTACGATCTTACCAGCATCAATCATTCTCCTGCCTTCGGTTTACAACTTTGTCAATATCTATCATTTTCCAAGCCTTCGGGTTACAATTTCATTAATGTCAATCATTTTTAAATCAACAAAATCCTGCTTTTGAGCGGGTCGGTCAACAAATCCTGCTTTCGAGCTGGTCGGTCAACAAATCCTGCTTTCTAGCTGGTCGGTCAACAAATCCTGCTTTCGAGCTGGTCGGTCAACAAATCCTGCTTTCGAGCTGGTCGGTCAACAAATCCTGCTTTCGAGTTGGTCGGTCAACAAATCCTGCTTTCGAGTTGGTCGGTCAACAAATCCTGCTTTCGAGCTGGTAGTTCAACAAATCCTGCTTTCGAGCTGGTAGTTCAACAAATCCTGCTTTCGAGCCGGTCGATCAATAAATCCTGCTTTCGAGCTGGTTAGTCAAAACAAAACCCAGCTTTCAAGTTGATCTTTCACTGAGTCTTTTCAGGACTCAATTTGGTCATGGATGTGTCAATTAGACCTCAAGCAATTTCTTTCACCAAGGAATTCAAGAACATTTTGCCAATTTGCCATTAAATATTTGTTGATTTCAAAATTTTTATTGCACAAAAACATTACCTCAGAATACCTTCAATATTATTTTCGAAAGGTCAAAGCTTTTGTGAAAAAGGATTCAAAATTCAAATTCTTTCTATTGGCCAACCAAAAGGATGAAGAATAAATCCTCGATATGGCCAGCAAAAGGAAATTCAATGTTGTTGCAAAGCCATAAGTGATCGGTATTGATCGCAGTCAATGGCACTTTTTTAAAGATCATTCTTGGAAAATAAAGCAGTCGAAATATCCTGGCTGATACAGAAAAATCCATTCAATCCCTATATCTCCTCAATCACCTAAAGCTGTAATTAAATATCTGCAAAAGGGATCTCTCAACTGTCGTCAAGATGAAGGCGAATTAGGCGAGTAGACCCCCGGGGCCAAAGAAGATTTGGATCATCTCCAAGATGAAGGATTTTGTGACGGATCCTTCCAGGGAAAGTTCAGAGCACCGTCAAGATGAAGGCGACTGCAATGAGTTTCCCGACAAACCCTAAAGGATATTCAATTTCCGCTATCATCAAGAGATTTCCAACCAATGAGCCAATAACCGTCGATATAATCCCTGAGAGAAAAAGAAGGATCGGAACATCTCCAAGATGAAGGAGTTTGTGACATACCCTTCTAAAAAAAAGAGAGAGAGAGAAAAGTCAAGACATCTCCAAAATGAAGGATGATGTAATCTCCAAAAACCCAAGAGAGCTCTAATTCTGCCAAAAAAAAAAGAGTAGGCAGAAAGATCGTCATGAGAAAGAATCCCAGGATATCAGACTGCCAAATCTGCCAAAGAATCTTCTTTAATTTTATGAAATTCTATTATCAATATTCTTTCACCAATTGCTCTCACAATATCAAGAATACTCTCTTTTCTGCTCATATCAAAGAAATTGATAGTTTCCTTAAAAGAAAGCCAATTGCAAGCAATTTGAATTCGAATCTTGATTCTACGGAGTTAAGCCCAGTCGGAGGTAATACTTCAGGTAGAAAAGAGAAGATTTTCATACCAATATACATCAATCTCAAGCATTTTGAATCAACAAACAATTTTTAACATTTTGGCAATATTTTCTTACTATCTTGACATGAAGTGAAGAGCTCGATGTCCATCTTGACACATCCTGATATCACCTTTTACCTCCTTGAGAGAGTAACCTTTGTCATCTTTTGCGTTGTCAAAAGAATCGCCTTACTCCTTTGGATCGCCTTGTCATCTTTCGCGTTGTTGAAAGAATCGCCTTGTTCCTTTGGATCGCCTTGTTATCTTTCGCGTTGTCGAAAGAATTCATCTTTTGCGTTGACAAAAGAATCGCCTTGCTCCTTTGGATCGCCTTGTCATCTTTCGCGTTGTTGAAAGAATCGCCTTTTTCCTTTGGATCGCCTTTCCCATCTTTCGCGTTGTCGAAAGAATTCATCTTTTGCGTTGTCAAAAGAATCGCCTTGCTCCTTTGGATCGCCTTATCATCTTTCGCGTTGTTGAAAGAATCGCCTTGTTCCTTTGGATCGCCTTATTCCATCTTTCGTGTTGTCGAAAGAATTCATCTTTTGCGTTGTCAAAAGAATCGCCTTACTCCTTTGGATCGCCTTGTCATCTTTCGCGTTGTCGAAAGAATTCATCTTTTGCGTTGACAAAAGAATCGCCTTGCTCATTTGGATCGCCTTGTCATCTTTCGCGTTGTTGAAAGAATCGCCTTTTTCCTTTGGATCGCCTTTCCCATCTTTCGCGTTGTCGAAAGAATTCATCTTTTGCTTTGACAAAAGAATCGCCTTGCTCCTTTGGATCGCCTTGTCGTCTTTCGCATTGTTGAAAGGATCGCCTTGTTCCTTTGGATCGCCTTTATTATCTTTCGTGTTGGCGAAAGAATCCATCTTTCGCGTTGTCGAAAGAATTCATCTTTTGCGTTGTCAAAAGAATCGCCTTACTCCTTTGGATCGCCTTGTCATCTTTCGCGTTGTTGAAAGAATCGCCTTGTTCCTTTGGATCGCCTTGTTATCTTTCGCGTTGTCGAAAGAATTCATCTTTCGTGTTGTTGAAAGAGTCACCTTATTCCTCTTCAAGAAAATTGTCTTATTCACCATCCAACTTACCATTTTCATTTCCCGGTCAGGTAAAGGGTTAAACCTGAGCCTCATTTTGATGAGGTATTTCGATTCCCAATCAGGTTAAGGGTACAAACCTGAGCCTCCTTTGATGAGGTATTTCATTTTCTGCCCAATCAGGATAAGGGTACAAACCTGAGCCTCCTTTGATGAGGTATTTCATTTTTCGCCCAATCAGGATAAGGGTACAAACCTGAGCCTTTTTTGATGAGGTATTTCATTTTTCGCCCAATCAGGATAAGGGTACAAACCTGAGCCTCATTTGATGAGGTATTTCATTTTCTGCCCAATCAGGATAAGGGTACAAACCTGAGCCTCCTTTGATGAGGTATTTCATTTTCTGCCCAATCAGGATAAGGGTACAAACCTGAGCCTCCTTTGATGAGGTATTTCATTTTCCTCCCAATTAGGATAAGGGTACAAACCTGAGCCTCCTTTGATGAGGTATTTCATTTTCCTCCTAATCAGGATAAGGGTACAAACCTGAGCCTCCTTTGATGAGGTATTTCATTCCCCGGTCAGGTTAAGGATCAAACTTGAGCTTCGTTTCTACATGAGGTATTTTCCGTCCCATCCAGGTTAAGGGCAAAACCTGAATCTTACTTCTGTTGAAGTAAATTTCTCTTCTTTATTCTTCATTTCATATCTACCATTTTCATCAGGGCTAATTTCTTCATACCTAGTCAGATCCTTCTAACTGGGGCATTTTTATAGCCAAAATTTGGTGTGTTTTTCTTTGCCACTAAGCTCGTCCTCAAGACGGCTTAGTAGCAAAGAGGGGCATCTGTAAACACCCCAAATTTTCCACATCCATTCTCAAACAACCCTCCTCATGCAGTGCCAATTCTGTTAGGTCAGTGTAGGAGTCAAACCCCGAGTCAGTTTCAGAAAATCACCATTTTACCAACTTTCATTAGGAAAATTACCATTTTACCCCTAGGTCATCCCGGACCCCAGTCTGTCGAAGTCAACCAAGCTCATTGGTCAGTTCAGAATAGTTAGAATATCAGTCATTTCAAGCTCATCTGAGCTCACAATGAACAGACCATTTTCATTTCTGACCATTCCTGCCAAAATGAGATCATTTCTTCAGAAATGAGCTCATTTCTCACTCAAATCCAAGCCAATTGTCTCCGAGTTAGTCATTTACAGTCAGTCATATTCCCCAAAGTCTAACTTGAGCTCACCAGAAGTTCAAGTGCTCCAGTTTCAGTTCAAAACCATTTCTAAGTGTCCAGTAGCCCATTTTAGTCCATTTCAACTCTTTTAGCTGAAATTGAGCCGAGTTTAGTCAGTTGAGCTAGTGTTTGAGCCTTGATTTTAGTTCACCTCAGTATTACTGACCTTTGTTTCAGCTCAAACCCAGTTCAGGTTCGTAATTCATTTCATTCCAATGATCATTCCATACCATTTCTCTAAAAATGGCAACTTTTCTTGAAAATTCAGACGGAAAGGTCAGTTGAGTCAGTGTCCGGTGAGTTCATTTGAGTTCTGAAACTCTAAAACCCAGCTCAATCCAGTTCATTTCAGTTGAATCCAGCTCAAACCCTAATTTTCAGTGTTACTCTAGCTTGGCAGAGCTCGAAAATCATTTCTTCAACCATTTTTGCAAATTTTGTCAATTTTAACACTTTTTGAGCTGGTACAAGTGTCAATCGGGGTCTAACATCCAAAATTCTTCATTCAGGGTTAGCATTTCGCATAGCATTTCATGTCATTTCTCATCATTTCATATCATTTCTCAGCATTTCATAACATTTCATTCCATTTTCGAAGTCCAGAACTCCAGTTTTATAAATTTCAATCCAGATTGAGTTTTAAAAGTTTTCAGAAATCAATTTCAAACCCTGGGTTTTCAAAATTGACATTTTTACCCCCAAGATTCTAAATTTGGAAATATTTTCTCAAGAAAAACAATATGGATTTCTTTCAAAGTTAAATTTTCAAATTCTATACTGGATTTGCTTTGCAACGAGCTATTAAACTTCAAAATTCAAGCTCATTTCAAAAACTGCCAAAATAGCTCATTTTGTTTGGAAATATTTTCTCGAGAAAAACAATCTGGATTTCTTTCAAAATCAAATTTTCAAATTCTACACTGGATTTGCTTCGCAACGGGATATTGAACTTCAAAATCCGAGCTCGTTTCAAAAACTGCCAAAAATAGCTCGTTTCGTCTAGATTTTTTTTTTTGAAAAGACTATTTTACCCCTTTAATCGTCAAAATGAATTTCAAAAGTGGAATTTGGACTCGCTCTGAGATGTCCCATCCATTTGCATTTTCTTGTTTCAATTTATGAGAAAAAAAATTATCTTTTTCTTTATTTTTTTTGTTTGTTTTATTTTATTTTTTTTATTATTTTATTCTTCCTAAGGCGGGACCCACAAGGGGGTCACCCAAACCTCCAACCCATTTCCTTTCTTTCTTCCTCTATTTTCTTTTTATATATTTTTTTTATTTTATTTTCTTTTCTTCTTTATTTCTTTTCTTTCTTTCTTTTTTCCTTCCTTTTTCTTTCTTTTTCTTTCTTTCTTTCTTTCTTTCTTTCCTCCTTTCTTTCCTCTCCCTCCATTCACGTATAGTCTTTTCAGCCTCTCCTTCTCTACCTCTTTCCCTCTCCTTTTCCTCTCTTTCTTTCCTTTTCTTTCTCCCCTCTTCTTTCCTTTTTCTTCTTCCCTTCCTTCTTCCCTTCCTTACTCCCTTCTTCCTCCAAAGCCATACGGTTGTAGCCTTGGGCATTACACAGCCTTCTTCATTAATCAATGGTAACTTAGGGAAAGATATCATCTTTCCTAAGTTACCAACCAAAAATAAGAGGAAAAAGAATGGCTGCCCCAAAGGATTCCGATCTCACGTCTTTCTCTCTCTCTCTCTCTCTCTCTCTCTCTCTCTCTCTCTCTCTCTCTCTCTCTCTCTCTCTCTCTCTCTCCCTTGAACTCTCTCTTTCTCACCCCTTGGCTGCAAATTCCAGCCATTGAAACCCTATTCTTGCAGCCCTTACACAGCCACCAGCTGGGCCTCCATCATAGCCTTCTTTGGTGGCAGCAAGAGCCCAGCCACCAGCAGCTTTTCTTCATCCACCACAGCAACCAGCAAGAGCCCAGCCACCAGCAGCTTTTCTTCAGCCACCACAGCAACCAGCAACCTCCAGCAGTGCAGCAGCAAGCCTCCTTCAGTCCCTTTGCTTCAACCTCCTTCAACGTTGGCAACATCATACGGCAGCAACCTCCAAAGTTTCAGCCCACCTCCATCAAGATCAGCAGGCCCCTTTGAAGCAATCACCACCATCGTCATCACCTTCAGGCCTCCATTGCTGCAGTAGGAGCAAGATTAATTTCTTCATACCAACCCTCACTGCCACAGCTCCTTGCTGCAGCTACTACCTTCATATCAAAGCGGTCGTCAAGCTCCAGCCGGTGCAACAAGGCAGCCTCCTCATCGCTGCAATTCCCTCCAAGGCTGTACCACTGAAGCAAATCAACTCCCTTAGTGCGGCCATTTTCAACTTCCCTTTTGTTGCAAAGATTTCCAGATTCCTTTAACTAATCCAAGCAAAACCTCCATCTTCTTCAAGCTAGCAGCAACACCATTGCTATAGCTTACCTTCAGCCAACCCAAGGTAAGATCTTCATTTTTTTTTCTTCTTCTTCTTTTTTACTCTTTTATTTCCTTTATTGTCATGCTTAAGGCTACATGGAGTAGGGAATCCGTCCAATGAATGGACTGGATTTTTCCTTTTCACAGCAACATCAAACATAAGAGTTCGTGTACCCCCTCGTGATGGTTTTGATTTTCATGTTTTATATAATTTCATATTTAAAATTTGTATTTTCATTATGCATTTTTTTGATGTAGAATCCATAGAATTTCAGTTTTGTGCAAAGTCTATACGTTATGTCATGTGAGTTATTGCACCAATAAATTCTATAAATTTTAGAGTAATTGGGTCTACATATCTTTGTTTTACTGCCGAAAATTTGATTCTATTCGGGTTTTGAAACCCTTCTAAATCAATCAAACCCTATATCGGGTTTTCTGTCCCTCAGAATTTCCAGTTTGCGCTTTAGCAGACAAGAACCTCCGACACCACCCTCATGGGAAATCCAAATCGTCCTCCAAATATCACAGTGGATTCATAATGGAATCTACTAGTGATATGGAAATTTTGAGGTTTTTCCAATTAGTTTTGATCTCTGTAAAAAAACGAATTTCTCAAACCCCTGGGAAAATCTCGATTTTCTTTAGTCAGGGTATAGACAGACTCTAACGCACCGAGTCCATCCAATCTGTAACCTTTCTGCAAAAACTTTCAACATGAAAGTTGTTCCTAACATAAGTTCCTGTCATTTCCCAAAATTTGGGAATTTTTGGATCTGTTTCATTATTTTTCTCGGATTTTCTCTTTCTGTCTAACAGATTCCAATGTCCAGAAATTTCAGAGATTTAGGTCTCTAATAACAGTGTGGCCTTTTCCAAACCGTAACCCGAATCCCAAAAGCGTCAAAATATCAAATCTTTATCTGTTTGTCAGGGAAATTTTCCCACAATTTCAGCCATTTTACCATCTGTCTTCCATTTTTCCCACATTTTCTACCGAAACCTGTCTGTTTCCCCTAAATCCTAGAGTCGCCGGATTCCGATCCGACTTGCCGGAGTGGTACAGCTCCGACCGTAGGTCAAAACCAGAAAGTATTAAAGGAAAAAATCCTTTCCTTACTATCCTATGTCACCCCATAAAATTTGGGAAATTTTTATGGAAGTTTGATATCCTAAATCTCCTTTAGAATCAATATTTTAGGCAAAAATCACAAAATTTAGGGTTTTTATTTGAATTTCCATATTTAAAAATACAAAAAAAATATATTTTCGAAATCCATTATGTTTCTAGGGTTATTTTAGGTGTCCATGCCAAATTTGGTTTAATTCCAAGTTCATTTGCTCCATGTGTTAGTTTATCTTTAAATTTAGAAGCGAAAATCAGGCGAAAATCAGGTTAAATTTTATATTTTATGATATTTTCGTTATTTTAGGGTTTTTATCATGTACATAAGCATGTAGAATCATATTAGGGTTAATTTAAATCTCCTTTGCAATTCATATTTTTCAATTTTACAAAATTTATTTCAGAAGACCCTGGTTTCAAGGCCATAGTCTTGTTATCATGGGTATTTTGGTCATTTTGACCTAAATTTCGAAATTTCAATTTCTAATTCTCCAAAATTTCATGCATATCATCATATTTTATCATATTATGTTTGATTTATTTCATTTGATTTTCAAAATTCCAAAATTTACAAAAATTCTTTCAGAAAACCCTCATTTCAAGGTCATCAGGGGTATTTTGGTCATTTTGATCCCAATTTCCAGTTTTCAAGTTTATTTTTGAAATTTATTCATTATTTATCATGTTTATATCAAAGGGGGTATGAATTTGGGTTTATATCTGAATAATATCCGATAATTTCCCATATTTTCAGATAAATTCAGAAAAACCTACATTTTTGTGCTAACCTTGTTTTCTAGTTTTGCAGGAACATTCAAGAAGAAGACTTAGCTTTTATTTTTTTTATTTCAATTCAATGTAACCTCAAATGTAATAATTTGGAATAAGAGTTACTTTTCTGCTTAGAATAGGGTTGCATTGCATATAGTTTAATTTATGCAAATTTTAATATGTGATGTATCATTCATGCATATTTATTTCAAATTCACTATGGTTTACACGAATGGCACGTGCACAAACTCTTATGGAGTTTATAAACTCGGTGGGATTCGTATTTATGGCCATAGTCAGAATACGAAGAAAACCAAGATTTATGATCTTCATATTAGCCACATTCAGCCTACACACTTAGGCTAACTTCAAAATGCACTGCATTTTTCAAAGTTTTAAAAGGATTTCCCAATTCCTCAATGAAATTCCCTTTTCAAATTCATATTCATTCATTCATTCATATCATTCAAATTGCATTATTTCCAAACTCATTTTCCAATTTTAATTTCAAAAAATTCAGCTTTCTCAAGAATTTCCAAGTCTTTCTCAGGATCTGGTTTTCTCAAAATTCTAAGTTTTCAAATGACATTTAAAAGCATTTACCAAGTTCAAATCGAGATTTTCCTATGCTTTAAAATTCTCAAATTTCAAAATCCCAAGTTTTCAGAAATCCATCTTCTTAGAATTCCCATTTCCCTGAGAATCCAGTTTCCTGAGGATCCATTTTCCATTTCAAAATCCTTTTCCAATGATTTTCTGATTTTCTCAAGATTCTCAAATCCATTTTCTCAGAAAAGAAATTCCAAATCTCAAAATCGATTTTCCAAAGTTCAAGTTTTCCTGAGTATTCATTTTCCCATGAAATTCAATGATTTTCCCAAGAATTACATTTTCAAGCACTCTTCTAACCATTTTTTCAAACATATTTTCCAAAGCAAACATCATGTTTCTCAAACTTGCATTATTTTCCAAATTTCATAGCACAAGCCTGATTCTTTGTGCATTCTAGAAAAAATAGAGCATAATTTAGATATTTGAGTCAAGTTAAAGCACATAATCGATCCTTGGTTCAATTACCTCTGGTAAAGGTGCCAGGAATGGTTGAACCTCGTACCGACAGGCGGATCCCATTTCATGGAATTTTCCCGCAAATTTTCAAAACGGAGGCGAGTAAATTTTCAAAACAATTTTCAAAACTTTGGTCGAGTTTGACTCGCGAAATTCCTTTCTTTCTCGCAAGGGAGGGAAAAATTTTTGCGATGATAACATACCCCTTTTTTTGCTTACGAAGGGTTTTAAAAACCCTAAACAAGAGTTTTGCAAAGGACCCCCCCTTCGATTTTCAAGTTTTTACAAAAAAGGGCGCCCAAGGTTTTTTTAGCAAAAATTGATTTTTAAAAGTTTAAACTTATTTGTTTTTCTCATATATTTTCCAATTTTTTTTTGTTTTTGTGTTATTTTTCCGTTTTTTGTATTTTTAGATAAAAAATCCTAAGATTTGCGAGAAAACAAAGATTAAAACTAATTTTTTGTGTTTTTGCAAAATATTTATAAAAGAGAATTTTTCTGAGAATTAAAAGCTATTTTTGGAAAAATTCTTCAGAAAATGGGTTTACATCCAGATTTTTTTGGAAATATTTGAAGTTTTACAACCTCGATCTGGAAAATATAAGGTCGTGGATCCAAGAGGATGCCGGATGAGCTGCCCAAGTCATTCAAAACCATTTTGGGTACTTTTGTAATTTTAATTTGAAAATTGGACAACGAGGCTTAGATTTGGGTTTAAAACACTGGGTTCGGCTCCAAAATCGAGTTTGAATGGAATTTGATCCAGAAAATCTGAAGAACAACGAAAGATTAGCTTTGATTTCTCAGAAAATGGAATCAGAGGCAAAAAGGTCATTTTTATAAAACTTTGAAAATTTTGGGGTGTTCACACCCTTCCCTGCGGGAGAGAAAGGAAAACGATTTCTGCGAGTCAAACTTGACCGGATTTTGGAATTTATTTTTGAAATACTCGCCTCCGTTTTGAAAATAGCGGGAAAATCCATGGGATGGGGCTCGACCTGTCGGTACGAGGTTCGACCGTTCCTGTCGCCTTTAACAGGGGTAATCGAACAAAGGACCAAAACGTGTTTGACTTAGCTAAATCATCAAAATCATGTTTTATCCTAAATGCACAGAGAATTCAGGCATGTGCTATGAGATTTTGTAAAATGTAAGTTGGAAAAACATGATGAATGCTTAAAAATATTTGGAGTTGAAAAGCGTTTCCCAGGAAAAAGATGGAAATCAATCTCTCAGGAAACTCAGATGAGAGAATTGGGAAATCACTAGAAAGTTTATGAAGTTTTGGGAAAATCATGAATGGTTGAAAATCCTGTGAAAGTAGAAGTAATTCTTGAGAAAAGGTGAACACTGGAAGGAAAAAGGATAGTCAAAATAACTTTAGCTTTGAAATGTTTCTCAAGAAAATGATCGAAATTTGTTGGAAAACTCTTAGGAGCTGGAAAAGCAAAACTCGGGAAACTGAAATCTTGAGAATCTTATCATTGAAATACTTGAAAATCGGTTTTTGCTCCTTGAGAAAGATGAGAAATTCCTTTTGAAAATGAATTTTAGGAAAGGAATATTTTCCAGGGAAAATCATGGGAAACTTGATTTGGAAAATCCAACTTTGAAAATTTTTAGAGTTTCTAAATAGATCGATTTCCATGGAATGAAATTTTCTTGAGAAAATCATGAGAAAATCAGATGATTGCATGATATAAATGATATGAATGATTGAATGCACTTTGAAAAGATTTTTTGAGGAATTTATTGGAAAAATGTGTATTAAGTCAAAATAAATCCTTCACATGTTCTGACTGTGGCCATGAACATGTTCAGAGTTTAATTGATTTAATGCACAATATTTTGCAAAATTAGAAATGTGATGTGCATTTTAAGATAGCCTAAGAGTGTAGACTCAATGTGACTGGTAGAAAGATGATGAATCTGGGTCTCGTCCATATTTCGACTAGGGCCGTAAATATGGACTCCACTGAGTTCATCAACTCTCTAAGAGTTGGTGCACGTGCCATTCGTGTCCATCCAAAGTGATTTTCAAAATAAAATGCATGAAGTGCATAATCAGGATATTACAAAAAAAAAAACTCAAACTATATGATATGCATCCTAATCTATGCAATGAAAGTAAATATTATTCCAAAATTTGATTATTACATTTCTGGCATAAAGTAAAATAAATGAATAAAAATAAAAATATATAAAAAAAAAAAGTCAGCCTCCTCCAGATCTTCCTGCCAAAGTGGGTTAGTACAAGAGATATGTCCTATCAAAAGGAAATGTCACCTTAATGTCGATGTATCAATAATTATGCCTATAGTACAACAGAAATATATATTAATGACAATATGAGGCCTAAAGTATATATGGGATGCTTACAAGATGCCTAGATGTTAAGTTGAAGTGAGAGAAAAACATATACATATGTATACATCTAAATGATTAGGTTTATGTTATGGGAAATGTGTATGTGGACCATTGGCCGACTCCTTCAATAAAGATTACAGGCCATATGACGTGGCCTTGACAATATCATAACTATAATGCCCTTATGTCACGACATTCATGACTCTACTCGGGCTCACAGCACCATTGCCTCCTCATCATACTCATAATAACTTCAAATGGCTACTTACATACTGCCCATACCATAGTTAATTACCATATCCATGACATATGAATTGCAACAATCTGGATTTACACGTTGAATCAATACCTGCAATTAGGAAGACTAATTGATGCACACTAACTCTTTCACTAACGGATTGTTGAATCATGCTAAACGGATCTGAATATACATGGAATGAATCTAGGCGAACTTAGAATCAAAAGAGGTTATAAACGATGACAGTAAAGCAAGCAAAAGACCTACTGCCACAAATATGGAGAAAAAGAAAGAAAAAAATAAATAAGGCAGGGCTACATGTCCTTAGATGCAGGGTTTATATTGAAAAATAAACAAATGTTAACTTTCCCATACACAGAGGCTATCATTAAACTGAAGACACCCACGCTGGACGAGATTAAAATGTGGTGGCAGTGTGTTTAAACCAAAGGCCTGATCGAGATCAGGTTGAATCCCATCATGGGAAAGCATGAACATGCTCAGAGTACCAACCCTTGCAGCAATATGAGTGTAACATGAACATCCAGAAAACAGATATGAGATTACAGAGATCATCAACGGATCACATCTGGACATAATACTGGCATGAGCTGAGGCGTGAAACAGATCAAGGCAATCAGCCAAATCAACTTAATGATATGAAGTTCAAAACGCAGGAAGGTAACACATGATCCTGTAATATGTTGGAACCAGCTGATAGTAAAATCATCCTCTTGATTGTCAGAGTAATGTTTATCATTTCATATTGATATTAAGGCTTCAAAATAATTAGTGAAACCTCAGAGCAGGTCATGAACAGTTTTTACTCTCGGCTACATATGAAATACGAAATCTAAGCACATTAGTATATTATTTAGAAGCACAGAAATCATACAATATCATAAAAGGAAAATGATGCAATATAGGAGAGAATGGAAATGGGCAACGAAATTAAATGTAGTGTCATTGTCAATGACACTTTTTTACCGTACGAATAATCATTGGACTATCGTTTTACTCGAGATATGCAGCTGTGATGGCCAGATATGTATCAACCTATGGAGACCCCTAACATGCAGGGAAAGAAAAAAAAATCTAGAATGACTGTTATGCATAACACTTAAGAATGAAAACCGTCACTCACAAAAAGAATGGAGGGATTACCAGCAATGACACAGGAAGTCTGATTTGATACCCTTTTGTAGAGGATGGGAACATTGAAATAAGATAACATTAGCAACACAGGAATGTAACCATCGATTCCCGATGTGATACAACCTGAAACTAAAACTAAAAACCAAGGATTTGCACATGGACCTTTACTCCTCCAGGTTATGGTGATGTAATGGATTTTGTGAAATCTCTAGGGGAAACAACCATTTAATCATAAACAGGGTGATTCATAGGAATCGATAACACCATTGCGCGATGTAATCGATTCCTAACATGGGAAAGTAGACAGAAACATCGATCACACCATTAAATGTGATGGATCAGCACTATGTATGGTATGAACGTGGTGCACATTTTATTTAAAAGTGTAAAAAAGTTTGTACCTTGGTTCAGCAAAACCGGCGAAATCTCTTCCTTTTGAAGGTTCTGCAGAAGATCGATCTTGTGGGTTAGAGCTTCTGAATGCCAGCCGTTGGGGACTTGCCTTTTTGAAGAGCAATGAAAACCTGAGGGGTTCGTGAGAAGGGAAGAAAGGTCTTCAAAAGAGGGTTCCAGCCGATATGGAGGAGGGAGGAAGTCGTTTCTGTTCCTGCTGTAAGGAAGGCAAAAACCTTAATCCAAAGGAGATTCCATCGATAAAGAGAAAGGGGGAGGCAGTTTGGGGGTTGGCCTCCTGCTAGCCGAGAAGAGAAGAGGCGGAAAGAGGGAAGATGGCTGATGGCTTCGTAGATTGGCCTTCTGTTCGCCAAGATGGGCAGAGAGCTGATGAAGGGGGAAGTGGAAGATAGGGGCCAAAAAAAACAAAAAGAGAACCGCCGATGAGGGATACTCCAGCGATGGCTTCAAAAACCGAACCCCCAACTTTTTAATAGTCATCCCCTCCCCTGCCTTTTTCCCCAAATCCGCGTGTTCCCCCTCTTTAGCCGACTTTGATAACCTTTAAAACAACTTTTTAAAATTTTTTGAAATGTTCGCCGTTTTGAGAGGGGGACGGCTCCCTTTCTCCAGAAAAAAATTGAAACTTAGGTAAAATAAAAGTTTTGGGGTAGGGTTTCGTTTTGGGGGCTGAAAAAGTAAAAAAAACAAAAATGATAAAACAAATTTTGTTTTTCCTTTCCCCCCCTTTTTTTTTAAGGTGGTGCCACCTCAACTGGATTTGAAAACTTTTTGAAGTATATAAAAAAAATTAACTATCTTGAGAAAACTTTTGTAATTCGGAGTCCTTGGGGTAAAATGGGAAGAATTTGGCAATTTTTAAAAACCCAGGGGTTTGAAACCAATTTTGAAATATTTAAAACTCGAATCTGGATTGACACTTTTGAAAATCAGGAGTTCTGGATCTCAAAATGACATGTTGTGCATTGAAATGATATGAAATGCTCATGCGATGATATGCAAAGACATGTTTCCTGAAATGCCCCTCTGAGCCAGGACTTGGAAATTCTAGCTTTTTGTCCCGAAAATGATTTTGAAAATTTGCATTTTGAAGATGTTTCTGAGTCTAAATAGAGAAGTTCTGCAAGGTTCAATCTTGGAAAATGACCATTTTGCCCTTCATTGGTTCCGGAGAACTGAAATGTGATGAGTCAGGGAGGTGAGTGAAAATTTGGGGTGTTTACAGCATCTGTTATTCTATGTATTTTCAATAACCTAAATAGCTAGTTGAGTTCGCTCCAAAGGGCCGACTTTAGCTGAGAGAGGATTCCCCCAAAGGAGGTTGTGCCACGGATGTATCCAACTTCTGCAGAACTGTTGAGCTAACTAATGTAGCCTCTTTCCCCTAACTCCAATGATTGGGGAGGCCGGATCAAATGCCTGTAGGGTGGTTGTTGATGATGCATGAAATGCACATCATGTTAACAAGTTTTTCATGCATTTTTTAGTGAGATTAAGGTTTTAAACCCATGTTTAGATGCATTTTGATAGTAAGGGGTTGTGGTTCGAATTTCAGAGAAATCAGAGTTAAAATGAGAGAGTTATGGCTATTTCAATGTTTGGACACGGATTTCGAGGTGGATTAGATCCATATCCGACCCAATTAGGCTATTTGGACCTTGGATCAACCTTTAAAAAGCCCAAATCCAACCCACACGCATATCCACACTCATTTAGAAAAAGTTTTACAAAAAACCCCCCAAAAAGTGGCATAGGGTAAAAATTTTCATTATAACCTTGTTTTTGAAAATACCAAAAAGTATAAATACACTTTTTAGAAGAGCCCTAGACGTCTTTGGCATTGGGATTGGTGCCTCCTACAGTGATTCTAACTCCAGCCCCCTTCCAACCTCTCATTCCACCTTATTCTTCATTGAAGATTGGTTTTTGCTTGGAAATCAAGCATTATTCGATCTCCTGATTCATTTCTATTCGTTTCTTTAGCATCCTTGTTGTGTTTAGTCATTATTTTCTGTGTTTTTGCAGGTCTAGCAGAGGTGGAGACCATTAATCTTGCTTGGAAGTGCGAAACACCCCAACAAGATGAGCCGACCCTACCTCCATCCGGTTTTTTAAGCCCTCCGATCGCGAATCGGCACCCGTTCCATCTTCGGTGGATCTCCAACGTGTTGCAGTTGTAGATACCCTGCTCATGGTGATATTCCAGCATTCTCGAACCGTTCGGGACGTCAAGCCAAGTCCATTGTCCGCTCTCTTCTCCCCCACGATCGTCGGATCGACCTTGAGGTAGGTCTTCTTCCCTCTTTTCTTCTAGCTAAAGACTAAATCGTGTGTGCTTGTGTTTTTTGTTATTTTCGGTGTGTTTTCTTAATTTTTATTGTTTCAACCTTAGAATATCATTCGTGCATAGGCCAGCATGGTAGATTTAGTTTTTGTTTCATTGTTTTTATGTTCGAATCGTGAATTTTCATCGTTTTTCATCCAAAACGTGAAGATCAGCCGATTTTGCAGTTCTGTCCAGCGTGTTTATGGTATTGTTTCTACAGAAAAATCATTTTAAAAAGTTTCATTTTTATTTGGTTTAGTCGTTGGTTTTGTTTGTTTGCTATTTTAATTAAAAAGGAAAAAAAAATCGGCTAGATTAATTCTAGCCGATCTTTGTGTTTGAATAAGTTCAGTTGCTGCAAAAAAAAAATCGGTGGTTCTACTGTTAAAATCTGATTTGTGGTATCTGTTCCAGTGTCATTTATTTTCGTTTTAGGTGAGGTTTGAGTTCTTGTGTGTTGTGTGAATGTTTTATCCAAAATCGTTGAATGGAGGTTTGAGATTGGGTAAGTGCGTATGCTTCCATTGAGTAATTCGTGTAGCCTACTGATTGTTTGGAAGTTTAACAGTCTCGTAAAGTTGTGTGAGTCAAATTCATTATATTAGGATTTCGTTAAATATTGTTCTTGTGTTTTCGTGTTTTAGGTGTTTTACTTATATTGAAAAATCAAAAATCGAGTGTATTCTTTTGGTTTATAGCCTTGTTCAGCCGGTTGTAGGAAATTTTCATTTAGTTTCAGTTTGTTAAAGTCTTCTAATTTGTTGATTATTGCTTTAGTGAAGGTAGAAATTCGTTTTTGTGATAAAGTTAGTGTTACTTGTGTTCAATGATTTGTGTTTAGATTAGGCGTGTAGCTAGATTGCAATTAGAATATTTTTTTAGATTGTCTTAATTCTCAGCATATTAGATAAAATGTTTATAATTGTGGTAGTGTAATTAGTTAATTTTAGTTAGGTGTTAATTTAGTTTTATCACCCTCGTAGTAGTTTTAGTGTGATCTTTATTTTATGGTTTTAGTATTGTTTTGCTTGTCGTCTTCCCCAAGGAGGGCGGCAGCCATTAGAGCGCCAGTCGAGCTCTAGGCTGCTTTTGGTAGGTCTTAGAATTTAGGTAAGTGTCTTAAGGTGTCTAGGTGCATTGTATTAGAGCTTGTTTAGTTTTTAGACGTTTTTAGTGAAATTTTTAGTAAGTTTCTTTTGTTAGGTAATCTAATTTAATTGCCTATAGACATTAGTTGTAAGTTAGAAAACGTTTTTGGTTGTGTTAGGAAAGTTGATTTGAATTAGTAGAATAATTGCTCCAAAAAGAAAAACGTTTTGAGAAAAGTGATTGCTCCAAATTCGTTGACTATTATTTAAGTAAGTTTGAAATTGGGTTTAAGAAAGGATAGTCAAGATAGAATCAATAAATTTTTGGAAAGTTGAATTGAAGTTTCAAATCTTTTCTAAAAAGGAGATCACGATTTTGATAGAGGTATTTATTTGTTTTATCAATCATTTTTGGAAAGCTAAATTCGTTGAGACTATCTTGAATTGGATATTTTCAAATTGTCTACTTGCTTAAATTAGTTTTTAAAGATATTAAAGAAGTGTAACTGCCTCTAGCTGGACGGTTTTACACTTCTTACCTTTCTAAATTGCAAATTAAGGCAAGTCAAGATAAGCATTTAGAGTTGGACGATTTTTGGAGTTATCAAATTTCCCAAAATTATCCTTGAGCATTTATTCTTTCCTAAGTCTCTAACCGTCCATAGTGATTTAGCCTATACTTAGTCTTAATTAATTTAGTTAGGTGTGTATTAACCTTAGGTTAGTTAGTAGGCTACTAAGGTAGTTAACCTAACCTAGTCAACCTAGTTGACCCAATTAGGTGAGCCGTGTATCTAGTTGATCCTAATCCTAGTCAAACCTTCAATCGTACCTCATTAGTTTAATTGGATAGTTGACCTTAGTATTAAGTCATCTTAGATTTAGTATACGTTAGTTTAGTTCTTCACTTACTCGATTTAGTTAGATTTTACAAGTAGATGTTTTGTTGACTTATAATTAGTTAGTGAGTGTTTGTTTTTGTGGTTCTAATTTAACTAATTTGTATTTAGTTTTAGTAACTGCAGCTGCTCATTCATCTAGTTAAGTGTGCACATTTAAATATATTAGTTGTATTTACATTGGTAGTTCACTTAACTTTATTCGTAATTTGCATAGTGCATTGCATTTTTATGTCATTTAGCATAATCACATTCATCATCTGCATATACACTGTTATTCAGTATCATTTAGGTTTGCATTAGGGTTAGATTGCATTTTTAGTGTTTAAAATAGATTTATAAAGTGAATAGTGCATTGAAATCAAAACCCGATTTTTGCCCTGTCGCACAGTCGTTATTTCATATGCAAAAATTTTGTGTTTTCAAAATAATATTTTTCTATTCACTTTATTGGCGTGTTAACTGGCTGCAGACCAAATTTCAGCTCGATCCGAGTTGGTTTGGTCTGATTTTTAAGCGTTTTGTGAAAACTATTTTTTCGGATTTTAAAATTTCGGGACCTGCGATATCCTGATTTTTCCCAGCTTTGAAACGCTTATATTTGGAGTTCCAAATATCATTTTTTAATTCTGTAAAAACTGTCAGATTCTTGAATCTGTTAGCTACAGAATAGAACAAATTTCGGGAAAATCGGATCTTGTTTGCTCTGTCAAATAGTCATTTTTTGAAGAATTGTCAGAAGTCTATTTCGCACTAGTTAGGGGTAGTTTCGTAATTTCAGACTTTTAGTTATTTTCGGCTTGTTTTCATCAGTTTCTGCATTTTTAAGTGCTTCATCTGCATCATTCAGTATTGTTAGACTTAGGTTAGTTGATTTTAGCATTAGTTTGAATTTTTCTTGATTATTTCATTAGTAATTAGGTTTTGCTTGTTTAAATTCTTCAGAATTAGGTTTAACTTATATTTTAATTTAGTTTTATTAAATTAGTTACTAACTTTGTATTTTGTTGTGTTTTTAGGTTAAAAAACATAACCATTTTCCAGGGATTATTGTCCAAGTGCGAAGATTTGATAATCAGCGAAAAGACAAAAATACCTTTGGCGTGCAACAGAAGACTGAAGTGCTTTTCTACGTAGTTGTAGTGTTAATTTGATATTGTATTAACATTGTTTTTGTAATTAGTGTTTATTGATTAATAAATTAAATTTCTTAGAAATAATTGAGTAATTCATGTTCCCTGTGGATTCGACCCGTACTTACCACTTCGTGGAAAGTCGGTTATTTACTTTTGGTTGACGATTTTCCAAAGATTTTATTGAAAAATATTGTTTTAAAAATACCACTTCCAAAATATCAATCAGTTGTTAACAACCTGTCTATTGGAGTTTGTACCGCTCTGTCCTCTTTCTTGATAGACACATAGAAGCGAATAGGTACATTAGGGATTGCTTAACTAACGACCCATTCTATGATGTGGTCTTTAAATCACTCGAGCATCTTGCCCGTGAAGGCGAATGTGAGGCCATTTATGTGATTACAATATTTTGTATTTAGTGTTGTTCGAGGTCACACGACAGTCTCATCTGATCATCGCAGTACTAGACGTGTCGTGCGCGACTACAAGTACTCTAGGATGAAGGGGGTATAACTCCTCAATAGAAGCCTCAACAGAGTGTTTCACAAAGACGTAAAGTTTATCAACTTTACTTTATCTTTTGAAACAGCAGTACCTTGTGCCAACATTATGCATGTGATTATCTCGAATCACATCCGCTATTGGGGTATCTACATGTCTCGCATGACTCGATATCGACCTCGATAGATGAGATACGGGTTTCTCAACAGAACACCCGCTAAGAAGTTCGCTCGAACCCCCAATTCGAGATCACCCGAGATATGCCAAAAAGGCGAGCAGAACCAGCCAATCACATCCTTCCAAATGCTTCGATTTGGAGCAGACTTTGATGCTTTTCCGCAGCTCCCCAAAATCTCAAGTCGACTCTGCAGGACTGCGCACACGAAGAGCCAGGATCCTTGCGATGTATCCCTCTCCTTAGACAAGGATGTGTCGCTCGCTCCCGACTGAACTCTTGTCGCAAGAGGGAGAGTGGTAAATGCCCCTTGCATCCTCCACGAGGATGCCTTTAAGGCATACGCAAAGAGCAAGAACATGCACGTCATCTGCAATAGCAAGACAATACCAACACATATGCAAAAGCAACAGCCTAGGCGTAGAGCACGACGTAAGGTAAAGGTGGTAAGCAGAAGTGCAATGCAAACCCTCGGCACAACGCGCAACGACAAGTAAAAACTGTAAGCAGGAGTGCAACACCGAACCTGTGCGCGATGTGCAACGGCAAAGTAAAGGACAAGGATCGCGAAACCGCGTTCTTGAGTTAAATGTGTACTCGTATAAATATATATATTTCTATATATATATATATTTATTTAATGGTCCCTTTTTAGTTAATTGAACTTATATCAATTGTCCAAGTCTTCTGTGCAATCTTCCCCTACCTTTGAGAGTTGCAAGCTTGCTGGCGTCTGCGAGTGTAAGCAATGGACGGCTCGGGTCGCGAAGCGCGAGCAGGATCCGTCGCACGAGCTACAAAAGTAACAATCTTAGCAAGCTTATACCAAAAATAGAAGTTCAAGGGCATTGCTGTCGTCCTGACGTAAAGGAAGCAGAGGCAGGGGCATTGTGCCCTTGCGCACCTGCTACAAGCGCAAGAAGCAAGGGCAGGGGTTGCGAGCCTCTGCTGACTTGCTGTCAGTGGACTCCAAGGAGGCAGGGGGTTGCACCCCTGCCCTCATAAAGCACGGGCAGGCAGGGTTGCGCCCCTGCCTGACAAAGTAGAATAGAGCTAGGGTCAAAGACCCTGCCTGTCAACAACGAATGGAGGCTCGCCTGATGCCAAAGAAAAGTGATGTGAGGTGGCTTGCCCCGGTCTGCCAAAAAACAGCGAAGGCAGGGGTGATGCCTCTGCCTAACGAGAAAAGAGGCACAGAAAGGGCTCGGCCCCCTCCCCTGCCACAACAAGGAGCAGGGAGGGGCTCGACCCCCTCCCCCGTCAACACAAAGAGCAGGGAGGGGGCTCAGCCCCTCCCCTGTCATAACACAAAGCAGGGAGGACAGAGAGGAGGGGGGCGAGCCCCTCCTCTGCCGGAAGAACCATGAAGAGGTTAAAGGCAAGGGGCAGAAGCCCCTGCCGAAAAGGTGGGCCGACACAGGGAGCTTTGCTCCCTGTCGGCGAAACAAGAGGGACACGGGGAGCGGAGCCCCTTGTCGACACAAGTGACAGGGGGCAGAGCCCCCTGCCGACGAATGGCGATGACAGGGGGCTCTGCCCCCCTATCAGTCGATCCAAAGAAAGAAAGAGACAGAGGGGGGAGTCCCCCTGTCGACCGATCCTGAGAAAGGCAGGTGGTAACCCCCTGCCGATGAGAGGCGACGGCAGGGGGCTTTGCCCCCCTATCAGTCGATCTCTCACGGAGAAGAAGAAGAGGAGGCGGAAGGAAAGGAAAAGAGGAGGGGAGGTGGATGCGTACCTGGGGTCGCCGGAGCGGAAGGCGGTGGCGGTGGGTCGCCGGCGCCTTTGCAGCAGAGAGAGGGAAGGAGATGGTGGTCGGCGTCTTCGATCATCTGTGATTGTGGTCGTCGACCGCTACGGAGGACGAGTGGAGAGTGAGAGGGTGACCGAGGGGGAGAGACAAAGAGGTTGTCGCCGATGGCAGTCGTCAATGGTCGCCAGGGAAACGAGGTTGTCGGTTGAAGCCACCGGACTGAAGGTGGTTGTCGGTGATCGATGGCGGTGCTTGGCAATGCAGAGAGAAATGGGAGTCGGAAGAGACGAGAGAGCCAGGGTGGAAGGGGGTTTCGAGAACCCCCCCCCCCTTCCTTCGGCCTCGCCTTTCAAAAGGGTAAAAGAGGCGGTGCCTCAGTTGGCTCCGGGTCCGGATCCGACCCGAATCCAAGCTATTTTTTTATTACATTTATGCACCCATGTATATGCGAAATACATATGAGTTCACATATATCTATGTATTTGAAACAACGTTCAAATCGCATAATACTTAAGCATATCACATAAATTCAAACACAAGGTAATTCCTCATTCATAGCATGTATCATAACATAAATCTGAAAATTTATATGTTTATAAAATCTCGAACTTCAGATTTATAGAACACAAGTGTTTCATCTTTATATATATAAAATTTTGTCCTTTTGTAAAAACAGGCTAGCAAAACATACATTCACCCCTTTCTTTTCTTTTAAATATATGCAAAAGCCAATGCATTAATTTCGTATCACATGCTTTTCAATGCACAATCATGCATGCCAATATAGAGATGTGCATGAACAACAACCATATCCAAATGCATGTATTATATTCAAATGCATGCATTCACATAATCATACCCAAAGCATGCTTCCATTCATGAACCATTTCACATAAATAGGTGAATCAATGCATGTTGTTTTTCATGAATCATGAAGTTAAACATGTGAACAAGTATATGCTTCCATTCATAAACAAATGTTAATATTCATGAATCATTTCATTAAACATATAATCAAATGTGTGCTTCATTCATGACTCGTGCACCTTGTAGTTAGATATTAATTCATCAAATCAAGCATGCTCATGTACATAAAACACTCATGTAATAACGCACATGTGTAGCACACACAAATTTCTAGTAAACACATGCAACATCTTTGAAATAACCCCCTTGAATAAGTATATCATAACAATTAGGCATGTGGAACATACATAACACAAATAGATGTATGCATATGTACGTGTTTTGTAACCTGCAGAAAGTTGTGCCCAGATTTTTGTATTGGACACGCGGCTGGAATTGGTTGATCCCAGTCTGCTGCACCTAAACATGTGCTGCAACTGCTGCCACCCTGCTCAAAAGATCGACAGTAAACCTACTATGTACAGTAGGGTACGGTGCTCGATTGTTCAACCATGAAATAGTATTTGGCTGGGGTCGACAGACCCCAGCCAGTCTATATAAGTCTCTTTTAAAAAAAAAAACAATCCAGCACATACAAGCTGAACCTGGTAGCATCCTGCATCTGCCCAGTCGAGCCGAGCTGGGCTGCCAACCAACCCAGCAATGTCACACAAAATACACGAACAACTTTGAACGAGCACGGACAAACTATGGTTTGTTTCATTTTGGGTATGCATGCATACAAATGTATATGGTCAATAGTCATACATGTTTAATTGTCATGTTCATATATATATATATACCTATGAACACCCAGTTATAGGCATGCACATACAAATTCTTAACCTCCAAAGTTTCTTATAAGTTTACCGGAACAAAAACAAATTGACATGCAACATTCAACAGGACATGCTATTCTCACGTGAACACTAAGGAAGAATTAATATAAAAAAAAATTGGTTTGACATGTCAACAAGCATAAAAAAAAATTGTTCCAGAGTGTGCTCAATCGAGCTCACTCGGTTGTGCCCTATAGGCCCGACAGACCGAGCAGTGCAAGGTCAGGTCTGGCCAGGCCTGGCCAGCCAAGTTGAGCTCGGCTGGTCCGCCAACCAGACCCTCTAACTGCTAGATAAAAGAAATTATAATGAATCTAAAAAAAAGATTCTATTTTTTTTTTTGTTGAAAATACAGCAGGCTGCTCAGTCGAGCCCACTCGACTGGGCCTTGAAACCCAATTAGACCTGTCATGAATAGGCCTGACTAGGCTGCACCCCAACATCTAAGTTTGGCCCTGCTAACCAGCCGAGCAAGACTTGGTTGGTCTGCTTGCCAGCGACCACCCTGCACAGGCTGAGCCTGTGCAGGTCTGGCAGACCACAATAGGCCAGCCGAGCATGCCTCGGTTGGGCTGCCATCGAGCTCAATAACAATAATAAAATAAATAAATTAACATGCCAAATAGGAGTCTGTTGAAATGTTTTAAACATGAACATAAAAATTCTTTTTCTTTTAAGTATGCTTAGACTGAATTAGGCTACAGTCATCCCCATGAAGATTGGTATGGAGGTACTATAACGACCGTGGAAAAAAAATCATGTCTGACTCGTGTCAGACACGTGCCCTGCATTTGTCAGACATGTGTTGGGGTCTGGGCCGCTTTGTCGGGCCCTGATCCGGGTCTGAACCAGACCCGAGCTTAACCCAGACCCGGGTTCTCGAATCCTTGAGAACCTACATCTTTTAAAAGATGCAGCCGTCTCAGGCGAGGGTTCAAAACCCTCGCCCCTTCTCTCTCATCATCTGCTCCATCTCTCTCGCATGGCCGCCGATGACTCAAGACGCCGACGAGCAGCTCCGTCCGGCCACCTTCTCTCAGCCGACATCCTCAGCCGATGACAACCAGCGATCCTCTCCCATCTCCGTTGCTCCCTGCGGCCACCGACGCCGATGACTCACCGTCGGCCACCATCTTTGCCCCGGCTGTTGCAGGCTTCGATGGAAGCCATCGTCGATCTTCGGTTGCCGACGATTGACGTGGACGACAGCACATCGCTCCAGGACTCCTCTTGTCTGGCTGTCGGCTGCGCCAAGGGCCCCGAGCACCGATGACTCGTCATCAGCCTCTGCCTCCGTCCTGGGTGTTGCAGCCGTTGTCGATCATGCCTTCGACCCTCTGAGTTCCGACAACGCATCTTCCCCTTCTTATGTAGCCACCAGCGACCAGAGCAGCCGATGACAACTTCTGAGTTTCGACGACCTCGTTCCCCGACGACTCCCCCCTTTGCGCTCTTCGGAGGTAAAACCCTCCCCTCTCCTCCTTTGTGTAGGGTGGGTCGACAGGGGGGGGAGGCTGAGCCCCCTGTCGCCTCTTGTTGGCAAGGGGTTACCCCCCTACCTTTTTGTTGTTGGTCGACAGGGGGGCTGAGCCCCCTAGCGCCTCTTGTCGGCAGAGGATTACGCCCCCCTACCTTTTTGTGGTCGGTTGACAAGGGGGCTGAGCCCCTGTTGACGCCTCTTGTTGGCAGGGGGGTCCGTTCCCCCTATCCTTGCTTGGTCGGCAGGGGGCTCCACGTTCCCTCTACCCTTCTTGTTGTTTCGGTAGGGGGCTTCGCGTCCCCTTGCCATTAGCTTTGTCAGCAGAGGGCTTCGCTTCCCCCTGCCCTTCTTGTTGTTTTGGTAGGGGCCTTTGTCCCCCTGCCTTTGCGTTTGTCTTCGGCAGGGGGCTTAGCACCCCTGCCTTCGTTTGTTTCCCCGGTAGGAGGCGAGCTCCCCCTGCCCTCTGTTGCTCCTCGGCAGGGGGCTCTGCCCCCTGTCCTTGTGCCTGTCTGCAGGGGGTGGAGCACCCCCTGCATTTGTGTCCCAGCAGGGGGCGAAGCCCCCCTGCTCTCTTGTTCCTTCTCGATAGGGGGTTCTGTCCCCCTGCTCTCTTGTTCCTTCTCGACAGGGGGTTCTATCCCCCTGCCTTTTGCGTTTTTCCGGCAGGGGGCGAGGCCCCCCTGCCTCTTGCGCTTTGCTGGCAGGGGGCGAAGCCCCCTGCTTTCCTATTTTCGAGCAGGGGCTTGCCCCCTGCATTTCATTGTTCTCTGGCAAGGGGTTTTGCCCCCTTGCTTTGTTCTTGTTGTCGGCAGGGGCAGAGCCCCTGCCTGTTTCGTTCCCCACAGGGGGCTGCGCCCCTGTCTGGTGTTCTGTCAGGGGATGTTCCCCTTTGCCTTGTTGTGGCAGGGAGATTCGGCTCCCTCCCCTGCCTTTCTTTGTGCTGGCAGACAGGGAGCTCCTGCTCCCTGCCTCTGCTGTTGTTGCCAGATAAGGCTGAGGCCCCTGCCTCTGGCACCCTTGTCTCCAGGATGCAGAGTTCCTGCATCTGCCTTCTGCAGGCAGGATAGCCTTGCTGCATCTGTTGCTTCTCAGTTATTTTATGACATATACTAATGTTCCAAGCTCTCCAGGTTGAACGGTGGATCTAGCTCGCCCTCTGTGGCTCGAGCTCTTGTTTGCCTATGCTGCATGCGTACGAGGACCCGCAACCCCTTAAGGTAGGGGATTCTTTCATGAAAGGACAATGAACTGATAAATGCTAAAATAAGAAAAGATAACTAAAACAGGATGATATATATATATATATGTGTATAATATATATATATGTATGTCTTTACCTTCAAGGACGCAGTTTCACAATCCTTGTCCTCTTTACTTTCTCGCACTTTCCTTTCTGTTGCCGTCGCGCTATATGTGCCCAGGCTTTTCATTCCTGTCTTTACATTCCATGTCTTTTAACTCAAGGACACGCTTTCGGGATCCTTTTCCTCTTTACTTTCTTGCACTTTACTTTCCAGCTGCCCCGCGCTTTCTGCCCAGACATTTACTTGCTTATGTCTGCTTTGTTCTCCAGGATGCAAATCCTGGTCCTCCTTTACGTTCTTGCACTTTACTTCATGCATTTACTTGTTGCCCCGTGCTTTTTGCGCCATGGCCTTGCTTCTACCTTACTTTTCGTACTTTACTTTCCTGTGCTGTCATGCTTGCTCTTGCACTTACCTTTTGTATGTGTTCGTCTTTACCTTGTGTCCGCACTTCGTGCATATGCCTTGCTCATGCATGTATTCTATCTTTGTTGCATGCTTCTTTTCTTGCTTACGCTTATCGTTTAATCGAGGTGTAACCCCATACCTCGTGAGTCATCCTTTACACTTGCGTAGTCAGTATAGGATCTCATACCTCACGAGTTGCTTACGTAGTTGCCTGCTCGTGCGTTATGATGTTCGGGGTATGATCTCATACCTAGTGTGCAGCTCTAGTGTTCTACCCTCGGAGTGCAGCTTCGCCCATCGAGTCTTGCCCCTCGATTTGCCATTGTATTAGTATATGCACGGGTTGTCCCTTATCAGCTTGCACTCCCTGAGTGCAGCTTCGAGTGTATAGTGTATATCGTTTCACTTGTCTTACAAGCCACGACACACACTTATGCACTTCAGTTCTCCAAAGACATTGTCTTAGGTGCAAACCTATTTTCAAGATGTATAGCTTGTAAAACAGAGATAGCAGACGGATCTCCCAAATCGATGTATTTGGGATAGGTGTGTTACAACCTTAGTTCACCTATCTGATACGACTCAGATAGTCTTGTTTAGAATCCTGTGCACGAGTAGGGCGGGGATCCTAGCAAGGTACTTGCACCATCGCTAGATCGGCGTTACCTCACCTCTGATGCGAGACCTAGTTTCTAGGCTTTCTGGTTCAACCAAAATAGTAGTGCCTTCCTTCCTTCGAGGAGGTATTGTTGGATCTCTTACGAGGGATCCATGTTCCTCCTCTTGTAGTTGTACCCTTAGTCACGTACGATATGTTTGGACTACGAAGAGCAGGACAAAAGGTTTGTAGTAACCTCTAAGCGTGTATTGACACATTAAGCTAAATCATGTTATGTTGAAATTCGCTTAATAGGCAGATTGCTTGCAATTGTCTAAAGGACCCGAGCACAATAAGTTGGAACTTGAATGAGTTCACTGTGGGCTTCTGTAAAGCAGAAGTGTTGGGATTTCCTGCGAGAGATCCATGCCCCTCTCATCGTGGTTGTACTTTTGAACAGGTATGTTGCGTACTACGATGAGTAGGATGAGAGGTCTATGTCTTCCTCGAACATGCAATGGCATGTGTTTAAGATCACAAGAGTGATGTTTCTACCTTCACTACGAATTGGCCCTTTTCATCATGGTTGTACATTTGAATAGGTATGTTGCGCACTGCGGTGAGTAGGATGAGAAGTGTGTGATTGCCTCGAACGCGCAATGGCGCGTATAATTCACCTAAATAATGATCATGCGCCTTCACAGGCAAGATGCTCGATTGGGTTGAAAGACCAGAGCATGTAGAATGGGACGGCAGTTAAGAAACCCCCCGTCGTGCTCATTCGGGACGGTTCATCAAGAGAGATGATGGATGGTACAAAACTCCAATGGACAGTCATTAATGACAATCTCGGGCAATGATCTGACCTTCCCCAGTCATCGGATGTTAGGAGAAATCCTTCAGGCCAATTCTGCAGAAGTTCGGATGTGAATTTATTAGGCCTTTGTTTGCCTTTGACGGGCTTACTGAGAAGCATCGTCAAATGGTTGATTCGTCTTGTGGGGGCACTTTTATGCTCAAGAGTGAGGACGAGGCGTGGTCTCAATTTGAGACCTTGAGTGAAAATACGATGCATCAAGCTTTGTCTTCACGGTTCGATAGGACTACATATGTGTCTAGTGGTCCTAGGAAAATAGGGATTTCCGAAGTTGGGTCTGAGTTAGAATTGCGTACCAAGGTTGACCAGTTGACCAGGAAGTTAGATCAATTCCAAGCCAATTCTTCGAGAAGTCCAGTAGAAAGAGTGTGCGAGCTATGTGCTAGCCCGGCACACTGTGTTTCAGAGTGTCTAGCAACACCGCTATATCCTGAATTCGTTCAGGAGCAGGTGAATGCTGCCCAAGGTTTCGCTAGACCCATGCTTGATTCATTTACACCATCATATAACCCAGGTTGGCGAAACCAGTCCATTTACCCATCCTATCAGCCCTCCCAGACACAGTATAGACACAGTAACCCTTCACAAGGTTACTCGCATCCTATATTTCCACAGGTTCATCCCTAGTATAGTCTACCTTCTCTTCAGGAGCCCATTCCTAAGTCATCATTTCAGGAGAAGATGTTTGAGGCCTTTTCTGGTATCAAGGCCACTATTTGCTCCCATACGCAGTCAATAGCCAAGCTAGAGACTCAAATGGGACAGTTAGCTCAGACATTGAGTAGACAAAGCCAATGGAACCTTCATAGTCAGTCTGTTGTCACATCCCAGAGAGAGGAGCCCATGTTATTTGACTTGCAACCCACTGCTTCACATCCTGTGCAAGTCAAATCTGTTATTTCCCTTCAGAGCGGGAAGGCGTGTTACTCCACTCGGGAATCGACTCATGAGCCCCATATCATTTCTACTGACGAGTCGATCTCCATGATACCTCAGCAGAAGGGGCCAGGCACACAGCATGCATTATCATCACATATTCATAAAGCCCCATTCTCTTAGCCTTTAGGATCACCGATTGTTTTTAGTAAGCAAGAGGTACAGATGCACAAGGTGCTGGACCAAGTCAAGCCAGATCATATTCACCACTTGTCTGAAGTTGCATTCATTGATAGTCGGTCGGTCCTAGATTCTCATTTCCTGACCAGACTCTCAGATGAGACTAATCTTTGTTCTTCATGTCGAGAGAGTCATGATACTACATTTAGAGGTAGACGGGATGGAAACACAGTGCGTAGTGTCACAGATGACACTCTTTTCTACATAGAGCCTGGTTGAGCCTGACTTCATGTCCATTGATCTCATGGACGATGAAGGATTTTTTCAGGGATCCGTCTGGCTGGGGACGTGAAACTTAGCGCTTTATGGGAGGCAACCCATATCTTGTATATTATTAGATTTGATTAGAATTTATAGATTTTATTTTTCTTTTTTCATTTTGTTCATGAGTTTTCCATGTTCTTTTTGTTTCATTCATGAGTTTTATGTTTTGTCATGTATACATTGCATTCATTACATTCATAGAACGTGCATTTTTAATTCAAGTCAGGTCATTCTACTCTTTTCCCTCATTTATTTCTTCTCATGTGCATTCACTTAGTTTCATATAAGCATGGGGGAGTGCCACTCGGACAGTGTCATTCAAGCATGGGGGAGGGTGTAGTTTGCACACCTTGACATTTTTGTTTACGTTCTTGCACATGTTTACACATCTCTCATGAAAAGTAGATTTTTAAAGAAAGAGTTTGAACTTATATGAATGTTATTTCAAATCTGATGTTTTTAGAAGATTTTTAAGCCCCACGAAAAATTTTTCTGACATAGATCTAAAAATTATGGTTGTTTATGCGGATTTCAAAGAAATGATGATAGATACATGTTAGAGTTTATTTTGAATCGCAAATATGAATATGCACAGTTCTATTTTTGAAAAACTAAGCAAGTGAACTAAAGCGTAAAAAAAGAGCTCAAAAAAAAAGTGAAAAAGAAGCATGCATTAGGTTGTTTGGATAATTCCACAATCCTTAGTAGATGGAACTTAGATGTAAGTTGAAACTTTTAATTCCATTTCAAAAAGGAGAGTGGAAAACTTCGTGATCCTAAGTAGCTGAGAACAGATACAAGTTGAAATGTTTGACTCTCACGTTGCAAAGGTGAATGAAGGAAGTCACTTTTATGTCTTAGTTGATATCTTTTGGTATGCATTGAAAAAGTATAGAAGATATTGACATTGCACAAGGCATAAAAGCAGACCACACGCAAGCTATAAAAGAAGAAGGAATACGCAAAAAGAAAAAGCGTGAAAAATGAAAAAAATCAAGAAAAGAGCTTAAAAAGAAAGAAAAGTTCAGTGCTTAGAAGTGTGATTGAGAAAACCTGTGCAGAAAACATATGAGTGAGGATAAGTAAATAATAACTTGTTTTTATTGGATTTTCTAAGAATAAAACATAAATAATTGTGATATTTAGAAAAGTGAAAGAAATTCTTTTTCTGTGGTGGTATATAAAAGACTCTAATTATGTTTCGATTTTTTTTTGTAACACGAAATATTTGTGAAAACAAAATCTTTAATTAACTACTGCTTATGAGGATGTGTAATATTATGCATACATGACAGAGATGTTTGTGGGTAGCATCACTGCAAACCCTCATGAGACCTTACTCGTCCACTGGGGTAACCCAGGGGTTGAAAGGGCTTGTTGCATGAGCAAAATGCAACCGTGATTCCTACAAAAGTGAGCAAATTGATAGTTTTGATTTCGTGCATTTTTCTAGTTTGCTCGAGGACTAGCAAAACATAAGCAAGGGGATATTTGATCATGCATATATTTTAGGGATATTTCATATAAAAATATGCATGATTTCATGAGAAAATTATTTAAAAACCCAATTTTATGTTAGTTTCAAGTAAATATGCTAAAATAATATAAGAATAGAAAATGCATGATAAATAGTGTTATTTTACATTTTAATGCATATTTTAGTGTTTGACATAATTGTAGTAGTTTAGTTTTTGAAAATCATAAAAAAATTAGAGTTAAAATAGACTTAGTTTTGTATTTTCTAAAACATAGTGGATTTGAGTTGTTTTGTAAATAACTTTTTGAAGAGAGGTTTTGAAATGCAATAGTAAAAAGAAGAGGGACTTATGGACAAAAGTTCAAATCTTTAAATATGATACATAGGGGGAAGAGAGGCTTGTCTTCTCTCTTTTGCCCAAGCCCTCTCTTCTTCCCCTTCCTCTCCACCTCTTCTTACCTCTTCTTCTCATTCTCCCAATTTTCTCCTCTTTTTCTCATCCTCTTTCCGGTGAAGAATTCCGACAACGGCTGAAGCAAGAAAGAGAATTCCAACCTCTCTTCTAACCCCTCTGGTTCGGTAAGTTCTTTTCGTTCTCTTCTTCTTCTTCTTTTCTCCTCTCTGAATTTTCATTTGAACTCATGTTTTGGAATTCATATTTCATGTTTTGATTTACTGTATGTAGATTCAGAAATTTCCAGATTGCATTGTTTAATATTTTTCTACATTTTAATTTTTACTGAAGGTTTTATTGCATTTGATCTACTGCATTTGATTCCAAATTTTTTTTATTGTGATTTACTGTTTTTCTTGATTTCGATTTATTGTTTTTCTTCTTTTTGATGATCGATAGCAATTTGAAAAAAAAAACAAAAAACGATCATCTGATTGATTACATCCAATTGATTCTGGTTTCGATTTGCTTGAACTTCATTTGAGTATTTGTTTGATGATCAACGGAACTCCAGCTACCGGAATCGTAATCTGATATTGAGCAAAAATCTGGATCCATTCCAGCTAACCGGAATCCACTCTTTTTCACAATAATTTTCCAATCACCGTGAAAATCTGTCTCACGGTGGAATAAAATCATCTGACTTCCGGCGATTGAAACCTGGCTTGTGTGAGCATTAATCGATCAAACAGATTTCCTGTATTAATTCTCCTGCATAAGCTGTGAAATCATGAGTTCAGCCATGAATTATAGAGGAATCGTGATTCCTCTAGGTTAATTGTGAGTTACAAAAGAAATTGTTGAACTTCACTAATGTTCAATGTTTTCCGGCGATATCACTCCGGCGGATGAGGCTGAATAAAATCCAACACTCGTGAACACAAGTTTCGGCATCTTTGCTACAGGCAATGGATCGCTTGATCAATCCCGCACTCGTGAACACTAGTCTCGGCATCTTTGCTACAGACAATGGATCGCTTGATCAATCCGGCACTCGTGAACACTAGTCTCGGCATCTTTGCTACAGGCAAGCCTGATCTATCCGGCATCTAAATTTGATCAGCCGAGTGAAATCAAAAGTTCTGATAGCAGAGTTCCAAAATTGTTGTACCTGATTTTCGATGAATCGGATTGAGTTAATCAAGGTTTTTATGTTTTGAATTGATCCAAGTTACTCAAAATTAATCAGAAAATATTTTTTTTTCAGAGTTAATCAAAGTTGAATCTGATTAATACTTGATTGATAAAATTGTTTTTGGTGACTGTGTGAAATTCCAGAAGATAGATTTCAAAAGATCAATGTTTCTGTCTAATAACTGTATTTGGAATTTCAATTGAAATTCATTTTGTGAATGTTTCTGATGGCATTGATTTTTCTGTTTCAGTAGAAATTCAAATAGGAGCCATGTCTTACAGTTACTAATTGTTTGAATTGCTGAATTTTAAATAGTGAAAGCTTTACATGTGGTTGAATTGATCAATAGCTATTCCTGATTAACTTCTGTGTTTAAATCTTTGGTTGAGTCATGATTGTTCTTGATTAATAAACAAATATTTGATAAACAGCAATTTGATGCATCTACTGTGTGAAGTAGTAGTATTCGTTTATAGCATTAACATTAGATAACATACTTTGCATTTAATAATAGTTAGCATTGTTAATTGTTTTGTTATTAGATTAAGTAGTTAGGAAGTGGTAATATTACATGTTTAGCATATGATTTAGTAAGTAGTAATCAATTCCATATGAAATTGTTATTTCATGTTCTTTTACATGTCTTTCATTGTTTTAGTATTTAGTTAATATATTCTGTTTAGTTTCTATATTTCTCTCTTGTGTTGCTCGTGTTTCTTTTGACTTGTGCAGGATCGCATAGAAGTGGAGCGGAAGTGATTACGTGACACGGAAGAGTTCAAGAATAGAAGATTTTTACTTTTCAGTGTAGATTTAAGCATTTAATTGGGTTTGTAAATATTGCATTTTACGCCCTCTGCGAAGGGTATTCATTTGTTGTAATAGTTAGTTGTTTTTAATTTTCTCGTACATTCTACATTTTAATAATTCGGCAATAAAGAATAGTTTAGATTTGTGTGTTTGAATACGATATATTCCCGTTCCCTGAGTTCGACCCGGTCTCATCCACTAGTGAGAACCGGTTTTTATTATTTGATGTCTGGTTTTCACATGTTTTACATATAAAAATCTTTTCAAAATTACAACGGTTTAAAAGAAGACATCAAATTTTTGGCGTCGTTGCCGGAGAACGGCGTAATGTTAGTATTCACTTTATTGCCTAGTGTTTGTTTGCATTTAGGTTTAGAACCACGTATCTGCATATCTTAGAGACGAGCTTACTTTTCTGCACAGCCCACCTACTAGGATCCCCTTAGAGGTGATTGTGTACGATTGGTACCGTACACCTAGATTTCATATTTCTATTGCATAATCTCTGTTATGTGTAACTTCGTGGTGTTTGTTTAGTTTTTGTTGTTTTTAGTCTACTCGCTTTGTGGTTTGTGTGGTTTGGCCGCTTAGTGCGTTAGTTAGGTAAAAAACCCAAAGTTAGGATGTGTGCTACACCGGTCTACTCCAAGGTGTACGCAATGGCTGACGATCATCATTTGATCCATCCTTTGAGGGAGTACTTCTTGCCAAATACGTATACTCCCGTCTCCTGCATCATGAGACCTGATGTAGGAGCGAGCCATTTAGAGATTAAGGCCAGTGTGATTCAAATGCTACCTTCGTTTTATGGCCTTAGTAATGAGGACCCATATCGTCATCTCGATGAATTCCTTGAGATTTGCTCGACAGTGCGAATCAATAACTTTAGAGATGATGCTATGAGGTTGACTTTGCTTCCGTTCCCTCTCAAAGATAAAGCCAAGCACTGGCTAAAATCTCTTGAGACGGTTCGTATTACTACTTGGGAAGGAATGCAGCGCGAATTCCTCAAAAAGTACTTCCCAATTCGTAAAACGAATCAGTTTTGTAAAGCTATAACCAGTTTTTCTCAAATTGAGGGAGAACAGTTTCACGAGTCTTGGGAGAGATTGAAAGATCTTCTCCGCAAGTGTCCCCATCACCAGGTGCCGCGTTGGTAGTTGGTGCAGTATTATTATGACGGGCTTACTGAGAAGCATCGTCAAATGGTTGATTCATCTTGTGGGGTCACTTTTATGCTCAAGAGTGAGGACGAGGCGTGGTCTCTATTTGAGACCTTGAGTGAAAATACGATGCATCAAGCTTTGTCTTCACGGTTCGATAGGACTACATATGTGTCAAGTGGTCCTAGGAAAATAGGGATTTCCGAAGTTGGGTCTGAGTTAGAATTGCGTACCAAGGTTGACCAGTTGACCAGGAAGTTAGATCAATTCCAAGCCAATTCTTCGAGAAGTCCAGTAGAAAGAGTGTGCGAGCTATGTGCTAGCCCTGCACACTGTGTTTCAGAGTGTCTAGCAACACCGCTATATCCTGAATTCGTTCAGGAGCAGGTGAATGCTGCCCAAGGTTTCGCTAGACTCATGCTTGATTCATTTACACCATCATATAACCCAGGTTGGCGAAACCAGTCCATTTACCCATCCTATCAGCCCTCCCAGACACAGTATAGACACAGTAACCCTTCACAAGGTTACTCGCATCCTATATTTCCACAGGTTCATCCCTAGTATAGTCTACCTTCTCTTCAGGAGCCCATTCCAAAGTCATCATTTCAGGAGAAGATGTTTGAGGCCTTTTCTGGTATCAAGGCCACTATTTGCTCCCATACGCAGTCAATAGCCAAGCTAGAGACTCAAATGGGACAGTTAGCTCAGACATTGAGTAGACAAAGCCAATGGAACCTTCATAGTCAGTCTGTTGTCACATCCCAGAGAGAGGAGCCCATGTTATTTGACTTGCAACCCACTGCTTCACATCCTGTGCAAGTCAAATCTGTTATTTCCCTTCAGAGCGGGAAGGCGTGTTACTCCACTCGGGAATCGACTCATGAGCCCCATATCATTTCTACTGACGAGTCGATCTCCATGATACCTCAGCAGAAGGGGCCAGGCACACAGCATGCATTATCATCACATATTCATAAAGCCCCATTCTCTTAGCCTTTAGGATCACCGATTGTTTTTAGTAAGCAAGAGGTACAGATGCACAAGGTGCTGGACCAAGTCAAGCCAGATCATATTCACCACTTGTCTGAAGTTGCATTCATTGATAGTCGGTCGGTCCTAGATTCTCATTTCCTGACCAGACTCTCAGATGAGACTAATCTTTGTTCTTCATGTCGAGAGAGTCATGATACTACATTTAGAGGTAGACGGGATGGAAACACAGTGCGTAGTGTCACAGATGACACTCTTTTCTACATAGAGCCTGGTTGAGCCTGACTTCATGTCCATTGATCTCATGGACGATGAAGGATTTTTTCAGGGATCCGTCTGGCTGGGGACGTGAAACTTAGCGCTTTATGGGAGGCAACCCATATCTTGTATATTATTAGATTTGATTAGAATTTATAGATTTTATTTTTCTTTTTTCATTTTGTTCATGAGTTTTCCATGTTCTTTTTGTTTCATTCATGAGTTTTATGTTTTGTCATGTATACATTGCATTCATTACATTCATAGGACGTGCATTTTTAATTCAAGTCAGGTCATTCTACTCTTTTCCCTCATTTATTTCTTCTCATGTGCATTCACTTAGTTTCATATAAGCATGGGGGAGTGCCACTCGGACAGTGTCATTCAAGCATGGGGGAGGGTGTAGTTTGCACACCTTGACATTTCTGTTTACGTTCTTGCACATGTTTACACATCTCTCATGAAAAGTAGATTTTTAAAGAAAGAGTTTGAACTTATATGAATGTTATTTCAAATCTGATGTTTTTAGAGGATTTTTAAGCCCCACAAAAAAATTTTCTGACAAAGATCTAAAAATTATGGTTGTTTATGTGGATTTCAAAGAAATGATGATAGATACATGTTAGAGTTTATTTTGAATCGCAAATATGAATATGCACAGTTCTATTTTTGAAAAACTAGGCAAATGAACAAAAGCGTAAAAAAAGAGCTCAAAAAAAAAGTGAAAAAGAAGCATGCGTTAGGTTGTTTGGATAATTCCACAATCCTTAGTAGATGGAACTTAGATGTAAGTTGAAACTTTAATTCCATTTCAAAAAGGAGAGTGGAAAACTTCGTGATCCTAAGTAGCTGAGAACATATACAAGTTGAAATGTTTGACTCTCACGTTGCAAAGGTGAATGAAGGAAGTCACTTTTATGTCTTAGGTGATATCTTTTGGTATGCATTGAAAAAGTATAGAAGATATTGACATTGCACAAGGCATAAAAGCAGACCACACGCAAGCTATAAGAGAAGAATGAATACACAAAAAGAAAAAGCGTGAAAAATGAAAAAAATCAAGAAAAGAGCTTAAAAAGAAAGAAAAGTTCAGTGCTTAGAAGTGTGATTGAGAAAACATGTGCAGAAAACATATGAGTGAGGATAAGTAAATAATAACTTGTTTTTATTTACTTTTCTAAGAATAAAACATAAATAATTGTGATATTTAGAAAAGTGAAAGAAATTCTTTTTCTGTGGTGGTATATAAAAGACTCTAATTATGTTTTGATTTTTTTTTTGTAACACGAAATATTTGTGAAAACAAAATCTTTAATTAACTACTGCTTATGAGGATGTGTAATATTATGCATACATGACAGAGATGTTTGTGGGTAGCATCACTGCAAACCCTCACGAGACCTTACTCGTCCACTGGGGTAACCCAGGGGTTGAAAGGGCTTGTTGCATGAGCTAAATGCAACCGTGATTCCTACGAAAGTGAGTTTGTTGATATTTTGATTTCATGCATTTTTCTAGTTTGCTCAAGGACTAGCAAAATATAAGCATGGGGGTATTTGATCATGCATATATTTTAGGGATATTTCATATAAAAATATGCATGATTTCATGAGAAAATGATTTAAAAACTCAATTTTATGTTAGTTTCGAGTAAATATGCTAAAATAATATAAGAAAAGAAAATGCATGAAAAATAGTGTTATTTTACATTTTAATGCATATTTTAGTGTTTGACATAATTGTAGTAGTTTAGTTTTTGAAAATCATAAAAAAATTAGAGTTAAAATAGACTTAGTTTTGTATTTCAAAATTGTTGTACCTGATTTTCGGTGAATCGGACTGAGTTAATCAAGGTTTTTATGTTTTGAATTGATCCAAGTTACTCAAAATTAATCAGAAAATAATTTTTTTTCAAAGTTAATCAAAGTTGAATCTGATTAATACATGATTGATAAAATTGTTTTTGGTGACTGTGTGAAATTCCAGAAGATAGATTTCAAAAGATCAATGTTTCTGTCTAATAACTGTATTTGGAATTTCAATTCAAATTCATTTTGTGAATGTTTCTGATGGCATTGATTTTTACTGTTTCAGTAGAAATTCAAATAGGAGCCATGTCTTACAGTTACTAATTGTTTGAATTGCTGAATTTTAAACAGTGAAAGCTTTACATGTGGTTGAATTGATCAATAGCTATTCCTGATTAACTCTTGTGTTTAAATCTTTGGTTGAGTCATGATTGTTCTTGATTAATAAAAAAATATTTGATAAACAGCAATTTGATGCATCTACTGTGTGAAGTAGTAGTATTCGTTTATAGCATTAACATTAGATAACATACTTTGCATTTAATAATAGTTAGCATTGTTAATTGTTTTGTTATTAGATTAAGTAGTTAGGAAGTGGTAATATTACATGTTTAGCATATGATTTAGTAAGTAGTAATCAATTCCATATGAAATTGTCATTTCATGTTCTTTTACATGTCTTTCATTGTTTTAGTATTTAGTTAGTGTATTCTGTTTAGTTTCTATATTTCTCTCTTGTGCTGCTCGTGTTTCTTTTGACTTGTGCAGGATCGCTCAGGAGTGGAGCGGAAGTGATTACGTGACACGGAAGAATGCAAGAATAGAAGATTTTTACTTTTCAGTGTAGATTTAAGCATTTAATTGGGTTTGTAAATATTGCATTTTACGCCCTCTGCGAAGGGTATTCATTTGTTGTAATAGTTAGTTGTTTTAATTTTCTTGTACATTCTACATTTTAATAATTCGGTAATAAAGAATAGTTTAGATTTGTGTGTTTGAATACGATATATTCTTGTTCCCTGAGTTCGACCCGGTCTCATCCACTAGTGAGAACCGGTTTTTATTATTTGATGTCTGGTTTTCACATGTTTTACATATAAAAATCTTTTCAAAATTACAACGGTTTAAAAGAAGACATGAGTGAACAGGTTATAGAGCTTGCAATGACACGATGACGCAATGCGTTCAAGGCAAGGCCCTTTCTCGACGTTGCGCTCCTGGGGATACTTTTGATAGATGTGGTATGAAGTTTCTTGAAAGCATCTCTTCTGATTTAAACTCTGGATTTCTAAAACTGTATTACCAAAACTTGGCTCTTCATTTCATTTCAATCAAATATATATATATATATATATTTTAATTGCAAATCGGTTTGTAAGGGGTAATCTGCTTTTGTGTTGTAATGCGCCCAAGGTCTAGGGACTTGTTTTGAACCTGATCTTCCGCTGAACTTCGGTTTTAAACTCTGATAAATGATTGATTTCAAAGCTTTCAATCTTTTTCATAAAAGGCTTCAAGTCCACGATTTTTGGGCGTTATAGGTACGTACATGCAACTTACAGGTATATGCTTATTCACCAAATTAATAACACATGCATACCCAGACTTTTTGCCTATTATATATATATATGCTTAGCCAAGAACACACACATTTATGGATTTCTCAAAGTGAGATGCATGCATGAACAAAATTATTTTCTCTCATAAAATAACACACATCCCACAACTCATTCAATGGAAAATCAAGAGAAATTAATTCTAACATAGAGCAAGCACTCAATAGGCTATTTTAACATGAAATAAATTCTGTTATTCATAAAAAGAAACCTATACAGGAATTTCTTTTTGAAGAGGTGAATAAAAATCAAACACGACTCCATGGAAAAAAGATTCATGAATCCTCTTTCATATAATTTAGAGTAGACATATAGATCTACTCTTTTTACATGGATTCTCATCTAAATCATGCATGGAAAACCCATCTACACTCAATTTCTCACTTGATTCAACAGAGGAGACTCCGACATTTGCGTGAATCGAGAAAAAAGATGGATTGATGCGAAGAAATTCTGGATGGCTGGAGAAGAAGGTTCCTCCTTCTTCTTCTTCCTTCCTCCTCCTTTTGTTTTCCTCTCTATCTCTCTCCTCTTTCTTTTCTTTTCCCCTTTTTCTTTTCCTTCTCTTTCTCCCTTTCCTTTCTCTTTTTTTTATCTTAAATAGACAAGAGAGGGGGTAACACTCCCCCCCCCCCTTCTCCAGCCCTCTCTAGATGGGCTGGAGAAGGAGGGTTTCCTCTTTTGAGGAAACTCCCTCTCACCCTTTCCTAATTTTTCAAAACTTCTTTTAAAAATTAACTTTTTCAAAGTTTTCAATTTTTAAAAGTCTCTTTTATAAATTTCTTTAGTTTTCTTAGGTATGTTTAAGGACTCCATTTAGAAGTCATAAACAACCATAAAAATGAAAATTCGAAATTAAGTATAATTTATTAATTGTTTAATATTAAATAATTAATAATTATTTAAAAGTTTTCAAAAATAGCCAAATTATCTATGGAGGCTTTTTAACCTTAATTAACTCCAATTTAAAACTCATAAATGAATTTAAAGCTATAAAATCATTGGGCATGGATTTTGATTTGGATCCAGATCCGAGATCCAAATCCATCTCCAAAAAATTCAAATGGGTTTTGGACTGGACCAAACCCAGATTAATATGGGTCTTGGATAGAGTCCAGATCCATATTAATTCAGATTAAATCCATTGCATCCAATCCGATCCAAACCAACAAACTGCTCCTTTTTGGAAAAAATATGATTTTTGGGCCAACCGGAACTCGAATTCCAAAAAGTTATATATCATTGCGCTTGATATTTTGAGACACATCCAACGACATATTACATGAATACCAAATTCTAAGTTTTGGCAAAAAATAACTCGAATTTTGCTCAAATTTTGCTTAAATTTAAAAATAAAAAATTAAACTTTTCTTCACGTTTTAAGTGGCTCGTTTAAACCTAGTTGATGAGACATGGGCCAAGCCCAGACTCAAAAGCATCGATCTAAAATCGAGGTTCAAATGATTTTTCTTTCATAGCCAATTTTTTGAAAAAAACTCAAAATGACTAAGTGTAAAATATGCAATATTACAATCTGTGAATGTCATTAGACTCCCTTTAGTTTGTAGTCTGCAAATCAAGTTATTTGACCCAAGTCCAGATTTGATCATCCAATGACAAATTAGGTTGTAGTTAGACCTTTTGTTATATTTTGGGTCCATGTACCCAACCACGGTTTTCAGTAATGACAACTTTGATTTTTGAATTGTCGTTAGCGTTTGCCTCTAATGATAACTTGACGTTGTGTAAACACCCCAAATTTTCCACATCCATTCTCAAACAACCCTCCTCGTGCAGTGCCAACCCTGTTAGGTCAGTGTAGGAGTCAAACCCTGAGTTAGTTTCAGAAAATCACCATTTTACCCATTTTTATTAGGAAAATTACCATTTTATGCCTAGGTCATCCCGAACCCTAGTCAGTCGGAGTCAACTAAGCTCATTGGTTAGTTCAGAACATTTAGAATATCAGTCATTTCAAATTCATTTGAGCTCACTGTAAGAAAGTCATTTTCATTTTTGACAATTCCTGCCAAAATGGGATCATTTCTTCATAAATGAGCTCATTTCTTGCTCGAATCCAAGTCAATTGTCTCTGAGTCAGTCATTCACAGTCAGTCATGTTTCCCTAAGTCTAACCTGAGCTCACCAGGAGTTCGAGTGCTCCCGTTTCAGTTCAAAACCATTTCTAAGTGTCCAGGAGCCCATTTTAGTTCATTTCAGCTCTTTCAGCTGAAATTGAGCAGAGTTCAGTCAATTGAGCTAGTGTTCGAGCTTCAATTTTAGTTCATGTCAGTATTATTGACCGTTTTTTTAGCTCAAAGCCAGCTCAAGTTCGTAATTCACTTCACTCCAGTGACCATTCCGTACCATTTCTCTAAAAATAACAGGTTTTCTTGAAAATTCAGTCGGAAAGGTCAGTTGAGTCAGTGCCTGGTCAGTTCATTTGAGTTCTGAAACTCTAAAACCCAGCTCAATCTAGCTCATCTCAGTTCAATCCAGCTCGAACCCCAATTTTCAGTGTCACTCTGACCTAGTAGAGTCCCGAAAACCATTTCTTGAGCTATTTTGCAAATTTTATCAATTTTAATGCTTTTTAAACTGATACAAGTGTCAATCGGGGTCGGACATCCAAAATTCTTTTTTCAAGGTTAGCATTTCGCATAGCATTTCATGTCATTTCTCATCATTTCATATCATTTCTCAGCATTTCATAACATTTCATCACATTTCATTTCATTTTCGAAGTCCAGAACTCCAGTTTTATAAATTTCAATCCAGATCGAGTTTTAAAAGCTTTCAGAAATTAATTTCAACCCCTTGGTTTCCAAAATTGACATTTTTACCCCCAGGAGTCTAAATTTGGAAATATTTTCTCAAGAAAAATAATCTGGATTTATTTCAAAATCAAATTTTCAAATTCTACACTGGATTTGCTTCGCAACGGGGTATTGAACTTCAAAATCTGAGCTCATTTCAAAAACTACCAAAAATAGCTCGTTTTGTTTGGAAATATTTTCTCGAGAAAAACAATCTGGATTTCTTTTAAAATCAAATTTTCAAATTCTACACTGGATTTGCTTCGCAACGAGGTATTAAACTTCAAAATTCGAGCTTATTTCAAAAACTGCCAAAAATAGCTCGTTTTATTTGGAAATATTTTCTCGAGAAAAACAATCTGGATTTCTTTAAAAAATAAATTTTCAAATTCTACACTGGATTTGCTTTACAACGAGGTATTAAACTTCAAAATCCGAGCTCATTTCAAAAACTGCCAAAAATAGCTCGTTTCGACTGAAAATTTTCTAAAAAGACTATTTTACCCCTCTAATCGTCAAAATGAGTTTCAAAAGTGGAATTTGGACCCGCTCTGAGATGGTCCATCCATTTGCATTTTTCGTTTTAATTTATATAGAAGAAAGAAAAAAAATACATTTCCTTTATTTTCTTTATTTTCTTTATGTTATTATTTTATTTTACCTAAGGTGGGACCCACAAGGTGGTCGCCCAAACCTCCAGCCCCCCATTTTTTTTCTTCCTTTTTCCCTTTCTCTTCTTCCCCTTTCTTTCCTTTTCTTTCTCCTTTCTTTCTTTCCTTCTTCTCTTCTTTCTTTCTTTCCTTCTTCTCTTCCTTCTTTCTTCCCTTCTTCCCTTCCTTCCTTCCTTCTTTTTCCCCAGCCATAGCCATTCACGTATGGCTCTTTGGATAATAATAGAAACTATTTTTGTTTCATTTTCGTGTTTTACGTAGCTTCTATGTTGCATTAAGTTAGTTGTATTATTTCATAGTCATTTTACTTATGCAATATAGTTTTATTTGATAATTTTCTAGTGTCTTAATCGATGTGCATAGTCCACTTGTCATTTCATGCTTAGTTTCCTGTCAATAAATCTTGAATCTTTTGTGGTAGATGAATCTATGAGTTTGTGATTTCCTGTAAAAAAAACCCATATTGATTTGGGCTCTGCAACTTTGTTTTAAAAATCAAACCCTAAATCGGGTTTTCTGTCTCTCTGAGTTTTCAATTTCTGCTTTAGCAGAAAAGAACCTCCAGCACCACCCTTGTGAGAGATTCAGATTGTCCTCCAAAAATCACTGTAGATTCATGATTGAATCTACCAAGGATCTGGAAAAAATTGAGGTTTTTCCAAGTAGTTTTGATCTCTGGAAAAAAATCGGATTTTCCAGACTTTTGGAAAAATCTTGATTTTCCTTTGTCAAGGTATAGACAGACCCTAATGCATCAATTCCACCCAATTCGTAGCTAGTCTGCAAAAACTTTAAACACAAACGTTGTTTCTAACATGTTTTACTGTCATTTCCCAAAATTTGGGGATTTTTGGAACTGTTTCAGTATTTTTCCCAAAATTTTATTTTCTCTCTGACAAATTCCAATATCCAAAAATTCCAGAGATTCGGGTCTCTGATAATAGTTGGCCCTTTTCCAAAACATAACCCTAATCCCAATAGTTCAAAAAGATCAAATTTTCCCCTGTGTGTTAGAGATATTTTCTCACAATTTCAGCCATTTTTACATCTGTTTACTATTTTTACCACATTTTCTACCGAAACCTGTCTGTTTCTCCCAAATCCTAGAGTCGCCGGATTCCGATCCGACTTTCCAGAGTGGTACAACTCCGACCATAGGTCAAAACCAGAAAGTATAAAAGGCACAAATTCTTGCCTTAGTGTCCTCTGTCACCCCATAAAATTTGGGAATTTTTTATGGAAGTTTGATATCCTAAATCTCCTTTAGAATCAACATTTTAGGCAAAAATCACAAAATTTAGGGTTTTTACTTGAATTTCCATATTTAAAAATACAAAAAATAGATTTTCGAGCTCCATTCTGTTTTTAGGTATATTTTAGGTGTCCATGCCAAATTTGGCTTAATTCCAAGTTCATTTGCTTCATGTGTTAGTTTATCTTTAAATTCAGAAGCGAAAATCAGGTTAAATTTGATATTTTATGATATTTTCGTCATTTTAAGGTTTTTATCATATACATGAGCATATAGAATTATATTAGGGTTAATTTCAATGTCATTTTCATTTCACATTTTTCATTTTTGCAAAATTTATTTCAGAAAACCCTGGTTTCAAGGTCATAGTCTTGTTATCGGGGGTATTTTGGTCATTTTGACCATAATTTCGAAATTTCAATTTCTAATTCCATAAATTTTTCATGCATATCATCATATTTTATCATATTGTGTTTGATTTAATTCATTTTATTTTCAAATTTCCAAAATTTACAAAATTTCTTTCAGAAAACCCTGATTTAAAGGTCATCAGGGGTATTTTGGTCATTTTGACCCCAATTTCGAATTTTCAAGTTTATTTTCGAAATTGATTCATTATTTATCATGTTTATATCAAAGGGGGTATGAATTTGGGTTTATATCTGAATAATATCTGATAATTTCTCATATTATCAGATAAATTCAGAAAAACCTACATTTTTGTGCTAACCTTGTTTTCTAGTTTTGCAGGAACATTCAAGAAGAAGACTTAGCTTTTATTTTTTTTATTTCAATTCAATGTAACCTCAAATGTAATAATTTTGAATAAGAGTTACTTTTCCGCTTAGAATAGGGTTGCATTGCATATAGTTTAATTTATGCAAATTTCGATATTTGATGTATGATTCATGTGCATTTATTTCAAATCGACTATGGTTTACACGAATGGCACGTGCACAATCTTTTATTGAGTTTATAAACTCGGTGGGATTCGTATTTATGGCCATAATCAGAATACGAAGAAAACCAAGATTTATGATCTTCATATTAGCCACATTCAGCCTACACTCTTAGGCTAACTTCAAAAATGCACTGCATTTCTCAAAACTTCAAAAGGATTTTTCAATTCCTCAATTGAAATTCCCTTTCAAATTCATATTCATTCATTCATATCATTCAAATTGCATGATTTTCAAATTCATTTCCCAATTCAATTTCAGAGAAATCAATTCTCTCAAAAATTTTCAAGTCTTTCTCAGGATTAGATTTTCTCATAATTCTAAACTTTCAAATGAGATTTAAAAGCATTTCCCAAGTTCAAATCAAGATTTTACAATGTTTTAAAATTCTCAAATTTCAAAATCCCAAGTTTTTAAATAATCAATTTTCTCAGATTTCCTATTTTCCTGAGAACCCAGTTTCCTGATAATCCATTTTTCATTTCAAAAGCCCTTCTCCAATGAATTTATTATATTTTCTCAGAATTCTCAAATCCATTTTCTCAGAAAAGCAATTCCAAATTTCAAAATCGATTTTTCGAAGTTCAAGTCTTCCTGAGAATTCATTTTCTAATCCATTTTCTGATTTCCAATGAAATTTAATGATTTTCCCAGGAATTCCAATTTCAAGTACTTTTCCAATAATTTTCCAAGCATATTTGCCAAAGCAAACATCATATTTTCTCAAACTTGCATCTTTTCAAAATTTCATAGCAAAAGCCTGATTCTCTATGCATTCTAGGAAAAATAGAGCATAATTTAGATATTTGAGTCAAGTTAAAGCACATAATTGATCCTTGGTTCAATTACCCTTGGTAAAGGCGCCAGGAACGGTTGAACCTCGTACCGACAGGCAGATCCCATTCCACGGAATTTTCCTTCAAATTTTTAAAACGGAGGCGAGTAATTTTCAAAACCATTTTCAAAACTTTGGTCGAGTTTGACTCACAAAATTCGTTTCTCTCTCGCAAGGGAGGGGAAAAATTTTGCGATGATAACAGGTTTGGCGACCGAGATGGGACCTGTCTTCATCTGATCAATTATGTGCTTTGACTTAGCTCAATTGTCAAAATCGTGCTCTACAAAATGTCAGCTTTTTTTTCTGATATTATGTGAACCTAGGAGCCTAGACTTGAACCCAGCTGACATGGATTGCATGTAGACTAGGCATGGTTTGGTAGGACCATATTGAGGAGAATTATGCATGCTCACTTAGACTTAGGTCTGAAATACAACACTCCTCAATCTAGGACTTGTATGAAAACAATGTTTGCTTCTTCAAAAAATTTCAAAATTCTATCTCTTTAGGACTTAGAGCCCTCTGTTTGTCTGCATGTGATCATTTTTCAAAAACCACCCCACCTATGTCTACCCAGTCTTCATGTTGTTGGGCTCTCTTCCAGAACCATAGTTCGGGACAGAGCCTCACAACTGGGCCACTTATTTGGGCTAACGCCCCCCTGCCACGTACCAAGGGCCATAGTCCAACGTATATCGGTAGGCACTCAAGAATGTTGGGAAAACACAAGCCTAGACCCGGAGATGAGTTTTATGCCACGTACATTGAGCCTCGACTCGAGTATATCGGCATAGCATGATTGGACACAGTTGATCTGAGCGTAGAGTCAGGATTAGGGTCCTAAAGCTCTTTCAAAAACAATGCATTTAGAGTTGGCTTCTTAGGGATTGTTGTATGTGCATAATTGTTTGTAATTGAATGTATGATATTCATTTTTGCCTTATTTTCTCATATTTTTCCCAATTTTTCCAAAATACCAAACAATTTTCCAAAATACCTCATTTTTCATCTTTTATGAAATATCTCCTTTTTCTCAAAAACCCTGGATGATTTTTTCAAATTATCCACCTTTTCTTCAAAACTCCAGGTTATTTTCCATTCTTTCGTTCCTCTGGACTTCGAATTTCTAGCTTTTTATCCTGCCTGCAATTTTCAAAATTCTTGTATTTTTTCAATGTCTAAATTTCAATTTTCCTATCTTTCAATCTAATGGCATCCAGTCAGCTCGACTCCATTTTTCCTGAGGGTCACATCTCCTACGAGGTGCGACAAAGTCTACCTGAGCATCGAGCTCTCAGCACCAGACCCTTCTTCCCCCGGTGGTACTATGTCTGGTTCAAAAACTTCTCTCATATGTTTCCGGACCACTTGAGCGATTGCGGGTTGGAACTGGCATCTGCAGTGGGAAAGTTGACAGTCAACGACAATCTGATCCATGCGCTGGCAGAGCGATGGAATACGCGTACCTGCACGTTCTGGTTTCCGTGGGGCGAGATGACACTACTGATGGATGAATTTTCAGAGATCATTGGACTGCCTGAGCCAGCCGGTCAGCCTGGAGATCCGTTAGAGTAGCGGTTTCTAATTAATGTCAAGGGTCTGGACCATAAAGATGTCGTGGCTCGCATGACAAGGCATAAGTCTTGGCCACTGATTGAAGAAAATGGGAATGAGTATGTGAGCCTGATCGAGATCTACCGGCAGTATGGAGAATTCGCAGAAGTCAGCTCGTTGTCCAGGACAGCTCGAGAGAGAATTCAGCATGCGATGGTTTTGTGTACTGTGGGACTTGCTTTCTTTCCAGATGGACAGAATTATGTGGATGTCAGAATAGTTTAGCTTTTGAGAAGATGGGGAAGTCGACAGACCAACCGTCTCTCGATAGCCATGGCCGCGCTTGCTTTTCTATACAAAGGATTGACTTGTTTCACGCTTGGAGAGTCCATCTTAGTCGAGAGATGTACCTATGCTCTTCAGTCTTGGTTCCTTCAGCATGTGCCGACCAGAGCTAGTTCGTTCAGATACAATGGCAAGGAACTTCTTCCAGTTGTGCGCTACCGATTCATGATCGATTATCTGCAGAAAGAAGAAGAGGTGTGGGACTATTTTGATCAAGAATTATCGCCTCCCAGATACACCTATGCATATGACAAGAGATTCAAGCTGCTTGGTCCATTCTTCTGCGCCTACTATCATCCAAAGCGGTGTGTCCGACCGTTTTCTCAGAGGCAGAAGCGCATAGAAATGCAGCTACTATCAGGGGTTATGCCAGAGTTCAACCTTGCATCAGCGTAGTGGTCTAGAACATACCATTCTGTCAGATATGACTAGGATTCTTTTATCATTCTCACTCTTTTCCCCGGTCCTCGTGTCTCTTCTGATCATTAAGAGTGGTGGCAGACTGTCTATATGCTCCATCTTTCTCAAGTCCACTATTGATGCAATCATATTTTTTCTTCAATAAAAAAAATTCCTTCAACTTTCATTCTATCATGGTTTGACGACCTCGCCTAGGTGACAAGGCATATTTGCAGTTGTTCGTTCTCCTTGCAAAGAATGGCAACATAATTGTCGTGACTCCAGCGGTGACTCAATCCCTAGTAATGGGATGTTCTTTCAATTATCTACCAAATTCTCATCAAATATTCTTCTTATATTCATTTCTATCCTGAATCTTCATCATCAAAATTTAATTATCCATCTCATTTTGTAGAGAGCATCAGTATTCCCAAGTGGTTCAGATCAGATCAAGTAAGAAGACACCACTATATCAGAGCATCAGTGATTTTAGAAGCAAGCAAGAAGAAATGGATTCTCCAAGAACTGTTGGAAGACAGAGCATGAATGATAGGGATGACATTGATCCTGCTGCATATCAGATGTTCAAGAAAATGATGATTAGGATGATGTCTGAGCAAGCTGAAGACAGTCTCAGAAAAGCTCACATCAAAGAGAAGACATATGTTTCCTCTCAGAATATCACTGGCAAGGGCAACAAGTGATTTGGCACGTGTCTGCCCAATATTTTATTCTCGCTGATGTCCTCTATCATCGTGGATTCAGTTCTGAATATGTCAGATGCCTAGATGAAGATGAAGCCAAAGAAGTCATGCGGGAGGCACACGAAGGCATTTGCGGTGATCACGTCGGCTACCAAACTCTTATCAAGCAAATCATCCGGGCAAGATATTTTCGGAAGACTATGCAGCAAGATTGCTACCATTTTGTGAAGAAGTGAGCTTTATGCCAGATACATGCACCTTCTATTCATTTGCCAACAACATATTTGCAAATCGCCATCTCTCCATGGCTATCTTCTATGTGGGGCCTTTGATGTTGTGGGCCCCATCACACCTGCTTAAAACGACTACAAATATTTTCTTGCAGGAATAAAATATTTTACTAAAAGGGGTCAAAGCTATCACTTTGTGTATAGTAGTCGACATATGGTCTCATTCATCCACAAGAATATCCTATGTCATTTCGGCATACCGCATGATATTATGCCAGATAATGGCAGTCATTTCAAGAATAAGAGAATGAAGACATTTTGCTTGAAGTTCAGAATTCAACATCATTTCTCCGCTCCCTATTATCCTCAAGGGAATGGTCAGGCAGAGGCCACCAACAAGATTCTGATTCGAATCCTGGAGCGAACTTTAAAAATAGGTCGTGATTGGCATGAGAAGATCCATGATGCATTGTGGGCATACAGAACCACCATTCGAACTCCAACTAATGCTACTCCGTCAGAACTTGTCTACGGAATTGAAGTAGTATTGCCTCTACATGTTCAAAAACCTGCCTTGAAGTTCGCATCACTGCAGAAGCTACCGCTTGATCAGTATCAGCAGCAGCGACTGGTACAACTTGATTTGCTCAATGAAAGAAGACTCAGAGCAGCAGAGCACACTCAATCATATCGGCAGACAATATGCAAAATCTGTCATTGAAAAAAAATTTCGAGTCAATAATCTAGTGCTCAGATCAACGGCTTATCTCAAGCACCACCCAGGTGGCAAATGGTCACCAAATTGGGGAGGTCCCTATGTTGTCAAAGAGGCATTACCTCGTAATTCATATCTGCTCATCAATGCCGATGGTGTGAAATTATCAGACCCCATCAATGCTTAACATTTGAAAATTTTCTATACTTAAATCCTCTATTCCATCCTTTGTAATTCCTTAATATTTTTTCTCCAATAATGGTCAAATTCTTCTTTTCCAGTTACACTGGGGCATTATTTTGAAAATTGTCTTCAAAACGTCCTGTATGCAGATAGGATCAAACAAATCTCTTATTTTGCATGCATGTGCATTCATTTACATCATTTTGCATACATTTGCATTCATTTGCATTTACATGCATTCATTTGCATCCATTTACATTCATTTGCATCAAATTCATTTCCCCTTCAGGTTAAGGAATAAACCTGAACTACCCATTCAGGATAAGGGATAAATCCTGAGACCCCGACAGTTGTCTAAGTCATCGTGAGGATGAAGATTGAAAATCTCTCATCAGAATCAGTTGGGTAAGATTTTCAAAAACTAGTGTTCGTGCTGGTAAGATTTTCAAAAACCAGTGTTCGTGCTGGTAAAATTTTTTAAATCTAGTGTTCGTGCTGGTAAATTTTCAAAATCCAGTGTTCGTGCTGGTAAGATTTTCAAAAATCAGTGCTCGTGCTGGTAAAATTTTCTAAATCCAGTGTTTGTGCTAGTAAATCTTCAAAATCCAGTGTTCATGCTGGTAATTCTTCCAAAAACAGTATTCGTACTGATCCATTTTCAAAATCCAGTACTTATACTACTTCATTTCCAAAATCCGGTATTCACACTGGTACATCTTTCAAAATCCAATTGTTATTGATCAGACTTTCAAAATCCAATTTTTATTGGTTAAACTTTCTAAATCTGGTTTACTGGTTAATGTTTTCAAACCTAATCCATGCTAGTCTAGTTTTTCTTTGGGATTCGAGTTTCGACTTGAATTTCCTTTCCTTTCTAACCGGTCTAGTTTTCCTTCGGGATTCGAGTTCCGACTCGAATTTTCTTTCCTTCTAATTAGTCTAGTTTTCCTTCGGGATTCGAGTTCCGACTTGAATTTTCTTTCCTTTTAATTAGTCTAGTTTTCCTTCGGGATTCGAGTTCCGACTCGAATTTTCTTTCCTTCTAACCGGTCTAGTTTTCCTTCGGGATTCGAGTTCCGACTCAAATTTTATTTCCTTCTAATTGATCTACTTTTCCTTCAGGAATCGAGTTCCGACTCGAATTTCTTTTCCTTCCACAATGGATCTAGTTTTCCTTCAAAGATTCGAGTTCTGACCCGAGTTTTCTTTTCCTTCTGAATTGGTCTAGAAAATTAGAGTTTCGACTCGAATTTTCTTTCAAATCCAATTCAAATGTCTAGAATTGGTCTAGAAAATTAGAGTTCTGACTTGAATTTTCTTTCAAAACCCAATTCATTTAGTTTTTCCTTGAAGATTTGAATTCTGATTCGAATCTTCCCTTAAAACCCAGTTTAGCACCTGGTCCATTCAAAGCTTACAAGTTGAATCTTTCTTTCTTAGACTGTGATCCCTAGGTTAAATTCCTATGGAATTGATAGTTCGTAGGTCGAACACCTGCGGAACCAATGTGATTTGTAGGTTGAACCCCTTTCAAACCAGTCTCATCCTAAAAAAAAAATTGATCTGTAGGTTGAATTCCTATTGATCCCCGATTCTTAGGTTGAACCCCTTCGGAACTAATCCCACTGCCAAAAATTTGATCTGTAGGTTGAAGTCCTCATGATCCAATATTCTTTACAGTCCTTAGGTCGAACTCCTTTTGGACTCGTATTTTTCAAATATTTGATCTGTAGGTTGAAGTCCTCCTGATCCATGTTCTCAGGCTGAATTCCTATTGAATCCATGTTGTTCTCAGTGAACCAATGTCGTTCTCAATTGAACGAGTGTCATTCTTAGGCTGAATTCCTATTGAACCCATGTTGTTCCCAATAAACTAATTTCCAATTTCGGCCTTCGGGTCAATCAATTTCAAAATTTCCAATTTCCAATTTCCAATTTCAAATATCAAATTTCAAAATTTCAATTTCCAATTTCGACCCTTTTGGTCACCCAATACCAATTTCAGTCATTTCTTCTTGCGAGAGACCCTTTTTACAGGGAGAGTTCGAGGGAGCTCGATCTTTTCGCATGCTATCCTTTGTTCACTTAGCCCCTTTTCAGGGAGAGTTTGAAGGGACTCGTGTCTTTGTGAACCGTTTGCAAAACAAAATTCCAATTTCATACAAGGAACCCTTAGTTCAGGGAGAGCTTCGACGAAGTTCGCTTTCTTTGTGACCATAATTTCATACTAGGTCATTTCATCGTGAAGGACCCTCTTTTTAGAGAGAGTGTGATGGACTCGTTTTTTCATGACCAATTCACCGACCTCACCATTATCGGCCCCCTTTCCATAAGAGAAGCCTAATCTTAGGAAGTTTTGACGAAAGCTTAATTTCTCTTCGAAAGTTCGTTTTGCAAACACCTCCTCTTCAGGGAAGAGAGGAGTAATTTCTATTTCCCATTTCTGAATCTTCTCCTTTGGGGAAAGGAGAAGAAAATTTCTGTCATGGATGCATTGCGTTGTGCTTCAAATACCCGCTTCCACAAAGGATTTCAAGAAAATCTTGCCAATTTGTCATTGAATATTTGTTGATTTCAAAATTTTTATTGCACAAAAACATTACCTCAGAATACCTTCAGTATTATTTCCGAAAGGTCAAAGCTTTCGTGAAAAAGGATTCAAAATTCAAATTCTTTCTATTGGCCAACCAAAAGGATGAAGAATAAATCCTCGATATGGCCAGCAAAAGGAAATTCAATGTTGTTGCAAAGCCATAAGTGATCGGTATTGATCGCAGTCAATGGCACATTTTTAAAGATCATTCATGAAAAATAAAGCAGTCAAAATATCCTGGGTGATACAGAAAAATTCATTAAATCCCTACATCTCCTCAATCATCTAAGTTGCAATTAAATATCTGCAAAAGGGATCTCTCAATTGTCGTCAAGATGAAGGCGAATTAGGCGAGTAGACCCCCCGGGCCAAAGAAGATTTGAATCATCTCCAAGATGACGGAGTTTGTGATGGATCCTTCCAGGGAAAGTTCAGAGCAACGTCAAGATGAAGGCGACTGCGATGAGCCTCCCGACAAACCCTAAAAGATATTTAATTTCCGCTATTATCAAGAGATTTCCAACCAATGAGCCAATAACCGTCGATATAATCCCTGAGAGAAAAAGAAGCATTGGAACATCTCTAAGATGAAGGAGTTTGTGACGTACCCTTTCAAAAAAAAAAAAGAGAAAAGTCAGGACATCTCCAAAATGAAGGATGATGTAATAAAATCCCCAAAAGCCTAAGAGAGCTCTAATTCTGCCAAAAAAGAAAAAAAAAAGAAAAAAAAGTGGGCAGAAAGATCATCATGAGAAAAGAATCCCAGGATATCAGACTGCCGAATCTGTCAAAAATCTTCTTTAAAATTTGTGAAATTCTATTATCAATATTCCTTCACCAATTGCTTTCACAATATCAAGAATACTCTCTTTTTTGTTCATATCAGGAAAATTGATAGCTTCCTTGAAAGAAAGACAATTGCAAACAATTTGAATTCGAATCTTGATTCTACAGAATTAAACTCAGTCGGAGGTAATACTTCAGGTAGAAAAGAGGGAATATTTTTCAAAACAATGTGCATCATTTTAAATTATTTTGAATCAACAATAATTTTCAACATTTTGACAATATTTTCTAGCTATCCTGGCGTGAAGCGAGAGCTTGAGGTTCATTTTTGGCGCATCCTGACTTCAGTTGTTATCCCTTTTAAGGACTTGATAACGGGAGTTTTCAAGATTCCTTCCCTTCTATTGGTATAATCTGAGCGCATGGGCTCTCAGATTCGCACACTTCCCTGTGTCCCCACTGTCCCACCATAGACAGTCCAATTTCGGCTTGAGGTTAAGCCACCAATCATTTTCTCGCAAAAGGTCACCGATTTCAAAAGTTATTTAGTCTCAACAATGAGGCGCCCAAAATCAAATCTCTTTTTAAGCTTTAGGGACCCCAATTTCATCCTTTTGCAAAACCCCTATCGGATTCATTGTGCGGAAATATGAAGGTTCCATCATGGTTTCTTCATTCGAGGAATCCATTTCATTTTCCGCCCAATCAGGATAAGGGTACAAACCTGAGCCGCCTTTGATGAGGTATTTCATTTTTTGCCCAATCAGGATAAGGGTACAAACCTGAGCCTCCTTTGACGAGGTATTTCATTTTCCGCCCAATCAGGATAAGGGTACAAACCTGAGCCTCCTTTGATGAGGTATTTCATTTTCCTCCCAATCAGGATAAGGGCACAAACCTGAGCCTCCTTTGATGAGGTATTTCATTCCCCGGTCAGGTTAAGGGTCAAACCTGAGCTTCGTTTCTACACGAGGTATTTTCCGTCCCATCCAGGTTAAGGGCAAAACCTGAATCTCACTTCCTTTTGAAGTAAAATTTTCTTCTTTATTCTTCACTTCATATCTACCATTTTTATCAGGGCTAATTTCTTCATACCCAGTCAGATTCTTCAAACTGGGGCATTTTTATGGCCAAAATTTGGTGTGTTTTTATTTGCCAATAAGCTCATCTTCAAGCCGGCTTAGTAGCAAAAAGGGGCATCTGTAAACACCCCAAATTTTCCACATCCATTCTCAAACAACCCTCCCCGTGCAGTGCCAACCCTGTTAGGTCAGTGTAGGAGTCAAACCCTGAGTTAGTTTCAGAAAATCACCATTTTACCCATTTTTATTAGGAAAATTACCATTTTACCTCTAGGTCATCCCAAACCCTAGTCAGTCGGAGTCAACTAAGCTCATTGGTTAGTTCAGAACATTTAGAATATCAGTCATTTCAAATTCATTTGAGCTCACTATAAGAAAGTCATTTTCATTTCTGACAATTCCTGCCAAAATGGGATCATTTCTTTAGAAATGAGCTCATTTCTTGCTCGAATCCAAGTCAATTGTCTTTGAGTCAGTCATTCACAGTCAGTCATGTTTCTATGAGTCTAACCTGAGCTCACAAGGAGTTCGAGTGCTCCCGTTTCAGTTCAAAACCATTTCTAAGTGTCCAGGAGCCCATTTTAGTTCATTTCAGCTCTTTCAGCTGAAATTGAGCCGAGTTCAGTCAATTGAGCTAGTGTTCGAGCTTCAATTTTAGTTCATGTCAGTATTATTGACCGTTTTTTTAGCTCAAAGCCAGCTCAAGTTCGCAATTCACTTCACTCCAGTGACCATTCCGTATCATTTCTCTAAAAATGGCAGCTTTTCTTGAAAATTCAGTCGGAAAGGTCAGTTGAGTCAGTGCCTGGTCAGTTCATTTGAGTTCTGAAACTCTAAAACCCAACTCAATCTAGCTCATCTCAGTTCAATCCAGCTCGAACCTCAATTTTCAGTGTCACTCTGACCTAGTAGAGTCCCGAAAACAATTTCTTCAGCTATTTTGCAAATTTTATCAATTTTAATGTTTTTTAAACTGATACAAGTGTCAATCGGGGTCGGACATCCAAAATACTTTATTCAAGGTTAGCATTTTGCATAGCATTTCATGTCATTTCTCATCATTTCATATCATTTCTTAGCATTTCATAACATTTCATCACATTTCATTTCATTTCATTTTCGAAGTCCAAAACTCCAGTTTTATAAATTTCAATCCAGATCGAGTTTTAAAAGCTTTCAGAAATCAATTTCAAACCCTGGGTTTCCAAAATTGACATTTTTACCCCAGGAGTCTAAATTTGGAAATATTTTCTCAAGAAAAATAATCTGGATTTATTTCAAATTCTACACTGGATTTGCTTCGCAACGGGGTATTGAACTTCAAAATCCGAGCTCATTTCAAAAACTACAAAAAATAGCTCGTTTCGTTTGGAAATATTTTCTCGAGAAAACAATCTGGATTTCTTTCAAAATCAAATTTTCAAATTCTACACTAGATTTGCTTCGCAACGAGGTATTAAACTTCAAAATCCGAGCTCATTTCAAAAACTACCAAAAATAGCTCGTTTTGTTTGGAAATATTTTCTCGAGAAAAACAATCTGGATTTCTTTCAAAATTAAATTTTCAAATTCTACACTGGATTTGCTTCGCAACGAGGTATTAAACTTCAAAATCCAAGCTCATTTCAAAAACTGCCAAAAATAGCTCGTTTCGACTGAAATTTTTCTGAAAAGACTATTTTACCCCTCTAATTGTCAAAATGAGTTTCAAAAGTAGAATTTGGACCCGCTCTGAGATGGTCCATCGATTTGCATTTTTCGTTTTAATTTATATAGAAAAAAGAAAAAAAATTACATTTCCTTTATTTTCTTTATTTTCTTTATGTTATTATTTTATTTTACCTAAGGTGGGACCCACAAGGTGGTCGCCCAAACCTCCAGCCCCCCATTTTTTTTCTTCCTTTTTCCCTTTCCCTTCTTCCCCTTTCTTTCCTTTTCTTTCTCCTTTCTTTCTTTCCTTCTTCTCTTCTTTCTTTCTTTCCTTCTTCTCTTCCTTCTTTCTTCCCTTCTTCCCTTCCTTCCTTCCTTCTTTTTCCCCAGCCATAGCCATTCACGTATGGCTCTTTGGATAATAATAGAAACTTAGGTTTTGATGAAATCAAAACCTAAGTTCCACACACAAAAAAAAAAGGCTACGGCTGCTACCCATTCTCTCTCCCTCTCTCTCTCTCTCTCTCTCTCTCTCTCTCTCTCTCTCTCTCTCTCTCTCTCTCTCTCTCTTTTGGGTTGCAGCCTCCATTGCTGCACTTTGAGCATTCCTTCAAGCAATCCAGCAACTTCTTCCAGCCAAGGCAGTAGCCACCGGAGGGGAGCACCAACCAGCAGCCACTCCTCTCACTCAGCGCCTCCCTTGGCTGCTACAGCCACAGCAACCTTCAACCCCTTGTAGCAGCTGCAACCGCCACACAAGAGATCAACTACAGCCCTCCTTGAAGGCGCTGCCATCTCCTCCATCGGTTCCAAGATCCTTGCTCCAGCCAACAGCCACCAACAGCTTCCTCCATCGGTTCCAATCACCTCCAACACAACACCAGCCACAACTTCAACTTCCAGCAAGTTCCCCTTCATTGACACCCCTCCTTCACGCCCAGTCATCACCCTCCTTGGCAGCTTCATCTGCCATCTTCTCCAACCCATCAACAAAGGGGCAAACCCCCTTGGTTGCAGCCATGAACCACAACATAGCAGTCACCACAGTAACCCTTCAATTGCAACTCCTCTCCAGCCGTTTCAAGCATAAACCCAAGGTAAGTCAATATCCTCTTTCCCTTTACCGATTTTTTTTATTTTATTAGTTAAATTTCAGTGCTATTCTCTTTGAGAGGGAGGAATCTAATGTAAAACCAGTTTAAAACTGGATCCATCTTGCTAAATCTTTTTTTTAATCTATGGATTTAAGTAACATGAAACAAAGGTTTTCATGTTATGGTTACGTAAAGAGGTGATCCATCCGATGCATGGATCAGATCCCTCCTTGCAAAAGCCAATATCAAAATACATCAGGTTCCCTGTTTATTTTTGTTTCATTTTCGTGTTTCACGTAGCTTCTATGTTGCATTAAGTTAGTTGTATTATTTCATAGTCATTTTACTTATGCAATATAGTTTTATTTGATAATTTTCTAGTGTCTTAATCGATGTGCATAGTCCACTTGTCATTTCATGCTTAGTTTCCTGTCAATAAATCTTGAATCTTTTGTGGTAGATGAATCTATGAGTTTGTGATTTCCTGTAAAAAAAACCCATATTGATTTGGGCTCTGCAACTTTGTTTTAAAAATCAAACCCTAAATCGGGTTTTCTGTCTCTCTGAGTTTTCAATTTCTGCTTTAGCAGAAAAGAACCTCCAGCACCACCCTTGTGAGAGATTCAGATTGTCCTCCAAAAATCACTGTAGATTCATGATTGAATCTACCAAGGATCTGGAAAAATTGAGGTTTTTCCAAGTAGTTTTGATCTCTGGAAAAAAATCGGATTTTCCAGACTTTTGGAAAAATCTTGATTTTCCTTTGTCAAGGTATAGACAGACCCTAATGCATCAATTCCACCCAATTCGTAGCTAGTCTGCAAAAACTTTAAACACAAACGTTGTTCCTAACATGTTTTACTGTCATTTCCCAAAATTTGGGGATTTTTGGAACTGTTTCAGTATTTTTCCCAAAATTTTATTTTCTGTCTGACAGATTCCAATATCCAAAAATTCCAGAGATTTGGGTCTCTGATAATAGTCGGCCCTTTTCCAAACCATAACCCGAATCCCAATAATTCAAAAAAATAAAATTTTCCCCTATGTGTTAGGGATATTTTCCCACAATTTCAGCCATTTTCCCATCTGTTTACTATTTTTACCACATTTTCTACCGAAACCTGTCTGTTTCTCCCAAATCCTAGAGTCGCCGGATTCCGATCCGACTTTCCAGAGTGGTACAACTCCGACCATAGGTCAAAACCAGAAAGTGTAAAAGGCACAAATTCTTGCCTTAGTGTCCTCTGTCCCCCCATAAAATTTGGGAATTTTTTATGGAAGTTTGATATCCTAAATCTCCTTTAGAATCAACATTTTAGGCAAAAATCACAAAATTTAGGGTTTTTACTTGAATTTCCATATTTAAAAATACAAAAAAATAGATTTTCGAGCTCTATTCTGTTTTTAGGGATATTTTAGGTGTCCATGCCAAATTTGGCTTAATTCCAAGTTCATTTGCTTCATGTGTTAGTTTATCTTTAAATTCAGAAGCGAAAATCATGCGAAAATCAGGTTAAATTTGATATTTTATGATATTTTCGTCATTTTAAGGTTTTATCATATACATGAGCATATAGAATTATATTAGGGTTAATTTCAATATCATTTTCATTTCACATTTTTCATTTTTGCAAAATTTATTTCAGAAAACTCTGGTTTCAAGGCCATAGTCTTGTTATCGGGGGGTATTTTGGTCATTTTGACCATAATTTCGAAATTTCAATTTCTAATTCCATAAATTTTCATGCATATCATCATATTTTATCATATTGTGTTTGATTTAATTCATTTTATTTTCAAATTTCCAAAATTTACAAAATTTCTTTCAGAAAACCCTGATTTCAAGGTCATTAGGGGTATTTTGGTCATTTTGACCTTAATTTCGAGTTTTCAAGTTTATTTTCGAAATTTATTCATTATTTATCATGTTTATATCAAAAGGGGTATGAATTTGGGTTTATATCTGAATAATATCCGATAATTTCCCATATTTTCAGATAAATTCAGAAAAAACTACATTTTTTTGCTAACCTTGTTTTCTAGTTTTGCAGAAACATTCAAGAAGAAGACTTAGCTTTTATTTTTTTTATTTCAATTCAATGTAACCTCAAATATAATAATTTGGAATAAGAGTTACTTTTCCGCTTAGAATAGGGCTGCATTGCATATAGTTTAATTTATGCAAATTTCGATATTTGATGTATGATTCATGTGCATTTATTTCAAATCAACTATGGTTTACACGAATGGCACATGCACAAGCTTTTATGGAGTTTATAAACTCGGTGGGATTCGTATTTATGGCCATAGTCAGAATACGAAGAAAACCAAGATTTATGATCTTCATATTAGCCACATTCAGCCTACACTCTTAGGCTAACTTCAAAAATGCACTGCATTTCTCAAAACTTCAAAAGGATTTCTCAATTCCTCAATTGAAATTCCCTTTCAAATTCATATTCATTCATTCATATCATTCAAATTGCATGATTTTCAAATTCATTTCCCAATTCAATTTCAGAAAAATCAATTCTCTCAAAAATTTCTAAGTCTTTCTCAGGATTAGACTTTCTCATAATTCTAAACTTTCAAATGAGATTTAAAAGCATTTTCCAAGTTCAAATCAAGATTTTCCAATGTTTTAAAATTCTCAAATTTCAAAATCCCAAGTTTTCAATAATCAATTTTCTCAGATTTCCTATTTTCCTGAGAACCCCATTTCCTGAGAATCCATTTTTCATTTCAAAAGCCCTTCTCCAATGAATTTCTTATATTTTCTCAGAATTCTCAAATCCATTTTCTCATAAAAGCAATTCCAAATTTCAAAATCGATTTTTCAAAGTTCAAGTCTTCCTGAGAATTCATTTTCCAATCCATTTTCTGATTTCCAATGAAATTTAATGATTTTCCTAGGAATTCCAATTTCAAGTACTTTTCCAATAATTTTCCAAGCATATTTGCTAAAGCAAACATCATATTTTCTCAAACTTGCATCTTTTCAAAATTTCATAGCACAAGTCTGATTCTATGTGCATTCTAGGAAAAATAGAGCATAATTTAGATATTTGAGTCAAGTTAAAGCACATAATTGATCCTTGGTTCAATTACCCCTGGTAAAGGTGCCAGGAATGGTTGAACCTCGTACCGACAGGCGGATCCCATTCCACGGAATTTTTCCGCAAATTTTTAAAACGGAGGCGAGTAATTTTCAAAACCATTTTCTAAACTTTGGTCGAGTTTGACTCACAAAATTCGTTTCTCTCTCGCAAGAGAGGGGAAAAATTTTGCGATGATAACACGTTGTTAGCGCCTGTTCAGTGCTATGACTTATGGACTGTTTCCAGAACGTATCTGTAACGCCCCAAAATCGTGGACTTGAAACCTTTTATGGAAAAGGTTGAAAGCTTTGAAGTCAATCATTTATCAGAGTTTAAAATAGAAGTTCAACGGAAGATCATGTTCAGAACAGCAAGTCCCTAGACCTTGGGCGCATTACAACCAAATGCAGACTTCCCCTTATAAACCGATTTGCAATTCAAGTACATATTTTATTGAAATGAAAAGAAGAACTACGTTTTGGTAATACAGTTTTAGAAATCCAGAGTTCTAATCAGAAGAGATGCTTTCAAGAAACTTCATACCAAATCTATCAAAAGTATCCCCAAGGAGCCTAACTTCAGGAAAGGGCATTGCCTTGAATGCATCGCGTCATCGTGCCATCGCAAGCTATCTCAACCTGTTCACCACCTGCCCATGAAATGGGTCAGTCTCACAATAGACTAGTCGGGGTGCAAAAAACAAGAAAGAACGAAGGCTACAATAAGTAAGATAATCTCTAGATCAAGCAGGAAAAGCAAGACTAGCAAATCTAACAAAGGTACTGTGAAATGAGCAAAGCTCTAGTAAAGCAAACAGCTACATACAAGAGCAATAAGGATCATAGTGTTAGACAAGCAACTATAGCGATCCCACAAATATAATAGGTGAAGAGTAACTAACTCTATCCACCAGTCAAGCAAAGCAATTGCATAAGACAAGTATCCATAACAACACTCGTAATACATACAAGTACCATTATATGGTTCTGTCTATCGACAAGTAGCTACGATAAGCAATCATGTAGCAGTTATATCACAATATGCAATAACTAGCATAATGCGCTAGTAACCTAGCTAAGTAATGACTACCTTCTCATATTATAAGTAATTGACTAGTATGAGAAGCTAGTCATTACTTAGAAGAACTGCGCAAGCAGTTTAACCAACAAGGATAACGCCTCGACAGGCGTACCTAGCTAAACGAGTAGCATACCGAACTACCGAGCTAACAAGCAAGCAAACAATGCACGTCACAACATGTGTATCTCATGATCATGTGTATAAGTTATATCTTGTCTCATTATTGAGCAGGCCATTGTGGGTACGCACAAGGCAAAACGTAGAAACAACCGAGATCGATTCGGGGGTCCATTATGCTATGTATTTTATTATACCCCGAATGACTGACTGAGTATGCTTCCTAAGGGGACGGCCAGTGACCAAGAGAGTAAATCCCCAAAGGCAAACAAAGACCCAATGGATGCGCATCCGAACTTCTGCAGAAGTGGCCTAAAGGATTTCCCCTAACCTCCGATGACTGGGGAAGGTCGGATCTTTGCCCGAGATTGTCATTAATGTTTTCCATCGGAGTTTTGTACCATCCATCCTCTCTCTTGATGAACCATACCGAATGATTACGATAGAGGGTTTCTTAACCGTCGTCCCATTCTACATGCTCTGGTCTTTCAACCCCATCGAGCATCTTGCCTGTGAAGGCGCATGATTATTATTTAGGTGAGTTATACACATTGTTGCGCGTTCGAGGCAATCACACACTTCTCATTCTACTCACAGTAGTACGCATCGTACCTATTCAAATGTACAATCATGATGAAATGGGCTAATCCGTAGTGAGGGTAGAAACATCACTCTTGTGATCTCAAACACATGCCATTGCATGTTCGAGGCAAACATAGACCTCTCATCCTACTCATCGTAGTACGCAACGTACCTGTTCAAAAGCACAACCACGATGAGAGGGGTACGGATCTCTCGCAGGAAATCCCAATACTTCTGCTTTACAGAAGCCCACAGTGAACTCATTCCAATTCCAATTGATCGTGCTCGGGTCCTTTAGACAATCGCAAGCAATCTACCTATTAGGCGAAATCAACATAACAGGATTAGTTTAATGTGTCAATACACGCTTAGAGGTTACTATAGACCTTTCGTCTTGCTCTTCGTAGTCCAAATATATCGTACGTAACTAAGGGTACAACTACAAGAGGAACATGGATTCCTCATAAGTAACCCATCGATGCCTTCACGAAGGAAGGAAGGCGCTACTATCTTGGTTGAACCAGAAAGCCTAGAAACTAGGTCTCGCATCAGAGGTGAGGTAACGTCGATCTAGCGAGGGCATAAGAACCTCGCTAGGATCCCCGCCCTACTCGTGCACAGGCTTCTAAACAAGGCTATCTGAGTCGTATCGGATAGGTGAACTAAGGTTGTAACATACCTATCCCAAATACATTGGTCTGAGAGATTCAGCTGCTATCTCTGCTTTACATAGCTATACATCCTGAAAATAGGTTTGCACCTAAGACGATGTCTTTGGAGAACCGAAGTGCATAAGTGTGTGTCATGGCTTGTAAGACAAGTGAAACGAGATACACTATACACTCGAAGCTGCACTCAGAGAGTGCAAGCTGACAAGGGACAAACCCGTGCACATACCAATACAATGGCAAATCGAGGGGCAAGACTCGATGGGCAAAGCTGCACTGCGAGGGTAGAACGCTAGAGCTACACACGAGGTATGAGATCATACCTCGATAATCGTAACACACAAGCAGACAACTACGTAAGCAACTCATTTGGTATGAGATCCTATACTGACTACGCAAGTGTAAAGGACGACTCACGAGGCATGGGGTTGCACCTCGATTCGACGATAAACGTAAACAAGTAAAGAAGCATACGACAGAGATAAGAATACATGTATGAAGGGCAAACACAAGGTAAAGACGAACACAAGCAAAAGGAAAGTGCAAGAGCAAGCACGGCAGTACAGGAAAGTAAAGTACGAAGAGTAAAGCAAATAGCAAGGCCAGGGCGCATAAAGCGCAGGGCAACAAGTGAATGCAGGAAGTAAAGTGCAAGAACGTAAAGGAGAACCAGGATTTGCATCCTGGAGAACAAAGTAGACATAAGCAACTAATGCCATGGCGCAAAGCGCGGGGCAGCAGGAATGTAAAGTGCGAGAAAGTAAATAGGACAAGGATCGCGAAACCGCGTCCTTGAGTTAAAAGACATGGAATGTAAAGACATAAATGAAAACCCTAGGCACATATAGCGTGATGGCGATAGAAAGGAAAGTGCGAGAAAGTAAAGAGGACAACGATCGCGAAACCGCGTCCTTGAAGGTAAAGACATACGTATATATAGTATACATATATATATATCATCCTCTTTTAGTTATCTTTTCTTATTTTAGCATTTGTTAGTTCATTGTCCTTTCACGCAAAAATCCCCTACCATAAGGGGTGACGGGTCCTCGTACGCATGCAGCGTAGGCAAGCAAGAGCTCGAGCCACAGAGGGCGAGCCAGATCCAACGTTCAACCTGGAGAACTTGGAACATTAGTATATGTCGTAAAATAACCGAGAAGCAACAGATGTAGCAAGGCTATTCTGCCTGCAGAAGGCAGATGCAGGAACTCTTCATCCTGCAGACAAGGGTGCCAGAGGCAAGGGCCTCAGCCCTGTCTGGCAACAACAGCAGAGGCAAAGAGCAGGAGCTCCCTGTCTGTCAGCACAAAGAAAGGCAGGGGGGAACACCCCCTGTCAAAGCACGAGGTAGAGGCGCAGCCCCCTGCCGGCAGCAGAACAAGGCAAGGGAGCAAAGTCCCTTGCCAAAGAATCACTAAGATGCAGAGGGCAAGCCCCTGCTCGAAAACAGGAAAGCAAGGGGACTTCGCCCCCTGCTGGCACAACGCAGGAGGCAGGGGGACAGAACCCTCTGCCGAGGAGCAACAGGAGAGCAGGGGGGCTCCGCCCCCTGCCAGGAACCACATAGGGTGCAGGGGGGGGGGGGGGTTCCGCCCCCTGCAGGAAAACCAAAGGAGGCAAGTGGGCAGAAACCCCTGCCGAGGAACAACAGGAGAGCAGGGGGGCTCCACCCCCTGCCGAGACAACCACACAGAGCAAGGGACTTCAACTCCTGTTGAGGAAAAACAGAAGGCAGGGAGGGAGCTCCTCCCCCCACCTGAAAACAACAAGGAGGCAGGGGGGCTCGCCCCCTGCCAGAAAACAAATGCAGGCACAAAGACAGGGGGACAAAGCCCCCTGCCGAGATAGAGAGAGACAGAGGGGGTTGGAGCCCCCTGTCGACTGACTCCCAAAAAGAAAGCAGGGGGGTTTAACCCCCTGCCGACAACAGGTGACGACAGGGGGCTCAGCCCCCCTGTCAATCAACCCCAAAAGGAAGGCAGGGGGTTAACCCCTTGCCGACGAGAGGTGACGATAAGGGGCTCAGCCCCCCTGTCGACCAACCCAACACAGAAGAGGAGAGTGGGGAGGGGGGGAGAAAGAAGTTTATACCTTAGGAGACCACGGCCACGGGGGAGTCGTCGGGCGGGAAGGTCGTCAGCAAAGTCGCCGACTACTCGAATGTCGCTGGTCGCAGCAGAGAAGAGGCGCAAGGGACATCAGACAAGGTCGGTCGTGAGTCATCGGCGGCAGCACTCACCGATGTCAATGAATCGAGAGCGAGGAGTGGCCGACAACTCCGGCGTCGGGGTCAACAACGTCAGCCTCCAACGAAGGGGAGCCGAGAAAGAGGGGAGAAGCTAAGGGGAGACGAGTGCCTCACAGCGGCAGTTGCAGGGAGACACAGCAGAGAGGGGGGTTTTGCGAAGAGGTGGCCAAACGGAATCGCGTGCCGGCGTCTCCGATCGCCGGCGGCAGCGGCGTGAGGGAGACGGGGCAGAGGTGAGAGAAGGGGTGAGGGTTTTGAACCCTCACCGAGACGCTTGCGTCTTTTAAAAGACGCAGGTTCTCGAGGATTCAAGAACCCGGGTCCTGGTTGAGCTCGAGTCCGGTACGGACCCAGATCCGGTTCTGACAAAGCGGCCCAGACCCCGACACATGTCCGACACGTGCAGGGCACGTGTCTGACACGAGTCAGACGCGATTTTTTTTTCACGAGCTTTACATCCTACCTCCCTTAAAAGAATTTCGTCCTTGAAATTTCATAGGAAGGTGATCTGCCTAGACCGCAGCCTAAGGGAACTAGGTTTAGATCAGGGTGCACGTGCGCACACGAGTCCGGAGACACATAAGCTTCTGAAATGATCAGAACACATAATGAGTCCCAAAGAAAGGTTCGAAATCAACAACTTGATCGAACAAAACGTATGTGCGAATTCATTAATAGCTTGTCTTCGCAAGAGTTCATAGAGCCATAAATAGAAAGGGAGTTTAGCAGAAGGCTATAAGAATGCTTATTCGCTATCTTCAAGGATGAAGAGACACAACGAGTCATCAAGGAAAAGGAGTCTAGTAGAAGACCATAGGAAAGGTTTATTCATTAACTTCTACTTGATGCGATAAGGGATGAAGAGACAAAGCGAGACATTGCTCTAGTTTACGTTCCTTGAACGGGGTCTCTAAATCATTATCAAGACGTCGTGTGTCACACTCACAACCTCTAGCAAACTCTGCGTCATGAATAAACACAATCTATTCCCATCTCTCAAGGCCTTATGCGGCAAATAGCCACCTATCATGACTCACTTAATGCGTCATACTTTCTCATAAAAGCCCACCCTTCCATAGAAGGTCCAAAACATGATCACAATCTAAAATCAATAAAGATTTGATTCATACATTTGAGCTGGGCATATAATCATGTTATAACAGAAAGCCAAATCTATAGATTCACAACTGGCTATATCAATCAATCAATATCAGAAGATAAATACTGCTCACCATAACTTTCATGGAAATCAAAATCCACAAGTTCCCCGTCGGACCTCCTAATCTGGGAAGCATACGACCTCACAAAGAATCACCGCCCTAGATGGTATACCTGGTCTTGGACAGGACACTTCCTCACAGTTCACCGTCTCTGCGGCTACCCGCTCTTGGACAGTGTATATCCTCACAGAGATTCTACCACTCTAGCCGGGTTACCAGATCTTGGTCATACGAACCCTCACAGAAAACCTTTGGGAACCCAATCCTCAACAAATGCCATAATCAAAGAAAATCACTGCGATACACGTATCAACACAAATGACCGCTCACAAGGTCGATAGCTACTAATAATCAACAAGATCCACGCCTAATCACCTGGTCTGGAAAATGTATGACCTCACAAGGAATTACCGCCCTAGATGGTATACTTGGTCTTGGACCATACACTTCCTCACAGTTCACCGTCTTCGCGGCTACCCGATCTTGGACAGTGCACATCCTCACAGAAATCTACCACTCTAGTCGGATCACCTGATCTTGGTCATACACCCTCTCGCAGATAATCCATTAGAGACCAGATCCTCAACAGATATCATACACAGTAATACATGCATCAACACAATCGACTGATCAAAACAATTGGCCGCAGTCGAGGTCAGCAACCACCAATATAGGCATAAGCATATATATCAGCAATATACATCGTATCACTTCACATGGCAAAGCAAAACACAGAATCACATGTTCTTCCAACAAGGTTCCAGGAACCATAATCATATATCGAAAATAATCATTCATCGCATGTTCTCAACAATTCTATTCAGGTGGCATGACAAAAACATCATACAAAAGATTTACACTACTCAACTCATCAATGCCACAAGAAACATTATATCCTCAAATAGGACATCAAAGCATGTGTAATCAAAGCATGAATTCTATACACAGAAACACACAGATAATATATTATGAATAATCCCAACTTCAACTTACATAACTCCTACGTAATCCAATAAATTCACAGGATTCAAGTTACATGTGCAATTATGACAATTCAGATCATTGCACCATCATATGCATTCACAATTCTTACCTCAAAGCACATCGCATTCGACCACTTCAGCGTAAAACTTACACACATATCTACAAGACATTTTAGTCTAATGATATTCATCAATCATGCTGTACAAAGATGATATAATCACATAACCAATCATAATGTGAAACCCTCTGCAACACAGTTATGTAGGCATGATGTATCATCAAAAACTAATCGTTTGTAGTCGTGAGGTGTCATATATCTAAATGATCTAAACTAATGATTTTGTAGGTGTATAAGTCAACCACCTAAAAGTTAAAACTGATCATTTGTAGGCGTAACAAGTCAACTACCCAAAAAACTAATCAGTTGTAGGCGTGACACGTCATTCACCTAATAAGCATCATAATCATCAAGATCACAAAGACACCAAAGTCATACATAATTCCATTGATAAGCTTTTACTTAACAAAAATACGTAACAAAACACACAAAAAGTCTTAAACTAAGACTATCAAAGGTGTCTATTTGATGTCTACTATGTATTCTATCATAGGAGAGTAGACATAAGTTACTACTTAAGTTGTTCTTGTTGCTATTGCTGAGGAAGTTGGGGTGTACTGCCCACTCGCCGGAGGTCATCCACCTTCTTTATGCGACAATCACGGATTAAGTGGTCCATCTTGCCACAGTAAAAGCAGCCACCAGAGGCTCGGGGACATTCCTGTCCACGATGAACACGATCACATCTCAAACACTTTGGGTTTAACGGTTGTTGAGGCTCATTTTCTTCACTTAGTTTTTGTCTTTTAGCAGGTCGACGCTTGTTGTCAGCACTATCTTCGATAAACTTTTTATCGCGACGTTGTTTAAAGTGGCATTCTTCAGCAGAATGACCCACCTTTCCCCAAAAATTACAACCAACAGGGTTCTGAAGGCACATAGGATCGAACAAAACATGAGGGCTAACACCTCGCTCTAGATTGGTGCTCGTGCAAACCAACCTATCAACCTTATGATCCAGGTTCTGGACCATCGTTTGCAGCTGCTCAACTGCTCTGGTTAATGCGTCTATAGATTTGATCAGTTTATGGAACGACATCTAAGCAAAAACACATTCTTTAATTAAAATAAATACAAAATAATTTAAGAGAAATAGATACTCACAATGGGTTGTAAATGTCGGATGATCAAGGATTACCACTTTTCCTGTGGCTCTGATACCAAAAGCTGTAACGCCCTAAAATTGTGGACTTGAAACCTTTTATGGAAAAGGTTGAAAGCTTTGAAGTCAATTATTTATCAGAGTTTAAAACAGAAGTTCAACGAAAGATCAGGTTCAAAACAGCAAGTCCCTAGACCTTGGGCGCATTACAACCAAATGCAGACTTCCCCTTATAAACTGATTTGCAATTCAAGTACAAGGGGGCTCGCCCTCTGCCAGACAACAAATGCAATCACAAAGACAAGAGGACAGAGCCCCTGTCGAGACAGAGAGAGACAAGGGGGGTTGGAGCCCCCTGTCGACTGACTCCCAAAAAGAAGGCAGGGGGTTTAACCCCCTGCCGACAATAGGTGACGACAGGGGGCTCAACCCCCCTGTCAATCAACCCCAAAAGGAAGGCAGGGGGTTAACCCTCTGTTGACGAGAGGTGACAACAGGGGGCTCAACCCCCCTGTCGACCAACCCAACACAGAAAAAAGAGGAGGGGGGGGGGGGGAAGAGGTTTATACCTCAGAAGACCACGACCACGGGAGAGTCGTTGGGCGGGAAGGTCGTCAGCAAAGTCGCCGACTACTCGAATGTCGTCGATCGCAGTAGAGAAGAGGCGCAAGGGACAACAGACAAGGTTGGTGGTGAGTCGCCGGCGGCAGCACTCACCGATGTCAACTAATCCAGGGCGAGGAGTGGCCAACAACTCCGACGTCGGGGTCAACAGCGTCAGCCTCCAACGAAGGGGAGCCGAGAAAGAGGGGAGAAGCTGAGGGGAGACGAGTGCCTCACAACGGCAGTTGCAGGGAGACACAACAGAAAAGGGGGGTTTTGCGAAGAGGTGGCCGAATGGAATCGCACGCCGGCATCTCCGATCGCCGGCGGCAGCGGCGTGAGGGAGACGGGGCAGAGGTGAGAGAAGGGGCGAGGGTTTTGAACCCTCGCCCGAGACGCCTGCGTCTTTTAAAAGACGCAGGTTCTCGAGGATTCGAGAACCCGGGTCCGGGGTGAGATCGGGTCTGGTACAGACCCGGATCCGGGCCCGACAAAGCAGCCTAGACCCTGACACATGTCTGACACGTGCAGGACATGGGGAAAAACATCGTTCTTCTCAATCATCACCGTGGTTCAGAAGAGGTAAAAGCACAAAAAAATTGAAGAAAAAGCTCACTGATAGCTTGATATAGAACCAAGCCCTCAAACTTTAAAAAAGTGTCGAAGTAGCTCTAACGACAACTTGAGTTGTCGTTAGATCAAGGCTAGTTGTTATCAACAAAGATGTCAAGTTCATAGGTTGTCGTTAGCCCTCAAGGAAAGTTTACAAAAAAAAACCTAACACCTCAGCTTGTTGTCAGAACATAAAGGAAAGGTCTCTAACAACAACTCAGTTGTTGTCAACAACTTTGGAAATTTCTGTAACTATATTTTAAGTTGTCGTCAAAGCAAAAAATCCAAATTTCAAGCGCAACCTCAAATCATCACTGACATGGGTTGTCGTTAGTTGCCCCCCTTAATGACAAGTCAACTTGTCATTAAAAGTTGTATGTCATGACAGGCTTCCTCACCTCGATAGGTTATTTCAATGATAATTTTATGCATATCTTCATGCATATCATGCATATTGCATTTTCTAACCTGTTTTTTGTAGGAATCTTAGTCAAACCCTTAGGAAAAACCTACCCAGTCTCATCTTAGGATCTTTCTATAGATAGATGGACATTAGGTCCTTAGGTTGTCCTACAAATTGATGGAACAATCTGATACCCCTCTTGAGGAGCGCATAGACCATTCTAAGCCCAGTCTTTATCCCAAATGCGCATCTCTATACATAGGTTTTATTCCATTCCATTCTATTTTACTTCATCTCATCTCGTCAATAATCTCAATAATGTTGATAATGTCTCAACCTTCCCAATGCTTTTGCTCTAAAAAACTTGTCTCTGTCTTTTCAAAATAAGTATTTATCATTGTCAAAAATGTCAGCCATCTTTTGTGCGATTTCTAGTGACAAGACACTTATTTCATTTTCGTCTGATTGTGCCCAGGAAATATTTTTCGCTCACAACATTGAGTTCAAGAAAAAGCCCTTGTGTGAAATAAGGTGCTAGCTTAGTCTGCAGTCCAACCATTTTTTCTAGAGATCTCTGCCTATATAGTGTTAGGCATCCAAGGAAGACCTTCATGTTGAGCAATGCACACGTCTTTAGCTAACGTCAATCGTCAAGCTATCTATGTTATTTGTCAAAGGTCTCTTCTCAAAAATACTTTGTTAGAGCCCATTGTTCTCTCTCCTCAAAGACTAGTGTGTCTACTTTTTTATTATAGATTGTGCTTCACATGCTCAACAACAAAGAGGGGCATCTATAAACACCCAATTTTTGACTAAGACGTTTTCTGTCTAAAATCTCATATTTCTCTTAAGCAAAGGTATCTTTGATATGATGTTTGGTCTTCAAATCCACATTTTTGAGACTTTTGACCAAAATAAGAGTTGAAGAAAAGATTCCCAACTTTCCAAAAAACTAAAAATGACCCTTAATCAGACATTAAAATCCAAAGTTATGGCCCAAACAATCTTTCAACCTCTAACGACATGTTATAGTGTCATTAGCCCCTGTTGAATTAATGTCAAAGCCTCTTGAATCACCATCACAATCACCTTGTTGTCATCCCAGTCATGGAGTTTCCATCATCATCTTTGAGTTGTTGTTAGAAGACCTATTTCAAAAAGATGACATCTTCCTCCCTTGATGACACCCTAAGTTGTCATTAGAGACTTGTTGATTGTCACCATGGCAGGCCTGAGTCAATAGTTGTCGCCATGAAATATCTCTAATGACAAAATAACTTGTCATTAGCACTTAAGTTGTCATCAGTGCTAGTTATCATCAACGTACCCCGATGCCAACTCGTCGTCAACCTCCATGTTGCGCACCATTGGGATAGATTTTCCTTCTAAATTCAGAATGGAAAGCCTTTCTTTCTAAAATTTATTTCCCTAAACAAAAAAATCATTTAAGAAAACAAAACCTTATCCTAATCTCAACCATTCATTCAAAACCAATCACCTAACAACTGTCTATTTAAGTGGATCCCGAACATGAAGGAAACATATCTGGATCAATCCACAAACCTATAAATAGGGATGCATTCTCCCCTATTTAAAGATTTGGAAATTCAAGAATTTATGTCTACACTCTGCCAAATCCTGTGTGAAACTTAGCCTAGCTAACCTAGCCCTCCCAGCCTAGTCGATCTAGCCTAGGGTCTGAATCAGCCTAGTCTCATCCCCTTTAGAGCTCACGCCTAGCCGACGTGTTGTGCATTCTCCCCCATGCTCATTAACATTATAAAAAAGGCTACCTAAGCCCGAGGTGAGACCTGGTTCTCATTTTTTTTCTATTTTATTTATTTATGTGTTTCTAAAGTTTAGATTTTCAAACATTTTCATATTTGCTATTTTTTTATGATTTTTCTCAAGTTTCAGTGGCTTCCGCCTCTAAACTCGATTCTTTCATATCTTTTATATGAAGGTACAAATTTTTATAACGTCGTTGCCCCAAAATGAAGATCAAGGATTCCTAGTTCGACTAATCCCTGCTTGTCAGAAGAGAAAAGGCTATTTACCTTGAAGAACGGTCTCCACACCCTCTCAAAAATCTGGATCCATTTTGGATTCATTTTAAAAATAAAAATAAATTTTAAGTAAAAAACTCACTTTTTTTTGCATTTTCGATAACTTGTAGGAAAAGTGTCCACAACATAGGGCTATTAAATGCTCATATCTATAAAAAAGGAAAAAGTTTAAAATAATATATATATATATATATATATATATATATATATATATATATATATATATTTATATATATATATATATACTCAACTTTCGACCTAATCAGGGAAGTCAATGAGAAGGATGATATCAGAATGCAACAAAAAAATTTCACGGGACACACAACAAGGGGAGAGAGAAGCTTAGGTTTCTAGATGGAAAATGGTTACAGTTCTTTCCATAAACAAACAAAAAAGTGAAACATAATGAACAAAAATAACTTTATATATGATTCAACAAAGCATGAGAAATTATGCAGGTTCGCATACCAAAAATTTGCACAGATCGATATGTATTGGTAGATCTCTTGGGAAAAAATTCTAATATTTGAGAGGAGCTTCACATATGTGGTAGGAACTTCACATATTAAGAGGCTGTATATTCCAACTTAGTTAGGTATTTGCGAAGTTGAGTTTTGGGTTTAAAAGAACGTTCACAAATATTATTATGTGAACCTCGTGATGTCCGCAAATGTGTGAACCTCTTTTTAAGTGAACAATTACGATATCCGATGAGTGAAGCAATATATCGTGCAAACTTCATGAGTTTCACATATGTGAAGGATAAAAACGTCCTAACAAAGTTGGTTATTTGCAGTTTTGGTTATCAGGTGAATTTTGACAAATTGTAAGGTTTTTAGGAAAACATGTTATTTTTACCGTACAATACGGTTATTTTTTGAAGTTATTTATAAAACACAAAATATTTATAGGTGTTGACTCTTACCCATGACTTACCATTTCTTCATAATTGTCTGCTCATAGCATGGTGGAATTGTCTGATTATTGCCAGACTTACAGTTTAAATGACTATTGTCTTTAGCTGAGAAGTATGCCAATAAGTGAAACAGCGAGGAAGTGACCTAATGGAACCATATAAGCTATATTATATTGCAAGAATCTCTAAATGACTCCATTCTAGTCACTTGTTGGAATTTAATTCATGTTCAAGTTATTTTAGTGTATTAGGTGTGCTTTGGTCTATTGTCTTTAGCTGGAGTTCTTTTCCTTATGACCTCTTTTAGTGCATTCCTTAAATGAATAGTTTTGTCACGTCCTGACTGATTAACATCAGGTTGAAATCTTATACCTTTTAAAGTTGTAATTACGATTCTTCTTCGGACTGACTTATTTGTTAGGCTGAGCTTAGAGCAAGTGTGTTTGAGGCCATAGAAGAGGAGGATCGGGTGGGTGAAAATGAAGATGGTGGACCACCTGCCTTGCTTGGTAGCTGCAATGACAGAGCTTAGCAACTACATGCTTCTCCATCAGTTTTTTTTCCTGTTTAATAAGATGATCATTTACCTGATTTTAATATTTCTTAAACTGCTCCATTACTATAAAACCACCATGTTTGTTGTTTTAATCTTTGATGCTATCACTTCTTAAGTTCTTGATTTGGTAATTAATTATCATATATGATTCCTCTGATGCTGAACTGGTGTTAGACCTCCTTGAATGAAGCAAAGAATCTTTCTAGTGGCTTCCTTTATTGTATCATTTTCAAAAGACCAACAATCTTGAAAAAGTTCCTCCTTTTATTCATTGTGCTCAGTAGGGGTGGCAATCGGGTCGGGTTGGCGTGCCAGCATACCTCAACCCGAACCCGACCCATTTATTAAAAGGGACGGCTGTGGCAAACACTAACCCGACCCATTTAATAAACGGGTAACCCGACATGACCCGCCAACCCGTTTAATAAATGGGTTGGGTCGGGAAACGGGTAGCGGGCGGGTTGGTTGGCGGGTTGGCATACCCCCAACCCGAACCCGACCCGTTTAATAAACGGGTTAGGCGGGTCAACCCGTTTATTAAACGGGTTGGCTTAAGCCCAACCCGAACCCGCCTAAGAGGCGGGTTGGCCGGTCGGGTTGGCGGGTAGTGTCAGGTTTTGCCACCCCTAGTGCTCAGTTATTTTGAGAGATGTAAGGTACTCAAATCCATCTTCAGGCCAGACTCTGTTTAACTGATCAATTGTTAATCTTATCGACAGTAGCAGCCGTCATTATGCACATTTCAGCTTCGCTATTTGTGATGTAATGGTGATTGCTAGATTACAATCTTTCTTCTTGTACTTTGTGTTTCTCATAAAATTCTAATCTACTGTTTTGGCAAAAAAAACTATTAAACAATTGTGTTTGTTTGTTTTTAACAAGGATTAGGCCTTTATGTGCCCTATGTTACCAGGGGCGCTTGTTCTTGTGAAAAGTCTCATACACATATTCAAAACATATGCCAACACAAAATAGCATTAAAAAGCTTCACACCACAAGATGTCGGTCCACGGTTTGCACGGATGTCGGATCAGGACATGGGTCCCACTACTGGATCCATGTGTCCAAGGATTTCCTCAGAGATCAAACGCACCCTATAGTAAGATCCGTGGGTCTCACAGAACCTCTTCAGCCAATAAGCTTAGCAGCGCCCAGTGAGGGAGCTGAAGAGAAGAGCAAGACGGGGATAATACCAACATGGAAGAAGACAGGTACTCTCTCTCTCTCTCTCTCTCTCTCTCTCTCTCTCTCTCTCTCTCTCCAGTATCAACTCTTCGATCAAATGGTCCAATTTCTTTGTCATGAAGCTTGAAATATTAACAATGCACCACAGGAAACAAGTGAAAAAAATGAGCCCATAACCCAATTTTTTGCAACAGAAGCGGCTACCCAACTTTCCCAACGCTTTTTGGCGACCGTACCATGAAGGTGGGGTTGGCCCTCTTCCCTCAGGCTAAAACGCGACCGCTATCACCTAAGAAAAACGATATGGTTTTCATTTTTCTGATGCATTTGGTACATTTTCTAATGTGGCATCAATTTTTGTGCGATACCACTTTGTTAAACGGGCATTCTGACTTTAAAGTCGAGTTTCCTGCAGCAGAATAGATAGGGAAAAGAAGGGAATTTTTACTCAAAAGGTAGGTCATCTTGTAGAGTCAGAACACCTAGTTGCACAGGCATCTTAAGCTAGTGGTCTTTGAACCATTCTCATTGCTAAATTAGCTTTTCCTGTGTTTTCTCTTTTTACTTTTTTTTTATCTCATTGTTTTTACATGAGTGCCAAACTTTAATTAAGAAAAAACACTTCTCAGAACTAACCAAGACCATCTTTAAGAGTTCATAATTCCAAGAGAGTGGCAGGCTTATGTAGGTTATCTAACATGACAAATAGGTACAGTACGTGGTGTTGCAAGCATGGTCTAAATTCCAATTTCAATAAAATCTGATTTACAGTCGAAAACTCTTAATGGGTAATCTTGCCAAGTAAACTCAGCATGGGGCCGCATACTCTGTAACACTAGCTTGATGGTGTTTTAGCCAGGATAACTCCTTGTATTTTCATTTTGACCTTGATTATTTACTTTTTTGGTTGGTCCTCTTCCATGGAACAAACTTTTAATCGTGGAAGTTACATCAAAGGAGTGTTCTCCGCAATAAATCTGTTTTAATTTTGCTTTTCTTTATTGCTGCAAATTGAGGCTTTTTTCCAGCATGTGTTATGAAGCGGATTCTTGTTGTTCCTTTTTTTTTAATTTACCGGTGTTTTTTAATCATGTTAAACAAGTAGCTTCGCCAATTTATTTCCCCATTCCCTTTTTTCTTTTTTCTCATAATTTTGGTCATTAAGGATTTCATTGCGATGTTGGGCATGATTATTTCTTTTTGCTAAACGAAAATGTTTCTTGTCTAGGTTGAACTCTCCAAGCACTTCTGCAATTAGTTTTGATGTTATGGGCCAGCATCTACTATTCTGGCAGGTATTACCTTAGCACCTTTTTGAGTCCAAGTGTTTCTTTTTAAATATTTAGGTGTTCAAGACGTGTTTACATGGTTTGATAGAACATATAACAGACACATGCTTCAACACTTGCCTAGGGTTTCATCATCAGTTTTCCTCACCAATCTTTCTCCTGCGAGCAGAAAATTTGAAATAAGTGGGCATTGTCTGCTAAATCGTGAAGTACATACACAACTATAATTATCAATGTGGTCGAACTGTTAATCTTGCCTCTGTCTGCAGAGCATGCTTTTATAATTTTAACTTCGTTCATATCCTATGCTGCAAGCATGGGACACAAGTAACTGCAGACCTAGTAGAACCAGTTATGGATCTGTGATGTTTTGAAGACTACAGGTATCATCAGCTGAACAAGCTTCAGAATATGGTATGAGTTCTATATTTCAGTGACATGATTGCTCTTCATATTGACTAGTTTTGTATACCTGAATGCCTATCAAACTCATCAAATGTTAGATCTAGTTGTAGACATGATGCAAAATGTAGTGGAATCCTATCGTTATGATCCTGTGAATACACTCCAATATATTGCACAAGGCACCTACTTCTGTAACATGTGGGTTGCTGTTGTATCAACTGATTTTTTGGCCCAAATCCAAAGTAAGCTTGTCACTTGGTTGTCTGATAAAACTAGCAAGACTTAAACTGCAAAAATAAACGAGTGCCAATTTAATTTAGTCCTTACTCATCATAGCTGCTTTTCTATTGTCTTATTATGGTGGGTGAATATTAATGAAAGCTGGACCGTTTTTCATGCTTGACATGTGTTCAATATACAAGTTCATATGGTATCAGTGCCAGAACCTATGGTACCTGGACACTCCATTTTTCCCTCCATACCCTTGTCGACACGTGTATCCCCGTGTCGACATGCGTCGACACCCGGACATGCCATTTTACCCTACATACAAGTTTGTATTTAATTTATAATTTATAATTTATAATTTATAATTTATAATTTATAATTATATTTTCAGTTTATAACTTTATATTTTCAGTATATAATATATATTTTAGATATAACATATATATTTAGATTATATTCAGTTTATTTTGAATTTATTTTGTTTTTATGTGATATTTAATATATATATATATATATATATATATATATATATATATATATATATATATATATATATATCAAAACCTTAATAGAAGCTGATTTATTGCATTGTTGGGAGGCATCAGTCTCTAACAGAGGATTCAAGAAGGGAAGATTGTTGGTAAAGGTTGTTCAGTTGAAGCATCAACTCATACAAGTTACTGCAGATCAATGTTGTGAAAATCGTTGAGGCATAGCGAGGTGCTCCACCAAAATCTGAGGTGAGGCGTAAAGCGTAAGCCTCAATTTTTTTTTTAACTTTAAAAACTATAAAAAATATCTAAAATTACAAATAAATAAAAAATGCTTTATTGATGAAGCAACAACCAACAAAAAATAAAAAAATTCAAATAAATACTGAAAAATATAAGATTAAAAGTAACATTAATGCAACAACTTAATCTATCGTAAGTATCTAAGAAATAAAATATGAGCATTCATTCAATAAAAAATTAACATTAACAACAAAATGCATATTAGTATTAACAACATCATGTTATAATTAGAAAATGCATGTTAGCATTAACAACCAAATGTGAATATATTTGTCCAAAACTCTTCAAAATGAGTGTTAACATTCACAATTGCAAATGAAAGATCTAAAAAAATGTATAAATGGTCATAGCCCTATGATATGAATTAGGGCCCAGGCTCTTGTATCTCGTCATCATCAATATCTAAGTCTTCAATGCCATCATCTGAGGAATCCATATAAATAGGTTATTCTTCATCTTCATTCTCTGATTCTTCATCTTCTGCACTTTCTTCCTCCACATCCTCGGTCAATTCTTTTGCTTTTCTTTTTTCTTCAATAAAAAATCATGTATTAAATACCTTTTTTATGTAATTAAAAAAATACATTTATATTCATAGCAAGGTAAAATGAATATAGCTTTCCCTCGATCTCTTGAATACCTGTCTTGCCTAGAACCACTTTGTGAATCATGAAGTGAAGTGACTTTTTCAATAGGCACATGCTCAATGGCATTTATGTCGAAGTTCAGATCCAACTATGAATCATCCAACCAATTGGGATCACTAGGCAACACTGGATCTTTTTTCTCGACAATCCACTCATCGTCTGAGTTTATATGATCTAGACATATAGGGTCTTTGGTAGTCCTCTTTCTTATATTTCTCTCTCTTAATTTCATATTGTACATTACAAAAACCAATGCATTCATCTTCTCTTGTTCAAGTCTATTCCTCCGTTTTGAATGCACCTATAATTACAAATAATTGGTAATCAATTATAAGATAATTACAATTATAAAAATGTATTTCAAAAATAAAATACAAAGTCACAAACCAATGAGAAAATACTCTAATTCCTCTCATAATCCGACGCACTGCACGTCAAACTTAAATTTCGAATTGCAAAATTCATCAATTCCGGATTTTCTTGTCCAAATGAACTCCACCAATCAGCTGCATTCAAATAAAACAATAAAGAATTGATAAAAACATTAAGAATGTCATAATTAACAAAAATATAAAGAAAGTATTAACAAATAACAACATAATTGCAAACTTACTACGACTTTTTAATTTTCTTGTTGTAACGGCTGCCTCTCTACCAAACAACCCCTTTGCTTTTTTAAATGTATCGATTTGTGTTGTAATTTTCAACCCAACATTTGCATCAATAACCAATTTTTCAACACAATCATAAAAGCCTCTCATAACTTCTCCATCCGGGTTGAAGTTGTCAGCATAATAAAAATGAGGATTTAAATAATAGGCAGTTGCATGTAAAGGCTTTTGAAGTTGCAAGTCCCATCGTCTATCAATGATACCCCAAATAGGTTTATATTTTTTTTCAACCTTGTTAAGGTTTGAAGCAATTTCCTTCTTTGCTCTATCCATTTCCTTGTACAAAAATCCCATAGCAGGCTCATCTTCATCCACTAATCGCAATACTTTCACGAGAGGCAGTGTAACTTTAATTGCATATAATATAACAGTCCAAAACTTATGATCATTAAGAACAATATAAGAAATGTTCTTAGCATCAGATTTCTTATAGTAATTAGATGATCTAAAATTTGAAGACAAGAACATCAACTTCAACTCTTTCTTATAATATCCAATACTATAAAGCGTGAGATATGCTGTGGTAAAACGAGTGACGGTTGAACGTAGAAGTTCTTTCTTCTTTGTAAACTCTCTCATCAAATTTAATACGCATGCATGACTATAGATATATCTGAAAAGAAGTCGTTATTGGATCTTGGGTCCAACTCGGGTTTGTGCAGTACCAGACCCAACTTATGTACCGGATCCGATTTCTGTACCAGATCTGATCAGGATCCAAATATAAAATGTTGTATTTCTCCTATTCATTAGAGGTTATGTCACATGGGTGCGGGTGTAGGGATTCAGCACTTCCAAAAAACCCGGGTGCGGGGGGGGGGGCGACAGGGGGAAAAATGTAAATATATATACCGTAGGTTCCTCAGACGTGGGTCGGGGGTCCAGTTGTTTTTTGCTGGTGTTTGTTTGAAGACTTGTTACCCACATTCTACTTGTTGTGTACTTTGGCGCAACGAGACAAAATTGATGAACCGAAAGGATTGGCAATCTGATCGACCCAGCCTGTTGCGTTCTGCTGACTGTCATGATTTAATCATGTCTGAAACTCCAACGAAAAAAAATATTAGCAAAGGTTTGATGTGGTTTGTTGAAGAGAGTCTTCACGAGGACTACGACTCCACCGCCACTGCCACGCCACTGCCTAGAGTTCTTCAAATTTTATTTTATATACAGTTGCACACAAATAACAGCTAAAAGAAATTTATTGCATTTGACATGTAGAAAAGAGAGGTCTACACAAGGCTACAGCTAGAGCACCCATCTCGTCAGGAGAAAAGTGAATACCAATAGCCACCAAGGCTACCACCACCATTATCATTTGCTATGGAGAGAGAAAATCCTTGACGAAGAAGGATCTGGATCGTTGAAGCCTTGAAGAATAAAGACTTCAAAAGGCTCTTGAATTTTGGTTTTAATTTTTGAGGAAGATGGATCATCATTTCCAAGTTAACAGTATGTTTTCCAACGCTGCGAATTAATTATTTGGAGGCAAGAATAGCATGGGATGCCAACAAAGCTCGTTAGATGTTGTGGACACAAGTGCCCCTTTATAAAACAAGAGCAGCAACAACAAGCAGTTGTCAACAGATATTTTTTTTTAAATTCTGCAGCCCATTTCGTAGGGCAAATTTTTTTTTAAAAAAAAATCCAAAAAAATGGACCGAAATGACCCTGGGTGTGGTCAAAGCACCCAGGATCGGGTTCACTGCACCTGGTGCCGCACCCGCACCTGCACCCGCGTCGAGTTGCGTCGACACGGGTGCGGCACCCTGCTAGCCGAATCCCTATGGCATAGATTAGAGGGTATTTTCGTACCCTAAAAATTGTATTAGTTTTGTACTTATAACCTAATACTATTGAAAACACGCTGTGATATTCAGACGTGAAATCCTGCAGCCCCCTTTCTTCTATATTGCTCTTCTTTCTTCTTGTGCAGGTGAGCGTGGAGGTCATCATGTTTTAACATGGTATCAAAACAACGTTAAAACTGGGCCTGAGACTATTTTTCAAAAGGAATGACCAAGGAGATGATCTGAACCTTCAAGTCAAGAAAATTCGTCCTTCTTCAAATCTCGATCTCTGCATTTTCTTCCTTCCCTTTTGATTTTCGGTTGACGTCAATATCCCATCCGTCTCTTTCTTTCTCAAATCTGATCCTCTTCTTTAGGATCAGATTCTTTTTCTGATTCTCCTTTTAGGATCAAATTTCTATAACTTCTTCTTTCCTTTCTGATTTTCCGTCTGGTAAGGACGTCAACACCCATCTATCTTCTTCTCCCTCAAATCTGATCCTCTTCTTTAGGCTACATGGATTTCTTTTCTTCTCTCTAAAGCATAGAATCGGCTGATCGATTCTAAGAGGTTGTCGTCAATCTAAAGCCTCTTTTGTTAACCCAAAAAGGATTCTTATTCTTTTTTACTTTCTCGACATGAACATATGTCGATTTCTTCTCTACTGTTGATCTGAATAATCGGTTCTCCAGAATCAATTCTTGTGCTGCCTCAATTTACAAAATCGTTCATCTCAAAATATTCATATCTTTGTTTCACGTTTTACTTAATCTGGAATGAATATTGCGTTGATTCAGTTTTTAATCAGATTTTCTCTTAATGTTTTCTTATCATACCCGAATATAATTTTTCTATCATATTTTCCTGCAAAAAAAAGGAAAGAATATTCTAGTGGTTGATTTCTTCGTGAGCAAAAATTTTGGTCTAGAAAATTTCTTCTTTCTTTGGAATGGATTCATCTTTTTCACATTCAGGCCTTTCTTCTAATTTTCTTAGTCAATTGGTCTCCGAAAAGCTAAGTAATTCAAACTTCTTGACCTGAAAAAGACAAATCGTTCTTTTTATAAGGAGCCAAGATCTCTCTGGTCATCTGGATGGATCAATCTCAATCCCTCCAGAGTTCATTTCACAAGAAAAAAAGGATGATAAAGGGGCGCCATCTACTCTTCTTATCAGAAATCCAGATTATGTTGCTTGGGTGAAAAGTGATCAAGCATTAGTGACATACATCACCTCTACACTCTCACAAGAAGTTCTTGTGGCTATTCCCGATGATTGTTCAGCCAAAGAGCCATGGGACAAGCTAGTTCAGACATATTCATAGATCTCTTAGGCGAGGATCATGTTTCTCAAGCGAGAATTTCAAATGTTGAAGAAAGATTCGATGTCTATTATATAGTACTTGAATAAGATAAAAGGCATAATAGATCAGTTGTCTATTGTGGGATGTCTTGTTAGTGATAAAGACAAAGTACAACATACCTTGAGTGGATTGGGGTCGGATTATCATGTTCTGACAACTTCTTTATTGTGTCTCCCAGAACTTCCAACATTCGAAGATCTTCGTGCAAAGCTACTGCAGTATGAGATGACCCTGAAAGGGTTTTCTGAGGACACCTATGTGCAGTCAGGCACTCATGATGTGCTGAGCACAAGACTAACTTATGGTAGAGGAAGATGAGGAAATTCTTTTCAAGGAAGAGGAGGACAAGCGAGAAATATTTCTAGGGATCGCAGGCTACTTTCAATGCCAAATATACAGGGCCAAGAGCCCATTCCTACTTGCTTTCTATGCAATAAGAGAGGGCATATTAAAGCAAATTGTTGGTATAATCCTCAAAATAATATGGGAAAACCCTCGTAAACAGAAGCTAAGGGGGATGGAGGAGAAGTAAAAAAGCTGTTATTAACGGCCTTGGCAGGGTTGAATATGAAGCAAAATGATAAAGGCGTTTGGTACGTCAACTCTGGAGCAGCGACCCACGTCACGGGTGATGCGGGTAAGCTCTTGAATCTTACTCTTTATGTTGGTAAAAATAGCATAGTTACAGGAGATGGCTCTCATCACTCCATCTCACACATTGGAAATGTCATTATACCCATGTCTAAGTCTCCTCTTAATCTTTCAAATGTTCTTCATGCTCCTAATATTCAGAAGAACATCGTATCTGTCTCAAAACTTGTTGATGATGTTAATGCCTTAGTTGAATTTACTCCCTCTTCTGTTTATGTCAAGGATCTTCGCACGAGGGAGACATTCGCTGAGGGAAAGAGAAGAGACAACATGTACATCTTCCAAGAAGATCTATCTTCTTCTGCTTATTCTGCGTGTTCGTCCTTGAAGCCTCATCAATGTCCATCAATGGTCTTTTCCGAATGTGTGTTTGCTGTCTCTGAATCTAATAAGCCAACTCTTTGGCATAGTCGTTTGGGTCATTGTAGTTGTCATTTTATTGAAAAACTTGTCTTGAATAATTTCATTTCTAAGTCCAGCCTGAGTTCAGAACCAAGTGATATAAAGTGTCCTAGTTGTCATTTATGTAAGAGTCGTGTTTTGCCTTTCAATTCAATTAATAAGAGAGCTTCAAGGCCCTTTGAGGTCATATGTTCTGATGTTTGGGGCCCTTCCCCAATTGCTTATGTTCCTGGTAGTAGATATTATCTTATTCTCATTGATAGCCATTCACGCTATACTTGGATATTTTTCATGAAACACAAATCATAAGTTTTTGGGTTGTTTCAAAAATTTCATTCTTTTGTCAAAAGTTGTTTCTCCATTAACATTCTCAATTTCCCATGTGACGGAGGAGGAGAATTCTCTTCTAGTGACTTTGTTAATTTCCTTCAATATAATGAAATTAAAAGAAGAGTGTCTTGCCCACGTATACCTTAACAAAATTGGATTGCTGAGAGGAAGCATCGACATATTGTTGAGAGTGCAATGAGCATGATGCACGTAGTAATTTCCCTATCACCCTATGGACAAAAGCTTTTCACTCTACCTTCCATGTGATAAATCGGTTGCCCATGACCATTTTAGAAAACAAGTCATCATATTTCTTTCTATTCCGTATACATCCCAATTATCATGAATTGCATGTTTTTTGATCTGTTTACTATGTTCACATTGACAACTCATTGAGACATAAGTTTCAGGACAAAGCCTTGAAGTGTAAGTTTGTGGGATATGCTGAAGACTACAAGGGTTATAGGTGCTATGATCTATTGAACAAATGAGTCAAAATATCGAGAAATGTTGTTTTTGACGAGATGAATTTTGATAACCAGCCTGCTAATCCAAGTCCCAATGTTACTAATCCAAGTCCCAATGTTGAGGTGTACTATCCATGGTTAAATTCAGAACTCTTCTCCAATAGTAGCGATGGTTGCCTTACAGATTGCATTCAGAAAGAGACATGTGAGGAATCAACATATGCACTTCAACCAGAGGAGGTTGTTACTCAAAATTTGGAATCAGGGAGGTATAAGGATGTTGTATACACCCGGATAGAGAAGGAACCTCCATCTATTCCTTGCATAGAAATTGGTTCTCCTACCTCTGTTCCACAGACGTTGGACGCTAGAAGATCTACTCGGACCTGACATCCACTTAAAAGGTGGGTGAGCTATAAGAATTTTTCTTTGGATTTTCAACTGTTTCTAACGTTCGTAAATAAAGTGGATGAGCCTCTCACTTTTTATCAAGCTGCAAACTCTAGAAAATGAGTCGAAGCAATGAATGAGGAAATGAAAGCCTTACATGAATGTGGTACAGGAGAAGTTGTGCCTAGACCACTAAATGAAAATGTGGTTGAGACCAAGTGGGTGTACAAGATAAAATATAAACCAAATGAGGGCATCAAAATGTATAAAGCTAGACTTGTAGCCAAAGGGTTCACACAAGAACAAGGACAGGACTTTGATGAAACCTTCAACCCTGTTGTTAAGATGGGGACTATTCGTATTGCATTGAGTCTAGCCATTGAACATGGATGGACATTAAGCGAGTTAGATGTCAAAAATGCCTTTTTGCATGGGGACTTAAAAGAAGAAGTTTATATGGAACAACCCACTGGATATGCAGAACAAGATGTCAATCAGTATGTATGCAAGTTGAAAAGAGCACTCTATGGATTGAAGCAGGCCTCTTGGTCTTGGTTCGAGAGTTTTTTGCTGGAGATACAGAAGCATAGTTTCTCTCGGTCTCTTCTAGATCACTCATTATTCATCAACAAGGAACAAAATGTCACCACTCTTCTATTGATATACATAGATGACATTATCACAAGGAACTATAAAGACCATATTGAGGAAGTAAAGAAGTTATTAAATCAGAGATTCAAAATGAAAGATTTGGAAGATCTGTGCTATTTTCTTAGAGTTGAAGTTGATAAGATATGCGATACACTTACTCTTACTCAAGACAAATACATGATGGATATTCTTAGTAGGGCAAGCATGAAGGATTGTAAGCTATTGGCAACTCCAAGCATCATTCATCAGAAACTGAGTTCTGAAGAAGGGGATTTATATGGGGATCCCACTAAGTATCGTAGCATAGTTGGCATGCTGCAATACCTGACTTTTACTAGACCTGACATAGTGTATTCGGTTAATCAGGTGTCCCAATTTATGCATCAACCTCCTATACCGCAGATGGAGGCAGTTAAGCGGATACTACAGTATCTAAAGGGGACGGTTGGTGATGGGTTGGTGTACAGGAAAAGCGAATCAAATCAAGGTGCACATGAAATTATTATTTATGCTGATGCTGATTGGGCGGGTGATCTAGATGAACGACGATCAATGTCTAGTTATTGTGGTTTTATTGGATTGAACATGATCTCTTGGAGTAGTAGAAAGCAAAAGGCCATTGCTACTAGGTCAAGTACAAAAGCTCAATACAGGTCGATGGCTGTTGCTACTGCTGAGGCTACATGGATAAGACATCTCCTAGCGGAGATGGGAGAACCAATTGCACGATCATTACTGTTGTGTGACAATCAAAGTGCTATTAACATGTCTTTTAATCCCATTTATCATAGTCGAGCAAAGCATATTGAGATAGACCAACATTTTGTCAGGAAGAAGGTTGAAGAAAAAGAGATTGAACCTGCCTTTGTGCGAACTGAAGAGCAAGTTGCAGATATATTCACCAAAGGCTGACAAAAGACAAATTCTGGATGCTGAAAGGCAAGTTGCTCATGGTCCAGGACCGTACAACTTGAGGGAGGCTGAAAAGAAGTCGTTATTGGATCTTGGATCCAAGTCGGGTTTGTGCAGTACCAGACCCAACTTATGTACCAGATCCGATTTCTGTACCAGATCGGATCAGGATCCAAATGTAAAATGTTGTATTTCTCCTATTCATTAGAGGGTATTTTCATACCCTAAAAATTGTATTAGTTCTGTACTTATAACCTAATACTATTGAAAACACGCTGTGATATTCAGACGTGAAATCCTGCAGCCCCCTTTCTTCTATATTGCTCTTCTTTCTTCTTGCGCAGGTGAGCGTGGAGGTCATCACGTTTTAACAATATCTTGTATTTTTTTTTGCCTTTTCCACTGTATCTTTAAAAATTAATATCTTCCCAATATCTTCTAACATCACATCCAAGCAATGTGCCGCACAAGGTGTCAAAAACATGTTTTTTCTGCTGTTAACATATTCTCAGCTGCCACATAATTTGATGCATTATCTGTAATGAATTACACCATATTGCTTTTACTAACTTCTTTAAAAACTTCTTCAAATAACTTATACAAATTTGCACAAGTTTTTTTCATGTCGCTGATGTCAATGGACTTCAAAAATACTGTCCTAGATGAGCTGTTCATAAGAAAATTAGTTAAGTTTCTTTATTTTTCATCTATCCAACCATCTATTATAATGTTGCAACCAACTTTTGGTCATTCCTTTTTGAACTCTTTTAAAATTTCATGAGTACAATCTACCTCGTCCTTTAAAATCCATGTTCTGAGCTCGTGATAAGAAGGCGGTTTGAACCTTCGCTCATAATTTGCAATAGCTTCTACCGTTGCACCAAAATATGAACTATTGTAAAGATTAAATGATAAGGCATTTGAATAAAAAAAAACCTACCAGTGGCACGCCATATATTTTTTCTTTCACCCTTTTGAAAGTAGTGTTTATTGTGGTTTGTCGTGCTTCTTTATTCACAAAGAGGTCCACGGGATCACTTGTGCTTGTTTTTGCATCATTACGTGATCCACTGGTTTCTTTGTTCACATTATCGACTCTTGATGATCCAAAATAAATACTCCTCCCGATTTCGAACTTATTTTGTTCATCTTCCTGTTTCTTTTGCTTCTGATCCCTTAGATGATTCTGAAAAAACCTTTTCACATTAGGTAGAACTGTTTCACACATGCTTACACCATGTTTTGTGCCAGCTAAGTGATGCTTTAACCTATAGATGCCTCTTGAAGTCTCTTTATGACAGTAATTGCAAATTACATGTCCTACGCGTTTGGGATCTTTAGTGGGATTTGAAACTTTAGCTCCATGATCCCATCCTACATCTTTTCTTATTATTCAACTGCAAAAATGCATATAAGAAAATATATATTAACACAAAAATTTACAAAAACTCAAAGAGTTAAAAAAAACTAAGACAATGCTTTATATAATCCAATGAATTCAGATTCATATTCAATAAGATTTAACATATATAACTTGGAAACTGAGTATACAACTTCTTTTCTCCTTTTAATTTCTACTACAAAAATAATAAAATTTTTCAAGCCATAGAAGATTTATACAATTTCGATATTGTACTTGCCAAACAATTCAAAGAGTTATATATGTTAAATCTTATTGAATATGAATCTGAATTCATTGGATTATATAAAGCATTGAATTCAGATTAACTGCAAAAATGCATATAAGAAAATATATATTAACACAAAAATTTACAAAAACTCAAAGAGTTAAAAAAAGCTAAGACAATGCTTTATATAATCCAATGAATTCAGATTCATATTCAATAAGATTTAACATATATAACTTGGAAACTGAGTATACAACTTCTTTTCTCCTTTTAATTTCTACTACAAAAATAATAAATTTTTTCAAGCCATACAAGATTTATACAATTTCGATATTGTACTTGCCAAACAATTCAAAGAGCATGGTGCTTAAACTTTTAAATTAACAAAAAAGTTTTTTCAGCGTCATGCTTATGAGTCCAGGAAATATTTAAGAGTATACAACTTTTTTTGTCTTGAATAACTCTGTTTCAAGTGAACTTGAAATTCTGTAATTGTGTAACTATCTGATAATCACACGATGTGAACCTGTAATATGTGAGCAACAACAACAACAACAACAACAACAACAACTACTACTACTACTACACCTTCATCCCAAAACAATTGGGTCGGCGATATGAACCAAAAAGAAAATCATTCTGGGTCCTCCACATGAATCCTTCTCCTCGAATCATTTCTATCCAATGCCATGTCCTCGGTGAGGTTCAAAGCATTCATATCCTTTCTTATCATCTCCATCCAAGTCTTCTTAGGCCTACCTTGACCTCTTTTGACTAATATATTTTTCCATTTGTCCATCCTTCTAACTGGAGCATCATTAGGCCTTCACCGAATATGTCCAAACCACCGTAAACGATTTTCTCTCATCTTATTTTCAATGGATGCAACACCTACCTTCTTACGTATCTCCTCGTTTCGAATATTATCTTTTATTGTATTTCCACACATCCATCGAAGCATACTCATTTCAGCTACACTCATTTTTTGAATATGATGTCTCTTGGCCGCCCAACATTCCGTACCATATAGTAAAGCCTGCTTAATCGTCGTCCTTTAAAACTTTCCCTTCAACCGCAATGGCATTTTACGATCACACAATACTCCAATTGCACTTTTCCATTTCATCCACCCAACCTTTATCCTATGGTTTACATTTCTATCAATTTCTTCATTCTTTTGAATGATAGATCCCAAATATTTGAAACAGTCATCCACCAATATTTCTTGCTCGCAAAGCTTCACTACACTCTCATCACTACTGCGTTGCTTACTAAACCGACATTCCATATATTCTGTCTTACTCTTACTCAACGTAAAACCTCTTGCTTCCAATGTCTGTCTTCATAATTCTAACTTAGCATTAACCCCAACTCTAGACTCATCAATCAAAACAATATCATCAGCAAACAACATACACCACGACACATTTTCTTGAATTGATTTCGTAAGCTCATCCATCATTATAGCAAATAGGAAAGGGCTTAATGTAGATCCTTGATGTAACCCAACTGTTATAGGAAAATTGTTTGTCACCCCTCCACAAGTGCGGACATTGGTTACCACTCCTGCGTAAATATCTTTAATTATACTAATGTACTTGAGAGAAACACCTTTCTTCATCATTGTCCACCAGAGAACATCCCTAGGTACTCTATCGTATGCCTTCTCTAAATCAATAAAAACCATATGCAAATCTTTGTTCCTCTCTCTATATCTCTCAATTATTTGTCTAAGAAGATGTATAACTTTCATAGTTGATCTTCCAGGCATAAAACCAAATTGATTCTCCGATATCATGACAACCTTTCTCAACCTATTCTCAATCACCCTTTCCCAAAGTTTCATAGTATGACTCATGAGTTTTATACCACGATAGTTTGTGCAATCTTGTATGTCACCCTTATTCTTATGTAAAGGCACCAAAGTACTCTTCCTTCACTCCTTAGGCATCTTATTTGTAAGCCAAATCTTGTTAAAAAGATTTGTCAGCCATTCTAAACCATTCTCACCCAAGCATTTCCAAGCCTCGATAGGTATACCATCTGGTCCAACTGACTTTCTTGATTTCATTTTCTTTAAAGCATCTGCAATTTCTTTCTTTTGAATCTTGCGCATGAAGTCACGATTCATTTCATGAGAATGAATGGAGAAGTCTCCAAGATCCTGAGCATGACTTCCATTAAAAAGCTTATCAAAATAATCTTTCCATCTCTCCTTAATCTCCTCATCTTTGACTAAAACCCTTTGAGTTTCATCTTTGATGCATCTAACCATACCCAGATCCCTCGATTTCCTATCTCTCATCTTTGCAAGCCTATAAATATCTTTCTCTCCCTCTTTGGTATCCAACTTTTCATAAACCTCCTTATATACCTTATCCCTCACGTTTCAAACTACTTTCTTAGCTTCCTTCTTTGCTATCATATACTTTTCCAAATTCTCATTATCATGACTTTTACTTAGATTTCTATAACACTCTTTTTTAACCTTAATAGCTGAATGCAAAATTAAAGATTGCTAATAGGGTGCTTCGACCCACCAACTTCATTACTAATGCTGCTGAATTGACCTTCTGGGAAAAAAAATGACCGAGCTATTGAAACCATAAAAAGAAAATATCATACTACGCCACTAAGGTTATCTTGAAAGAAAATATTGTCATGGTATTAAAAAAAGTGCAGTTGTATGAAAAATAAATTTCTCTAGAAATCTTGGATGGAAGTCTTTGTATTTTTTCTGCATGCTGCTTCTTAATACTAGTGATTTACAATTAAAAATTAAACTTGATGTTTCATTGCAAACTTTTTCTAAAAGAAACTCTAACAATTGAACAGTAAAGGAATTGTTACATTTAGTTTGTATTCATTTATCTTTATTTGTCATTTGATGCTCTATAGTTGATCATGTAACGCCCCAAAAATCCAGGACTTGTAACTTTTAGAATATTTTAGAAAGTTTTGAAATCATACAATAATCAGAGTTTAAATAGTACTTCAGCGGAAAATGATATTTTTAAAACTACAAGTCAATGGACCTTGAGCGCATTACAGCGTAAACTTTCCTTTACCGAATTTCGCACAACTATTGAAATCAAATGGTTTTAAAATGCAATTTCAATAATGGAGCATTTGTTTGTTGAAACTGAGAAGAAGTTTACTAAAACAGTTTTAGTAACTCAAGGTTTAATAAAAAAAAGAAATTTTGAAATACCCTTTATACTAAATTTACCAACATGTCCTCAGGAGCGAAACGTCAGGGAAAGAGCTCTATCTTGATCTCATCACGCCATCGTGCCATCGCAGACTGTATTACCTATCCAATACCTGCCTATAAAATGGGTCAGTTTCACTAAAAACTGGTAGTTGCACAGACAGGACAATATAGAACATAGTTAAGCAAAATAATTTAATATGTCAAGTAGACAAACAATTATATACCAATTTAATTTCAACAAATTCATGAAGCAACTATAATAAGCAAAATGCTAAAACTATTACAAGCATTTCACTGGCACAAGTAGGCTAATTATTATAAGCAAAGCACTGCATAAGCAAGCAAAATACGATGCTACATCAACCACACACACAATTCCATAAGTATTGAAACCTGTTGCATGCTATAGCTTTCATACGTGCATAACTCAACAAATTGTGTAATCGGATTTAAATTATGTTTCGATATTAACTGGCCAAGTGGGTACGCACAAGGCACGACTCTAGAAACAACTTAGACTGATCCGGGGGTTTATTATGCTATGTATTTTATGATAACCCGGATAGCTGACTGAGTCCGCACCTAAGAGGACGGTCGGTGACCAAGAGAGAAATCCCCAAAGCAACATAAACAATGGATGCATCCCAAACATGGAGAGCTACCACCTAGGATAATTATGGTAGTCCCATTCCCCTAACTCCAATGACTGGGGAAGCCGAGTCTTTTGCTCGTAACTGCCATTAATGGCCTATCCATCGAAGTTTTGTACCTTCCCGTCCTCTCTCCTGACAGGAGTCAGCGATTCGAATGAGTACATCAGGGTAGTTAACTGAAGACCCATTCTACATACTCTGGTCTTTCGACCAACTCGAGTATCTTGCCGGTGAAGGCGAAAACATCACTTATTTAGGTGATCACAACATTTTGTTATTTGCAGTCATCGAAGTTGCCACAACCTACTCATCCAATCATCGCAACGTAAGAAGACATATTTGTCAAAAAGTACAGTCGTACTTGTCAAAAGTACGACTACGATGAAAGGGAAATGGTTCCACAAAAGAAACCCCAACAGATATTATCTGCAAAAGAATTAATACAACACAGCCTGACAAGATAAGTCTTGAATTTACTTTAACAACATTTTTCATATTTCATGATGCAAGGTCATTTCGGATCTCTCGTCCGATCAATAAAGTACTTAACATGTTGTGCATGTCTAAAAGTACACTATACTGAACCAGGGAGGTGTGTGGGCTTCTCAAAAAGAACACCCAACACACAACTTCATAACGATCCAAAGAATAAAGGAGTGCTCATTTGACACGATTCATCCTTAAAAGCCATAATGCCACATTAAGTCATTCACGCAAGGCACAACACTATCAATCTTGCATCCAAAATTTATCTTAGTATCGACATGTGACACTAGATTGATAAATAAAGAATGGGTCCTTCAACAGAACCCCACTCATTCATATGCTCATGCCCCTGATCGGGGTTATTCGAATTGGGTCGCAACTCGAATCGGGGTTATAAAATATTTCTCCCAAGTGTGCGGACTTGGGAGGACTCAAATGCAACTTCGAAATCCTGCGAGGATTAAAACTTAACTTTGCAAAAGCTGTGCCATTTGAAGAGCACTGGGTTTGCAAGAGGAAACCCTCTTTTAAAGAACTACAATGCACAAGTACAACTTCTAGTGTTTTGAAAACAACTGAATCAGGATAGGCACAAGACTTCATTTATGTAAGTACATATTTACCATAAATGTGAGCATATGCAGGTTATAACATGACGACAAGCAACTCTCGACTTGCGATGCCGCATATCAAGCGAAAAACACATAAGTAACACACGAGGTGCCAAACCATACCTTGACCACTTAGACAGGCAAACACATAAGGTCATAAGTAATACATGAGACACGAAGTCGTACCTCACTCAAAGGAAATATGCAGGCAGAAATGTATACAAGCAAACAAGGGCATATGTATTTCAAAAAGTGCGAAACCACCTTCAACACATAAGCAAATACGCAAATTAATACTCGAAGAGTAAACTCGTACCTCGACTCATAAACATGCAGACAAGAATAATACGCCACACAAAAGCAATATAAATCTAAGTACAACTAGCATGGACATCTTAATTATTTCAACTTAATTAGATCTATTGCCCCTTGTGCGACTTCACCCTACCTTGGGATGTCGTGCAGCTGCGTACGCCTACGTGTGAGGATAATACGAGGGTTGAGCCGCGGAGCACCATCGGGACCTATTGCGTAAATATGCAAGAGTGTTAAATATTCAATTTTGCTAATATAATTAATGGTACGACTGAGGCATTGGTAGAATTAGGCGACAGGGGACCTCGGCCCCTTCCTGACCGAACAATAAATGGCAGGGGCCTCGGCCTCTACCCGACAACAACTGACAGAGAGTAAAACCCTGATTGTTGATGACAGCGAGGCGGCAGGGGACGAGCCCCTGCCAACGACACTAAGGCGGCATGCGGCAAGCCCCTGCCGACAGCAGCGAAGCGACAGGGGGAATAACCCCTGCCATCGGCAGCGAATCGACGAGGGGGGGGGGACAGCCCCTGCCGATAGCAACGAAGCGGCAGGGGTCGCGCCCCTGCCGACGGCAGCGAATCGGCAGGGGTCGAGCCCCTGCCGACACCGGCGAATCGGCAAGGGTCGAGCCCCTTGCCGTCAGCACAGAAGCGGCAGGGGTCACGCCCCTGCCGACATCACTGAGGTGGCAGGGGGATAGCCCCTGCCCAAGAGAGAGGATTCGGGGCGGCAAGAGCCATTAGCCTCCTGCCGACCCCTACGCAGGTCATGGCAGAGGGGAAGGTGACAGGGGGACGACCGACCTCCTGTCGGTCGCCCGATCTCCCACAAGGAAGAGAAAGGGGGTCTGCAGGGGCCATTGGCCCCTGCTGGCACTCCGGCGCACCCCAAAAGAGAGAAGGGGACGACAGGGGCCCTGTAGGCCCCCTGTCGGGTCTCCGATGGGCACAGAGGGAGGTGGGAGGGCGTGGCAGGGGCCGTTCGCCGCCTGCCGGCGTTCTGGCGAGGTGATAGAGAGAGATGGGAGGGGGAGGAGGAGAAGGTGGAGATTGCATACCTGGAAGGAGACCAGCGGCGACAGCGGTCGGCGGCGTGCGCATGGCAGGAGGAGAGGGCCGTGTGAGGGGAGCGAGGAGCTTCGAGAGGGAGGTGTGGCTCCCCTCGCCCTCCTACGCTGCTCTTAAAGGCTCAGGGGGGGCGATCTTCGGGGAAACCCTAAAAGGGTTTCCCTAAACCTGTCGAGGGAGGTGGAGCTGTGTGGGTGAGGTGCGGCGCACATGGGGGGTTTTGTTTTTTAAACAAAACCTCTCCTGCGTCGGGTTTTAAAAACCCGAACGAGGGCGGGCCCAGGTCGGGTCCAGACCCGACCTGGCTCGGGTCCGATTATTTTTTTTTTTGAAAACGCGGGTTTTACAGATCACCCATATTTCTTAGCGATTATTGTTGGTTGATGATAGTAGATAGCTGAAGATTTGGCTCTTTTTAAGGCCTTATATATTTCCTCGATTTGGGGCAGCAAGGTGACAGAGTTATTCATGACAAAAAAGGTTATTTCCCATTGTATACTAGCCCAAAATTTAACGCTAAAGGAGATTAGAACTCAACTGAACTGCAGGCTGACATTTTGCACAAAAAAATAACAAAAAAAAATATATATACAAATATATAAAACATGTACCTCTCTTCTTTTTCTTCTTCTTCCGAAACCCAAGCTCGGGTTAGGTTGACAGACGAGACGAAGAGAGGTGGGAGAGACCAAGATGAGAGAGACAAGTGAGGGATTGTGAGAGAGAGATGAGTGAGATACGAGTGAGGGACTGCGAGAGAGAGATGAGCAAGAGATGAGAGAGAGAGAGAGAGTGCGAGAAACGAGTGAGGGACTGTGAGAGACGAGAGAGAGATGAGTGATAAAATAAAAAATTAGGGCCCCCGACCCTAATTAAGGTCGGCCCCCCTGATTTTCTAACATCTAAGTTTTTGTCAAATGAGGGCTTTGACCTTCATTTGACCAAAAAAATAAGGCGTATACGCCTCACATTGAGGCGCATTTTGCCGCGAGGCGTACGCCTTAAGGCATATGAGGCGTACGCCTCAAGGCTTTTACGCTTTATACTTGCGCCTCAAGGCACAAAGGCCCTCGCCTTGAGGCGAGGCACACTTTTTGCTCCTTGAGGCGCGTTTTTAATAACATTGCTGCAGATACCATCCCCTCTATTTTTAACAAATGAGGGTGTGTGGTTCTCATTAAAATTTGGGTCATTTTCTATTCATGAGAACTCGTTTTTAAATGATTTGTTAAGACTACTTCTAGGATTTTTGGAAGTCAACTAGGTGAGTGGATTTTTTTTCTTGCATTTCTTATTACCACTAGGAAATTTGAAAAAACTTGAAGAATTAGTATGAAAGTCACTTGGAACTCAGCCCATTTGATTGCTGTTGGGGTGTTTGGTGTTCAAGTGAAGCTGAGGAGATAGGGACTGTTAGAACAAAATTTTGATCCTGTTCTAAGATTTCATCCGTATTTCTTGAGCAATTTTCTGGATGTTTAGAATTGTTCTCCTATTTGGTGTGGCAAGTCATTATCATGCATTTTTTTTGTGAAAACTTTTGTTTGGATTATGAAAGATGACTTAAGCTAGATCATTCCATTTAAACTTAACCATGGGAACTACTCATATAGTACGTCTTTCATTAGAAGAGTTATGTATAAAAGGCATCTTTTAGATTATTGGAATGGTGTGGTAACTAAAAATAAGTATGACATGTCAATGAAGATGAAGAGGGGGAAAAGAAAGAAAATGGGGAAAGAAATAAAAATGAGGCATAAACAATGCAAAAGTAATTTTTATGGTTGTTAAGGTCATTAGAGAATTGAATAGGTATAAACCTTGTCAGTTTTGAAGGGACACACAACACATTGAAGTACCTGTATGAGATTTATAAACGAGCAAATTAGGTGAGGAAGTACTAGGTGATGCCTTTAGTTGAGCTTGGTAAGAATAGGAGATAAATCTATTGAAGTATTTTGCTCATCAATGAAGCAAATATGGGATTCTTTGTCCCTTACAGAGACCCCGTCTAAGTGTAATATGTCTTTTGCAATGGAAGTCAAAAAGAAGAATTGAGTTCCAGGTGATTGAGTTTGTGATGGCCCTTAGGCTAGATTACGACAGTGTTAGGACTGCTATCCTAAATTGACCCACTCCACTGAGTATACCTCAAGTTTTAGCGGAACTTATAGCTGAGAAAATAAGCTGAAGACCTTCAGAAATTATAGCTATACTTATTGGACTACAAAATCTTGTTATGGACAGGAAACTTTTCAAGGACGTGGTTAGACATGTTAAATGTAACGACCCCAACTCATACACGTGAAAAAGTGACAATTTTGTATTTTTTTTAAAATAAGTGCTGAAACATTTTTAGAGACCCGAGGCCTTTACAGTTAAACACAACCACCACCACATGGGATGTTATACTCATCTTTCAACTAAACCAAATTAAACTTTATTTATTAAAATGTAGAGTCTGAGACATAAGCAAATAAAATGTAAATAAAGCAAAAAGAAGAGTCACGCTGTCCAAAAGAATCTGCCAAACAAATATCCTGTTTGGATCTTCGATAATCTGTTACGATAATTAGATATTAGATCACGAACCGTAATTTAAATATTTAATAATCAATTTTCAGTCAAGGGGATCGGATTTCTGGTTTTGGATCCGCAAAATCTTGGACATAGAAGATTTAAATTGGTTTGGGTCCAATTAGAATTTCTAATTAGATCTGAGATTCGCTGATTGAAGTCCATAATAGTTGTCTTGGACTCGTAAATATTAAATTTAAAGCCATGGTTCCCAGTCATGGTACGATGAAAACTTTAGATCCTTGGATCCAGATATATATAAGGGGTGTATGAAGCACAATGGACCCCGGATCCATAGTAAGTTAGTACAAATTTATAATAATGTATTTGGATCCATAAACGGGATTCATATAGAATATCATATATATATATATAATATATCACATAAATGAAATTTAACGTGTGGATCCGCGGTTGGATCCATTTGGATTTGACCTGCGAACCCATGTCGGTAAGCCATCGCGGATCCAGGTTGAGTCTGGATCTCGGGTGTCAGTCTTGGACTCGGACCTGAACTGCGTCCCGCGTACATACGGTAAGTAAAAAAAAATGTGTAATATAAGGCAACCCGATACGGGCTGCCCAACAACAACAACAACAACAACAACTACGCCTTCATCCCAAAACAATTGGGGTCAGCGATATGAACCAAAAAGAAATTCATTTTGGGTCTTCCACATGAATCCTTTTCCTCCAATCATTTCTATCCAACGCCATGTCCTCGGTGAGGTTCAAAGCATTCATATCCTTTCCTATCATCTCCATCCAAGTCTTCCTAGGCCTACCCCGACCTCTTTTAACTAATATATTTTCCCATTTCTCCAACCTTCTAACTGGAGCATCATTAGGCCTTCGCCGAATATGTCCAAACCACCGTAAACGATACGGGCTGCCTGATAAAACAAAATTTGGTTAGGGTTCAGAGTGAACCCTAACCCCCGTAAGGGGAGATCGCAAAGGGCAAAGGAGGGGGATGCCCAGCCACCGCAGGTGAGGGTAACGACCCTCCCTTATTGGGCACCTTTCTACAAAGGCCCTCCCGTTCCTCTCATTTCCTCTCTCTCTCTGTAACCTTCGGCGGGATGCCGATAACCCCTTTTTCTTGATCCCCCACTGACATTGTCGCCGTCACCCAAACTTGCCTGCAACCCAAGCCGCTGTCCTCTACAACCTCCTTGCAACTTTTCCTCTTTTGCGAGCTCTAGTGACATCGCTGCCACCTTCGCTTCCCTTTTTTCCGGTAGCACCACCCGACAACGACTCTCCTCTTGTTCCCTTCCATTCTCACACTCGTCGGTGAGCAGGAGTTAGGCTGCACCCAGATTCACGACATAACAAGAGGGGAAATAAGCAAACAAGGTAGGTTTTACTGTGATTTTGCATATTTGCAAAGTTTTCAAGTAGGCTTCAGATTTGTCGTAACTCCCAACTTGAAAAAATTTGGGGTTTTGGGGTTTTGCTGTGAATTCCCAAATAAAAAGTTTTGGGAATGTAGGGTATAGGTCCGTGTTGTTGGGTATGAGTCAATCTTTATCCTCTTTGTCATTTCTTTTGTTTCTATTTATGTTGTTTACCTATGGTTGTGTTGTTCTCTATCGTGCTTTTCACCTTTGCCTTGGCCACATTATGATTAATTTCTTTCTGATATCAGGAGCTGCAATATAGGTCTGTCACAACAACCGAATCGAGTTTTCAAAAAAAAAAAACTAGGATGCCAAATGTATCTACGTATAGAGAAAGACCCAAATCTGCTGGATCGTTAGTACACTCAATCTTGGATTTTCGTCACCTTCCAAATTGCCCTGTCCAAGTTGGTGTTTAGAATGAATAAATTAGGATGGGCAAAATCAATATTTGTTAATTCAATGTCATTAGGAAGCCTGGCACCCACCCTGATCTATAATTGTTTTGCCGTAGATGTCTCATATACTGCTTCCCAGACTTATCTCTGTTATTTTCCTCATCAGTAGAGTTAACACAGTAGTGAAAATTCGTGAAATATGAATTCTGCAATCAGACTTTGTAATGTGTGCTACTTTATTTCATATTCTCTTCTTACTACTATTTTGATCTGTTATTCAATTTAGTTGTGAAAATCTGGTAGCAAGTGTGTGACAGTGGCTGGAACTCCAATGAGCGTTTGAATCTCCCGTAGCCGATTTTATTTTATTTTAGTTCATAACCACTCAACTAGTGACATATTTTACTGAACATGCCACTGCACTAGAGCCTACATGTCCGGGTCTTTTGTATGTCCTGATTTTTCTCAGGCACAGATAACTGCATATTCTAAAATTGTTATGCCCAGATTACTGCGTGATTTAGAATAGAAGCATGCACATACTGATTGATTGATAGATTATTTTTTTAGCTTTGGTAGAACAATAACCTGTACACACCTGTTAACCTGTTAGGCTGTACAAGTATATGCCTATCCATATGTAGGACAATATCTACAGTTATATCTGGGTAGTTATAATAAAGATTGCCCTATGTATTTCCTTGCTAATTGCTGTATAACCTGAACATTATATGTGTTTTAAGTTGTGAGTACATTGAGCCTTGGCTATAACTTCATGTACACAAACAAATGGATATGCACTTTATGTTTAAATTTTCTGCGCATTTCCACAGTACTCACACACTCATTACGTGACATTACTCTCACTGCACATATTGGGGGCGCGCACACAGAAGTATATTGGTGTTATACATGAAAGAACCCACATATTTTCCGAAATGTTATCATATAGGGTCATTACTAAATCTCTAAAACTGCATGTCTGATTTATGCAATGCATATTCCCTAAGTAAATCAACTACTATTATGTACTAGTTACTTTGAAAAAAAAAGAGGATAACAAAGTGTGTTTTAATCTTTATTGCCATTATGAACATGTATACTATATCCTGATTGTAGTGGGAAATATGTGATGCTACATATCTGTGAAACACTATGTTTTACGCTTTAGTGATAGAAGGAATTATAACTTGATATAGAAATGGGCGTATGCGCAATTTGTTTATATATGAAATTATGTCATGTAAGCTGCTGACATTCAAATATGGAAATGTTTGAGTTTGACTGCTTTCTGTAGGAGAGTTGTGAGACATATTAAAGAAATGTCATTTATTGAAAATGTTTGCTGCATGCAGTCAAGTTATGTGAATTGCTTTTCTTTGTCCACTCTGAAGTCAAAATGAATGATAGGGTGTTTGGGAAATCTTGACTAATTGGGCAATATGGGTTGGGTACCTAATGCGCGTACTTGGGTTGATGAGCTTGCACCTAATGTCAATAACACTAGTGAAAAACTTAAATTTAATTTTTGTGAGCCTGACTGGTTTAAAGGCATCGGGGCATTCGTGCTTGACTGGTTTAAAGGCACCGGAGCACTCTAAGTGAGTTTGTACAATCAAAATGAAAAGAAAATTGGGATGTGGATGCCTTGGTAAAAGGACTAAGGTTATAGACCTACTATTATGATAGTAGGAGGTAGTTGGGAAAATGCCCCTGTACTTTGGGTAATTTAAATAAAAGAAAAGATTAACCCACTAAGATTTGGGCTTACCTTGGAGAGGGTAGGTGATACAAAATTCCGGGGATATGTGTTTATCTGTTTCGAGCTAAAGTGACTCGTTGGTCCACAGTCCTCGGAGTTGGGGGACCCGGACTACCAAATGTGTCATAGGTGGTAGCTCTATGTTCTTTTGCAGAAGTTAGGGATGCATCCTGTTTTGGTTTCGGCCTTTGGAAGGTTCTCTCGGTCACTGGCCGCTCCCTTAGGATTTACAGTTTCGGTTAGAACGTTCGGGTTAATAAGACACCCATGAATAATAAACCCCCGAATGTTCTCTTCCGTTACGGGTGATTCGACGCGCGTGTACCCGCAGGATAATTAAAGATAAACATCTAATTAGAACAGTTAGGTATCACTTTGAGTAGACTTACTGCATTGCTAGTCTTGTCTTTGTCTTGCAGAATGTGTATTCTTTAAATTTCAGTATGCTTTAAAAATTGTGACTGTGAGATAATTGAGTTCATATTGTGTCTTTGTTTTTATGCCTGGAAGATCAACTATGGAAGGTATACATCTTCTTAGACAACTTATCGAGAGAAATAGAGAGAGGAATAAAGATTTGCATATGGTTTTTATTGATTTAGAGAAGGCATACGATAGAGTACCTAAGGACGTTCTCTGGTGGACAATGATGAAGAAAGGTGTTTCTCTCAAGTACATTAAAATAATTAAAGATATGTATGAAGGAGTAGTAACCAATGTCCGCACTTGTGGAGGGGTGACAACCAATTTTCCTATAACGGTTGGGTTACATCAAGGATCTGCTTTAAGCCCTTTCCTATTTGCTATAGTGATGGATGAGCTTACGAGATCAATTCAAGAAAATGTGCCATGGTGTATGTTGTTTGCTGATGATATTGTTTTGATTGATGAGTCTAGAGCTGGGGTTAATGCTAAGTTAGAATTATGGAGACAGACATTGGAAGCAAGAGGTTTTAAGTTGAGTAAGAGTAAGACAGAATACATGGAATGTCGGTTTAGTAAGCAACGAAGTAACAATGAGAGTGTAGTGAAGCTTGGTGAGCAAGAAATACCGATGGATGATTGTTTCAAATATTTGGGATCTATCATTCAAAAGTATGGAGAAATTGATGGAGATGTAAATCATAGGATAAAGGTTGGGTGGATGAAATGGAAAAGTGCAACTGGAGTGTTGTGCGATCGTAGAATGCCATTGAGGTTGAAGGGAAAGTTTTATAGGACGACTATTAGGCCTGCTTTACTATATGGTACGGAATGTTGGGCTGCCAAGAGACATCATATTCAAAAATTGAGTGTAGCTGAGATGCGTATGCTGAGATGGATGTGTGGAAATACAATAAAAGATAAGATTCGAAACGAGGAGATACGTAAGAAGGTAGGCGTTGCACCCATTGAAAATAAGATGAGAGAGAACCGTTTACGGTGGTTTGGACATATTCGGCGAAGGCCTAATGATGCTCCAGTTAGAAGGATGGAGAAATGGGAAAATATATTAGTTAAAAGAGGTTTGGGTAGGCCTAGGAAGACATGGATGGAGGTGATAGGAAAGTATATGAATGCTTTGAACCTCACCAAGGACATGGCATTGGATAGAAATGATTGGAGTAGAAGGATTCATGTGGAAGACCCATAATGATTTTCTTTTTTGGTTCATATCGCCGACCCCAATTATTTTGGGATGAAGGCGTAGTTGTTGTTGTTGTATTGCGATTGTTACACGAAACTTGTTGTGACTGTTACACGAAAGTTATGCATGTTGCTGCTGTTGCATAATCCGCTTTACTTGCTTATGTATATGTCTGTTATAGTTGTTGCATAGTCTGCTTCAATTACATTTAAGCATTCAATAGAATCGGTGGCCATGATATATTTAAATGCTGCTAATGATGTTACCTTAGCATGAAATGAATTCTTTATTCCTATGAAGGTTGATTTGATCTTGGTAGTGTTCATATATTTTAGCTAGAAACTTAAATTGACATTGTGCAGTTGTTTAGTCATGTTCATATTCTCATGCTATGCTTTATTGTCTGTAATTAAACAATTCTCTTACATACTTGTTACTTAGTATATTTGCCAAATTTACAGTAATTTCTACTTAGACAGTTGTAGTCTAATTCCAATTAATTTACTATTTTTCAAGTAAAGAATAGAGTTTATGAGCGGCTCCGGGATGATGCATCGAATCGAGATTTTTGGATTTATTGTTCCAGGGATAGTTTGAGTTCCTTTCATGTTTTTAAAACTCTGATGTCATTATTCATTGATCATGAAATGAAATAGATGTTTTGGCTTGCTCTCCACTGTAATGTTCTGGGATGTTTAACCCTACATTATTTATTGTTTCCGCTGTTATAAAAAAAAATCCTTAAAATAAGGGTTAAAATTTTGGGGCATTACTGGCCAGACCCTCCAACTACCAAAAAAAAATAAAATTAACAATATACATCTATAAAACTTTTTCTTTTGAAAGTGTATCAGCATACTACCAAAGTATTGATATGAGTGAAAACTTGTATGTGCAAGAAATAAACGTAAGTATGCATACACAGCAGACTCATGTGGCCAAAATCATGTACTTAGGCTTTATGCTGAGCAATGCACAGGAAATGCCAAAACCCCAAATCAGGTATTAGCAGACCCATTATCAATAACACGCTTATTCAAATTTTGCATTCAAGATTTCACATGATCACAAAAAGTAACCTAAACGTGTGTCTTAATACACTATTATTATTATTATTATTTTTGTTAATACCTGCCCGGTCCATTGGCTGGGCCTGGTATAGGTCTGTCAGCACCTATCAAGTGCTGTCAGACTTTCCTCTTGCCCAGCCGACTGGCTGGGCCTGGCCGGGCTGGATTTCTGTGCCAACCGCGCCCCACTAGGATGGGCTGCCAGCCAGGCCAGCACTCACATATACATATAAACCACATCTCTAACGTGCGAAAACACACTTTTAGCTTCCGACTATGCACACTTATGCATGCTCATTTTCAGACCGCATGTATAATCAAGTTTTCATGCCTCACATATGCATTAATAGCATATTTACAAACAGGTATGCATGCATGGACAAACTTATAATTTTAATATGTATTTACATACATAATCACACCCAAAAAGATAACCATGTTCAGATTTGCATAGATTCACAAAGCAACAACGATGCATATGCAAATTTCCACTTATGTATGCATGTACCGCCAAATTTATTTACAAAAATCTATGCATATACTCATTATTACATCTAGATTTCAAGGTTTTACATGCTCTAAATCCGGGCTAGATTTGCGCATGTTGCAAACATGGCAAATCTGTCCCGGTTTGGAGATCCACAAATACAAGTACGTAAATATAAATTTTTCTGATAAATAAACTTCGAAAAAGATAGAACTCAAACTCTTATTTGAGTAAATACTTAGATTTACTCTTTCCTCATGTATTTTCACCAAAACATTGCATGAAATATGTTGAGATTAAGAGGTTTTAAGTTTAAGTTTTCCTAGACTAGAGGTTATTTGATATTTAATGTTTAATGAGGGACTTGTGTGTAATTTCTTTCTTTGGCCTCTCTCTATTTAACATAGAGATTAGCCCTAATCTTACTTAACGAGTTCTCTCATTCTTTACTGCTGTCTCTCTCTCTCTCTCTCTCTCTCTGCCTCGACTTCTGTGTTAGTGTTCAGAACTTCTACATGGTATCAGAGCCAGAGATCTCGGGAGCGTGATCGATCTACACCAACAAAAAAAAGGAAAAAACCACAAAACAAAAAGGGTCGGAAACAGGTGTGCTCATTTTTTTTATATATAAATCTGATAACAGATCTAGTGTCTGACTAAGGTCACGACATAAGTCTGTCATCAGATTTAAAGGACACGATGTTTGTGTGTCATCAAGATCAGGATATGACAATTTTTTTAATGGTGCCCTGAAGAAACGATTTTTTTTTTGACTGTCGTGATCAGTGTTGTTAAAAGCGTTGAGGCGTAGCGAGGCGCTCCACCAAAATCTGAGGCGAGGCATAAGCCTCGAGGCGCAAAGCGTAAGCCTCAAAAAAAAATATTTTTAAACTTAAAAAAAACTATAAAAATGATCTAAAATTATAAATAAATAAGAAATGCTTTATTGATGAAGCGCCAACCAACACGAAATAAAAAATCTCAAATAAATACGAAAAAAATATGAGATTAACATGTAAAAGTAGCATTAATGCAACAACTTGATCTATATAAGTATCTAATTGCATAAATATGAGCATTCATTCAATAAAAAACTAACATTAACAACAAAATGCATATTAGCACTAACAACATCATGTCATAATTAAAAAATGCATGTTAACATTAACAACCAAATGTTAATGTATTTGTCCAGAATTCTTTAAAATAAGAGTGTTAACATTCACAATTACAACTGAAAGTCCCAAAAAACATATAAATGGCCAATAGCTCTATGATATGAATTAGGGCCTAGGCTCTTGTTGTGTCTCGTCATCATCAATATTTAAGTCTTCAATATCATCATCTGAAGAATCCATATAAATAGGTTCTTCTTCATCTTCATTCTCTGACTCTTCATCATCTACACTTTCTTCATCCACGTCCTCAATTACTTCTTTTGCTTTTCTTTTTCCTTCAATAAAAAAACATGTATTAAATATTTAGGTTATGTAATTAAAAAAATACATTTATATTCATAGCTAGGTAAAAGGAATATAACTTTACCTCGATCTCTTGAAGACATGTCTTGCCTAAAACCACTTTGTGAAACATGAGGTGAAGTGACTTTTTCAATAGGAACATGCTCAATGGCATTTATGTCGAAGTTCGGATCCAACCATGAATCCTCCAACCAATTGGGATCACTTGGCAACACTGGATCTTCCTTCTCCACAATCCACTCATCGTCTGAGTCTATATGATCTAGACATATAGGGTCTTTGGTAGCCCTCCTCTTCATATTTCTCTCTCTTAATTTCATATTGTACATTACAAAAACCAATGCATTCATCTTCTCTTGTTCAAGTCTATTCCTTCGTTTTGTATGCACCTATAATTTCAAATCATTGATAATCAAATATAAGATAATTAAAATATAAAAATGTATTTCAAAAATAAAATACAAAGTCACAAACCAATGAGAAAGTACTCCAATTCCTCTCACAGCCCGATGCACTGCATGTCAAACTTAAAATTCGAATTGCAAAATTCATCAACTCAGGATTTTCGTGCCCAAATGAACTCCACCAATCAGCTGCATTCAAATAAAATAATAAAAAATTGATAAAAACATTAAGAATGTCATAATTAACAAAAACATAAAAAAATATTGACAAATAACAACATAATTGCAAACTTACCAGGACTTTTTAATTTTCTTGTTGTAACAGCTGCCTCTCTGCCAAACAAGCCATTTGCCTTTTTAAATGCATCGATTTGTGTTGTAATTTTCAACCGAATATTTGCATCAGAAACTAATTTTTCAACACAATCATAAAAGCCACCCATAACTTCTCCATCAGGGTTGAAGTTGTCAGCATAATGAAAATGTGGATTTAAATAATCGGCAGCTGCATGCAAAGGCTTATGAAGTTGCAAGTCCCATCGTCTATCAATGATATCCCAAATAGGTTTATATTTTCTTTGGACATTGTCAAGGTTTGAAGCAATTTCCTTCTTCGCTCTATCCATTGCCTCATACAAAAATCCCATAGCACGTTCATCTGCATCAACGAGTCGCAACACTTTGACGAGAGGTAGTGTAGCTTTAATTGCATATGATATGGCAGCCCAAAACTTATGATCATTAAGAACAATACAAGAAATGTTCTTAGCATCAGATTTCTTATAGTAATTAGATGTTCTAAAATTTGAAGATAAGAACATCGACTTTAACTCTTTCTTATAACATCCAATACTATGAAGTGTAAGATATGTTGTGGCAAAACGAGTGACGGCTGGACGCAGAAGTTCTTTCTTCTTTGTGAATTTTCTCATTAAATTTAATACCCATGCATGACTATAAATGTATCTTGTAATTTTTTTTGCCTTTTCCACTGTATCTTTAAAAATTGATATCTTTCCAATATCTTCTAACATAAGATCCAAGCAGTGGGCTGCACATGGTGTCCAAAAACATGTTTTTCCTGCTGTTAACATATTTCCAGCTGCCACATAATTTGGTGCATTATCTGTAATGAATTGCACCACATTACTTTCACCAACTTCTTTAACAACTTCTTCAAACAACTGACACAAATTTGCACCAGTTTTTTCCATGTCGCTGATGTCAACAGACTTCAAAAATACTGTCCCAGATGAGCTGTTCACAAGAAAATTAATTAAGTTTCTTCCTTTCCCATCTGTCCAACCATCTGCCATAATACTGCAACCAACCTTTGGCCACTCTTTTTTGAACTCTTTCAAAATTTCATGAGTACAATCTACCTCGTCCTTCAAAATCCACGTTCTGATCTCATGATAAGAAGGTGGTTTGAACCCTCGCCCATAATTTGCAATAGCTTCTACCATTGCACCAAAATATGGACTGTTGCAAAGATTAAATGATAAGGCATTTGCATAAAAAAATCTACCAATGGCACGACATGCATTTTTTCTTTCATCCCTTTTGAAAGCAGTGTTTATTGTGGTTTGCCGTGCTTCTTTGTTCACAAAAAGGTCCATAGGACCAGCTGCACTTGTTTTTGCATCACTACCTGATCTACTAGCTTCTTTATTCACATTATCGCCGGTTGATGATCCAAAATAAACACTTCTCCCGATATCCAACTTGGTTTGCTCTAACTCTTCTTTCTTTAGCCTCTGATCCTTTAGATGATTCTGAAAAAATCTTTTCACGTCATGTGGAACCGCTTCGCACATGCTTACACCATGCTTTGTGCCAGCTAAGTGATGTTTTAGCCTATAGATGCCTCCTGTAGTCTGTTTATGACAGTAATTGCAAATTACATGTCCTACAAGTTTAGGATCTTTAGTAGGATTTGGAACTTTAACTCCATGATCCCATCCTACATCTTTTGCCATTTTTCATCTGCAAAAATACATAACACAAAATATATATTAACATCATGCATTCTGCTGACCACATTACATGAAAACAAATGCAAAATAAACAATCTTGGTGTATAAGCTATATACGAATCCTAGAAAAAAACATAATTGACGAGAAAAAAATAATAAATATAATTAGGTCAGTTTTTTAATTGGGTCTCAAAGTTCATTCAATAATGCACACTTATAGCCACACACACACATAGTAGAGATAGAGTGGAGGTGGTTTGGATCCCAGATTTCTTCTCAAAAACAAAAAGAAAACACCAACCAACTCCGGAGATCAACCCCAAGAAATTGTGAAAATGTCGGAAAAAAAAACATATATTGAATATGCTAAACAGAGGTCACCATTATGTTTGAATATTTCAATTGTGTGTTCTATCTCAGTTTACACAGTAGTGAAAAGAAACCTACAACCCCACAATCTGTTTTAGTTTGCTTCATTATCCTATTGTAAAAGCACTCAAAACTGAGACTGTTTTCATACTCAAAGATGTGAGCCAATAAAAATCACAAATTAATTCAATTAAAATGGGTTATAGTGTAAAATATCCTATGGATCAACATCTAGATAGACCTAATAGCATCTTGAGAGATCCTTAAATAGTCAGTTTGAAGAAAAAGTTGCTTTTTATTGTTTCATTCAACAAATTTATTTCCAAAATGTAGGTCGGGTGGGCTCCTATACATCAGAAACTGATTGAAATAACCATACAACTGCTCCTTTATGTCCAACTTTTATCTTCAAGAGAAGTTGCGCTGAAGTGACCACCAACATGACAAGGGATACAAGTTCCATAAGAGCCTTTTCAGTTCCATAAGAGCATTATTGACGAAAAACCAATTCAATGCATGCTTAAACAATTCAGGACATCGCATATTTGATTGCACACCAAGAAATCATCATCGCTACAGTTATATGGACAAAAAAGGAAACCAAGGGACCGCAGTCATATGGATAAAAAATGACTACAATTATTAATAAAAATCTATTTCATATGGACAAATCAAACTATTTGCTGCAGTCAGGGCTGGGCTAGGACTGGGCTGAGCTACAAAAATGGATAAAAATCTATTTCATATGGAATCAGGGTTGGGGTAAGACTGGGCTTTTAAAAAAAAAAAAAAATTAACTGTTTCGGGAGGCAGGACTGGGCTACAGCCCAGTCCTGCCCCCCCCTAGATACGCCCCTGGTTAATAAAAAAAAACGAAAAAGCCATACCTGAAGGAAAACGATGATCGGCGACGAGTGGTGGCCGGCGGCGAGTGGTGGCCGGCGACAGCAGTGCCGGCGGCGAGTGGTCGCACGACGAGTGGTTGCACTGCGAGTGGTCCCTTCTCAGCAGAGGCGGTGATCGGCGAGTGGTGGTCGGCGACAGTAGTGGCGGCGGCGAGTGGTGGTCGGCGACAGCAGAGGCGGCGAGTGGTGGTCGGCGACAGCAGTGGCGGCGGCGAGTGGTCGCACGGCGAGTGGTCGCACGGCGAGTGGTCGCACGGCGAGTGGTCGCACTGTGAGTGATCCCTTCTCAGCAGAGGCGGTGATCGGCGAGTGGTGGCCGGCGGCGAGTGGTGGCCGACGGCGAGTGGTGGCCGGCGGCGAGCAGTGGCGGTGGACGAAAGGGGACGGAGTGGAGAGAGAAGGGGCGAGGGCTTTCCCTCGCCCCGAAGCACCTGTGTCTTTTTTAAAGACACAGGTTCTCGATCTTTCGAGAATACGGGCCCGGATCCGGGTCGAACTCGGGTCCGGGCCATCCGATGTTTAATGCGCGCCTCACTTTGAGGCGCGCCTCGCCTCAAGGCCTACGCCTCAAGGCGCATGAGGCGTACGCCTTGAGGCTGTTGCGCTTTTTACGTGCGCCTCAAGGCGAAAAGGGTCTCGCCTCGAGGCGAGGCGCGCTTTTTGCGCCTTGAGGCGCGCTTTTAACAACACTGGTCGTGATTTATATGTCTGGGAGCAGCAACTGTCGTGATTTTTATTTTCTACGTGTGCATATTATCGTTGGTCGTGAATTTGGGTGCCGAGTTCTTCTCAGATCTGTCATGATTTCTATTTTCTGCGTCTGCATATTATCGTTGGTCGTGAATCTGGGTGCCGAGTTCTTCTCAGATCTTATTTTGTTGTTCGATTTCAGAATATGAATATCAACAGTCGTGATTCCCTACTGTGTCGTGATTTTTTTTTCGTAACATGTGTGCTGTGAAAGCAACATGTTAATATCAATTGTTTTTCTGTCGTGGAAGCAGCAAGCGTGATTCCCTAGTGTGTAGAAAAATATTCTGTTTGTGTGAAGCTTTTATCTACTGTCGTGGGATTTCTGTGTTGAGTACAACTGCTGGTCGTAGTATTGGATGATGCGTGATTGTAAAACACGCTATTTTCTGTGTCACTTGTAGCCTGTCAAGATTTTATTTCTAGTGTGGCAAACTGTGTAGTCGTGGACTTGCCTGACGTGTGATTATAAAACATGCTGTTAAAGTGAGTGAATCTGATTCTTTTTGCAGCTGAAATAGAATTAAATATTTAGTATGGGTGAAACTTCGAAATGTGATTCCAAAATTGAACATATTGGGGAGTATAAGGCTTTTGCAAATCCCTTCTCATATGGCTCTTCTGTAAGGTTGAATGAAACTAACTATGCCAGGTGATCCAGAACTTTTATGATGTCGGTATCTGGACATCGTAGAAAACATATTTTGTTGGAAGACGAACCCAATGAAAAGGTGGGAAAATACGTTACTTGGGATGAAGATAATGACATAGTTATGTCATTGATCATGAATAGTGTCGAACCCCATATTGCAGATGGTTTAATTTACTATAATACAACCAAACAGATGTGGGACAATCTTCGAGATACGTACTCACAAGAGACTAATGTGACTCGTATCCTGCAAGTCGAATAGGAGATATATAATTTACAGCAGGGAGATCAGACCTTGGCCCAGTACTATGCCTCCGTCAAAGCTGCGTTTGAAAGACTCAATGCTCACAGGCCTTTTTGTTGTTCGAAGCAAAAGGATCATCAAGAACAGACTATGGTTGCTCGGTTTCTTACAGGTTTATCTTCAGAATTCTCTATTGCAAAAGTCCAAATGTTGACCGGATCAGATGTACCTACTCTTGCTGATGCATAGAATCGTCTGAGTAGACTTGCGATCTCTCTTCCACAATCTCAGGCTGTGACTCAGTCATCTGCTCTAGTTGTCTCATCTGGTTATGGGCGTGGAAATATTCAGAATATCAGAGGACGAGGTCGTAAACGAGGTATGGGAGGCAGATGAAAGCTTCAATGTACATTCTATGGAAAATCTGGACATTTAGAAGATTGTTGCTGGGATAAGCATGGTCGGCCAACCTCTTCTTCATCAAAGTCATATGCTCATAAAGCAAATGTAACTACACTAGAGGCAACAAATGTACATGATAATATCTCTGCAAGTGATAGTATCACCCTCAGTCGAGCAGAATATGATGAGTTGATAGCTCTTCGCCCTTTGAGTTCCGTCCCTCCTGTAGCCGGTGTTGCCTACTCAACAGGGAATCATCTTCATCCGAATGACAGTCAGTGGATTATTGACTCTGGTGCATCCAGACACTTATGTGGAAATTCGCTTGTCTTTTCAGATCTAAAGGATATTATTGTTCATCGAGGAGTCTCATTAGCCGATGGGAGTTGCTCACCAGTTGTTGGTCAGGGAAATATTTTTATATCCTCTACCTTACAGTTGAAAAATGTTCTTCATGCTCCCAACTTTCTTCAAAGTTTACTCTTTGTTAGTTGCCTTACAAAAGAACTAAACTGTAGAGTGATATTTGATCCGATGGGTTGTCATTTTCAGGATTTGCTGACGGGGAAGAAGATTTGTGGAGGCTATGAAGAAAATGGAGTCTACTACCTACATCATCCAGTGGGTAATGTTTATGTTGCAGTGGAACACTCATCCAGTCCTGTTCAGTGGCATCGTCGTCTTAGTCATCCTTCATTGTCAAAGCTTCGTTATGTCTTTCCTCAAATTCCTTTTACTACAACATTTCAGTGTGAAGCATGTCAGTTGGGCAAGCATCATCGAAGTTCGTTCCCTTCAAGTCAGAGTCAGTCTAGTCATAAAGTTTTTGAACTTCTTCATGCAGATGTATGGGTCCTAGTAAGATTCCTACTAGGACTCAGTGTCGATATTATCTTGTTATTGTTGATGATTTTTCTAAGTTGTCATGGGTGTTTTTAATAAAAGAACGATCTGAAGTTCCAAGTATTATCAAATCCTTAATTCTTAAAATAAAAACTCAAATTGAATCTGTTGTCAAGATTGTTTGCACTGATAATGCTCTTGAGTTTAAATCAAAAGTTCTGTTACGATTTTACCACGATCATAGCATTCAACCCCAAACTACCTGTGCCTATTCATCTCAACAAAATGGGGTGGCTGAGCGAAAACACCGGCACCTGCTTGATGTTGCCCGGACCCTTATGATTCAATCCAATGTTCCTGCGTTATATTGGGGTGATGCGATTATCACAGCTTGTTATCTGATCAACTGCATGCTTTCATCTTCTGTGGGTGATCATATTCCATTACATATCCTAAAACCTAATGCCCCACTCTTCTCTTTCTCACCAAAAATATTTGAATGTGTTTGTTTTGTACACAAACTTGGCCCTGACCGTGATAAATTAGTTGCTCAAGCTACAAAATGCATATTTATAGGTTATCCAAAAAATCAAAAGGGATATCGATGTTATGATCCTATTTATCGCCGAGAGTATGTTTGTGCGGATGTATCTTTCTTGGAATCCACTCCATATTACTCTAGTACCGGTTCCCCGCTGCAGGTTGATCCAGCTGAATCTTTTCCATTACCTATACCTCCTTTTCCTTTGGAATTTGTGCCCTCATTACCGAACCAAACTTTATCATCTTCACGATTTAATTATCCTCCATTGGTATATGTGCATAGAGCTCCACCTCCGCAAGTGCCTTCATCCTCTTCTTCTCCTGAGGTAAGTACTACTGACAATAGTGATCTTCATGATCTTGATAATAAGCATATCGCTCTACGAAAGAGGACACGACAATGTACCTTATATCCCATATCTCATTTTATCTCCGATGTCAGAATTGGAAATTAGATGAAAACTTTTATTTCAGCCTTATCTGTTGAAACTATTCCTCTGAACTATCAACAGATAGAGCTAGATAACCGGTGGAAGTTGGTTATGCAAGAAGAAATGAATGCTTTATTGTCTCAACATACATGAGATCTATTCCCCAGTGGATGCTGACATTGTTGGATGCAAATGGGTATATACAATAAAGTACAAATCAAATGGTTCTATTGAAAGGTACAAGGCCAGATTAGTAGCAAAAGGGTATACTCAGACTTATGGTATTGATTTCTTGGAAACCTTTTCTCATGTTGCACGGATGGGCACCATTCGTCTTGTTCTCTCAGTAGTTGTTCATCATGGTTGGAGCTTGTGTCAATTAGATGTGAAAAATGCATTTCTATATGGGGATCTATCTGAGACAATTCAAATGCAACAACCTCTAGGATTCGCGGTTGAGGGGGAGTGTCAGAAGGTGTGTAGATTGAGAAAGACGATTTATGGCTTGAAACAAAGTCTGCGTGCATGGTTTGAAAAGTTGTTTGAAGTGATGTCACACTTTGACTTTAATAGGTCAGCGGAAGATCATACACTATTTATCAAGAAAACTAACTCAGGCATAGTTGTTATGGTGGTATATGTGGATGCCATCATTCTTACAGGAGACGATGTGAAAGATATTGAAGCCACAAAGGCTCATCTTCAAAAACACTTTGTTACAAAAGACCTTGGTTCACTTAGATATTTTCTGGGTATAGAAGTTGCCAGGAGCCGTGAAGGGATGGTTTTATCTCAACGGAAGTATGTTCTTGACTTATTAAAGGAAACTTGAATGTTGGGAGCTAAACCAGTAAATATTTCCATGGATCATAAAGTTCAGTTGTTTGAAGAAGGGTCAAAACCGGTTGATAGCAAAAGCTATCGCTCACTAGTAGGGAAGCTACTTTATGTAACTGTGACCAGGCCGAATATTGCTTTAGCAGTAAGCAAAGTTAGCCAATTTATGGACAAACCAACTGAGGTACACTGGAATGCAGCTATAATGATTCTCAGGTATTTAAAATCTTCTCCTGGAAAAGGGTTATTATTTAGGAAAGGTGGAACTCTGGAGATAGTGGCCTATTCTGATGCTGACTATGCAGGATCTGTAGTAGATAGAAAATCTACCACAGGATTCTGTGTGTTTCTAGGAGACAACTTGATTTCATGGAGAAGTAAGAAACAAAATGTGGTTTCTAGATCAAGTGCAGAATCAGAATATAGGGCTATGGCCCAAACAACTGCTGAATTGATGTGGGTTCGTACTGTTCTTCATGATCTTCAGGTGAAGGTTTCCTCTCCTATGACCATGATGTATGATAACAAGGCTGCCACATATATAGCGAACAATCCTGTCTTTCATGAGAGAACAAAACACATTGAGGTTGATTGCCACTATGTGAGAGATATGGTTCAAGCTGGTCATATCACTACCAAATATCTAAAGTCGGAGGACCAAGTTTGTAACGACCCCAACTCCTACCTTTGAAAAATGCGGAATATTTTTTTTTTTCTAAGAGTCGCGGAAAACTTCCCAGAGACCTAGGGTCCCTACAGTTCCAATTTCAGTTGGATAACCACACACCACAAAGCAACTTACATTTATCAATCATAACTAATCCACTGAACTCTTTTATTAATGAATCAATAAGAGTAATATGTTCCATGTCAAAAGTGAAATATCAAATTGCCGGAAATCAAAAGAACTAAAAGAAAATAACAGTAGAGCCACTCTGTCCGTAAGTGAAGCCGTCTGACTTCACTGATCACTGTGCCTGGGAAAAACCAATAAAATAATAGGGTCAGAAATCCGAAGAATTCTGCGTACAGGTTTCCCTAATGAATCAAATAAGGAAAAGAGCATAAATAAGATTCATGTAATATTTTAGGAAGTTACAACTATAACCAAATTATAAGGCAATTAACCAGTAATGCACAATAAAATAAACATTAAGCATAAGAGAACGCTAAGTAATTAACATTAATTACAACTTAATCAAAAAGGAAATTAAATGCAACAAAGATCAACATCATGCAATGATCAATGTATAGCAACCAAGTGAACATGTAAACATGCATGAACTAATGCATAGTAAGAATATGCATGATTTATGTATAATGCATGAACCCATATTATCTTTCATTAAATTCCCCCTCTTTCCATATGTATGTCCTATTAAATGCACACATCCTTAAGTTCCTCTTTTAATTACAGTGACCCGCGGATACACCAAACGGGTACAATCCCCGAGGTCAAGTAAGGTTCCCGGGGTAGCTTCACACACAATTTGTATTTTATTACCGGGTTCCAAACTCAGCCCTCGACCGATATCAGGAAACAGCACCATCAATCAGAACCTTGGAAAACAACATCCAAAGTCGGGGACACCAGGGAAAACAGCATCCACTGGCGCCACTTTCTTGGTATACCAAAACAAACTCACAGCTGTAACTAACACACCACTCCCGGGTAAAGTGGCGGATTCTCCCTAAAACCGTGGCCAGGAGAAGAACCTCAATATCGGGTTCAGGGGCAACAAAACGCACACGGAGTTTTTGTATCCTCACGGTTTCCCCTAAACCGCAATATCCAAGATTCCCACGCTAAAGCAGGGACATCAAGGAGAAAGTGAATTACACTGTTCTTTGCTTTCTTTTATCTGGTTATTAATTCATTTCCTTTACATTTGCAAATTTACATGCAAAATTAATAACATAAGCTTGCACATCAGCATGCTAAGCTTTTTCACGGGACCACAGCCCGTGATCACATAGAACAGTGTGGTAAAACAATAATATCACCTTTGATTTGTTGCAATGCATCAAAAATAACTAAAATAGAGAACAACTGGTTCTCGAGGCTCACCCAGCCTCTGATGATCCAATTGACCATCAGTGCATTCATAAGCAAAAATCATCAATCACATGCCTCTCTGCATAATTTTCCACATGCTTTTCGATGCATATGTATGACAAAAATTAAAGATATGCATGAAACAATAATATATTTATGCATGTGCATGAGTTCACTATTCATGTGCATGTGCTTTTATGAAATCATTTCATACACATGCATTCATTTATGATTCATAAGTACATGTGGACGTTCAAGCAGTATTATATATGTTACACACACATCGATTTCATGTATGTATATGCACTTAAACAATTTTTTTTTCGATAGCATAATACTTAGGCATGTCAGATCAAATCAAAGCACATGAACAATCTCATTCATAACATGTATTAAAATTACCATACATGCATATAACTAAATCTGGAAATTTAACTTGCAAATTTAAAGGTCTAGCTCTAGAATCAAAATAACACTAAGTGTTAAAGTATCCACGTAATATATATATATATATATTTTTGTGTAACATTTTATTCATGCACCCAAACCCATTTCCTTAATGACATGTCATGCAAAGAATCTCAAATACCTGTAGAAGAGTTGGTGCTTGGCTTGTAGTGGATAATACCTATAAGTGAGGTTTTCCTTTGTAAATATGATGTATGGGCCTAGCAAGTCTTTGGTAAATATACATGAACACCTTTATATTTCTAGTAATATTCCCTGAAATTTCCAGAAATGAATGAAGCACTGAAACTCCTCATGAAAACCACTTCAATCGAAGCATCATTAGGTATTTGGAAAGTTGAATGTGTCAGAGGCAGCTGCTGTTAGCCATTAGAGACAGACTTCAACTGTTTGTGAAAAGAAAATCTGTTAATAGGATAAACAAACCCATGAAAAACAAAAATTTCCAGGACACTTATTTTAAGGTCTTCCGGTCTGGTCTTACTAGAAGGGGTGTTACATGATGTATCTGTTGTGCATCTCAAAGGGATAGTTAAGTGGAGTTTCCATTGACTCATGAAGAAAAAGTGCCAAAGTTTGCTTTGTTATCCAGTATTTAGTGAATATTACAGATCATGCTGCATCATCTTTTGTCTGGGAACACCAAGACTAATTCAATCATGCTGATATGTAGCCAAAAGATGGCAAGCAACATGCACAAAATAGACAGGTTATTGGGTTAATGCACATTATCTTCTTGAGTGTTATCTTTTTTTTCTTTTCTTTTTTTTTTAATCTCAAATGCATACTGGTGTCATGAAATTTTAGTTGCTATTTAACTGAGGTATATTTTCTCTGTACTTATCAAGGTATTTTGTGTACGATGGACTAAAGCACTCATGCATAGAGAACCAGCATTACTTATACTGAGTTAGTGACTTGGTTTGTTTGTTCCTTTGAAAAAAAAAAAACAGGCCAGCATAACATACATTTACCCTTATTCTTCCCCTTGAATATATGCAAAAGCCAATGCCTGACATGGGTGCCACACGACCTTGCTAGGTCTGTGCACCCCCTTGCCATGCTGCCAAAGTATGGCAGTCAGCCGAGACTCCCTCGGTTGGCTGCCAGCCATACCCATCACTCATATTTTAAAAGTTTCATTTTAAACTTTGTTTAAAAACAAAAATTGTTTCTTGAGAGTAAAGGTTGCTGCCCAACAGTCTGGCAGTAACCATAGCCCTAAGGCTCAGTCTGCCCCACGTTGGCCGGACTGTTGCCTAACCCATACCTGTTTTTCTTTTCTTTATGAATTAAAATCTCTGGTTTACTATACAAATACCTTCCACAAGCATGTTATTCCATAATAACTTCCACGAAGATGAAAAAATACATGGATTTCATCCATGGATCTTAGAGTAAACATCTAGATTTACTCATCCCTATGCTTTTACACCAAAATACTTACATGGAAATCGAACCCATGTTCGTTTTCCTCACTTAACCCAAAGGAAAAACCCGTACCTTTACAATCCGATGTTTTGGGGGTTGCGGCTGATGTGAGGAGGCGAGCTATTCCACCGGCCTCGACTGCTCCGGTGTCGTGATGGTCGCACGCAAGGGAAGAGACAACAAAAGGGGCTGCCGTGGCTGCAGCCTTCCGGCGATCTTCCACCTCCCCAATGCTCGCCCACACGAGAGAGAGAGAGACGAGGGATAGGAATCGGGGAAAGAGACCTACTTGGGACCCCTTTTGAAGAGGAAGGCCCGGCGAAATCGGAGCCCTCTTCCCTCCAGCGGCTGCGCTTCAAGCCCCCCTTTCTTTCCTTCCGGCGATTTCGGTTAGGGTTCTCTCTCAGAACCCTAACCCCCCCCCTCTTTCTTCCTTTGTTTCAAACATATCGGGCAACCCTTATCGGGTTGCCCCTTTACTTTCTTTAAAAGGGCTGCTACAGGGTCATGGGGTGGGGCTCGGGTCCGGACCCGAGACCCGTGACCCGACTCCAATCTGTATGGATCCACAAGTTGGATCCGAATGGATCCAACTGTGGATCCTCGGATAAGTTTTAAAATTTAAAATTTTATTTAATTTGCATTTCATAAAATTTTAACCCCCAACAATATGGATCCGCAAGTTGGATCCAAGTGGATCCAACTGTGGATCCTCGAGTTTGCTATATATATACATATATATGTATATTTCTATTTTATTAATAATATTAATATTATTTATTTATGAGTATACACACATATATATATATATATTTAGATATATATAAATATATACATATGTATATGGATCCGGTATATGGATCCCATACCCATCTACGCATCCCTATTGAATGATTATTCTCCGAATTATTAAATAAATTAAAAATTATTGTACTTATACGTATATATCAAATTTACGAGGTAAATGTATGCGGAAAACCCCTTTATGGGTCCTGGATCTGAAATTTGGATCCAGGCCCAATTTGCAAAATTTTATAAAATTTTCGGGTTTTACAAAGTTGCAGATATGTTTACAAAGCCTCTTACTAGACCAAATTTCTCAAAATGTTGTGACAAGCTGAGCATGATTGATATCTATGCTCCAGCTTGAGGGGGAGTGTTGAGATTAAGAGGTTTTAAGTTTAAGTTTTCCTAGACTAGAGGTTATTTGATATTTAATGTTTAATGAGGGACTTGTGTGTAATTTCTTTCTTTGGCGTCTCTCTATTTAACATAGAGATTAACCCTAATCTAACTTAAGGAGTTCTCTCATTCTTTAATGCCGTCTCTCTCTCTCTCTCTGCCTCGACTTCTGTGTTAGTGTTCAAAACTTTTATAAAATACAAATCCATGCTCTTTTTCTCATTCGAATCAAGAGAGAAACCCATACCTTTACCGTAGATCGAAAAAGAAACAAGATTAATGGTGGAAAATGCCAGACGATTGAAGAAGATAGTCCTCTTCTCTTTTTCTCTCCTTCTCTCTCTTCTTTCTTTTTTCCTTTCTTTTCCTCTCTTTTTCCTTTTTCTTTCTCTCTTTTTTTTTATCTATTTATAAAGCTCTAGATGGGCTAGAGAAGAGAGTGCAGCACCAGCCAGAACTCTCTTCTCTCTCACCTACTTTCTCGTATCTTTCGAAACTCTTCAAGTGTTGACTTTTCAAAGTCAAATATTTTTAAAAGTCTTTCTTAAAGCTACTAAGGCATGAACAAGGGCTCTATAAAGAGTCCCAGACTCTCTAAAAAAAATTCGGAATTAATTAAAAGTAATTAATTAATTAATATTATTTATTAATAAATAAATACCTAGAAGCTTCCAAAAATCATATTATTGAACTAGAACACTTCTAAAGTGATTTTACATGGGTTTAAGAGCTCTACTTAGAGTCCTAAACAATTATCGAATTAAATTTTCGGAAGCTTTCAAAATTTACCAAATTAACTTGGGAGGCTTCTTAACATTAATAAAACCCAATTTAAAGGTTTTTGATGAATTTAAAGTTGGAAAAATCATTGGGTATGGATTTGGATCTGGATCAAGATCCAAGATCCACTTCAAAAAATTAAATGGGTCTTGAGCTATATCAAATCCAGATTAATATAGGTCTTGGATAGAGTCCAAATCCACATTAATTTGGATCAAATCCATCAGATCCGGTCCGATCCAAATCCGGATCTGAACCGACAAACTGCTCAATTTTTGAAAAAATACATTTTTCGAGCCAACCGTAGCCCGGATCAAGAAAAATAAAATATTATTGCGGTCAAAATTTTGAGATGCATCCAACGACATATTGCACGAATATTAAATTTCAAATTTTGCCTAAAAATAACCTGAATTTAGCTCAAATTTCACTTGAATTTAAACGTCGAAAATAAAACTTTTTCTCACGTTTTAAGTGGCTCATTTAGACCTAGTTGATGAGACCTGGGCCAAGCCCAAACTCAAAAGCATCGGTCAAATATCAAGGTTCAAATGATTTTTCTTCTATACTTAGCCAAATTTTCGAAAACTTACAAAATGACTACAACAACAACAACAACTACGCCTTCATCCCAAAACAATTGGGGTCAGCGATATGAACCAAAAAAGAAATTCATTTTGGGTCTTCCACATGAATCCTTTTCCTCCAATCATTTCTATCCAATGCCATGTCCTTGGTGAGGTTCAAAGCATTCATATCCTTTCCTATCATCTCCATCCAAGTCTTCCTAGGCCTACCCCGACCTCTTTTAACTAATATATTTTCCCATTTCTCCAACCTTCTAACTGGAGCATCATTAGGCCTTCGCCGAATATGTCCAAACCACCGTAAACGGTTCTCTCGCATCTTATTTTCAATGGGTGCAATACCTACCTTCTTACGTATCTTCTCGTTTCGAATCTTATCTTTTATTGTATTTCCACACATCCATCTAAGCATCCGCATCTCAGCTACACTCATTTTTTGAATATGATGTCTCTTGGCAGCCCAACATTCCGTACCATATAGTAAAGCGGGTCTAATAGTCGTCCTATAAAACTTTCCCTTCAACCGCAATGGCATTCTACGATCGCACAACACTCCAGTTGCACTTTTCCATTTCATCCACCCAACCTTTATCCTATGATTTACATCTCCATCAATTTCTCCATACTTTTGAATGATGGATCCCAAATATTTGAAATAATCATTAACCGGTATTTCTTGCTCACCAAACTTCACTACACTCCCATCACTACTTCGTTGCTTACTAAACCGACATTCCATATATTCTGTCTTACTCTTACTCAACTTAAAACCTCTAGCTTCCAATGTCTATCTCCATAATTCTAACTTAGCATTAACCCCAGCTCTAGACTCATCAATCAAAACAATATCATCAACAAACAACATACACCACGGTACATTTTCTTGAATTGATCTCGTAAGCTCATCCATCACTATTGCAAATAGAAAAGGGCTTAAAGCAGATCCTTGATGTAACCCAACAGTTATCGGAAAATTGGTTGTCACCCCTCCACAAGTGCGGACATTGGTTACTACTCCTTCATACATATCTTTAATTATACTAATGTACTTGAGAGAAACACCTTTCTTCATCATTGTCCACCAGAGAACGTCCCTAGGTACTCTATCGTATGCCTTCTCTAAATCAATAAAAACCATATGCAAATCTTTGTTCCTCTCTCTATATCTTTCAATAAGTTGTCTAAGAAGATGTATAGCTTCCATAGTTGATCTTCCAGGCATAAAACCAAATTGATTCTCCGATATCATGACAACCTTCCTCAACCTAGACTCAATCACCCTCTCCCAAAGTTTCATAGTATGACTCATGAGTTTTATACCACGATAGTTTGTGCAATCTTGTATATCACCCTTATTCTTATGTAAAGGCACCAAAGTACTCTTCCTTCACTCATTAGGCATCTTATTTGTTCGCCAAATCAAGTTAAAAAGATTTGTCAATAATTGTAAACCTTTCTCTCCCAAGCATTTCCAAGCCTCCATAGGTATACCATCTGGGCCAACTGCCCTTCTTGATTTCATTTTCTTCAAAGCCTCTGCAATTTCTTTCTTTTGAATCTTGCGCATGAAGTCACGATTTATCACATGAAAAGGAGTGGAGAAGTCTCCAAGATCTTGAGCATGACTATCATTAAATAGCTTATCAAAATAATCTTTCCATCTCTCCTTAATCCCCTCATCTTTGACTAAAACCCTTTGCGTTTCATCTTTGATACATCTAACCATACCCAAATCATTCGATTTCCTATCTCTCATCTTTGCAAGCCTATAAATATCCTTCTCGCCTTCTTTGGTATCCAACTTGTCATAAACCTCCTTATATACCTTAGTCCTCGCGTTTCGAACAACTTTTTTGGCTTCCTTCTTTGCTATCATATACTTCTCCAAATTCTCATTATCACGACTCTTACTTAGATTTCTATAACACTCTCTTTTAACCTTAATAGCTAATTTGACATCTTCGTTCCACCATGATGTATCCTTACCTAGTGGTCCACTGCCTTTATACTCACCCAATACCTCCTTAGCCACTTTTCTCATGCCACCCGCTATCTTATTCCACATTGATTCTGAATCCTCCTCGAGACATCAATCAGCTTCCTTAACTACCTGCTCTACAAACATTCCTTGTTTAGCTCCTTTTAGTGCCCACCACTTAATTCTAGGATCTATCTCTTAGAATTTCATCTGCACCTGCATTAAGAGAGAAAACAGAGAAAGAGAGGGAGAGGGAGAGAGACGAGAAGGGAAAACCAAAAGAGCCCTGCGGTTGTCACGATTTCTGTATATCAGAAATCGTGACCTAATGCATTGTATAAAAACCTTTAAGTGAACATGGGTCGGGTCGGGTCTAATATAATATCCGAACCCAACCCAGAAGAAAAACATTTAAGTTTAAGTTTTACAATGAACTCGGGTCTGGTATAGGATCCAGACCCGAACCCGAAACAATATACACTTTTTCACCCCCCCTCAAGTTGAGCATGGTTGTGAACCATACACAACTTGCCTTTGAGCGTCCAAAAACGATCCTTTGTTAATCCTTTCGTAAACAGATCCGCAACTTGTTGGTCAGTATTGACGAACTTAGGCTCAATCTCTTTTTCTTCAACTTTCTGTCTCACAAAGTGTTGATCAATCTCAATGTGTTTAGCACAACTGTGATGTACTGGATTGAATGACATGTTAATAGCACTTTGGTTGTCACATAGCAAGGTAGTGTGGGAGATCTTTTCTCCTACTTCAGTCAGTAGATGTCTGATCCATGTGACTTCGGCAGTGGCAGCAGCCATAGATCTGTATTCAGCCTCAGTACTTGATCTAGCGATAGCTTTTTGTTTTCTACTGCTCCAAGAGACTAAATTTCTTCCAATGAAGGCACAATATCCTGATGTAGATCTTCGTTCATCAGGATCCCCAGCCCAGTCTGCATCACAATATACAGTCAGTCTATGCTCATCTTTTCCATATGACTGTGGTGAGTATGTCAATCCATCCCCAATAGTCCCTTTCAGATATCTAAGGATCCTCTTGACAACTTCCATATGTCCAGTACGTGGCGCATGCATAAATTGAGATACTTGATTAACTGAATAAACAATATCTGGTCTAGTGAAGGTCAGATACTGTAGCATTCCTATTATGCTTCGATACCTGGTGGGATCATCACACAAATCTCCATCATGAGCACTAAGTTTTTGATGCAGCACACTCGGAGTTCCCAGAGGTTTGCAGTCTTTCATACCTGCTTTGCGGAGAACATCTACAGTGTACTTGTGCTGTGTGAGTGTCAAGCCATGAGTTTGATTATCAACTTCTACACCAAGAAAATAACGTAGAGTTCCAAGATCTTTCATTTTGAACCTCTGACCTAGTAAGTTTTTCACTTCTTGGATGTGAACCACAGAGTTTCCTGTGATAACAATATCATCAACATAAATTAATAACAGAGTGGTCACAGTCTGGCTTCTAAAAAAGAACAATGAGTGGTCCAGCATGGAACGTGAAAATCCATGTTTCTGAATCTCTAGTGAGAAGCTATCAAACCAAGAGCGAGATGCTTGTTTCAAACCATAGATAGCTCTCTTTAACCTGCACACATGGGTTTTACAATTTTGTTCTTGATATCCAGGGGGTTGCTCCATATACACTTCCTCCTTCAAATCCCCATGCAAGAAGACATTCTTTACATCAAGCTGACTCAACTTCCACCCATGTTCAACAGCCAGAGAGATAATAATTCGAATTGTTCCCATTCTTACAACCGGACTAAAAGTCTCATCATAGTCTTGCCCTGCTTCTTGAGTAAATCCTTTTGCTACGAGTCTTGCCTTGTATCGCTCAATAGTTCCATCTGGCTTGTACTTTATCTTGTAGACCCATTTACATCCAACAACATTTTTGTCAGGCGGTCTGGGAACGACTTTCCAAGTTCCACATTCATGCAAAGCTTGCATTTCATCATTCATAGCTTCTACCCACTTGATAGAATTGGCTGCCTGGTAGTACATAGTGGGTTCATCTTCTTTATTGAGAGCAGTTAAAAACAGCTGAAGATCCAAGGAGAAGTTGTTATAGCTGACCCACCTGTCAATGGGATGTCGTATGCGGCTTGATTTTCTGATCTCAGGAGTGTGAGAAGGGGTCAGATTGTTGACTGAAGCATGATCTGAATGGCTTGATGTCATCGGTCTCTGTCTGGAATAGACAATGCCTTTGTATCTACCAGGTATTTTTTCTAAAATCTGTGACCCCGATGTCTCAGTGTTTTCAGACATCTCTTCTTCTTGCTGCACGCAATCTCGTGAACATGCTTCGCTGGTGCTAGCAAAAAGTTCTGAACTCAACCAAGGATAGTAAACTTCAGTTGGTATATTGGTTGCATCAGCTTTGTCATCAAAATTTTGCTCATCAAAGACAACATTTCTTGATATTCTGATGCGTTTGTTGGTGGGATCATAGCACCTATATCCTCTGTAGTCATCTGCGTATCCCACAAACCTACACTTTTGGGCCTTGTCTTGAAACTTGTTTCTCAGGGACCGATCAACATGCACATAACAAACACATCCAAAAACACGTAGATCATGATAACTAGGATGAGTTTCAAAGAGACAGTGATAAGGAGACTTGTTTTCCAGAATGACCATTGGCAATCTATTTATCACATGCACGGCAGAATGAAAGGCTTCTGTCCATAGGTTGATGGGAAGATTGCTGTCATGAAGCATACTCATGGCACTTTCAACGATATGTCTATGTTTTCGTTCAGCAATCCCATTTTGTTGAGGAGTGTGAGGGCAGGACACCCTTCTTCCTATTCCGTTATCTCGAAGAAAAGAAATAAAGTCATGGGATGAAAATTCCCCACCCCCATCACATTGGAAAAACTGAATGGACTCAGAAAATTGGTTTTTGACCAAGGAAAAGAAATTTTGAAACAAGGAGAAGACTTCTGACTTATTTTTTATGAAATATATCCAAGTGTATCGAGAATAGCTATCAACAAAGATTAGATAATATCTGCTTCCAGACCCAGAGACAATTGGGGCTGGTCCCCACACATCAGAACAAATGATCTCAAAAGGTTTTGAAGCTCTCTTATTAATTGAATTGAAAGGCAATACATGACTCTTGCATAAAAGGCAACTGGAACATTTATGACTACTCTCATCCCCTTTAAGACTTTCTTTTGGAATGAGATTATTAGAAACAAGTTTCTCAATAAAATGACTCCCACAATGTCCTAACCTACTATGCCATAAGAATGGCTTATTGCATTCAGAGATACTAAAAGCGCTAGCAGAAGAGGAGGAACATGACTCTGATGAAGACTTCGAAACTAGGTGAGAAGGGCGAACATCACGACATGGAGTTTCTTCAAAGACATACATGTTGCCTCGTCTCTTTCCTTCAGCGAATGTTTCCCTCGTGCGTAGGTCCTTGACCTGCACAGAGAAGGGACTGAATTCAACTGAAGCATTATTATCATCAATAAGTTTAGAGACGGAGACAATATTTTTCTTAATGTCAGGAGCATGAAGAACGTCAGAAAGAGTAAGAGTGGAATGTGACATGGGGATAACAGTCTTTCCAACATGGGAAACAGGATGGTGGGATCCATCTCCAGTGACAATCTTACTTTTTCCAAAATAAGGAATAGGATTAGAAATTTTACCTGCATCGCCTGTCACATGAGTCGCTGCCCCGGAATCGACAAACCAAGTGCCTTCATCATTCTGCTTCAACTTTAACTTTGACAAGGCAGATATCAACAAATCTTTAATCTCTCCACTGTCTCTGGTATTTGTGAACCTTCTCTTGATTTCTGTCTGTGGACTCTTTCCTTTATTCTCTGGATTATGCCAACAGTTCGCCTTGATATGTCCCTTTTTGTTACAAAGGAAGCAAGTAGGGATGGATCTTGTTCCCTGCGCATGAGTAAACATGTTTGGAGTGGGAAGCAAACCACGCCCTCCGTGTCCACTTCGCCCTTGTCCTCCTCCTCCTCGTCCTCTTCCATAGGTCACTCCTGTAGTAAAAACTTCTTGAAAATTTGAATGATTATGAGTTTCTTCAGAGAATCCCTTCAGAGTCATTTCATATTGGATCAATTTGGCTCGTAGCTCATCAAAGGTAGGAAGAACAGGGAGACACAATAGTGAAGTGACTATCATGTTGTAGTCAGATCCCAATCCACTCAGGGTTTGTTGCACCATGTCACTGTCACTAACGGCACACCCTATAACTGCAAGTTGATCTGTAATGGTCTTCATCTTGTTCAAATATTCCATGATGGTCATGGAATCTTTCCTTAACAACTGAAATTCTCTCTTTAAAAAAACTACTCTTGCTTGAGAAACCTGCGAATACGTCTGAACCAGTCGTTCCCAGAGTTGTAGAGCTGTACAATTGTCAGGAATGACAAGTAGGATCTCTTGAGACATGGTGGATGTGATGTATGCAACAACTGATTGGTCTTTTCTTTCCCAATTGAGGAATTCAGCATTTTTGACATACACGATTGAACTCACTCATTTGTCATCTTTTTCTTCTCTCGGGCTAAATTCTGGTGGAACTGAAGTGGTTCCATCCAAGTGACCTAAGAGGCCTTGACTCCTTATGAAAGGAATAATCTGCCTCTTCCAGATCAAGAAATTTGAGGTATTCAACTTCTCAGAAACAAGTTGGTTGAGAAAACTTGAGGAAAGATTTGATTGAGGATGGTAGGGATCCATAGAGAATAAGAATCAACAGACAAAAAATCAACCTTCTCCCAATACTTTTTTTTTTGCTGTCAGAGAATCGTAGCCTCTTAAAATGAGAGTATGAAGAAACTTTGGTCCTTTCTGGGCACCAAAAAAACGTAAAAAGAATCAGACGTTAAGAAACTCCTCTGACTGTTTCAGCAAAGGGAAATCAGGAATGATAAGATGCAGCAGAGCACAGGGAATCAAAGGGAAGCACAATAACATTCGAATATGCAGAGATATTTTGGAAAAGACAGAATGAAAGGAAAATCAAACGATTAATGAGAAAAATTAACATTTTACGTGAATCAGTTCACGAATTCACGTGAAGAGACGTTAACTCACGATTTGGGAGAAGACCGATCCTTCACGTGAACCAGTTCACGTGAAGCGTAGTCAATCTACGATCTGGATTCACGTGAATAGGGGGCCCGTGAATCACAGGTTCGCAAAAATGTAACTCACGTGAGGTGTGAGTACACAGGGAGGTTCAGAAAGGGGGAAAGAAAAGAGGCGAAAGGGAAAGAAGGACAGAAAGAGAGTGAGAAGGAGAAAACCTCAAATTTTTTTGATCGTGGTCACCTCTAGAAGGATCTATGCTCTGATACCATCTTAGAATTTCATCTGCACCTGCATTAAGAGAGAAAACAGAGAAAGAGAGGGAGAGGGAGAGAGAGAGAGACGAGAAGGGAAAACCAAAAGAGCCCTGCGGCTGTCACGATTTCTGTATATCAGAAATCGTGACCTAATGCATTGTATAAAAACCTTTAAGTGAACATGGGTCGGGTCGGGTCTAATATAATATCCGAACCCAACCCAGAAGAAAAACATTTAAGTTTAAGTTTTACAATGAACTCGGGTCTGGTATAGGATCCAGACCCGAACCCGAAACAATATACACTTTTTCACTATCCTATGTCTATCCCTTTTGCGGCATTGTCTAATTCTAAGATCTAAAATTAAGACTCTATGTTGTGTAGCTACACTTTCTCCCGGTATAACCTTACAATCGATGCAACAACCCCTATCTCTCTTTCTAAGTAGGAAAAAATCTATCTGACTCGTATTAACCCCACTTTTAAATGTTACTAGGTGAGACTCCCTCTTCCTAAACCAAGTGTTTGCTAAGATCATATCATAGGACAAACAAAAATCTAAAATCCTTTCTCCACTTTCATTTCTTTCTCCTATACCATAGCCTCCATGGATACTCTCAAATCCATCCCTACTAATGCCTACATGTCCATTAAGGTCACCGCCGATGAAAAGCTTTTCTCCATAAGATATCCCTTGTACTACTCCATCTAAATCTTCCCAAAATTGATGCTTAATGGAATCATCTAAACCTACTTGAGGTGCATAAACACTAATAATATTAATAATATCCGTACCTAATACTAATTTAATAAGTAAAATTCTATCACCCTTCCTACGGACCTCAACTACATAATCTATAAACTGACGACTCATAACAATCCCTACTCCATTCCTATTCCTATTTATTCCTGTATACCAAATCTTATATCCCCAAGGTTCTATCACTTTTGCTTTCTCACCTACCCATTTGGTCTATTGAAGACATAAAATATCAATCTTTCTCCTACACATAACATCTACTAACTCGACCAACTTACTAGTTAAAGACCCTATGTTCCAATTGGCTAACCTAATTTTATGGTCTTGGACTAACTTCTTTACCCCCACCCGTCCAACAAAGTGAGGGAACCCTTGCCTATTTGACACCACACCCGGGCGCCGGTGTGACGCGTCGCTTCTGGGCGACGACCTAGCAACCCTTGCCCATTTATCACTGCCTCCGGGCTTAGAGAGTACAACGCGTCACTCAGTAGGGAACGCCCCAACGAAATTCTCATATTGGTTCATTTTCATAGGGTATGACAAAGTTTTTATGCTGGCTGTCACAGGCCTACCGCAACCCTCTTCCTTTATCCGGGCTTGGGACCGGCAGTGTATAACTAGACAGTTATACACAGGCGGAGTTGAAAACTTACAAAATGACTAAGTATGAAAATACATGATATTACATTAAAAGCCAAACATGCAATGAGAAAAAGCAACTACTGAAAGGAATTGGGTCATGTGGAATACTAGCTTTATCAAGGAAAATAATGTAGTAGCTGTGAGCAGCAATCATCTACCTCAGAACAATGAAATGTGAGTTTCTAGATAGTCAAATTTCTGGTTAATGACCAGAACCACATAGTCCTTGACTTTAGACTAACACTTAATTCTCAAGTTGTTATATCAGCCTTTATTTCTCTTCCTTCCTCTTCTGCTTGTAGTTTCATGGCCTCATTATGTGCTCTTTCATCACCTTCTTGTTGGTTGATAAGTTCAGTTACATATTGTCACATCACAACAATTGTAACCTGTGTATGCTTCAATTAAAGTTGCTAATGGAGCCATGATGTCCCTAGGTTGTTCTAACATGACACAATGAGTTGAAATCTATAAGATGTGGAATGGAAACCCTTGCACTTGAAATCAGTTAATGACTCGTGTAGGTCCTTGTTTGAACATAGATGAGCTGCAGTCATGTGAAATTTATGATTGGACATGGAATGTCCTATCAAAGGATACTGTTTTCTACGAAGCAAGCTTTCCTTTGAGTGGGATGGAATGTCACTATGCTTGCTTGAGCAAGGATATGGCTTTGATAATATGGGAATTGGTTAGAACAGAGGCGGACTTAAGGCAAACGAGCCTACCGTTACGTACATATGCTGTATATTATCCATCATTGGCGAGTTGGGGAATGAACCTACTTGCAGAATTCTTTCAATGTTGCATGACGGTCTTATTTTATTAGAGTGGTGTCAGAGCCACTATGGCTCTACATGGCAAGGATGTTGCTGATTCCTTGAACACGATGTGAGCATGCATGATGTGCTCAATGTGATCCATACCTTGGGTCCCGATTTGAGAGCTTCATGCCAATCTGACTAGAGGTGCATGGACACTCTTTAGTGTAACGACCCCTACTCATACCCTTTGAAAATGTAGATTTTTTTTTAAATCACTTGCGGAAATATTCCTAGAATCCCGAGGCCTTTACAGTTCCACTTCCAATTGGATAACCAAACACACCACAAAGGATCTTACATTTATCACTCAAAACCATAGCAACTCATTATTTATTAATTCTGAAAGGAAAAGTATTTAAACAATAATTGCAAGAGACATATCAGAGTTATTTTAATGACATAAAAGTAAATAAAGAAAAAAAACTGAGCCACGTTGTCCCTCTGTGAACTGTCTAGCAAAAGAGTGACACTCGTAGCTTTCTTAGAAGCTAGTCGCTTCATTGGTCTCCTACGGTTGCGAAAAATCACAGAAGTAGGGTGTCAGAAATATGAAAATTTTTGCGTACGAATCCCTCTAATGGAATAAATGAGCATAAAGAATACAGATAAGATTCATGCAATAACTTAGAGGTATGTAATTATGACAAATTCATAATTCAATTAAATATTCATGCAATAGAGAATAACTATTGTTGAGATTAAGAGGTTTTAAGTTTAAGTTTTCCTAGATTAGAGGTTATTTGATATTTTAGTTTAATGAGGGACTTATGTGTAATTTCTCCTTTTGGCCTCTCTCTATTTAACATAGAGATTAGCCCTAATCAAGATTAACGAGTTCTCTTATTTCATATCATATGTCGAGATAATCTCACCAATGAGGTTTCGCTCATCACAATCCAAAAGAAGTATCAAAAGCATTGTCATAACTCCTAGACAACGATCTAGCATCTGGTGATTCCTCAACCAATAAATAAAAAAAAAATCGATGATGCAGATGAATGCCATTAAGAGAATACAAAACATGGATTTGGAAATGGATCAAAATAACTTACAGAAAATGAAGTCCAATGATGCAAAGAGGAAAATCACGTGACACAGAGTTATTAAAATCAATGATGCGTGATGCTGAATCGAAATAATGAAACAAGGATGAATGCGAAATGTTGAATGAGATGCAAACACAAATCGTAAAATAAGAAAAGAACAAGAATGAATAACTTTAGAAATCAAGCCGATACCTGCATGTTAACCTGAGATAGTAATGAAATGGAAGAAAAAAAATAAAAAAATGTAGGAACATGATCGTTCCTCTGATATCACACTATGTAAACCGATATTGCTATATGCAAATCGGGTTTACATGGTGTGCGTTAATGGGGTAAAGTAAGAAAGATCCAAAGGAAATATATATATAAATAAAAAAAAGGAGAGGGAAGGGAAAAGAAAATCGGAAGATAAAAGAAAACGTAATGAAGAGGGAAGAATTTTGCAGGAAATCAAAGAAGGGAGAAGTGTTGACTTACCTGTAACTGCAGCGGAGGTAGTTGATCTCTTACGGATTACTTGCAACAGATCAACCTTCTCATTTGGCAGGGATTTTCAATGGGTGGGAGCTTGGTTGTGGAACTCCTTTCAGGAAAAAAAAAGTGAAGAAGAACAGGAGACGTTCTTTGCAGAAATCTTGAAAGAAGGAGCCAATGCTCTTTCGGTGGAACCATAAGGGAAACACTCTGGTTCCTCTTGCTCGCAGAGACTTTAGAATTTGAAGGAGAGGGGAAGAGAAAGGAAGATAGAAAAGGTGTCGATGCAGGGGTGAAAGCGGATTGAAAGAAGTTGAAGAAGGGAACATGCGGGGGTGAGGGCGGATGAGCAGGAAGGAGCCCGATGGTTGGGTTTTATAAGTTGAGCAGAAGGATCGAGAGGGGGAGTTCGTTGAAGATGAGCGGGATGAGGGAGGGTGGCCATCAATCGAAGGGAGGGAGATCAATCGATCGATCGAGGGAGAGTGATGGAGAAGCTCCGGGTAGATCGAGCGAACGAGAGAGAGGTAGAGAGAGAGCCGCCCCATCTTCTAAAAACCGAATTAGGGTTTTCTTCTTTTCAAGCACGTCCTTCCATTTTATCAATATTTCCAAAGCGAGGCTCTTTTATAAGATTTTTTTTCTTTTCAAAAAGATAGATTTTAACAAAAAGACTATTTTTCAAAAGGTGGTTTTAAGAGTTTTTTTTTTTTATTTTCTGTGTTTTCTGTTTTTTGTGTTTTTGACATAAAAGCTTTAAAACCGGGGAAAATAAGAGATTTTAAAACTATTTTGGATTTTTTGAGATATATTTACAAAAGAGGGGTTTTCTGAGAATTCAGGTTCTGAATTTTGGAAATTCCCTTAGAAAACGGGTTCGAATCCAAGGTTTTGAGAAAGTATTCGAGTTTTGGGTCTCGAATCGAGGAACGTAGGGCAATGGATCCAAACGGATGTCGGATGGACCGTGTGAGCATTTTAGAATTTATTTTTGGTATTTTTGTAAAATTTAATATGAAAATTGGATAGTGAGGCTCAGACTTGGATCTGGATCCGAGATTTTGAATCTCAGATTATGATTGGATCTAGACAAAAACATCCGATAACATTCAAGAATTGAATTTTTTAAACAATAAGAGATCCGAGACTAGAATTGGATCCGGATATCCGATTTGGATCAGAATTTGGGTCAGAAAGAAAATTGAGTCTGGATTCCAGTGAATGAAAATTGAGTCTGGATTCCAGTGAATCCGAGAAATGAATGAATTTTTGTTAAAAATTGACCCAATTATTTAGACGACAGAGGTCAGGGGTAGAGAATGAATTTTTGGATTGTTTTGGAAAATTTGGGGTGTTCACACAAATTTATGTTGATAGCTCTATCTGTTATTATATACATAAAGTTGAGTTTGAATATTTAATGGCACGTGTTAGCATGATTTATAGTTTGTAACATGTGAGATATTTGATTTCTGTTAATATGTTATTGCAAAGTTTGTTTGGTACATGTGCATACATGATATGAATGTGTGCAGCCCTGAAGTTTCAATTCCTAGATCCGGGTTATGTTTATTTGTGCGGATGTTAACACATGTTATGAATGAAGAGTTTCATGTACCTACATTTATGGGACATGTTTAATTATTGTGCATTTATGAATTGGTTTCAAGTGCATGTGCATACATGAAATCAATGTGTGTTTGACATGTACAATCCTGTATACATGTTCTCATGTACTTATGAATTATGAATAAATGCATGTGTGTTAAGTGATTACATGAAAACACTTGCACATGGATGGTGAACACATGCATATGACTGTGGAAGCTCATGCACATTGTTAAATTGGTATGGATGAAAGTGTATTTGGAATCATGTTGGTATTATTGCATACATTGCAAATTGTTATGATCTTTGCATACGATGCATCGATGGTCTAAATGAAACATCACAGGTCTGGAGAGCCTTGAGCTTGGGTTTGCTCTTTCCTTATTTATTTAAATGCATCGCATAAATCACATTCATGCTATGGTTTTAATTGTGCTGTTCTATTGTTGCCACGGGTGGTAGACCGTGAAGAGCTGCACATGCTGATTTGCGAGCTTATGGTTGCATGTTGATTTGCAGGTCTATGTTATTAACTTTGCATGTTGATTTGCAAATGTGATTCTATTGCACTGTTCGATGTGTTCCCACGGGCTCGAGTCTCGTGATGGTTCTCGCAGGGGTAGATGCGAGCTTTTGCCTTGTTTTGCATGCTGAATTGCAAAACTCAATAATTGGCTTTTAATAAAAAGATAATGAATAAGAACAGTGTAATATACGTTCTGGGATATCTCATCTGGAGTATGAAAATCTTAGAGTTTCGGTCTTGGGGAGACTATGAGGATACAAAAACTCTGTGTGCTTTATTTTGTCCTGTGAACCGGATATTAAAGTTCCTTCTCCTAGCCACAGTTTTAGGGAGAGTCCGCCACTTTACCTGGGGGTGGTGTGTTTGACACAACTGTTGTTGTTTTGGTACCAAAGAAGTGACACATGTGGGCGTGGGGTGTCCCTTGTGTTTCCGACATTAGATGTGGAGGTCTAATGTTCCGAAGGTGATTCGGTAGAGCTAAAGAATATAGATAAGATCTCATGAATAATTTAGATGAATGCAATGATGACAATTACATAAATCAATTTAAACATTCATGCAACGGAGAATAATTTCTAATCATTAAGAATCATTTAAGCAATAGTATAAATCACAATTTAAGTAAGCGAGACATTAGAGATTAAACATCATGCATTCATCAACATGTAACAATTAAGGGAACATATAATATATGCATGTTCTAACGCATAACAAGAATATGCATGATTTATGTGCAATGCATGAATATTTAATTATCTTTTATTAAAGTTTTCTTTTTCCATATGCATGCCCTATTAAATACATACAATTTAAGTTCCTCTTTTTAATTACCGTTGCCCGCGGATACATCAAACGGGTAAAATCCCCGAGGTCAAGTTAGGTTCTCAGGGTAGCTTATCACACAATTTGTATTTTATTACTAGGTTCTAAACTTAGCCCTCGAGCGATATCAGAAAAGAACACCATTCATTGAAACATTAGACCTCCACATCTAATGTCGGGGACACCCCATGCCTACAAGTGCCACTTTCTTGGTACCAAAACAACAGCTGTGTCAAAACACATCACCCCCAGATCAAGTGGCGGACTCTCCTTAAAACCGTGACCAAGAGAAGGAACCTCAATATCGGGTTCAGGGGATAAAAGTAAAGCCTACGGAGTTTTTGTATCCTTACAGTCTCCCCAAGACCGGATCTCTAAGATTTCCATTCTTTCGATGGGAAATCTCAGAATATGAATTACACTGTTTTTAATTTTTATCTTTTATTAAAAACCATTATTTGAGGTTTGCAATTCAGTATGCAAAAGTAAAGGCAAAAGCTCGCATCTACCTGTGCGAGAACCATCATGGGACTCCCGCCCGTGGAAACACATAGAACATCACAATTAAAACCATAATATAAATGTGATTTTTGTGATGCATTTAAACAATTAAAGAAAGAGCAACCAAAGCTCAAGGCTCTCCAGGCTTGTGATGATTCATTTAGAACATCGATGCATCATACGCAAAAACTATAACAACCTGCAATGTATGCAATGAGGTAAACACGCTTCCAAATGCATATTTATATATATCAATTTAACCATGTGCATGATGTCACATTCATATGCATGTGTTCACCATTCATGTGTATGTGTCTTTACGAAATCATTCCATATACATGCATTCACTCATGAATCATCTCAATTGGGACAAGTGAGCAACTCATGCATTTATGTACATGTGAAACACACATCAATGCATGTAATAACCTCAATTTTTATAATTATTTATTTAAAAATAACAAGTGTTTTTCTAATTTTGGGCCTCGGATCCGTTACCGGATCCAGAAAAGGATGCGTAAATAACCCACCATGGGGTATTAAAACTATACTTATAATAGTTAAATAAACAATTAATAGTATAAAAAAAAGAAAAGAAAAGAAAAACCGAGTATTTAGGGTTGGATCCGTGTTTGGATCCAAATGGATCCAACATGTGGATCTAAGATCCATAAAATGGTCTTTATATCCATATCTATAATAAAAATAATAATAATAATAATAATAAGAATATATATAAATAAAATTTAAATTTTTATTTAATTATCCGAGGATCCACAGTTGGATCCATTCGGATCCAACTGATGGATCCATATAGTCGGGGGTCGGGTTACGGGCCTCGGGTCCGGACCCGAGCCGCACCCCTGTAGTTTTTAAAAGGCAAGGGGCAACCCGATAAGGGTTGCCCGATAAAACCCTAGCAAAACAGGAAAGAGGGGGGGGGGGGGGGGTTACACAGGCGTAACCGAAACCCCACCCATCTCGGCAAGAAGGGGGGGTTCAGCGATAAATGGGAGGTGGACGAGGGGGGTCTCACCCTCTCACCTCATCTCCCTCGTTTCTCCCTTCTCTCATCTCTCTCTCCCTCGATCTCTCTCTCTGTCGAGTTGGGTGAGAGGAGGTCGCCAGCGAGCTGCGGCAGCCCACGTCCACCATTGCCGACCTCCAGCGATCTCCCCGTCACGGCAGCAACAAGGAGCAGCCCAGCCGACCGTGCCTCCAGCCTCCGATCGCCGGAAAATTTCTTAAAAAGGTACGGGTCTTTCCTTTGATTTGAATAGGAAAAGGGAGCATAGATTCGCATTCTATGTAATATTCTAGTAAAGCCCGGGGAAGAAGTGAAATTTCTTGAAGTTAGGTATATTTGAGTAGTTTTTTACATATATTCATATATATGTGTGGCTGCCTATGTACAGGTATACACATGTAGTTACATAGGTATAACAAGCAGCCGACCTAATGTGTTAACATTTTTAAATGACCTGTCAGCAAGATTTAATGCTAGGATTAAGTTAGAAATCAGGTTTTCTTTTGGATTCAGATAGAATAGTGTATTAAAATGCATGTTTGGGTTATTCTTATGTGAAATAGTGACTTCAAAATTTGCATCCCATGTCCTGCTGATGGGTCTTCTAGCACCCGATTTCGGATTCCGGCTTTGTTGAGCATAATATCCCAAGAGCACGATTTCGGCCTTAGGTGTCTTGCTGTGTAGGCATATTTAAGTTGCTCATATACATTTCAGCATTCGTTTACATCAATACTCTAGTATTGCCATTGTAAAAAAAAAAAAAAAACAGAGTTAACAAAAAAATTTTTCATGCTTAGGGCCCAGGTACTCAGTCGGCTGGGCTGAGTACCTGACCCAGCCCACTGGGTCGGCTGGGTGGGTCTGGCTGTGTGCTAGACCCAGTTTGGACTGGGCCACTGGTTCGATTCTTTTTAGATGTAGTGTGTTTCCTAAATTCCAGATTTCCTTCTATTACATAGAAATTATAAGTTAGTAGGTGTTTTTGATTATTTTGGGTTTTCAGAAATATCATGTTGAAGGACACTTGAATTATGTTGCTTTGTTTGAGTAAGCATGAATCATGGATGAAACTTTGATTATACTTGTGTTCTTGTTCTAAGCATATGAATAATACTCATGCAGGAAGCATACTCATCTAGGAAAGAAATCAAAACTTTAGGTTCCTGCATGCTGAATATGCATACTACGTGAGGTTGCAGCGTGTTTCAACTTCCAGTTTTTCGCATATGTTCCTAAACATGCGCTGGCCTGCTGATAACAGGCCCCAACTCTTCTTTTGTGCTATTACTGTTAAACCAAAATTTTCTTTTTTGAGTTTTCCTTTTTGTTATATTAAAACATGTACTGCTGCAGGTTTGCATCTTGAGGTCTTTTTGTTTCTTTTAGCTGTCTGTAGAATTATATAGTGCTGGGTTCAGCCAACATCATAGTAATATTGTTGAGTGTTTATTATCTATTGGCAGTCAAGCTGCAGACTGTTATAAATCCTGTCATGTCTATTTACAAGGTAATTAAGAGGCATATGGACGTGCAAAGATTGTTAGGCATACACCCATGTAAGTTGTATGGCACAAACGTTGTGGGTGTTATCCTAATTTAGCTAATCATGTAAATGTTTTCGGTGGTTATCGTACAGGCTGTTTTCCAAGGCTTAAACTAAATATTTTAGGCTGAGTTAAAGTAGCTTGTGTAGGTTCAGTTCTTCTTGAAGTTTTCATATTTATGCTTACCTGATATTCAGACCTATGTGTATAAGAGCATGATGTGTTTTGTTTTCCTGCATTTCACACATTAAGCTAAAATCAAAGTATTTACTGCAAAGTTACATCTTATTCATATCGTACACTAACTTGATGGATTGACACATGCACCACCATTTGAAGGATTCACATGCTGATTAAGATGTGTAATTTCATCAAAGTGTGTATATGACATGAACATATTTATTAAAGCATGCATGGACAGGAACACATAGGCTAAATAAAATCATATATGGGATATGAGCATGTGTATGGAATAAAAGCATTTAATGGAAGCATGCATCTTTAACTTGGATATGTGCGAACTCATGCATGTGTTTATAAATTTATTGTTTATGCACAAAAATTTGCATACACGAATGTGCACTGAAAAGCATGAGAAAAATAATGCATGGAAGCATGCGATTGATGATTTTTGCTTATGAATGCATTGATGGTCATTTGGATCATCAGGGGCTGGGTGAGCCTCGAGAACTAGTTGTTCTCCGTTTTAATTATTTTGATGCATTACAACAAATCAAATGTGATATTGTTGTTTTACCGCACTGTTCTATGGGCTGTGGTCCCGTGAAAAGCCTAGCATGCTGATGTGCAAGCTTATGTTATTAATTCTGCATGTAAATTTGCAAATGTAAAAAAATGAATTAATAACCAGATAAATGAAAATAAAGAACAGTGTAATTCACTTTCTCCTTGATGTCCCTGCTTTAGCTTGAGAATCTTGGATATTGCGGTTTAGGGGAAACCGTGAGGATACAAAAACTCCGTGTGCGTTTTGTTGCCCCTGAACCCGATATTGAGGTTCTTCTCCTAGCCACGGTTTTAGGGAGAATCCGCCACTTTACCCGGGAGTGGTGTGTTAGTCACAGCTGTGAGTTTGTTTTGGTATACCAAGAAAGTGGCGCCAGTGGATGCTGTTTTCCCTGGTGTCCCCGACTTTGGATGCTGTTTTCCAAGGTTCCGATTGATGGTGCTGTTTCCTGATATCGGTCGAGGGTTGAGTTTGAAACCCGGTAATAAAATACAAATTGTGTGTGAAGCTACCCCGGGAACCCTACTTGACCTCGGGGATTGTACCCGTTTGGTGTATCCGCGGGCAATGATAAATTAAAAAGAGGAACTTAAGGATTGTGTGCATTTAATAGGACATGCATATGGAAAGAGGAAAACTTAAATGGAAGATAATAAACGGTTCATGCATTGCACATAAATCATGCATATTCTTGCTATGCATTAGTTCATGCATGTTTACCTGTTCACTTGGTTGTTTATGTTGATCATTGTATGATGTTGAGCTCTTTTGCATTTAATTGCCTTATTGATTAAGTTGTGATCAATGTTACATATTTCGTGTTCCCTCCTGTTAAATGTTTAATTGTGCATGAATGGTTAATTGACTTAGGAATTGAGTATAATCGTATTCCTCAAAATATTACATGGATCTTATTTATGCTCTTTTTCTTATTTGATTCATTAGGGAAACCTGTACGCAGAATTCTTCGGATTTCTGACCCTCTTATTTTATTGGTTTTTCCCAGGCATAGGTGATCAGTGAAGTCGACTCGCTTCTGAGGGATACAAGGGTCACAATTGTTTCAGACGGCTTCACTTACGGACAGAGTGACTCTACTTGTGTTTTATTTTAGTTCTTCTGATTTCCTGTAATTTGATATTTTCACTTTTGACATGGAACATATTACTCTTATTGATTCATTAATAGAAGAATTCAGTGGATTGGTTATGATTGATAAATGTAAGTTGCTTTGTGGTGTGTGGTTATCCAACTGAAATTGGAACTATAGGGACCCTAGGTCTTTGGGAAGTTTTCTGCGACTCTTAGAAAAAAAAAATATTCTGCATTTTTCAAAGGTAGGAGTTGGGGTCGTTACAATGCATGTATGCACATGCATTTGAAACAAACTTCATATAGTATGATGCTTAAGCACGTCACATCAATTCAAAGCATATAAATAATTTCAAATCTTGACATGTCTCGAGAACCAAAAATACATGCACACCACATCTTCTGGAAATTTATATGCACATTCAGAAATGCAAACATGTATCATGTGTAAGCCACAAAAATATTAATAAGCATATCTTTGTTCAATTCGGATGCATACTGAAGTCAAATGCATACTTTTATTCATGAACCAGTTCCAATTAAAATATGTGAACACGCATGTCATGAGGTACGTGCCAAAATACATCGATTCCATGTATGCACATGCATATGCAAGCAACCTTGCACTAATGTCTTAATCAAGCATAACATGTCGATTCTAAGCACAAGAGAAATATCATTCTTTCCTTGATTCACCTCTAGCAAAACATGCATACAAGTATATAAGCATGCGAGTGCAATAACAATAAACTTTCATGATCCATGTTTTCAATACATGCACGTGTCCTTACATTTACATGCGTAGAAAGAAAAACTAAATCTTTAACACATGTAAACCAGGAGATAACATGAACACTTTTCATATGAGATATAGCCATATGCAATTTGCTGAGTCAATGAACTTGAAAACAATTTTGCAAACCTAATCATCACCTAAGCATTAATCTTAACTGTGCCTAAAAAAAACCAGTTTTATAAGCATCGATCAAGTCATTCAAACTATATCCAGCATGAACCCAATTCTAGAACAGAAAACACAGATTAAGGTATATATATACAAGCATAAATCTTGATCATAACAAACAGAAATAAATCTTGATCATAACCCAGTATGAGTCTGTTTTTGTATAAAAACTCCATACACAGAATTTTTATGTGTAAAGAACCGAAAACACCCATATAAAAGAGGATCTATGGATCCTCCTCCATGTAATTTAGAGTGAACACATAGAATCACTTTTTAACCATGGATTTGCACTAAATATTGCATGAAAATCGGATCGGTATTCGATTTCTCACATGATTCAAAAGAAAGAACCCGTATCTCAGAACCGACGCTTGGGATGCGGGGCACGAGTGAGATCCGTCGCGAGAACTGCCGAAAGTGAAAACACTTAAAATGCTATACAATTAATAGCGAAAAAGGGAGGGACAACAGGGTAATCGAGTTGAACACCAAGGGTTTTGGACATGGTTACGTGTTCTAACTGCTTTTACCAAATAGCAAAGGTGGAGACCCATTTGGTTCCACTAACAAGGCGAAAATCAGGCGGGGAGTGTCGGTCCTGCCTGCTAAAATAGAAGGTCGGCAGGAATGAGCCCCCTGCCAGCCGAAAGTAGAGGCCATCAGGGGGCATTGCCTCTGCCAGCTGCAAATAGAAGGGCAGCAGGGCATTGCCCTTGCCAGCCATAAATAGAGGGGCAGCAGGGGCATCACCCCTGCCTGCCAGAACTGATAGGGAGTAGGGGCCTTGCCCCTGCCTGCCGGAACAGGGAGGCAGTAGGGGCCTTGCCCCTGCCTACTGGAAACTAAAAGGTGGCAGGGGCGAGCCCCTGCCGACCGATAATATCGAAGAGGAAGGAGAGGGTGCAGGTAGGGGGTTACCGGCTCCCTACCGTCCCTTCGACAAATAGACAGAGGGAGAGAGGGGGCACGACAGAGGCTGTCGTGCCTCTGCCAGCCCTCCGACGACCACAAAATGGGAGGGCCAGGGGCAGCAGGGGCCACCGGCCACCGGCCACCTGTTGACCCCCTGACAGGCCCTAAGGAAAAGGGAGAGAGGCGACAGGGGCCACCGGCTCTGCCGACCCCCTGATCAGAACCAGATGAGAGAGGGAGGGCATGACAAAGGTTGTCAGCCCTCTGCCGGTTCTCCGGTGACCCAACCGAAAAGCAACCATGGGGGAGAGGGTCATACCTGCGAATCCACTATGACAGCAGCAGCTCCGACGATTGAGTGGAACCTGCAGCCGCACGCCAGGGGGGTTAGAGCCTTCGGGAGCCTGCCAGGAAAAACAGAAGAGACAGGGAGAGATCGAGAGGGATCAAGAGGGAGATGAGTGAGGAGCGAGTCGCAGGCCTGAGGGTCCCCTCCTCCCCTCTTGCGACTACTTGAAGGCTCGGGGGAGCCTGATTCAGGAAACTCCGAAGGGGTTTCCTTTATCAACGTAAGGGTAGGCGACGGGGGTTTGAAATGCGCGAGGGTTTTAACCGTCGCATTCACATTTCATAACCCTAATGGGTTTCGGGTACGGGTCGGGTTCAGACCCGACTCGAGTTCAAAAAAAAAAAAAAAAAAAAAAAAATATATATATATATATATATATATATATATATATATTTAACTCGTCTCATTACACGAGGCACGGCTTGGGTCCGGGTCTGAGACCTGGGATTTCAGATGTGGTTTGGATTCTGGATCCGCGACATCTTTGCGAAATGGATCCGTAGGTCAGATCCAAATGGATCCAACTGCGGATCCTCGCGCAATTTTATAGTATATACATATATATTTATATATGTATACTCTTATACGTCTATGTATATATATATATATATATAGTTCCATTGTGGATCCTGGATCCGAAAGGTGGATCCCAGGACCATCTACGTATTATTTAAAAAAAAATCTCACTTAAATAATTAAATTAGTTAAAGTTATTGCATTTATATATACATATAAATTCATACGATATAAAATATATAAATATATATATATATATATATATATATATATATATATATATATATATATATATATATAAAGACCCCTTTATGGGTCCTGGATCCGAAACTTGGATCCCAGACCCAAATCAAATAATTTACGCATTATAATAAAAAAAAATCAAACAAATAACAAAAAAAATTCTGTTATTACAATTTATGTGCAGCCTAACCACCTAACAATCTCATTCAACCCCATGACCTGAAACAAGCTCCATGAAATTGGTTTGAAAAGTTAATTGATGCAATAACTCATGCAGATTTAAACAAAGTTACCATGGTTCTTTGATTGACTCAGTGTCTTGCAGAGGTACAACTCTATTATTTCTATATGTTAACAATATATTAATTACAGGAGTTGATGCTGTTAATGTACTGCAAATCAAAAATGCCTTGAGCAAGCTTTTTGAAATGAAATATTTGGGTAATCTCAAGTACTTCCTCAGCCTGGTAGTTACTTAAAAAAGGGGTATCTATCATTATAAGTATACAAATAATTTTTTAGCCAAGATACAAGTGCCTATGGTAATTACCATATATTAGTTGTATTAATGTGTTTGCCTTTAAATTGTATATTGTAAATTACAAAATGATTTCATCTTGTACACTGTCAGAAAGGTATCTTTAAGTAGTTAAAATATGCAACTAAATATGTTCACCCACTCAACATATTGTATTTGATGCTTTTTTTACCGTATTAAAAGATTTTTTATGCATAGAACACCAATAGTTTTTGTTGGTTACTCGCTATTCATAGTGTAACTATCTGTAGTATTCAAGCTCAAGGATGCATAGAAGACGCAAAGAGGGTGAGAGCATGAATATGCAAAGAGACTTCATTCTTTTCTTTTAGGGGTTACAAAGTATATAGGGCTCGACTTCTCCTTTACAAAATTGTTCTTGACTAAAATACCCTTACAACACATATAAATACAATAGTGAAAAAACATTGATAACTGGACAGATTTGGCCCTCATTGACTTTGACTTTATTCACCTACATGTACAACATTATATTATAGCAACCTTTAACATGTAGTATGTTCTTTTTCATGTTTTGTCATCATCCGTTCTTTGCATATGACACAGCATAATCTGCTTGTTGTGGTAGGATCCAAACTCAAAGCATCTTGGGACTACTTTATGGGATGCCTCTATGGTATTTGTTAAATTTCTGGTAAGGTTTTGGTTTATATGAACATAAGTTGTGGTAATTTTTCTTTTGTCATTACTGATGCATTATAATTTCTTGATGTTGTCGTATGTAAATGGTCAATAGAATGTAGTGCAGTCAGCAACACTTGATATTTTCTAATATCAAAAGATGAGTGGAGTGATTGAGTCATATAGTACTTTTTCTTTATCTAAACCCCATATAATTGAATGGCCTTCGAAGTTTGTGTCTTTTTCTTTTTGATATATTTCCCTTCACATACACACACCTTATCAACAATTGTCACTCATTCAAATATCTAATTGCTAGTGCTCTCTCTCTCTTCATTAAAGAATTTAGTTCTGTTTCACTTTCTTTTACGTATGTGGATGCCTATAAAAGACAGATGGGATTTGCACTCATTCTGTTCAAAGACCTCACTCGTGGGAAATTAAACTCTGGATCAGGATCTAGATTCCTATTTTGAAAAGTGGAATGATAAAACATAATGCTTTGAATTTCATCAAAACATTGTTTATCTTTTCAGTTTTCATGCCAATATAAATTATATTTCTTGTTTCCTTTCTCTTGATGCACGATCCAGTTCTATTCTATGGCATGAAACCTCTGCAGGTGGCATTTTACTTCAGTGATACGACATTTTATAAATTTCTTATAGTGACATTTTTTACATGTTCTAATCATGTTTTCCTTAAAAATCTAAGTTTTCTAACATTATGATTTTGCTGAATCAGGAAAGGAATTGCAGGAAGGGTCAGTTTTGTGCAGAGAAGCTGAAAGGGAAACGCGTCATTGAACTTGGAGCTGGTTGTGGATTAGCTGGATTTGGTGCGCTTTTTCTTATAATGGATACATTTCTAAAAGTTGGTGCATGCCACTGTTCTTAAAACCACTTGGATGCACCTAGACTATGGTGACACTGAACGAACATGTCTTGCTTAGCACTTAGAAATACCTCTTTTAGTAGTATAATATTTTTCAACTCATCGAGCTAGTTGGTTGTTGTTCCTAGATGTATTGAATTGCTGCTGAAACCATGAGTCTGCCATCAACTTGCATGGCCTAAAATCTGTGTCATTCTTGGGTTCTAGTTCTGTTTCATTCTCAGTTTCTACTTCAGAAAATTTTGCGGAAGCGTCTATGCTTTTAAACAGATTCTTTAAAATTTATTATTATAGGAATGGCAATTCTGGGATGTAATGTCATATCAACGGACCAAGTTGAAGTTTTGCCCTTGCTTATGAGAAATGTTGAGCGGAATATTCCAAGGATCACACAAGGGGGTGCAGAAAATCCATATCAAGGTTTATTTTCCATACTTGTTGCAACAAAATTACTTATTCAAAAGCATTTATATATTGATGCATTATGGTCTTAATTTTTTCAAATCATGGAAGATATCTGTGGGAATTGGTAAGAAGCTTTACACCATATGATTGTATATGCATTTAATCCTTGGTATTGAAATCCCATTGAAACTCATATTCGTTGGGAGCCTCATTTGGTGACCCACAAAATTTTCAGCCAAAATCAAATGTTTATCTTATTTCTCTATTATGTTTTAGAAGATATTAAGGCTTTCTTTTTTTCTTTTTTTGTGCTTTTACAAGGTAGAATATAGTAATTTGATATTTTCCTTCTTTATATCAATGGTCTCATACATAAAATCATGTTTGCCTGTTTTCTTGGTCTACAGATTGAGCATGCACTTTGAATGTAATTTTGCGTATCTTGAGCTTGTGACCAGTGCAGCATGATTTATTTTATATTTAAATGGTTAAGTTGCCAGCATTCTGCACAGTGCATTATGTGTTATTGGTGAAGAGTACTTGCATTATATAGGCGAAAAGTTGCTGATGTTAATACTTCTTGAACTGGACTTAGAGAAAAGAAAGTTGACAAAGATTAAGGAGAAAGAGATGAAGAAAAAGAGAGGACAAATAGAGAGAGGACTTGTTATCACATATCGGGAGAGTCTACTTTTGACTTTGATGGCAACTAGGGACGGAGATGTGACCTAGGAGATGCCAAAGGCCACAATACACGGAAGCGAGTAAAATGTGACACTAAATGGCTAATCGGCAAATAGAAATAGCAGCACTATCAGTCAATAAACACTAATATTGGGGACTAATTGGATGTCAGCTCGGGAAATGGAAACAGCCCGATGGCACGATGGCATGATGAGATCAAAATGAAGCTTTTTCTCTGATGTTTCGCTCCTAAGGGCATGTTGGTGAATTTGCTATAAAGTGTATTACCAAAATTTCTCTTTTAATTAAACCTTGAGTTACTAAAACTGTTTTAGTAAACTTCTTTTTGGTTTCAACAAACATAATGAGTTGTAAAAATCTCATGAACAAATTCTCAATCATTGAAATTGCATTTTAAAACCATTTGATTTCAATAGTTGTGCAAAATTCGACAAAGGAAAGTTTACGCTGTAATGCTTTCAAGGTCCATTGACTTGTTGTTTTAAAAATATCATTTTCCGCTGAAGTACTATTTAAACTTTGATAATCCTATGATTTCAAAGCTTTCTAAACTATTCTAAAAGTTACAAGTCCTGGATTTTTGGGGCGTTATACCTTTGGATATTAATTAAATAAAAAAATAATTAATAAAATAAAACATAATAATCTAGAAGATAGAATTGAGTTCTACGTGAAGTAGAACTCTACCCATAAGAGGAGCTCTAAAGGGGACGTCACCCTTTCCAGAACACATTAGAAAAATATAAAAGGGGGCTGGGATCTCCCTCTCTCTAGAATGCATATTCTAGAGAGAGAGATAGATAGATAGAGAGAGAGAGAGAGCAAATATCGTGTAGCGTGAGAGAAAGAAAAAAGTGAGAAAAACAAGAACACTCGTGTGAGGGTTAGAGAAGAAAAAAAAAGAAGAGAAAAGAAAGAAAGAAAAGAAGGATAAAAAAAGAAAAGTATTTTTTCAAAAGCATCCATTGATTTTCCGAGTTTTTCACGCTACGGATCAAGGTACGGGTTTCTCTCTAATTTCTCACGGGAAGTTATACATATAAATCAATTTGGGCAAAGGTTTAGAGGGAACAAAGGAAAATAGGATTTTATATATATATATATATATATATATACATATATATATATATATTCTTTATGTGATTATCGATTTTCCTTGCATATACAAATCTGAAATATATATGTAAACATATTCCAGATTTGTTGATTTTAATGATTTTACAGGAGAAAATGCATGTAGTTAGATTTTCGATTTTTCATGCTCATGCATTTGAGAATATGCATGTAAATCAGATTGTCGATTTTCTTGAAAATGCATCAGCAAACAAGCATATAGTTTCGGGCCTGTCGGTTTAATATTCATGCATCCGATTATGTAATGGTTGTTTTCAGATTTATCGATTTTTAAAGACTCCTAAATCTGAAATTATATTGTTGATTTTCTCATGTTCTTGCAGATCCGAATATATATATATATATATATATATATATATATATATATATATATATATATATATATATATATTCAGCAGGTCTATCGGCTTTCATATGCATACAGCTGAATATATTTACTGTATCAAGCTTAACGAGTTTGGCTCATACATCTGAATCTTTTGATTCAGATTTGCCGAGTTATGTACATAACCATGCATCTTAATTTTTTTTATTCAGATTTGCCGAGTTATGCACATAACCGTGCATCTGAATAATATTTCTTTGATTCTGATTGACCAAGTAGCATAACCGTGCATCTGAAAATACATTCTTGATTTAGATTTGTTGATTTGCATATACTTGCATCTGAAAATATGTATTTGATTTAGACTTGTCGAGCTTTATATACCTGCATCTGAATATATATTTTTGTTGATTCAGATCTGTCGGGTACATGTACCTATGGTCTTGGTTCAGATCTGCCAAGTACATGTATATATGGTCTTGATTCAGATCTGTGGAGTACATGTATGTATGGTCTTGGTTCAGATCTGTCGAATCACATGTGTACACTTTTTGGTTTAGATATGCCAAATCACATGCATATAATGACTTGGTTCCGATATGCCGAATCACAAGCATATAATGTTTTGGTTTCGATCTGCCAAGTTATATGTGTATACTAATTTGATTCAGATCTGTCGAGTTCCATGCTTATGCATCAGAACATATTGTTTTGATTCAGATCTATCTAGTTACATGTTTATGTATTGAATTATTTTGTCTTGATTCAGTCTGGTCGTGTTACATGCTCATGTACCTAAATATAATTGCATATTTCAGTTTTTATCGAGCTTTGTACTCATGTGTATATGAAACCAACATGCTCTACACATGGCTCTTTTTTGTCTGGCCAACCCATGTACATGATTTTAATCATATACATGGATCAGCCAGTGTGTTGTCCATGTGAGTACATAGGACTGGCCGACCATGTACATGTTCGTGAACATGTACACGGGTCAGCCAGCAGGGCTGGTGCATGTTTGATTGCAGTCTGGCTGACCCATGTACATGATTATGATCACATACATGGATCAGCCAACATGCTGGAAACATGTATTTTTCAACTTAGTCGACCCACGTACATCATTTTGATCATGTACATGGATCAACCCCAACTATTTGCTTGATTAAATCATGTACATGGATCAACCTCAACTATTGGCTTGATTATCGGACCAACTGTGTATGGTTTCGTGATGGCACTTACACGTACATGATTCTGTTTGGATTATGTATTTTTTGAATTAATACATAAACCTGATCCTGATTTGACAGTTTGTAAATGTGTATATCATATGCATAAATATGAAATTTATTTGATGTTTGCATAACTATGATCATATGCATGTTTGGTTGATATGCATAGAATTTGTAACGCCCCAAAATCTCGACTTAACTTTTGAAAGATATTTAGAAAACTTTTCAAAATTCAGAGTTTTGGTTTTGAAAGTCAGTGGAAACAAATTATCCTTTGAAAGACAGACAAGTCGACAATTCTTGGTACATTAGGGTAAAAACCAGAGTTACCAGTCGAGGAAGCGGGAGCGGGAAGCGATACGGGAAGCGGGAGCGAGAAGCGAGGCACTTTCAAAAATTTAGGAAGCGGGGAAGCGTGGGACCACTTAGAAGAAAATTCCGAACCGTCTCGGAAGCGACCTAGGAAGCGAACCGGAAGCGAGGGGGAAGGGAAAAAAATGAAAAAAATGGGGGAAGCGTGGGGGAAGCGCTTCCCATAAAAGGGAAGCGCGCTTCTCAAAAAAGGGGGACGCTTTCCCTCACGCTTCGGAAGCGCGACGTTTCGCGCTTCCGAAGCGCGCTTCTCCTTTTGCCTAGGCGCTTCCGGTAACTCTGGTAAAAACCAGCAGAAGCAAATTGGCAAAAAAAACAGTTGGAGGACTAAAATGTGTATATATATCTGTCAAAATTTAGTTTGTACATCTTTGGGGGTTTACCCTTGTGAGCAAAAGTACAAAAAAGGGCAAACAAAAGCAGGTAACCAGGATGCAGGCAGAAAAGGGCGAGATCTCGAGTCATCGGCTGTCAGAAGCATCTATTTGTCACCTGCCTATAAAATGGGTCAGTTTTACAAAAAAACTAGTAGGTGCGCAAAGAAAGACATTAAAGAACAAAGTGCTAAAGCAAAATAGGATAAACAACCATAGTAGTCCCACTGATTCTACAAGCATAGAGTAACTAAATACAAAAACTAACTCAACAAAGCAGTCCAACATACTAAACACAGTAACTGAATAAGTTACGCATTCGTGGCAGAGCTCACAATGCATTCAATTATCAATAAATTCAGACAAGTAACTAAATACATAAAGTGGCCATGTACAGTAGAGGGTCAATCTCTCATAAGTCAACAACTAAATTGAAGTGTGAGCACGTTATTTTTAGTTTCGATATTAACTGGCCATGCGGGTACGCACTGTGAAAGTATCTTCAACAAGATACTAAGATCAAGACCTTAATATTCTTGATAACTGTAGAAGTTCCGAAATCTACCACAGAAGCAGAGAGAGAGAGAGAGAGAGAGAGAGAGAGAGAGAGAGAGAGAGAGAGAGACGACAGTGAAAATGAGAAAACTCGTTAATCTGATTAGGGCTAATCTCTGTGTTAAATAGAGAGATGCCAAAGTAAAAAATTACACACAAGTCCCTCATTAAACACTAAATATCAAATAACTTTTAGTTTAAGAAAACTTAAACTTAAAACCTCTTAATCTCAACACTCCCTCTTAAGCTGGAGCATAGATATCAATCATGCTCAGCTTGTCACAACATTTTGAGAAATTTGGTCTAGCAAGAGGCTTTATAAACATATCTGCAACTTGGTCCTCCGACTTTAGATATTTGGTAGTGATATGACCAGCTTGAACCATATCTCTTACATAGTGGCAATCAACCTCAATGTGCTTTGTTCTCTCGTGAAAGACATGATTGTTCGTTATATATGTGGCAGCCTTGTTATCACACATCATGGTCATAGGAGAGGAAACCTTCACCTGAAGATCATGAAGAACAGTACGAACCCACATTAATTCAACTGCTGTTTGGGCCATAGCCCTATATTCTGATTCTGCACTCGACCTAGAAACCACATTTTGCTTCTTACTTCTCCATGAAATTAAGTTGTCTCCCAAAAACACACAGAATCCTGTGGTAGATTTTCTATCCACTACAGATCCTGCATAGTTAGCATCAGAATAGGCCACTATCTCCAGAGTTCCACCGTTCCTGAATAATAACCCTTTTTCAGGAGAAGATTTTAAATACCTGAGAATCATTATAGCTGCATTCCAGTGTACCTCAGTTGGTTTGTCCATAAATTGGCTAACTTTGCTTACTGCTAAAGCAATATTCGGCCTGGTCACAGTTACATAAAGTAGCTTCCCTACTAGTGAGCGATAGCTTTTGCTATCAACTGGTTTTGACCCTTCTTCAAACAACTGAACTTTATGATCCATGGAAATATTTACTGGTTTAGCTCCCAACATTCCAGTTTCCTTTAATAAGTCAAGAACATACTTCCGTTGAGATAAAACCATCCCTTCACGGCTCCTGGCAACTTCTATACCCAGAAAATATCTAAGTGAACCAAGGTCTTTTGTAACAAAGTGTTTTTGAAGATGAGCCTTTGTGGCTTCAATATCTTTCACATCGTCTCCTGTAAGAATGATGGCATCCACATATACCACCATAACAACTATGCCTGAGTTAGTTTTCTTGATAAATAGTGTATGATCTTCCGCTGACCTATTAAAGTCAAAGCGTGACATCACTTCAAACAACTTTTGAAACCATGCACGCAGACTTTGTTTCAAGCCATAAATCGTCTTTCTCAATCTACACACCTTCTGACACTCCCCCTCAACCGCGAATCCTGGAGGTTGTTGCATTTGAACTGTCTCAGATAGATCCCCATATAGAAATGCATTTTTGACATCTAATTGACACAAGCTCCAACCATGATGAACAACTACTGAGAGAACAAGACGAATGGTGCCCATCCGTGCAACATGAGAAAAGGTTTCCAAGAAATCAATACCATAAGTCTGAGTATACCCTTTTGCTACTAATCTGGCCTTGTACCTTTCAATAGAACCATTCGATTTGTACTTTATTGTATATACCATTTGCATCCAACAATGTCAGCATCCACTGGGGAATCAACTAGATCTCATGTATGCTGAGACAATAAAGCATTCATTTCTTCTTGCATAACCAACTTCCACCGGTTATCTAGCTCTACCGGTTGATAGTTCAGAGGAATAGTTTCAGCAGATAAGGCTGAAATAAACGTTTTCATCTAATTTCCAATTCTGACATCGGAGATAAAATGAGATATGGGATATAAGGTACATTGTCGTGTCCCCTTTCGTAGAGCGATATGCTTATTATCAAGATCATGAAGATCACTATTGTCAGTAGTACTTACCTCAGGAGAAGAAGAGGATGAAGGCACTTGCGGAGGTGGAGCTCTACGCACATATACCAATGGAGGATAATTAAATCGTGAAGATGATGAAGTTTGGTTCGGTAATGAGGGCACAAATTCCAAAGGAAAAGGAGGTATAGGTAATGGAAAATATTCAGCTGGATCAACCTGCAGCGGGGAACCGGTACTAGAGTAATATGGAGTGGATTCCAACAAAGATACATCCGCACATACTCTCGGCGATAAATAGGATCATAACATCGATATCCCTTTTGATTTTTTGGATAACCTATAAATATGCATTTTGTATCTTGAGCAACTAATTTATCACGGTCAGGGCCAAGTTTGTGTACAAAACAAACACATTCAAATATTTTTGGTGAGAAAGAGAAGAGTGGGGCATTAGGTTTTAGGATATGTAATGGAATATGATCACCCACAGAAGATGAAAGCATGCAGTTGATCAGATAACAAGCTGTGATAATCGCATCACCCCAATATAACGCAGGAACATTGGATTGAATCATAAGGGTCCGGGCAACATCAAGCAGGTGCCGGTGTTTTCGCTCAGCCACCCCATTTTGTTGAGATGAATAGGCACAGGTAGTTTGGGGTTGAATGCTATGATCGTGGTAAAATCGTAACAGAACTTTTGATTTAAACTCAAGAGCATTATCAGTGCAAACAATCTTGACAACAGATTCAATTTGAGTTTTTATTTTAAGAATTAAGGATTTGATAATACTTGGAACTTCAAATCGTTCTTTTATTAAAAACACCCATGACAACTTAGAAAAATCATCAACAATAACAAGATAATATCGACACTGAGTCCTAGTAGGAATCTTACTAGGACCCATACATCTGCATGAAGAAGTTCAAAAACTTTATGACTAGACTGACTCTGACTTGAAGGGAACGAACTTCGATGATGCTTGCCCAACTGACATGCTTCACACTGAAATGTTGTAGTAAAAGGAATTTGAGGAAAGACATAACGAAGCTTTGACAATGAAGGATGACTAAGACGACGATGCCACTGAACAGGACTGGATGAGTGTTCCACTGCAACATAAACATTACCCACTGGATGATGTAGGTAGTAGACTCCATTTTCTTCATAGCCTCCACAAATCTTCTTCCCCGTCAGCAAATCCTGAAAATGACAACCCATCGGATCAAATATCACTCTACAGTTTAGTTCTTTTGTAAGGCAACTAACAAAGAGTAAACTTTGAAGAAAGTTGGGAGCATGAAGAACATTTTTCAACTGTAAGGTAGAGGATATAAAAATATTTCCCTGACCAACAACTGGTGAGCAACTCCCATCGGCTATTGAGACTCCTCGATGAACAATAATATCCTTTAGATCTGAAAAGACAAGCGAATTTCCACATAAGTGTCTGGATGCACCAGAGTCAATAATCCACTTACTATCATTCATATGAAGATGATTCCCTGTTGAGTAGGCAACACCGGCTACAGGAGGGGTGAAACTCAAAGGGCGAAGAGCTATCAACTCATCATATTCTGCTCGACTGAGCGTGATACTGTTTCTGGTAGAGGTATTATCATGTACATTTGTTGCCTCTAGTGTAGTAACATTTGCTTTTGGAGCATATGACTTTGATGAAGAAGAAATTGGCCGACCATGCTTATCCCAACAACGATCTTCTAAATGTCCAGATTTTCCACAGAATTTACATTGAAGTTTTCCTCTGCCTCCCATACCTCTCCCACGACCTCGTCCTCTGATATTCTGATTATTTCCACGCCCATAACCAGATGAGACAACTAGTGCAGATGACTGGGACACAAGATGAGATTGTGGAAGAGAGATCGCAAGTCTACTCAAACGATTGTATGCATCAGCAAGAGTAGGTACATCTGATCCAGTCAACATTTGGACTTTTGCAATAGAGAATTCTGAAGATAAACCTGTAAGAAACCGAGCAACCATAGTCTGTTCTTGATGATCCTTTTGCTTCGAACAACAAAGAGGCCTGTGAGCATTGAGTCTTTCAAACACAGCTTTGACGGAGGCATAGTACTGGGCCAAGGTCTGATCTCCCTGCTGCAAATTATATATCTTCTGTTCGACTTGCAGGATACGACTCACATTAGTCTCTTGTGCGTACGTATCTCGAAGATTGTCCCATATCTGTTTGGCTATATTATAGTAAATTAAACCATCTCCAATATGGGGTTCAACACTATTCATAATCCATGACATAACTATGTCATTATCTTCGTCCCAAGTAACGTATTTTCCCACCTTTTCATTGGGTTCATCTTTGAACAAAATATGTTTTTTACGATGTCCAGATACCGACATCATAAAAGTTCTGGACTACCTGGCATAGTTAGTTTCATTCAACCTTACAGAAGAACCATACGAGAAGGGATTTGCAAAAGCCTTATACTCCCCAATATGTTCAATTTTGGAATCACATTTCGAAGTTTCACCCATACTGAATATTTGATGCTCTTGCAGCTGCCACAAAAACCCAGATTCACTCACTTGAACAACATGTTTTATAATCACACGTCAGGCAAGTCCACGACTACACAGTTTGCCACACCAGAAATAAATTCATGACAAGCTACAATTGACACAGAAAGTAGCGTGTTTCACAATCATGCATCAGCCAATACCACGACCTGGCACCTGTACTCAACACATAAATCCCACAACAGTAGATAAAAGCTTCCCACAGACAAAAAAAACTTTCCACAAAGCATGGAATCACGCCTGCTGCTTCCACGACAAAAAAAAAATATTAACATGCTGCTTTCACGACACACATGTTACGGCACGTCGAACTCGACACCCAGATTCACGACCAAAGATAATATGAGCACAAAAAAAAAATAGAAATCACGACAGCTGGTCCCAAACACATAAATTACGACAACCAAAAAAAAACTTTCAGATTCAGATCCAACACTGCCAAAAAAAAACTTTTGTTTCTTCTGCACACCATTCAAAAAACAGCCATATCCCAATCCTGATGACACGCAGTCATCGTGTCCCTTAGATCTGATGACAGATCTGTGTCGTGACCTTAGTCAGACACCAGATCTGTTATCAGATCTATGCAAAGAAAAATTAAATGTGCACACCTGTTTCCATCCTTTTTTGTTTTGTTTTTTTTTTCGCCTTTTGTTGGTGTAGATCGATCACGCTCCCGAGATCTACTGCTCTAATACCATGTAGAAGTTCCGAAATCTTCCATAGAAGCCTAGGCAGAGAGAGAGAGAGAGAGAGAGAGAGAGAGAGAGAGAGAGAGAGAGAGAGACGACAGTGAAAATGAGAAAACTCGTTAATCAGATTAGGGCTGATCTCTATGTTAAATAGAGAGAGGCCAAAGTAAAAAATTACACACAAGTCCCTCATTAAACACTAAATATCAAATAACCTCTAGTTTAAGAAAACTTAAACTTAAAACCTCTTAATTTCAACAATAACAAATATGTGCACACATGCACAATAAGAACACTTAGAACACTTGTGCATAAAAGCACAAAATCACAAACTCTCACAAATGCACCAAAGGCATAATAATAAATATTCAAACTTTATTAGAGGCTTGGGCTTTGACTCAAAGCCATGAGAATACAAGATGGGAGAAGCCCCTATTTATAACCAAATAAAGAGCCACGTTGGGGGCTCCCAAGAGAGTCGTTGGGAGCCCCCAACAGTCATATATGTGACCGTTGGAGGTGAAAAGACACCATTCACGACTGGATCTCGATCGTAGGATCCAAACCCAACTTATCATGTTTATTAACACATGCTCATTAATGGCATGTTGTAATATTTGTATAATATGTAATGGGTATTTTCGTACCCTAATCACTATACAGAAGCCTACTTAATGAGAAGCAAAACACACAGACCTGTATTGGGTTTTCTCTGCAGCCCTCAGAGCCTCTCTCTTCTCGTTCGTTGCTTTCTCACATGGTATCAGAGCGACAGGTTCCAAGTTCTCTCTTCAACGTCTTCCTCCAAGGTAATCCTTCCTCGTTGCCTTCCTATCTCTAAGGTATTCTGTTTCTTATTTCTCCTATCTCTAAGGTCTGCATCTCATCAATCCTCTTTCCTTTAATCGTCATCAGAGTCTTTTGCATTTACTTTTCCTTTTCACGTTGTTTGACGTGATTCCATATGGTCACGCAAGAACAAATTCTTGTGTGACTTCATTAATTTTTTGTCCCTTATCTAGAATATCGTTGGACTGTAACGCCCCAAAATTTCGACTTGTGATTTCGAAAACCTTATCGAAAAAACCTTTCAAAGATTTAAAGTTTTAACTTTTAAAAACGACAGCGGAAGACATTTAGAAAGGAACACAAGTCAACAATCCTGGGTACGTTAGCTGAAAAACCATCATTCACATGTACAACAACTTAAAGTAATTTAAGAAATAAGGCAACAACAACAACAACAACAACAACTACGCCTTCATCCCAAAACAATTGGGGTCAGCGATATGAACCAAAAAAGAAATTCATTTTGGGTCTTCCACATGAATCCTTTTCCTCCAATCATTTCTATCCAACGCCATGTCCTCGGTGAGGTTCAAAGCATTCATATCCTTTCCTATCATCTCCATCCAAGTCTTCCTAGGCCTACCCCGACCTCTTTTAACTAATATATTTTCCCATTTCTCCAACCTTCTAACTGGAGCATCATTAGGCCTTCGCCGAATATGTCCAAACCACCGTAAACGATTCTCTCGCATCTTATTTTCAATGGGTGCAACACCTACCTTCTTACGTATCTCTTCGTTCCGAATCTTATCTTTTATTGTATTTCCACACATCCATCTAAGCATCCGCATCTCAGCTACACTCATTTTTTGAATATGATGTCTCTTGGCAGCCCAACATTCCGTACCATATAGTAAAGCGGGTCTAATAGTCGTCCTATAAAACTTTCCCTTCAACCGCAATGGCATTCTACGATCGCACAGCACTCCAGTAGCACTTTTCCATTTCATCCACCCAACCTTTATCCTATGATTTACATCTCCATCAATTTCTCCATACTTTTGAATGATGGATCCCAAATATTTGAAATAATCATTCACCGGTATATCTTGCTCACCAAGCTTCACTACACTCCCATCACTACTTCGTTGCTTACTAAACCGACATTCCATATATTCAGTCTTACTCTTACTCAACTTAAAACCTCTAGCTTCCAATGTCTGTCTCCATAATTCTAACTTAGCATTAACCCCAGCTCTAGACTCATCAATCAAAACAATATCATCAGCAAACAACATACACCATGGTACATTTTCTTGAATTGATCTCATAAGCTCATCCATCACTATTGCAAATAGGAAAGGGCTTAAAGCAGATCCTTGATGTAACCCAACCGTTATCGGGAAATTGGTTGTCACCCCTCCACAAGTGCGGACATTGGTTACTACTCCTTCATACATATCTTTAATTATACTAATGTACTTGAGAGAAACACCTTTCTTCATCATTGTCCACCAGAGAACGTCCCTAGGTACTCTATCGTATGCCTTCTCTAAATCAATAAAAACCATATGCAAATCTTTGTTCCTCTCTCTATATCTTTCAATAAGTTGTCTAAGAAGATGTATAGCTTCCATAGTTGATCTTCCAGGCATAAAACCAAATTGATTCTCCGATATCATGACAACCTTCCTCAACCTAGACTCAATCACCCTCTCCCAAAGTTTCATAGTATGACTCATGAGTTTTATACCACGATAGTTTGTGCAATCTTGTATATCACCCTTATTCTTATATAAAGGCACCAAAGTACTCTTCCTCCACTCATTAGGCATCTTATTTGTTCGCCAAATCAAGTTAAAAAGATTTGTCAACCATTCTAAACCTTTCTCTCCCAAGCATTTCCAAGCCTCGATAGGTATACCATCTGGGCCAACTGCCCTTCTTGATTTCATTTTCTTCAAAGCCTCTGCAATTTCTTTCTTTTGAATCTTGCGCATGAAGTCACGATTTATCTCATGAAAAGGAATAGAGAAGTCTCCAAGATCTTGAGCATGACTATCATTAAATAGCTTATCAAAATAATCTTTCCATCTCTCCTTAATCTCCTCATCTTTGACTAAAACCCTTTGCGTTTCATCTTTGATACATCTAACCATACCCAAATCCTTCAATTTCCTATCTCTCATCTTTGCAAGCCTATAAATATCCTTCTCGCCTTCTTTGGTATCCAACTTGTCATAAACCTCCTTATATACCTTAGCCCTCGCGTTTCGAACAACTTTTTTAGCTTCCTTCTTTGCTATCATATACTTCTCCAAATTCTCATTATCACGACTCTTACTTAGATTTCTATAACACTCTCTTTTAACCTTAATAGCTAATTTGACATCCTCGTTCCACCATGATGTATCCTTACCTAGTGGTGCACCGCCTTTAGACTCACCCAATACCTCCTTAGCTACTTTTCTTATACCACCCGCTATCTTATTCCACATTGATTCTGAATCCTCCTCGAGACACCAATCAACTTCCTTAACTACCTGCTCTACAAACATTCCTTGTTTAGCTCCTTTCAGTGCCCACCACTTAATTCTAGGATCTATCCTATGTCTATCCCTTTTGCGGCATTGTCTAATTCTAAGATCTAAAATTAAGACTCTATGTTGTGTAGCTACACTTTCTCCTGGTATAACCTTACAATCGATGCAACAACCCCTATCTCTCTTTCTAAGTAGGAAAAAATCTATCTGACTCGTATTAACCCCACTTTTAAATGTTACTAGGTGAGACTCCCTCTTCCTAAACCAAGTGTTTGCTAAGATCATATCATAGGACAAACAAAAATCTAAAATCCTTTCTCCACTTTCATTTCTTTCTCCTATACCATAGCCTCCATGGATATTCTCAAATCCATCCCTACTAATGCCTACATGTCCATTAAGGTCACCGCCGATGAAAAGCTTTTCTCCATAAGATGTCTCTTGTACTACTCCATCTAAATCTTCCCAAAATTGATGCTTAATGGAATCATCTAAACCTACTTGAGGTGCATAAACACTAATAATATTAATAATATCCGTACCTAATACTAATTTAATAATTAAAATTCTATCACCCTTCCTACGGACCTCAACTACATTATCTATAAACTGACGACTCATAACAATCCCTACTCCATTCCTATTCCTATTTATTCCTGTATACCAAATCTTATATCCCCAAGGTTCTATCACTTTAGCTTTCTCACCTACCCATTTGGTCTCTTGAAGACATAAAATATCAATCTTTCTCCTACACATAACATCTACTAACTCTACCAACTTACCAGTTAAAGACCCTATGTTCCAAGTGGCTAACCTAATTTTATGGTCTTGGACTAACTTCTTTACCCCCACCCGTCCAACAAAGTGAGGGAACCCTTGCCTATTTGACACCACACCCGGGCGCCGGTGTGACGCGTCGCTTCTGGGCGACGACCTAGCAACCCTTGCACATTTATCACTGCCTCCGGGCCTAGAGAGTACAGCGCGTCGCTCAGTAGGGAACGCCCCAACGAAATTCTCATATTGGTTCATTTTCATAGGATATGACAGTTTTTATGCTGGCTGTCACAGGCCTACCGCAACCCTCCTCCTTTATCCGGGCTTGGGACCGGCAGTGTATAACTACACAGGCGGAGTTTATTACAAATAAGGCAATAGATTAAAAATCTGCAGTTTATTACAAAGTGAGCATTTTGTCCCAAAGTTCAATAAATCTAAAGAAAACTTCAAAAAAACTCAGAGCCAAGCCGTTAGCAGAAAGAAGATAAATCTTGATCCATGTTGCACCACGCCATCGGCCGCCAGTGAAGTCCTACTCCTCACCTGCCCATGAAATGGGTCAGTTTCATAACAAATCAGTAGGTTCACGAACATATAAGTAGAATGAAAATAAAACAGGACATTCATGAGATAAGCAGTTATTATATTTAAGGAATTAAAACAATTGTAGTCTATTCTAAAAAATGTAATAAGTGCAAAGAGATGTTAGTTGAAGCAGTGTGAGTCTCAGTCATCTACAACTATTCATGAAGATATTCCTTAAGTTCTGATATTAACTGGCCTGTGGGTACGTACAGACGCGAAACGTAGAAACAACCGAGACCGATCCGGGGGTTTATTATGTCAGTGTGTTTTCATTAACCCGGATGGCTGACTGAGTCCGCTCCTAAGGGGACGGTCAGTGACCAATAGAGTAAATCCCTAAAGGCATTCGTGGCCCATGGATGCATCCAACTTCTGCAGAAGTGCCTGGGAGTTACCACCTAGGATAATTTATGGTAATCCCAATTCCCCTAACTCCGATGACTGGAGAAACCGAGTCTTTTGCCCGTGGGGTGGTTGTTAACAACCTGTCCATCGGAGTTTTTGTACCATCCATCCTCTCCTTTGATGAACCGTGAAGATCAGATGGGTACGACGGGGGTTTCTTAACCGCCGCCCCATCCTGCATGCTCTGGTCTATTAGACCCACTCGAGCATCTTGCCTGTGAAGGCGAATGGTCACCATTTGTGTGATCTCAGCATTGTGCTAATTGCACTCATTGAGGTGGCTACAACCTCATCCTCCAACCATCGTAACCCACATGGGACGTACTTGTCTAAAAGTACGGTTGTACCTCCCTAGAGGTACGACTACGATGAGAGGGCAATATATAAAGTTTTATGATTCTTTTGGTTCATAAATGACATGTATTGCTCTTTCGAGAAATTTGGCCTGTGGAGGCCAACATTAACTCATCTATATAAAGTGTTGAGTTCCTAATTCAAGGTTCTCCATGACCTCTCGTCAAATTTATACCATATCTGCCTTAAGGTTTGGTTATAATAGTAATTGCAGTGGTTTTCTTTTCAGAAATGAGTCTATTCACAAAGTCTACCTTAAGTATGCAGTTTCAAAAGAATAAGCATGCCGAACAGACAATCACGAGTTAAGTAATCCTACACGTAAACAGGTATGCCAATTAAACTACTTGATTCTTTCTAGAATGAGTCTAACCACAGAATTTACATTAAGCATGCAATTTCAAAAGAATCAAAATGAGTAACCTCTGACCAACCAATACTTTTTCAGATAAGCAAGTATGTAAAATAACTATTCTATCTCAGAAGTCTTATTTTATTTTGTTCATACAAACTTTTCGTGCGACTTTCCCCTACCTCGGGATGTCTTGCAGCTGCGTGCGTCTACGCGTGTAGATGATACGAGGCTCAGGCCGCGGAGCTAGAGTGGGGGTCCGATGCGAGGTCTGCAACAGTGCTACGTTAATTATCATGCGGAGAAGTAGAAAAACAAGCCTGCCAATAGAAAAAGAGAGAGGCAGCAGGGGTGTGACCCTGCTGGCCGAAAACAGACAAGCAACAGGGGACAAGCCCCTGCCTGCCGATAATAGCGGGGCGACAGGGGATGAGCCCCTGTCGAAAATAGCGTGGCGGCAGGGGGCCAGCCCCTGCCGACCGCAACGAGGCGACAGGGGTCCAGCCCCTGCCGTCAGCAACGAAGCAGCAGGGGCTGAGCCCCTACCGACAACCATCAAGTGACAGGGGCTGAGCCCCTGCCGACAGCACCGAGGTGGCAGGGGGCCAGCCCCTGCCGACAGCCACCAAGTGGCAGGGACTGAGCCCCTGCCAACAACACGAAGTGGCAGGGGCCGAGCCCCTGCCGACAGCACAAAGTGGCAGGGGCTGAGCCCCTGCCGACAATATAAAGTGGAGTTGTATTCCTAATTACCCCTTTATGGGTCCTAGATCCAAAATGTGGATCTAGGCCCAATTTGCATATTTTAAAATATTTTGTAACAAAAATTTTTGGGTTTTACACAATCACCTATTCACAGAAGGTCTACCCGATCTCGACATCCTATTGATAGGTGGGTTAGTTATAAGAATTTTACGATGGATTTTCAACTCTTCTTAGCCTCTTTGGGCAAGGAGGATCAACCCACGACATTTTATCAAGCAATAAATTCTAAGAGATGGATTGAAGCTATGAACGAAGAAATGGAGGCCCTTCATGAATGTGGGACTTGGGATATTGTTCCCAGACTCCACAATCGAAATGTGGTTGGATCGAAGTGGGTGTATAAGATAAAGTATAAGCCAGATGGGACTATCAAACGATACAAGGCTAGGCTGGTTGCTAAAGGCTTCACACAGGAGCAAGGACAAGATTATGATGAGACTTTCAGTCCGGTCGTGAAAATGGGCACTATCCGCATCATACTATCATTGGCTGTTGAACACCAATGGACTCTCAGTCAACTGGTTGTGAAAAATGCGTTTCTACATGGAACTCTAAAGGAGGAAGTATACATGGAGCAACCCACTGGGTATGCAGAAGGAAACTCTAAAGAATACGTGTGCAAGTTAAAGAGAGCTATATATGGTCTGAAGCAAGCATCTCGATCTTGGTTTGACAGTTTTTTGCTTGAAGTAAAAAAATATGGCTTTATTCGGTCTCTTCTCGACCATTCTCTTTTCATATTCAAATGCAAAGATGTAGTTACCCTATTATTGATACATGTTGATGACATTATCATTACAGGTAACTCTAATGAACATATTGAACAGGTTAAATAACTTCTGAATCATAGATTCAAGATGAAGGATCTTGGTAAACTGCGATACTTTCTTGGAGTAGAAGTTGACAGGACTGCTGAAGGCATGACACTCACTCAACATAAGTATACGATTGATGTTCTTAGCAAGGTCGGTATGACTGATTGCAAGCCTATAAGCACACCCAGTGTACTTCATTAGAAACTCAGTTCCCAAGATGGAGATCTGTATGAAGACCCTACAAGATATCTCAGGATAGTAGGAATGCTTCAGTATCTTACCTTCACTCGACCTGACATTGTTTATTTTGTCAATCAGGTATCTCAGTTTATGCATGAACCACATATTAGGCATATGGAAGCTGTTAAACGCATTCTTCGATATTTGAAGGGAACTATTGGAGATGGTCTTCAATACAGAAAAAGTATGCATGGCCATCACATGCATGAGCTTCTTACTTACACAGATGCAGATTGGGCAGGAGATCCAGATGAGCGTAGATCAGTTTCAGGGTACTGTATTTTTATTGGCCTAAATCTTGTCTCCTGAAGCAGTAAGAAGCAAAAAGCCATAGCGAGGTCAAGCACAGAAGCAAAGTATAGATCAATGGCAGCAGCTACGACTGAAGTAACATGGATCAGACACCTGTTGACAAAAGTAGGAGAATCGATTTTCAAAAGCGTTCTCTTGTGTGACAATCAAAGTGCTATCAACATGTCATTCAATCCCATCTACCACAATCGTGCCAAACATATTGAAATTGATCAACATTTTGTAAGACAGAAGGTCGAAGAAAAGGAAATTGAACCAGAATATGTTTGGACTGCTGATCAAGTTGCTGACTTGTTTACAAAAGGACTTATCAAAGACAAATTTTGGATGTTAAAAGGCAAGTTGTTCATGGTTCAAAACCATGTACACCTTGAGGGAGGGTAAAAAGACACCATTCACAACTGGATCTGGATCTCAGGATCCAGACTCAACTTATCTTGTTTATTAACATATGCTCATTAATGGCATGTTGTAATATTTGTATAACATGTAATGGGTATTTTCGTACCCTAATCACTGTATAGAAGCCTACTTAATGAGAAGCAAAACACGCAGACCTGTATTGGGTTTTCTCTGCAGCCCTCAGAGCCTCTCTCTTCTCGTTCGTTGCTTTCTCACAGGAGGCTCCCCAACGACTCTTTGGGGAGCCTCCCTATGTGGCACAAAATACAATAAAAATAAAAAAGAAAGAAAGAAAAAGAAAAAGAAAAAGAAAAAGAAGAAAAACAAAGGAATTAAAAAAGTTACAATCATATTCCAAAATGGAATATGCGTAAAATAGGTATTTACAGAAATACCCTTTTCGGGTGGACAATGAGACAAAAAAGAAATATATATAAATATATTTATATATATAGATAGAGATACATATACATATATACATACTACATATGTATATGTATCTCTCTCTCTCTCTCTATATATATATATATACGAGATTACAAGGTTGATACATAATTTAACACGCACATGGCACAAAACATAGAAACAACCGAGACTGATCCGGGGGTTTATTATGCTATGTGTTTTATGATACCCCGGATAGCTGATTGAGTCCACTCCTAAGGGGACGGCCAGTGGCCGAGAGAATAAGTCCCCAAAGGCGTGTGTATGGCCTGTGGATGCATCCAACTGTAAGCTACCTTTTGTAACCCATTTCCCCTAACTCCGATGACGGGGGAAAGTCGGGTCTTTTGCCCATAGGGTGGTCGTTAACGACCTGTCCATCGGAGTTTTGTACCATCCATCATCTCTCTTAATGAACCGTGGGAGGTGAATGGGCACGACGGGGGTTCTTTAACCGCCGTCCCATTCTTTATGCTCTCGTCTGTTAAACCCACATGAGCATCTAGCCTATAAAGGCTTATCATCACATTTTATGTGGTTCCAGCAAATGTGCTCATTGCACGTTTTGAGGTTTCACCGACCTCTTATACTACCCATAGTAGTGCACAGTCCGTCCTTCTCTAAAAGCACAGCTACGAGGGTAGGCATGGGTATCTCAAAGGATAACCCAACCCATCATCTGACAAAGTAATTTATTATGTGCTCAGAGTGTACAACAGAATCATACAAGGCTTAGGATCTCTGTGAATCCCCATGTACCTCCCAAGTGTCTTAACTTGGGGTAAAGCTAACTGCATCTAGCGGTGCACAGAGAAAAGCTAAATTAGCCAACTCGAAAAGATAGGATTTCGCATAGAGGAAATCCCTTTTTCGAGACTGAAGTGCGTTTACTTGATTTCGCGTCTTTCGTAAAGAGCGAGAATCTGTATGCGCACCTGCACACCCTGCAAGGCCTGCAATATCAGGGTCACTTGAGGCAAGCCCTCGCTTCGGGTGTGGTAACAGTAGCATGCAATAGCAAAAGTAGAACGTAAAGGCAGAGGCACAAAGAATTTACCTGCAGGAGAAAAATAAGTGCTGAAAGGTAAATATATGAGGAAATACATAAAGTAAATGCAAATAATTAATCCTTTCATTTGCATATTTATGTATTTTAGCATTTTGTTCGTTTAAAGCCTTTTTGCGCAACTTGGCCCTACCTTGAGGGGTTGCGATCCCATGTTCGTCTATGAGTGTAAGTACGAATGGTATCGGGCCATGGGGCGTGAGCGTGCTCCATCGCAAAAGCTGTGAAAAGAAAAAGATAATAAGCGGCTGATAGTTCGCGAAAGAGAATGTGCAACAAGGGGGCAGTGGCAGGGGCTTTGGCAACTACAAATTTGCCAGAAAAACAGGAGGCAGCAGGGCCTACCCTGTTTTCTGAGAGCATGAGCGGCAAGGGCCGAAGCCTCTGTCTGACAACCATAGCGAATGGCCTGCGTAGCAAACACAATGAATGGCAGGGGCCAAGGCCCCTACCTGGAAAACATAGCTAATGGCAGGGGCCTCCAAGCAAACATAATGAAGGGTAGGGGCGAGGCCCCTACCTTGCAAAACAGAGAATGGCAGAGGCCGAAGCTCTTGCTTGAGAAACACCATGAATGGCAGAGACCGAGGTCCCTACCTGTCCAAAAGAAAATAGTGGATGGCAGGGGCCAAAGCCCCTGCCTGATAGACACAAGGAATGGCAGGGGCCAAGGCCCCTGCCTGATATACACATAGAACGGCAGGGGCCGAGGCCCCTGCCCGATACACACAGTGAATGGCAGGGGCCTCGGCCCCTGCCTGCCAAAATAGTGAACGACAGGGGCCTCGGTCCTCGCCAGTCAACATAGTGAGTGGTAGGGGCCGAGGCCCTTGCCTGAAGGTAAAAAGTTGAGTGGCAAGGGCTGAGGCCCCTGCCTAATAAAAATACAGAATGGTTGGGGCTAAGGCCCCTGCTTGGCAAAAACCTCGAAGAAGAGGGAGAAGGACTGACAAAAGAAGAGGAAGAGACAAAGGACGAAGAAGACGAAGAAGGAGAAAAATAAGGAGACAACGAGGGTGTGCGAGAGAAAGAGAGTGATACCTAAGAGGGTGTCGGGGGTTACCTAAGGTCCAGCAAGGGTTGCCAGTGTCGAGCGACTCCGGCGAAAACAGTGGAAGACGAGGGGAGAGGACGAGCGTGAGGTGGGACTCCGACAGTGGTTTGTCGGCAAGGCGTGAGAGAAAAGGGAACAAGAGGTGAGAGCAGAGAACAGGGAAGGAGAGGGGGTGATCGCGTTGGGTGGCCGACGATGTTGCCGAAAAAATAAAAGAGGGGGGAATGAGGGCGGTGTCCGACGCATGGAGGCGGTGGCCGACGCATGGGGAAAGGGGTGATAAATGGGAGAGAGGCCGACGCCTGCTCCTCCCCCCACCCCCTGATAAACCCTTTTTATAAAAAGGGGGGTGCAGGCGGTGACCCGACCCGCTTGCCCCCCTTTGGATCCGGGTCGGGTCTTGATCTAGATCTGACCCGAGTCTTTTTTTGTGTGGATTTTATAGAATTCATCATGAATGGTGTGTTCTGCAAGCATTGTATTTGCTGCGTATGTGCTTGGCTTAATGTGCATTCATTTTGTGTGTTTTGAATGTGCATTGTGAACATGTTTGAAAACAGTGTAGGCATTGCATGTTCACTGACATTTTGCAAGTTGCATAAATTACTTTTGAAATGTGTTGGGGGTCAGATGTGAACCACTGCGGGCCGTGTAGGCCAGGAGCATGTGTTGCTCAAACTATTGATTTTATTTATGCATTGCAAAATTTATTTATGAAAATTTATTTTTCAAATTTAATTACACTGTTAAATTGTGAGGGCCAGAGCCCGAAATTAATTGTTTTTGCTTATTGATTTGCAAAACGGTTCTTGTGTAAAAAATTTGAATTTTTTTTGAAATGGTAAAAGGCACCAAACAATGTAATTAATCTCTTCCTTGATGTCTCTTCCACATTGTGAGAATCTTGGATGACAGTCATGGGAGACTGTGAGATACTAAAACTCTATGTGCGATTGTATCTCTGAACCCAATATGGTGGTTCACCTTCCGACCATAGTTTTAGGGAGATTCAATAACTTTGCCTGGGGGTAGTGGTGTTTACTCAACTGTAGTTATTGGTATACCAAGAAAATGACGTCATTGGTTGAAGATTTTTATTGATGTCCTGCCATTAGGTGAAGATTTCTAATGTTTCAATGGAGGGTGAGGATTCCTGATATTGGTTTAGGAATAAGTGTGAAACCCAGTAATAAAATACAATTTGTGTTAAGCTACAACTGGGTGTCCGTTTTGAGTATCCGTGGGTTTAAGGAAAAATGAAAATTAAATTTGTATGCATTTAATAGGGACATGCATGCAAAATTAACTTTGATAAATAACTTAATAAGTTATTTATGCATGTGCATTGAATCATGCATATTTACTCTTTCAACATTAGTTCATGCATTTATGCATATTTGGCTTTGCATAATATTTGTTTCTGTATGATATTTGGTTAAATGCTTGAATGGTAAAGTAGTTGTGGTAAGTTATTACTTGTGATATTCTTCTAAAATTTATGCATGAATTGATTTATGCTATTTCTTTTACTGTTTGGATTTTTAGAGGAATTCATACGTGGACTTCAGTTGTTACCTGCTTTTCTTAAAACTGTTTTACAGACACAGAGCGATTTCTTATACCGGCTAGTTGGAGGCTACGAGAGTTGTGATTATTTTTTGGGTTATAATAAAGTTTGATTTATTCTTCTGCTGATTCAATACATGTTATGGTTTATGGTTTGGTATATTAATTCTGTAATGCCTCAGATTCTTGGGTGAGTTTCCACAATTGTTTAAAAAAAAAATCCACTATTTTTATGAGAGTTAGTTGGGGTCGTTACAGGGAGAATGTTGGAATTAGCTAGCAGTATGAACTGCATGCACAACATTAGGCCTAGTAATAGTTAAATAAGTCAGGGCGCCAATCATTTGGTGTAACGCCCCAAAATTGCAAACTTGTAAAATTTTGAAAACACTTAGAAAATCTTTCATTTTTCAGAGTTTTTATTTTAAAGAATCAGCGGAAACGATGTTTTTTGAAAAGCAAAACAACTTGACAACTTTGGGCGCGTTAGCGCAAAATTCCATCATTGAAACCATCATCCTTAACAAAAGCATTTTATTCGGACAATTAGTGAACCAAGTATATATTAATCATAAACTTTCAGTTGTACAAAATTAGGGTTTTCCCTTATACAAAACTCAAAACCAAAATAGATGACCAGGACTCAAAACTGCGAGCATAAGAGTGAGATCTCGAGCCATCTCGCATCACACCATCGGCTGTATGGTAAACTTATTCATCACCTGCGCCTATAAAATGGGTCGGTTTCACGAAAAACTGGTAGGTACGCAAGTAAGACAATATTAAATAAAAATTAAAGCAAAACATATTAATTTAATATGATAAGCAATTCTAATAAGTAATAAACTACAACCAACATGAATAGTTAATTATGCAAGAAATAATCTATCTTTATCATGAACAATTGATTCCACAAGCAGAGTAGTTAACTACAGTAATTAATTAACATAAGATATAAGCAATAAACAGTTCATCAACTCAAAATGCATAACTGATCAATATTGTGAACAAGATAACTTTGTTTCGATATTAACTGGCATGTGGGTACGCACAAACGCGAAACGTAGAAACAACTGAGACTGATCGAGGGTTTATTATGCTATCTATTTTAAATACCCCAGATAGCTAGTTGAGTGTGCTCTTAATGGGACAGTCGGTGACTAAGTGTAATGCCCCCAAAATTTTAACCTTAATTATAGTTCAAATATTGAAATTTCGAGACCATTTTTTTTATAAGTATAAGTAAATCAGATCTTATAATGCAGAAACGATTTTTAAAAACGGTTAAGACTTTGGGCGCGATTACACTAAAGATAACAATCAAATCAAATTGTATGGGATATACACATTTCAAACCACATACAATATAAGACTGAAATATGAAGAGTTTTAATTTCATTTCAAATCAGAGTATGAAAACAATACTTCAGTCTCTACATGATCAAATACTTAAAACGAAAAGATCATGAATACCAAGATCGCAATGTAAGAGTGGACCCTCGAGGATGCAGCTTGACCAACCCTTCGCTCCAACTACTCATCATACTTTACCTACATTACCTGTCCCCCATAAAACGGGGTCAGACTCGCTAAAGTCTGGTAAAGCAATCCAAACTCAAACTTAAAGAAAACATATCAAGCATTTAAAGGTAAAGATATATTATTCATTCATCATCAAGTGATAGACAAGGGAACAACGTCCTATGAGTCATTCATTTCAAGCATTCGAACATAAAACATTTCATCAGTTAATATTCTATTCAACCTTAACTTACGTAATAAAACATAATCTATATGCATTCAAGATATATATATATATATATATATATATATATATATATATATATATATATATATATATATATATACATCTAAGTCATTCAGATCATTGCATTATTTTCATATGCATTCATAATTTTTATAAACAATAAGTCAAATCACATTTGACCATTCCTGCGTGAAACCCATACACATACCTTATAAGTAATTTAGTTAGATATTCTTGATAGACATCAATTATGATACATAGGTGTGATATATTTACTCAGACAATCATAATGCAATCATTTGAAATAAAACTATGTAGGCGTGATGTATCATTCACCTAATAAGCCAAAACTAGTCATTTGTAGGCGTGATGTGTCATTCACCTATACGCTAACATAAGCGTCACAATCATAACCTCATATCAAGATCTAAAATCAATAAGGATCTGATTATTGTAGAAGTTTCAAAATCTACCACATAAGTCGAGAGAGAGAGAGAGAGAGAGAGAGAGAGAGAGAGAGAGAGAGAGAGAGAGAGAGAGAGAGACGACAGTGAAAATGAGAAAACTCGTTTATCTGATTAGGGCTAATCTCTATGTTAAATAGAGAGAGGCCAAAGTAAAAAATTACACACAAGTCCCTCATTAAACACTAAATATCAAATAACTTTTAGTTTAAGAAAACTTAAACTTAAAACCTCTTAATCTCAACACTCCCTCTTAAGCTGGAGCATAGATATCAATCATGCTCAGCTTGTCACAACATTTTGAGAAATTTGGTCTAGCAAGAGGCTTTATAAACATATCTGCAACTTGGTCCTCCGACTTTAGATATTTGGTAGTGATATGACCAGCTTGAACCATATCTCTTACATAGTGGCAATCAACCTCAATGTGCTTTGTTCTCTCATGAAAGACATGATTGTTCGTTATATATGTGGCAGCCTTGTTATCACACATCATGGTCATAGGAGAGGAAACCTTCACCTGAAGATCATGAAGAACAGTACGAACCCACATTAATTCAACTGCTGTTTGGGCCATAGCCCTATATTCTGATTCTGCACTCGACCTAGAAACCACATTTTGCTTCTTACTTCTCCATGAAATTAAGTTGTCTCCCAAAAACACACAGAATCCTGTGGTAGATTTTCTATCCACTACAGATCCTGCATAGTTAGCATCAGAATAGGCCACTATCTCCAGAGTTCCACCTTTCCTGAATAATAACCCTTTTTCAGGAGAAGATTTTAAATACCTGAGAATCATTATAGCTGCATTCCAGTGTACCTCAGTTGGTTTGTCCATAAATTGGCTAACTTTGCTTACTGCTAAAGCAATATCCGGCCTGGTCACAGTTACGTAAAGTAGCTTCCCTACTAGTGAGCGATAGCTTTTGCTATCAACCGGTTTTGACCCTTCTTCAAATAACTGAACTTTATGATCCATGGGAATATTTGCTGGTTTAGCTCCCAACATTCCAGTTTCGTTTAATAAGTCAAGAACATACTTCCGTTGAGACAAAACCATCCCTTCACGGCTCTTGACAACTTCTATACCCAGAAAATATCTAAGTGAACCAAGGTCTTTTGTAACAAAGTGTTTTTGAAGATGAGCCTTTGTGGCTTCAATATCTTTCACATCGTCTCCTGTAAGAATGATGGCATCCACATATACCACCATAACAACTATGCCTGAGTTAGTTTTCTTGATAAATAGTGTATGATCTTCCGCTGACCTATTAAAGCCAAAGCGTGACATCACTTCAAACAACTTTTGAAACCATGCACGCGGACTTTGTTTCAAGCCATAAATCGTCTTTCTCAATCTACACACCTTCTGACACTCCCCCTCAACCGTGAATCCTGGAGGTTGTTGCATGTAAACTGTCTCAGATAGATCCCCATATAGAAATGCATTTTTCACATCTAATTGACACAAGCTTCAACCATGATAAACAATTACTGAGAGAACAAGACGAATGGTGCCCATCCGTGCAACAGGAGAAAAGGTTTCAAAGAAATCATTACCATAAGTCTGAGTATACCCTTTTGCTACTAATCTGGCCTTGTACCTTTCAATAGAACCATCCGATTTGTACTTTATTGTATATACCCATTTGCATCCAACAATGTCAGCATCCACTGGGGAATCAACTAGATCTTATGTATGCTGAGACAATAAAGCATCCATTTCTTCTTGCATAGCCAACTTCCACCGGTTATCTAGCTCTACCTGTTGATAGTTCAGAGGAATAGTTTCAGCAGATAAGGCTGAAATAAAAGTTTTTATCTGATTTCCAATTCTGACATCGGAGACAAAATGAGATATGGGATATAAGGTACATTGTCGTGTCCCCTTTCGTAGAGCGATAGGCCTGTTATCAACATCATGAAGATCACTATTGTCAGTAGTACTTACCTCAGGAGAAGAAGAGGATGAAGGTGTTAAAATATTATGTCTCTTTTAACTGTAAACTGAAATACCCATTAGGGGTATTTCAGTCCTTTTACTCAATAGGTGTCAGCCACCCTAATGAGCTAACATTTTTACTTTTTCTTTTTTTATTTACTTTTGCTTTTTACACTTTTTTTTCTTTTTGACTGTTGTGAAAGGGACAACTCCATATAGTTGCCGGAGCTGCCCCAATAGTCACAAATGTGACCGTTGGGTGCAGCTCCAACAGTCATATTGAGCTGCACCTGTGGCTTCTTTTTGCATTATAAATAGGCCTTAGTGGCCCTTGTAAACATATTCTTTTTTGTGAGTGCATATGCAATATTGTAAAGCCCTTCTTGGGAACTTATGAATTGAAGTTCATTTTGTTTCATGCTGTTGTGCATGTGTATCCGTGCCTTCGTGCACTTGTGAGTGTTCTCCTTTGTGCCTTTGTGCACTCTTTGTATTTCTTGTATTATGGTGTTACACACAATCTCTTTTTGTAGTGATTTTCACATGGTATCAGAGCAAGGTTGTTTGGAGAAAGAAATTGGTGTGATTCTTCTCAATATCAAGTGCCTCGAAAAACATGCCTTCAACTTTTTGGTGATTGGAGTGGAGGCTCTTCTTCATTCAATATTTTAGAAGATTACTATAACAAGAAAGATTTAAAATCTTATTGTGGTGCGTATTCTTTTCTTTCTTCTTTCCTCTCTAATGGGTGAGAAAGACTCCTATTTTTCTCTTGGTTTCAAGCTAAATGGCTCAAATTATCATGTGTGGGCCGGAAATATGGAAGCTCACATCAAAGGGAAAGGGCTTTGGGGTTACATTCAAGGCTCGATTTCGGAACCCGAGCCTAAAATTACTTTGGTTAAAGAATGAGAAATCAAAATCCTTGAGGGAGGTGAAAGAACTAATGCTCTTGAGGAATATAGTAGGAAACATGAGCAATGAGAAATGAAGAATTTTAAGATCTTGTCTTGGATTTTCTCTTCCGTTGAGAAAATGATTAATGCCAACATTATAAAGTTTAAAAAGGCTTCTCAAGCGTGGGAGTATCTTGAGAAGATGTATACTTCTAGGGACTTGTCCCATAAGTATTATCTTCAAAAGAGAGCGTTAACTCTTGTTCAAGGTGATATGTCTATAAGAGAGTATTTTGCGGAACTCTCTTCAATTTGGGATGAGCTTGCCATGCTTGAACCCAAGTAGAGTGGAGAAGCCATAGAGCTTCGTCATAAGCAATTAGAAGAAGACCGATTCTTCAATTTTTTGAATGGGCTAAGGCCCGAGTTTGAGCAAATAAGATCTTCTCTCCTATCCTCTTTTACCTCTCCTTCTCTTGAAGATGTCTTAACTAAATTAAGTGGAGAGGAAACCCGTATGGGCATTAGCAAGCAAAATCCTAGTGTGCTTGCAATGTCCACAAATCAAGAAGAATGTGATGGTGTTAATGCCGTTTCTAGACCCGGTAACAATTTAAGAACATATAGACCTCCTCATTTTAAGAATCAAAATCAAGGAGGAAGAAGAGATTATAGCAAAATCTTGTGTCACTTTTGCAAAGAACCGGGTCATATCAAACCAGTTTGCCCAAAATGGAAGAAACTTCTAGCAATGGCAACTACATCTCAACCATTCAAAGAGGAATCTTCAAAAGAAGCTCTATCTCTCAATCAAATTGTGGAGGCTCTTCAACCTCTTCTAAAGGGAGCTATTTCCGGTGCCGCCGTATCCACCTCTTCTCCTCCAGGTAAAACTTCTTGGCTCTTAGATTCGGGTGCATCCTTTCATATGACCCCAAACATTTCATCTCTTTTCGAGTATTCTAAAAATGTGTCACCTTCTTTTGTTTCGACCGCGGATGGTACTTCTCTAGAAATTAAGGGAATTGGAAATTTTAAAACCCAAAACTTCTTTATTCCAAAAATTAGACTTATACCAAAATTAAATTTAAACTTGCTTTCCGTTTCTCAAGTGTAACATTCAATTCTCATCTAATAAATGTTTAATACAGGATCACCGGTCCGGGAGATTAATTGGGGAAGACTCTAGGAAAGGAGACTTGTACTATGTGGACTTTCTTCAAATTCCTAAAAACACCTTTTGTAATGTGGCCCAACATAAAGACATAAATGTTTGGCACAAGAGACTTGGTCATCCCAACATTACCAAGTTATCCTATCTACATTTTGTTAAAGATCTTTGTAAAAATACTTTATCTTGTAATGATTGTATTCTTGGAAAAATGAGAAGTATACCTTTTGAACCAAGAACTATGTTTAGTACTAAACCTTTTGAAATTATTCACTCGGATGTTTGGGGACCGGCACCTGTCATATCCAAAGGTGGTTTTGCTTACTATTTGATTTTTGTAGATGATTTCTCACGATATTGTTGGATACATTTTCTCAAACATAAGCATGAAGTTTTTTCATGTTTTAAAACATATCATATGATGATTAAAAATCAATTTAATAGTAATTTAAATATATTTAGGACCGATTCCGGAGGTGAATATCTCTCTAATGAGTTTAAGAAATATCTTGAGAATTGTGGCATTGTCCATCAAAGATCGTGTCCTAAGACCCCACAACAAAATGATTTGGCCGAAAGAAAGCATAGGCATATCATTGAAACCACTAGAACCATTCTCATTTCCCAAAATATTCCTAAAAATTTTTGGGCCGAAGCGGCTCTTGCTTCCGTCTATCTTATCAACCGACTTCCATCCAAAAATTTAGATAAAATTTCTCCTTTTGAGATTCTATATGAAAAAGAACCTGATTATAATAGGTTGAGAGTTTTTGGTTGTAAGTGCTTTGTTTTTACCGATAAAAATGATAAACTCTCACCAAAAGCAATTCCTTGTGCTTTCCTTGGCTATTCGGAAACTCAAAAAGGATTTCGATGTTATGACTCTAAGAATGATAAATTATATGTTTCAAGGAATGTAACTTTTTTGGAAAATGATAGTGGTTTTGAAAAAAATGAATCTCATTTAGAAAATGCCGATTACTCCTTTCTTTTTGACCTTTTATCTAAGGATGATGATATCTCTAGTGATGATGAATCAACATATAATAGTGAAAATGAAATGGTTGTGATCAACAATAACTCTAACCCTTCTACCCCTCAAGAAGAAAATGTATCTAGAGAACCCATCACTTATTCGCATAAAGATAGAAGCACCTTTAGGAGTGCTATTGAACTATATAGTGAACCTAGTGAGACTATTTCCACTCATGATTCTCATCCTAGGAGAATTGAAAAAACTAGAAGGACTCCCTCTAGATTCGTATCTTTTGATTCTTTCTCTCCTAAATATCGAGCTTGTTTGAGTGCCATTCACTCTTATTTTGAACCAAAAATTTTTGGAGAAGCCAAACAATGTACTGAATGGAGAGAAGCCATGGAGAGTGAACTCAAAGCTCTTAAGAAAGCTAACACTTGGGAATTTCAATCTCTTCCCAATGGCAAGAAAACTATAGGATGTCGATGGGTGTTCAAGGTCAAGACTAAGAGTGATGGTTCTCTTGAAAGGTATAAGGCTCGTCTTGTAGCTAAAGGGTACAGTCAAGAATATGAGATTGACTATGAAGAGACATTTGCTCCAGTAGCTCGTATGGTTACTGTCAGATGTCTTATCACCATTGCTTCAATTCGAAAATGGAATATTTACCAAATGGATGTCAAAAATGCCTTTTTAAATGGAGATCTTAATGAAGAAGTTTACATGGATGCTCCACCTGGTATGGAAATCCCTAAAAATAAAGTTCTTCGTCTTCGTAAAGCTCTTTATGGACTGAAACAAGCACCCAACGCTTGGCACGATAGGTTTAACAATGTAATGACTGAAAATGGTTTCACTTCATGCTATACTGACACTGCATTGTTTGTTAAGAAATCTGATGCAGGGATTGTTATATTATTGTTATATGTTGATGATATGTTAATAACAGGTGATGATATCAAAGGAATCAAGAGCATTAAATCTATTTTGACTTCAAAATTTGAAATGTCAGACTTAGGATTTCTGACATACTTTTTGGGAATTGAGGTTGCCTATTCTCAGAGAGGCTATTTTTTGTCTCAAACTAAACTTGCTAGTGAGATTCTTGATAGATCAGGAATCACAGATGACAAGGTCTGCGAAACTCCTGAAATAGTAGGTTCGAAGATGAAGATTGATGATGGGATTCTCTTAAAAGATCCCACACCTTACCGGCAACTGGTTGGATCCCTAACGTATCTCAGCATTACCAGGCCTGATATTTCTCATGCAGTACATGTTGCTAGTCAATTTCAACATGCACCTACTACAGTCCATATAAGCGCCATCCTTCACATCATCAGATACATAAAGGGTACAGTAAACAAGGGAGTATTTCTATCTTCTACGTCTGAATTAAGTTTAATTGCTTATACTGACTCTGATTGGGGAGGTGACACAAATAACCGTCACTCCACCACTGGTTTCTGTATTTTTTTAGGTGAATCATTAATTTCTTGGAGATGCAAGCAGCAAAAAGTATCGCTTTCATCCACCGAAGCTGAGTATAGAGCCATGGCATCTACTACCATGGAGATTGTTTGGATTCGCAACTTGTTGGAAGATATGAATATTCAAGTTCAAGGGCCCACAAAATTATGTTGTGATAATAAAAGTGCAATCTACATTGCCAAAAATCACACATTTCATGAGCGCACGAAGCATATCGAGATGGACTGCCACTATGTTCGTGAAGAATATTTAAGAAAAACCATTGACCTTCCTTATGTTACATCAGAATATCAACTGGCAGACTTCTTCACTAAGGCACTGTGTTCTCCAAGATTTAACTTCCTTCTTGGCAAACTTTCGGTCGTGACACCCTAAGTTTGAGGGGGAGTGTTAAAATATTATGTCTCTTTTAACTGTAAACTGAAATACCCATCAGGGGTATTTCAGTCCTTTTACTCAATAGGTGTCAGCCACCCTAATGAGCTAACATTTTTATTTTTACTTTTTCTTTTTTTATTTACTTTTGCTTTTTACACTTTTTTTTCTTTTTGACTGTTGTGAAAGGGACAACTCCATATAGCTGTTGGAGCTTCCCCAACAGTCACAAATGTGACCGTTGGGTGCAGCTCCAACAGTCATATTGAGCTGCACCTGTGGCTTCTTTTTGCATTATAAATAGGCCTTAGTGGCCCTTGTAAACATATTCTTTTTTGTGAGTGCATATGCAATATTGTAAAGCCCCTCTTGGGAACTTATGAATTGAAGTTCATTTTGTTTCATGCTGTTGTGCATGTGTATCTGTGCCTTCGTGCACTTGTGAGTGTTCTCCTTTGTGCCTTTGTGCACTCTTTGTATTTCTTGTATTGTGGTGTTACACACAATCTCTTTTTGTAGAGATTTTCACAGAAGGCACTTGCGAAGGTGGAGCTCTACGCACATATACCAATGGAGGATAATTAAATCGTGAAGATGATGAAGTTTGGTTCGGTAATGAGGGCACAAATTCCAAAGGAAAAGGTTGTATAGGTAATGGAAAAGACTCAACTGGATCAACCTGCAGCGGGGAACCGGTACTAGAGTAATATGGAGTGGATTCCAAGAAAGATACATCCGCACTGACATACTCTAGGCCAGAAATAGGATCATAACATCGATATCCCTTTTGATTTTTTGGATAACCTATAAATATGCATTTTGTAGCTTGAGCAACTAATTTATCACGGTCAGGGCCAAGTTTGTGTACAAAACAAACACATCCAAATATTTTTGGTGAGAAAGAGAAGAGTGGGGCATTAGGATTTAGGATATGTAATGGAATTTGATCACCCACAGAAAATGAAGGCATGCGGTTGATCAGATAACAAGGAGTGATAATCGCATCAACCCAATATAACGCAGGAACATTGGATTGAATCATAAGGGTTCGGGCAACATCAAGCAGGTGCCGATGTTTTCGCTCAGCCATCCCATTTTGTTGAGATGAATAGGCACATGTAGTTTAGGGTTGAATGCCATGATCTTGTTTAAATTGTAACAGACCTTTTGATTTAAACTCGAGAGCATTATCAGTGCGAACAATCTTGACAATAGATTGAAACTGAGTTTTTATTTCAAGAATTAAGGATTTGATAATACTTGGAACTTCAAATCGTTCTTTTATTAAAAACACCCATGACAACTTAGAGAAATCATCAACAATAACAAGATAATATCGACACTGAGTCCTTGTAGAAATCTTACTAGGACCCGATACATCTGCATGAAGAAGTTCAAAAACTTTATGACTAGACTGAATCGGACTTGAGGGGAAAGAACTTCGATGATGCTTGCCCAACTGACATGCTTCACACTAAAATGATGTAGTAGAAGGAATTTGAGGAAAGACATAACGAAGCTTTGACAATGAAGGATGACTAAGACGACGATGCCACTGAACAGGACTGGATGAGTGTTCCACTGCAGCATAAACATTACCCACTGGATGATGTAGGTAGTAGACTCCATTTTCTTCATAGCCTCCACAAATCTTCTTCTCCGTCAACAAATCCTGAAAATGACAACCCATCGGATCAAATATCACTCTACAGTTTAGTTCTTTTGTAAGGCAACTAACAGAGAGTAAACTTTGAAGAAAGTTGGGAGCATGAAGAACATTTTTCAACTGTAAGGTAGAGGATATAAAAATATTTCCCTGACCAACAACTAGTGAGCAACTCCCATCGGCTAATGAGACTCCTCGATGAACAATAATATCCTTTAGATCTGAAAATACAACCGAATTTCCACACAAATGTCTGGATGCACCAGAGTCAATAATCCACTTACTATCATTCATATGAAGATGATTCCCTGTTGAGTAGGCAACACCGGCTACAGGAGGGGTGAAACTCAAAGGGCGAAGAGCTATCAACTCATCATATTCTGCTCGACTGAGCGTGATACTGTTTCTGGTAGAGGTATTATCATGTACATTTGTTGCCTCTAGTGTAGTAACATTTGCTTTTGGAGCATATGACTTTGATGAAGAAGAGGTTGGCCGACCATGCTTATCCCAACAACGATCTTCTAAATGTCCAGATTTTTCACAGAATTTTCATTGAAGTTTTCCTCTGCCTCCCATACCTCTCCCACGACCTCGTCCTCTGATATTCTGATTATTTCCACGCCCATAACCAGATGAGACAACTAGTGCAGATGACTGGGACACAAGATGAGATTGTGGAAGAGAGATCGCAAGTCTACTCAAACGATTGTATGCATCAGCAAGAGTAGGTACATCTGATCCAGTCAACATTTGGACTTTTGCAATAGAGAATTCTGAAGATAAACCTGTAAGAAACCGAGCAACCATAGTCTGTTCTTGATGATCCTTTTGCTTCGAACAACAAAGAGGCCTGTGAGCATTGAGTCTTTCAAACACAGCTTTGACGGAGGCATAGTACTGGGCCAAGGTCTGATCTCCCTGCTGCAAATTATATATCTTCTGTTCGACTTGCAGGATACGACTCACATTAGTCTCTTGTGCATACGTATCTCGAAGATTGTCCCACATCTATTTGGCTATATTATAGTAAATTAAACCATCTCCAATATGGGGTTCAACACTATTCATGATCCATGACATAACTATGTCATTATCTTCGTCCCAAGTAACGTATTTTCCCACCTTTTCATTGGGTTCATCTTCGAACAAAATATGTTTTTTACGATGTCCAGATACCGACATCATAAAAGTTCTGGACTACCTGGCATAGTTAGTTTCATTCAACCTTACAGAAGAACCATACGAGAAGGGATTTGCAAAAGCCTTATACTCCCCAATATGTTCAATTTTGGAATCACATTTCGAAGTTTCACCCATACCGAATATTTGATGCTATTGCAGCTGCCACAAAAACCCAGATTCACTCACTTGAACAACATGTTTTATAATCACACGTCAGGCAAGTCCACGACTACACAGTTTGCCACACCAGAAATAAATTCATGACAAGCTACAATTGACACAGAAGTAGCGTGTTTCACAATCACGCATCAGCCAATACCACGACCTGGCACCTGTACTCCACACATAAATCCCACGACAGTAGATAAAAGCTTCCCACAAACAAAAAAAAACTTTCCACAGAGCAGGGAATCACGCCTGCTGCTTCCACGACAAAAAAAATAATATTAACATGCTGCTTTCACGACACACGTTACAGCACGTCGAACTCGGCACCCAGATTCACGACCAAAGATAATATGAGCACAAAAAAAGTAGAAATCACGACAGCTGCTCCCAGACACATAAATCACGACAACCAAAAAAAACTCACATTCAGATCCAACACTACCAAAAAAAAACTTTTGTTTCTTCTGCGCATCATTAAAAAACAACCATATCCCGATCCAGATGACACACAGTCATCGTGTCCCTTAGATTTGATGACAGATTTGTGTCGTGACCTTAGTCAGACACCAGATCTGTTATCAGATCTATGCAAAGAAAAATTAAATGTGCACACCTGTTTCCAACCCTTTTTTTTTCGTCTTTTGTTGGTGTAGATCGATCACGCTCCCGAGATCTACCGTTCTAATACCATGTAGAAGTTCCAAAATCTACCACAAAAGCCGAGAGAGAGAGAGAGAGAGAGAGAGAGAGAGAGAGAGAGAGAGAGAGAGAGAGAGAGAGAGAGAGAGAGAGAGAGAGAGACGACAGTGAAAATGAGAAAACTCGTTAATCTAATTAGGGCTAATCTCTATGTTAAATAGAGAGAGGCCAAAGTAAAAAATTACACACAAGTTGTAACGCCCCAAAATCGTGGACTTGAAACCTTTTATGAAAAAGATTGAAAGCTTTGAAATCAATCATTTATCAGAGTGTAAAACAAAAGTTCAGCGTAAGATCAGGTTCAAAACAGCAAGCCCCTAGACCTTGGGCGCATTACAACACAAAAGCAGACTACTCCTTACAAACCAATTTGCAATTCAAATATATATATATATATATATATATATATATATATATATATATTTGATTTAAATGAAATGAAGAATCAAGTTTTGGTAATACAGTTTTAGAAATCTAGAGTTTTAATCAGAAGTGGTGCTTTCAAGAAACTTCATACCACATCTATCAAAAGTATCCCATGAGCACAACGTCAAGAAAGGGCCTTGCCTTGAACGCGTCGCGTCATCGTGCCATCGCAAGCTGTATAACCTGTTCACCACCTGCCCATGAAATGGGTTAGTCCCACAACAGACTAGTAGGGGTGTAAAGGACAAGAAAGAACAAAGGCTGCAATAAGCAAGATAAACGCTAGCTCAAACAGGAACAAGCAAGACTAGCAGATCTAACCAAATGTGCTGTGGAGTAAGCAAAGCTCTAGTAAAACAAACAACTAAATACAAGACCAGGAAGGATCATAGTGCTAAACAAGCAACTATAGCGATCCCACAGATTCTAAAGGTGAAGAGTAACTAACTCTATCCCACAGTCAAGCAAAGCAATTGCATAAGACAAGTATTCATAACAACACTCGTAATACATACAAGTACCATTATATGGTTCTGTCTATCGGCAAGTAGCTATGATAAACAATCATGTAGCAGTTATATCACAATATGCAATAACTAGCATAATGCTAGTATTATAAGTAATTGACTAGTATGATAAGCTAGTCATTACATAGCAGAACTGCACAAGCAGTTTAACCAACTAGAGTAACGCCTCGACAGACGTACATAACTCAACAATTAGCGTATCGAACTACCGAGCTAACAAGCAAGCAAGCAATGCACGTCACAACGTGCATATCTCATGATCATGTGTATAAGTTATATCTTGTCTCATTATTGAGCAGGCCATTGTGGGTATGCACAAGGCAAAACGTAGAAACAACCGAGATCGATTCGGGGGTCCATTATGCTATGTATTTTATTATACCTCGAATGACTGACTGAGTCCGCTTCCTAAGGGGACGACCAGTGAGCAAGAGAGTAAGTCCCCAAAGGCAAACAAAGGCCCAATGGGTGCACATCCGAACTTCTGCAGAAGTGGCCTGAAGGATTTCCCCTAACCTCCGATGACTGGGGAAGGTCGGATCTTTGCCCGAGATTGCCATTAATGACTGTCCATCGGAGTTTTGTACCATCCATCATCTCTCTTGATGAACCGTCCCGAATGAGTACGACGGGGGGTTTCTTAACCGCCGTCCCATTCTACATGCTCTGGTCTTTCAACCCAATCGAGCATCTTGCCTGTGAAGGCGCATGATCATTATTTAGGTAATTTATACGCGCCATTGCACGTTCGAGGCAATCACACACTTCTCATCCTACTCACCGCAGTACGCAACATACCTATTCAAATGTACAACCACGATGAAAAGGGCCAATCCGTAGTGAAGGTAGAAACGTCACTCTTGTGATCTTAAACACATGCCATTGCATGTTCGAGGCAGACATAGACCTCTCATCCTACTCGTCGTAGTACGCAACATACCTGTTCAAAAGTACAACTACGATGAGAGGGGCATGGATCTCTCGCAGGAAATCCCAACACTTCTGCTTTACAGAAGCCCACAGTGAACTCATTCAAGTTCCAACTTATCGTGCTCGAGTTCTTTAGACAATCGCAAGCAATCTGCCTATTAGGCGAATATCAACATAACAGGATTTAGCTTAATGTGTCAATACACGCATTGAGGTTACTATAGACCTTTCGTCCTGCTCTTCGTAGTCCCAACATATCGTACGTGACTAAGGGTATAACTACAAGAGGAGGAACATGGATTCCTCGTAAGAGATCTAACAATACCTTCACGAAGGAAGGAAGGCACTACAATCTTGGTTGAACCAGAAAGCCTAGAAACTAAGTCTCGCATTAGAGGCGAGGTAACACCGATATAGCGATGGCGCAAGTACCTCACTAGGATCCCCGCCTTACTCGTGCACAAGCTTCTAAACAAAGCTATCTGAGTCGTATCAGATAGGTGAACTAAGGTTGTAACACACCTATCCCAAAAACATCAATTTGGGAGATCCGACCGCTATCTCTGCTTTAGAAGCTATACATCTTGAAAATAGATTTGCACCTAAGACGATGTCTTTGGAGAACCAAAGTGCATAAGTGTGTGTCGTGGCTTGTAAGACAAGTGAAACGATATACACTATACACTCGAAGCTGCACTCAGGGAGTGCAAGTTGATAAGGGACAAACCCGTGCACATACTAATATAATGGCAAACCGAGGGGCAAGACTCGATGAGCGAAGCCGTACCGCGAGGGTAGAACGCTAGAGCTACACACGAGCTATGAGATCATACCTCGATCATCGTAATGCACAAGTAGACAACTACGTAAGCAACTCGTGAGGTATGAGATCCTATACTGACTAAGCAAGTGTAGATGACGACTCACGAGGCATGGGGTTGCTCCTCGATTAAACGATAAGCGTAAGCAGTAAAGAAGCATGCGACAAAGATAGAATACATATACGAGCAAAGCATATGCACGAAGTGCGGCAACAAGGTAAAGACAAACACATACAAAAGGTAAGTGCAAGAGCAAGCACGACAGCACAGGAAAGTAAAGTACGGGGAGTAAAGCAGAAGCAAGGCCATGGCGCATAAAGCGCGGGGCAACAAGTAAATGCAAGAAAGTAAAGTGCAAGAACGTAAAGGAGGACCAGGATTTGCATCATGGAGGACAAGGCAGACATAAGCAAGTAAATGCCATGGCGCAAAGCGCGGGACAGCAGGAAAGTAAAGTGCGAGAAAGTAGAGAGGACAAGGATCGCGAAACCGCGTCCTTGAGTTAAAAGACATGAAATATAAAGACAGGAATGAAAAGCCTGGGCACATATAGCGCGACGGCAACAGAAAGGAAAATGCGAGAAAGTAAAGAGGACAAGGATCGCAAAACCGCCTCCTTGAAGGTAAAGACATACGTATATATATTATACGTATACATATATCATCCTCTTTTAGTTATCTTCCTTATTTTAGCATTTATCAGTTCATTGTCCTTTCACGCAAGAATCCCCTACCTTAAGGGGTTGCGGGTCCTCGTACGCATGCAGCGTAGGCAAGCAAGAGCTCGAGCCACAGAGGGCGAGCTAGATCCACCGTTTAACCTAAAGAGCTTAGAGCGTTAGTATATGTCGTGATAAAAACGAGAAGGAACAAACACAACAAGGCCCCTTGCCTGTAGGAGGCAGATGCAGAAACTCTGCATCCCGCAGATAAAGGTGCCAGAGGCAGGGGCCTCAGCCCTGTCTGGCAACAGCAGCAGAGGCAGGGAGCAGGAGCTCCCTGTCTGCCAGCACAAAGAAAGGTAGGGAAGGGAGCAGAAGCTCCCTACCACACTGCCGCAACGAGGCAAGGGGGAAACACCCCCTGTCAGAACACGAGACAGGGGCGCAGCCCCCTGTTGGGAACGAAACAGGCAGGGGCTCTGCCCCTACCAGCAATAAGAACAAGGCAAGGGGGCAAAGCCCCTTGCCGGAGAACAATGAAACGCAGGGGGAAAGCCCTTGCTCGAAAAAAGGAAAGCAGGGGGGGCTTCGCCCCCTGCTGGCAAAATGCATGAGGCAGGGGACAGAACCCCCTGCCGAGGAGCAACAGAGGGTGCAAGGGGGCTCCGCCCCCTGCAAGGGAAACAACTGAAGGCAGGGGGGCTCGCCCCTTGCCGGCAAACAAAAGAAGGCAGGGGGCGAAGCCCCCTGCCGAGAAGCAACACAAAGGCAGGGGGACCCCTCCCCCTACCGAGAAACAACAAGAGAGCAGGGGGGCTCCGCCCCCTACCGAGACAACAACATAAGGCAGGGGTGCGAAGCCCCCTGCCGAAAAACAAGAGCAAAGACAGGGGGGGCCTCGCCCCTTGCCGGTAGGCACAAGGACAAGGGGACAGAGCCCCCTGCCGAGACAGAAAAAGGCAGGGGGTGGATCCCCCTGCCGACAAACTCCCAGAAAGGAAGGCAGGGGGGGTTAACCCTCTGCCGACAAGAGATGACGACAGGGGGCTCAGCCCCCCTATCGATCAACCCCAAAAACCAAGGCAGGGGGGGTTAACCCCCCTGCCGACAAGAGGTGTCGACAAGGGATCAGCCCCCCTGTCGACCAAACCAACACAGAAGAGGAGAGGGGAGAAGAGGTTTATACCTCGACAGACCACAACAACGGGGGAGTCAGAGAAAGAGGGGAGAAGCTGAGTGGAAGGGGCGCCAACAACTCCGACGTCGGGGGCTCTGGTGCAATCAACGAACGAATCGGGAGGAGAGGAGTGGCCGACAACTGCGGCGTCAGGGTTTTGGCTCAGCCGATAGCCAGACAGGGAGGGTTGTTGGCGCTGCTCGAAGGTCGCCGACAGCTCCGACGTCGGGTCCCCGGCGCAACCGACAACCAGATAGGAGGGGAGACAGAGAGGGATGCTTGCGTCGTTGGTGGCCCCAGGGGAAGCAGAGGAAGCGAAGAGGTGGTGGCGGTGTTGTTTGGCAGCATTGCTTGAAGGTCGCCGGCGCTCGGAGGTCGCTGTCGGCTTCGATCGCCGGTTGTCGGAGGCCGCTGAGAGGATCTCTAGTCGCCGGAACTCAGAGGCCGCCGTCGGCGTCGATCGACGACATCCTGCGACACCGGGGACGAAGAGGGGAGTGCTGGTGCTGGCGTCGTCGGGAAGCCCACCGGACAGAGAGAAGGTGGCCGGACGGAGCTGCTCGCCGGCGTCTCCAGTCGCCGGCGGCAGTGCGAGGGAGACGGAGCAGAGGAGATCGGGTGAGGAGAGAGAAGGGGCAAGGGGTTTTGCCCCTCGCCTTCTCGAGAATTCGAGAAGCCGGGGCGCGGGTCGGCTCGAACTCGGGTCCAGCCCGTATCCGACACAGGGGTTCAGACCCTGACACGTGTCCGACACGTGCAGGGCACGTGTTTGACACGAGTCAGACACGATTTTTTTTTTCACGGGCATTACACAAGTCCCCTCATTAAACACTAAATATCAAATAACTTCTAGTTTAAGAAAACTTAAACTTAAAACCTCTTAATCTCAACAATTATCATATCTGAGTTCAATATATAATCATGCTATAATAGAAAAGACAAATCTAGAGATTCATAACTGGCTATCTCAATCAACTCAGAAGATCATCACAATTCATCATAACATTTCATTTATTCATAATAAAGATTTACAAAATCCACATCGGATCACCTAGTCTGGGAAATGTACAACCTCACAAGGAGTCACCGCCCTAGACGGATGATCTGGCTGGTCTTGGACAATGCATTTCCTCACAGGAATATACCGTCTTCGCGGGCTACCCGATCTTGGACAATGCACTTCCTCATAGAGACTTACCGCTCTAGTCAGATTACCTGATCTGGTCATGCACACCCTCACAGAGAATCCTTTGAGAATAGTTTCTCAACGTGTACCATATCCAGTTAAAACTATTGTGATACATGCATCAATACAATTGACTACTCTCAGGGTCGATAGCCATCAACACGGGCATAAACATGTATACAATCAAAGCATCACATCATACATCACTTCATATGACATTAAAATTATAAAATCACACATTTAACCAATAAGGCTTCATGAACCAAAGTTCACTATTGAACTTAAACATTTATAGCATGCATTCATAATTTCATTTCACGTGGCATTTAAATCATATTGTATATAAGCATATTATCCTACGCATTATATCATCGCTATAAAGAATATTGCACCTCGTAAATTGAACCTCGAACCCACACATAGGTGTACCTGCAACAAACACACTCCATATTCCGCTAACTACAATCATGACAAACATGATCTCTAAATTACAATCACAAGAGTCCTAGATATCTATAACTAAGTAAAGTGTGTGAGCATAACTTATATTTGCAATTCATTTAAATATTCAGTGCAACGACACCATGCTTACACAATTAGTGCCTAAACATACTCTCTACAAGTTCAGTTAAGGTATCTTACCTTAATAATGTGACGAACAATGAATTAAAACTCAAAAGACCGAGGAGTTTCGAAGTCCGCAAAGACCGCTACCCAAGCAATACAACGAACTCTTCGTGTACGATCTGAGTAGCTAAAGGAAGGGAAACATCTGAGTAGCTAAAGGAAGGGAAATCAACCGAGACCCCGTTAGTAGCGGCGAGCGAGAGCGGATTGGGGGAGAAAAAGAAAGACGAAGACCACTTCGCTAGCGCGAAGCAAAGCATTGAAATAGTTCTTCTTTCATCCCGTGTTAGCGAAGCGGAACGAAGCTCAGGTGCGGAGCCTTCCACTACTATGGATGGACTGAGCTACGCGAAGGTGCGGAGCAGCGAAGCTTCGTAGACAAGGCTCATTCTGTGCGTAAGCGCTACACTCGCAGCAGTGTAGGGTAGCACAGGCTACTCGGCGTAACAAGTAGGTTTCATTCGATTTGTTGTGGATTGGATGATGGAAAAACCGTTGGTCCTGTGAAAAGGTTGGAAGATCTGGCCAAAGAAGGTGATAGCCCTGTAGATTCGTTCCCATGGTTCGATCCTTCCCAGTAAAACGCGGCGTGTTCGAATGATGATCGCTTTTACGCGAGAAAGGGGGACCACCCTCTAAGCCTAAGTATTCCTCAATGACCGATAGCGTACAAATACCGTGAGGGAAATGTGAAAAGAACCCTATGACGGGAGTGCAATAGAGAACTTGAGATCGCAAATGTCAAAAACTCAAAAGATGGCAATTATAACAAGATTAGCCAAAAATAGCAAATTACCCTATAAATCATTATCAAAAGCCAAATAACACACAAGTACACTCCAATAATTTATAAACTCCATCAAAAATATATTTAAATATAATATATATATATATATATAAATAGTGATTGATAGCCCAAAATAGTTCTATAAATATAAATTATACCCTGATTGGCTTGAATGAACAAATGAATATGTAATAAATAAATTAAATTAAAAAACTAGAAACATATTTCTAATTTGGAGATAAAAAAAATGAGTTCTTTATTTATTAATAATCCTTAAAAATTACGGGTTTTACACTAAGAGAGGATTCTCCAAAGGCATTCGTGGCCACAGATGCATCCTATTTCTGCAGAAGTTCATGAGATCTACCACCTAGGATAATTTTTGGTAGTCTCGTTCCCTAACTTCGATGACTGGGGACACCGAGTCATTTTTCCGAGGGGTGGTTATTAACAACCTGTCCATCAGAGTTTTTGTATCAATCCATCTTCTCCCTTGATGAAAACAAGAGGCGAATGGGTGCATCAGGGGTTATTTAACTGACACCCCATTCTACATGCTCTGGTCTTTCAGACCTACTATAGCATCTTGCTTGTGAAGGCGAATTATCACCAGTTTATGTGATTCCAACAAGTTGCCATTGCATGTTTCGAGGTTGCCATAGACCTCTCATCCTACTCATCGTAGTACAAACACCGTACCTGTCCAAAAGTATGACTATGATGAGAGGGGTATGGGTTTCTCAAAAGAAAACCCAACATAGAGTTTCATAAAGACATGATGTAAGTAATTCTTTTTGACATGTTAGTCTTTTGAAACAGAAATACAATTTGCATGATTTTAGGATCGCCATGGATCTGAAACACTTCTCCCCAGTGCACCGTCTTGGGGAGAACTAGTTGCTATTTCACAACCCACAAAATTCTCAAGCATTGCTTTGCAAGACTGCGTGCTCGAGAAGTCGGAATTCGCGCAAGGAATCCTCTTCTCGAGACTGTAGCATCCATACCCACATTCGCGTCTTTTAAGAAAAAGAGCAAAAATGGTACGCGCTCTTGCCCGCCCTACGAGACTTGCATTTAAGGAGTCACAAGTATCAAAATGCAAGTCTACGCGCTAAGTGCGGTGGCAAGGAAAAGATAGATAGCAGTAATGCAAAAGCAACAGCCCGTGCACTAAAGTGCGGCAACAAAGCAAATACAGAAATAGTAAATGCAAAAGCAGGCATGTGCATTGAAGCGCGATGGTAAAGTAAATACAAAAAACATTAAAGATAGAAAACAAATGCGAAAGTAAAAGCCTGTGCACAAAAAGCGCGGCGGCAACAGAAAGCAGTAAAGATAGAAAGTAAAAACAAAAGCAAATGCCTGTGCACAAAAAGCGCGGTGGCAACAAAAAGTAGTAAAAACAGTAAGCAAATGCGAAAGTAAGCATGTGCACTGAAGCACGATGGCTAAGTAAAGACCAAAAGGAAAAGTACAAAGATCGCAAAACCGCGTCCTTAAGTTAAAAGCGTACGTATATACATATATATTGTTTTTGTCCTTTCTTTTCCCATTTTCGTTTTAATTGCTTTATTTTAGTTTGTCCATTGTCTTTTGCACATCTTTTTCCTACATTGGGGAGTCGCGGTGTTGTGAGCGTTTTCGAGTACAAGTGATGAATGTCTCGGGCCGCGGAGTGCGAGTGGGATCCGTTGCGTGAGTTGTGAAAGATAAAATGCGAGAATTATTCTTAAAATTTAAAAGAAAGGGGTTGAGACCCTAAATAAGGTAGGGTTGTGTCCCTGCCCGCCGAATCAATGGAGGAAAAGAGGAAGGGGCAGGGCCGCAATCCCTGCTTACTGTTCGGTTTAAAAGAGAGGGAGGGGCAGGGGCGCAACCCTTGCTCGATTGTCAGCATAGAGGGGCGGCAGGGACATCGCCCCTGCCTACTGACCGTAAAGGAAGGCGATGGCAGGGGCATTCCCCCTGCCTGCCGGTTGGAGAGGAAGGCGGCAGGTGCGTCACCCCTGTTGGCTGGTCGGAAAAGAATAGAGAAGGGAAGGGGTTGTGCCCCTTCCTACATCCTAGGGGTCAACAAGGAAGGGGTGCAACCCCTTCCCCGATGACCAAAACCAGAGGGAGCAGGGAGGGGCTCGGCCCTTCCCCTACGTATCAAGGAAGCAAGGAGGGGCTCGACCCCTCCCCTACGTACATAGGAAACAGGGAGGGGCCCGGGCGCTCCTCTGCGCACAGAGGAAGCAGGGGGGGCTCAGCCCCTCCCATGCATATAGAGGAAACAGGGAGGGGCTCGGCCCCTCCCGTGCACACAGAGGAAACAAGGAGGGGCAGGGGCTCGGCCCCTCCCCTTCGTAAAGAAAAGGGGAAAGCAGGGAGGGGCTCAGCCCCTTCCTTGCCAACCCCACCCAGAGAGAGAGAGAGAGGGGAAGGGCAGAAGCACCCTCCCCCCTACCACACACAGAGGAAGGAGAAGACAACAAAGAGGGGGAGGGGTATTACTTGGAAGGAGACCGGAGAAGGGGAAAGCCCACGGTCGCCGGCATCGAGGTGGCCGGAACATGGCAAGCGAGAGAGAGGGGAGAGGCGAGGCGATCGGCATGGGGTCGTCTGCGTCGATCCTGGCAAACACAAGACGATGAAGGAGAGGGGGAGAGAGAGCAAGCGTGGATGGGGGTGTCAGGCGAGGTCGCCGGAGGGGGAAGGGCGTCGGGCGACGTCAGGTGCTCGGCGAGGTCGCCGGAGGGGAAGGCAGTGGGAGGGGGAGAGCGGGGGGTTTCTTGAATGAGAAACCCTCGCCCCTTCATGCATGCTTTAAATAGTCACGGGGGGGAAAGGGCGATAGGGGACCCAGTTTGGATCTGAGTCAGATCCAGATCCGACTTGGGTCTGAATTTTTTTTCTCAAAACACGAGCTTTACATCCTACCCTCAAAATAATTTCGTTCACAAAATTTTATTGCATTCATCGCTAAAAGTACAAGTCAGGGTATTTCTCCCTGATATCAACCTTAAGCTCCTAGGTACATTCCTCAATCCCATGATGCTGCCAATGAAACTTGACAAGAGATATTGTCTTCGATCTAAGTACTTGGTCCCATCGATCTATGATTGCCACTGGTCTTTCTTCGAACGCCAAGTCTCCTCGAATATCCACATCATCGTAGTGAATGATGTGTGATGGGTCGTGAATGTATTTCCTATTCCTATTTATTCTCTTATTTTATTTTATTTCTTTTACTATTTTATTTTAACCACATTTGGGCTCTTCTAGAGTTCCTATATATTAGGTAGAGTTCCACAAATGTAGAACTTTGCCATACCAAAATAATTTTTTGGAATTAATTATTTTTTAGTATTTAATCAATTAATTATTTATTATTTATTAAATAATAATTTTTTAAAAAGTTCCAGAGGGTATCTCACCCCTCTGGGAGTCTTTTAACATAGATTTTAACTCAATTTAACCTTTGTATTGAATTTAAAACTTTAAATTGGTTGAAATTGGATTTTGGATTCGGATCTGAATTCAAGATTCAAATCTATACCCAATATCTATATGGATCTCAAACTGGACCAGATCCTAATTAATATGGGTCTTGGACTGGGTCCAAATCCATATTAACTTGGGTCAAACGGATGGGATCTGATCCGATCCAATCCAATACAGAACCGATCACATCAAGGTGGGTCATTTTTTAAAAAATGTGATTTTCGGGCCAACCGTAGCCCGAATTCAAAAAAATAAAATATCAATGTTTTCAGAATTTTGAGACGTATCTAATGATATATTATCTGAACTTCGCTTGATTTTAAAGGTCAAAAATAAAAAGTTTTACCAAATCTTAATTGGCTCGTTTAGATCTTGTCAATGGGTCCTGGGCTACGCCCAGACTCAGTTGACGCCACCTAAAATCGAGGATTTTATCAACTTTACCAAAACACAACCAAATTTTCTGAAATCTCAGAATTTAACATGAAGAAAAACACATAATATTACATCCTTACCCCCTTAAAAGAATTTCGTCCACAAAATTAGAACATACTGAATATATGTAGGTAGTGGTCACGCATATCAGCCTCGGGTTCCTAGGTGCACTCGTCCAGTCCGAGATGCTGCTTACGCACCTTCACGAACGGGGTCGTCTTACTACACAGTGTCTTCTCTTGTCGATCCATAATCTATATCGGCCTCTCCTCTGTCGTCAAGTCATGTTGTACCTCGACTGTCTCGTAGTGGATCACATGTGAGGGGTCAGGCACATACTTTCTCAACATCAAGACGTAGATCTGGGAAAACTGAGAAGGAAGCGCCACACAGTATGTTGACTCGCTAATGCGCTCGAGGTTCTTGAAAGGTCCAACATACCGAGGACTCAACTTTTTCTTCTTCCCCAACCAGAACACACTCTTTATAGGCGAAATAAAAAATAAACACATGATCGCCCACAACAAAATTGAGCTCCCTACGTCACTGATCGACATAGCTCTTCTGCCGATTCTGTGCTGCGACTAACCTCTGCCGGATCAACTGCACCTGCTCCGAGTAGTGCTGAATGACCTCTAGAGACTCCACTGCTCTCACTCTAACCTCATTTCAGCACACCGGAAATTTGCATGGTCTGCCATACAGAGCTTCGTACGGGGTCATACCAATACTAGCATGATAACTGTTGTTGTACGAGAACTCTGCAAGCTTCACATACCTATCCCACTGTCCTGCTCAATCCAATGTGCACGCTCTAAGCATATCTTCAAGCGTCTATATCGTGCGCTCTGTCTGCCCGTCAATCTGTGGGTGAAAAGTTGTGTTGAACTTCAACGTAGTATTAAGGGCTTTCTGCAACTGGTGCCAGAAATGAGAAGTGAAACGAGGGTCTCTGTCTGACACGATCGAACGTGGCATCCCGTGAAATCGGACAATCTCATCCACATAAAGATTTACTATACTCTCCAAACTCTGACTAATCCTGATTGGCAAAAAATGATCACTCTTTGTCAACCTGTCGACTATCACCTAGATAGCATCGTGCTGACGACGGGTCCTCGGCAACCCCACGATGAAGTCCATTAAGATGTTGTCCCACTTCCACTTTGAAATGTCTAGCGGCTGAAGATGTCCACCAGGTATCTGATGCTCGATCTTCACCTGCTGGTAGGTGAGACACCAAGATACGAACTCTGCGATATTCCACTTCATATCGTTCTACCAATAAGTCCGCTGGAGATCCTTGAACATCTTGGTAGAACTAGGGTGAACGGAATATCTCGACCTATGGACCTCACTCATCAACTCCTTTCGCAGTCCTTCAAAACCCACCATCTGTCTCTGAACATGATGGTCCCATCCTCCTTACGGTGAAACTGCGCTTCCGCACAACCCCTCGAGTCTGGTTTGACTGAGTGTAGCTCCTCGATACAGTCTATAATCTCAGGCCGCTCCTGCATCCCAACACAAAGGATGCGTTCAGAATTGTCTCCAAACGGCTGTCACCTGACAAACTCCTCTATCAAGTCCCAACTGTGCCCGATCAAACTGGCTATCGTGACTAATGTTTTTCTGCTAAGCGCGTCTGGCACTATGTTCACCTTACCAAGGTGGTAGGCGATGAAAAACTCATAATCCTTTAGGAATTTCAACCACCTGCGTTGCCTCAAATTCAGATCACGCTGCGTGAATATGTACTTGAGACTCTTGTGATTAGAAAGGACTTCAAACTGTTTTCCATACAGATAGTGATACCAGATCTTCAACGCGAAGACAACAACTGCTAACTCCAATTCGTGTGTGGGGTAGTTCTTCTCGTGTACCTTCAGCTGCCGAAAAGCGTATGCGATAACCTTACCGTCCTGCATCAAGACACAGCCCAGTCCGGTTCTCTAAGCATCGTTGTACATTACGAACCTGCACGTCCCAGAAGGCAAAGACAACACTGGGGCTGAAGTCAACCTCCTCTTCAAATCGTGGAAGCTTTCCTTGCATTGAGGTGACCAAACGAACTTTACCCTCTTTTGTAGAAGTCAAGTCATCGGAGCAGCTATACGAGAGAAGTCCTCTATGAATCAACAATAGTAGTCTGCCAATCCCAATATACTCCTGATCTTTGTAATTGTCTTCGGTTGCTCCTAAGACAACACTGCCTCTACCTTGGCTGGATCAACCTCCATGCCTTTCTCTAAGATCACGTGGCTGAGAAACATCACCCTATCAAGTCAAAACTTACACTTTGAGAACTTAGCATACAACTTATGTTCTCTCAGTGTCTGCAACACTAGGTGTAATATCTAATTTATGACCTGCTGCAGAACAGGTATTGCCCTGGTGACAGAGGTTGATGCCTAGTTTATGGTGGCTAATCACATCTAACCTACTGACCAGCATTACCTAGGTTGCTATATGAGCACCTGCTTGCACCTTTGAGTACATTAGGCATATGTTAAAAAATGTTATGTTTGATTTAATTTAAAAATTAGAGAAAAATCATGAGTTAAATTTATCAATATTGAGAATAATAATGGTGCTTTCTTTGTTGTCACTGAGTTTCTAACATTGCCATCCTTATTCTCTTTTGTCTATTGCAGTTTCTTTTGGATCCATTGAAGTGGCACAACTGGATTGGGGAAATCAAGACCACATAAGTGCTGTTGATCCTCCATTTGATTATGTTATTGGCACAGATATTGTAAGTTAGTGAATAATTATTCTTTACTATGAAGTACAGCTTTAGAAATCAAAATCAGCTTATTGTTCTCTCCTTTTTCTGTTAGAGATTTTAAATTACCAGTGAAATTTGTTGGTCATTTTCTATATAGTCTGCAGTATTGCTAGGCTGTTGTCCTCTGCCAGAGCAAGACTAATCAGTTTTGCATGGGCCACAGTAACACTTACAAATTTAATAAAAAACTTTATTAATCTGTTATTACCTGTTTACAAAGAGAGTTGGGATCTCATTTCTTCATTATTAATTGAAGATAAGCAGTTTTGCATGATATACATATCTAATTATGACAGCAACACATCTAAAAGTTTCAAGGTAACTCATGCTTTAGGAGTACTTGAAACACCTTTTGGGGTTTGTTTTAGTGTTGACTGTTAACAAGGTAAAAATAATGGTAAATAAGAATCCTGCTTAACTAGGGTTCCTTTAAAATATGGAGATTGGTAATTGAAGGGATACGTGGGCCTCACACCACCATCTATTTAAGGGAAATGGGAAGATTACAATTGTCTTATTTTTGAGAAACCGCCAGAATTTGATAAAATGGTAGTTTTCTTTGTGGGCTTGGTGAGAGTTCTTGCTGGCAGTATCCAGAAACACCCTTAATGTTCTAGAAAGATTACCAGGTACATGCTATACTGTGGTGATCCAAACTGCTTATATCTTTCATAGATTTAGTAAAATCTAGAGAGTTCATGTGATTTCAGTGTGTCAAGAAAATCACCATCTAAAGTTAGAACATAATACATACTGTCTATCTGTAATAACCGAAATTTTTACCGTTACAAATTTTAGTATTTTAGGAGTAAAATGGGCGAATCTGGGCACGGATCCAAGTTTCGGATCCAGAACCCATATTATACAAGAAAAACCTAATTAAATATTAAAATACGTAATAAGAAAAGAAATAAAATAAATATAAGTAGGGTTTGGATCCAATTATGAATCCACATTTTTTTTTATAAGAGCCGGATCCAACATGTGGTTGGATCCCGAGTGCGGGTCGCGGGTCAGACTCGGACCCGGCCCACACCCTGTAAAAAGGATACATAGGCTGACCGATAAAAATAAAGGGGAAACCACCCCGATAAGTCGCTGGTTAGGGTTCTTTTGAACCCTAACATTTGGAAATGGGGGAGGGGGAAGCCGAAGCCGCCGGGCTTCCTTCCTTTTCGGGAGGTCACCCACCTACAAAGGGGGACCCCGAACCCTTTCTTCTCCCTCTCTCGCTGTCCCATTCTCTCTCTCTCTCTCACTCTCTTCTACCTCTCTAAACCTCGAAGCTCCCTCCGACCCCAGGCCACAGCTCGAGACCTTGCAGTGAAGAGCCGACCTCGCCGGTGGTGGTGCTGTCCAGGCCGACGACCTCCCATCGTGGTTGACGCAACCCCTTCACCGGAAAATGGTAGGAACTCTGCACTTTTATTGCTCGGTGTTGATTGCATCCGATTATGATGGGTCTGTCAAGGAAGAAATGTTGTTATCGCATGATTCGAGGGTTTCATTTGGGGTTGATGAAAAAAAAGGGGGTTTTGTTTCCAGTTAAGGGCTTGTTTTAGATTTTTGCCAAGGGAGTTTGATTCTTGTTAAGAGGGCTTAGCCTGTCATGTATTTGGGGTGTGAGGTTGTGGACCGAGGCATGTCAAATTCCAAGGGAAAATCACTATTGGATATACCATTTAAAAAAAAAAAAAATTGGTGGATCACTCAGTTTTCTGTACACGGTTAATAAAGTTAGATATCTGTGGTGTACATTAAGCTAAATTGTTGAACATACGACTGGAGGGGATTGTGCCTATCGATTCTTCTTTATGAGTTCATGTTGTTAATATTACAAGCATATTGGAATTCAATTGCTTAAGGAGGAAACTTTAGTATGCAATATCATTTGTTGGTAGATAATACGTGCAGTCCCATTTGGTTCAATGCATGTATGCATCACAGGTCGAAATAGGTTAAGTCTTTAGCATTTGACACATACAATGATTGCCTGCTATACTGGGTATTTGAAAATGTTCAGAGTTTGCATCGGATCCACACAGTTCATGGTCTGTTATAGTTGTGAATGATCAGAAAAAAGACAAATCTGGTTGCCTGTCTTAAGGTTGAAACGGCTTATCAGAATTGTAATATGTTTAGATAGTAGATTGGGTGTTTGCGTAGTTGCCATATTAACATAGTTAATCAGAAGTGCGTGATAGTTTAAAGATGTCACCTTATTTTGACAATTTTAATACTTGAGAAATATGTTATTTTGTGGGGTTTACCAAATCTGATTTTCTGTATTTGTTTCCTCTAACTGTCCATAAGCATGTTTAGGTGAATATTGTTAGCAGTACATGTCTAAATTTCGTAGGTAAAAACAACATATTGGTGTCAAATCCTTGAATTATCAGATTTTGTGGTGCAATACTTAAGCATGTTAAGGTAAATTACTGTTTGCAGCAGAATACTTCCGGTGAAGTCCTCTAACGAAATTTATGTTTGGCATCTTACCGTAATTCTGAAAATGTATGTATTTAGCATCCATGCATCTGTAGTTCTATATCCCCAATTTATATTCTTTTTCTTTCTAATCCATAACTGAAACTGTCTGCAACACTTGATCCCTTTACATAGGAAATGAGTGAGGCATATTAAAGATATGTTATGTATGGACATTGGCCTTGGATGTACTCAGATTTTGTAAATTTCTTTTCCTTGGTGCATTGTGAATTGAAATGAAATAATATAGGGGTAACCTAACTAGGTAAATGATTAAGTTAGTCATGATTATCCCCTCCTGCTAGGGGGGTGGTTTGGGAAACCTTGCTCAATGGGCGATACGGGTTAGGTACCTAATGTAGGTACGTGATTTGATTCAATTATATTGGTAAGAAAATTAAATATTAATTTTTGTGCTTGAACGGTTTAAAGGCACCGGAGCACTCTGAGTGAGTTTATGAAAATAATATGGAAAATAATGGGGTTGATTCATACACTTGGGTAAAATGACTAAGGTTAAAAATCTACTACAGTGATAGTATCGGGGTTTGGGAAAATGCCCCTACACCCTGAAGGGTTAACTAAATGAAAAGATTTACTCACTCAGATTCAGGTTTACCTTGGAGAGGGTAAGTGGTACAAAACTCCGGGGACATAATTTTGGTTTCGAGCTAAAGTGACTCGTTGGTCCTCAGTCCTCGGAGTTGGGAGGGGGACCCAGACTACCAATTTGTCATAGGTGGTAGTTCTTTGTTCTTCTGCAGAAGTTAGGGATGCATCCTGTTTTGGTTTTGGCCTTTGGGAGTTTCTCTCGGTCACTGGCCGCTCCCTTGAGATTTCAGTCACAGTTAGAATGTTCGGGTTAATAAAACAACTTTGAATAATATACCCCCGAACGTTCTCTTCTGTGATGGTTGCCTTGGCCCGTGTGTACCCGCGGGATAAGAAAAGATAAACATCAACTAGAACAGTTAGGTATCACTGTGTTGGAGTCATTAAAGAGACATTTGCATATTCTTTCAGCGTGCTCGGTGCTCATGATGAAACAATATCATAAATTGTGCAGATATGAGTTAATGGAATTCATATTGTGGATGTTATATAGATGTTATGCATGTTACTGTTGGTACTGTTACAGAATACGCTTTAATGGCTTAATATCTTACTTGCTTAATTGTTGTGGTTGCATAAAATACTTTACTTGCTTAATTATAACTGTCGCATAATCTACTTCTCTGCTTAGATATATGTCTGTTACTGTTGTTACATAGTCTTCTTTGTGTGCTTCCTAATAAGCTGAAATTCCACACACGACAACCACATCTCATACTCGATTCATGATATACCTGATTTAAGAGTACAGTTTTCTACTTAGACGTGGTAGTCTAATTCCTATAATTTTTATCATTTTCAGGCACAGAGTAGTTCTATGAGCAATGCGGGATGAGGTGCTGACCAAGACTTGATCTATTTGTTCCCTGTCGATCCTACTTTCTTTCAAATTGGAAATTTTAGTTTGAGACTCATAAAACTCTGATGTTGGATTCTATTATTATTGAAATAAAAATAAATGGTGTGGTTTGTTTTTACCTTCCTGTATCGTTCTGAAATGCTTAACCCTGGAATCATTTGTTGTTTCCGCTTCAAAAAAAAAAAAAATTCTCAAAAATCTGGGTTTAAATTTCGGGGCATTACAGTTATGGTATCAGAGCCTGGGAACAATAAATCAAAGTTCACGGTCATGCCACATCCTGAGATCGCTCTGTGAGTATATTTTATTTATTTTACTTTAGTAGTCATGATAATTACATTGTTTCTCCTATATAGGTATAAATATATACCTGTAATGATTTTTGAAACACTATAATGCAAAGATAGTAAAACTGTGTGTATTGAAATGGTTATTAGATGTATCGTCGATCCCAAGCTAGTTCAAGCACGACAAACAAATGGCAGGATCAAAGGGGTTTCGTGATGGAAACTCTCGGTAATCTGGCTCAAACCATGGACACTCAAATGCGCCACCAGGCGGAGTTAGCCGCAGCCATAAGTGAAAGGAATAATACAAGCACAATCAGGTATGAGAAGTTCTTGAAGTTGAACCCGCCTACCTTCTCAGGCAAGGCCGATCCTGAACTAGCCGAGAGTTGGATTGCAGAGACAGAACGAGCTTTTCGGGTTCTGTCTGTTCCCGAGGATAAGCAAACGGACTTCGGTACTTACCGCTTGACGGAAGATGCACAGAAATGGTGGGACACAACCCGAACCATCCACTTTGCTGGAGTGGATACTATTCCATGGGAAGATTTCAAACGAACATTTTTAGAGACATATTTCCCCCAGTACGCTCGTGATCAGAAGCATCAGGAGTTCTTGGAGCTTACTCAAGGAAATATGAATTTAGTGGAATACACTACCAAATTTCGGACCTTGGAGCGTTATTGCCCAAATTTGTTCGCGAATGATAAAGCCAGAGCAACTAGGTATGTCCGCGGACTCAAGGACGGATTACGACCACGAGTGATGATTAATCTGCCGTCCACCCTCGCACAAGCCATTGAAGTGGCTACTATGCTAAATGAAGAATGAGAGCGATCAAGGAAGAGTCAAAAGGACACACCGGGAAAACGGGAAGCCGGTCCGCCGCAGCACCACGGTGGCAAGAAGTACCAGCCACCTTACAAGAAGCAGAAGTACAATGGTGGAAATCGTCCTCCGCAACAACAGGGACAAAATCGGGTGTGCCAGAAGTGCAACCGGTTCCACTACGGACAACCTTGCCCTAGAGACACCGGAGCATGTCTCTACTGTGGAAAGATGGGTCATTATGCCCGTCAGTGCCACAAGAAGATGGCGGATATGCAGAAACGTAATGCCGGAGGAGGGCAGCAACATCAACCATCTCAGCCGCAGCAAACACCACAGCAAAATGCACAGAAGAGGGTGCCTGGACGAGTATATGCCACCACTGTGGAGGAGTTGGAGAAAGAAAATCTGATACAAGGTACTGTAATTGTCAATGGCTGTGCTGCACTTGTTCTATTTGACTGTGGTGCTACACATTCGTTCATATCTATAGAGTTTGCAAAATTACTTGGTGCACCTATTGAATCTCTGAAACATGAATTATATGTGTACAATCCGATAGGATATAATTCGATATGTGTAAACTACATCCCTGATGTCATAATTGTACTTGAAAGGCAGAACTTACCTGCTGACCTAATCTTGCTCGATATGACTGAATATGATGTCATATTGGGGATGGATTGGTTATATGAACATTATGCCAACGTTCTCTGTCGCCAAGGGAAAGTGGTTTTGTCCCGACCAGGATTGCCAAAGGTTGAGTTTCGGCTTTCTAGACCTACAGTAAAGGGCCGAATTGTATCAGTATTAAAGGTCCAGAAGTATATGCGACAGGGGTGTTGAGCATTCCTAGTAAATGTATTCTCCTGCGAGTCGAAGGTCACACCTTTAGAAGAACTTGAAGTGGTTCGGGAATTCCCAGAAGTGTTTCCGGATGAGTTACCTGGACTACCTCCACCGCGTGAGGTGGATTTTCATATCGAGTTGGTGCCTGGGACGACACCGATCTCGAAAGCGCCTTATCGTATGGCCCCAGTAGAGTTGGAGGAGCTGAAGAAACAACTCCAAGAGTTGATGGAGCAAGGTTTCATTAGACCGAGCGTGTCACCATGGGGAGCACCCGTTCTTTTTGTAAAGAAGAAAGATGGTTCTATGAGGCTGCGTATATACTATCGGATGTTGAATCAAGCAACAGTAAAAAATAAGTATCCCCTACCTCGCATTGAAGACTTGTTCGATCAATTGCAAAAGGCTAAGGTGTTTTCAAAAATCGATCTTAGATCGGGGTATCACCAACTTCGGATCAAGGACGATGATATTCCCAAGACAGCCTTTAGGACAAGGTACGGTCACTACGAGTTCGTAGTTATGCCATTCGGACTGACAAATGCTCCTGCCGCATTCATGGATTTGATGAATCGGGTATTCAGAGCGTACTTGGATACTTTTGTGATTGTTTTTATTGATGATATACTTATATACTCTGAAAGTATAGAACAACATCGTGAACATTTGAGGATCGTATTGGGGACTCTCAAGGAACACCAGTTGTTCGCAAAATTCTCCAAGTGCGAATTCTGGCTCGAGAAGGTCATGTTCTTGGGTCACGTCATATCGCGAGATGGAGTCGCTGTGGACCCGGCTAAAGTTGAAGCTGTATTAAATTGGGGTCAACCGAAGAATATCAGCGATATCAGGAGTTTTCTAGGATTAGCAGGCTATTATAGAAGATTCATTCAGGACTTTTCACGGATTGCCATGCTCATGACCAAGCTTCTGAGGAAAGGAATTAAGTTCGAATGGACAGATAAGTGCGAGGAGAGTTTCCAAATTTTAAAAAAGAAGCTTACCACCGCACCAGTGCTGGCTTTACCTTCAGGACATGGTGGTTTTGTAGTCTACTCAGACGCATCAGGTACTGGGTTGGGATGTGTTTTAATGCAAAATGGTAAGGTGATAGCATATGCCTCTCGCCAATTAAAGATTCATGAACGAAACTATCCAACTCATGATCTCGAATTGGCAGCCGTAGTGTTCGCTTTGAAAATATGGCGACATTACCTGTATGGGGAACAATTCGAGGTATTTACTGATCACAAAAGTCTCAAGTACCTGTTTTCCCAGAAAGAGTTGAACATGCGACAACGACGATGGTTGGAGTTTATAAAGGATTACGATTTTACCATTTCCTATCACCCAGGAAAGGCAAATGTGGTAGCTGACTCTCTCAGCCGAAAAGCTGGTTGCAGTTTGTCTAGTCTTTTGACAAAAGGGTGGAATTTGGTGGAGGAATTCATTGATTGGAAACCATTCTCAGATATCGTGGGAAGTATCAAGTTATCTAATTTATCTGCCCATCCCGAGATCCTTACAAAGATTATTGAAGGTCAGAAAGAGGATCCCCAATATGAGAAATTGAAGTCACTAGCCCAACAAGAAAATTCACACTTCTCACTCAAAGAAGATGGCAGTATTTGGATGAAAAAGCGACTTTGGGTCCCTAGTGATCCCAAGTTGAAAGAAGTACTATTGGGTGAAGCACATAGGTCCAAGTACACCATACACCCAGGAGGCACGAAAATGTTTAAAGATTTACAACGAGGGTATTGGTGGAATGGAATGAAGCGTGAGGTCGCAAGTTATGTCTCGAAGTGTTTGACTTGTCAGCAAGTCAAGGTGGAACATCAGAAGCCTGGTGGAATGATGCAGCAAATGGAGATTCCACAGTGGAAATGGGAAGAAATCACCATGGACTTCTTGGTGGGTTTGCCGAAAACACGGAAACAACATGACGCGATATGGGTAATAGTGGATCGACTAACTAAATCGGCTCACTTTCTACCCATACGAATAAATCAATCCCTCGAGAGCTTAGCAGACTTATACATCAGAGAGGTTGTTCGACTGCATGGAGTACCAGTTTCTATTATATCAGATCGAGATCCTCGATTTACTTCTCGGTTTTGGGGTCAGTTGCAACAAGCCTTGGGTACGAAACTGAAGCTGAGTACTGCTTTTCACCCTCAGACTGACGGACAATCAGAGAGGACTATCCAGACGTTAGAAGATATGCTGCGAGCATGTATGCTGGATTGGAAAGGTGAGTGGGACAAGCATGTTATTTTAGCCGAATATGCTTACAATAATAGTTACCATGCGAGTATCGGCATGGCTCCTTTCGAAGCTCTGTATGGAAGACTCTGTAGATCGCCTGTGTATTGGGACGAAATTGGAGAACAGTCGATAGAATCACCAATCATGTTACAACATTACACCCAACAGATCAAGATGATAAGAGATAGACTGCTCACAGCCCAGAGTCGACAAAAGAGTTATGCAGATCAAAGGTGCAGGGAACTCACTTTTGATATGGGGGATAGGGTTTTTGTGAAAGTATCACCCACCAAAAGTGTGTTTCGTTTTGGTAAGAAAGGGAAATTGAGTCCCAGATATGTCGGACCTTTTGAGATTTTGGAACGGGTTGGAGAAACAGCCTATCGTATAGCCCTACCTCCTCAGTATGCTCAGATACATAACGTATTCCATGTATCTATGTTAAGAAAATATCTTCAGGATCCGTCACATGTCATCCAATATGAGGACGTAGATATAAGGGAAGACCTAACAATGGAAGAAAAACCAGTGGAGATAGTGGAACGAAGCGAGCGAGTCTTGAGATCAAAGACCATTCCTCTTGTCAAGGTGAGATGGCAGCACCATGGCATTGACGAAAGCACGTGGGAACCAGAGGCAAATATGCGGGAGAAGTACCCCAACCTTTTCGAGTAAGCACCCACAGGTAAAATTTCGAGGACGAAATTTCTTTAAGGGGGAAAGCATGTAATAACCGCAATTTTTACCGTTACAAATTTTAGTATTTTAGGAGTAAAATGGGCGAATCTGGGCACGGATCCAAGTTTCGGATCCAGAACCCATATTATACAAGAAAAACCTAATTAAATATTAAAATACGTAATAAGAAAAGAAATAAAATAAATATAAGTAGGGTTTGGATCCAATTATGAATCCACATTTTTTTTATAAGACCCGGATCCAACATGTGGTTGGATCCCGAGTGCGGGTCGCGGGTCAGACTCGGACCCGGCCCACACCCTGTAAAAAGGATACATAGGCTGCCCGATAAAAATAAAGGGGAAACCCCCCCGATAAGTCGCTGGTTAGGGTTCTTTTGAACCCTAACATTTGGAAATGGGGGAGGGGGAAGCCGAAGCCGCCGGGCTTCCTTCCTTTTCGGGAGGTCACCCACCTACAAAGGGGGACCCCGAACCCTTTCTTCTCCCTCTCTCGCTGTCCCATTCTCTCTCTCTCTCTCTCACTCTCTTCTACCTCTCTAAACCTCGAAGCTCCCTCCGACCCCAGGCCGCAGCTCGAGACCTTGCAGTGAAGAGCCGACCTCGCCGGTGGTGGTGCTGTCCAGGCCGACGACCTCCCATCGTGGTTGACGCAACCCCTTCGCCGGAAAATGGTAGGAACTCTGCACTTTTATTGCTCGGTGTTGATTGCGTCCGATTATGATGGGTCTGTCAAGGAAGAAATGTTGTTATCGCATGATTCGAGGGTTTCATTTGGGGTTGATGAAAAAAAAGGGGGTTTGGTTTCCAGTTAAGGGCTTGTTTTAGATTTTTGCCAAGGGAGTTTGATTCCTGTTAAGAGGGCTTAGCCTGTCATGTATTTGGGGTGTGAGGTTGTGGACCGAGGCATGTCAAATTCCAAGGGAAAATCACTATTGGATATACCATTTAAAAAAAAAAAATTTGTGGCTCACTCACTTTTCTGTACACGGTTAATAAAGTTAGATATCTGTGGTGTACATTAAGCTAAATTGTTGAACATACGACTGGAGGGGATTGTGCCTATCGATTCTTCTTTATGAGTTCATGCTGTTAATATTACAAGCATATTGGAATTCAATTGCTTAAGGAGGAAACTTTAGTATGCAATATCATTTGTTGGTAGATAATACGTGCAGTCCCATTTGGTTCAATGCATGTATGCATCACAGGTCGAAATAGGTTAAGTCTTTAGCATTTGACACATACAATGATTGCCTGCTATACTGGGTATTTGAAAATGTTCAGAGTTTGCACCGGATCCACACAGTTCATGGTCTGTTATAGTTGTGAATGATCAGAAAAAAGAAAAATCTGGTTGCCTGTCTTCAAGGTTGAAACGGCTAATCAGAATTGTAATATGTTTAGATAGTAGATTGGGTGTTTGCGTAGTTGCCATATTAACATAGTTAATCAGAAGTGCGTGATAGTTTAAAGATGTCACATTATTTTAACAATTTTAATACTTGAGAAATATGTTATTTTGTGGGGTTTACCAAATCTGATTTTCTGTATTTGTTTCCTCTAACTGTCCATAAGCATGTTTAGGTGAATATTGTTAGCAGTACATGTCTAAATTTCGTAGGTAAAAACAACATATTGGTGTCAAATCCTTGAATTATCAGATTTTGTGGTGCAATACTTAAGCATGTTAAGGTAAATTACTGTTTGCAGCAGAATACTTACGGTGAAGTCCTCTAACGAAATTTATGTTTGGCATCTTACCGTAATTCTGAAAATATATGTATTTAGCATCCATGCATCTGTAGTTCTATATCCCCAATTTATATCAGCTTAAGGTTGGAATTATGGACATTGGCCTTGCATGTACTCAGATTTTGTAAATTTCTTTTCCTTGGTGCATTGTGAATTGAAAGGAAATAATATAGGGGTAACCTAACTAGGTAAATGATTAAGTTAGTCATGATTATCCCCTCCTGCTCGGGGTGGTGGTTTGGGAAACCTTGCTCAATGGGCGATACGGGTTAGGTACCTAATGTAGGTACGTGATTTGATTCAATTATATTGGTAAGAAAATTAAATATTAATTTTTGTGCTTAAACGGTTTAAAGGCACCGGAGCACTCTGAGTGAGTTTATGAAAATAATATGGAAAATAATGGGGTTGATTCATACACTTGGGTAAAATGACTAAGGTTGGAAATCTACTACAGTGATAGTATCGGGGTTTGGGAAAATGCCCCTACACCCTGAAGGGTTAACTAAATGAAAAGATTTACTCACTCAGATTCAGGTTTACCTTGGAGAGGGTAAGTGGTACAAAACTCCGGGGACATAATTTTGGTTTCGAGCTAAAGTGACTCGTTGGTCCTCAGTCCTCGGAGTTGGGAGGGGGACCCAGACTACCAATTTGTCATAGGTGGTAGTTCTTTGTTCTTCTGCAGAAGTTAGGGATGCATCCTGTTTTGGTTTTGGCCTTTGGGAGTTTCTCTCGGTCACTGGCCGCTCCCTTGAGATTTCAGTCACAGTTAGAATGTTCGGGTTAATAAAACAACTTTGAATAATATACCCCCGAACGTTCTCTTCTGTGATGGTTGCCTTGGCCCGTGTGTACCCGCGGGATAAGAAAAGATAAACATCAACTAGAACAGTTAGGTATCACTGTGTTGGAGTCATTAAAGAGACATTTGCATATTCTTTCAGCGTGCTCGGTGCTTATGATGAAACGATATCATAAATTGTGCAGATATGAGTTAATGGAATTCATATTGTGGATGTTATATAGATGTTATGCATGTTACTGTTGGTACTGTTACAGAATACGCTTTAATGGCTTAATATCTTACTTGCTTAATTGTTGTGGTTGCATAAAATACTTTACTTGCTTAATTATAACTGTCGCATAATCTACTTCTCTGCTTAGATATATGTCTGTTACTGTTGTTACATAGTCTTCTTTGTGTGCTTCCTAATAAGCTGAAATTCCACACACGACAACCACATCTCATACTCGATTCATGATATACCTGATTTAAGAGTACAGTTTTCTACTTAGACGTGGTAGTCTAATTCCTATAATTTTTATCATTTTCAGGCACAGAGTAGTTCTATGAGCAATGCGGGATGAGGCGCTGACCAAGACTTGATCTATTTGTTCCCTGGCGATCCTACTTTCTTTCAAATTGGAAATTTTAGTTTGAGACTCATAAAACTCTGATGTTGGATTCTATTATTATTGAAATAAAAATAAATGGTGTGGTTTGCTTTTACCTTCCTGTATCGTTCTGAAATGCTTAACCCTGGAATCATTTGTTGTTTCCGCTTCAAAAAAAAAAAAAATCCTCAAAAATCTGGGTTTAAATTTCGGGGCGTTATACTATCTTTCTCAGGTTCTCTTGGATTCTAGATGAGGCAAAGGTTGATAGAAGGCCAAAGGATGGAACTTCTGAAAAAGATGGTTGTATTTTGCTATGTTATGTCAAACTATAACATGAAAATATGTTATATCAAACTATAACATGAAAATACGTGATCTCAATCCATAGTGTGTGAACTGATCTGATCTAAATGTTAATTCTTTGTCGTTTTCCCACTCCCCTGCTGCATCTTCTTTCTCCCCTTTAATTCTTTCATATCTCCTCTCATTTGTAATGAATTAGTTTCCAATATTTCTTTATGGGAGGAATGTAGGTACTTAAAAACCTATTCAACCAAAAGGACAAACACTATGTGGATTGAGTTCTGAAATGCACAGAACCATAGTGACCCTGCTAAGATAAGATTGTAAGGTTGTGCATAATGCTATATGTAGATTGGTACAGTAGAGAACAGTAGAGAACCGAGAGAGAGAAGAGAGAGAGAGGAAAAGTCGTTCTTTTCATATTGAAATTAGGTCTAATCTCCTGTTTAAGTAGAGATTAGCCAAAAGAATAAAATTACAGTTAGGTCCCTTATTATTTATAAAATATAAGAAACAACCTTAAGCATGAATAAAACTCTAATTAGTCGACTTATCTTAACACTCTCTCTCAAGCTGGAGCATGGATATCGATCATGCTCAGCTTGCCGCAACATTTTGAGAAACTGGGCCTGACAAGAGGCTTTGTAAAAATATCTGCAACTTGATCCTCAGAGATTACATGCTTGGTAGAGATATGTCTAACTTGAACCATATCTCGTATGTAGTGACAGTCAACTTCAATATGTTTTGCCTTCTTATGAAATACCGGATTATTGGCTATATATGTGGCTGTCTTGTTATCACACATCATCTACATAGGAGATAAAACCTTCACTTGAAGATCAGTCAGCACTGTTCGAACCCACATTAATTCAGCTGTTGTTTGGGCCATAACTCTATATTCTGATTCAGCACTTGACCTAGCAACAACAGTTTGCTTCTTGCTTCTCCAAGAGATTAAGTTACCTCCCACAAATACACAGAATCCTGTGGTAGATTTCCTATCCTCTACAGACCCAGCATAATCAACATCAGAATAAGCAACTACCTCCAGAGTGCCTCCTTTCTTGAATAACCGCCCTTTTTCATGAGAGGATTTTAAGTACGTAAGTATCATCATTATAGCATTCCAGTGTACCTCAGTCGGTTTGTCCATGAATTGGCTAACCTTGCTTACAGTCAGAGCAATATCAGGTCTAGTCACTGTCACATATAGTAACTTTCCTACCAATGAGCGATCGCTCTTGCTATCACCGGGTTTTGATCCCTCATTAAACAAATGAACTTTGTTATCCATGGGAATATTTGCTGGTTTAGCTCACAACTTGCTTACAACCAGAGCAATATTAGGTCTAGTCACTGTCACATATAATAACTTTTCTACCAATGAGCGATAGCTCTTGCTATCACCAGGTTTTGATCCCTCATCAAACAAATGAAATTTGTTATCCATGGGAATATTTGTTGGTTTAGCTCACAACATTCGTGTCTATTTTAGTAAATCAAGAACATACTTCCGTTATAACAAAACCACACCCTCACTGCCCCTGGCTACTTCTATTCCCAGAAAGTATCTAAGGGAACCAAGGTCTTTTGTAACAAAATGTTTTTGGAGATGAGCCTTTGTAGCTGCAATATCATTCTTATCTCCTGTAAAGATGATGTCATTCACATATACCACCATAACTACTATGCCTGAGTTAGTTTTCTTAATAAATAATGTGTGATCTGACGCTGATCTATTAAAACTAAACTTTGACATCACCTCAAACAACTTTTGAAACCATGCTCGAGGACTTTGCTTTAAACCATATATTGCCTTTCTTAATCTACACACCTTCTGACACTCTCCCTCAACCTCGAACACAGAAGGTTGTTGCATATAGACTGTCTCAGACAAATCTCCATATAAGAATGCATTTTTCACATCTAGCTGACACAAACTTCATCTACGGTGAACAACTATAGAAAGAACAAGACGAATGGTGCCCATTCGTGCTACAAGAAAAAATGTCTCAAAGAAATCAACCCCATATGTCTGAGTATAGCCTTTTGCTACTAACCTGGCCTTATACCTTTCAATTGAACCATCTGAGTTATACTTAATGGTATATACTCATTTGCATCCAACAATGTCCACATCCTCTGGGGAATCAATGAGGTCCCATGTCTGTTTAGACAGTAAAGCATCCATTTCATCTTGCATAGCCTGCTTCCATTGGCTATCGAGAAATGCCTTTTGATAACTCATAGAAATAGTTTCAGCCGTTAAGGTTTAAATAAAAGCTTTCATCTGATTACCGAGTCGGGCATCTGACACAAACTTAGATATAGGGTATAAGGTACATTGTCGTGTCCCCTTCCGCAGAGCGATTGGCCTGTCATCATCAACATGAATGTCATTGCTATCAGGAGTACTTACCTCAGGAAAAGAAGTAGATGGAGGCACTGGAGGAGTTGGAGCTCTACACACATACACCAATGGAGGATTGTGAAACTGTGAGGTAGGTGGAGTTAGATTCGATAATAAGGGCACTGATTCCAAAGGAAAAGGAGGAACAGGAAGAGGGAAAGAGTCATCATGATCAGCTTGCAGTCGAGTACCAGTACTAGAATAGTATCGAAGGGACTCCAAAAAGGATACATCCGCACTGACATACTCACGACGAGAGATTGGATCATAACATCGATACCCCTTTTGGTTTTTTGGATAGCCTATAAATATACACTTAGTGGCTTTAGGTGCTAACTTATCACGATCGGGTCCAAGTCTGTGCACAAAGCAAACACACCCAAATACCTTGGGTAAAAGAGGAAAGAAGGGTGCACTCGGATACAGGATTTGTAAAGGAATTTGGTCTTCCACAGATGATAAAGGCATGCAGTTTATCAAATAGCAGGCAGTGGTAATTGCATCACCCCAATATGAAGCAAGAACATTGGATTGAATCATAAGGGTGCGTGCTACGTCAAGGTGATGCATGTGTTTGCGTTCAGCCACCCCATTTTGTTGAGAGGTATAGGCACATGACATTTGAGGTTTAATTCCATGATCCTGATAAAATTGCAATAATGTTGTGGTTTTAAACTCAAGAGCATTATCAGTGTGAATAATCTTAACAACTGACTCAAACTGGGTTTTTATTTCAATGACCAAAGATTTTAGAATGTTAGGAACTTCAAATCTTTCTTTTATTAAGAATACCCAAGACAACTTAGAAAAATCATCGACAATAACAAGATAATAACGACATTGGGTCCTGGTAGGAATCTTACTAGGACCCCATACATCCGTATGAAGAAGTTCAAGGACCTTATGACTAGACTGACTCTGACTAGAAGGAAACGAACTCCGATGATGCTTGTTCAACTGACATGCTTCACACTGGAATGATGTAGTAGATGGAATTTGAGGAATGACACGACGAAGCTTCGACAATGAAGGATGTCTGAGACAACGATGCCACTGAACAGGACTTGAGGAAGAATCGACTGCAACATAAATGTTTCCCACAGGGTGACGTAGATAGTAGACTCCATTTTCTTCATAGCCTCCACCAATCTTCTTTCCCGTCAGCAAATCCTGAAAATGACAGCACACAGGATCAAATATCACTCTACAATTTAGCTCTTTTGTAAGGCAACTCACTGACAGTAAACTTTGAGGAAATGAATGAGCATAAAGGACATTTTTCAACTGTAAGGAAGGGGATATAGAGACATTTCCCTGACCGATAACCGGGGAGGAACTCCCATCAGCTAATGAGACTCCCCGATGTACAGTAATAGCCTTTAGATCTGAAATTTTTTGAGAAATTCCACATAGATGTCTAGAAGCACTAGAGTCAATAATCCACTTACTATCATGGGGAGAAAGATGATCTCCGGTAGAGTAGGCCACACCAACTACAGGAGAAGAGGAACTTGAAGGACGATGAGATACCAACTCCTCATATTTTGCACGGCTAAGAGTGTTGGGTTCACTAGGAGAATTGGATTCATGCCCCACCTCTAGTTTTGTAGCATTATCTTTTGGAACATTTGGCTTCAATGGAAGAAATGCAGGCCGTTCATGTTTATCCTAGCAACGATCTTCTAAATGTCCTGATTTTCCACAATAGGTACATTGGAGTTTACCTCTACCTCCCATACCTCTTCCACAACCTCTGCCTCTAACATTCATAGTATTTCCTCGTCCATAACTAGATGGAATAGCTAAAGCAGATGACTGAGATGCAGGTTGAGATTGTAGAAGAGAGATGGTCAGTCTACTCAATCGATTGTATGCATCAGCAAGAGTAGGAACATCAGACCCGATCAACATTTGGACTTTAGCAACTGTGAACTCTGACAATAAGCCTATGAAGAACCGAGCAACCATAGTCTGTTCTTCATGATCCTTCTGTTTTGAGCAAAACAGAGGTCTGTGAGCATTAAGTCTCTCAAAGGCAACCTTAACAAAAGCATAGTACTGGGCCAAGGTCTGATCACCCTGCTGTAAATTCTATATCTCCTGTTCAACTTGGGAGATTCTCTCGACTATTGGTCGCTCCTTTGGGGATTCAGTCTCAGTTAGAATGTTCTGGTTAATAAAATACTCTTGAATAATATACCCCTGAACGTTCTCTTCTGAGATGGTCACCTGTGCCCGTGTGTACCCGCGGGGTAAGATAATTTAAACACAATTTAGTGCAGTGAGGTATCACAGTGAGTGGGGTTATTAAAGAGACCTTGGCATATTTTTTCAGCATGCTTTATATTCTGAATTTGTAATGAACTGAAATCCTAAAATGTGCAGATACGAGATGATTGAACTATTACATGAAAGTTATGCATGTTATTATTATTTGTTGTTGCATAACATACCTCACTTGCTTGTTAACGTTGTATATTATGCCTTGCTTTCTCAGTTATTGTTGTTGTATAACTGCTTATATGCTCAGGTTTATGATTGTTGATTTCTGTTGCATAATTTGCTTACTTGTTTAGATATATGCTGTTAATCACCTTTGACACCCACATCACATGCTAGATTCATGACATACCTACATTAAGAGTTACAGTTTTCCTACTTAGACGTGGTAGTCTAATTCCTATAATTTTTACCATTTTCAGGTAAACGAGTAGCCTTATGAACGGTTGCGGGATGAGGCATTGGATCGCGATTGTTGATTTACTGTTGCAGTGATTCCTTGAATTTATGGTAAGTTAAATGTTCATATCATAAGGAAATAAAATACATGTGTTGAATTTTATCTCAAAAGTAATGTTCCGAATTGCTTAACCCTATGTTGGTTAGTCTTTTCGCTGTTATAAAAAAAAAGAAAAAAATATAAAAAAATCCACATAAATCTGGGTTAAAATTTCGGGGCGTTACAAGTTATAAATCTATAGTTTGGCTTTCTGTTTTAGTATGATTACATGCAGGACTCAGATGTGAGAATCAGATCTTTAGCGATTTTAGATCATGATCATATTTTGGACTTTCTACGGAAGGGTGGGCTTTTCTGAAAAAAGTATGATGCCTTAGTGAGTCATAACCAGTGACAGTTGGTCGCGTAAGGCCTTAAGAGATGGGAATAGTTTTAGGTGGTTCAGGACAAGCGTTTGTTAGAAGTAGTGAGGGCGACAAACGATGACCTGATAATGATTAGATGCAGAAACCCCGTTCTAGGAACGCGAACAAGCTAGTTGCGTGGTGGTTCACAGCCTACGATCAATTGAATCGTATGTTGTGTTTGTCAGTTGCACTGTTGATTTGCTTTGAACTGCTTACTTGCTTTGAACTGCTTACTGCTTGCACTACTTACGCATTTGCACTGCTTACGCGCTTGCACTACTGACTCGCTTGCACTACTTACTCGCTTGCACTACTTACCTGTTTAACTGTATATCTGCTTTTAACTGCATAATCTGCTGAATTAAACGTACTTAATTCAGTTTCTTGTAGTCTCTCTCGTGCACCTACTAGTTTTTCGCGAAACTAACCCATTCTATGAGTACATGTGATGATTAGATACACTACGGGCAATGACGCGATTGCAAGATGACTTCAAGACTTCTTCTTCCTGCTCTTAGCTCGCGTCCTGGACACTTTGGGTTTGTAATGGATTTTTCTTAGGATACCCGAATTTTGTGAGTTTTGGTTCTTTTATCTAACGTACCCAAAGTTGTCAGCTTGCCTTCTGAATTAACGGAAGAATAGTCTTTTGCTGATTTCATAAATAAACTCTGAAGGAAAGAATTTTTTCCTAGTCTCTTGCCTGTTTTCTGAAAGGTTCGCAAGTTTGAAATTTTGGGGCATTACAGGTTTCCCTGGTTTCATTATCACTTAAGTCATTCTGATTTGACTCATCATAACTAGTATCATCACTTTCAGTTAACAGTTCAAATAAAAAAGAATAATCTACGTTTTCGTCATTAGATTCAAGGTTTTCGAAACCACTAAGATTTTCCAAAAAAACTTACATTTCTGAAAACATATAGCATTCGATTGTTTTCTGCATTCCTATTTCCCTTCTGCATTTGACGCATAATAGCATTCTATGTTTTCTTGCATTGTTTGCATTCCACCTACATCTCATTGAATTCCTGCATCGCCTGTGTATGGTCTCCTGTATGCTTCGTTTCCTATCCATCCACAATAGTGTATTCCACTTGCGGTGCAATGAGGTACTCTGTAACACATTTATGTTCTTCACCTTATATGCATCGCACAGCCTCATACAACATCTTCCATACTTCTTGAGATTTCACTAGCCTTCCATTACAGCTTGGCATCTCATTACAATCTTTTAACAGCATTTTGTTTTATCTATATCATCGATTTTTTTTTTTATCAAGTACCCCACCACAGCATTTTAATATAACATTTCATGTTGCCATGTATTTGCTTGTTCGTCAGCATTCCATCGGATCTGTAATATCATGTGTGCAGTGCATCCTTTTTTTTTTTCATTTCGGATCTGCTACGTTCACTGTGTTTGATTCAGCATGTACATTTCCCTTCATTTTCTTCATTCCCCATTGCATCCTCTTCTCTTGTATTTTCTGTAATCTTTGTGCCAGCAATTGTGGGGAACAAGTTGAATACCCCTGCTCCCAATTGTTTTGATTAGCTGTATATTACATTTTGTTCTGTACACCTGTATACATTCGTTTTCTCAAGTTGTTAAGTCCACATACATCTGGTGATATTGGCTTTATTAACATTGGAGAGAAGCAAAACAGCTGCTGGAGCATTTTGGTGATGGTGGTGACCATGGTCATTGCATTTGGTCGCCTTTTAAAGGGGGACATAAATCACTACGGGGAAATAAATTTTTTGCAACAGATCACTAAACATGAAGGGCATTGTTGCAGTGGGATTTGACATGGATTATACTTTGACACAGTATAAGCCTGAAACGTTTGAAACCTTTGCTTATAATGGCACAGTCAGGAAGCTGGTTTGTGACTTGGGATGCCCTCCAGATCTATTGGAGTGGTCCTTTGATTGGAAGTATATGGTCGGGGGCCTAGTTCTTGATAAGAAGAGAAGCAACATCTTTGAAGATGGATCACCACAAATATGTCAAAGTTGCTTATCATGGCTTCAATGAGATGTCCAAAGAAGATAAAATTGCAACCTATGGAAATACCTTGATACGGGATTCATTTGATGAGCCTGACTATGCTCTTATTGATACTCTTTTTTTTTTTCTTTAGGCTGAAGCCTCTATATAACTGTTTAGTTATACACTGCCGGTCCCAAGCCCGGATAAAGGAGGAGGGTTGCGGTAGGCCAGTGACAGCCAACATAAAAACTTAGTCACACCCTATGAATATGAACCAATATGAGAATTTCGTTGGGGCGTTTCCTACTGAGTGACGCGCTGTACTCTATAGGCCCGGAGGCAGTAATAAATGTGCAAGGGTTGCTAGGTCGTCGCCCAGAAGCGACGCATCACACCGGCGCTCGGGTGTGGTGTCAAATGGGCAAGGGTTCCCTCACTTTGTTGGACGGGTGGGGGTAAAGAAGATAGTTCAAGACCATAAAATTAGGTTAGCCACTTGGAACATAGGGTCTTTAACTGGTAAGTTGGTAGAGTTAGTAGATGTTATGTGTACGAGAAAGATTGATATTTTATGTCTACAAGCGATCAAATGGGTAAGTGAGAAAGCAAAAGTGATAGAACCTTGGGGATATAAGATTTGGTATACAAGAATAAATAGGAATAGGAATAGAGTAGGGATTGTTATTAGTCGTGAGTTTATAGATAATGTAGTTGAGGTCCGTAGGAAGGGTGATAGGATTTTACTTATTAAATTAGTATTAGGTACGAATATTATTAATATTATTAGTTTTTATGTACCTCAAGTAAGTTCAGATGATTTCATTAAGCATCAATTTTGGGAAGATTTAGATGTAGTACAAGGGATATCTTATGGAGAAAAGCTTTTCATCGGCGGTGACCTTAATGGACATGTAGGCATTAGTAGGGATGGATTTGAGAGTATCCATGGAGGCTATGGTATAGGAGAAAGAAACGAAAGTGGAGAAAGGATTTTAGATTTTGGTTTGTCCTATAATATGATCTTAGCAAACACTTGGTTTAGGAAGAGGGAGTCTCACCTAGTAACATTTAAAAGTGGGGTTAATACGAGTCAGATAGATTTTTTTCTACTTAGAAAGAGAGATAGGGGTTGTTGCATCGATTGTAAGGTTATACAGGGAGAAAGTGTAGCTACACAACATAGAGTCTTAATTTTAGATCTTAGAATTACAAAATGTCGCAAAAGGGATAGACATAAGATAGATCCTATAATTAAGTGGTGGGCACTGAAAGGAGCTAAACAAGGAATGTTTGTAGAGCAGGTTGTTAAGGAAGCTGATTGGTGTCTCGAGGAGGATTCAGAATTAATGTGGAATAAGATAGTGGGTGGCATGAGAAAGGTGGCTAAGGTGGTATTAGGTGAGTCTAAAGGCGGTGCACCGCTAGGTAAGGATACATCATGGTGGAACGAAGATGTCAAATTAGCTATTAAGGTTAAAAGAGAGTGTTATAGAAATCTAAGAGTCGTGATAATAAGAATTTGGAGAAGTATATGATAGCAAAGAAGAAAGCTAAAAAAGTAGATCGAAACGCGAGGGATAAAGTATATAAGGAGGTTTATGACAAGTTGGATACCAAAGAGGGCGAGAAGGATATTTATAGGCTTGCAAAGATGAGAGATAGGAAATCGAGGGATTTGGGTATAGTTAGATGTATCAAAGATGAAACGCAAAGGGTTTTAGTCAAAGATGAGGAGATTAAGGAGAGATGAAAAGATTATTTTGATAAGCTTTTTAATGAAAGTCATGCTCAGGATCTTGGAGACTTCTCCGTTCCTTTTCATGAGATGAATCGTGACTTCATGCGCAAGATTCAAAAGAAAGAAATTGCAGAGGCTTTGAAGAAAATGAAATCAATAAGGGCAGTTGGCCCAGATGGTATATCTATCGAGACATGGAAATGCTTGAGAGAGAAAGGTTTAGAATGGTTGACAAATCTTTTTAACAAGATTTGACAGACAAATAAGATGCCTAATGAGTGGAGGAAGAGTAGTTTGGTGCCTCTATATAAGAATAAGGGTGATATACAAGATTGCACAAACTATCGTGGTATAAAACTCATGAGTCATACTATGAAACTTTGGGAGAGGGTGATTGAGTCTAGGTTGAGGAAGGTTGTCATGATATCGGAGAATCAATTTGGTTTTATGCCTGGAAGATCAACTATGGAAGCTATACATCTTCTTAGACAACTTATCAAGAGATATAGAGAGAGGAACAAAGATTTGCATATGGTTTTTATTGATTTGGAGAAGGCATACGATAGAGTACCTAGGGATGTTCTCTGGTGGACAATGATGAAGAAAGATGTTTCTCTTAAGTACATTAGTATAATTAAAGATATGTACGAAGGAGTAGTAACCAATGTCTGCACTTGTAGAGGGGTGACAACCAATTTTCCTATAACGGTTGGGTTACATCAAGGATCTGCATTAAGCTCTTTCCTATTTGCTATAGTGATGGATGAGCTTACGAGATCAATTCAAGTAAATGTGTCTAGAGCTGGGCATTAAGCTCTTTCCTATGTTGTATGTTGTTTGCTAATGATATTATTTTGATTGATGAGTCTAGAGCTGGGGTTAATGCTAAGTTAGAATTATGGAGACTGACACTGGAAGCAAGAGGTTTTAAGTTTGAGTAGGAGTAAGACAGAATATATGGAATGTCGGTTTAGTAAGCAACGAAGTAACGATGGGAGTGTAGTGAAGCTTGGTGAGCAAGAAATACCGGTGGATGACTGTTTCAAATATTTGGGATTTATCATTCAAAAGTATGGAGAAATTGATGGAGATGTAAACCATATGATAAAGGTTGGGTGAATGAAATGGAAAAGTGCAACTGGAGTGTTGTGCGATCGTAGAATGCCATTGCGGTTGAAGAGAAAGTTTTATAGGACAACGATTAAGCCCGCTTTACTATATGGTACGGAATGTTGGGCTGCCAAGAGACATCATATTCAAAAAATAAGTGTAGCTGAGATGCGTATGCTTAGATGGATGTGTGGAAATACAATAAAAGATAAGATTCAAAACGAGGAGATACGTAAGAAGGTAGGCGTTGCATCCATTGAAAATAAGATGAGAGAGAATCGTTTACGGTGGTTTGGACATATTCGGCGAAGGCCTAATGATGCTCCAGTTAGAAGGATGGAGAAATGGAAAAATATATTAGTTAAAAGAGGTCGGGGTAGGCCTAAGAAGACTTGGATGAAGATGATAGGAAAGGATATGAATGCTTTGAACCTCATCGAGGACATGGCATTGGATAGAAATGATTGGAAGAGAAGGATTCATGTGGAAGACCCAAAATGATTTTCTTTTTTGGTTCATATCGTCGACCCCAATTGTTTTGGGATGAAGGCGTAGTTGTTGTTGTAGTCTGAAGCCTACTCATTTGCACAACTTGTTGATTTCAAGGATAGTTATCCTGGAAAAAATTCCTATGGTGCTGATTACTGCAGAATGTATAAAGATGTTTGAGCCGCCGTATCTCTGCATCTCCAGCATTCACAGCAGCTCATGAGCTGCTGTAAGCCTCATAACAACCCATGAGCTGTTGTATCTCTGCATCACAAGCATCCACAGCAGCTCATGAGCTGTTGTAGCCTCATAACAGCCCATGAGTTGCAGTGTCTCCCTATCATGTGCATTTACAGCAGCTCATGAGCTGATGTAGCCTCATAGGAGCTCATGAGCTGCTGTGTCTCCATAACATGTGCATTCACAACAGCTCATGAGCTGTTGTAGCCTCATAGCAGCTCGTGAGCTGCCGTATCTCCATGACATATGCATTCATGGCAGCTCATGAGCTGTTGTATTTTCATTAGCATAGCATCTTCATGTGCATTTCCTCATTAAGTATATGCATTGCCTTAGGCAAATGCATATGCATTTCTCCTTTGGCATTGCATATGCATTCTCACATATATTTTCTCATTAGCATAAACATTGCATATCCATTCTCACATATATATTTTTCCATTATCATAAAGCATTGCATATGCATTCGCATATATATTTTCTCATTAGCATGAGGCATTGCATATGCATTCTCATATATATTTTCCCATTAACACATGCATCTTCATATGCATTTTCTCATGGCATCCTCATGTGCATTTCCTCATTAAGTATATGCATTGCCTTAGGAAAATGCATATGCATTTCTCCATTAGCATTGCATATGCATTCTCACATATATTCTCTCATTAGCATAAACATTGCATATGCATTCTCACATATATATTTTCTCATTAACATAAAGCATTGCATATGCATTCGCATATATATTTTCTCATTAGCATGAGGCATTGCATATGCATTCTCATATATATTTTCCCATTAACACATGCATCTTCATATGCATTTTCTCATTAAATATATGCATTGCCCTTAGGCAAATGCATATGCATATGCATATGCATTTCTCCCTTAGCCTTGCATATACATCTTCATATGCATTTCTCATTTAGCATAAGCATCACACTTAGGTAGATGCATATGCATTTCTCATTTAGCATAAGCATCACACTTAGGTAAATGCATATACATTTCTCATTTATCATAAGCAGTACACTTAGGCAAATGCATATGCACTTCATCCATGCATTAGGCATTGTATCTTCATTAACATATGCATTTCCATTATAGTTTAGGCATGATCATATGCATATTAGCTTTAACAGGATATTTTCAATTTCTTTCCTATATTTTGCATTTCTTTTGCTTGTGTTATCTTATGTTTGCAGGTAAGCTTGAAAGATCATGATTCTCTTTCTTAGAATAAGAAGTTTTAATATTTCAATATTCAATTTCAATTGTAATAATTTTATATTAATGAGAATTTTCATTTTTTCTGTTTAGATTAAAATGTACGAGCATATAGTTCCATTTTAAATTCTCATAATTGCTTGTGGCATTTTCTTTTATTCTATTCTTTAAAAAGCACTATGGGATAACACAAATAGCACGTGCACCATTATAATAAAAGGTAATTAATCCTAAGTAAATGATTCACGTTTATGGCCATAGTCAGAATGTGAACAATACTTAAGATTTTTATCTTTTATGGAATAAAATTTGACCTACACTTTAGGTCTTTTCTAAAAATCATCATATTTTTCAAAAATATATTTTCTTCTTTTATCAGAATCCAGAGTAAAGATTAAATTAAGATATATTTGTGGCCATAGTCATGGATATATTGAAATTTAATCTTACTTTAAATTCTATAAAAGCACAAAAATTAATTTTATTCTTTCTTGGAATTTAAATAAAAATTAAATCAAAATATATTTTTGACCATAGTCATGAATATATTAAAATTTAATCTCATTTCAATTCTATTAAAGAATGAAATATGCTTTTAAAATTCCAATTTTAAACAAATTCTTTCAAGGCATTCATCATTTTGCATCGTTATTTGTCATCTTTTCAAATTATTTTAAGTCATTTTCAAAATTCCAAGTGATTTTGAAATAAATTTTCAAAAATACAGTTTTCTTTTACAAAATTCAAAACCATTTTCAAATTCCATTCATAAATGCAAATTTATCTTTTTATTTCAAAGTTTCACTCAGCTTTAAATCTTATTTCAAATTCCAATTTTTCATCCCTATTTCTGAACTTTATATTTCTAAATTTCATATTTTAACTTTGAATTTTATTTCATATTCAAATGCTAAATTCAAAATTCTTTATTTCTCTTCAAAAATTCCAAAATTTTGAATTTTCATTTTCAAATCCGATTCTAAAATTCTGAAGTTTACATCAATTCTCAATTTAATTCTAAATCAAATGTTTGAAATTTATTTTAAAATCCTATCTTAAATTCTAAACTCAATTTCAAAAATCGATTTCCAATTTCAATTCAAGCTCAATCTCAAATCCTGAATTCCAATTTCAAAATTCAATTTCAAAATTTACTTTTAGATTCCAAATTTTTCAACTTCCAAATTCATTTCTAAAATTCCCATTTTAATGTCAATTTCAAGTCCTTACTTCAATTCCAAGTTTCAATTTCCAAATTCATTCCCCATTTCAAAGTTAAGTTTCAAAATTCAAAATATAAACTCAATCTTTGAAATTTCAAATTTCAAATTTCAAATTCAAAGTTCAAGTTCAATATCAATTCTAAATTCGAATTTGAGATTGAAAAAGGAAATTAAAAATTTGAAGTTTTGAAAGTTGAAACTAAAATCAACTCTACTTTGAAAGTTTGCAATTGAGGATTTGGAAATTGGATTCTGAATTTGAGAACTTTGAAATATGAAATTGACTGAAAATTGAAGTTAAATTGATTTTTAATTGAGAATTTGAACTTAGAAATCAATTTTGAGACCTTGAAATCAGAGTTGAAATTTGAACTAGTTCAATATCAATTCTAAATTCAAGTTCAAATTTCAACTCTGATTTCAAGGTCTCAAAATTGATTTCTAAGTTCAAATTCTCAATTAAAAATCAATTTAACTTCAATTTTCAGTCAATTTCATATTTCAAAGTTCTCAAATTCAGAATCCAATTTCCAAATCCTCAATTGCAAACTTTCAAAGTAGAGTTGATTTTAGTTTCAACTTTCAAAACTTCAAATTTTTAATTTCCTTTTTCAATCTCAAATTCATTTCAAATCTCAAGTTTTTGGATTCAAATTTCAATCTTTTCAAATCAAGTTCAAACTTTTTAAAGAATGTTTTCAAACCTATTTCAAAATCACTCGAAAAATCCAAAATTCTAAAATATTTTCAAAAGCATACATTACGGCACAAGTCTGATTCCATGAGCATTTAGGATTTCAGAATAATCACTTAGACAAATTTAGGCAAAACAAAAAGCATTGATTCGATCCTTGATTTAATTACCCCTGGTAAAGGAGACAGGAACGGTTGAACCTCGTACCGATGAGCGAATCCCATCTCTCCATTTTTCCCGCAAAATTTCAAAATAGAGGCGAGTAAATTTCAAAACATCTTTTTCAAAAGGTCAAGTGAGACCTTGCAAAGAGTTTCTCTTCTCTATTTCTTTTTCCCCTCAAAAGGAAAAAGAAAGGAGAAAAGAGAAAAATTTTGCAACGATCACAACTTCCCATTATCGGGGAAGCACACTTCCTATTGTTGGGAAGCTCTCTTCCCTCAAACGCTTTCGGAAGTGTCGTGTTTTGCGCTTCCGAAGTGCATTTTGGGGAAGTGTGCTTCCTCAAGGCCACTGGCACTTCCACTAACCCTGGTTCAAACTCTGCTTGGTTCTCTGTATTATTGTTTTTGTATCGTCCAAAGTGAATAGAAGAGCAATAGGAACAAGGAGTTTTCTTGTGAACTTTGCAGTGCAAATGCAAGAGGAAACCACAAGGCCAACATGGCTACCTATGGACAAATCTTACATTAAAACTATCCATTAATTGTAGTACTCTCTCAAGCTCAACAAAATTGAGCCTGTCCCTGAAAGCTCTGTTTTCTGTTTGTTTGTGAAATGCACTGCAATATGTTCTTTGGACTCAACTTGTTTGCAAACAGCTCTGTTGATCACTTCTAGTTGTGAACATATTTAAAGATTGTTACATGTGATGGTATCAGGGCTCTAAATCATGTATATGTGCATGCTTAAAAGAGGCGAGTTTGTCACTAATATCACCAAAAAGTACAATTGAACTCCAATGATGTATTATTAGAACAGTAATACCCTTACGCTCTTCTCAAATACTCTATAATGCTTTTATTTTTTTGTGTGCTTAGTCATGGGTTTCGCTGATGTTCTGGTTTTCTATGGCATCGGTGAAAATGCTTAAATGAACTTATTGGTGCCACTCTGAACATGTGCTCCCTCATTGATATTGAGCTCATCTTGCCCTAATGGTGGCTGGCTCTTATGAGCTCTTTGAATTCTTACCCAGCATACCTATTTATCACTTACATATCCAGCTCTGGTTTAAGACATTAAACTGCTTCCAAATGCTTTTTCCAGGTCTATGCTGAACATCTTTTGGAGCCACTTATGATGACAATTCTTTCTTTATCTGGACCTAGAACAACAATCTTGGTAACTACTTACCTTTGTTGCTGAATAGGCCCTCCATTATGTACCTGAGTGAAATAATAATATTCTGATTGTGACAGTTGGGTTATGAACTCCGTTCTACCACAGTGCATGAGAAAATGATGAAAATGTGGAAGAGCATTTTTGAGGTGAAACAAGTCCCAAGAAAAAAGGTTTCTCTCTCTCTCTCTCTCTCTATCTATCTATCTATCTATCTATCTATATATATATATATATATATATATATATATATATATATATATATATAGTAAGGAGTAGGTGCCTACCAAAGTTATGAGCCTACCGCAAGCGAACAAGGATTTTCAGGGTGTTTTTCACAAATCTGACCCTGCTGATGCATTTAGCATGGTTAATTTGCTAGATAATAACACTTGAAATCATGTTTTTTTTTATGAAAAAATGTGAATTTTCAGCTTGACTTTATAAAAATTGTAGATTGTGTTTTTCAGACCTTATAAAATCCTACCCACTATCCAAATCAGATGTCCAAGAGTCCGTTCCTATAAAATCAAGTATATAGAACATATACATGGTCAGATTTGGGAAAAAAACATGAAAAAAAAAATCAGAAGCCCGGTAATCTGGCAGTAGGCAGCTACCCCCTACTCTCTATATATATTTATTTACTTAAATTTATACGTATTTTTGTGAAGCTTTCATTGAATGCCTTAGAGGCACATCATCGAACTAATATCATCTCATGCAGATGGATTGCAAGTATCAACATGCAAGCATTCAACTTTTCATTATGAAGCTAAAATGTCAATCTGGGGGCACAAAAAGTGCAGATAGTTTGCTCATGTCACAGGGCGGAGGATCTTACATTGTAGAGGACAATCATCAAGAGGCTTTGGATGGTGAGAGTGCTAATGAAGAGGCATGTGTTGATCATGGTACCAAGGAGATGGATGAAAAAGTGGCAACTGTGGCAAGTGGTAAGCAATTGGATGAGTGGGAGGTGAGAAGATCCGGAGCATTGGCCGCTAGTCTACTCCAAAATGTAACGATTAAATGAACTCGCAAACTCATGTTATATGATTTGTGGTAATCTATGAATTATGGATATGATCACAATGAGTTTTGATGTGTAACATGACTGCTTTATATCATCAGTCTTCTTGGCAATTGTTACATGTAGCATGAACATCCTATGTGGTTTGAGGGAAGCGTTCAAAACTTGGAAAATATTGGCTGCAGTTGTATGTAAGTTACGAACTCCCTAGTTGGAACTCATACTCATAGGTGCAGACCATATTGACCAAATCTGACCCCATGGATGTATTTAGCATGGTCAAACTGGTAAACTGGTAAGAATCACGTCTTATATTTTTCAACATAAAAATCTGACTTTTGAGGGGTGAAAATTCGGGACATTGTAGACAGGCGATCTTTCAATCCCTGGAAAATCCAAATCACATGTTAGGCAAAATGTGATCCAATGGCCAATTTCTACTAAATCAAACATGTACATCACATCTAGAGGGTCAGATGTGCAAAATAAATAAATAAATAAATTTTTTTCATTTGTAAATTTGGAACCCATGAGTGACCAATAATTTCCTTTAATTTTAACTGTATTGGATGATTGAGAGACGCTGATGGTGCACTTCACATGCCCGCTTTGTTGCGAGGTGCATTGCCATCCATTGGACCTTGGCTAGGTTTAGTTATGCTAACTCTGAGTTTGGTGCCCATGAGGGCGCCACTCATCTGGTAGGAGCGACTTGTGAATGTTAACAAGTTGATGGGTTGTCACAAGTTCAAAACCCATGGGTGTCGTCCCTTGCCAAAAGGTCGAAGCTGGGTGTACTCCCCTGTGGGTAGGCGGACCTTAGACCTTAAGGGTTTTACCAACCAGAGGCCAGCCAAGGTGTGGTCGGTGATGGGGGATTTCCCTTGGATTATCCAAAAAAAAAACTGAGTTTGTTGCCTTGACCTTGACCAACTTACTGCGATCTTGGCTATCTGTGGCCGTTTGGCTCTAACCAACAGGATAAAGCAGCCCAACTGGTCGTTTGACTATGCCAAGTCATGTGTTTGACCTCCTACTTGCCCATTTTGGTCGACACAAAGCTAAGAATAAAAAAAGTTATTTTTTATTTCAAGCTTTTCAAAATTCTAGGGTGAATTTAGGAGCGTGAGATACGTGTATCTCTAGCCCGACCCCTTCCAGCCAGGAATACATGCATCTCTAACTTGGCCCCTTGTCGTAGTGTTAGAAATATTTTTTTTTTGAAAGATGATCATACTATGGGAAAACTGACATGTTTCTCCAAACTTCCCACAATTTCCAAAATCCGCCCCATGACCAAATTCACAAATGCCCATATTTTTTAGGAATATTTTACCCTTCGCACAAGCGAACCTCATGAAGTTTGCATAACCAAATTTGCCAAGCTCCTGCAACTGAAATCTGTGTAACTTTACAAATACCATACGAAATTCATATATATAGTACGACATTTGTGAGATACTGTGTGAATCCCCTTTGAGTAATTGATCATCTAGGAGGTTTGCAAATGTGTAGCAACATTCTCATATTAATGTTTGTCAATGTCCTCGACCTTCACATTCTTATATGAAGATCACAAATATAGTGCTACTTTCACAAATAATGTACGACCTTCGCGAAGAGTGCATGCTAATCTCCCTAAAGGAAATTCTCTTCAATGAGATCTACAAATATGTGTCAACAAGCACTGATTTTTTGTTTGTGAATTTTCATTCATTCACATGTTTGTTGAATCATATATAAAGTCAATTTTTGTTTTTTCAATTGTATCTAAAAAGAACCTTAACCATTTTCCCTCTAGAACTCCTAACCCTTTTTCCTCTCCCCTTGCAGCAATTCAGAAAATGATTGTACCATACGACAAGAATGACATGTTTTCCGAAATGCCCCATAAATTTTAAAATATGCTATATGTCCAAAATCACAAATAGCTAACTTTATTAAGACCTTTTTACCCTTTGCATGTCTAAAACTCATGAAGTTTGAGCGAGTTGCAAACTCCCACTTAAACATCCTTTTAATAACAAGGAGATTCACAAATATGTGGCTATCTGCGCAAATATTTGGCATGTGAACCTGCATAGCTTTGCATGCTTGCCAAATCATATATAAACTCTTTTTTTTTCATTTGTGTTTAGAAAGAATTGTATTTTTCTTGTAGAAGTAGCCATATCTAGTCCCAAAGGTTGTCTTCTTAACATCATTAGCCTTGACATAAAACTTATAGTAGCTTGATCTCAAGTCAATCTTTGAGAACACCCTGGCTGACCTTAGCAGATCAAATAAGTCCTCAATTCTGGGCAAAGGATACTTGTTTTATGCTGAAACCAAAAACCAATATGCATGGGCTGGTTCTCTTGTTTCGTGGCTACTCCTTCGCTTCAATGAAGACCGTTTCCATAGGGAAGAGGGTCTCGACCAGAGATGAAAAGAGGAAAATCAAGGGAGGAAGAAAGATAATTAGAGAGAAATTAATGAAAAGAGAGAGTTAGAGAGAAAATTATAAGAGAGAACTGTGTGAGAGGTCTCCTTTTATGGAGCCTCTTTCTTGGTTTCTTATTTTCAATAGGAACACCCCCCCCTTTCCACCCCTATTAGATTTAGATTAGGTTAATTTTTTAGATTTTATTAATATAAAAATGACTTGAGAGGTGGAGAGAAAGTCAAATATACCATACCTACATGGCATACCCCCTTCCTTACCTTAATTTTCCTCTATTACGTGAGAGGGAGAAGGTTTTCTAGAGCTAGTCTTTTTATTTGCCTAAACTAAGTTTGTCTATCATAACATGTCTACCTCAACTTAGGTACCTTTAGTTAATTAAGATCTACTAATTATCCTAGATAATTAGGACTCTATTTAACTTAACTAATTAAATTTGTCTTCTTAATTAAATAGTTTAATTTTGAAGTTCATATAAGGAGACTAATTACTTTATTTTATTATCCTTGTTGAAATTTCAGCCACATAAGGAAGGCCCACTATGGTGGGATGTCCCACCCTCGGAATGCTCTTGCTACTAAAATTTAGAAAATCTCTTTTATGATTAAGAGGCAAGTTTTATTTACTAAACTCTCAAAATTTATTTGAGTTTGGCTTAAGATAATTTTCATAACAAAGTTTCCAGATTTCAAATATTTTTCTTTCTTTCTTTAAAATGTAGGGGATCCATTTGGTTGGGCCCACATAGGGGGACGTCCAGCCCATTGGACTCCTATAATTTATTAATTGTGATTTATACTTTATTTTCATTCCATAACATTTTCAAATTTTAATTTCTAAATGGACTTTCAATGTGGATTTCAAATCCAATCAAGATCCAAATTTATTTAAGAAATTCCAAATTAGATCCATATCCAAACAACAAATCCAAATTCACATGAAATTGTACTTGAATTAAATTAAATACTAAGTATATTTTAACTCTAATTAACTTCAATTTTAAAAATTCAATTTTGAACTAATTTAATCAAGTCTCTATTTAACATGTGAATTTACTTCAAGTTAACATTAATTGCACTTCTAATTTTTTTTATCTAATTTAATCTGAAAAACTTATATTTTTATTATTTAATAAATTTCAAAAAATCACAGGTGTTACATCCTTCGCTCCTTAAAGAAATTCGTTCTTCGAAATTTAATTAGAGTTACTTATTGAATAGATTATATTTATTTTTTAAAAAATTATCAAAAAATTTTAGGTGTTAAATGAAATGTTTGGGCATCATTTACCCTATTTCAGACCTCAAATACTATCTATATACATACATATGTAACTAAAATCAAGTTGGTTATGAGGAACCATATCTTATATGTGAGAACTTAGAAAAAATATTGAAATACAACTTGGAATACATGTAGAAGCAACCGTCGCAAGTTCCCCCCCCCCCCCCCCCCCCACACACACACACACACACACACACACACACACACACACACACCAGGTGTCACCCAAGGAGGAGAAGGAGGGATGAGAGGGTTGGGTAACAGCCTCATATGAGCCCTTCTTTGCAAAATTTTACTTACCCCCCTCTTTTTTCTTATTTTTCTTAAAAAGCCCTATCTTTTTCCTATTTTACCTTTTGCCTTTTTTTATTTACTAAGATATCCATTGCCCTTTTTCCGTATTAACCCTGACCATTTTCATTATTTATTAATGTGTCCTTGGGTTGGATTGATTTGGATTAAGATCCAGATCCAATAATGGATCCAACTCAAATTTTATTTGGACCAAATTTCTTGAGTTTGGATCGCGCCATGAATCCAGTGGACCCCTAATATTGTATTTTTTATTAATTTTATTATAAAATAAATTAAGGGTATTACATCATAAAGGCACCACTTTACTTACAAAATGAAGTTTCATTCATAGTTAGTCCTATATCGCATTATTTATAAAAATGTAAGAAATGTCATCAGCAATACTTACATATACCCTGGTCAGCCTACGCAATGATGTAATGCATTGGACACGTCCCATGTCAGGACCCTTTGCTCTTTGACCAGTCACTTCTTCGTTGTGTGACCGACTCCATATTCCAACACTTGAAAATTCATGAAGACAGTTATACATCTAGGGCCTTACAATGGATATGTGCTCTCATATCCAAACATGCAAGGATTAATAAAAGGACCAACAAGAATTAATACACAATATAGTGCATCAACAATGTTAAATAATGTTTGAGTAAATCAAAAGTTTAGATACGATGAAAGAATAAATACCTCCAATAACACCAACATCCTGACCATGTTTTTTCTTTTACTCCTCGCACTACTCAAACTTACATACAGGTGTGCAAGTGAGGTTGCTCCCCATGCATATTGATCGACGTAATTTCAGTCTTACAACAGTTCAATGTACGATGCATGAATCGACTTTGCACCAATGTTGATAAATAAGCATGTGCCAAATAATTAGAGCAAGAATGCTCTCACCTCCTTCACCCTACTATTGCCCTTTCCTTCAACGCACGTTAGCTTCTCCTCCATCTTCATTTTCATCTTTCTCTCTTTGTTGGGGTCATAACGGTAACTCATCCATGATAACTTCAACCTTTCTCCTTCGAGCTCATCATCCTTATCTTTTAAATAAAGATCATACAAGTGCTTGAAATCTTCCCACCGATGTCCACTTACTAGCTCTCCATGATACTTAAATTTGACGATTTGTGTCCCATCCTCCAACATAATGGTCATCTCAAGAACTTCGAATTGGAATGTGTTAGTTGCCGCAATCCAAAATTGCACAACGGCCTCTAAGAGGAGGTGACCTCTAATAAATATCTAAAATGCACCCAATGCAATGACTCCTTTACTTCTTCCATTAGTGTTAGGAACCACTGGTGTGTTTGAAACTAGTATGACTGGTGCATGCAGGATGTTGGATCTAAATATTTTGGTTGCGGACCCTACAATCACAATTGATTTCGCTGATATTAGTCAAATTAACCATTAAAGTGTATGCATACAAAATAATGTTTTAGCAATCTAATTATCTTAAAAACATGTTTTGCACATACATGACAAATTAATCAATTAATTACAATATTTAAACTAGTTGAAATGATTAGTAGTAACCTTAATAACATTCAACTAGTCAATTGCATCCATAGATAATGATAATCTTAGCAACATTCAATTAATTGAAATGATTAAATAATCCAATTAGTCATATTAGACACTTTTATTGTTTAACATTCAAATTATTTAAATAGTCAATTAACATAAAAGGTTTAATGTAAATTAGGACTACCAAGTAACTTGAGTCAATTTATCTAAAACTTAACATAATCCTTATGAACAAAACCAAATTGTTCATACACTTTTTAAGTGTGAAGGAATGTTAATAGATACTATTATTGATTCAACAAGAAAATAATAGTTAATGTTTCACATACACATATATAGCATTTTACACATTGAATTTCAATAATCAAAACTAGTTATCCTAAAAATATGTTTCACACACGCACACACACACACACACAACACACACACACACACACACACACACACACACACACACACACACACACACACATATATATATATATATATATATATATATATGATAATTTAATCAATGATTGAATATAGAATTGACATTGATTGTAAACATCTTACAAACATGTATATACAAAATAACAAATGAATTAAGTATATTTTCACTGTTGTTTTAATCATCATTTCCTTGGCTTAGTTTTTTGTTTATGAGTATTTTTGTTTGGGATCTTCCATCTATAGTTAGTGTTCGCTAAATATATAGATACTATATCTTTCTAGATTCATATCCTTTACCATGTATCATCAAGAAACAAATAATCCCACACACATATGGGTTGTGTTACAATTGGGTTAGAAAATAAGTGACAACCTAGCTTGTGATGAGCTTATGAAATTAGCTCAACAAACCCAAGACAAATAATGTGTGCCCGACTTATATGGGCTTTTTTTAGGATAAAAAAAGTTATGAATTTATGAAAAGATGGCTGACAAGGAGCCCCCCACAGAGAGTGGGTGAAATACATTCCTAATTAGAAAGTGAAGGGATGTTATATTTTACATGATAGAGTGTAGATGATTGACTTAGTATATACTCTTGAATTACTTATATTTTAGTAAATACAACTAAATATATCACTATCAGTAATTAAACATTATCTCATATTTTCAAAGTTTTATTCTTGACAGGAGATGGGAATCTCCAAATCCTAGTTCAGGATTGCATTTCATAAGACATGTCATTGCATATCATCGCATGAACATTTCACATCTTGTCATTTCGAGGTCCAAAACTCTTGATTTTCAAAATTCTCAATCCAGGTTCGAGTTTTAACTTTTAAAATTGATTTTGAATCCCTGAGTCTTCAAAATTATCAATTCTTCCCATTTTACCCCCAGGACTCTAAACCTCAAAAGATTTTCTCAGCAAAATGATCTGGATAGTTTTTCAAATTTTATCAACTGGATCAGCTCCACTCAGAGATTCGTCACCCTATTCTCTCTCCTTCCACTCTCCACCATGCGCCACTCTCCTCTTCATTCATTGCCACTTGGCAATGTGGAGTCACCTTGAGGTGACGCCACATGCCCTTTTTCTCTCTCTTTCCACTCTCCACCATGCGCCACTCTCTCTCCTCTTCCTTGATTGCCACTTGTCAATGTGGAGCCTCTGCCGGAATGGTGCCACATGTCTTCAATCTCTTTCCTTATTCCATGCCAAGTGTCACATGTCTATCTTCCTCATTTCTCTCCCTCTTGCCACATGGCACTCTGGGACCACCCTGAGTCACCACATGTCATGTTCTGCTTTTTTTAGAAAAAGTAGATTTGTCATCCCTTGAGGTGGAGCCATCTGAGGTGCTTCCGACTGCAGCTAACACATGTCGGTATGAATCCACCCTGAGGACACATGTCAAGCTCTACTCTCTTCAGAAAAAGCAAAGGACACATGTCAAGCTCTGCTCTCTTCAGAAAAAATAAATGACATATGTCAAGATCTGCTCTCTTCAGAAAAAGCAAATGACACATGTCAAGCTCTCCTTTCTTCAGAAAAAGCAAATGACACATGTCAAGCTTTGCTCTTTTCAGAAAAAGCAAATGCCACATGTCTCTCTCTGCTCCCTTCAGAAAAAGCAAGAATTCAAATATTCAAACTCCAAACTGAGGTGGCGCAAATCCAGAATTTTCCTCCTTAATTTTATTTTTTATTTGATTTATAAAATAACATCCTCTAAGGTGGCGCCACATGGGAGATTCCTGCAGAGAAAATCAAGCCAACTCCCCTTCAAAAAATTTTGAATTCTGCTGAGGTGTCATATCTATAAAATTTGCATTTTTATAGCATCCTCTGAGATGGTGCCACATGGAGGGTCCAGATTCATTCTGTTTGAATTTCAAAATTCTTCAGAAAATCTATAAATACCCTAGCCCATGCCCAGTCAAGAGGGGGAGCTCTCTTTTTGGTTCTGCATTTTTAACTTGAGTTTTTAATTCCCGTTCTCTTCTCTAAGTCCACGCTCCTGAAGCTCCAAAAATACCGGAAGAACACAAGGTGAGTTTCCATTCTAATTGGTTCTATTAAAATAATGCTCTTGTCTCGATTTGCATATTGAATTTTCGTTTTGAGGAAAGGGTTCGTCTGAATGATGGATTGAACCATTCTCATAAAATGACATATATTAAAAATAATTATGTTTCCTTGATGATTTTTTTAGCATTCGTGCATTAGTTAGGTTTAGTTCATATTTTATTTCGTTAATGTAGCATATTTTATGAATTAATTAGATTTTTTTTAGTATTTATGTCAAGCATGCTCAAAATTCGTATGCCTCTATTTTTGTCAGTCAGTTCATGCATCATTTTATATTATTATATTTCTTTAAAAATACCAAAAAAACAATATTACGTGTTAATAGCTATCCCTGAAAATTTGGAATCGTTTGAGTGCATTGATTGCATTCAAAGCTCAAAATACCAAGTCGGGTTTTATGACCCGAGAAACGTTCAGGACATTGAATCCCAACTTGTAAAATCGAGATCTCCCTCATGGAAGATCTGATTCCCAATCCAAAAAATTCCTTGAACTCGAGATTAAGTCTATTATTGAATATGATTTTATCAGATTTTTACAAATTTTTTTTATATCTGAAAAAAATCCAATAGTTTGGGACACGTGTTAGTGCCTGATTTGAGTCTCTAAGACTCTGGATCGATTTGAGTCGACTGGTTCTTTCTGAATATAGCTTCAAATTCAGATCTGTAAAAAGTGAACTTTATTTTCTAAATATTCCATGTTTGATTCTGAAATTTTGAAATTTTTAGGACAGTCTTCATACCAGTTTCATATTTTTTTATTTCGGTCTTCTATTTTGGTATTTATATCTGCTCTTCTGGTTTATGCATGTAATGTCATATTTTTATTTCTCATCTAGTTAGTTAAATTTTGAATCCATACAAATAAAATTTGTTCATATGAATGTCGGTAGTTCCCCATTTAATTTTCAGAAATTTCGGTGGTCAATTATTATTTTTTATCCTTTTTCACATCAGATCCTATTGATTTTAGTCCCATCAAAATCAAATCACTGCTACCGAACTCACCGTAGGTCAAATCCTGGGGCTGTAAAAGCTAAAGATGTTCAATTTTATGTCCTTTAGCATCCTGCAAAATATCAGACATTTCTTTGGTGAATTTATGCATTATTGTGTTAAATGCTATGTTTGGTTCATACCCGTAGGCGAAATTTGCTTATTTTAGATTTTTCTTTGAAATTTTGCATTTAGGTCATGTCATTCCATGCATTTTATCATTCTATGCTATTCTTAAGGGTAAAGGGATGCTCTCTACCAAATTTGGCATGATTTTAGAACCGTTTGATGACCGGTTTAACCGTATCATCAAATCAGGTTTCCCGCGGGACCTTGATCCAAGCGAAAAACAAGCGAAATTCATTATTTTGGCTAAATTTCAAATGTTAATTCTGATTTTTACAGTCGCATCATATTTAGTAGTATGTCATCATGCATTTTATCATCATTTGATTCCATTTGCATTTTAAAACCCCCAAATTTTGTCAAAACTCCTTCAAAAACCCTGATTTTAAAGGTATAACCTCAATATTAGGGGTATTTTGGTCATTTTGACAATAAATCCGAATTTCAAACTATTTATTACCTAATTTTCATGCATTTGAATCATTCAAATATCAAGGAAGTATGAAAATCAGGTTTATATCCAACTAAGTCCAATAATTTCAGGATATTATTGGAAAATCTTGGAAAAACCCACATATTTGAGTTAACCCCATTTCAAGTTTGATAGGGATATTCAAAGGAAGGAGTTGGAATCTGCAATTTTCTTTTTCTTTCATTTTATTTAGTGATGTAATAATGTAACTTTGGAATAAGAGATTTATCTTTCTGCTTAGATTAGGATGCATATCATATAGTTTGAATTTATGCAATATCCTGATTATATGATGAAATTCTACTAGAGGGGGGAGGGGGGTGAATAGTGAAATACTATAAAGATCGATAAAATAAAAATAGAATGCAATAAGGCACAACACATAAAACACATAATTTATACTGGTTCGGTCAATTCCCAGACCTACATCCAGTCCCCAAGCAAACCACTTGAGCTTTCCACTATAACATCCGAGTTATCGGATAAATAGTATAACACCCTCTTTATCAGAGGTCTTCTTATCTCAACAGAGAAGGGGCACACCCTCTTTCACAGAGGTCTTTTTCTCTCAACAGAGAAGGGGCACACCCTCTTTCATAGAGGTCTTCTTCTCTCAACAGAGAAGGACAACACCATCTTTCTCAGAGGTCTACTTCTTTCAACAAAGAAGGAATACAGTGAATAACAGAAAGTTTACAATACTTCCTATAGAACCTTCATAATGATATGAATGCACGAATGAAGGATTTTCAGAATGTTCTGTTCTTTTCACTTAGAAGATACTCTTTGTCAAAGAGCTATTCTTGACTTTTTCTCTTTTTTTTTTTTTTCAAGGCTCTCTTTCAAATATCGAATATGAATTTTTCTCGTTGTAAGCTCACATGTCCTGTTTGAATAAGTAATTTGATTGTGTTTATATAGCCTTAGAAAAATAGTCGTTGCCTTTTTGAAATGATAGTCTTTTTGGGATGTGAGATGTCAAGTCATTTCAAAAAACATCTTTATGGATTTTCGAAAAAGTCTTTTTTCCATAAAAGTAGTATTTGGGGTACACTAGTCGTTGCAATATTTTAGGTATGATATATTTTATGTAAAAAGTCTTTTTATTATAATAGTACATTGAACGTTGGATGTGTAAGCCATTATGTAGTTTTGTCTTTATTCTAATTAATGATTTGTAGTGCTTAAGTATTTTATTTAGAAATTGTCACTTCTTTACTTAAATGAGTGTAAGTACAATAAATGCTTTGAGATCTTTATTTGTAAATAGTCATATCAAGGATTGTTTTATGATGTGCTATTTAATGTCTACAGAGAGAATGAAGACTTTACGCAAGTCGACATTCTTGAGTGGGATTAAAATAGTTATTTCTAAAAAGATTTTTAGAGGAGGTATTTAATGTTTTACAAAGAGAATGATGACTTTAAGTAAGTCGACATTCTTGAGTTGTAAAAAGGTAACTAAAGTCTTTTCTAAACATATTATATTTGTTTTTCTTTGTCTAGCCGATTTCTATGTTTTGTCTTTTTCTTACACACTTGAAATCATTTGTTTTTATTTCTTTTCAAGTTGTCCTATACATGATAGAAGGTACAATTATTGCTTTTTGAAATCATGAGCTAATATATCATGTCAAAATACCTTTTCCATAATGGTTTGTAAGAAGGTACAATTATTGGTTTTCAAAAAGGTGCTTTTTGAAACTATCGTATACTTTTATGAAATATAGCTTTTGAGAATGAGTGACTTTTATGATAAAGTATGTAATATGCAATATGCATGCTTCTGAAGGTTCTGTTACATATGACTCTAAAGAAGAAAAAAGTCTTCATCTAGAGGAAGCCGATCTCTTTAGATGATCTTTAAGAATGCATGACTCATCAAGTTTTTTCTTCAAGAAGTATGATTGCACCACGGTTGTACTTGAACAGGAGGTCTCCATCCTTTTGGGTGAGATATCCTTGCATCAAATACTCGTTAGATACATGACAAAGCATATCCAGTCATAATATAACATTTTTCAAGAAGATATATTATCATATCATATTAAATCAAATATGACAGTGTATCATATTGTGTGTCATCAAAATATAGTTTCTCAACATTCTCTCCCTTTTTGATGATGACAAAATATGTTCCCCTTGTCAAAAAGATATTATGCATAGTAATAATAATATCATAAGAATATTGAAAAATGTCAAAGAGTATTTTTCTCCACTATTGGAGACAAGTTTTTCTCCTCCTTTGTCATGGACAAAAAGGAGGGGATCAGAGTAAATAGAGCTATTACAGACCAAAAGAATAAAAAAGTATATAAAGTTATTACATGCCAAATGAATAAAAAGTATGTTCAATCCGAAGGTGGGGATGATTGGTGTGTGCGGAGGAGTCTGTCGTGATCCTGCTGGATGGTTTGTAAGGACTGCTGCATCGAGGCTTGATTCCAAAGTATAAGATCTTGTGTTTGTTGGACATCCATGATTACAGAGAAGTAATCAAATTCAGATGTTGGATCTGCTTCATCAGAGCCATTATTGGCAGTGTGCAGGGACCTTGGATTGAAGGAAGTAGCATTAAGAACCTATGAGGGATAGATGATGACTTCATTTTTAAGCGGAACCTTAAAATGTTTTAAAATGGGAGTTATCAAACACCCAAAAGGAAGACGCTGAAATTTTTGAAAGCAAGCAAAGTTGTTGAAGATAATGTTGGACCAGTTTATCGGAGAAGAACATGAAATTGCGTAGAGGAGGAGAGAGATTTTTCTTGGCATGAATCCCTTGCGTGGAAGCTTGGGATAGATATTGTGGAAAAGAATTTGTGCGAGCAGTTGAGCATGAGGTTTGAGATTGCTCATGTGCCAGGGAAGATGTGTGAATCGGTTTGAGAGAAGCACTTTTTGAACTACTGACCGGTCCAGTGGTACTATGTTTGCCAGGTCTATGCTGGTGGAAGAAGGGTGTAGAATGTGGCCTAAGGAAGAAGCGTCGAAGATAATCAAGTGTCCTTGGACCTTGCTAGTGATGGTAGTTTGGTCATGATCAGTGGAAAGATTTGTGTAGAATAATCTGACAAGTTCAGGATAGTAGGCGGCTTGGGATGAGGATCCTAGTAGGTGTTTAAATTCGGGGAGAGAGCTTTCAAGACTAAATGATGAGAAGTCTTTGTAGTGAACTAAGCTACCTTCATGAATGGAAAGTGAACAAATGTGGTGGTAGTGGTGAATCAGATCAGGATATCTTAGATCTGCGGCGGTGATCACCTTGTTGGAGGAGGAAGCCATTGAAAGTACTTGGTCGAATAAAAACTTAGAAAGAAGAACTTGGAGAGAGCGATAGCTTGTATGAAGATAGAGAAATTCGAGTGGAATGGTGAGGGATGAACCAATCTATTAAATAGAAGGAAAAAAATAATTGATAAGAAATGAATGACATTTGAAGTGAATGATTTTTAGATTTTAGTTGAATGAAGAAATTCGTGAGTTGTAACTTAAGAGGCTTGTGAATGATAAATCAAATCAATTTTTGGAAGATAGTGTATTATATTAGTGTGAATGACAAGGACAAAGTTATACAAATAATTTTTCTATATAGAGAAAAATTGCTATGGAAGAGTTTATCGAATAGTGGGATGTGTCATGCTTTGAGTATGGAGTGCCCCATTAGAATAGATGTGTGATGAATGAATAAAGTCAAGAAGATGAGTAATCTATAGATTTTAAAGATTTTCGTGTGAGGAAGTGATGAGATGTAAGAAAAAATAATGGCCTAATAGAACAGACAACTTTTTATACAATGTTTTTACTTTATGTGAAAGCATTCTAAATTTGTGAAGGAGTTTGGAATATGACAAAAAGGATATATGAGTGAGATGCAATAATTTCTTATTTAAGAAGTGTTTTTATGGATATGCGTGGAAGGAGTGAGAATAGTCATAAAGAGAGGTGATGCTATATACGAATTTGGAGTGAGATAATAGTGGTCATAAAGGACAACAATCACTTGAGGTTAGATATGAGATGTATGACATAAAGTAAAGTTATGATTGACATGAATTGATGTTTTGCTTAAAGGACATGGTTTCAATGAATCTCGTTTGGAGGGAGTTCATGGTTTTTGAAAAAGATGAATTTAAAAAAAATGTAAAGGGGTCAATGGTTACAGATGGAGGCTTACTTCGTATGAGATAGAGAGAGAAAAGGATGGTACTAAAAGGACTTATGAGAATAAAAATGAAGGACAAGTTGTCGAGAATGAGTTTTCACAATAATTTTTATAAAAGGTGTGAAGGATAAAAAGACAAAAGTAGATTGTACTTAAGATATGATATAAAAGATGACATAAAGCATTAAACAGTAAAACTGTACGTGAAATATTAAAGAATTTAACTTTGAAAAAGGTGGTGAATGAAGAAAACAAAAAATAAGAAGGATAAACACTCGATTATGACTCAAGTTTGAAAAACAAGTTTTCTTATAATGTTATTCTTTGTTTAAGTTACGTATAGGCATGTTGAGAGATTGATTTAACATAACGATTAGTGAAGTGTCTTGATAGGATGAAAGGAAGTTATGAAAATGGATATTTCATTTGATGATAAGAAACGAAAAATAATGAGTAGTAATGGTCTACTAAAATAAGTGAGGAATATAATATCATGTTGGAGATGGGCTAGCTTATCGTAAGAGAGGTTTTCACAAAAAGACAAAAGTGATTAAAAAAAGTGTTATGAGATGAGTGATGTGAACGATATCATGATAGTTTTACTTAATGTAAATGGTTCTTATGGATATGTGTGAAAAGAAATAGGACAATGAGATATTATTGATGTGTACTTGAAAGATGACAAGTTGAAAGACATAAAGAATGTGTCATGATGAAAGTGTTTTTATGAAAGTTTAGAGTATACGTGAATATGGAGACACAGTTTGACTATAAAGAAAATGTATATGATAGATAAAAGAAAAGATCGATAAGAAGAAATCGGTTTTTAAAATAAAACTTTATCAGAACTCATAAGATGTTTTAATCCAAATAAGTGTGATTAATTATAAGTCACTTAATTTGCATATTCCTAATTCTCTTCTAATTCGTGTAAAGTCTTCGTGTTTTAAAGGTTTAGTGAAGATGTCTGCTAACTGTTGATTTGTGGGTATAAATTCGAGTTTAATTATGTTGTTTAAGACTTGTTCTCTTAAGAAGTGGTGTCTTATTTGAATATGCTTAGTTCGTGAGTGTAAAATAGGATTTTTAGATAAATTTATAGCACTAGTATTATCACAGAAAATAGTTGTATTTTCAAATTTTGAACCAAAGTCTTTTAAAGTTTGTTTCATCCAGATGACTTGCGTGCATGCTAGGCTAGCAGCTATGTATTCAGCTTCAGTAGTTGATAATGATACATAGTTTTGTTTCTTACTAAACCATGAAACTAGTGAGTGCCCTAGCATATGACATGTTCCACTTGTGTTTTTTCTGTCAGATTTACTTCCAGCAAAGTCAACATCACTGTATGCGATTAAATCAAATGTAGAAGATTTTGAATAAAATAATCCAAAATCAACTGTGTCTTTTGAATATCTCATTATTCTTTTTACAGCTTTAAGATGTGATTCTTTTGGATTTGACTGAAATCTAGCACACAAGCAAACACTGAACATAATATCTGGACGGCTAGCAGTTAAATAGAGTAGTGATCCTATCATACCTCGGTATACCTTTGTGTCCACAGACTTACCATCTTCATCTTTGTCCAAAACAGTAGTTGTGCTCATAGGAGTATTCTTTGAAGCAGTTGAGTTCATGTTGAACCTCTTCAGAAGTTCATGAGCATACTTAGATTGATTGATGAAGACTCCATCCTTGGTTTGCTTAATATGCAGTCCAAGAAAGTAGGTGAGTTCTCCCATCATACTGATTTCAAATTCTTTTTGCATGGACTTAGAAAAATCTTCACAGAGAGTGTTGTTAGTAGATCCAAAGATGATATTGTCCACATAAATTTGAACAATTAGGGTATGATTATTCACTATTTTCACAAATACAGTAGAGTCTCCTTTGCCTATAGAAAAACTAGTTTTTAATAAAAAAGTTTTGAGTCTGTCATACCAAGCACGAGGTGCTTGTTTTAATCCATATAAGGCATATTTTAGTTTGAAAACATGATCTGGATATTGTTCATTTTCAAAGCCTGGAGGTTGTTTTACATAAACTTCTTCATTTATAAAACCATTTAGAAAAGCACTTTTAACATCCATTTGATATAGTTTGAAATCCATATAGCTTGCATATGCTAAAAACATTCTAATAGATTCAAGTCTAGCAACGAGCAAATGTTTCATCAAAGTCAATACCTTCCTCCTGGTTGTATCCTTGAGCTACTAGTCTTGCCTTGTTTCTTATAACATTACCTGTTTCATCTAGGTTGTTTCTGAAGATCCATCTTGTCCCAATGATCTGATGATCCTTTGGTCTTGGCACAAGATCCCAAACATCATTTCTTTGGAATTGATTAAGCTCTTCAGTCATGGCTAGCATGCAGAACTCATCGATGATGGCTTCATCAATCTTCTTTGGTTCAAGTTGAGAAATGAATGCCATGTTTGCAATCTGTTCCAGCTGAGCTGTAGTTTGAACCCCCTTGGTCAGGTCTCCCAAAATCTGCTTTTGAGGATGATCTCTGATTTCAACAAATGTTCTTTGATGATCATCTTCATTAGATTTAGCTGTGTTATCTAGGAATAAATCTTTACTTTCAACATCATCATCGTTAGTCTGCTTAAGAACAGATTGATCAATAGATTCACAAAAACTGGCATGCATAGAATCTTCAATAGTATTTGAACTCTTATTGAAAACTCTATATGCTTTACTATGACTTGAATATCCTAAGAATATGCCTTCAACAGATTTAGGATTAAATTTATCAAGGCTATCTTTTGTGTTAAGGATAAAACATTTACACCCAAAGACTTTAAAGTAGTCTATTCTTGGAGTTCTGTCATAGAATAATTCATAAGGAGTTTTATTTAATAAAGGCCTAATAAAAACTCTATTTGTTATATAGCATGCAGTATTATCAGCTTCTGCCCAAAAATATTTAGCAAGATTATTATGTTGGAGCATAGTTCTAGCAGATTCCTGAAGGGTTCTATTCTTTCTTTCTACTACACCATTTTGAGGTGCAACTCTAGGGAAGGCAAAGTTATGAGAAATACCATGCAGGTTACGAAAATTTATAAAAAGTTTATTATCAAATTCTCCTCCATGGTCACTACGGATTTTTATAATAGAACAAGATTTTTCAGTAATTTTTTACATAAAATTTCAAATTCACAAAACATATCACTTTTGTTTTTCAAAAATATAACCCAAGTAAATCTTGAGTAATCATCTACAATGACAAAAGCATATTTATTATGATTACGACTAGCTACTCTAGAAGGGCCAAAAAGATCTAGGTGGAGAAGCTCTAAAGGTCTTTTACTTGAAACAATATTTTTTGATTTGAAAGATGATTTTGACAATTTTCCTAGTTGACATGCATCACAAAAATAGTCATTTTTAAAAGATATTTTAGGTAACCCACGTACCAACTTGTTTTTAGCTAATTTAGACATGTATTTGGAGTTGACATGACCCATTCTCATGTGCCATAAATGTTGAGTGCCATTATTAGCTATAAGGCAATGTTCAGTAATGTTTTCTAGGTATAATCCATATATATTATTTCTTCTTATACCTTTTAAAATGATGTTTTCGTTGGTGTCTGCTATAAGACATGCATCATGTTTAAAGCTAACATTATAACATGTGTCACACATTTGACTTATACTTAGAAGGTTATGTTTTAAGCCTTTAACAAGGAGAACATCTTTGATAAGAGGTTTATCAATATTGCCAATACCAATTATCAAACCTTTGTTGTTATCTCCAAAGGTGAAAGTTCCTCCTTCTTTATGATGAAGATCAGCAAAAAGATCTGGATGTCCTGTCATGTGTTTTGAACATCCACTGTCTAGTATCCATCTCTTCTTCTTCTTTGGAGCCTGCAAAATATCAAGTAAAAATCCTTTGTGGTACCCAATCGGGTTCCTTTTTGTTAGACTTAGGAACTCATATCCATTTTGATTTGGGTTTGTCTATAACTTTAGAGGAGTATAAAGTATGAAAATTGTAATGCTCCTGCTTAGGTTCAGCAGAACCTTTGATGAAAACAATCTTTTTATTTATACAAGAAGGTTTATTCATGTGAGAGTAACCAACACCATTCTTGTAAAAAGAGAATTTTTGAGAGGATAGGAGTTTATCCAGGTTCTCTTTCCCTTTGCTAAACTTGAAAATCGTTTTCATAAGGTTTTCAGTTTTACTTTTTACTTTTGAAATTTCTACTTGAAGTTTTATAGTTTTGGAGCTAGTAGAAGAGATTTCAGAAGTAAGCATACAATTTTTCTTTTTCAACTCAGAATTTTCAATACTGAGTTTTTCATTTTTCTGCATAAGCTCTAGATTTTCATATTTCAGATTTTTATTTTTTAGAATCATTTTTCTTGATTCTTCAAAAAGATCTTGAAAAGCATTTTGAAGTTCTTCAAAAGAAAAATCAAGGGATTCACTTACAGAGCTTTCTGCCATGAAGCACATGTTGGCGGTTTCAGCTTCATCATCACTTGACTCTTCACTTGTGGATGGTTCTGAATCATTCCATTGAGCATGCAAAGCCTTTTTCTTGAAGAACCTTTTCTTTGGTTCCTCGGTTTTGGATTTTCTTTTTAGGAGAGGACAGTCACGTCTTATGTGGCCTGGCTTGTTACAGTGATAGCACATGGAATCTTCCTTAGATTCTTTTCTTTCCTTGTGCTTATTTTGAAGCTGGTTCTTTCTCATGAAGCGCTGGAATTTTCTGGTGAGTAGAGCAATTTCAGATTCTTTTTCTGAGTCCTCATTCTCAGAAAGAGCTGGGAAGGCTAGAGTTTTCTTTGTAGGTTGTTCCTCTTCTCTTCTTTCCTTCATATGGACTTCATAGGCCATAAGATTGCCTATTAAGTCATCCAGGGTAAGATTGGATAAATCTTGAGCTTCTTCAATTGCTGTAGTCTTTTTCTCTCAATCAGTTGTGAGAGATCTCAAGATTTTCTTCACCTTATCTGTCTGAGAATAGGTTTCTCCCAGAGATTTCAGGTCGTTGGTGATGTTTGTGAATCTTGTAAACATCTCTGTGATGGGTTCATCTTTGTTCATTTTGAACAACTCATATTTTCGGACAAGAGATGAGATTTTGGCTTCTTTCACTTTGTTGGTTCCTTCATGAATAACCTCTAGAGAATGCCAAATATCATATGCAGATTCACAAATAGATATTCTATTGAATTCATTTTGATCAATGGCACAATATAAGGCATTCATAGTCTTTGCATTTAGATTTGCCATTTTCTTTTCTTCATCAGACCATAAGCTATAGTCTGCGGATGGAGATGTGTATGGATGCTCAATAATTTTCCATACAGCAAAATCTATGGATTTGAGAAATATAACCATTCTGGATTTCCAGTATCCATAGTTGGAGCCGTTGAAGAAAGGAGGACGAGATGCGTGTTGACCTTCAATATCACGAGCATAAGAGGTAGATGCCATTTGTGCTGGAAGACTTGTTATGTCGAAACCAGCAAACCTGCTCTGATACCAAATGAAATTCCACTAGAGGGGGGGTGAATAGTGAAATACTATAAAGATCGATAAAATAAAAATAGAATGCAATAAGGCATAACACATAAAACACATAATTTATACTGGTTCGGTCAATTCTCAGACCTACATCCAGTCCCCAAGCAAACCACTTGAGCTTTCCACTATAACATCCGAGTTATCGGATAAATAGTACAATACCCTCTTCCTCAGAGGTCTTCTTCTCTCAACAGAGAAGGGGCACACCCTCTTTCACAGAGGTCTTCTTCTCTCAACAGAGAAGGACAACACCCTCTTTCTCAGAGGTCTACTTCTTTCAACAAAGATGGAATACAGTGAATAACAGAAAGTTTACAATACTTTCTATAGAACCTTCAGAATGATATGAATGCACGAATGAAGGATTCTCAGAATATTCTGTTCTTTTCACTCAGAAGATACTTTTTGTCAAAGAGCTATTCTTGACTTTTTCTCTTTCTTTTCTTTTTCTTTTTCAAGGCTCTCTTTCAAATATCGAATATGAATTTTTCTCGTTGTAAGCTCACATGTCCTGTTTGAATAAGTAATTTGATTGTGTTTATATAGCCTTAGAAAAATAGTCGTTGCCTTTTTGAAATGATAGTCTTTTTGGGATGTGAGATGTCAAGTCATTTCAAAAAACATTTTTATGGATTTTTAAAAAAATCTTCTTTCCATAAAAGTAGTATTTGGGGTACACTAGTCGTTGTAATATTTTAGGTATGATATATTTTATGTAAAAAGTCTTTTTCTTATAATAGTACATTGAACGTTGGATGTGTAACTCATCATGTAGTTTTGTCTTTATTCTAATTAATGATTTGTAGTACTTAAGTATTTTATTTAGAAATTGTCACTTCTTTACTTAAATGAGTGTAAGTACAATAAATGCTTTGAGATCTTTATTTGTAAATAGTCATATCAAGAATTGCTTTATGATGTGCTATTTAATGTCTACAGAGAGAATGAAGACTTTAAGCAAGTCGACATTCTTGAGTGGGATTAAAATAGTTATTTTTAAAAAGATTTTTAGATGAGGTATTTAATGTTTTACAAAGAGAATGATGACTTTAAGTAAGTCGACATTCTTGAGTTGTAAAAAGGTAACTAAAGTCTTTTCTAAACATATTATATTTGCTTTTTTTTGTCTAGCCGATTTCTATGTTTTGTCTTTTTCTTACACACTTGAAATCATTTCTTTTTATTTCTTTTCAAGTTGTCTTATACATGATAAAAGGTACAATTATTGCTTTTTGAAATCATGAGCTAATATATCATGTCAAAATACCTTTTCTATAAAGGTTTGTAAGAAGGTACAATTATTGGTTTTCAAAAAGGTGCTTTTTGAAACTATCGTATACTTTTATGAAATATAGCTTTTGGGAATGAGTGACTTTTATGATAAAGTATGTAATATGCAATATGCATGCTTCTGAAGGTTCTGTTACATATGACTCTAAAGAAGAAAAAAGTCTTCATCTTGAGGAAGCCGATCTCTTTAGATGATCTTTAAGAATGCATGGCTCATCAAGCTTTTTCTTCAAGAAGTATGATTGGACCACGGTTGTACTTGAACAGGAGGTCTCCATCCTTTTGGGTGAGATATCCTTGCATCAAATACTCGTTAGATACATGGCAAAGCATATCCAGTCATAATATAACATTTTTCAAGAAGACATATTATCATATCATATTAAATCAAATATGGCAGTGTATCATATTGTGTGTCATCAAAATATAGTTTCTCAACATATGATTCATGCATTGTATTTAGAAAATCACTGTGGATGAACACGAATGACACGTGCACCAACTCTTAGGGAGTTGATGAACTCGGTAGAGTCCATATTTATGACACTAGTCGGAATATGAACGAGACCCGGATTCTGCATCTTTCTACTAGTCACACTGAGCCTACACTCTTAGGCTATCTTCCAAAATTCACTGCATATCTTCAGTTTTACAAAATATTTAGAATTAACTAAGTAAATTACAAGCATATTTACGGTCATAGTCGGAATATGTGGTAATATTACCTTAGTTTAATTTTAAAATTGCATATTTTTCTGAAAAGATGTTTTCATAAAAAGACATTCATTCATTCAGGATAGTTTGCATCATAAAATTATATGCATTTCTTATATTTTTTCTCAAGAAAATTTCATTCTAAGGAAATCGATTCCTCAAGAGACTGAAAATTTTCAAAGTTGGATTTTCTCAAGTTAAGTTTCCTATGTTTTTTCTGAAAAACACTCCTTTCTTAGAATTCATTTTCAATTCTTCAAAGAAAATTTTCTAGCATCTTTCAAACTCAAAAATCGATTTTCAGAATTTCAATTTCCTGAGTTTTGGTTTTCCTTCTCCAAAGAGTTCTCCTATGAATTTTCAATCATTTTTCAAAGAAATTTTTCAAAGCTGGAGGTTTCCTGACAAACATTTTCTCTTTCAATGTTTATCTTTTCTCAAAATTTCTCTCCATTTTCCCAGGATGTTTCTCACATCTTCAGAAACTTTCTTATGATTTTCAAATCCTTTTATCAGGGCTTCCTTGAGAAATCGATTTTCATCTTTTGCCTTAGAAATATTTTCCAACTCCAAAGCATTTTTCTAAGCATACATCATGTTTCCAACCTACATTTTACAAAGTTTCATAGCACATGCCTGAATTCTCTGTGCATTTAGGATAGGAAACGATTTTGATAATTTAGCTAAGTCAAGCACACATTTGATCCTTAGTTCAATTACCCCTGGTAAAGGCGTCAGGGACAGTCGAACCTCGTACCGACAGGTCGAGTCCCATTCCACGGAATATTTCCCGTAATTTCAAAACGAAGGCGAGTATTTCAAAATAATTTTCAAATTCTGGTCAAGTTTGACTCGCAGGGTCGTTGCCCCTTTCTCCCGCAGGGAAGGGAAAATTTTTGCGATGATAACAGTGATTCATTGCTTGTGGTCAGTCAAGTTAATGCATAATGGCAAGTCAAAGATTCAAAATTGATCCCCCTATCAGAAGATTGCCTTAGCTCTCATAGGCAACTTCAAAGAATTTCAGCTCAATCATGTCAAGAGGGAATACAACTATATAGCAGATGGTTTGGCCTGACTAGGCTCCATTTTGTCTTTCAAAGACAGTGAATCCTGCCATTCCTTCGAGATTGGCAGACTTGATCTACCTGCCTTTCTTTCAGCTGAACAAGTGAACCAAGCCACTCAAAAAGAGAAACCTTGGTATCAAGGCATCACAAACTTTATTGAAACCGGTGAATTTCCACCGGGAATGCCAAGAAAGGAGCAACGTGTGATACAATGCATGTCAGCCCGCTATTTTATCCTTGCTAATACTCTCTACCATCATGGGTTCAATTCTAAGTACGCCAGATGCTTAGACAGAGACAAAACGATGGAAGTTGTCCAAGAGGCACACGAGAAAATTTGTGGTGGTCACGTCGGCTACCAAACGCTCGTCAAATAGATCATCCGAGCAGAATATTACTAGAAAACCATGCAGCAAGATTGTCATCGATTTGTGAGGAAGTGTGTCAAATGCCAAATGCACGCACCTTCCATTCATGCACTAGCCGCATACTTGCAGTCTGTGGTTTCTCCTTGGCCTTTCTCAATGTGGGCCTTCGACGTGGTGGGCCTGATAACTCTTTCAGCTTCTAATGGCCATATATATTTTCTCGCAACAATAGAGTACTTCACCAAATGGGTCGAGGTTGTAACTTTGCGAACAATAGAAGGCCGGCATGTGGTTTCTTTTATTCATAAGAATCTTCTTTGTCGTTTCGGTGTACCACATGATATTGTGTCAGATAATGACAGCCACTTTAAGAATGAACGAATGAAGACATTTTATTCGAAGTTTAGGAATCATCATCACTTTTCAGCCCCCTATTATCCTCAAGGGAATGGTCAAGCAGAGGCCACCAACAAGATCTTGATCCACATTCTAGAAAGAACTGTGGAAACGGGCCGTGATTGGCACGAGAAGATGCACGCTGCACTTTGGGCGTACCGAACCACCATTCGAACTCCAACCAATGCTACTCCTTCAGAGCTTGTCTATGGGACTGAGGTAGTATTACCTTTCCACGTTCAGAAGCCTGCATTAAAATTTGTGTCACTCATAGAACTCCCGCTTGATCAGTATCAGCAACAGAGATTGGTACAACTAATCTGTTGGACTAGAAAAGACTCAAGGCAGCAAAGCACGCTCAAGCTTACCGTCAAAGGGTAGCTAGACACTATGCCAAGTCAGTTATTGAGAGAAAATTTCGAGTTAATGATCTGGTGCTCAGATCGACAACTCATCTCAAGCATCGGCCACAGGGTAAGTGGTCACCTAATTGGGAAGGCCCTTATGTGGTTAAGGAAGCATTGCCTCGCAATTCATATCGTCTGATCAACGCAGATGGGGTGGAACTGCCAGATCCAATCAATGCTCTGCACTTGAAGAGATTTTATACTTAAAATGTTTAGTCTAGCCTTTGTATTCTTCAAAGAGCCTTTTCAATAAAACAATGATCTTCTATCATTCTTATATTTTTCTCCATGATACTGGGGCATTTTATTTTATATACATCTATCTTCCCTTCAATACATGCAGGTAGGATCAAACAAACTTTTGCTTCAATTTTGTCAAATTTTCATTAAATCTTTGATCAATCTTTATTTTATCAATTTTTATTCAATTTTATCAAATTTTATCGATTTTTCATTAATTTTATTATATTTTTCTTTATTCTTGTAACCCTTTCAGGTTAAGGGATAAACTTGATGCATCTTTTCAATGAGGTACTCCTTTGTTCTTTCCCCCTTTCAGATTAAGGGATAAACCTGAACCTCGTCCCGCGAGGTCCTTTTTCTTTCAGGATAAGGGATAGTCCTGAAGTCTTCCATCATCAAATTTTCACCAAACTTCTACCAATTTTTACCAATCTTTTGTTGATTTTATCAATTTTATTGATTCTTTATCAAGTTTTTTTTTATCAATTGTATCAATTTTTTAAAATTTTGTCATTTTTTATTCTATTCTTCTTCAGGATAAGGGATAATCCTGAAACCGTCATAAATAAATTCAAATCTTAGGCCATTTTGGGTCATGGATCTTGAATAAATCTCTCGTCTTCTTCATGATCGTCAGAATCTATTCATGTCTTTTGTCGATCCCTCCAGAATCCGGCTTCCAGGTTAGAATTATTTCCTTTCCATCTGAGTTTCGACTCAGGTTTTTTGTTTCATTTTTATTTTACTTTAAAAGATCTGGGTTCCGACTCGGGTCGCATTTTTATATTCTATTTTCAGAGTTTCGAGCTCCGATTCGGGCTTCCTTTTGGATCCGATGCTCGCATTGGACCAATTGTTACCTTAAAAATTTGAGTTTTCAAATTTGATTTTCTCTTTTCTTTTTTATTTTGAAGATCCAGGTTCTGACTCGGGTTTTCCCCTTTTTATATTCCATTTTTGGAGTTTCGAGTTTTGACTCGGGCTTCCTTTTGAATCCGATGCTCGCGTTGGACCAATTGTTACATCAAAATTTTCTAGTTTTCAAACTCGATTTTCTCTTATATCTTTTATTTTGAAGATCCGAGCTCTGACTCGGGTTTTCCCCTTTTATATTTCATTTTCGGAGTTTCGAGTTCCGACTCGGGCTTTCTTTTGGATCCGATGCTCGCGTTAGACCAATTGTTACGTCAAAAATTCGAGTTTTCAAACTCGATTTTCTCTTTTATCTTTTATTTTGAAGATCCGGGTTCCAACTCGGGTTTTCCCTTTTTATATTTCATTTTTGGAGTTTCGAGTTCTGACTCGGGCTTCCTTTTGGATCTGATGCTCGCATTAGACCAATTGTTACCTAAAAAAATTTGAGTTTTCAAACTCGATTTTCCCCTTTTTTTTTAAGATCTGGGTTCCAACTCGGGTCCCATTTTTTATATATTTCATTTTCGGAGTTTTGAGTTTTGACTCGGGCTTCCTTTTGGATTTGATGCTCACATTAGACCAATTGTTACCTCGAAAATTCAAGTTTTCAAACTCGATTTTTCCTTTTTATTTTAAGATCCGGGTTCCGACTCAGGGTTTTTTCTTTTATATTTTTCGTTTGAAGATCCGGGTTCCGACTCGGGTTCTTCCCTTTTATATTTCGTTTGAAGTTTCGAGTTCTGACTCGGACTTCCTTTTGGATCCAACGCTCGTGTTGGAACCGATCGTTGCTTTGAAGATTCGAGTTTTCAAACTCGGGTTTTCCATTTTATCTTTGTTTTTAAAGATCCGGGTTCTGACTCGGGGTTTTCCTTTTATATTTTTGTTTAAAGATCCAGGTTCCGACTCGGGTTTTTCCCTTTTATCTTCCATTTCTGCGATTTCGAGTTCTGACTTGGATTTCCATTTTGATCCAATGCTCGTAGTGGACCAAAGTGTTCTTTTGAAAAATCGAGTTCTGGACTCGGATTTTCTCTCCCCTTTAGGATAAGGGATAATCCTGAAACATCGACAATCATTCCCGCTTTGATTTCCAAATATTTTAGGAGTGTCGGTCTCTTCTTCAAAATCCAGTGCTCGTATTGGTATATTTTCAAAACCCAGTGCTCGTATTGGTGTGTGTTTTCAAAATCCAGTGCTCGTACTGGTGTGTGATTTCAAAATCCAGTGCTCGTACTGGTACATTTTTAAAACCCAGTGCTTATACTGGTGTGTGTTTTCAAAATTCAGTGCTCGTACTGGTGCTTTTTCAAAACCCAATGCTCGTACTGGTGTATTTTTCAAAATCCAGTGCTCATACTGGTGCATTTTCAAAATCCAGTGCTCGTACTGGTACATCTAGCGTTCGTGCTAGTGTTTGGCTAACTGATCAGTTAGCTCTTCAAGTTTAGTCTTTGTACTAACCATTCATCACAATCAAGCTTTAAATCTCAATTCCAACCTTCGGGTTACCATTTTTTCCAAAAATCAATCTTTTTCTCTTGCGAAGGACCCTCTTCTAGGGAGAGTTTGAGGGAGTTTGTTTTTTTTGCATGCAACCATCTTTTCGTTCGCAAGAACCCTTTCCCAGAGAGAGTTTGAAGGGACTCGTTTCTTCACGAACTGTTTGCAAAACAACAACCCAATTTTTACATAAAGGAACCCTTTTCTAGGGAGAGCTTCGACGGAAGCCCGTTTCCTTTTGTGGCCCCCGATTTTCTTATTTTTGGCCACCCACTTTGCAGAGGACCCTTTTCTAGGGAGAGTGTGATGGACTCGTTCCTCTGTGATACTTTTTCAACCTTATTTTCGGCCGCCTTTCCATAAGAGAAGCCTAGAGATAGGGAGTTTTGACGAAAACTTAATTTCTCTTCGAAAGTTTTATTTTGTAAACACCTCCTCTTCAAGGAAGAGAGGAGTATTTCCTACTTCCCATTCAGGTAAGGGCTAAACCTGAGTCTCTCTTTTTGGGGAAAAAGAGAGGAGAATTTTGTCGTAGATGTGTTGATTCGATATCAAACAATTACTTTCATCAAAGATTTCAAGAATATTTTGCCAATTTGCTATCAAAAACCATTATTGATCTCAAAGCTTTTATTTCACAAAGAATTACCTCAAACTACCTCTAGTATTATTTTCAAAAGGAGAAAACTTTTGCGAAGAAAGAACAAAATTCAAGCTTTTTCTGTTGGTCAACCAAGAGGATGAAGAAAAATCTTTGATATGACCGGCAAAGGAAAATTCAATGATGTTGAAAAGCCATAAGTGAATTGATATTGATCATAGCTATGGCACATTCTTAAAGATCGTTCTTCTGGCAGTAAGGCAGTGGAAATATCCTGGGTAGTAAAAGAACCTACCCAATCCATATCTCCTCAAGCCGCAATCAAATATCTGCAAAATGGATCTCTCAATTGTCGTCAAGATGAAGACGAATATGCGAGCTAGACCCCCTGGGCCTGTTATTGTCATAAAATTTTTCCCTTCCCTGTGGGAGAGAAGGGAAACCTTTCTGCGAGTCAAAGTTGACCAAAGTTTGAAAATTGTTTTGAAATACTCGCCTCCGTTTTGAAAATATCGGGAAATATTTCGTGGAATGGGACTCGACCTGTCAGTACGAGGTTCGACCATTCCTGGCACCTTTACCAGGAGTAATCGAACCAAGGACCAAATGTGTGCTTGACTTAGCTGAATTATCAAAATCGTGTTCTGTCCTAAATGCACAAAGAATTCAGGCATGTGCTATGAAATTTTGTAAAATGCAAGTTGGAAAACATGAAGTATGCTTAGAAAATGCTTTGGAGTTGGAAAATGTTTCTAAGGAAAATCAATTTCTCATGGAAGCTTTGATAAAAGGATTTGAAAATCATAAGAAAGTTTCTGAGGATGTGAGAAAATTCTGGGAAAATGGAGAGAATTCTTGAGAAAAGATAAACATTGAAAGAGAAAATGTTTGCCAGGAAAATTCTAGCTTTTGAAAACTTTTCTTTGAAAAATGATTGAAAATTCATAGGAACACTCTTTGGAGAAGGAAAATCAAAACTCAGGAAATTGAAATTCTGAAAATCTTAGCCTTTAAATATTTGAAAATCGATTTTGAGTTTTTGAGAATGATGAAAAACTCCTTTTGAATAATTGAAAATGAATTTTAAGAAAAGAATATTTTCCAAGAAAATCGCAGGAAACATAACTTGAGAAAATCTGACTTTGAAAATTTTCAGAGTCTCTTGAAGAATTGATTTCCTTAGAATGAAATTTTCTTGAGAAAAGTGTGAAAATGCAGGTAATTTCATGATGCAAATGATTTGAATGGATGAATGCACTTTGATAAAGATATCTTGAAAAATTTTCTGAGGAATTGATTGGAAAAATGTGTATTAAACCAAAGTAAACTCTCTACATATTTCGACTGTGGCCGTGAACATGTTTAGAATTTAATTGATTTAATTCACAATATTTTGTAAAATTGAAAATATGATGTGCATTTTGAAGATAGCCTAAGAGTGTAGGCTCAATATGGCTAATGAGAAGATAGTAGATCTGGGATTCGTCCGTATTCTGACTAGGGCCAAAAATACAGAATCCTCCGAGCTTACTAACTCCCTAATAGCGGGTGCACATGCCATTTGTGTTCATCCATGGTGATTTTTAAAGAAAATGCATGATTCATAAAATCAGTATATTACAGAAAGAAACTACATGATATGCATCCTAATCTAAGCAATGAAAGTAAATATTATTCCAAATTTATATTTGATTGTTACATTGTTGACAAAAAAAAAAACCACCTCTTCCAAATTTTCCTGCAAATGAGAATTGGCACAAGAAGTACAATATACAGAGAAAGGATTAAAGGTTTTATACTAATGATAATGTGCCAATGATTATATTTGAATTGTAATGAAAATGCCTTTATCCAAATAAGAATAGAAATACATATGTCTAAATATACATAAGAATGTATATACATGTGAAATGTGTATGGAAAAGTATACAAGTAATATACAGGTGATATATGAACTTTTGCTGAGTGAAACTGGATTTTATACACACTGTTAACTTTTAGCGGTTTGAGAATCACAATGCCAAGGAAAACGTGTTTTCCTTCTTTTATCGATTTGATAATGACAGGTGACATGTATGATATTTTTAATATGTATTGGTCAGAGATACATAACATAAAAGTAAATGCATGGAGGGTGAATATGTGAAGATGACTGATAATACTGAGATCAAAATGCCTAGGTACAGACATGGCGATGGATATATAACAGTAAATCATATGTACAATGATATATCAGTTTGAGACACACAAAGATGCAATGGTTAATTGGGAAATAAAATAAAAAAAATAATGCCACAGATGTAGGATGTCTAAAATGAAAAGGTTGAAGGCAATCAAGTGAGAATACATTAGATGAAGGTACAAGGATGATGTCAAATCTGTTACATCCCTTCAGTATGGGAAGGCGTGTCACTCTACTCAGGAATCGACTCATGAGCCCCATATCACTTCTACTGACGAGTCGATTTCCATATTACCTCAGCAGAAGGGGCAAGGCCCTCAGTTGTTACAGTCTTCATATAAAGCCCCATTTTCTCAGCCTTTAGGATCACCAATCATTTTGAGTAAGCAAGAGGTTCAAATGCAGAAGGTGCTTGACCAAGTCAAGCTAGATCATATTCACCACTTGTCTGAAGTTGCATTCATTGATAGTCGGTCGGTCCTAGACTCTCGATTCTTGACCAGTCTCTCAGATGAGACTAATCTCTGTTCTTCATGTCAAGAGAGTCATGATACTACATTTGGAGGTAGAAGGGATGGAAACACAGTGCGTAGTGTCACAGATGACACTCTTTTCTTCATAGAGCCCAGTTGAGTCTGACTTCATGTCCATTGATCTCATGGACGATGAAGGTTTTTCCAGGGATCCGTCTGGCTGGGGACGTGAAACTTAGCGCTTTATGGGAGGCAACCCATATCTTGTATATTATTAGATTTGATTAGAATTTATAGATTTTATGTTGTTTTTACTTTTTCATGAGTTTTTCATGTTCTTTTTGTTTCTTTCTATGAGTTTCATGTTTTGTCATGTAGACATTGCATTCATTACATTCATAGAACGTGTATTTTTAATTCATGTCAGGTCATTCTACTCTTTTCCCTCAATTATTTCTCTTATGTGCATTCACTTAGTTTCATATAAGCATGGGGGAGTGCCACTGGGACAGTGTCATTCAAGCATGGGGGAGGGTGTAGTTTGCACACATGGATATTTCTGTTTACGTTCTTGCACATGTTTACACATCTCTCATGAAAAGTAGATTTTTAAAGAAAGAGTTTGAACTTATATGAATGTTATTTCAAATCTGATGTTTTTAGAGGATTTTTAAGCCCCACGAAAATTTTTTCTGACATAAATCTAAAAATTATGGTTGTTTATGTGGATTTCAAAGAAATGATGATAGATACATGTTAGAATTTATTTTGAATCATAAATATGAATATGCACAGTTCTATTTTTGAAAAAATAAGCAAATGAACAAAAGCGTAAAAAAAAGAGCTCAAAAGAGAAAAAAAATAGCATGCGTTAGGTTGTTTGGATAATTCCACAATCCGTAGTAGATGGAACTTAGATGTAAGTTGAAACTTTTAATTCCATTTTCGAAAAGGAGAGTGGAAAACTTTGTGATCCTAAGTAACTGAGAACAGATACAAGTTGAAATATTTGATTCTCATGTTATAACGGTGAATGAAGGAAGTCACTTTTATGTCTTAGTTGATATCTTTTTGTATGTATTGAAAAAGTATAGAAGATATTGACATTGCACAAGGCATAAAAGCATACCACACGCAAGCTATAAGAGAAGAATAAGTGTACAAAAAGAAAAAGCGTGAAAAAAATGAAAAAATTGAGAAAAGAGCTGAAAAAGAAAGAAAAGTTCAGTGCTTAGAAGTATGATTGAGAAAACCTGTGCAGAAAATATATGAGTGAGGATAAGTAAATAATAATATGTTTTTATTGGATTTTCTAAGAATAAAACATAAATAATTGTGATATTTAGAAAAGTGAAAGAAATTCTTTTTATGTGGTGGTATATAAAAGATTCTAATTATATTGTGATTTTGAAATAACAGGAAATATTTGTGAAAATAAAGTCTTTGATTACCTAATGATTATGAGGATGTGTAATATTATGCATACATGACAGAGATGTTTGTGGGTAGCATCATTGCAAACACTCACGAGACCTTACTCGTCCACTGGGGTAACCCAGGGGTTGAAAGGGCTTGTTGCATGAGCTAAATGCAACCGTGATTCCTACGAAAGTGAGTTAGGTGATAGTTTGATTTCTTGCATTTTTCTAATTTGCTCGAGGACTAGCAAAACATAAACATGGGGGTATTTGATCATGCATATATTTTAGGGATATTTCATATAAAAATATGCATGATTTCATGAGAAAATGATTTAAAAACCCAATTTTATGTTAGTTTCGAGTAAATGTGCTAAAATGATTTAAAAATAGAAAATGCATGAAAAATAGTTTTATTTTACATTTTAATGCCTATTTTAGTGTTTGACATAATTGTAGTAGTTTAGTTTTTGAAAATCATAAAAAAATTAGAGTTAAAATAGACTTAGTTTTGTATTTTCTAAAACATAGTCATTTTGAGTTGTTTTGTAAATAACTTTTTGAAGAGAAGTTTTTGAAATGCAATTTTACAAAGAAGAGGGACTTATGGAGAAAAGTTCAAATCTTTAAATATGATACGTAGGGGGAAGAGAGGCTTGTCTTCTCTCTTTTGCCCAAGCCCTCTCTTCTTCCCCTTCCTCTCCACCTTTTCTTACCTCTTCTTCTCCTTCTCCCTATTTTCCCCTCTTTTTCTCATCTTCTTTCCGGTGGAGAATTCCAACAAAGGCTGAAGCAAGAGAGAGGATTCCACCTCTCTTCTAACCCTTCCAAGTTACGTATTAATTTCTTCTTCTTCTTCTTCTTCTTCTTCTTTTTCTTCTTTTAACCTTTTCTCTAGTTGTTTGAGTTACATCTAACTTCTTGAAGCTGCTTATAGATAGGCATTTTGAATTCATGTCTGATTAATTTTTGAAACATCAATGCATTGTTTGAATAAGTATTCGATCAGATGATGATTTCTAAATCAGAATTTGATCGGACTGTGTTTTTTTTCTCTGTTTGTTTCATTGCATTAACAATTTTTTTCTGTAGCATTGGCATTTTAATTTTTCAGATCACGCTCACTGGTGTCCTCCTGCCGTAAATCACATTGCAATTGCTGGCATCAATACAGTTGCCGGAATCACCTTCAGCTGACCAAAATCGCACTTCAAATCCCTCTTCATCTGAAAGATCCTGTAATTCACCGTGAAGATGTTCATAAGAATAGCATTTGGCCCAACATCTGTACATCCATTGGAATAGAATTGATCAGATCTTAATCAAGAGAGTTCAGATCTAGTTGATCGTTCTCTTCTTCTTGCCGGAATCCACTTTGCTATTTGCCGGAATTTTTTTTTCTTCATTGTGAAAATCTGTTTCACGGTGGAATGGTTTGATTGTTTGATTCCTGGATTGAATAGATGATTTCAATCGATTGATTATCGGTAACATCTGGCTATTCATTTCTGTGAAAGCCAATGCCTGATTTGGTTCACAGAAGATACCTTTTCAACCGCCGGAGCTTACCTTCAGCCGCCGGAGCTTACCTTCAGTCGCCGGAACTTGTTTTTAGCCTGCCGTGAAATTCCAGATCTGCAAGACTGAAATAAATCAATCAATTTGCAGTGAAACAAAGGGATGTATTAGCTATGATTAGGTGAAATTCCAGATCTGCCGGAACCACCAGTGCCTCTTCCGGTGGATCCCTCTTTTGTTAACCTTCTGCAGGAATCTCATGTTAAGCTAGAAACTTCACATTTACCGTGAAGATATTTGACCTCAGTGTTGTTTCCAAAGGAGGATGTATTGCTGTTTTGAATTGTCAATGGAGAATGGCTACTAGCTGATTCATGTGTTGCTGTTTTTGAACTTTCAATGGAGAATACTGATATGATCGGATTTACTACATATTTTGAGTACTTTCACTGAATTCTTTGTTATGTGGTTACATTGAATTGAATCACTTGGTATTGAGAATAGCCTTACACTGATAAGATCCAGTGAAATGCTAAGTTTCATTGTTTATTTTTTCTAAAATTCACTGTTAATTCTTAATGAGTTTCATTGCAAAGTTTTCATTGAAAGTTTTCATTGAAAGTTAATTAGATCATATTTGAGTTTTGTTATTTTACTGAGAATTGCTGAGTTTTAAATTGATGATGCTTTGTTTAAACAAGTATTAGTTCATAGCTAAATTGATTAGTTCATTAGTTTATCATTGTTTAGCTTAATCTACTAATTGTTAGTGTTAGTTCATTAATAATTAGTAACTAGTTAAACCATTAGTTAGTGTTAGTTAAATCTAATAATTAGCATTGTTAATTACTTTGTCATTAGAGTAATTAGTCAATTAGTAGTTAGTAATAATTTTACTTTGGGTGTACTGCTCGTGTTCCTTTTTAGCTATTGTCTACTTCTTTCTCTTGTACTGCTCATGTCCTTTTGACTTGTGCAAGATTGCACGAGAGTGGAGCGGAAGAGATTACGTGACACGAAGTACGAAGAATGAAGCTTCTTTTTACTTTTTAGTTTAGAATTAGGAATTTAATTGGGTTTGTAAATATTGCACTTTACGCCCTCTGCGAAGGGTATTCATTTGTTGTAATAGTTAGTTGTTTTTAATTTTCTCGTACATTTTACATTTCAAATAATTCGGCAATAAAGAATAGTTTAGAATTGTGTGCTTGAATACAAAATATTCCCATTCCCTGAGTTCGACCCGGTCTCATCCACTAGTGAGAACCGGTTTTTATTATTTGATGTTTGGTTTTCACATGTTTTTCATATAAAAATCTTTTCAAAATTACAACAATTTAAAAGAAGACATCATCCAACTCTATCCTTTGGATCCCAGACTTCAGATCCGAATCCATTTTAGGATCCTGAACCCAATTCTACTTTGGATCTTAGACTTCAGATCCGAATCCATTTTAGGATCCAGAACCCAATTCTACTTTGGATCTCAAACTTCAGATCCAAAGTCCCTTTAGGATCCAGAATTCAATTTTACCTTAGATCTCAGATCCAAATCCTATCTTGATTCCAGATCTTGGATCCAATCCCATTCTAAATCCAGAATTCAATTTCATCTTGGATTTCAAACTCTATTTAGAATCCAGACTTTGGATTCAAAGTCCATCTTGAATTTCAGATTTCAAATCAACTTCTATTTTTAATTCCAATTCTTTTTCATTTCATCCCAGATTTCAAATCCAATTCTCATTTTCGGATTCTAAAACTCGAATTCAATTTTGATCTCAATTTAGAAACCAGATTTTGGATTCAAATTCCCTCTTGAATTCCAGCTTTCAAATCAATCCCATTTCTCAATTCTATTTAGATTTCTCACATTTCATTTTGATTTCAAACTCCAAAATTAGAATTCAATTCCATTTCATCTCTATTCTGATTCAAAGTCCATTTATGACTTTGAAATTTCCTTTCTTCTCCTTTTTATCTCAACTTCAGAATCATTCCTTTCAAAGTCAAGATTTATTCTCAAAAACTCTGATTATTCCAAAAAATTAGAACTTTAAATCTTAAGTTCTAAGTTAGAAACCATTTCTTCACTCTATCATCAGATTCATCTCAGAAACACTTGGAAAATTTCAAATCATTTTAAAAAAGAACATACATCTTTGCATTCGTACAAGCATGATTCTTTGTGCATTTAGACTTAGAATAAATTCTTAGATAATCTTTTAGCAAAGCAAAAGGCATGAATTCGACCCTTGGTTCGATTACCCATGGTAAAGGCGCAAGGAATGGTCGAACCTCGTACCGACGAGCGGATCCCGTCTCCCAATTTTCCCGCAAATATTTCAAAAATGGAGGCGAGTTATTTTCTCAAATATTTTCAAATTAAGGTCAAGTGAAACCTTGCAAAAGAGTTCCACCTCTCTCTTCTCTTCTTTCTTTTCTCTTCTCTCTTCTTTTTCTGTCTTTTATTTTTCTCCCTTCAAAAAGGAGGAAAATAGAGGTTAGAAAAGAAAAAGAGAAGGAAGAGAGAGAAACCACCAAGAGAGGAAAATTTTTGCGATGATCACAGTTTTGGCGACCGAGATGGGACCCGTCTTCGTCCGGTTGAATCTATGCCTTTGCTTTGCTTTAAATGTTATCTAAGTCTTTATTCTTTAAATGTCAGCTTCATTTCCATGCAAACCTTAGGAGCCTAGACTCTGTCCTAAGCTGACATCATTGCATATAGGATCTAAGTATGGTTTGGTAGGACCATATTGAGGAGATTATTCCATGTTCACATTAGACTTAGTTCTGAAATACAAACTCTCCTCAATTCTAGGGATTGAATGCAAACACTATATGCAAGTGTATGCTTCTTTTCATTTAAATCTATTTCTTTAGGACTTGCATTAGAGCTTTCTGATTTTATTTCATGTTGAGCATATTTTGAAAACATCTCTACCTATATTGTCTCGGTCTTCACGTTGCTGGGCTGTCTCACTGAACCATAGTTTGGGAGAGAGCCTCACAACTGGACCACTTATTTGGGTTCGTTCCCCCCTACCACGTACCTAAGGGCCATAGTTCGAGGTATATCGGTAGGTGCTCAAGGATGTTGGGAAGCCATTACCTTAAAACCGAAGAGATATTTTCATATGCCACGTACTTCGACCTTCGGCTTGAGTATATCGACGTACCTTGATTGGAATCAGATGATCTAAATCTTAGAGTTAGGATTAAGGTCCTATCAGCCATTTTAAAATATTGCATATAGAGTTAGCCTTAGGGAGTACTGTTTGTACATCCTTGTTTGTATATTTGTGACTGACTGATATTTTATATCTTCCTTATATTTTCCAAAATCCTAGGTATATATTTCAAAATTTCCTCTTTGTTTTTAAAACCCAGGTGTATTTTCCTTTCTCTTCTACTTCTAAATTTCTTCAAAATTCTTCTGATCCTGCCTGCAATTTTTTTTAAAATTTTTTTTACCATTTATTCTCAAATTTTATCTTTTTCTCTTATTTTTCTTGTTTACATTTTCATAAATAAAATCTCTTTTCATCAAGAGATATCCTTTTCAAAATAAGCATCTTTCTTCATGTTTTAGTTGGTTACTCCCCCTCGTAGAGTAAACAATGCAATTGTCACAAATTTTGTGGTGACTCAATCCCTAGTAATGGGATACAATTTTTAGATTTCAACCTAAATCCTTCCTTTTGTCAAAACTTCTTGAAAAGTTTCTTTGGTCTAAAAACCTCCACTTTCCTCCACAGAGAGAGCACTGATATTAAAAAATGGTTTAGATCAGAGCTGGAAAAGAAACAGTTCCTCAACATAGCGACAGTGAGGCGGAAGGGATGAGCTCTCCTAAATCAGTCAGGGGACAGAGTCAGAAAAGGAAAGATGACATCGACCCCGCTATGTATGGTATGTTCCAAAAGATGATGGCGAGGATGATGTCGGAGTAAGCCAAGGCCAATTTGAAAGAGGCAGTTCCTAAAAACAAACTGAGGAAGAAGCCTGTAAAAAAGCAAGTCAGAATCATCAGAAAGAAGGTATAGCCAGACACCACTTTTGAGGAATCAGAGTCAGTCGAGGAAGAGTCAGAAGAGGAAGAGCAAATTGTCTACAAACAGAATCCTCCGAGGCAGTCCGTAAAGATAGCTGCAGAAGAGCCCGAATCCGTCAACAAGCCCAAGCCTGCGGCTCCAGCAGAAGACCTGATGAGCAAGCAGATGAAGGAGATGAATCGAGCAATCAAGGACATTCAAGCCAAGGGTAAGGGAAAACAGACTTACACTGGCGAGAATTTTTACGATGGTCTAGATGGGGACGATAACCTGGAGAACCTTCCTCGTAAATTTCTCAAGTTTGATGAAACTGGCAACCCTAAATCCCACTTAGCCACCTTTTATGCAGAATGTTGCTATTTTAGAAAAGATAACAGGGCTCTGTTCATCTGTTTTCCCCGCAGTCTAGAGGGTGTAGCAGCCAGGTGGTATGCTGACCATATCAATCCTATCGAACTACGAGAGTTCGATAAGGTAGTAAATCTATTCATCGAGCGCTTCTTATTCAAGACTGAAGCCTCACCTATGTTAAATCATCTTTACAACCTGGAGCAAGGAGAGACTGAAAGAGCAGGAGATTTCATTCACAGGTGGAGAAGCACCTGTAATAAAATGAAGATACCCATTCCAGAGAAGCACGCATTGCAGGTAATCCTCAACAATTTCTCTCAGCCCATAAGGAGCCTCATTGCCACTTCCCCGGCGAAATCCTTCATCAAGTTGATTGAGCGAGCCGAATGGCTCGAAGTAGGAATAGAAAGCGGGCTTTACGAGGGCACGCCTCTGGTAAAGAATATCCAAGACCAGAAAAAGAAGGCGCAGTTCGCTCATTCTGTTGAGGCCTCCAGCAATAGTCTTGGCAGTAGCAACAAAGGAAACAAGAACAACAGTGGCAGTGGCCCGAGATTAGATCAGAGCAAGGGGCAGAAGGAGAGATCCTATAAGAACAACAACAAACCACTTCCAATTGGCCTTCAGCAAAAGGGTGATCTTCAAGAGAAGCCCAAGTATATCAAGTGGGAGAAAGATCGAGTCTTCACTCCGTTAGCTCAAAGTTTAGAAGTGATTATAGATTACCTTTTAAAGCATGGGATAATCAAACTCTCTAAAATCGCAGATCCTCCCGTAATGTTGGGAAAATTCAAGGACCAATTCTGCAAGTACCACAGGGCAACAGGGCATGACACAGAGCATTGCTTCGTCCTCAAACATATAATACAAGACTGCATTAACAGAAGTGAGCTGATAGAGGACGAGGAAGAAGGGCAGCCAGCAGTCCTGACAGAGCCATTTCTGGATCACTCAAAGAATTGAGGATGCCCAAGTTTTATGCACTGTCGTTTCTTTTATTAGTCACCTTGTAGGGGCAAGTCAGCCCAGTCTATGAATCTTTTCCTTTTAAAATTTCTTGTAAATATTTTGTTACCGAATCTTTTGCTTATCAAATGAAATGTCAATTTCCTTTATATCTTTTATATCCAATGCTTCTTTTCCCTTTGCCATACTGGGGAATTAAATTCCTGTTCTTTTTCAGAATGCAGGACAAATCCTGACATCATTCATGAGAGAAATGATATTACCTATGAGGGCTTTTTCAAAAAAATCATGTTTTTCATTATGACCAAAGAGTTCAAATACTCTTTGGTCCAACCTTTGTCAAAAATCAACCCTTGTGTTGATCATGTTTTCAAGATAGGTTTCGAACCATTACATTAAAAGATCAACACTCGTGTTCATCATATTTTCAAAAAAATAAGTTTTTTTGAACCATTGTATTGAAAATTCAACACTCGTGTTGATCCTATCTTCCAAGATCGGTTTTCAAAACATTATATTCAAAGATCAACCCTTATGCTGGTCTTATCTTCCAAAATGGGTTTCGAATCATTCAAAGATCAACCCCTGTGTTGGTCTTATCTTCCAAGATTGGTTTTAAAACATTATATTCAAAGATCAACCCTTGTATTGATTTTATTATCAGTTTCGAACTGTTATTTTTAGAAATTCAAATCTATTATTGATCTTCTTCTTCAAAAATAGGTTTTCAAACCATTGCCTTCAAAAATTGACCCTCATGATGATCTCTTATGTTTGATTTGAAGGATCAGATCTCGCGCTGATCATTCTTGTTATGGTGGATTTTCTTCCCCCAAAATGATTTCTCACTTATCTTTTAAATAAACATTTTCCTTTCAAGATCCCATATGTAGGCAGGATCAGAAAAACTCTTTTCTTACAAATCTTCAGTTAATTTTGATATCTTTATCAATTTTATTCATTTTATTCATATTTTTATCAAGTTTACATCAATTTTTATCAATTTTTATCAAATTTTTCTCAATTCTATTAAATTTTATCAAATCCATTTCCCTTTCAGGTTAAAAGATAAACCTGATGCCTCTTTCCCATGAAGTACTTTCTAAATCTTGTTGCCCTTTAAGGTTAAGGGATAAACCTGACCCTCATTGTCCGAGGTGTTCCCATTCAGGATAAGGGATAAGCCTGAAACCCCTCGTAGGAACAACAATGCTACCTATGAAGATTCTTTTGTAAAGACAACTTTTTCCAATCTTTCTCGATTTTTTTTGTAAATGTCTATCAAATTTCTCCTTATTAATTTCCCTCCAAAAAAATTCTATTCTTTGACATTACCCTTTCAGGTTAAGGGATAAACCTGATGCCTCTTTCCCATAAGGTACTTTCTAAATCTTGCTTCTCCCTTAGGTTAAGGGATAAACCTGACCCTCGTTGTCCGAGGTGTTTCCCGCTCAGGTTAAGGGATAAACCTGACCCTCGTTGTCCAAGGTGTTCCCATTCAGGATAAGGGATAATCCTGAGACCCCTCGTAGGGGCAATAATGCTACCTATGAGAATTCTTTTGTAAATACAAGTTTCGTCAACCTTTATCGATTTTCTAAAATTTATATCAATTTCTCTTCATTAAATCTCCTTAAATTCTATTCTTTTTCCCATTCAGGATAAGGGATAATCCTGAAACCCCTCACAGAAGCAACAATGCTATCTATGAGAATTCTTTTCAAAAACAAATTTTTCATAAATTTATTTTTCTCCACTTTTTTAGATCTTATTCTTCCTCCCCTGTCAGGTTAAGGGATAAACCTGAACCTCGACATTTGAGGTATTTTTTTTCCCACTCATGATAAGGGATAATCTTGAGATCACTCATAGGAGCAATAATGCTGCTTGTGAGAATTCTTTTTACAAAATAAATCAATTTCCTCAAATTTTCTCCATTTTTATCATTTTTTCATCAAAATTCTACATCCTTCTATCTTCTCAAATTTTATTCTTTATATTCCCCGTTCAGGATAAGGGGTTAATCCTGAAAATTGGACCGCATACAGCTAAATCTGTCGATCCATCTAAATCATGAATTATAAATCATAAATCATAAATCATAAATCATAAATCATAAATCATAAATCATAAATCATAAATCATAAATCATAAATCATAAATCATAAATCATAAATCATAAATCATAAATCATAAATCTTGTCATATCCCTTCTAAATTCAAGTCTCAGGTTATCTCATCACAAAATCTTCTATTTTTTCCTTCAGGTTAAGGGATAAAACCTGAATCATTTTTCCTAAATTCTCTTCAAATGTCTATTCTATTTTCCCCTTCAGGTTAAGGGATAAAACCTGAATCATTTTTCCTAAATTCTCTTCAAATGTCTATTCTATTTTTCTCTTCAGGTTAAGGGATAAAACTTGAATCATTTTTTCTAAATTCTCATCAAATGTCTATTCTATTTCCTCTTTAGGTTAAGGGATAAAACCTGAATCATTTTTCCTAAATTCTCTTCAAATGTCTATTCTATTTTCCCCTTTTGGTTAAGGGATAAAACCTGAATCATTTTTTTCTAAATTCTCATCAAATGTCTATTCTATTTTCCCTTCAGGATAAGGGATAATCCTGAAACCCCAACAATCATTCCTGCTTCGATCTCTGAATGTCTTAAGAATGTCGGTCTCCTTCCTGACTCTTAGTTGGAAAACCCGGTGCTCGCACTAGTTATTTTGCTAAATTTTCAAATCTAAAGATCAAGTTCATTCACAAAAATTAGTCCTCGTGCTATTTGTCTTTCAGAAAGTCTCAATCCTAGATCAAATCATTAAATCAAAGGTCGTTAAATGAAATATCTCAGCTACTTCGTTGGTCGTTAAATGAAATGTCCCAGCTACTTTGTTGGTCGCTAAATGAAATGTCCCAGCTACTTCGCTGGTCGTTAAATGAAATGTCCCAGCTACTTCGCTGGTCGTTAAATGAAATGTCCCAGCTACTTTGCTGGTCGTTAAATGAAATATCCCAGCAACTTCGCTGGTCGTTAAATGAAATGTCCCAGCTACTTCGCTGGTCGTTAAATGAAAGGTCCCAACTCCTTCGCTGGTCGTTAAATGAAATGTCCCAGCTACTTTGTTGGTCGTTAAATGAAATGTCCCAGCTACTTCGCTGGTCGTTAAATAAAATTTCCCAGCTACTTCGCTCGTCGTTAAATGAAATGTCCCAGCTACTTCGTTGGTCGTTAAATGAAATGTCCCAGCTACTTTGCTGGTAGTTAAATAAAATGTCTCAGCTACTTCATTGGTCGTTATATAAAATGTCCCAGCTACTTCGTTGGTCATTAAATGAAATGTCCCAGCTACTTCGTTGGTCGTTAAATGAAATGTCCCAGCTACTTCGCTGGTCGTTAAATGAAATGTCCCAGCTACTTCGCTGGTCGTTAAATAAAATGCCCCAGCTACTTCGCTGATCGTTAAATAAAATGTCCCAGCTACTTCGATGGTCGTTAAATGAAATATCTCAGCTACTTCGCTGGTCATTAAATGAAATGTCCCAGCTACTTCGTTGGTCGTTAAATGAAATTGTTATCGTCGCAAAATTTTTCCGTCTCCCCTTCCTTGTGGGAGAGAGAGGAAAATGCTTTCGCGATTCAAACTTGACCGGATTTTGGAAATTGTTTTGAAATACTCGCCTCCGTTTTTTAAGATCGCGGGAAAATCCATGGGATGGGGCTCGACCTGTCGGTACGAGGTTCGACCGTTCCTGCCGCCTTTAACAGGGGTAATCGAACCAAGGACCAAAATTATGCTTGACTAAGTTAAATTATCGAAATTGTATTCTATCCTAAATGCACAGAGAATTCAGGCATGTGCTATGAGATTTGGTAAAATATAAGTTGGAAAACAATGATGTATGCTTGGAAATATTTGGAGTTAAAAAACATTTCTCTGGAAAAATATAGAAATCGATTTCTTAGGAGACTCAGATGAAAAAATTTGGGAAATCACCAGAAAGTTTGTGAAGTTTTGGGAAAATCGTGAATGGATGAAAGTCCTGGAAAAATGGAGAAGAATCCTTGAGAAAAGATGAGCATTTGAGAAGGAAAACACTTGTCAGGAAAACTAGGACTTTGAGAATTTTCTTAGGAAAATGGTGGAAAATTTATAGGAAAACTCTTTAGAGAAGGAAGTTCAAAATTTAGGAAACCGAAATCCTGAGAATATTGTGCTCAAAATATCTGAGAATCGATTTTGAAAGATGAGAAATTCCTTTTGAAAATGAGTCTTAAGAAGATAACATTTTCCAGGGAAAACTTGACTTGGAAAATCCAACTTTCAAAATGTTTTAAGTTTTTTTGAGAAATCGATTTCTAGAGAATGACATTTTCTTGAGAAAATCATGAGAAAAGCAAATGATGCCATGATGCAGATGATTTGAATGAATGAATGCACTTTGAAAAGATTTTTTGAGAAAATTTGTTGGAAAATGTGTGTTAAGTCAAAATAAATCCTTCACATATTCTGACTGTGGCCATGAACATGTTCAGAGTTTAATTGATTTAATTCACGATGTTTTGCAAAATTGGAAATATGATATGCATTTTAAGATAGCCTAAGAGTGTAGGCCCAGTATGACTGGTAGAAAGATGATGGATCTGGGTTTCGTCCATATTCCGACTAGGGCCGTAAATATGGACTCCACCGAGTTCATCAACTCCCTAAGAGTTGATGCATGTACCATTCATGTACATCCATAGTGCTTTTGAAATAAAATGCGTGAATCACATAAACATGATATTGCAGGAATTTAAACTATATGATATGCATCCTAATCTAAGCAGAAATTAAATCTCTTATTTCAAAATTTACATTATTACAACACTAATTAAATGAAATCAAATGAAATTGCAGACTTTAGTTCCTTCTTTTGAATGGCCCTGCCAAATTGGAAATGAGGTTAGCTCAAATATGTGGGTTTTTCCAAGATTTTCCAATAATATTCTGAAATTATTGGACTTAATTGGATATAAACCCTATTCTCATGCTTTCTTGATATTTGAAATGATGTAAATGCAAGAAATTCAGTAAGAAATAGTTTGAAATTCGAAATTATGGTCAAAATGACCAAAATACCCCTAATATTGAAGTTACACCTTTCAAATTAGGGTTTTTGAAGGAAATTTTGGTAAAATTAAGATTTTGAAATTCGAATTGAACCAAATGAGGGTGAAATGCAATATGAGGCATGAGGACATGCTTCTAAACACATTAGGACTGTAAAATCAGAATTTGACATGCTACCATTCATCAAAATTAACGAATTTTGCTTGCTTTTCGCTTGATTCGGGGTCCTGCGGGGCCCTATTTTGATGATACGGCTAATCCGAGCCTCAAACGAATACCAAATAATACCAAATTCGATATGAGACCTTCCTCTGACTTTATAAACAGCCTAGAATGCTAAAACTCACGAAATGACATGGTTTAGGTACTAAAATATAAAGAAACTCTTAAAAGGGGCAAATTTCGCCTACAGAACCGAACCAAATGTAACACTTAATGCAGTAATACAAGAATTCCACGATAGAAACATCTGATATTTTACAGACTGCTAAATGACATAAAAATAAGCAATTTTGTTTTTTACAGCCCCGGGATTTGAACTACGGTGAATTCGATAACGAGAATTGGGTTCTGACAGAGGCAAAATCAACCTGATCCAATGTAAAATTACATAAAAAATAGTATCCTACTATAACAATTTCTGATATTTAACTGAGGAACTAATGACACACACAGAAACAACTTTCATTTTTATTATGTTTGCATTTTATCAACAGGAACAGATATACAAATACGACTTTTCATGCCTAAATCAACAGAGCAGATAAATATCACAAAACAAGAGACTGACAAGAAAAATCCAAAACCGATATTAAGACTGTTTTAAAAATTATAAAATTTCAGATGCAAATAGAGGACATCCCGGACATGACATTCACTTTTTATAGATTTGAATTTGGAGCAATACCTAAAGATAACCCATCGACTTAAGTCGATCCAAAGTCTCAGAGGCTCAAATCAGGCTCTGACACATGTCCCAAACTCTCGGATTTTTGTCAGACATAACAAAAATCAGAAAACTTTGAGAAAATCATATTAAAAACTAGACATCATCCCAAGTTCAGAACATCTTTCGGATAAAAAATCGGACCTTATATGAGAGAGATCCCGATTTTACAAGTCGGAGATAAATTTTCAAAACGTATCCCGGGTAACAAAACCCGACCTACCATTTTGAACTTTTACCACAGTAAACAAATTCAAATCATTCCGACTTTTTGGCAGATTGTTAAGGACACTTAAGGGCGAATACTATGTATTTCTCAGCATTTTTAACCAAACATAAATGCATGAAATGACATGTGGACTGACTGACAAAAACAGAGAGTTACCTAAATGAAGCTGAATGCATGAAATATTAAATAAATTCATGAAACATGCTATTTAAATGAAATAAAACGTAAATCTAACTTATTTTAATGCATGAACATGATGGAATGCAAAAATCTAATCAAGAAAGCATAAGAAGCATCCTTTGATATGTGTCATTTTACGAGAATAGCTCGATCCATCCCTCGGATGAGCTCTTTCTTTAAAACAACCATACGAATTGAGTGATGATATTACTATAATGAAATCGATAGAAATAAAAGTGTACCTTGCGTTTTCCTGCAGCTTTGGAACTCCCGAGGTGAGTGGTTGTGAAGACTTCTCTCGTCCTTCAATCCGAGCTTTGGCAGGTTCACGAAATTCGATCCACACGCCTAGGTTGAGTTGGAATTGGTACGAACAAGGTTGGGGCTTCAATGCACCCTCTCAACTGAGCCAAGGTGGGGCGTGAATTCAGAATTCCCAAAATCGTGTAGTAGGGCAAGTCTAAGTGAAAGTGCTAAATCCAAAAGGGGCTTTGTATTTGTAGCATTTTTTGAGATTTTTGAATTTCAAACAGGCTCAATCTGAGACCTCCATGTGGCGCCATCTCAGAGCATGCCACTTGGATTATTGAAATAAATAAAATAAGAATTTTGTAGGTGAGACACCTCAGCAGGGGAATTTGAAAATTTTCAAAAAGCTTGCTTGATTTTCTCTGCAAGAGTCTCCCAAATGGCGCCACCTCAGAGGGTGTTATCTGGGGTTTAAAATTCAAAGTTTGCTTTTTGCAGGGAGCCCTCATGTGGCGCCACCTCATGGTGGGCTACTTTTATTTTGAATAATATAAAACAAAAAAATAAAGCCAAGTTGGGAGCTCTAGAATGACGCCACCTCTGAAGAGTTTGAATATTCAAATTTCTGCTTTTTCTGGAGGGAGCAGAGGCTGACACGTGGCGGAGGAAAGAGAAGGAGGGACAAGTACATGTAGCGCCATCTCAGGCCAGATAGAAAAGGTGAAGTTCAAGATTTGCGCCACCTCTGGAAGGATTTGAATGTTTGAATTCTAGCCTTTTCTGAAGAGAGCAGAAAATGACTTGTGTCATTCGCTTTTTCTGAGAAGAGCAGAGAATGACATGTGTCATTTGCTTTTTCTGAGAAGAGCAGAGAATGACACGTGTCCTCTACTTTTTCTGAAAGAAGCTAAGAGTGACATGTGTCACTTACTTTTCTGAGAAAAGTATGGAGAGACATGTGTTAGTCTACTTTTTTTGAATAAGAGAGAGATTGACACGTGTCCTCTCCAGGAGACACACTTCAAATGGCGCCACCTAAGAGGAGACAAGCTTTACTTTTTCTGAACAAGGCAGCATGTGACACTTGGCATCTCATGGTGACCTTGGAATGACACATGGCATAGGGTGAAGATGGTGGACATGTGGCGCCGTCTTAAAGAGGCCCCACACTGACACTTGGCAAAGAAATGGAAAGAGAGAGAAAATGACATGTGGCACCACCTCTAGGTGAACCCCATGCTGACACATGGCAGGGAAATGGGAGGAGAGAGAAAAAGACAAGTGGCGCCAATCCAGGGACAAGGCTCCTATATTTTTTGGTTTTTTTCAAAATTCAGGTTTTTCAAAAGAAAAGCCTATGTGACACCACCTCAGAGTGGGTCCCACATTGCTTCTTTATTGAAGTAAGGACAAGACAGTAAACCTCTTTTTGGAATTTTCATAAAAATCTGGACCAATTGGCAAAATAGACATTTTGAAAGGATTTGGCTCCTGTAGGGCGATTTTGTAAAAGGAAGATATTTGAAATTGTTGACAAAAGGGCAAAATCTGAGATATGGTGGCTGAAATCCATATTGAAAACTATCCAGATCATTTTCCTGAGAAAATATTTTGAAATTCAGAGTCCTGGGGGTAAAATGGGAAGAATTAACAATTTTGAAGACCCAGGGTTTTGAAATCAATTTTGAAAAGAGTTGAAATTCGAATCTGGATTGAAAAATTTGAAATCGAGAGTTCTGGACCTCGAAATGACATGTTGTGCAGTGCAGTGATATGAAATGTTCATGCAATGCTATGCAATGACATGTTTTATGAAATGAAATCATGAACCAGGATTTGGAGATTCCCGTCTTCTATTAGGAGTAGAATTTTGAATATCTGAGCTAAAATAGAGAAATTTTGAGAGTTGCAGATGAAATTTGGACTTTTGCAGGTTCCAGGCTCAGAAAATGACCATTTTGCCCTCTGGGGATCTCCGGGGAGGAGTTGTGATGTTTGTTGGAAATGTCGGGGAGGTGAGTGAAAATTTAGGATGTTTACAGATGCCCCTCTTTGCTATTAAGCCGGCTTGTGGCCGAGCTTAGTGGCGAAGAAAAACACACCAAATTTGGGCTATATAAAAAAAATGCCCCAGTAAGAAGGATCTGACTGGGTATGGAGAAATTAGCCCGGTGATCATCATAGATATGAAATGGAGAATGAAGAGGAAAGATTCACTCTATGAGAGTGAAGTTCAGGTTTTTGCCCTTAACCTGGATGGGACAGAGATACCTCGTATGGAATGAAGCTCATGTTCGAACCCTTGACCTGATTGGGCAGAAAATGGAATACCTCTTTGAATGAGGCTCAGGTTTATACCCTTATCCTGATTGGGCGGAAAATGGAATACCTCTTTAAATGAGGCTCAGGTTTATACCCTTATCCTGATCGGGCGGAAAATGAAATACCTCTTTGAATGAGGCTCAGGTTTGTACCCTTAACCTGATCGGGCGAAAAATGAAAGGAATCCTCGAAAGAAGAGACCACGATGGAACCTTTGAATTTTGCACAATAAATCCGACAGAGGTTTTGCAAAAGAAAGGAAAATGGGGTCCCTAAAGCTTGAAAAGGGGTTGATTTTGGGCATCTCATTGCTGAGACTAAATAGCTTTTGAAATTGCCTTTTGCGAGAAAATGATTAGTGGTTTGACCTTGAACCGAAATGGGACTGTCTATGGTGGGACAGTGGGGACATAGGGAAGTGTGCGAATCTAAGAGCTCACGCTCTCAAAGAAGAGAAGGAATCAAGTCCTTAAGAGGGATTTAAAATTGGTGTCAGGATATATCAAAATGGACATCAAGCTCTCACTTCATGTCAGGATATATAGAAAGTATTGTCAAAATGTTGAGAATTCTGTTGTTGATTCAAAATATTTGAAAATGATGCATATTGTTGCGAAATTATCCCTCCTTTTCTACCTGAAGTATTACCTCCAAATGAGCTTCACTTCGTAGAATCAAGACTGGGAATCCAAATTGCTCGCGACTGACCTTCCTCAAGGAAGCTATCAATTTTCTTGATATGAACAAGAAAGAGAATTTGATATTATGAAAGCAATTGATGAAAGGATATTGATAATAGAATTTCACAAGTTTAAAGAAGATTCTTGATAGATTTGACAGTTTGATATCCTGGTAGCTTCTCTCATGATAATCTTTCTGCACTCTTTTGGGTTTTGGCTACATTCTCCTTCATTTTGGAGATATCTTGACTTTTCCTTCCTCTTTCTTTTTCCTCTCTTGCTCTCTTTTTTGGAAGGGTACGTTACAAACTCCTTCAACTTGGAGATGTTTCGATCCTTCTTTGACGATATTGGCTCATGTGTTAGAGATCTTTGGATGATAGCGAAAATTAAATATCTTTTAGGGATTGTCAAGAGGTTCATCGCATCTGCCTTCATCTCGACAGTGCTTTAGACTTTCCCTGGAAGGATCCGTCACAAACTCCGTCATCTTGGAGATGTTTCAAATCTTCTTTGGCCCCAGGGGTCTACTCGCTTAATTTGCCTTCATCTTGACGACAATTGAGGGATCCCCTTTGCGGATATTTAATTGCAGCTTATGTGATTTTGAGGAAACAAGGCTTGGGTGAATTCTCTCTTTTCCTAGCGCTCAGGATATTTTCACTGATTCATTTTCACAAGAATGGTCTTTAAAGATGTGCCATTGACTACGATCAATATCAATCATTTGTGGCTTTGCAATAACATTGAATCTTCTTTAATGGCAATATCGAGGATTTATCCTTCATCCTTTTGGTTGGCCAATAGAAAGAATTTGAATTTTGAATCTCTTTTCGCAAAAACTTCACCCTTTTGGAAGTAATGCTGAAGGTATACTGAGGTAAAGATTTGTATAATAAAATTTTTGAATTCAACAAGTAATTTGATTGACAAATTGACAAATTGTTCTTGAAATCCTGGCTGAAAGAGAGCGTTTGAGGTCCCGCTCAACATATCCGTGACGAGAACTATCCTTTTCTTTCCCAAAAGGAGGCGACTATCAATATCAGTTCAATTAAGAATGACTGTCGCTGGGAATAATATCAGTTCAATTAAGAACGATCATCGGTTCACTGGGAACTATATCAGTTCAATTAAGAACGACCATCGGTGGGAATAATATCAGTTCAATTAAGAACGATCATCAGTTTATTGGGAATGACTATCAATTCGCTTGGAAATACTATCAGTTCAATTAAGAACGACTATCAGTTCACTCGGAACATTATCAGTTCAATGAAGAACAACTATCAGTTCACTTGGAACATTATCAGTTCAATGAAGAACAACTATCAGTTCAATTGGAAACTATCAGTTCAATGAAGAACGACTATCAGTTCACTTGGAACACTATCAGTTCGATGAAGAACGACTATCAGTTCACTTGAAACACTATCAGTTCAATGAAGAACGACTATCAGTTCACTAGGAACACTATCAGTTCAATGAAGAACGACCATTGGTTCACTGGGAACAATATCAGTTCAATGAAGAACGACTATCAGTTCACTTGAGAACAATATCAGTTCGATGAAGAACGACTATCAGTTCACTTGGGAACAATATCAGTTCAATGAAGAACGACTATCAGTTCACTTGGGAACAATATCAGTTCAATGAAGAACGACTATTAGTTCGCTGGGAACATTATCAGTTCAATGAAGAACGACTATCAGTTCGCTGGGAACAATATCAGTTCAATGAAGAACGACTATCAGTTCACTTGAGAACAATATCAGTTCGATGAAGAACGACTATTAGTTCACTTGGGAACAATATCAGTTCAATAAAGAACGACTATCAGTTCACTTGGGAACAATATCAGTTCAATGAAGAATGACTATCAATTCACTTGGAACAATATCAGTTCAATGAAGAACAAGGACCATTATAGAGAGTTGGATCGCTTCTATGAATGGTTTCAGGATTATCCTCTTATCTTGAACGGGGAATGGAAATTGGATGACCTGGTGGTCGAAATTGAGAATTTTGGTAATTTGAAAATTGGAAATTGGGTGACCCGGAGGTTGAAATTGAAGAATTGAATGACCCGAGGGTCGAAATTGAAGAATTATGGAAAATGATTCAGGTTTATCCCTTAACCTGAAGGGGAAAACTCAGGTTTTTCCCTTAACCTGAAGGAGAATTTTGATGTAAATTTAATGCAAATGAATGAGTGCAAATTGATGCAAATGAATGCAAAATTAATGCAAATGAGTGCATATATATGCAAAATGAGAGTTTGGTTTATCCTACCTGCATACAAGATGTCTTGAGGAAAAGACAAATTTTCAAAAAAATGCCCTAGTGTGACTAGGGAGAAAAATTTTGAATAAAAGAAGGATAATTGATGAATAAGGCGACAAGCTTCTTGACTGATAAACGTCCTCAAGATCATTCCTCACAAGAGAGACATTGTGAAAAGGAAGAAGAAGCAAATAAGATGGCACCAAGCTATTGAAAAATTTGATGACTTTATTGATGCTTTAAAATCAAGGAAAGAAGATGAGATTACATTATTCTTTCGAAATAATGAAAGCAAGATGAGAAATGGGAAAGTGTTGGCATTGTGATCTTCTTGAATGATTGTGAAAAAATCTTAGTCAGGATGACTAGTCCTCCTTTTCATCTTCAACGAGGAGCTTCTTGTCAATGCATTCTTGAACAATGTTCTTAAGGACGAAGCAGTTTTCTGTATCGTGCCCTACTGCTCGATGAAATTTGCAAAACCGTTCTTTGAATCTGCTCATAATTACAGGGGAATCAGCAACTTTAGGCAAACGAACAATGTCTTTTACAAGCATATATTCTAGGATACTCTCGAGTGTCTGATCCAGAGGGGTGAATTCTCAATCAGTTCTCCAGTCCTTGCGCTTTGATTTTTCCTGATCTTTCTTTTGATGCTGAGGGCTGGATTGGAGAGGTTTATCACTGTTGATGTCCTTCCCTTTTTGCCTTTTGATTCTCTCCAAACTGTTGCCATGATCATTCTTGTTGCCTTTGCTATTATTGAAAGATTTGGCCGCAAAAGTGAAGTGAGCCTTCTTTTTGGCATCTTGACTGTTTCTTGCAATGATAATGCCTTCATAGACCCCATTCTCCACTCCCATTTCGAGTCATTCGGCTCGTTCAATGAGTTCAATGAAAGAATTGGAGGGTAAGGTAGATATTAATCCTCTGAGAGGTTGCGAAAAATGATTGAGGATCAGCGATAAAGCATGCTTTTCTGATATAGGATCCCTCATTTTGTTGCAGGTCTCTCTCCATCTGCGAATGAAGTCCCTGGCTTTTTCACTATCTCTCTGCTTCAGATTACAGAGGTGATTTAGCGTTGGTAGTGCTTTAGTATTGAACAGAAATCGTTCAACGAACAAATTCACAACTTTGTCGAACTCTTTTAGTTCTATAGGATTGATATGTTCCGCGTACCATTTGGCCGCGACTCCTTCCAAACTGCGGGGAAAGCATAGAAATAGTGCTCTGTTGTCCCTCTTGAACCTTGATCACTCAACAAAGAACGTGGAGAGATGGGCTTTTGGGTCGCCAGAACCATCAAACTTGATGAATTTACGGGGGAGGTTTTCGAGATCATCATCCCCTTCGAGGCCATCATAGAAGTCCTCGCTGGTGAAGACTTTCTTGCCCTTGTCGCGGGCTTGCAAATCTTTAACCACTTTGGCCATTTCCCTGAACTGTGTCTGCAAGAGCTCTTCTGCAACTTGACCTTTTGATTTGCAACTCCTCCTTTGTTCTCGGCTATGTTTCTGAAATGCAGGAGGCACCTCATATTCTTCATTGGTGTCTTCCTCTGATTCTGATTCATCTGAAATTTCCTTTGGCTGAACTTGCTTCTTGGGAGTCTTCTTATCCTTGTGCCCGTGGAACTTCTCTCTGAATGAATTCTTTTCTGAACTGGTTCTGGGCTGCTCGTTCATCATCTTGTTCATCATCTTCCAGAACATGGCATACATTTGCGGGTATATGCCATCCTGTTATCGTCGCGAAATTTTTCCCCCGTCTTCCCTTCCTTGCGGAAGAGAAAAAGAGAGAAACGCTTTCGCGATTCAAACTTTGACCGGATTTTGGAAAATGTTTTGAAATACTCGCCTCCGTTTTTGAAAATTGCGGGAAAATCCATGGGATGGGGCTCGACCTGTCGGTACGAGGTTCGACCGTTCCTGCCGCCTTTAACAGGGGTAATCGAACCAAGGACCAAAACTATGCTTGACTTAGCGAAATTATCAAAATTATGTTCTATCCTAAATGCATAGAGAATTCAGGCATGTGCTATGAGATTTTGGAAAATGCCAGTTGGAAAACATGATGTATGCTTAGAAAACATTTGGAGTTGGAAAGAATCTCTCAGGAAAGAGGTCAATTTCTCAGGAAACTCAGATAAAAAGGGGTTTTTGAAAACATGAGAAAGCTTATAAAGATGTGGAAAATTCAGAAATAGTTGAAAATCTTGGGGAAATGGAAGTGATTCTTGAGAAAAGATGAACTTTTTGAAAAGGGAAGCACTTCTTAGGAAAACTTGGACTTTGAGAGTTTTCTTAGGAAAATGATGGAAATTCATAGAAAAGCTCATTGGAGAAGGAAATTCAAAACTTGGGGAATCGAAATCCTGGGAATTTTACCTTTTTGAAATACTCGGAAATCGATTTTGGATCTTGAAGAAAGATTGGAAAACTCTTTTGAATATCTTAAGAAAATATCATTTTCCTGGGAAAACTGTGAAAAAAACTTGTCTTTGGAAAACCGATTTTTGAAAAATTCTTAGAATTTCTTGAGAAATCGATTTCTTGAGAATGAAGTTTTCTTGAGAAAATCTTGAGAAAATCAATGATTTTATGATGCAAATGACATAAGTGAATGAATGCACTTTGAAAAGATTTTCTAAGAGATTTGTTGGAAAAATATGCATTAAGTCAAGATAAATCCTTCACATATCCTGACTGTGGCCATGAATATGTTCAGAATTTAGTTGATTTGATGCACATGATTTTGAAAACTTTGGAAATATGATGTGCATTTTAAGATAGCCTAAGAGTGTAGGCTCAATGTGACTAGTAGAAAGATGATGGATCTGGGTCTCGTCCATATTCCGACTAGGGCCGTAAATATGGATCCCACCGAGTCCATCAACTCCCTAAGAGTTGGTGCACGTGCCATTCGTGAACATCCATAGTGCTTTTGAAATAAGATGTATGCATCACATAAGCAGGATATTTGCATAAATTCAAACTATATGATATGCATCCTAGTCTAAGCAGGAAATTAACTCTCTTATTCCAAAATTTACATTATTACATCACTAAATAAATGAAATAAAAGAAATTTGCAGACTTCAGCTCCTTCTTTTGAATGTCCCTGCCAAGCTTGAAATAAAGTTAGCTCAAATATGTGGGTTTTTCCAAGATTTTCCAATAATATTATGAAATTATTGGACTTAATTGGATATAAACCCTATTCTCATGCTTCCTTGATATTTTGAAATGATGAAAATGCTAGAAATTCAGTGAAGAACAATTTGAAATTCGGAATTGAGGTTAAAATGACCAAAATACCCCTAAAATTAAAGTTACATATTTAAAATCAGGGTTTTTTGAAGGAAAACTTGGTAAAATTGAGATTTTGAAATTCAAATTGAATCAAATGATGATGAAATGCAGTAAGAGATATGATGACATGCTTCTAGACACATTAAGACTGTAAAATCAGAATTTGGTATTTTGCAATTTATCAAAAATAGCGATTTTCGCTTGTTTTTCACTTGGATCCGGGTCCTGCGGGGCCCTGTTTTGGGTATTATGGATGATCCGAACCTCAAATGGATTCCAAATTGCACCAAATTCGGTATGAAGCATCTAAACACTCTGATAAACAACCTAAAATGCTAAAAATCATGAAATGATATGATTTAAATGCCAAAATTCAAAGAAAGTCCTAAAAATGATGGATTTTGCCTATGGATCCGAACCAAATGCAATGCCTAATATGATAATGCAAGATTTACACCATGGAAACTTCTGATATTTTGCAGACTGCTAAAAGACCCGAAATGAAACATTTTTGGTTTTTACAGACTCGGGATTTGAGCCATGGTGAGTTCAATAACAGGGATTTAGTTCAGACAGAGGTAAAAATCACACTAATCTGATGTAAAATGCTAAAAAAATACACAACGGCCATGGAAATTTATGAAATTAATCAGAGTTATGCACGACATCTACATGAACAACTTTCATGTTTATGACTTCGGCATTTGATCAACGAAAACACAGATAAAAATATAACTATTGCTGCCTAAACTAACAGAACAGACAAATGTAGCAAAACAGGGGGCTGACAAGAAAAATCCGAAGCAGGGGTCAACACTGTTCTAAAAATTACAGGCTTTCATATTCAAACAGAGGACATCTCGGACACCACTTTCACTTTTTACAGTTTCAGATTTGGAGCAACACACAAAGAGAAACCATAGCCCTAAGTCGATCCAAGATCTCAGAGGCCCAAATTAGGCTCTGACACGTGTACCGACATCTCGGATTTTTTTCAGACATAAAAAAAAAATCTGATAAAATCATGTTAAAAACTAGACATTTTCACGAGTTCAAAACATCTTTCGGATTGGAAATCGGATCTCCCATGAGGGATATCTCGATTTTACAAGTCGGAAAATGACTTTCAAAACGTATCCCGGGTAACAAAACCCGACTTGCCATTTTGAACGTTTACCATAGTAAACAAATTCAAATGCCTCCGAATTTTTGGCAAAATTTCAGGGACACCTAAGGGCGCATTCCGTGATTTTTTTGGGATTTTTAATAAAAAACAAATGCATGAAATGACGCGTGGACTGACTGACAAAAACAGAGACCTACTGAAAATAAGCAGAATTGAAATAAAGGCTAAATTAATCCTAATTAATTCATGAAATATGCTAAATGAATGAAATAAAATGCAAATTAAACCTAGCTAACTATATGAATGTTAAAATCATCAAGGAAGCATAATGAAACATTTTTATATATGTCGTTTTATGAGAATAGCTCAATCCATCCCTCGGATGAGCTTTTTCTTCAAACGACTCCCGATTCGGATTATAGAATCACATCAAGGGGAAAAGAAGTGCACCTTGTTTCGTTACGCAGCGTAGGAGCTCTTGAAATGGGCAGCTATCACGAGCTTCCTTCGTCCTTCGCTCCAAGCTTCGGATGGTTCACAAAAATCGACCTCTGTTGGAATCGAATTCGCCACAGCACGAGCTCTACTCCACCTTTCTTCAATGAGCCAAAGGGGGGCACGATTTCCAAGGTTCAGAATCGGATTTTAGGAAGGCTAGGTCGGATTTTGCAGATTCACAAGAGCTAAAAAAAAATGATCCTCCCCTAGGCTGGGCGTGAACCCTATGCTGACACATGGCATGTAAATGGGAGGAGAGAGAAAGGACAAGTGGCACCAATCCAGAGGACAAGGCTCCTATATTTTTGGGTTTTTCAAAATTCAAATTTTCAAAAGAAAAGCTTGTGTGACACCACCTCAGTGTGGGTCCCACATTGCTTCTTTATTGAAATAAGGATAAAACCACAACTTCTTTTTGGAATTTTCATAAAATCTGGACTAATGGGCAAAACAGGAATTTTGGAAAGAGTTGGCCCTTGTAGGGCGATTTTGTAAAAGAAAGATATTTAAAATTGTCAAAAAGGGCAAAATCTGAGGTGAAGTGACTGAAATCCATATTGAAAACTATCCAGATGGTTTTCCTGAGGAAATATTTTGAAATTCAGAGTCCTGGGGGTAAAATGGGAAAAATTGATAATTTTGAAGACCCAGGGTTTTGAAATCAATTTTGAAAAGAGTTGAAATTCTAATCTGGATTGAAAATTTTGAAATCAAGAGTTCTGGACCTCGAAATGACATGCTGTGCAGTGCAGTGATTTGAAATGCTCATGCAATGATATGCAATGTCATGTCTTATGAAATGCAATCTTGAATCGAGACTTTGGAGATGTCTGTCTCCTGTCAGGAGTAAAATCTTGAAAATAGAGAAAATTTGAGAGTTGCAGACGAAATTTGGACTTTTGCCAGGTCCGAGCTCAGAAAATGACCATTTTGCCCTCCAGCGATTTCAGAGGCTCGATGTTGATGTTTGGTGGAAATGTTGGGGAGGTGAGTGAAAATTTGGGGTGTTTACAGATGCCCCTCTTTGCTACTAAGCCGGCTTGTGGCCGAGCTTAGTGGCAAAGAAAACACACCAAATTTGGGCTATAAAAAAAATGCCCCAGTTAGAAGGATCTGATTGGGCGTGAAAAAATTAGCCCGAGGAAGATGATAGATATGAAGCGAAGAATGGAGAGAAAAGATTCACTCTATGAGAGTGAAGTTCAGGTTTATGCCCTTAACCTGGATGGGACAGAAATACCTCACATGAAACGAAGCTCAGGTTTGACCCTTAACCTGATGGGACAGAAATACCTCGCATGGAACAAAGCTCAGGTTTTGACCCTTGACCTGATTGGGGAATGGAATATCTCATCGAAATGAGACTCAGGTTTATACCCTTAACCTGATCGGGCGAAAGATGAAATACCTCTTTGATTGAGGCTCAGGTTTGTACCCTTATCCTGATCGGGCGGAAAATGGAATACCTCTTTGATCGAGGCTCAGGTTTGTACCCTTATCCTGATCGGGCGGAAAATGAAATACCTCTTTGATTGAGGCCCAGGTTTGTACCCTTATCCTGATCGGGCGGAAAATGAAATACCTCTTTGATTGAGGCTCAGGTTTGTACCCTTATCCTGATCGGGCGGAAAATGAAATACCTCTTTGATTGAGGCTCAGGTTTGTACCCTTATCCTGATCGGGCGGAAAATGAAATACCTCTTTGATCGAGGCTCAGGTTTGTACCCTTATCCTGATCGGGCGGAAAATGGAATACCTCTTTGATCGAGGCTCAGGTTTGTACCCTTATCCTGATCGGGCGGAAAATGAAATACCTCTTTGATTGAGGCTCAGGTTTGTACCCTTATCCTGATCGGGCGGAAAATGAAATACCTCTTTGATTGAGGCTCAGGTTTGTACCCTTATCCTGATCGGGCGGAAAATGAAATACCTCTTTGATTGAGGCTCAGGTTTGTACCCTTATCCTGATCGGGCGTTGAAATGGAATACCTCTTCAAAGGAGGCTCAGGTTTGTACCCTTATCCTGATCGGGCGGAAAATGGAATACCTCTTTGATCGAGGCTCAGGTTTGTACCCTTATCCTGATCGGGTGGAAAATGGAATACCTCTTTGATTGAGGCTCAGGTTTGTACCCTTATCCTGATCGGGCGGAAAATGAAATACCTCTTTGATTGAGGCTCAGGTTTGTACCCTTATCCTGATCGGGCAGAAAATGGATGGAATCCTCGAAGGAAGAGACCATGATGGAACCTTTGGATTTTGCACAATAAATCCAACAGGGGTTTTGCAAAAGGAAGGAAAATGGGGTCCCTAAAGCTTGAAAAGGGATTGGTTTTGGGCGTCTCATTGCTGAGACTAAAATCAGCTTTTGAAATTGCCTTTTGCGGGAAATGATTGGTGGTTCGACCTCGAACCAAAATGGGACTGTCTATGGTGGGACAGTGGGGACACAGGGAAGTGTGCAAATTTGAGAGTTCATGCTCTCAAAGAAGGGAAGGAATCAAGTCCTTAGGAGGGATTTAAAGTTGGTGTCAGGATGCATCGAAAAGGGACATCGAGCTCTCACTTCATGTCAGGATAGCTAGAAAATATTGTCAAAATGTTGGAAATTTTGCTGTTGATTCAAAATATTTGAAAATGTTGCACATTGTTGCAAAGATATTCCTTCTTTTCTACCTAAAGCATTACCTCCAAACAAGGTTCACTTTGTAGAATCGAGACTTGAAATCCAAATTGCTTGCAATTGACCTTCTTCAAGGAAGTTATCAATTTCCTTGATATGAGCAGGAAAGAGAATTTGATATTATGAAAGCAATTGATGAAAGAATATTGATAATAGAATTTCACAAAGTTAAGGAGGATTCTTGATAAATTTGGCAGTTTGATATCCTGGGAGCTTCTCTCTTGACAATCTTTCTGCACTCTTTTGGCTCTCTGGGTTTTTGCTACATTCTCCTTTATTTTGGAGATGTTCTGACTTTTTCTCTCTTTCTTTTTCCTCTCTTTCTCTCTTTTGGGAAGGGTACGTCACAAACTCCTTCAACTTGGAGATGTTTCGATCCTTCTTGGGCGATGGGTTTGGAGATCTTTGGGTGATAGCTGAAATTAAATATCTTTTAGGGATTGTCGAGAGGTTCATCGCATCTGCCTTCATCTCGACAGTGCTTTGGACTTTCCCTGGAAGGATCCGTCACAAACTCCGTCATCTTGGAGATGTTTCGAATCTTCTTTGGCCCCGGGGGTCTACTCGCCTAATTCGCCTTCATCTTGACGACAGGTGAGAGATCCCTTTTGCGGATATTTAATTGCAGCTTAGGTTATTCTGAGGAGACAGGGCTTGGATGAATTCTCTCTTTTTCTAGCGCTCAGGATATTTCCACTGCCTCGTCCTTACAAGAATAGCCTTTAACGATGCGCCATTGACTGCGATCAATATCGATCATCTACGGCTTTTCAATAACCTTGAATCTTCTTTTCTGGCCATATCGAGGATTTATCCTTCATCCTTTTGGTTGGCCAATAGAAAGAATTTGAATTTTGAATCCCTTTTCGCAAAAGCTTCGCTCTTTTGGAAGTGATGCTGGGGGTAAACTGACTAGTGCAATAAAGATTCTGAAATCAGCAAATAATTTGACAAATTGACAAAATTTTCTTGAAATCCTTAGTGAAAGTGAGTATTTGAAATCCGGCTCAACGCATCCGTGACAAAAAATTCTCCTCTCTTTTTCCCCAAAAAGAGAGACTCAGGCTTAGCCCTTACCTGAATGGGAAATGGGAAATACTCCTCTCTTCCCTAAAGAGGAGGTGTTTGCAAAACGAACTTTCGAAGAGAAATTGAGCTTTCGTCAAAGCTCCCTAATATTAGGCTTCTCTTATGGAAAGGGGGCCGATAATAGTGAGGTCTGAAAATTGGGTCATGAAAGGAACGAGTCCATCACACTCTCCCTGCAAAGAGGATCTTTTCATGACGAAAAATGGCCTAGTATGAAAGGTCACAAGAAAAGCGAGTCTCCGTCGAGCCTCTCCCTTTGAAAGGGTTTCTTGTGTGAAATTGGAAATTGTTTTGCAAACGGTTCACAAAGACGCGAGTCCCTTCAAACTCTCCCTAAAAAGGGGCTAAGTGAACGAATTGGATAGCATGCGAAAAGAACGAGCTCCCTCGAACTCTCCCTAAAAGGGTCTCTCGCAAGAGAAAATGATTGAAATTGGATATTGAGATTGATTGACCCGAAGGTCGAAATTGAAAATTGGAAAATTGGTTGTTGAAAATTGAATGACCCGAAGGTCGAAATTGGATGACCTGACGGTCGAAATTGAGAATTGATTTGACCAAAAAAGGTAGAAATGGAGAATTGGTTGACCGAAGGTCGAAATTGTGTGACCCGAAGGTCGAAATTGAGACTTGATTGACCCGAAGGTCGAAAATTTGGAATTGGTTGACCAAAAGGTCGAAATTGTGTGACCCGAAGGTCGAAATTGAGAATTGATTGACCCGAAGGTCGAAAATTTGGAAATTGGGTAACCAAAAAAGGTCAAAATTTGGAAATTGATTGACCTAAAGGTCGATAATAGGAAATTGATTGACCCAAAGGTCATAAATTGGAAATTGAGTGACCCGAAGGTCGAGCTTTGAGAATTGGATGACCCGAAGGTCGAAATTGGAAATTGAATGACCCGAAGGTCAAAAATTTGAGAATTGAGTGACCCGAAGGTCGAAATTGCATGATCTGGAGTCAAAATTGAGAATTTGGTAATTGGCATTGAGAATTGGAATTTGAAATTGAAAATTGGGTGACCCTGGGGTCAAAATTGGGAATTGATTGATCCAAAAGATTTGAATTGAGAATTTGGAGGGCAAAATATCAAATTTGAGCAATTGACAGACCCTGATGATCGAAATGACTTGGATCAATAAAGGAGAATGATGAGTTTGAGTCAGAGCTCGAATAAAATATTGAGATCACGAGTCGGAACCCGGATCAACAAAAGAAAATGGAAGGCTCGAATCAGAGCACAAATAAGATAATGAGATCACGAGTCGAAACCCGAATCAACAGAGAAAAATGAAGAGCTCGAATATGAGCTCGAATGAAGATAAAGAGATCACGAGTCGGAACTCGGATCAATAAAGAAAACGAAGAGCTTGAGTCAAGGCTCGAGTAAGATAATGAGATCACGAGTCGGAACCCGGATCAACAAAGAAAATGAAGAGCTCGAATCAAAGCTCGAATGAATAGGGAGATCTTGAGTCGGAACCCAGATCAATAAAGAAAATGAAGAGCTCGCATCTGAGCTCGAATGAATAAAGAGATCTCGAGTCGGAACCCGGATCAACAAATGAAAATGAAGAGTTCGAGTCAAGGCTCGAATAAGTTAGAGAGATCACGAGTCGGAACCCGGATCAACAAAGGAAAATGATTGGTTCGAGTCAAGGCTCGAATAAAGTAGAGAGATCACGAGTCGGAACCCGGATCAACAAAGGAAAATGAAGAGTTCGAGTCAAGGCTCGAATAAAGTAGAGAGATCACGAGTCGGAACCCGGATCAACAAAGGAAAATGATTTGTTCGAGTCAAGGCTCGAGTAAAGTAGAGAGATCACGAGTCGGAACCCGGATCAACAAAGGAAAATGAAGAGTTCGAGTCAAGGCTCGAATAAAGTAGAGAGATCACGAGTCGGAACCCGGATCAACAAAGGAAAATGAAGAAATCGAGTCAAGGCTCGAGTAAAGTAGAGAGATCACGAGTCGGAACCCGGATCAACAAAGGAAAATGAAGAAATCGAGTCATGGCTCGAGTAAAGTAGAGAGATCACGAGTCGGAACCCGGATCAACAAAGGAAAATGAAGAAATTGAGTCAAGGCTCGAATAAAGTAGAGAGATCACGAGTCGGAACCCGGATCAACAAAGGAAAATGAAGAGTTCGAGTCAAGGCTCGAGTAAAGTAGAGAGATCACGAGTCGGAACCCGGATCAACAAAGGAAAATGGAGAGTTCGAGTCAAGGCTCGAGTAAAGTAGAGAGATCACGAGTCGGAACCCGGATCAACAAAGGAAAATGAAGAGTTCGAGTCAAGGCTCGAATAAAGTAGAGAGATCACGAGTCGGAACCCGGATCAACAAAGGAAAATGAAGAAATCGAGTCAAGTCTCGAATAAAGTAGAGAGATCACGAGTCGGAACCCGGATCAACAAAGGAAAATAGAGAGTTCGAGTCAAGGCTCGAATAAAGTAGAGAGATCACGAGTCGGAACCCGGATCAACAAAGGAAAATGAAGAGTTCGAATCAAGGCTCGAATAAAGTAGAGAGATCACGAGTCGGAACCCGGATCAACAAAGGAAAATGAAGAGTTCGAGTCAAGGCTCGAGTAAGGTAGAGAGATCACGAGTCGGAACCCGGATCAACAAAGGAAAATGAGGAGTTCGAGTCGAGGCTCGAATAAAGTAGAGAGATCACGAGTCGGAACCCGGATCAACAAAGGAAAATGAAGAGTTCGAGTCAAGGCTCGAATAAGGTAGAGAGATCACGAGTCGGAACTCGGATCAACAAAGGAAAATGAAGAGTTCGAGTCAAGGCTCGAATAAAGTAGAGAGATCACGAGTCGGAACCCGGATCAACAAAGGAAAATGATTTGAATAAAAACCCGAGTCGGAACTCGGTTTTCCAAGAGGTTGAAAATGTGCCAGCTTGAATACTGGATTTTGAAATAATACCAGTTCGAGTGCTGGGTTTTGGTTCAGTATTGGCGATGATCTTTGGATCATTAGGAATTGTGATGGGACTGTTTGTTGAAATCCCCAATACCGACCGGATTGTTATTAATGCAATTGAATGCAAATGAATATGAGTTGATGCATGAATGCACAAGTGCATGAAATGAGGAATTTGTTTATCCTGCCTGCATATAGAATGCTTGAAAACAAATTTTCAAAAAGATGCCCCAGTGTAATGGGAGAGAGAGAATAATAACAAAACAGAACAACCACAAGAAGAATGTCATAATTAAATGAGAAAAGTTGATGATTTTATTGATGCCTAAAAAAGGATGATGACTTGAAAAAGGAAAACCACTAGGACTATATCGTCCTGACAAAATGAGAAGGCATTGGCATTGACATTGTCATTCTTCAGAGTGATCTGGGAGAGGCTTGGTCAGGACTACAACTCGTCCCTCCCTTTCTTCCGGCACCAAAAGCTCTTTATCGATGTAGTCCTGTACAATATTTTTTAGAACGAAGCAACGTTCAGTATCGTGCCCCATTGCCCGATGGAACTCGCAGAAACAATCTTTCCATTTCCCCATGGTGACGGGAGGATCCACAATCCTTGGAAGTTTGATCATATCCTTCGTGAGCAGATATCCAAGAATTTCTTCGATTGGCTCACCTAAAGGAGTAAACTCGCGATCATAACTCCAACCATCACGCTTTATCTTCTTCGGATTGTTGGATTTCTGTTGAATGCTGACTTCTTTGACTTCTTTCTTGGTTAGGGCTACTGGATGTTCTTCTTCTCTGCCTTCAACAAAAAGGTTCTTATCAATACAGTCTTGTACAATATTTTTGAGGACAAAACAATGATCCGTGCCATGCCCTACTGCCCGATGGAATTTGCAAAACTGATTCTTGAACCTTCCCATGATGGTGGGAGGACTTGTGGCCTTTGGGAGCTTCACTAATCCCTTAATCAACATGTATTCAAGGACTTCGTCGAGTGGCTTGTCTATAGGAGTGAAATCTCGATCGCCGCTCCAGTTTCCGCGCTTTGGTTTTCCTTGATTTTTTTCCTTTTGCTGAGGGCTGGATTGAAAAGGTCTATTCTGGATTCTAGAATACTTTCCTTTCAAATCTTTAGACTCTTCTAACTTGTTGCTTTGACTGCCTCTATTGTTGCTGGGTTTAGAACTGGTTGCCCTGTTGTGATCTCCAATGATGCTCATAGGGATGGTGATCGATGCCCCTTCTTTAACAGGAACTTTTCCAAAATTGGCTTCAGCTTGCTCGGATAATATCTCAATCATCATTCTTTTGAACAACCGATATATGGCGGGATCAATCTCCTCCTTGATGGTCTGAGCTCCCTCTTTGACAGACTTTATGGAATCCATTTCTCACTCACTGTTTGTAACTAATGTGCTGAAGTAGCACGCACGGTCTTTGATCTTGTCAGGATCACACAACTATGCCAATGCCCTCTGCAGAACAACATGGGATGTTTTAGCCTGATGGGAAAAAAGAATTTTGAAACCAACACTCTTGAGGGAAAAACAAATGATGGAATTGGAAGGACATGTCAAAAATTTGGATAAAATTTGGAAGATATACTGGGAGATATGGAAAAGTTTTTGAAGCAAAATTTGAAATTTCAAAAATTTGTAGGCAGGAATGGAATAAGGTTGGAAATCCGAGATCCAGTAGAACAGAGGAATAGAAAATCACCTGGAGTTTTGAAAGAAATGGGATATTTGAGAAAATCATCCAGGGTTTGAGAAAAGATCTCGTGGAAAATAAGGATGTTTTGAAAAAGGCCTAATAAGTTGGAAAATATTGGGAAATGTAAAAATTTGAGGAAATCATACACATACAATCACATCCTGCACAAACATTTATGCACATTCAGCACTCCCTAAAAGGCTGACTCTAGATGCATCAATTTGAAAACAGCTGTAGGACCTTAATCCTAACTCTAGGTTCAGATCATCTTTGTCCAATCCAGTTATGCCGATATACCCGAATTGAAATCCGAGGTACGTGGCATAGAATTTCAACTCCGGTTCTAAGGTAAGGTTTTCCAACATCCTTGAGCGCCTACCGATATACTTCGGACTGTGGCCCGCGGTACGTGGTAGGGGGGTGTTAACCCAAATAGTTGGCCCAGTTGTGAGGCTCTGTCCCGAACTATGGTTCTGGAAGAGAGCCCAGCAACGTGAAGACCGGGTAATGATAGGTAATGGAGATTTGAAAAAATGATCACATGCAAGAAATAGAGGGCTCTAAATCCTAGAGAGATAGATTTTGAAAATTTTGAAGAAGCATACATTGTTTGCATTCAGATCCTAAATTGAGGAGGATTGTATTTAGACCTAAGTCTATGTGAGCATGAAAATTTCTCCTCAATATGGTCCTACCAAACCATGCCTAAGCTATATGCAATCAATGTCAGCTAGGTCAGAATCTAGGCTCCTAGGTTCACATGATATTGAAAGTAAAAGAGCTGACATTTTATGAACATAATTTTGATAATTGAACTAATTCAAGCATAATTTAGGTCAGACAAGGACAGGTCCCATCACGGTCGCCAAACCTGTTATCGTCGCGAAATTTTTCCCCCGTCTTCCCTTCCTTGCGGAAGAGAAAAAGAGAGAAACGCTTTCGCGATTCAAACTTTGACCGGATTTTGGAAAATGTTTTGAAATACTCGCCTCCGTTTTTGAAAATTGCGGGAAAATCCATGGGATGGGGCTCGACCTGTCGGTACGAGGTTCGACCGTTCCTGCCGCCTTTAACAGGGGTAATCGAACCAAGGACCAAAACTATGCTTGACTTAGCGAAATTATCAAAGTTATGTTCTATCCTAAATGCATAGAGAATTCAGGCATGTGCTATGAGATTTTGGAAAATGCCAGTTGGAAAACATGATGTATGCTTAGAAAACATTTGGAGTTGGAAAGAATCTCTCAGGAAAGAGGTCAATTTCTCAGGAAACTCAGATAAAAAGGGGTTTTTGAAAACATGAGAAAGCTTATAAAGATGTGGAAAATTCAGAAATAGTTGAAAATCTTGGGGAAATGGAAGTGATTCTTGAGAAAAGATGAACTTTTTGAAAAGGGAAGCACTTCTTAGGAAAACTTGGACTTTGAGAGTTTTCTTAGGAAAATGATGGAAATTCATAGAAAAGCTCATTGGAGAAGGAAATTCAAAACTTGGGGAATCGAAATCCTGGGAATTTTACCTTTTTGAAATACTCAGAAATCGATTTTGGATCTTGAAGAAAGATTGGAAAACTCTTTTGAATATCTTAAGAAAATATCATTTTCCTGGGAAAACTGTGAAAAAAACTTGTCTTTGGAAAACCGATTTTTGAAAAATTCTTAGAATTTCTTGAGAAATCGATTTCTTGAGAATGAAGTTTTCTTGAGAAAATCTTGAGAAAATCAATGATTTTATGATGCAAATGACATAAGTGAATGAATGCACTTTGAAAAGATTTTCTAAGAGATTTGTTGGAAAAATATGCATTAAGTCAAGATAAATCCTTCACATATCCTGACTGTGGCCATGAATATGTTCAGAATTTAGTTGATTTGATGCACATGATTTTGAAAACTTTGGAAATATGATGTGCATTTTAAGATAGCCTAAGAGTGTAGGCTCAATGTGACTAGTAGAAAGATGATGGATCTGGGTCTCGTCCATATTCTGACTAGGGCCGTAAATATGGATCCCACCGAGTCCATCAACTCCCTAAGAGTTGGTGCACGTGCCATTCGTGAACATCCATAGTGCTTTTGAAATAAGATGTATGCATCACATAAGCAGGATATTTGCATAAATTCAAACTATATGATATGCATCCTAGTCTAAGCAGGAAATTAACTCTCTTATTCCAAAATTTACATTATTACATCACTAAATAAATGAAATAAAAGAAATTTGCAGACTTCAGCTCCTTCTTTTGAATGTCCCTGCCAAGCTTGAAATAAAGTTAGCTCAAATATGTGGGTTTTTCCAAGATTTTCCAATAATATTATGAAATTATTGGACTTAATTGGATATAAACCCTATTCTCATGCTTCCTTGATATTTTGAAATGATGAAAATGCTAGAAATTCAGTGAAGAACAATTTGAAATTCGGAATTGAGGTTAAAATGACCAAAATACCCCTAAAATTAAAGTTACATATTTAAAATCAGGGTTTTTTGAAGGAAAACTTGGTAAAATTGAGATTTTGAAATTCAAATTGAATCAAATGATGATGAAATGCAGTAAGAGATATGATGACATGCTTCTAGACACATTAAGACTGTAAAATCAGAATTTGGTATTTTGCAATTTATCAAAAATAGCGATTTTCGCTTGTTTTTCACTTGGATCCGGGTCCTGCGGGGCCCTGTTTTGGGTATTATGGATGATCCGAACCTCAAATGGATTCCAAATTGCACCAAATTCGGTATGAAGCATCTAAACACTCTGATAAACAACCTAAAATGCTAAAAATCATGAAATGATATGATTTAAATGCCAAAATTCAAAGAAAGTCCTAAAAATGATGGATTTTGCCTATGGATCCGAACCAAATGCAATGCCTAATATGATAATGCAAGATTTACACCATGGAAACTTCTGATATTTTGCAGACTGCTAAAAGACCCGAAATGAAACATTTTTGGTTTTTACAGACTCGGGATTTGAGCCATGGTGAGTTCAATAACAGGGATTTAGTTCAGACAGAGGTAAAAATCACACTAATCTGATGTAAAATGCTAAAAAAATACACAACGGCCATGGAAATTTATGAAATTAATCAGAGTTATGCACGACATCTACATGAACAACTTTCATGTTTATGACTTCGGCATTTGATCAACGGAAACACAGATAAAAATATAACTATTGCTGCCTAAACTAACAGAACAGACAAATGTAGCAAAACAGGGGGCTGACAAGAAAAATCCGAAGCAGGGGTCAACACTGTTCTAAAAATTACAGGCTTTCATATTCAAACAGAGGACATCTTGGACACCACTTTCACTTTTTACAGTTTCGGATTTGGAGCAACACACAAAGAGAAACCATAGCCCTAAGTCGATCCAAGATCTCAGAGGCCCAAATTAGGCTCTGACACGTGTACCGACATCTCAGATTTTTTTCAGACATAAAAAAAAAATCTGATAAAATCATGTTAAAAACTAGACATTTTCCCGAGTTCAAAACATCTTTTGGATCGGAAATCGGATCTCCCATGAGAGATATCTTGATTTTACAAGTCGGAAAATGACTTTCAAAACGTATCCCGGGTAACAAAACCCGACTTGCCATTTTGAACGTTTACCATAGTAAACAAATTCAAATGCCTCCGAATTTTTGGCAAAATTTCAGGGACACCTAAGGGCGCATTCCGTGATTTTTTTGGGATTTTTAATAAAAAACAAATGCATGAAATGACGTGTGGACTGACTGACAAAAACAGAGACCTACTGAAAATAAGCAGAATTGAAATAAAGGCTAAATTAATCCTAATTAATTCATGAAATATGCTAAATGAATGAAATAAAATGCAAATTAAACCTAGCTAACTATATGAATGTTAAAATCATCAAGGAAGCATAATGAAACATTTTTATATATGTTGTTTTATGAGAATAGCTCAATCCATCCCTCGGATGAGCTTTTTCTTCAAACGACTCCCGATTCGGATTATAGAATCACATCAAGGGGAAAAGAAGTGCACCTTGTTTCGTTACGCAGCGTAGGAGCTCTTGAAATGGGCAGCTATCACGAGCTTCCTTCGTCCTTCGCTCCAAGCTTCGGATGGTTCACAAAAATCGACCTCTGTTGGAATCGAATTCGCCACAGCACGAGCTCTACTCCACCTTTCTTCAATGAGCCAAAGGGGGGCACGATTTCCAAGGTTCAGAATCGGATTTTAGGAAGGCTAGGTCAGATTTTGCAGATTCACAAGAGCTAAAAAAAAATTATCCTCCCCTAGGCTGGGCGTGAACCCTATGCTGACACATGGCATGTAAATGGGAGGAGAGAGAAAGGACAAGTGGCACCAATCCAGGGGACAAGGCTCCTATATTTTTGGGTTTTTCAAAATTCAAATTTTCAAAAGAAAAGCTTGTGTGACACCACCTCAGTGTGGGTCCCACATTGCTTCTTTATTGAAATAAGGATAAAACCACAACTTCTTTTTGGAATTTTCATAAAATCTGGACTAATGGGCAAAACAGGAATTTTGGAAAGAGTTGGCCCTTGTAGGGCGATTTTGTAAAAGAAAGATATTTGAAATTGTCAAAAAGGGCAAAATCTGAGGTGAAGTGACTGAAATCCATATTGAAAACTATCCAGATGGTTTTCCTGAGGAAATATTTTGAAATTCAGAGTCCTGGGGGTAAAATGGGAAAAATTGATAATTTTGAAGACCCAGGGTTTTGAAATCAATTTTGAAAAGAGTTGAAATTCTAATCTGGATTGAAAATTTTGAAATCAAGAGTTCTGGACCTCGAAATGACATGCTGTGCAGTGCAGTGATTTGAAATGCTCATGCAATGATATGCAATGTCATGTCTTATGAAATGCAATCTTGAATCGAGACTTTGGAGATGTCTGTCTCCTGTCAGGAGTAAAATCTTGAAAATAGAGAAAATTTGAGAGTTGCAGACGAAATTTGGACTTTTGCCAGGTCCGAGCTCAGAAAATGACCATTTTGCCCTCCAGCGATTTCAGAGGCTCGATGTTGATGTTTGGTGGAAATGTTGGGGAGGTGAGTGAAAATTTGGGGTGTTTACACATCCTCTTCTTGCGACTGATCTTGACTTCTGTGGGGATCCATTTCTCCTTCTGAGGCTGAGGAGTGTTGTGGTGATGTGGTTCCTCTTCCTGACCTTGTCCTAACCATCAATTATTGCGGATGCTCTCTGCAGGATAAAGTCTTGATTAGACTCTGAGGAAATTTTGGATTGGGAGAAAAATGATTATTTACGATATGGTAGACAATTAGAAGAATATCGCATTACTAAGGATGGAGTCGCCGCTGAAATCACGACAATTGTGTTGTCATTCTTTGTAAGAGAAATAAACAACGAAAAATGTGCCTTGCTAACTAGGCGAGGTCGTCAACCATGAGAAAAACACCATTTTTGAAGGAAAAAGATATCTCTTGGAAAAACAATCCGCAAACGGATTTAGAATAAGGAGAAGGCAAGTGGGTAAACAATTTCCACTGCAATAATCAAGGTATGCACGGGGAAAATAAGATGAAGAATTTTGCAAATAGACAAAAGGATTGAAAATCCAATGAGAGAAAACATATTATTTATGAAAATTGCAGGCAGGATAAAAATGTAGCTGGAAATTCAAGATCCAGTAGAACAAAAGAATGAAAAATCACCTGGAGTTTTGAAAGAAATTGGATATTTGGGAAAATCATCCAGGGTTTGAGAAAATATCTCATGGAAAATAAGGATATTTTGAAAAAGGCCTAATATTTTGGAAAACATTGGGAAATATGATAAAATAAAGAAATAACATACATACAATCACATCTTGCACAAACATTTATGCATATACAACACTCCCTAAAAGGCTGACTCTAGATGCATTATTTTGAAAAAAAAGTTGTAGGACCTTAATCCTAACTCTAGGCTCAGATCATCTTTGTCCAATCCAGTTATGCCGATATATCCGAATCAAAATCCGAGGTACGTGACATATAATCTCAACTCTGGTTCTAAGGTAGGATTTTCCAACATCCTTGAGCACCTACCGATATACTTCAGAATGTGGCCCGCGGTACGTGGTAGGGGGGCGTTAACCCAAATAATTGGCCCAGTTGTGAGGCTCTGTCCCGAACTAGGGTTCTGGAAGAGAGCCCAACAACATGAAGACCGGGTAAAAGTAGGTAAGGGAGGTTTAAAAAAAATTGATCACATGCAAGAAATAGAGGGCTCTAAAACCTAAAGAGAGAGATTTTGAAAATCTTTGAAGAAGCATACATTGTTTGAATTTAGATCCTAAATTGAGGAGAGTTGTGTTTAGCCCTAAGTCAATGTGAGCATGAAAATGTCTCCTCAATATAGTCCTACCAAACCATGCCTAGTCTATATGCACTCAATGTCAGCTAGGTCAGAATCTAGGCTCCTAGGTTTGCATGATATCAGAAAGTAAAGAGCTGACATTTTGAGAACACAGTTTCGATAATTGAACTAAGCCAAGCACATTTGTGATCAGACAAGGACAGGTCCCATCACGGTCGCCAAACCTGTTATCGTCGCAAAATTTTTTCGTCTCCCCTTCCCTGCGGGAGAGAGAGGAAAATGGTTTCGCGATTCAAACTTGACCGGATTTTGGAAATTGTTTTGAAATACTCACCTCCGTTTTTTAAAATTGCGGGAAAATCCATGGGATGAGGCTCGACCTGTCGGTACGAGGTTCGACCGTTCCTGCCTCCTTTAACAGGGGTAATCGAACCAAGGACCAAAATTATGCTTGACTTAGTTAAATTATCGAAATTGTATTCTATCCTAAATGCACAGAGAATTCAGCCATGTGCTATGAGATTTGGTAAAATATAAGTTGGAAAACTATGATGTATGCTTGGAAATATTTGGAGTTGAAAAGAATTTCTCAGGAAAAATATAGAAATCGATCTCTTAGGAGACTCAGATGAAAAAATTTGGGAAATCACCATAAAGTTTGTGAAGTTTTGGGAAAATCGTGAATGGATGAAAGTCCTGGGAAAATGGAGAAGAATCCTTGAGAAAAGATGAGCATTTGAAAAGGAAAACACTTGTCAAGAAAACTTGGACTTTGAGAATTTTCTTAGGAAAATGGTGGAAAATTTATAGGAAAACTCTTTGGAGAAGGAAGTTCAAAATTTGGGAAACCGAAATCCTGAGAATATTGTGCTCGAAATATCTGAAAATCGATTTTGAAAGATGAGAAATTCCTTTTGAAAATGAGTCTTAAGAAGATAACATTTTCTAGGGAAAACTTGACTTGGACAATCCAACTTTGAAAATGTTTAGAGTTTTTTTTAGAAATCGATTTCCAGAGAATGACATTTTCTTGAGAAAATCATGAGAAAAGCAGATGATGCCATGATGCAGATAATTTGAATGAATGAATGCACTTTGAAAAGATTTTCTGAGAAAATTTGTTGGAAAATGTGTGTTAAGTCAAAATAAATCCTTCACATATTCTGACTGTGGCCATGAACATGTTCAGAGTTTAATTGATTTAATTCACGATGTTTTGCAAAATTGGAAATATGATGTGCATTTTAAGATAGCCTAAGAGTGTAGGCCCAGTATGACTGGTAGAAAGATGATGAATCTGGGTTTCGTCCATATTCTGACTAGGGCCGTAAATATGGACTCCACCGAGTTCATCAACTCCCTAAGAGTTGGTGCATGTACCATTCGTGTACATCCATAGTGCTTTTGAAATAAAATGCATGAATCACATAAACATGATATTGCAGGAATTTAAACTATATGATATGCATCCTAATCTAAGCAGAAATTAAATCTCTTATTCCAAAATTTACATTATTACAACACTAATTAAATGAAATTGCAGACTTTAGTTCCTTCTTTTGAATGGCCCTGCCAAACTGGAAATGAGGTTAGCTCAAATATGTGGGTTTTTCCAAGATTTTCCAATAATATTCTGAAATTATTGGACTTAATTGGATATAAACCCTATTCTCATGCTTTCTTGATATTTGAAATGATGTAAATGCAAGAAATTCAGTAAGAAATAGTTTGAAAATCGAAATTGTGGTTAAAATGACCAAAATACCCCTAATATTGAAGTTACACCTTTAAAATCAGGGTTTTTGAAGGAAATTTTGGTAAAATTAAGATTTTGAAATTTGAATTGAACCAAATGATAGTGAAATGCAATATGAGGCATGATAACATGCTGATAAACACATTAGGACTGTAAAATCAGAATTTGGCATGCTACCATTCATCAAAATTAATGAATTTCGCTTGATTCGGGGTCCTGCGGGGCCCTATTTTGATGATACGGCTAATCTGAGCCTCAAACGAATTCCAAATCACACCAAATTCGATATGAGACCTTCCTCTGACTTTATAAACAGCCTAGAATGCTAAAACTCACGAAATGACATGGTTTAGGTACTAAAATTTAAAGAAACTCTTAAAAGGGGCGAATTTCGCCTACAGAACTGAACCAAATGTAACACTTAATGCAGTAATACAAGAATTCCACCATAGAAACATCTGAGATTTTACAGACTGCTAAATGACATAAAAATAAGCAATTTTGTCTTTTACAGCTCCGGGATTTGAACTACGGTGAATTCGATAACGAGAATTGGGTTGTGACAGAGGCAAAATCAACCTGATCCGATGTAAAATTGCATAAAAAATAGTATCCTACTATAACAATTTCTGATATTTAACTGAGGAACTAATGACACACACAGAAACAACTTTCATTTTTATTATTTTTGCATTTTATCAACAAGAACAGATATAAAAATACGACTTTTCATGCCTAAATCAACAGAGCAGATAAATATCACAAAACAAGAGACTGACACGAAAAATCCAAAACCGATATTAAGACTGTTCTAAAAATCATAAAATTTCAGATGCAAATAGAGGACATCCCGGACATGACATTCATTTTTTATGGATTCGGATTTAGAGCAATACCTAAAGATAACCCATCGACTTAAGTCGATCCAAAGTCTCAGAGGCTCAAATCAGGCTCTGACACATGTTCCAAACTCTCGGATTTTTGTCAGACATAACAAAAATCAGAAAACTCTGAGAAAATCATATTAAAAACTAGACATCATCCCAAGTTCAGAACATCTTTCGGATAAAAAATCGGACCTCATATGAGAGAGATCCCTATTTTACAAGTCGGAGATAAATTTTCAAAACGTATCCCGGGTAACAAAACCCGACCTACAATTTTGAACTTTTACCGCAGTAAACAAATTCAAATCATTCCAAATTTTCGGCAGATTGTTAAGGACACCTAAGGGCGCATACTATGATTTTCTCAGCATTTTTAACGAAACATAAATGCATGAAATGACATGTGGACTGACTGACAAAAACAGAGAGTTACCTAAATGAAGTTGAATGCATGAAATATTAAATAAATTCATGGAACATGCTATTTAAATGAAATAAAACATAAATCTAACTTATTTTAATGCATGAACATGATGGAATGCGAAAATATAATCAAGAAAGCATAAGTATCATCCTTTGATATGTGTCATTTTACGAGAATAACTCGATCTATCCCTCGGATGAGCTCTTTCTTCAAAACGACCATACGAATCGAGTAATGATATTACTATAATGAAATCGATAGGAATAAAAGTGCACCTTGTGTTTTCCTGCAGCTTTGGAACTCCCGAGGTGAGTGGCTGCGAATGACTTCTCTCGTCCTTCAATCCGAGCTTCGGCAGTTTCACGAAATTCGATCCACACGCCTAGGTTGAGTTGGAATTGGTACGAACAAGGTTGGGGCTTCAATGCACCCTCTCAACTGAGCCCAGAGGGGGCGTGAATTCAGAATTCCCAAAATCGTGTAGTCGGGCAACTCTGAGTGAAAGTGCTAAATCAAAAAGGGGCTTTGTATTTGTAGCATTTTTTGAGATTTTTGAATTTCAAACAGGCTCAATCTGAGCCCTCCATGTGGCGCCATCTCAGGGCATGCCACTTGGATTTTTGAAATAAATAAAATAAGAATTTTGTAGGTGAGACACCTCAGCAGGGGAATTTGAAAATTTTCAAAAAGCTTGCTTGATTTTCTCTGCAGGAGTCTCCCAAATGGCGCCACCTCAGAGGGTGTTATCTGGGGTTTAAAATTCAAAGTTTGCTTTTTGCAGGGAGCCCTCATGTGGCACCACCTCATGGTGGGCTACTTTTATTTTGAATAAAATAAAACAAAAAAATGAAGCCAAGTTGGGAGCTTTGGAATGGCGCCACCTCAAAAGGTGTTTGAGATTTAAAGCTAGAAGGAGGGGAGAATGCCATGTGGCACCACCTCTGAAGAGTTTGAATATTCAAATTTCTGCTTTTTCTGGAGGGAGCAGAGGTTGACACGTGGCAGAGGAAAGAGAAGGAGGGACAAGTACATGTGGCGCCATCTCAGGCCAGATAGAAAAGGTGAAGTTCAGGATTTGTGTAACCTCTGGAAGGATTTGAATGTTTGAATTCTAGCCTTTTCTGAAGAGAGCAGAAAATGACATGTGTCATTTGCTTTTTCTGAGAAGAGCAGAGAATGACACGTGTCCTCTACTTTTTCTGAAGGAAGCTAAGAGTGACATGTGTCACTTACTTTTCTGAGAAAAGTAAGGAGAGACATGTGTCAGTCTGCTTTTTTTGAAGAAGGGAGAGATTGACACGTGTCCTCTGCAGGAGACACACTTCAAATGGCGCCACCTAAGAGGAGACAAGCTTTACTTTTTCTGAACAGGGCAGCAGGTGACACTTGGCATCTCATGGTGACCTTGGAATGACACATGGCATAGGGTGAAGATGGTGGACATGTGGCGCCATCTTAAAGAGGCCCCACACTGACACTTGGCAAAGAAATGGAAAGAGAGAGAAAATGACATGTGGCACCACCTCTAGGTGAACCCCATGCTGACACATGGCAATGAAATGGGAGGAGAGAGAAAAAGACAAGTGGCGCCAATCCAGGGACAAGGCTCCTATATTTTTTGGTTTTTTTCAAAATTCAGGTTTTCCAAAAGAAAAGCCTATGTGACACCACCTCAGGGTGGGTCCCACATTGCTTCTTTATTGAAGTAAGGACAAGACAGTAAACCTCTTTTTGGAATTTTCATAAAAATCTGGACCAATTGGCAAAATAGACATTTTGAAAGGATTTGGCTCCTGTAGGGCGATTTTGTAAAAGAAAGATATTTGAAATTGTTGACAAAAGGGCAAAATCTGAGATAAGGTGGCTAAAATCCATATTGAAAACTATCCAGATCATTTTCCTGAGAAAATATTTTGAAATTCAGAGTCCTGGGGGTAAAATGGGAAGAATTGACAATTTTGAAGACCCAGGGTTTTGAAATCAATTTTGAAAAGAGTTGAAATTCGAATCTGGATTGAAAATTTTGAAATCGAGAGTTCTGGACCTCGAAATGACATGTTGTGCAGTGCAGTGATATGAAATGTTCATGCAATGCTATGCAATGACATGTTTTATGAAATGAAATCATGAACCAGGATTTGGAGATTCCCGTCTCCTATTAGGAGTAGAATTTTGAACATCTGAGCTAAAATATAGAAATTTTGAGAGTTGGAGATGAAATTTGGACTTTTGCAGGTTCCAGGCTCAGAAAATGAGCATTTTGCCCTCTAGCGATCTTTGGGGAGGAGTTGTGATGTTTGGTGGAAATGTCGGGGAGGTGAGTGAAAATTTGGGGTGTTTACAGAAATGTCCCAGCTACTTCGCTGGTCGTTAAATGAAATGTCCCAGCTACTTCGCTGGTCGTTAAATGAAATGTCCCAGCTACTTCGCTGGTCATTAAATGGAAGGTTCCAGCTTCTTCGCTGGTCGTTAAATGAAAGGTCCCAGTTTTTACTGGTCATTAAATGAAAGGTTCCAGCTCCTTCGCTGGTCGTTAAATGAAAGATCCTAGTTTACTAGTCGAAATTTCCAAAATCATAGATTCAACTCAAGGTCGCATCAAAATCTATATCGAGTCATTATTTCACACAGAATTCATGAAAACTTTGCCAATTTGATTAAAGATATCTGTTGATTCTAAATATTCTTACTGCACAAAAGAATCACCACAGATTATCTCTAGTATTCTTTCCAAAAAGGTGAAACTTTTTGCGAAAAAAGGGATAAAATTCAAATCTTTTCCCTGTTGATCAACCAAAAAGATGAGAGAAATATCCTCGGTATGATTGGCGAAAGACATATTCAACGACGTTGAAAAGCCAGAAGAAAATTGATATTGATCATAGCTATGGCGCATGTTTAAAGACAGCTTTCTGGCAATCAGGCAGTGGAAATATCTGGAGCGATAAAAAGAATCCACTTGACCAATGTCTCCTCAATCCAGTTAAGCTGCAATCAAATATCTGTAAAAGGGATCTCTCAACTGTCGTCAAGATGAAGACGAATATGCGAGCAGACCCCGGGGCTAAAGAAAATTTGGATCATCTCCGAGATAAAGGAGTTTGTGAAGGATCCTTCCAGGAAAAGTTCAGATCGCCGTCGAGATGAAGGCGAGTGTGATGAACCTATCGACAAACCCTAAATGATATTTGATTTCTGCTATCATCTAAAGACCTTTTGAGCCAATATCATCAATACCTGAGATAAATGAAGGATCTGAACATCTCCAAGATGAAGGAGTTTGTGACGTACCCTTCCCCGAAAAAGAGAGAAAAGTCAGGACATCTCCAAAAAGAAGGATGATGTAAAAAGCCCGAAAAAGTTTAATGATTTAAAAAGAGTGCAAAAAAAGATTATCATGAGAAAACACTCAGATATCAAAACTGCCTAAATTGCCAGAAGTCATCTTTTCTCATGCAAAATTCTTTTATCAACGTCTTTTCACTACTTGCTTTTATGGAATTGAGAATATTTATTCTCTTCTCATATCAAGGAAATAGATAGCTTCCTTAAAGAAAGTCATCAGCGCTAAAATTTTGAATTTGACTCTTAAGACCGAGAGGTTAACCTCATTGGGGGAAATACTCTGGGTAAAAGAGGGAATATCTTTGCACACATGTGCACATTTTCAAGCATTGAAGTCAACTATAAATTTATCTTATTGGCAAAATTGTCTAGATATTCCAAGAATGAAATAAATATTCAATATCCATTTTGATGCAACCTAGCATTGTTTATATCTTTCAGAAGAGTTGCCTCATTCAGTTGAAGTATCTCTTCTGTCCCATCACGGTTTCTTCATTCGAGAAATCCGTATGGTTGTTCCCATTCAGGTTAAGGGTCAAAACCTGTATTTTCTGCGAGAGGTCATTAAATTCAAAAGCTATTTCAGTCTCAGCCGTGAGACGCCCAAGATCATCCATTTTTCAAAGCTTTAGGGAACCCCATTTTCTCCTTTCGCAAACCCCTTTCGGATTTGTTCGTCCAAACTTCGAAGGTTCCATCATGGTCTCTTCACTCGAGGATTCTGTATGGTCGTCTCTTTTAGGTTAAGGGTTAATCCTGAACCTCGCCCATCGAGGTATCTTCCTTTTTAGGTTTCGGTTAAACCTAAATCTCGTTCCGACGAAGTTTCTCGTTTCGACGAGGTATTTTTTTTCAGTCCCATCATGGTTCTTCCCATCGAGAAATCCATGCTTTGTATATCCATCCAGGACAGGATCCTACTTGGGCTTCATCTCATAAGGCATTTTCCAAAAAATGTCGCATCAAGGTCATCATATATTCTTTTCCCCATTCAGGTTATTTTGAGATATCTTCGTCTCATCCAGGTTAAGGGCTAAACCTGAGTCATCCCAAAGGTTGATCTTGTCTCACCCATAAGACTTGATCAAACTTCTTATCTTTCATCATTCTGGGATTTCACCCGAAGTCCCATCACAATTTTCTCACTCATGTTATCTAGTCATATCATTTTCGAGGATTTCGTCTCCCCAAAGTCATTCAGGATAAAGTTTTAAGCCTGAAACCATGTCTTTCAAATAAATTCTTCCACACCTGGTTCAGATCTGCTGACTGGGGCATTTTTTTCGAAATTTGGAGTGTTTTCTTTGCCACTAAGCTCAGCTTTCAACCGACTCAGTAGCAAAGAGGGGCATCTGTGAACACCCCAAATTTTTCAAAAATTATAAATATCTCCTTTTTGCCCCTGATATCATTTTCTGAGCAATTGAGTCACTTTTAAATCTAAATTCCAGTTTATTTCTCAAGTTTTATTGAAATTAAATTCATTTTATATGTCTGACTTGATTTCAGATCCAGATCTATTGTCCAGATCCAAATCTGAGTCTCGTTGCCCAACTTTTAAATTAAAATTATAGAAAATACCAAAAATAGTTTTAAATAGCTCGGACAGTCCATCCGACATCTATGTGGATCCATCGCGTTATATTCCTCGATTCAAGGTTTAAAACTCGAATATTTTTCTCAAAACTTGGGTCCAAAACCCATTTTCTGAAGAAATTTTCCCAAAATAGCCTTGGATTTTCATAAAAACACTCTTTTATAAATATTTTCAAAAAAATTATAAATTGGTTTTAAATCCCTTTTTTTCTTAGTTTTATTTCAAAAATTGGAAAATACAAAGAAAAAGAAAAGAATATATATATATATATATATATATATATATATATATAATTATCTAACAAAATTCGGTTTTTGAAAACCTCTTTCTGAAAAATACCCCTTTTTCTAAAAACCCCTTTTTGAAAATCACTTTTTAAACCACCTTTTAGAAATTTTTTGAAAGGAGTCCCCCTTTGGGAATTTTTGGAAGATGGTAGCGGCAAACCTCCCGCGCACCCTCCATCACCATCTTTCCCGTTGGGTGGCCGTCCATCTTCAACAACCTCCCTCTCTCGAACTCTCCTTTTGTTCTTTAAAAGGGGAGCACGCAGGAGGGAGGAGGGATCCGTCTTCACCAATACATCTGCTTCTTCTTGCTCGAAATCCATTTTCTCATCATCTCCTGGTGTTTTTTACCATCGGTCTTCTTCCTCCTCTCCATCGGCCAGAATTCTCGAAGAACTAAGGTGAGTACCCTCTCTCTTTTTCTTTTCTTTTCCCTTCTTTCTTTCTTCCTTTTATCTCTCTGATATCTCTCTTAGTTTTTCAATTTTGTTTTTCATTAACGCACTTTCGAGGGCGTTGCGTTGCCTGTGCAATTGCAACCCCTCTATGTGCAATATCAACAGGATGGTATCATCCCAATATTTTCTTAGAATCTTTATTTTTTTTCTTTTGTTCATTCATCCATATAGCTTCCTCTGTTTGTTTCAATCTAATCGATGAAAGGCCTAGAATCAGGCGCCTGATCTAATGATCTCTGATTCGATCGGAGATCTGGATACGATCAATTGGAGGTCTGCCAAAATTTTGTTATTGACCGATCTAATCAAAGGTCGATGGAATCTCAGAACCGGATGTTTGAAGCTTTAATCAGTTCCATTCAATCTCCGGTGGACGTTATCAAGCTTCTACCAGAATCCTCTCGTTTGTTATTATTGCTTAGATCTCCGTTGAATATTTATGTGAAAACATATCAAGTAATCTCTGGCATCAGTCAATTTTTTATATCGATTCTGACCCCTGGAAGTTCTGTCAAGGCTTGAAATGATTGATTATCTGAATATCAATTGATAGTAATCGGATTTCTGGTGAGTAATTGTTTAACTACCAATCGTTGGAACTCTGATGATCTATCGTCCGAACCCCAGCTTTGTATTTGAAGTCAGACTCGCGTGAGTCCTTGAATTAATCATTGTTTTCCATGTTTAAGCTCTGGGTCGGTCGTCTGTTTATCAGCTATTGAGGTAACACTTGAACCTGGATTGGATCTTCTCTGGCATTGATCGATTGATTGCTTGTTAAACGATTGCTTGAATGCCAGAAGCAACTACTTGACCCCAGATAAGCGGATTTCTTCATGAATAAATCCCAATTTGGTTTTTCCCCTGTTCCTTTATCAGAACAGTTTGGATCATCCTGTTTTTAATCGGTCGTTATTATGTTATGTTCCTTTATTATGATGATTTGTTTCCTTAGTTATTTCCAATGACCTCCCCCCCCCTAAAGGTCTCATGATTCTGTTTTTAGGACCCTCATTCTGCCGCAGAGATCAGGTCTAAGTTAGAGGGAACAGATCGTGTGATGTCAAAAAGGTATGTGGTGTCAAAATGTGTAGCAAAAACATCCAATAGTGTTGCTTCAGTGTATATTGGTCTGGAGATGCACTTTAAGTTTCAAATTTCTTGCAAAAGGGTAAAGGGTTGACCTACAGCTCAACAACTTTGCATTTTCTGGATATAGCGTCCCTTATGCTTTCCACCTTTATAAATACAGGTGTTGATGCCATTTTTTTTATTTGCTGGGTTTAGGCATTAAAAACTCTTGTCCACTTAGCATTTCATTGTAGTTCTAACTTCATTCCTGATAATCCACTTCATTAACTGTTATGCATTAAAACTATTATTTTCTCTCTTCTGATCAGTTTTATTCATACAATATCAATAGCATTATATTGACTATGTTAGCATAAACCCTGTTATTAATCTCTGGGTTTGATTTTCTGTGAAGCTTGTTGGGGTTTCACCATGATCCATGGTAAGATTTGCTGCAAGAGTCTCTTTTATGTTCAGCTCTCTGTGGAATCTGATTCCATTGATATCCACGAGCATCATAATTTGATGTATTCGGTCTAATTCATTAAGAATCCCCACAGCTGACATTGATTTTGATTTAAGAATTAATTTTCATAAAACCCATCACATTACTGCTAATGTCATTTGTATTTTACAACAGTTTAACCCTTCCTTCCCATATAGTTTAGATTTCCCCTAAAAAAAAGAAAAGAATATCAACAGTTGGCGTTAATACTGGTTTTGGATTCCAGCAGATTGAGATCCTTTGTAAAACTGAATGTAGATAAGTATATACAGTAAATTTTATTTGTGGGCGTTGGTTTTATTCATAACAGGGTGTACAGACATCTGATATTAGTTTAGAGGCTTGTAACAGGTTTTATTTTGTGATTTTTTTTCTGCAAAATGTCTTATTCAGCACATTCCTTGTGCAATTTTTGATTTGCTCCAAAAACAAAGATTTGCTAAGTTCAAAACTGAAGGCTTAGCTCCAATTTACAGTTGTTGTAAATATTCACTATCTCCAGCCATCTACTACAGCAAGCACCATTGGCATAAATTTTCCATCCTATCCCTACTATATATCGTTTGCATTATCCCCTACATCTACAATAGAATAGATACAGTGATACTCAGTGACTGATCTGGGTTTGCTGTAAAAAAAAAAGAGTATGTTCTGAGATTACGACCAGGTATGTTCCAGTCGTTTGTGAAATCTTCCTCCAGCAGAGGTGTCCTCAAATCAAAGATGACGGTTGTTGGTGATAAGTTGACTGGTGCAATATCTCTTTCCAATTGGTGTTGGTTCTCATTCTTGGAACAGTCTGGTAATGTTTAGAAGGATACCGAAGCTTGTAAGAAATAGTATGTTCAGTATCCAAGGATACACACTGGTATGAGTTGGTTGTCATATTGCTACATTTTGGGTTCTTGTGTTCAATAAGGATTCCAATATCTGTAAGGGTTTCACTAGATCTTGTAAAAAAAAAATACATATGTCAAGTTCATTGACTTGGATGATGAGATGTATGACCGTGAAATTGATACTCCTGTTCATCCAACAAAACATAGGGGTGAGTGAAGCTTTGGGATAAGTTGAACATTGGAGCTCTAACAGAAAATAAAATGGCATTTGGAAGATGTTGCATAAACAACATCTTTTATGGAAATAGGAAAGGAGATGTCTAGAAAGACATTGAGTTGTTGTATGCCATCGATGGCAATAACCCAGATGTTGATGGGCTCTTGTTCTTGCTGCTGCTAAACTGCAATTGGTTCTCTTCAGTAGAACTGGAAACATGCTTCTGACCAAGTCTCGTGCTTCAATATGAGATATCAGACATTTTTTTTTGCCCAGGATTGTCAGAATGGGAAAATAGTGTTCTTTTTTTGAAAGAGGCAAATGAAATAATTCTTCCATATATATCTCTACCTAATCACCCCTGCTTCACTTGCCTTCCCCATTTACCACACTTGCACTTTCACCACCCACACCATCTATACGTGTATCACTGCCAGCACATCCCCTGTAGCATACACCATATACCTACATCACATTCACTCACTGTTACTGCAACACCTGGCAGTAACTTCACTTCAGCCTTCACATTGCTTCACTTCACCTACACATCGGCACACTATGCTGCTCCTCACCATCATCTGCTTCCAGCCACATTAGTTTAGGTATTCACTTTAGTACCAGTTGTAGCTCACAGTAGCACTGTTCATGTTCCAGCATTAATTATATCCTCCATACCCAACTGCCCCTGGCAACTCATAAGCAGCTGCACCTGGGCACATTTCTTCCCAACTGTCATACATTGTTATTTCAATCATATCTAACCCAGCTTTGTATCATTACCCTTCGTGATAACATCCATTCACGTTGCCACCAACAACACTTCAACCTCCCTTCACTTCCCATTCAGGCACAACAAGTGCTGAGCACGGACGTGATTTCCATACACCTATAGCAGCCATTGTCATTTTTTTTTATATAACAGCACCTCATGTCACTGTTCACTGTGGATCTTCATTGATCCTTACCTACAACATATCTCCAGGCCCCTCTAACATATCTTCCCTAACATCTGCTGCATAACATGTCAGCATTACTATGTCTTTAGAGTTTCTTGACATTATGAATATAGTTGTGTTTTCAGCACAGGTGCACCTTTGTCACCTTTCCCTACACTTGCATAGTTATCCTCCCCACTTACCATTCTCAACAGCCCTCTGCTATTGCCATCAGCAACACTTCAACCACCCTGCCCCACCATTGCACTTCACTGTCACAGCATCCACCTACTTGCAGCAAACCAAAACCACGTTCCATAAGGCTGAAAAGATAAATATTGGTTTGATATGATGGATCTTTCAGGTGGGTATACAAAACCAAGGCCAATCAGTTGTCATGATGGGAGCCAGTTCACAGGAAATAAACTGTTAATATACTTCAATCGTGGTTGCTATTCATGTATATACCTACGTTTGCATTTCTTATATTCACCATATGTGTTCATCACTTCATCTTCATCATTATGTAGCACATCATCCACCATGTATTATATATAACATAGGCATCTTTTCATTAATAGTGATCATGTGTATACCACTTTCAACATGATTTTCTCTTATACTTCTATGCTTTGTAAATACCATAACTTGTTAACCCTGTTTTGCAGGATTATAGATTTTTCTTTTTCAAGTTAAATATTTTTCCATCCCTTCAGAAGTCATATCCATGATGTAATAAATTAGATCATCAATGAGAATTTACATTTCTAGTCTTAGATTAGAATGGATGAGCATGTAAATAACATTTGTTTCATCATTTTTCTTTGTTTTCCCGAAGACTCACAAATGGTGAAAACACGAATGACACGTGCATCATTCTAATAGGAGGTGATTAATCCTAAGTTGAGGATTTGCATCAATGGCCATAGTCAGGATGTGAACAAAACTTAGGGTTTTCATCTTTGATGGAATAACACTGGATCCACGCCGGATCCTTTTTCAAAATTCATCATATTTTCCTTAAATATTTTTCTCTTTTATCAGAGTTTTGTCTAAAATTAATTCAATATATATACCAATGGCCATAGTCAGGGTATATTGAGAGTTAATTTCTTTCCGAACTCTATAAAAGCACCAAGATATGTTTTATTCTTCACCTGAATTTAAGTACAGATTATTATATAATACATTCAATGACCATAGTCAAGGATGTATTATATTTTTCAATCTTATTTCAATTCATGTAAAGAATGAAATATGATTTTCAAAATCCAATTTCAAATTCTTTAAATTCATTCATCATTTAGGATAGAATTGCATCATATTTTAAAAAAATCATTTTTTCAAAATCCAAGTGATTGTGAATATCTCTTCTTCAAATTCTATTTATCAATTCTATCTCATTTTCAAAGTCCAAATCTTGACTTTGAAATCAAATTCAAAGTTTAATTCAACTTGATTCATCTTCTAAATTCCAAAATTCAAGTTTCAAATTCAAAGTCCAATTTGACTTTGAAATTCATTTGTATATTCGAAATTTAATTCTCGAAACAACTTTGAAATTCCAAATTCATTTTCAAGATTCAAATTCCAATTCAAATTTAATTCAACATCTCAAAAATTCCATTTTTTTAAAATTCAATTTTGAAACTTCTGAGTTATCTTCTGATTTCACATTCAAAATCAAGTTCATCTTAAAAAAAAAAACAAATCAAAGTTTAAGATTGACTCTGAATCTAAAAACTTGACTCTTTCTTAAATTTTAAATTCAATCTGGGTTTTCAAGAACCCAGATCCATCTTTAAAAAGTCCCATTTGGACTTTCAGAGCTCAATTTCATCTTGGATCTCAGATTACAGATCCAAATTCCATTTTATGATCCAGAATCCAATTCTACTTTGGATCTCAGACTTCAGATCCAGTTCTATTTTAGGATCCAGAATCGAATTTCATCTTGGATCTAAGATTACAGCTCCAAAATCCATTCTAGGATCCAGAAACCAACTACATCTTGGATCTCAGACTTCAGATCTAATTTCATTTCTGGATCCAGAATCCAACTCCACCTTTTGGATCTCAGGCTTCAGATCCAAATCCATCTTAGGGTCCAGAGTCCAACTCTATCCTTTGGATCTCAGACTTCAGATCCAAATCCATTTTAGGATCCTGAACCCAATTCTACTTTGGATCTCAGACTTCAAATCTGAATCCATTTTAGGATTCAGAACCCAATTCTACTTTGGATCTCAAACTTCAGATCCAAAGTCCCTTTAGGATCCAGAATTCAATTTTACCTTAGATCTCATATCCAAATCCTATCTTGATTCCAGATCTTGGATCCAATCCCATTCTAAATCCAGAATTCAATTTCATCTTGGATTTCAAACTCTATTTAGAATCCAGACTTTGGATTCAAAGTCCATCTTGAATTTCAGATTTCAAATCAACTTCTATTTTTAATTCCAATTCTTTTCCATTTCATCCCAGATTTCAAATCCAATTCCCATTTTCGGATTCTAAAACCTGAATTCAATTTTGATCTCAATTTAGAAACCAGATTTTGGATTCAAATTCCCTCTTGAATTCCAACTTTCAAATCAATCCCATTTCTTAATTCTATTTAGATTTCCCACATTTAATTTTGATTTCAAACTCCAAAATTAGAATTCAATTCCATTTCATCTCTATTCTAATTCAAAGTCCATTTATGACTTTGAAATTTCCTTTCTTCTCCTTTTTATCTCAACTTCAGAATCATTCCTTTCAAAGTCAAGATTTATTCTCAAAAACTCTGATTATTCCAAAAACTTAGAACTTTAAATCTTAAGTTCTAAGTTAGAAACCATTTCTTTACTCTATCATCAGATTCATCTCAGAAACACTTGGAAAATTTCAAATCATTTTCAAAAAGAGCATACATCTTTGCATTCGCACAAGCATGATTCTTTGTGCATTTAGACTTAGAATAAATTCTTAGATAATCTTTTAACAAAGCAAAAGACATGAATTCGACCCTTGGTTTGATTACCTTTGGTAAAGGCGCCAGGAACGGTCGAACCTCGTACCGACGAGCGGATCCCGTCTCCCAATTTTTCCGCAAATATTTCAAAAACGGAGGCGAGTTATTTTCTCAAATATTTTCAAATTAAGGTCAAGTGAGACCCCGCAAAAGAATTCCTCCTCTCTCTTCTCTTCTTTCTTTTCTCTTCTCTCTTCTTTTTCTGTCTTTTATTTTTCTCCCTTAAAAAAGGAGGAAAATAGAGGTTAGAAAAGAAAAAGAGAAGGAAGAGAGAGAAACCACCAAGAGAGAAATTTTTTTGCGATGATCACATGAACTGATTAAGGAATTCAGGAATTCATTTTACTTTCTTAGGGGATGACCTTATAGGTTCTTCAAATACTTTCAGCTTGCCAAATGCTGAAATTATATCCATCTTCTTAGTGGTGGGGGCTGCTTGTCGTAGCACTAACACCTGATGCTGAACTTGGAGATCTTGAAGGGAACACGACTTGATGTGTTCTTGAGGTAGAAATGGCTGTTCGGATATTACTGCTGTGGTGTGCGGAGGAAATTGTTGATTGAGAATGCCCACTTTTTCTTCTTCTTCTCCTTCCACCAAGAGATTCTTGTCAATGTAATCCTGCACAATATTCTTAAGAACGAAACAGTTCTCAGTGTTGTGTCCCACTGTTCTGTGGAACTTGCAGAATTGGTCTTTCCACTTCCTCATAGGCACAGGGGGATCAGCCAGTCTAGGTAATTTGATCATTTCCTTCGACAGCATATACTAGAGCACATCTTCGAGTGATTGGTCGAGAAGAGTGAATTTTCTGTCGTAGCTCCATCCTTTATGTTTGGTCTTTTTGCACAGTTTTGGCCCTTAATCTTGCTGAAGGGGCTTGTTGTATTGAGGAGCAGGCTTCTCTTTCTGATCACTTTTGTTGTTTGCATTGCCTGTGCCATAGCAGTAATCTTTCTTCTGCCCTTTGTAATGATTTCAATTATTGTTGTTGTTGCTGGCAGAGTAGGTGAAGTGAGTTTTCTTTTTCTGCTCATCTTGAGGGTTATTCTTGGAAAATGTGAAGCCCTCATAGACTCCATTCTCCACGCTTAGCTCAAGCCATTCGGCTCGTTCAGTCAGCTCAATAAAAGTCCTGGATGGTGCAGTGGAGATTAATCCTCTTAGAGGTTGCGAAAAATTATTGAGAATCAGGGATAAAGCATGCCTCTCTGATATGGGGTCCCTCATTTTGTTGCAAGTTGACCTCCATCTATGAATGAAATTCCTTGCCTTTTCATTTTCATTCTGCCTTAGATTGCAGAGATGGATTAATGTTGAGAGCGCTTCCGTGTTGAACAGGAAGCGTTCAATAAACAAATTCACAACTTTATCAAACTCCTTGAGCTCGATGGGATTGATATGCTCAGCATACCATTTAGCTGCAACTCCTTCCAAGCTGCGGGGGAAGCATAGAAATAGTGTTCTGTTGTCCTTCTTGAACTTAGAGCATTCAGCGAAGAACATGGCGAGATGTGCTTTGGGGTCGCCAGAACCATCGAACTTGATGAATTTTTGGGGAAGGTTTTCGAGATCATCATCCCCTTCTAGGCCATCATAGAAGTCCTCGCTAGTGAAGACTTTCTTGCTTTTGTTCTGCGCTTGTAAATCTTTGACAACTCTAGTCATTTCCCTGAATTGTGCTTGCAGTGGATCTTCTGTGACCTGACTTTTCAGTTTGCAAGCACCCCTTTGCTTCCGACCATATTTCTGAAATGTTGGGGGCACCTTATATTCTTTATTGGTGTCTTCTGCTGATTCTGTTTCATCTGAGATTTCTTCTGGTTGAACCTGCTTCTGGAAAGTCTTTATGGATTTCTTAGCCTTGTGACCGTGGAACATCTGCCTAAATGGATTCTTCTCTGAACTGGTCCCGGCCTGCTCGCTCATCATTTTGTTCATCATCTTCTGGAACATGGCATACATCTACGGATCTATGCCATTGTCCTCTTGTTGACCCTGGCTTCTGACTGAACGCGGGGAGTCCATCTCTTGTTCTAAAGGTGATGAGTATTGAGATGATGTTGTTTTTCTTCCTGATCTTGTCCGAACCATTAAATGCTATAAATGCTCTCTGCAGGACAAAGACCCGATTAGATTCTGAGAGAATTTGTTTCTTGGAAGAAATATTTGCTGGAAATATGGTAGACAATTTGAAAAAGTATCCTATTACTAGGGATTGAGTCGTCGCGAGGATCACGACAATTGTGTTGTCATCCTTTTGCAAGAGAAATAAACAACGGAAAATGTGCCTTGTTACCTAGGCAAGGTAATCAAACCATGATAGAAAGAGAGAAAATTTTATTGGAATGAGAAAAATATGATTTTAGTGATCCTGACAAAGAGGTGGAGGACAAACAATTTGCCACCATTCATGATAGTCGGTAGACACTTTAGGATCAGGAAAGAATTTAAGAGTAAAAAAGGAATCCCAGCTATAGCGGGCTGAATGATATGCCCCGGACCATTGTGCGGAAGTGAGATCAAATTCTGCCATAGCCCTTGATAGTAGTCGAGCTTTGATGTACTGTTGTCTTTGAGAAAGCTGCCAAACACATCGCTTTGGTTGATAGTAAGTGCAGAAGAATGGTCCCAACATTTTAAATTGCTTGCCATAAGCATACGTGTATCTGGGAGGAGACAATCGTTGATTAAAGTAGTCTCAAACGATGTCATCTTCTTGAACACTGTCGATCATGGACCAATACTGTGCCACCGAAAAGAGTTCTTGACCATTGTATCTGAAAGAGTTGGCTCGGGCTGGAATATGTCGGAAGAACCAAGATTGAAGCGCGTAGATGCATCCTTCAACGAGAATAGACTCTCCAAGTGAAAAATGGGTCAAACCCCGGTATAGGAAAGCGAGCGCTGCCATGGCTATGGAGAGACGGTTGGTCTGTCGACTTCCCCATCTTCTCATGAGTTGGATTATTCTGATGTCCATGTAATTTTGTTCGTCTGGGAAGAGGGCTAATCCTATAATGCATAGAACCATTGTATTCTGAATCCTTTCTCTAGTTGTTCTTGATAGTGAACTGACTTCGACGAATGTCCCGTACTGATGGTACAACTCAAGCAGATTAACGTATTCATTTTCATCCATCTGAATCAGGGGCCAAGATCGACGGTCTGTCATACGAGCTAAGGAATCTCGGGGGTCCAAACCCTTGACATTGATCAGAAACTGATGCTCTAACGGATCTTCTGGTTGACTGGCTGGTTCTGGTAATCCCATAATCTCTGAAAATTCATCCATTAAAATGGTCATCTCTCTCCACGGGAACCAGAAGGTACATGTTCGTGGATTCTATCGCTCTGCCATTGCGTGAACCAGGTTGTCGTTGATGGTCTGCTTTTCGACTGTTGATGCCAATTCTAATTCTCACTCGCTCAAATGGTTCAGGAACATGCGAGAAAAGCTTTTGAGCCATGAATAATACCATCGGGGAATGAAAGATTTGGTGCTAAGAGCTCGATGTTCAGGACGACCTTGTCGCACCTCGTAGGAGATGTGACCTTCAGAAAAAATAGGATCGATTTGACTGGATGCCATCGGACTGAAAACAGAGAAAGACTCAGAATCAAACTTAGGAAAAGTATGGAAATTTTGAAAAATTGCAGGCAGGAGCTGAAAATTCAAGATCTAGTAGAACGGAGAGGATGAAAAATCACCTGGAGTTTTGAAAGAAATTAGATGTTTGGGAAAATCATCCAGGATTTGAGAAAATAAAAGAAAAAGATGATAATATGGATATTTGGAAAATGGTTTAATATTTTTGGGGAAAATATGAGAGGAATAAGGATAATACAAACAGTCACATCTTGCACAAACATTTATGCACATATAGCACTCCCTAAAAGGATGACTCTAAATGCATCATTTTAAAAAGCAACTGTAGGACCTTAATCCTAACTCTAGGTTCAGATCATCTTTGTTCAATCTAGTTATGCCAATATACCCGAACCAAAATCCAAGGTATGTGACATATAATTTCAACTCTGAATCTAAGTTTAAGTTTCCCAACATCCTTGATCGCCTACCGATATACTTCAGACTGTGGCCCTTAGTACGTGGTAGGGGGTGTCAACCCAAATAAGTGGCCCAGTTGTGAGGCTCTGTCCCGAAATAGGGTTCTAGAAGAGAGCCTAGCAACGTGAAGACCGGGTAAAGATAGGTAGGGGATTTTGAAAAAATGATCACATGCAAGAAATAGAAGGCTCTAAGTCCTAAAGAGATAGATTTTTGAAAACTTTTGAAGAAGCATACATTGTTTGCATTCAGATCCTAAATTGAGGAGAGTTGTGTTTAGACCTAAGTCTATGTGAGCATGAAAATATCTCCTTAATCTGGTCCTACCAAACCATGCCTAAGTTATATGCAATCAATGTCAGCTAGGTTAGAATCTAGGCTCCTAGGTTCACATGATATCAGAAAGTAAAAGAGCTGACATTTTAAGAACATAGTTTTGATAATTGAACTAAGTCAAGCATACTTTTGATCAGACAAGGACAGGTCCCATCATGGTCACCAAACCTGTTATCATCGCAAAATTTTTTCCTTCCCTGCGGGAGAGAGGGGAAACCTTTCTTCGAGTCAAACTTGACCAGAGTTTGAAAATTGTTTTGAAATACTTGCCTCCATTTTGAAAATAGGGGGAAATATTTCGTGGAATGGGACTCGACCTGTCGGTACGAGGTTCGATCGTTCCTGGCGCCTTTACCAGGGGTAATCGAACCAAGGACCAAATGTGTGCTTGACTTAGCTGAATTATCAAAATCGTGTTCTATCCTAAATGCACAGAGAATTCAGGCATGTGCTATGAAATTTTGTAAAATGCAAGTTGGAAAACATGATGTATGCTTAGAAAATGCTTTGGAGTTGGAAAATGTTTCTAAGGAAAATTGATTTCTCAAGGAAGCCATGATAAAAGGATTTGAAAATCATAAGAAAGTTTCTGTGAATATAAGAAAATCCTGGGAAAATGGAGAGAATTCTTGAGAAAAGATAAACATTGAAAGAGAAAATGTTTGCCAGGAAAATTCTAGCTTTTGAAAACTTTTCTTTGGAAAATGATTGAAAATTCATAGGAAGACTCTTTGGAGAAGGAAAATCAAAACTCAAGAAATTGAAATTCTGAAAATCTTAGCCTTGAAATATTTGAAAATAGATTTTGAGTTTTTGAGAATGATGAAAAACTCCTTTTGAATAATTGAAAATGAATTTTAAGAAAAGAATATTTTCCAAGAAAATCGTAGGAAACATAACTTGAGAAAATCTGACTTTGAAAATTTTCAGAGTCTCTTGAAGAATTGATTTCCTTAGAATGAAATTTTCTTGAGAAAAGTGTGAAAATGCAAGTAATTTCATGATGCAAATGATTTGAATGGATGAATGCACTTTGATAAAGATATCCAGAAAAATTTTCTGAGGAATTGATTGGAAAAATGTGTATTAAACCAAAGTAAACTCTCTACATATTCCGACTGTGGCCGTGAACATGTTTAGAATTTAATTGATTTAATTCACAATATTTTGTAAAATTGAAAATATGATGTGCATTTTGAAGATAGCCTAAGAGTGTAGGCTCAATATGGCTAATGAGAAGATAGTAGATCTGGGATTCGTCCGTATTCTGACTAGGGCCAAAAATACAGAATCCTCCGAGCTTACTAACTCCCTAATAGCGGGTGCACGTGCCATTCGTGTTCATCCATGGTGATTTTAAAAAAAAATGCATGATTCATAAAATCAATATATTACAGAAAGAAACTACATGATATGCATCCTAATCTAAGCAATGAAAGTAAATATTATTCCAAATTTATATTTGATTGTTACATTGTTGACAAAAAAAAAAGCCACCTCTTCCAAATTTTCTTGTAAATGAGAATTGGCACAAGAAGTACAATATACAGAGAAAGGATTAAAGGTTTTATACTAATGATAATGTGCCAATGATTATATTTGAATTGTAATGAAAATACCTTTATCCAAATAAGAATAGAAATACATATGTCTAAATATACATAAGAATGTATATACATGTGAAATGTGTATGGAAAAGTATACAAGTAATATACAAGTGATATATGAACTTTTTCTGAGTGAAACTAGATTTTATACACACTGTTAACTTTTAGCGGTTTGAGAATTACAATGCCAAGGAAAACGTGTTTTCCTGCTTTTATCGATTTGATAATGACAGGTGACATGTATGATATTTTTAATATGTATTGGTCAGAGATACATAACATAAAAGTAAATGCAAGGAGGGTGAATATGTGAAGATGACTGATAATATTGAGATCAAAATGCCTAGGTACAGACATGGCAATGGATATATAACAGTAAATGATATGTACAATGATATATCAGTTTGAGACACACAAAGATGCAATGGTTAATTGGGAAATAAAATAAAAAAAATAATGCCACGGATGTAGGATGTCTAAAATGAAAAGGTTGAAGGCAATCAAGTGAGAATACATTAGATGAAGGTACAGGGATGATGACATAATAATGATATACAGGTGATCTATGAATAATAAGACAGATATGCAGATATTATGCATCAGTAGTGTTATATGTAATATATATTTCAGTGTCAATGACATGCCTAGTATAAGATGCCTGAATATGTGTGAAAGCAACCATGGAGTGTACAGAGGAAAGTGCAGATATACCCTGATACGTGAATCAATAATCAAGCTTAGAGACCAGGAAAAAAAAACAGTATGCAAAAGGGGAGTATTATACATAAATGTGAATGGGCCTGATAAAAAGAAAATGAGACTGATATAAATATAATGATAGGTTGATGATATATGGTGACGAAGCTACTAATTATGGTGAAATACATGGGAGGATCTATGAACCTCATTCAAATGTACTGAATAGTTAGCCGCAGACTGCTCCCTGCAAGCTGATTTAGGCTTTCTCTCTAATGGTACACATACTGGTAGGGTAGAGAACTCTTTTGAATCAGACTGGACCTTGATCTTACTGTTAAATTTGATTTTTTTTCACTGTTATAGTCTCAATGCTAACAAACACATCATCCTGATTATACAAGCATAGTAATAGCAAAGCAAGACCCACCTGACAGGTTCATAACTAATAAAGGAAAAACCGATCGTCATGCAGAAATGCAAATACAGGTAATCTAAAAGGCTGAAATATAGGTGATGATGGTAATATAAGGATGAGGATGCAATGAGACAAATCCAATTCTGGAATACATATACTTCACAATTCTGAATCTACGTCAGATAGGCATACTAAACAGATATTTCATTGGTGCTGATTATCTGGGTCAGTATCTTGATGCCGTGGAGCTGTGAAATGGTTCAACTTACGGGGACTGCTCTGGTCCTTTGTACACATAATTAGATACTATATCCATTGAAGTACAATAATATATTGTGAACATAAAGCTCGCCTGATAGGATACAAAACCTTATGGTAGATCTGTATCGATTTTAGTAAACAACCAGTTACCATGAAATGAAATTTTACAATGATGATAGTGTATATCACCTCTTGTTGCAACAGAGGTTTCTTCCTGAATTACTGTGTCTCTTGTCATCAGAAGTTGTAAGACTTATGATTAATTGACAATGAGTATAAGGCTAATGGCAATCATATTGCAACCAGTTTGGAGCTATTGAAGGATTACAGATATGATGATGCAATATACGATGGAGATGACATAATGGGATGCAAAATATGATAAGATAACATACATGAAATTAACAACGTATAGTAAACTAAAGATAAAAGGAGGATGTTCAAAATTAGTAGACGGTGTCGTGCCTAAGTTAAAGGCACTGTTCAATATATGATAAGTCTTTCCAGACATCGTTTGATCCCATGATATGCAGACAGTTTGAAATTAATGTTAAGCAGAAAATACATAGGAAAATAAGAAAAGTCATTTGAAAATGAGAATATTACCATAGCTAAAACTTGAAATGTTGTTCATTGTATTTGAAAAAGATTGAAACATCGATAACACTGAAATCCCTTATAAAACAATCTTCTTAAATAAGGACGAAATCATGGATACATAACAGGGTGATCTAAATATGAACATGAAAAACGCAAATTGTAATGAAAATGTTATTTTGAAACATTTATGATGCTGGAATGAATCACATAAAGCCTTAGGGGCAAATGACGATTTGATGAAATTATGACCTTCAACTGAATCGATAATGTCATTGAGAGGCATCATCGATTCTTGATGCATTGGATAAACTGATATGTAAACTACATCAACCACTGAAACGGGTCTACAATTCATATGGCATGAATATGGTGCCTAATTTGCCTAAATGCAGATAAAGAAGAGGATTCCTCACCTAGTTACTTAAGCTGGATGCCTCCTGGATGCCGATCCTTGAAAACGCTTGGCTTGAACACAAGAAATTCGATGTTCAAGGTAGATTGAAAGAAGATAGTGTACTTCCTTGACTCTTTACAGGTCTGATCGGTCTGCTGTTATCATCGCAAAATTTTTACTTTTGCGAGTCAAACTGACCTTTGAAAAAGTTTTTTTTTTAAAATAACTCGCCTCCGTTTTAAAATGCGGGACAATTCTGAAGAATGGGACTTGCCTGTCGGTACGAAGTTCAACCGTTCCTGGCACCTTTACCAGGGGTAATTGAACCAAGGATCAATTGTGTGCTTAACTTTGCTCAACTTGTCTAAATTGTGTTCTATTTCCTAAATGCACAAAGAATCAGGCATGTGCTATGAATTTTCTGAAAATGCAGATTGAAAACATGATGTTTGCTTTAAGATTTGAAATACTTGAAAATTTTTGGAAAAGATAACACTTGGAAAATCGTGAACCATGGTGAGAGAATATTTCTGAGGAAAATGAAAATCGATTTATGAGGAATTTAGAGGTTTTGTGAAAATCGATTTATGAGAAAACCCCAATAACTTTGGAAAATTTGATTTCTCTGAATTAGAACTTGGGAATTGAAAATGTAACTTGAAAAATCAGGATTTTGAATTTGGGAAATGCTTGAAATATCATTGGAAAATCAATGTTTTGAGAAAATCAATTTCTGAATAAGACTTAGAAATTTTGAGAAAATCGATTTCTTTGAATTGAAATTGGAATTTACAAATGAATGAAATGAATGAATATGGATTTGAGAGACTTAATTTTGAGGAAATGAGGAAATCCTTTTTGTATTTTTTAGAAATGCAGTGCATTTTTGAAGTTAGCCTAAGAGTGTAGGCTGAATGTGGCTAATACAAAGATCACAAATCTGGGTCTCATTCGTATTCTGACTATGGCCATAAATACAAATTCAACCGAGTTTGTCAACTCCATAAGAGCTAGTGCATGTGTCATTCGTGTAAACCATAGTGGATTTGAAATATGTGCATGAATGACAAACATAGCAGTTATATATCAAAGTTTAAAACTATAGGCAATGCAAATCCTAATCTAAGCAGAAATTGAAATTCTTATTCCAAATTTAATTATAATTTACATCACTAATTGAATTTAAATACATAAAAGTAAAGTCTTCAATGTCCCTGCAAAACTAGAAAACTTGTTAGTGAAGATATGTTGGCTTTTCTAGATTTATCCAGTAATATGTAGAAATTACTGGATTGTGCTAGATATAAGCCTCTTTCCATGATTCCTTGACATAAACTTAATGAAATATGAAATAAAACTAAACAAATAATAAATATGAGATTTGAAAATTCCAAATTGGGGTCAAAATGACCAAAATACCCCTGATAGCAAGACTATGGCCTTGAAATCAGGGTTTTCAGAAAGATATTTTGTAAAATGCAAGTTTTAAAATTAAAATAAGAATAAATCAGACCAAATATGATATGACATGATTAAAAACATAAAAAATAGGGTTTAGAATTTCAAAATTTAGGTCAAATGACCAAAATGCCCTTGATAGCAAGACTATGGCCTTGAAATCAGGGTTTTCTGAAATAGATTTTGGTAAAAACTTGGGATTTATGATTGAAATAAACATAAAATCAAACATGAAACACCCTAATATGATTCTAGACATGAACAAACCCTAAAATTATAAGCTTATACACGAAAATCAAGAAATATCACAAATATCACGATTTTAGCAGTATTTCTGAATCCTATTTTGCATTTTGATCCATTCAAGCATCAAATGGATTCCAAAATTCATAAAAATCGACACCTACACTTATTTTAACTCTCAAATCCGATTGGGATCATAAAAATATATTTTTGATATTATTCTAACTCGAAAATTGCATTAAAACCCTAAAATAAGCTATTTTCACTCATGTTCACAGACCAGTTTTAATGTTAGACCCGAATCAGGGGTAAAATCACTATAGAAATTTCTGAAATTTTACAGAGATAAACTAGACATAAAAATAGAGATTTCCTTTTTTACAAATTGGAAAAATGATCTTTGATGAGATAGAAACTCTTCCGGCAATTTGGACTTAAATATGACAAATCTAAAAAGGGTTAAAACAGGTACTTCCGATTGAAAATAAAAAAATAAATACCAAACTTCTTCAAAAATCCTTGAAATTTTAGAAGTGAACATAAGACATAAAAATAATAAACTTCTATTTTTACAGATCATGATTCAGATCTACGGTTTAAGATCTATGACCATTACAAGTCTGATTAGGGTTTTGGTAAACCCTAACAAGTTTTAAATTTAAAATCCGATTCTCTGACAGAGGAAAAATACTAAACAGAAGCAAAAAAATATCAAAATTTTGCAGTAATAATTTCACATCATCATGAAGCCACTGCATTTTACGAATCTAGAATCGGATATCGGATGAGAGAAATAACACATCTGCAAGTTAGACTTAAAATTAAACAACGATTTTAATCAACAGAAATCTCGATTTGACTTTATATTTTATTAACAGAGTTTCCTAATTTCAAAACATCTGAAATTTTCAAAGTAGTTTACTGACATATCCGTTTACCACATATAAAAAAATCAACAATTTTCAGTGAGTATTTCAATACGAACTAACATGCCCTTTACTGATCTAAGCTTAAAACACATAAAACTTTAATAAAACTTAATAAAACATGCTTGAATCAATGAAAACAATAAAAAAATACTTAAACTGTAAAACAAATTAATTTATATGCTGGAATACAAATAATAAACATGAATAAGTAAAAAATAAATAAAACACAGGGAATCCATGGCTGGAATTGCTTTTAACCTTGAAACCATGGATTTAATCCATTTAATCAGATAAATCTCTTGTTTTCTTGGTTAAGAATATAAAAAATAATGTAATAAACGATTCTAATGGATTATAATAATGAAAAACAGCATGGAATAGGGTTAGATCATCTTCTTGAATTGAACTTGAGGTTCTTGAGGTTGAATCCATGGTTTAATCCATGAAAGGGGAGGTGCCAATGGTGAAATCTAATATAAAATCATAAAAAACTAATAAAAAACTAATAAAATAATATTAAATAACTCACCTTGGGGCTGCAGCTGCAATGGAGGAAGGTGGAGGTGCTGGAGAAGAGAGAGAATCCACGAAAATTTAAGAGCGAAAAACGCTCCCTTTGACCCCCTTTAGGTTCCCTATTTATAGAATTTTTGTTTTTGGATTTGTTTAGGAAGAGTTTTGATTTTTTGGACTCTTTTTAATTGTTTTTGATAAACCACATAGGGAGGACGATTTTTTTGGAGAATTCTAACCTAAATGGACTCTAATTAATCCCTAATTAACACCTAATTAAACCCTAGAAAGTCCAAATGTGACACCACCTAGTATGGACCCACATTTGGTTTTTAAAACTTGAATTTAAAACCTTTAAAAACCAATGGTTTAAAATTTAAATAAAATGGATTTTTAAAATTGATTTTGACTCCTCTAAACCCCTAACCTAACTAGGACAATGACTAATCCTAGTCTAACCTTGACTTCTTCAAATGTGGCGCCACCCCGAGCGGGCTCCACTTGAATTTTCAAAAATGATTTTAAAACTTGAAAATGAGAGGTTTTTCAAAAGAGATTCAAAAGTAGACTTGAAATCAAAGGTTTTCAAATGGCATAGAGTTCCAACTAGGTCAGAACTCCTCTGGATATGGCGCCAACTAAGTGGACCCCACATCAGAGTTTTGAAAATTTGAAATAAATACTGAAAATGGCTTTGAAAAGGGGTTAAAATCAATAGTTGAAATTCAAAGTTTTGAAAGTAGAGTCTCAAGCGAACTGGAACTCCGGGTTAGAGTCTTCGATTTTTAGGACTCTGTGATTTTGGTTTTTAAAAGCCAAATGAAGGAGTTTTTTAAAAGATTTCATCGAAAATGGTGAAACAAGTCAGAAAATACACTCAGGGTTAGACTCCTAACTCAATCAAAACTCTGAAATAGAGTCCTGGATTAACTGGACTCTACAAAATGACCTAATTTTTTAAAACAAATAGAAAAGAATAAAAATGGAAGTAAAAACATACTTCAAAACAGACTCTTGACCGGACTAGGACTCCGGGACAGAGTCCTGATCGGACTGAAACTCTAGATTTTTTTGGTATTTTCTGAAAAACAGATGAAAGAACTTGTGAAAACAGTGAAAACAATAACAAATATTGAAATAAACTAGAGTTCTGATTCAACTGAGACTCTGGGGATAGAGACCTAATTGAACTAGGACTCTCAGATTTTTGGATTTTCTGATAAAACAAATGAGAGAATTTTGAAAAACAGTTAAAAATAGGATAAAATTGAAGTTTTGGTTCAGAGTCCTGATCTGATTAGGACTCTAAGAAAGAGTCCTCATTCGATCAGAACTCTAAGAATTTTGGTTTTCTGATAAGCAAATGATGAAATTTGGGCAAAGCTTTTGAAAACCAGTGAAAATGAAGTGAGAAAATGAACTTCGGATAGAGTCTTGATTTGATCAGGACTCTGGGGTAGAGTCGTGATTTGATCAGGACTCTGGGATAAAACCTCAGAATTTTGAAATTCTTTGATAAAAGTGTAACAGATTTGATAGATGGAAAGATTTTTGAACGATTCTTTCAAAATTGAAATCAGGATCAGAGTCCTAGTCCAACTAGGACTCTCTGAACAGAGTCCTGTTTTGAAAAAAACTCTGAGTTTCTGACTCATTTTGAAAGATTTGGTTGAAAACAGGTAAAAATAGTGACAAAAGACAGAGTCCTAGTCCGATTGAAACTCTTAAGAAGAGTCTTAATCCGACTAGGATTCTTGAAAAAGAGTCCTAATCCAACTAAGACTCTGGGATTTTGGCCAAAATGGTAGATTTTGAAAGGTTTTTCCCCAAAACATATAGCAAAGGTAGTAAAAAGTAGAGTTTTGATCCGACTAGGACTCTGAAAAAAAAGAGTCCTGATCCAACTAGGACTCTAATATTTTTGAGATTTTTGATAAATAAAGGAATCCAGAAGCAACGCCATCTAAATGGGTCTCATCTGAGAATTGAAATCGATTGAAAATTGAGTTTAAAACAAATCCAGATTGTTTTTTGAGAAAACATTTCAAAATATAAGGTCCTGGGGGTTGGCAAATGACAGAATGCTGATTAAAAGCCCAGGTTTTAAAATTGATTTTGAAAGAAAAGTTTTAAAACCCGAATCTGGATTAAATATTTTGAAAACAGTAGTGTTGGATCTCGAAAATGAGATGTAATGACATGCAATGCCATGCAATGCCATGCAATGCCATGCAATGCCATGCAATGCCATGCAATGCAATAAATTGGTATGCTGAATGTATGCAATGATATGCAATGACACATGAAATATATAAACACTGGATGAGGGTGAAAATTTGGGGTGTTTACAGATACCCCTCTTTGCTACTAAGATGGTTGTAAGCTGAGCTTAGTGGCAAAGAAAAACACACCAAATTTGGACTATAAACATGCCCCAGTTAGAAAAATCTGGCTAGATGTGAAAGAATTAATTCAGATGATGATGATAGATAGGGAATAGAGAACAAAGAAGAATATTCACCTCATCGAAATGAGGCGCAGGCTTAGCCCTTAACCTGGATGGGACGGGAAATGAAATACCTCATAAGAATGAGGCTCAGGTTTAACCTCTTGACCTGATCGGGGATGATACCTCATGGAAAAATGAGGTTCAGGCTAGACCCTTAACCTGAAAGGGGATGATACCTCGTGGGAAAACGAGGTTCAGGCTTAACCCTTAACCTAAAAGGGGACGATACCTCATGGAAAACCGAGGTTCAGGCTTAACCCTTAACCTGAAAGGGGACAATACCTCATGGAAAAATGAGGTTCAGGCTTAACCCTTAACCTGAAAGGTGACAATACCTCATGAAAAAACAAGGCTCAGGCTTAACCCGAAAGGGGATAGAAATGGTAAGTTGGATGACGAATAAGACGACTTTCTTGAAGAGGAATAAGGCAACTCTTTCGACAGCGCGAAAGATGAATAAGGCTATCCAAAAGAGTAGGGCAATTCTTTCGACAGCGCGAAATATGAATAAGGCGATGGAAGGCAATTCTTTTGACAATGCGAAAGATAAATAAGGCTATCCTTTCGGAGAAAAGGCTAATCTTTTAACAACGCGGAAGATGAATAAGGCGATCCAAAGAAACAAGGTGATTCTTTCGACAACGCGAAAGATGAATAAGGTGATCCAAAGGAATAAGGCGATTCTTTCGACAACGCGAAAGATGAATAAGGTGATCCAAATTAACAAGACGATTCTTTCGACAATGTGAAAGATGAATAAGGTGATCCATAGGGACAAGGTGATTCTTTCGACAACGCGAAAGATGAATAAGGTGATCCATAGGAACAAGGCGATTCTTTCGACAACGCGAAAGATGAATAAGGTAATCCATAGGAACAAGGTGATTCTTTCGACAACGCGAAAGATGAATAAGGTGATCCATAGGAACAAGGCGATTCTTTCGACAACGCGAAAGATGAATAAGGTGATCCATAGGAACAATGTGATTCTTTCGACAACGCGAAAAATGAATAAGGTGATCCATAGGAACAAGGCGATTCTTTCGACAATGCGAAAGATGAATAAGGTGATCCAAAGGAACAAGGCGATTCTTTCGACAATGCGAAAGATGAATAAGGTTATCCTTTTGGAGAGAAGGATAATCTTTCAACAACGCGAAAGACGACAAAGGCTATCCTTTTGAAGAGAAGGCTAATCTTTCAACAACGCGAAAGATGACAAAGGTTACTCTCTCAAGGAGGCAAAAGGTGATGCCAGAATGTGTCAAGATGGGCATTGAGCTCTTCACTTCATGTCAAGATAGTAAGAAAATATTGCCAAAATGTTAAAAATTGTTTGTTGATTCAAAATACTAAACAATGGTGTATATCGGTACGAAAACATTTTCTCTTTTCTACCCAAAGTATTACCTCCAATTGGGCTAACTCCGTAGAATCAAGATTCAAATTCAAATTGCTTACAATTGGCTTTCTTTCAAGAAAGCTATCAATTTCCTTGATAGGGACGGAAAAGAAAGTATTTTTGATATTGCGAGAGCTATTGGTGAAAGAATATTGATAAAAGAATTTCACAAAATTAAAGAAGATTCTTGATAGATTTGGCAGTCTGATATCCTGGGATTCTTTTCTCATGATGATCTTTCTGCACTCTTTTTTTGACAGAATTGGAGCTTTCTTGGGTATTCGGGGACTACATCATCCTTCATTCTGGAGATGTCCTGACTTTTCTCTCTTTCTCTTTTTTTTTTTGGAAGGGTACGTCACAAACTCCTTCATCTCAGAGATGTTCTAATCCTTCTTTTCTCTCAGAGATTATATTGACAATTATTGGCTCTTTGGTTGGAAATCTCTTGATGATAGCAGAAATTAAATATCTTTTAGGGTTTGTCGGGAGGCTCATCGCATCTGCCTTCATCTCGACAGTGCTTTGAACTTTTCCTAGAAGAATCCGTCACAAACTCCGTCATCTTGGAGATGATTCAAATCTTATTTGGCCCGGGGGTCGACTCACCTAATTCGCCTTCATCTTGACGACAATTGAGAGATCCCTTTTGCAGATATTTAATTGCAGCTTAGGTGATTGAGGAGATTGAGTGGATCACCCAGAATATTTCGACTGCTTTATTTTCCAAGAATGATCTTTAAAAGTGTGCCATTGACTGCGATCAATATCAATCACTTATGGCTTTGCAACAACATTGAATTTTCTTTGCTGACCATATCGCGGATTTATTCTTCATCCTTTTGGTTGGCCAATAGAAAGATTTTGAATTTTGAATCCTTCTTTGCAAAAGCTTTGTCCTTTTGGAAGTAATACTGAAGGTAATTTTGAGGTAATTCTTTTATGCAATAAAGGTTTTGAAATCAACAAATATTTAATGACAAATTGGAAAAATATTCTTGAAATCTTTGGTGAAAGAAATTCCTTGATATCCGAGTTGACACATCAGTGGGATTCTCGATGAAGGTCCAACACGAACCTAAACTCTAAAGGTAAATCCAATACGAAATTGGAATTCTAAAAGTAAGTCTTAGCACAATGCTGAATTTTGAAGGTAAGTCCAATTCAGAAGTTGGTTTTGAAAGAACGACTGAGTCAGGACTCGGGTTCTACAAGGAAAACAGAAAAATTCGAGTTGAAACTCGAGCCTTTGAAGGAAAGTTAAGAAGTTTGGTTTTTAAGGAGAAAAAATTTGGGTCGAAACCCAAATCTTCAAAGGAAAACTCGAGTTTAAAACTCAAAATTTTCAAAGGAAAGCTGGAAGGTTCGAGTCGGGGCTCGGAAAACTTGAAAGTTCAGATCTTGAAGGAAAGAAAACTCTAGTTTAAAACTCAAATCTTCAAAGGAAAGCTGGAAGGTTCGAGTCGGGGCTCAAATCTTAAAGGGAAATTGGAAAATTCGAGTCAAAACTCACATCTCAAAGAAAATTTAGAAGTTCAAGTAGAAACTCGAATCTCAAAGAGAATTGGAAGTTCGAGTCGAGTTCGAATCTTAAAGAAAAATCTTTAATCAGAAGATTGAATTTTGAAAATCGACAGTGCGAGGACTGGGATTGAAAGTTTTGAGAATGGCTAGTTTGAGGACTGGATTATTGGACTTGCAATGAAAAAGACCATCATATTTAGAGGTATGGGGTCTGATTTTCAGGATTAACCCCTTATCTTGAACGGAGATATGAATAGAAATTGGAGAATTTTGGGGAAATCATGGAAAATGATTCAGGTTTATCCCTTAACCTGAAGGGGAAAAAAATGGATGCAGAATTAATGCAAAATGAAATGCAAATGCACATGAAATATAATTGAATGCAAAATTAATCCAAGTGGGTGCATATACATGCAAAAAGAAAGATTGGTTTATCCTGTCTGCATACAGGATGTTTTGAGGTAAAGATAGATTTTTCAAAAAAAATGCCCCAGTGTAACTAGGGAGGAAGATTCTGAATACAAAGAAGGATAATCGAGGAATAAGGTGACAGGCTTCTTGATTGAGAGACATCCTCAAGGTCATTCCTCACAAGAGACATATTGTGAAAAGAAAAGAGACGCAAATAAAATGGTGCCAAATTATTGGCAAATTTAATAATTTTATTGATGCTTAAAAATCGAGGAAAGGAAATAGAATTATATTATCCATTTGAAATGATAAAAGCAAAATGAGAAGTGAGAAAGTGCTTGCACATGGGATCTTTAAAGTAAAAGGAGAATGTTATTTTGAAAGTGAGAAATCATTTTGGGAAGAAAATCAACTGCAAGGTTGATTTTGAAGAATGATCAGCGTGAGAGCTGATCTTTGAAAGGGGAATCAACACGGGGGTTGAGAGATCATCATGAGGGTTGATTTTGAAAATGAATTGGTTTAACAATAATTTTAGAAAAGAAAATCAACACAAGGGTTGATTTTTAAAGATAATGTTCAAAATTAAATTTAAGAAAAGAAGATCACCGCGATGGTTGATTTTTGAAAAAGATTGGACCGAAGTATTAAACTTTTGGGTGATCATAATAAAGATGTTCATAGAATTTTTTTAAAATTTCACGATTTTTGAAAAACCCTCATAGGTAATTTCATTTCTCTCATGAATGATGTTGGGATTGCCCCTCATCTCGAAAAGAAAGGGAATTTAATGTGGCTTAATAGAAGCCGATGGCAAAAAGGATTCTTTAAAACGAAAATGTTACATTTATTTATTTATTTATTTATTTTGAAAAGGTGCCCTAATGGGACAAAAGAAAGAAGTATTGGATGAAGAAAATGAACATTTTATTGATAAGCAGAACTGATAACAAAAAGACTGCATATTTATAAGTACTCGACCAAAAGGTTGCAAAAACTGGGCGGACTTGCCCCTACGAGGTGATTGACAAAACGAAAGGAAGAAAGCATAAAATTTTGGCTTCATTAATTTTCTGAATGATCTGGGAAAGGTTTGGTCAGAATGGCCAACTCGTCTTCTTCTTCATCTTCAGCAAGGAGGCTCTTGTCAATGTAGTCCTGAATAATATTTTTGAAGACAAAACAATGATCGATGTCATGCCCTACTGCCCGATGGAACTTGTAGAACTGATTTATGAACCTTCCCATGATGGTGGGAGGAGTTGTGGCCTTTGGGAGCTTCACTAATCTCTTGGTCAACATGAATTCAAGGGCTTCTTCAAGTGTTTGTTTGAGAGGAGTGAACACACGATCATTACTCCAACCTTCACGCTTTATCTTTTTCTTTTGTTGATCCAACTTTTTATTTTGCCTTGAAGACTTTTTTTTTTGGCATGTATGGTTGCTCTTGCTATTTTTGCAGTCACTGTGGCTGGCGTTGGAAGAGAAGGTGAAATTGATTTTATTTTTCAATTCTTGTTGATTGCTATTCTTGGTGAAGATGAAACCCTCGTAAGATCCATTTTCCATACTCAACTCGAGCCATTTAGCTCGTTCTGTTAATTCTATAAAGGTCTTGGATGGAGAGGTGAAAATTAGTCCCCTTAGGGGTTGCGAGAAGTTACTCAAGATCAAAGATAGTGCATGTCCCTCTAATATCGGATCACGCATCTTGTTACAAGCGGATCGCCACCTATGAATAAAATCCCTGGCTTTCTCATTTTCCTTCTGCTTTAGACTGCAGAGATGACTGAAAGTCGGGAGGGCCTCAGCATTGAATAAAAAATGTTCAATAAACAAATTGACCACTTTGTCAAACTCTTTCAGCTCTATAGGATTAATATGCTCTGAATACTATTTTGCTGCAATACCCTCCAGACTGCGAGGGAAACAAATAAATAAGGCTTGGTTATTCCTCCTAAACTTGAAATATTCTGCAAAGAAAAGGGCGAGGTGTGCCTTTGGGTCACCCGAACCATCAAATTTGATAAATTTCTTGGAGAGATTGTCAAGATCATCATCCCCATCCAGTCCGTCATAAAAATCTTCACTTGTGAAGACCCTTTTGCCCTTGTCACGGGCCTGCAGATCCTTGACCATCTTCATCACATCTCGGAGTTGTGGCTAAGTAGGGTCATTGACAGACTGATTCCCAGATTTATAAGTTGACCCCTGCCTTTGAGTAGACTTTCTAACTGCTTGGTGAGTTTCATATTCTTTATTAGTATTTTCTGTTGATTCTGCCTCATCAGATGTTTCTTCGTGACGATTCTGCTTCCTAGTGATCTTCACATTCTTTTTCATTGTTCAGCCTTTGACCTTTTTCTTATTGTGGGCTTTTCCTGAGCTAGCTTCTGTTTCTTCAGTCAATAACTTACTCAGCATTCTCTGGAACAATGAATACATCTGTGGGTCGATGTCATCATTAGCTTGCTGCTTTCCATTTCCGGCAGATTGTGAAGAGGCCATTTCTTGTACTGAAACTGACGGGGAACTGGTAATCTGGACTGGCGCGGTTTTCTTTCTGGAACTCGTCTGAACCATGTAAGGATGCGGGTGCTCTCTGCAGGGCAAACTAAGGATTAGCTGCTAAAAATGGTTTTGAATAGGAAATATTTGCTGAATATCTGGTAGACGATTTGAAGGATGTCCCATTACTAGGAACTGAGTCGTCGCTGGAGTTACGACAATTGCGCTGCTATTCTTTGCAAAATAAACAACTGAAAATACGCCTTGTTACCTAGGCGAGGTCGTCAAACCAAGATAGGATGAAAATTAAGGGAATTTTATTGAAGAAAAAGGACATGATTTTATTAATAATAAACTTGACAAAGGGGAGGGAGATAGACAATTTTCACCACTCCTGATAATCAGAGGACGCTCGAGGACTAGGAAAAATAGTGAGAGTAATAAAAGAATCCCAACCATGTCTTGCAAAATGGTACGCCCCGGACCACTGATCTGATGTGAGATCGAACTCTGGCAAGATCCTTGATAATAGACGAATTTCTATGTGCTTTTGTCTTTGAGAGAACTGCTTGACATACCGCTCTGGATGGTAGTATGTGCAAAAGAATGAACCAAGTAGCCTGAACTGCTTGCCATATGCATAAGTATATCTGGGAGGTGACTCCTGACGATCAAAGTAGTCCCACATGACCTCTTCCTTCTGAAGGTTATCGAGCAACTGGAAGAAGCTTTTCACCATTGTATCTGAATGAGGCACATGTCGGAGAAACCAAGATTGCAATGCATAGGTGCGCCCTTTGACTATAATTGATTCTCTGAGTGTGAAACGGGTTAACCCTCGGTACAGAAAAGCGAGTGCGGCCATAGCTATAGAGAGGCGGTTGGTCTGATGACTTCCCCACCTTTGCAGAAGTTGAACTATCCTGATATCCATGTAGTTCCGTCCATAGAGAAAGAGAGCTAATCCCACAATGCATAGGACCATTGCATGCTGGATTCTCTCTCGAGCTGTTCGAGATAAGAAACTGACTTCCACAAATGCTCCATACTGTTTGTAAATTTCGAGTAGGTCCACATATTCTTTTTCATTCTCCTCGATCAAGGGCCAAGGCTTGCATCCTGTCATGGGGGCTAAAGCATCTCGGGGGTCCAGACCCTTGACATTGATCAAAAATTGTTTCTCCAATGGATCTCCAGGCTGACCAGCTAGTTCAGGTAATCCCATAATCTCTGAGAATTTATCCATCAATAAAGTCATTTCCCCCCATGGGAACCAGAAGGTACTAGTGCTCGGATTTCACCGCTCTGCTAGTGCGTGGATCAAATTGCTGTTGATTGTTTGTTTTCCCACTGTGGATGCCAGTTCCAATCCACAATCGTCCAGATGGTCCGGAAACATACGATAGAAGTTTTTGAGCCATGAATAATACCACCGGGGAAGGAAGGATCCGGTGCTGAGGACTCGATGTTCTGGAAGACCTTGTCGCACCTCATAGGAGATGTGACCCTCAGGGAAGACTGAATCGAGTTGACTGGATGCCATCAGACTGGAAAACATGGAGAATTGGAATAAGACTCAAGAAAATACAGGAATTTTGAAAAGAATGCAGGCATGATAAAAATAAAGCAGGAAATTCGAGATCTAGAAGAACGAAAGGATGGAAATCACCTGGAGTTTTGAAAGAAATAGAGGAGAATTTGGAAAATCGTCCAGGGTTTGAATAAATCAGAAAATATATGAAAATAGATGGAAAAATTTAGAGATTTTTGAAAATCATTCAGTATTTTAGAAAACTTGTGGTAAATGTAATAAAATGGAATAAAAGAAGCTAACATTCAATCTCATCATGTACAAACAAGTATGCACATACAACATTCTCTAAGGGCTGACTCTAGATGCACAAGTTTTGAAATAGTTGTAGGACCTTAATCCTAACTCTAAGGTTCAAATCATTTGTGTCCAATCATGCTATGCCTATATACTCGAGCCGAGGCTCGATCTACGTGGCATAAAATCAATTTCTCCGGTTCTAGGTTCAAGTTTTCCAACATCCTTGAGCGCCTACCGATATACGTTAGACTATGACCCTTGGTATGTGGCAGGGGGGTGTTAACCCAAATAGGTGGCCCAGTTGTGAGGCTTTGTCCCGAACTATGGTTTTGGAAGAAAGCCCAACAACATGAAGACCGAGTAAAGATAGGTGGGGTGGTTTTTGAAAACATGATCACATGCAAGAAAATTAGAAGTCTCTAAAACCTAAAGAGATAGATTTTAAAAATTTTGAAGAAGCAAACATTGTTTTCATACAATTCCTAGATTGAGGAGTGTTGTATTAGACCTAAGTCTATGTGAGCATGAATAATTCTCCTCAATATAGTCCTACCAAACCATGCCAAGTCTACATGCAATCCATGTCAGTTGGGTTCAAGTCTTGGCTCCTAGGTTCACATGATATCATAAAATAAAAGTTGACATTCCATGGAACACGATTTTGACAATTTGAACTAAGTTAAGCATATAATTGATCAGGGGAAGACAGGTCCCATCACGGTCGCCAAACCTGTTATCATCGCAAAATTTTTACTTTTGCGAGTCAAACTGACCTTTGAAAACGTTTTTTTTTGAAAATAACTCGCCTCCGTTTTAAAATGCAGAATAATTCCGAAGAATGGGACTCGCCTGTCGATACGAGGTTCAACCATTCCTGGCGCCTTTACCAAGAGTAATTGAACCAAGGATCAATTGTGTGCTTAACTTTGCTCAACTTGTCGAAATCGTGTTCTATTTCCTAAATGCACAAAGAATCAGGCATGTGCTATGAATTTTCTGAAAATGCAGATTGAAAACATGATGTTTGCTTTAAGATTTGAAATACTTGGAAATTTTTGGAAAAGATAACACTTGGAAAATCGTGAACCATGGTGAGAGAATATTTCTGAGGAAAATGAAAATCGATTTATGAGGAATTTAGAGGTTTTGTGAAAATCGATTTATGAGAAAACCCCAATAACTTTGGAAAATTTGATTTCTCTGAATTAGAACTTGGGAATTGAAAATGTAACTTGAAAAATTAGGATTTTGAATTTGGGAAATGCTTGAAATATCATTGTGTAAACACCCCAAATTTTCCACATCCATTCTCAAACAATCCTCCTCAGGCAGTGCCAACCCTGTTAGGTCAATGTAGGAGTCAAACCCCGAGTCAGTTTCAGAAAATCACCATTTTACCCATTTTTATTAGGAAAATTACCATTTTACCCCTAGGTCATCCCAGACCCCAGTCAGTCGGAGTCAACCAAGCTCATTGGTCAGTTCAGGACAGTTAAAATATCAGTCATCTCAAGCTCATCTGAGCTCACAATGAACAGACCATTTTCATTTCTGACCATTCATGCCAAAATGGGATCATTTCTTCAAAAATGAGCTCATTTCTCACTCGAATCCAAGCCAATTGTCTCCAAGTCAGTCATTCCCAGTCAGTCATGTTCCCCAGAGTCTAACTTGAGCTCACCAGGAGTTCAAGTGCTCCAGTTTCAGTTCAAAACCATTTCCAAGTGTCTAGGAGCCCATTTTAGTCCATTTTAGCTCTTTCAACTGAAATTGAGTTGAGTTCAGTCAATTGAGCTAGTATTCGAGCTTCAATTTTAGTTCATGTCAGTATTAGTAACCTTTGTTTCAGCTCAAACCCAGCTCAGATTCGTAATTCACTTCATTCCAATGACCATTCCATACCATTTCTCTAAAAATGGCAGCTTTTCTTGAAAATTCAGTTGGAAAGGTCAGTTGAGTCAGTGTCTGTTGAGTTCATTTGAGTTCTGAAACTCTAAAACCCAACTCAATCCAGTTCATTTCAGTTGAATCCAGCTCAAACCCTAATTTTCAGTGTTACTCTAGCTTGGCAGAGCTCGAAAATCATTTCTTCAACCATTTTTGCAAATTTTGTCAATTTTAACACTTTTTGAACTGGTACAAGTGTCAATCGGGGTCTAACATCCAAAATTCTTCATTCAGAGTTAGCATTTCATGTCATTTCTCATCATTTCATATCATTTCTTAGCATTTCATAACATTTCATCACATTTCATTTCATTTTCGAAGTCCAGAACTCCAGTTTTATAAATTTCAATCCAGATTGAGTTTTAAAAGTTTTCAGAAATCAATTTCAAACCCCGGGTTTCCAAAATTAACATTTTTACCCCCGGGAGTCTAAATTTGGAAATATTTTCTCGAGAAAAACAATCTGGATTTCTTCCAAAATCAAATTTTCAAATTCTATACTGGATTTGCTTCGCAACGAGCTATTAAACTTCAAAATCCGAGCTCGTTTCAAAAACTGCCAAAAGTAGCTCATTTTGTCTAAAAATAGATTTGAAAGCATTTTCTCGAGAAAAACAATCTGGATTTCTTTCAAAATTACATTTTTTAAATTCTACACTGGATTTGCTTCGCAACGGGGTATTGAACTTCAAAATCCGAGCTCGTTTAAAAAACTGCCAAAAATAGCTCATTTCGTCTGGAAACTTTTTGAAAAGACTATTTTACCCCTCTAATCTTCAAAATAAATTTCAAAATTGAAATTTGGACCCGCTCTGAGATGGCCCATTCATTTGCATTTCTATTTTATTAAAAAAAAAAGATGCTTCTTTTTATTTGTTTATTTTTGTTTTTAGTGATTTTTATTTATTTTTTATTTTTATTTTTTTTAGAAAGGTGGGACCCACAAGGTGGTCGCCCAAACCTCCAGCCCCTCTATTTCTCCATTTCCTTTCTCTCCTCCTCTCCTTTCCCTTTCCTCCTTCCTTTCTTTCTTTCTTTCTTTCTTTTCTTTCTTTCTTCTTCCTTTTTCTTTTCTTTCTTTCTTTCTTTATTTCCTCCTTTCTTTCCTCTCCTAGCCACTCACGTATGGGATTTTCCAGCTTCCTTCTCTTCCTCTTTCCCTCTCCTTTCTTTCTTTCTTTCCTTTCCCTTCTTCCCCTCTTCTTTCCTTTTCTTTCCCTTCCTTCTTTCCCCTTTCTTCCTTACTTCCTTTCCATCTTTTTCAAAGCAAAAGTTGCGGCCATAGCCATTCACGTATGGCTTATTAGATAACAATGAAAACTTAGGTTTTGATAAGAAATCAAAACCTAAGTTCAATACAAAAAAAAAAAGAAAGAGACGGATGGAATTTTTCAACTAACGTCTCTCTCTCTCTCTCTCTCTCTCTCTCTCTCTCTCTCTCTCTCTCTCTCTCTCTCTCTCTCTCTCTCTCTCTCTTTTGGCTGCAGCTATCCTTGGCTGCAACTCCCAGCCATTGAAGCCACCTCCAGAGCTCCTTTCTCCAGCCAACAGCCGGCCTCCACTTTGAAGCACCATCAACGTCTTCACCTCCAGCTCAGCCAGCTCCACCAGGGATCCACAGCAGCCACCAGCTTGTAGCCACAACAACTCTCCTTTTGGCTGCAACTTCCAGCCATTGATGCCACCACCAAGCTCCACCTCCAGCAAGCTTCAACATCTACTAACGTCAAGGCAGCCTCCTTCAGCCCATTGATCCTGCAGCTCCATCATCAAACACCACCTTGGCCCAGCTACCTTAAGACCCATCTTCCTTCCATTCTCCAAGAGGATTCACGCTCAGCCATTAGCCCTCTCTCATTAAGCTGATTTGATGATTAAAAACTTAGGACTTGATTTTTATCAAGCCCTAAGTCATTTACACAAGAGCATTCATGTAGCCACCGCTACTTTAGCCAAGACAGCCACGGCAAGGTCCAGCCCAACAATCTCCAAGGTGACGGCTGGCAGCAGCTCATTAACACCCACTTTGATGCCTTCCTTCAGACGGCCTTCCATTGCAACTATCATTGCTCCCGGTGTATACAGACCTTCCCAGGCTCTTTCCCCTTCGGTCAATCCCAGCAAACACCAAGGAAACTCCCTCTAGCCTTTGCTTCAACCGATCCAAGGTAACAACCTATTTTTTTTGCTTACACTCTACATAATTTTTATCAATGCATGATGAGTAGGTTTGATCATTGCCTATTGAGATGAGGGATTTAGCATAAAGTTCATTCAAAACTCAGATTTGAGATCATACTTTTCTAAGTTTAAATCATAGAAAATAGCATATGTTTTTGTTTCATATGTGTAGGCTATATGAACGAGGTGATTAATCCAATTCGATGGGTTAAGTCTCCCCTTTCAAATAGCCAAAATCAATGAAGTGCTTCATGCCTCCCTAATATTTATTTTTTTTATTTTTTTATTTTTATTTTTATGTTTTACCATCATCATGTAGAGTTGATGTTTCTTTTTTTCACATTTAATGTTGCATTTAGTTTTATTTCTTAGTTTAATAGTTGTTTAGTTTAATTCTATTAATAGTTGATACTTAGTTCATAGGTTTTAGACTCATACGCGTAGTTCAGTCAATATTTCATGCATGAATTTTCTTTCAAAAATCCTAGAAATTTTATGATGGTTTCACATGTTTATTATTGTTTTCCTGCCGAAAATTTGGTTTAATTTGGGTTTCGGAACCCTCTCAAACAAATCAAGTCCCAAACTGGGATTTCCCATTTCCAGAACTTCTAATTTCTGCTTTAGCAGACAAGAACCTCCGACACCACCATTGTGGAAGATTCGGATCATCCTCAAAAAATCACAGTGAATTTGTAATCAAATCTACTGATGATCTGGAAATTTTGAAGTTTTTCCAGTTTGTTTTACTCTCTGTAAAAATCGGATTTCCCAGACCCCTGGGAAAATCTCAATTTTCTTTTGTCAGGGTATAGACAGACCCTAATGCATCAAGTACTCTCAATCCGTAGCCCGTATGCAAAAACTTTCAACATGAAAGTTGTTCCTAACATAATTTCCTGTCATTTCCCAAAATGTGGAAATTTTTTAATTTGTTTCATTATTTTTACCGGATTTTCTATTTCTGTGTTACAGATTCCAATATCCAGAAATCTCAGAGATTTAGGTCTCTGATAACAGTATGGCCTTTTCCAAACCATAACCCGAATCCCAATGGTGTCAAAAGATAAAATCTTTCTATGTTTGTCAGGGACATTTTCCCACAATTGCAGCCATTTTCCCATATTTCTTCTATTTTTACCACATTTTCTACCGAAACCTGTCTGTTTCCCCTAAATCCTAGAGTCGCCGGATTCCGATCCGACTTGCCGGAGTGGCACAGCTCCGACCATAGGTCAAAACCAGAAAGTGTAAACGTAAAAAATCCTTGCCTTACTGTCCTCTATCACCCCATAAAAGTTGGGAAATTTTTATGGAAGTTTGATATCCTAAATTGCCTTTAGAATCAACATTTTAGGCAAAAATCACAAAATTTAGGGTTTTTATTTGAATTTCCATATTTAAAAATACAAAAAAATAGATTTTCGAGCTCCATTATGTTTCTAGGGTTATTTTAGGTGTCCATGCCAAATTTGGTTTAATTCCAAGTTCATTTGCTCCATGTGTTAGTTTATCTTTAAATTCAGAAGCGAAAATCAGGCGAAAATCAAGTTAAATTTGATATTTTATGATATTTTCGCCATTTTAGGGTTTTTATCATGTACATGAGCATGTAGAATCATATTAGGGTTAATTTCAATGTCATTTGCATTTCATATTTTTCAATTTTGCAAAATTTATTTCAGAAAACCCTGGTTTTAAGGCCATAGTCTTGTTATCAGGGGTATTTTGGTCATTTTGACCTAAATTTCGAAATTTCAATTTATAATTCTTCAAAATTTCATGCATATCATCATATTTTATCATATTATGTTTGATTTATTTTATTTGATTTTCAAAATTCCAAAATCTACAAAAATTCTTTCAGAAAACCCTGATTTCAAGGTTATCAGGGGCATTTTGGTCATTTTGACCCAAATTTCGAATTTTCAAGTTTATTTTCGAAATTTATTCATTATTTATCATGTTTATGTCAAATGGGGTATGATTCTGGGTTTATATCTGAATAATATCCGATAATTTTCCATATTTTCGGATAAATTCAGAAAAACCTACATTTTTGTGATAATTTTATTTTCCAGTTTTGCAGGAACATTCAAGAAGAAGACTTAGCTTTTATTTTTTATTTTTTCTTTCAATTCAATGTAACCTCAAATGTAATAATTTGGAATAAGAGTTACTTTTCTGCTTAGAATAGGGTTGCATTGCATATAGTTTAATTTATGCAAATTTCAATATGTGATGTATGATTCATGCACATTATTTCAAATTCACTATGGTTTACACGAATGGCACGTGCACAAGCTCTTATGGAGTTTATAAACTCGGTGGGATTCGTATTTATGGCCATAGTCAGAATACGGAGAAAACCAAGATTTATGATCTTTATATCAGCCACATTCAGCCTACACTCTTAGGCTAACTTCAAAAATGCACTGCATTTCTCAAAGTTTCAAAAGGATTTCCCAATTCCTCAATGGAATTCCCTTTTCAAATTCATATTCATTCATTCATATCATTCAAATTGCATTATTTTCAAACTCATTTTCCAATTTCAATTTCAGAAAATTCAATTTTCTCAAGAATTTCCAAGTCTTTGTCAGGATCTGATTTTCTCAAAATCCTAAGTTTTCAAATGACATTTCAAAGCATTTTCCAAGTTCAAATCAAGATTTTCCTATGTTTTCGAATTCTCAAATTTCAAAATCCCAAGTTTTCAGAAATTCATTTTCTCATATTTTCCAGTTTTCTTGAGAATTCATTTTCCATTTCAAAAGTCATTTTCCAATAAATTTCTTAGACTTTCTCAAGATTCTCAAATCCATTTTCTCATAAAAGCAATTCCAAGTTTCCAATCTCAAAACCAATTTTCTCAGATTTTTAAGTTTTCCTGAGAAATCACTTTTCAATGCAAATTTCTGATTTCCCATGAAATTCAATGATTTTCCCAAAAACTCCAATTTCAAGCACTTTTCCAATCATTTTCCAAATGTATTTCAATTTTCTAAAGCAAACATCATATTTTCTCAAACTTGCATTTTTTAAAAATTCCATAGCACAAGCCTCATTCTTTGTGCATTCTAGGAAAAATAGAGCATAATTTAGATATTTGAGTCGAGTTAAAGCACATAATTGGTCCTTGGTTCAATTACCCCTGGTAAAGGCGCCAGGAACGGTTGAACCTCGTACCGACAGGCGGATCCCATTCCATGGAATTTTCCCGCAAATTTTCAAAACGGAGGCGAGTAAATTTTCAAAAATCATTTTCAAAACTTTGGTCGAGTTTGACTCGCGAAATTCGTTTCTCTCTCGCAAGGGAGGGGAACAATTTTGCGATGATAACACATTGGAAAATCAATGTTTTGAGAAAATCAATTTCTGAATAAGACTTAGAAATTTTGAGAAAATCGATTTCTTTGAATTGAAATTGGAATTTGCAAATGAATGAAATGAATGAATATGGATTTGAGAGACTTAATTTTGAGGAAATGAGGAAATCCTTTTTTTTATTTTTTAGAAATGCAGTGCATTTTTGAAGTTAGCCTAAGAGTGTAGGCTGAATGTGGCTAATACAAAGATAACAAATCTGGGTCTCATTCGTATTCTGACTATGGCCATAAATACAAATTCAACCGAGTTTGTCAACTCCATAAGAGCTAGTGCATGTGTCATTCGTGTAAACCATAGTGGATTTGAAATATGTGCATGAATGACAAACATAGCAGTTATATATCAAAGTTTAAAACTATATGCAATGCAAATCCTAATCTAAGCAGAAATTGAAATTCTTATTCCAAATTTAATTATAATTTACATCACTAATTGAATTTAAATACATAAAAGTAAAGTCTTCAATGTCTCTGCAAAACTAGAAAACTTGTTAGTGAAGATATGTTGGCTTTTCTAGATTTATCCAGTAATATCTAGAAATTACTGGATTGTGCAAGATATAACCCTTTTTCCATGATTCTATGATATAAACTTAATGAAATATGAAATAAAACTAAACAAATAATAAAGATGAGATTTGAAAATTCGAAATTGGGGTCAAAATGACCAAAATACCCCTGATAGCAAGACTATGGCCTTGAAATCAGGGTTTTCAGAAAGATATTTTATAAAATGCAAGTTTTAAAATTAAAATAAGAATAAATCAGACCAAATATGATATGACATGATTAAAAACATAAAAAATAGGGTTTAGAATTTCAAAATTTAGGTCAAATGACCAAAATGCCCCTGATAGCAAGACTATGGCCTTGAAATCAGGGTTTTCTGAAATAGATTTTGGTAAAAACTTGGGATTTATGATTGAAATAAACATAAAATCAAACATGAAACACCCTAATATGATTCTAGACATGAACAAACCCTAAAATCATAAGCTTATACACGAAAATCAAGAAATATCACAAATATCATGATTTTAGCAATATTTCTGAATCCTATTTTGCATTTTGATCCATTCAAGCATCAAATGGATTCCAAAATTCATAAAAATCGACACCTACACTTATTTTAACTCTCAAATCAGATTGGGATCATAAAAATATATTTTTGATATTATTCTAACTCGAAAATTGCATTAAAACCCTAAAATAAGCTATTTTCACCTATGTTCACAGACCAGTTTCAATGTTAGACCCGAATCAGGGGTAAAATCACTATAGAAATTTCTGAAATTTTACAGAGATAAACTAGACATAAAAATAGAGATTTCCTTTTTAACAGATTGGAAAAATCATCTTTGATGAGATAGAAACTCTTCCGGCAATTTGGACTTAAATATGACAAATCTAAAAAGGTTAAAACAGGTACTTCCGATTGAAAATAATAAAATAAATATCAGACTTCTTCAAAAATCCTTGAAAGTTTAGAAGTGAACAGAAAACATAAAAATAATAAACTTCTATTTTTACAGATTGTGATTCAGATCTACGGTTTAAGATCTATGACCATTACAAGTCTGATTAGGGTTTTGGTAAACCCTAACGAGTTTTAAATTTAAAATCCGACTCTTTGACAGAGGAAAAATACTAAACAGAAGCAAAAAATTATCAAAATTTTGCAGTAATATTTTCACATCATCATAAAGCCACTGCACTTTACGAATCTAGAATCGGATATCGGATGAGAGAAATAACACGTCTGCAAGTTAGACTTAAAATTAAACAACGATTTTAATCAACAGAAATCCCGATTTGACTTTATATTTTATTAACAGAGTTTCCTATTTCAAAACATCTGAAATTTTCAAAGTAGTTCACTGACATATTCGTGTACCACATATAAAAAAATCAGCAATTTTCAGTGAGTATTTCAATACGAACTAACATGCCCTTTACTGATCTAAGCTTAAAACACATAAAAATTTAATAAAACTTAATAAAACATGCTTGAATCAATAAAAACAATAAAAAATACTTAAACTGTAAAACAAATTAATTTATATGCTGGAATACAAATAATAAACATGAATAAGTAAAAAATAAATAAAACACAGGGAATCCATGGCTGGAATTGCTTTTACCCTTGAAACCATGGATTTAATCCATTTAATCGGATAAATCTCATGTTTTCTTGGTTAAGAATATAAAAAATAATGCAATAAACGATTCTAATGGATTAGAATCTTGAAAAACAGCATGTAATAGGGTTATATCATCTTTTTGAATTGAACTTGAGGTTCTTGAGGTTGAATCCATGGTTTAATCCATGAAAGGGGTGGTGCCAATGGTGAAATCTAATATAAAATCATAAAAAACTAATAAAATAATATTAAATAACTCACCTTGGGGATGCAGCTGCAATGGAGGAAGGTGGAGGTGCTGGAGAAGAGAGAAAAGCCAAGAAAATTTGAGAGAGAAAAGAGCTCCCTTTGACCCTTTTTAGGTCCCCTATTTATAGATTTTTTTTTTTGGATTTGTTTAGGAAGAGTTTTGATTTTTTGGACTCTTTTTAATTGTTTTTGATAAACCACATGGGGAGGATGATTTTTTAGAGAATTCTAACCTAAATGGACTCTAATTAATCCCTAATTAACACCTAATTAAACCCTAGAAAGTCCAAATGTGGCACCACCTAGTATGGACCCACATTTGGTTTTTAAAACTTGAATTTAAAACCTTTAAAAACCAATGGTTTAAAACTTAAATAAAATGGATTTTTAAAATTGATTTTGACTCCTCTAAACCCCTAACCTAACTAGGACAATGACTAACCCTAGTCTAACCTTGACTTCTTCAAATGTAGCGCCACCCCGAGTGGGCTCCACTTGAATTTTCAAAAATGATTTTAAAACTTGAAAATGAGAGGTTTTTCAAAAGAGATTCAAAAGTAGACTTGAAATCAAAAGTTTTGAAATGGCATAGAGTTCCAACTAGTTCAGAACTCCTCTGGATATGGCACCAACTGAGTGGACCCCACATCAGAGTTTTGAAAATTTGAAATAAATACTGAAAATGGCTTTGAAAAGGGGTTAAAATCAATAGTTGAAATTCAAAGTTTTGAAAGTAGAGTCTCAAGCGAACTGGAACTCTGGGTTAGAGACCTGGATTTTTAGGACTCTATGATTTTGGTTTTTAAAAGCCAAATGAAGAAGTTTTTGAAAAGATTTCATCGAAAATGGTAAAACAAGTCAGAAAATACAGTCAGGGTTAGACTTCTAACTCAATCAGAACTCTGAAATAGAGTCCTGGATTAACTGGACTCTACAAAATGACCTAATTTTTGAAAACTAATAGAAAAGAATAAAAATGGAAGTAAAAACAGACTTCAAAACAGACTCTTCACTGGACTAGGACTCCGGGACAGAGTCCTGATCGGACTGAAACTCTAGATTTTTTTTGGTATTTTTCTAAAAAACAGATGAAAGAACTTGTGAAAACAGTGAAAACAATAACAAATACTGAAATAAACCAGAGTTCTGATTCAACTGAGACTCTAGGGACAGAGTCCTAATTGAACTAGGACTCTCAGATTTTTGGATTTTCTGAGAAAAGAAATGAGAGAATTTTGAAAAACAGTTAAAAACAAGATAAAATTGAAGTTTTGGTTCAGAGTCCTGATCTGATTAGGACTCTAAGAAAGAGTTCTGATTCGATCAGAACTCTAAGAATTTTGGTTTTCTGATAATGAAATGATGAAATTTGGGCAAAGCTTTTGAAAATCAATGAAAATGAAGTGAGAAAATGAACTTCGGATAGAATCCTGATTCGATCAGGACTCTGGGGTAGAGTCCTGATTTGATCAGGACTCTGGGATAAAACCTCAGAATTTTAAAATTCTTTGATAAAAGTGTAACCGTTTTGATAGATGGAAAGATTTTTGAAAGATTCTTTTAAAATTGAAATTAGGATCAGAGTCCTGGTCAAACTAGGACTCTCTGAACAGAGTTCTGTTTTGACTAAAACTCTGAGTTTTTGACTCATTTTGAAAGATTTGGTTGAAAACAGGTAAAAATAGTGACAAAAGACAGAGTCCTAATCCGAATGAAACTCTTAAGAAGAGTCCTAATCCAACTGGGATTCTCGAAGAAGAGTCCTAATCCAACTAGGACTCTGGGATTTTGGCCAAAACGGTAGATTTTGAAAGGTTTTTCTCCAAAACATATAGCAAAGGTAGTAAAAAGTAGAGTTTTGATCCGACTAGAACTCTGAAAAAAAAAGAGTCCTGATCCAACTAGGACTCTAATATTTTTGAGATTTTTGATAAATAAAGGAATCCAGAAGCAACGCCATCTAAATGGGTCTCATCTGAGAATTGAAATCAGTTGAAAATTGAGTTTAAAACAAATCCAGATTGTTTTCTGAGAAAACATTTCAAAATATAATGTCCTGGGGGTTGGCAAATGACAGAATGCTGATTAAAAACCCAGGTTTTAAAATTGATTTTGAAAGAAAAGTTTTAAAACCTGAATCTGGATTAAATATTTTGAAAACAGGATTGCTGAATCTCGAAAATGAGATGTAATGACATGCAATGCAATGAAATGGTATGCCGAATGCATGCAATGATATGCAATGACACATGAAATATATAAACACTGGATGAGGGTGAAAATTTGGGGTGTTTACATCTGCCTGGAAGATTCGGTTGAAGAAGGATGATAACAGGGCTCGTGAAGGGGATGAAAACTGGAAATCGTGAGAAGGGAATGAGAGAGAACTCAGAAGTGGAGAGGGATTCGAGAGCTAAAGTGATCCCCTCTTTAAAGATTTTGAAAGCCGTTTTATCAGAAAATCCAAAACTTTGGAAGCTTTCCAACCGATTTTTGAAAGTATTTGAAAATCTTTTAAACAAATTTTTGAAATTTTTTAAAAACTCATCCATCTTTGAGAAAGGGGCGGCTACTTTACTCGGAAATCTCGGTTCCTTTACCTATAACTTAGGTAAAGTGAACCCCTTTTGGAGTAGGGTTCCACGATGGCGCCATTTGGGGGTTGAAAAAAATAAAAACAAAAAATGGGTAAAACTGATTTTCTCTTCTTCTTTTTTTATGGTGGTGCCACCTCAGTCGGATTAAAAAAAACTTTTTGAAATAAAATTTTATTTTCTTTTCTCTGGAGAGGGCTCTAGTGAGGCGCCACCTATGCGTGGGCCCACTGATTATTTTATAAAATAAACAAAACTAAAAATTAAAGAGAGGGTTTTATAAATTGGTGCCACCTTCGGGTGGGCCCTGCATGAAAATAAGAGAAATACCTGAGGGTGACGCCACTTCAAGGTGGGTCCCATGTCATTTATTTGAAATAAAAAGCAAAATCAAAATAAATAAATTCTTTTTGGGATTTTTATAATAGTAGGCTAGTTAGAAAATACGAAGTAAAATTTACAAAATTTTAGAAGGAAGATGGTCCTTCAGGGCAAAAATATTTAAAAAAAAAAGAAATGCAAAGATTTTGTAAAGAACTTTAAAGTCTTTTTGTAAAAGTTTGAAATAAAATCTTCTACATTTAAAGTTGTGTCCCCTTCTTTCCAACTGACAAAATTTTAAAAATCAATATCAAAACTATCCAGATTGTTTTTCTGAGAATTGTTTTTGTAATTCGGAGTCCTGGGGGTTAAGATGAGAGAAACTGACAATTTTGAAAAACCCAAGGATTTGAAATCAATTTTGAAAGAGTTAAAATTCGAATCTGGATTGATAATTTTGAAAATTAGGAATTCTGGATCTCGAAATGACATGCTGTGCAGTGAAATGATATGAAATTCTCATGCGATGATATGCAAAGACATGTCTCATGAAATGCCATTTTGAATCAGGAATTGGAAATTCTAGCTTCTTGTCAAGAGTAGGATTTTGAAAATTTGTAGTTTGAGGATATTTTTGAGCCTAAATAGAGAAATTTTGAGAATTGAGAATGAATTTCTGCAAGGTCTCATCTCAGAAAATGACCATTTTGCCCTCCTGATGATCTCAGAGGATAGATCATGATGACTGGTGGAAGTGTCGGGGAGGTGAGTAAAAATTTGGGGTGTTTACAGGGCCAAAGAAGATTTGGATCATCTTCAAGATGAAGGAGTTTGTGACGGATTCTTCCATGGAAAGTTTAGATCACCATCAAGATGAAGGCGATTGCAATGAACCTCCCGAAGAACCCTAAAAGATATTTGATTTCTGCTATCATCTAGAGATTTTTTACCAAGAAACAATGTTATCAGTATAATTCCCGAGGAAAAGAAGGATCGGAGCATCTCCAAGATGAAGGAGTTTGTGACGGACCCTTCCCAGAAAAAGAAGAAAAAGTCAGGACATCTCCAAAATGAAGGATGATGTAATAAGCTTCTTCCGAAACCCAAGAAAGCTCAATGACTCAAAAAAAGAGCAAAAGGATCATCATGGGAAAAGCCCCAGGATATCAAACTGTCAAAACTGCCAAGAATCATCTTTATCTATGTGAAATTCTTCTATCAATATCTTTTCAATCAATTGCTTTTATGAAGCTAAGAATATTTTCTCTTTTTTCATATCAAGAAAATTGATATCTTCCTTAAAGAAACTCAACAACAACAAATTTGAATTTGATTCTTGATTCTACAGAGTTAGCTCAATTGGAGTTAATACTCTAGGTAGAAAGATGTGATATTTTCACACATATGAGCACAATTCAATCATTCTGAATCAACTATAATTTTTGGCATCTTATTGGCAATATTTTTTAGTTATCCCAACATGAAGCAAGAACTTGATGTTCATTTTAACATATCCTGACGTTGTCCCTCATTAGGACTGAAAAGTCTTTCCCTTTCGTTTGATCTGAGCTTCTCGGATCTGCACACTTCCCTGTGTTCCCCACTGTCCCGCCATAGATAGTTCCCACTCAGGATAAGGCTTAAACCTGAACTTTTTGCAAGAGGTCTTCTATTTTTAAAAGCTGATTTAGTCTCAGCAATGCGGCGCCCAAGAACACCCCTTTTCCAAGATTTAGGGAACCTCATTTTCCTCCTTTTGCAAACCCCTCTTGGACTTGTTGTGCGAAGTCTAGAGGTCCCATCACAGTTTCCTCGCTCTTCGAGGATTCTGTATCCATTCAGGCTAAGGATTAAACATGTTACTTTGCTCCTCGAGGTATCACCCACTCAGGTTAATAATCGAACATGAACTTTCTGCGAGAGGTTGTTTGTTTTTAAAAGCTGATTTAGTCTCAGCAATGAGGCGCCCAAGAACATCCCTTTTCCGAGCTTTAGGGAACCCCATTTTTTTCATTTCGCAAACCCCTCTTGGATTTGTTCGTCTAAACTCCGAAGGTCTGTAAACACCCCAAAATTTCACTCACCTCCTCCGAAATCTTTAAAAAGCCCCCCTTTGATCGCTAAAAGAAGAAAAAGAAAAAGAAAAAGAAAAAGGAGGGAGTGATTTGGTTCAGTGCCCTATCTCTGGAATCCCTCTGGACTTCTCCCTTCTCGTTCCTTCCCTCCTTTACAATTCCCAATTGTTATTCAAAATTAAAAGACAGTCATTAGCACTGAATCAAAAATCCAGTTGTGATCATCGCAAAATTTTTTCTCTTTGGTTTCTCTCTCTTCCTTCTCTTTTTCTTTTTAACCTCTATTATCCCTTTTTGAAGGAGAAAATAAAAGACAGAAAAGAAAAGAGAAGAGAAAAGAAAAGAAGAGAAGAGAGAGAGGAACTCTTTTGCGAAGGTCTCACTTGACCTTAATTTTAAAAATATTTTAGGAAATTACTCGCTTCCGTTTTGAAATATTTGCTAGAAAAATGGAGAGACGGGATTCGCTCGTCGGTACGAGGTTCGACCATTCCTGGCACCTTTACCAGGGGTAATTGAACCAAGGATCAAATAAATGTCTTTTTGCTTTGCCTAAATATTATCTAAGAAATTATTCTAAGTCTAAAGATGCACAAAGAATCATGCTTATGCAATGCAAATGCAGAGATATATGCTTTTGAGAAAACACTTTTGAAAATTTTGAGATTTTACAAGTGATTCTGAAATAAATGTGATAATGTAGTGAAGAAATGATCCAAAGGGGTTTGAACTTGATTTGAAAAAGTTAGATTTTGAATCTAATTCAGAATTTGAAATGGATCTGGAAGAAGAGACTTTGGAATTCTATGTTTCGGAATGATCATAATTTTGGAAAGATAAATCTTCAGATGAAGAGAAAGGGAATTGAAATTTCTGAAATAAGAATGAATTTTCAAAATCAGAATGGACTTTGAATTTGGATCGATTTTCAAGAATCGATTTTGAAAAAGAAATTTTGAGTTCAAGACCTGAAACAAGAATTTGAATTTGAATTCAGATTTGAGAAATAGATTTGAAATTAGCTTTGAAAATGAGAATTTGGAAAATGGAACTAGATTTGAAATCTGGAATAGAATTTGATCTGCAATCCGGAATCCTAAATGAAATTTGGATCTGAAGTCTAGAATCCAAGATGGAATTGAATCCGGGATTTAGAATCCTAAATGGGATTGGATCTGAAGTCTGGAATGGAGTTGAATTTGAAACCTGAAATCCTAAATGGAATTAGATCTGAAGTCTGGAATCCAAAATGGAGTTGAATCCGGGATCTGGAATCCTAGATGGAATTGGATCCGAGGTCTGGGATCCAAGATGGAGTTGGATCCGAAATATGGAATCCTAGATGGAATTGGATTCAAAGTCTGGAATCCAAAATGGAATTGGATCCGAAGTCTGGAATCCAAAATAGAGTTGGGTTCTGAATTTAGAACCCAAGATGGAATTTGGATTTTGGAGATCCAAAATGGGACTTTTGAAGATGGATCTGGATTTTGAAAATCCAGATTTAAAATTAAAAAAAAAACGAATTCTGAGATTTAGAATTAATCTCAACACTTTGATTTTGAATTGAGAATCAAGACTCAATCTTTAGGTAGAACTTTGAAGATGAAGAATAATTTTGATTTTGAAGTTTTGAATTTGATTTTAGAAGATGAATCAGGAGTTTCAAAGTTAAACTGAACTTTGAAATTTGATTTGAAATGTTAATTTGGGAATTGAACCCTAAAAATGAATTTTGGAATTCCAAAGTTGAATTGAACTTTGAAATTTGATTTGAATTTGGGATGAAATTTTGAATATAAAAATAAATTTGAATTTTTAAAGTCAAATTGGACTTTGAAATTGAATATTGAATCTTGAAATGAGATAGAATTGAATTTGAATTTATAAATAAGAATGAATTTGAGAAATGAAGAAGGTATTTGAAGAATTATCTCAAAAATCACTTGGATTTTGAAATAATATGAATTTTTTTTTTTGAAAATATGATATAATCCTATCCTAAATAATGAAATGAATTGAAGAATTTAAAATTGAATTTGAAAAGCATATTTCATTCTTTAAATGATTTGAAATAAGATTGAAGATATAATACATCTTTGACTATGGTCATAAGATGTATTATATAATAATCGTATTTAAGTTCAAGTGAAGAATAAAACACATTTTTGGTGCCTTTTATAGAGTTCAAAATGAAACTAACTCTCAATATATCCTGACTATGGCCATTGATATATATTTTGAGTTAATTTTAAGTTAAACTCTAATAAAAGAAGAAAATATTTAAAAAATATGATGATTTTTGAAAAGGATCCAGTGTGAATCTAGTGTTATTCCATAAAAGATGAAAATCATAAGTTTTGTTCACACCCTGACTATGGCCATTGATGCAAATCATCAACTTAGGGTTTAACAACCTTTTATTAGAATGGTGCACGTTCCATTCATGTTTCACCATTTATGAATTTTTTTGAAATAAAAGAGAAAAATGACATGAAACAGGTAATTTACATGCTCATACATTCTATTCTAATACTGAAAAGTAGAGATTTCTCATTACCATCTAACCATTACAAGTTTTTGATTTAAACTGAAATTCAAATCCTTAAATTAAGAAGGAAAATAGTCTTCTCTACCTAATTCCTGCGAAATTCAAGTTAGCACAAAGCAAATATGACATATGAAAGAAGATCTAAAAATGTTGTATCAAGGCTAAGAATGTATATGGAAGTGTCTATCCTGATAGATGAATGAATATATCCAATGTAATGTTTAAACTAAATGGAATATACATATAGCATACCCTATGCTTAATGAAAAAGTCCATATAGGGTATATGAGATGCAGGAGATTTACAAAAATTATATTTACACATATGAAAAAATAACATATAAATGGTTTGATATGCCTAAGTATATAATGGCTGGACAAATTATAGGATCTGTTTATGTTAGATAAGTGATATACAGGTAAAGAGAGGAGGGGATGATGTAAGGGTATGCTGAAACACAACAAGGTGAAGAGGCTACAGCAGGGGGATGCAGCCAGGGGGGGAAGGATCTGTGTAAGGAACTGTAACAAGAAGTGATAGGGTGGACAATGTGCTGGAATGTGTTGTGGGTGGTTGTGTTGGCACCTAATATTAATGTAAAATCTAACATTAAGAGATAAGATACACAGGGTGCAAGTATAGTGAAGTGGTGCAGGGGCTACTGCTATGCTATGTACAAAGTTTATAGTGAGGAGCAGCCTGTGGAGGAAGTGAATACTATAGGCAAGTGGTAGGAATCGATGGTGGTACAACAGTGCTATAGCAAATGTAAAAGGAGTTTGCGAAAATATGATAGCAAAAATGAAATAGTGCTGGATATAGTGGAAGTGATACAGAGGTAGTGATGGTGCTTTTTGGAAGGTAAGGGCTGGGAATGCAGTATTGTGAATAGGTAACAACAAATAGAGTGTGCACACACCGTGTGTGCACACTGTGGGAGATGGGGTATATGGGATGTGATGAAAGTAGGCTGGAGATAGCCACAGTAAGGTAGTGAGGGCTATGTAGGGTAAGTGCAGAGAAATGAGGTATGGTGCGCCAAGCGCACATATAGTAATGTGATATCAATTGCTAAGATGGATGGCCTAAGCATGCTACTAACGACATGCAAATGGTGGACAGGTGTCGATGATGCTATTGCCGGAAAATACAGCAAAAGGCAGGTGGTACAAGCAAATACAGTGGATGCTCCAAAATGCTATGATGGATGAGCCAATGAAGATGCTGAAATGTATCTAAATATAGCATGATGCTACAACAAAGGATGTATGGTGAATAGTGACTATTGCAGAACAGTGTGAGTCACTGTGGGGGGGAGGGATGATATGAACTGCCCCATCATTGATAGCTGCGGATTGGTCAGGCTTGACAATCTCTCCTGGATTTTGATTTAATAAACAATTACCTACCATCAAGGCATGTGCAAGCAAATTGAAAAATCCCACAGAACCTTTATCATGCTGAGTGCATATTCCATGATGCTATCACCAAATTTTTTCTTTGTTTGAGATTTGGGTGCTTCATCAAGATAAATACAATTGCCTCCAGTGTCAGGAACATCATCAGCTCCACTTTCCCTTTATATTTTGAACAGAGCCCATTTCTTTGATAAAGACAACCTCTTAGAAGTTTCACTACACAAGTACTCAAGAGAAACCTTCCAAGTACGAACAGTATCCTCACCAGGCTTTCATTCCCTGATGTTCAAACATAGCATTGGGTGATGCATGGGAGGGCCACAACTCAGATCCCAACTTAGGCACAATGAAGGTGGTTACTGTCAAATCATTTGGTCATCCCTATAGCAAGAAGGATTGCATTTCCTTCAGCCATAGAGAGACAAATGTCAAATCCCATCTCTCCACCACTCTGATCATTCCCAGAAGAGAAAAAAGAAGAAAAGAAAAAAAAGAAAAACTGCAAGCAATGTGATAATATCAAGGACCCGATCGTAGCAAGAAAGGGAAAGGATTTCCTGGGAATATTCTCACTCCCAGTGGCAGCTATCTGTTTCGAGGACGGTTTCAGAACCTTAGGAGTTCTCTGAAGATCTTCAGCCGATAACCACACATGGCAATGATATTGGCAAACAATAGATGGGCTTTTGTAGACCCACTGAACTTAATATCTTAACACGTTGAAAGCTTTTAGCTAAAGAATTACTCACATCTTTGAAATGAACACCATGGAATGAGCTTAGTTAATAGATCCATTTCAGCAAAAGATGTGGCAACATCAGATGATGCTCACATCAAGGAAAAAGTTATGATGTAACATGACAATAATGCAATAGTGCTATGAAATAATACTTGCAATTGATGTTCCCCTGGACGAAATGCAAATGCTTACTGGAAACAAACACAGAGGCAGCTAAAACGCAGATAACAGTAGCGAAGATCTGAGAAAACAACAGATGCTGGGCATAAAAAAAAGTGTATTATAAACAGAAAATGTAAGATGATTGTCATAGGAGATCAAAACTTGATGGAAATTTATATAAATTAGATATCTAACATGAACCAGGAAATCAAATTGCGAACTAAAATCGGGAACTAGACATAAAATTAAAATGTCGAGTAAAAATTAAAACAGGGAATCGAGGCCTCTGTGACCATCCTAGATCGACTGGTCATTCGAACGAAAATAGAGATATGACGATCAACAAATAATCAAAATAAATCGAAGTTCAACATCCATAGATGATCGACATACAAACCGACTGCCAAAGAATAATGGAAATAAAAGAAGTATCAAACAACTGTATATTCAGATTATATGAACCTTAGAAATTGCCAATAAAACAGAGAAAAAGAAAAGGAAAAAAAAGAAGAAGAAAGGGGAAATCGAAACTGAAAAGAGGAGTTAAAATAATCTCGGAAACTCGAAATTCAGGTGAATCAATGATGCCATTGCGAGGCATCATCGGCTACCAGTATGTAAGGAGATATATAACATAAAAACCAGAAATAAAACCCAGGGTCCAATGTAAATTTAGAACCAAGATGAATATGAGAAACTGGAATATGAAAGAGAAGCTACATATAAACAGGTAATGGAATGAAAACCAAAGAAAATTCAATAAACCTAAAAGGGAAATGTGGGAATGGATGTTCCGTTACTGTTGCACAGGGAAGTAGATTGGTTCGCTAGAGGCAAATCAATGCTTCCATGGTGCTCAAAATGGGGGAGATATGAACAATAGAGAAATCTAGAGAGAATCAAAGGATAAAAGAGAGAGAAGAGGTGAGATTCTTACCTTATTACTGCAGAGGACCGAATATCTTTCGAGTGATTGCAGAGGATGGGATCAGGGGAAGAGGAGAAGGGATCGTGAAATGGTATCGATGGATGATATCGATCGATGATCCGAAGAGACCCCTGTGCCTCCTATTTTATAACAGGAGGCCGTTAGGCTCTCTTCCAATAGGGTCCTTCTCATTTTAAAATTTTCAAAATAATGACTTTCTATGTTTTTGAATTTTTTCAAAAGGGGCTCCTCTACAAGTTCTTTTCAAAAAGGGGTGGTTTAAAGCCATTTTTTTATTTTTTTGAGTCTTTTTCTTTTTTTATATATTTTTTATTTTTTCATTCTTTATATTTTCTATTTTTTTCGTGTTTTTGAAATAAAACTCTAAAGACTGAAGGAAAATAAAAGATTTTAAAACTATTTTTTGTATTTTTGAGAAACATTTACAAAAGAGGAGTTTTCTGAGAGAAACTTTTCAAATTTTCTCAGACAACGGGTTTAAATCCAGATTTTGAGGAAATGTTTGAGTTTTGAACCTCGAACCGATAAATACAGATCATCGAATCCAAATGGACACTGGATCGACTGTCTGAGCCTTTCAAAAATTCTTTTTGGTATTTTTGCGAATTTAGTTTTGAAAATTGTATAATGAGGCTCAATTTTGGAATTTGGCCATGGATTTGGATCCAAAATCGAGTCAGATGGATAAAGATGGAGCTTATTCTAGAAAATCCAAAGAATAACTGAAATTTATATTGAAATTGACTCAGTTTTCTCAGAAAAATAGGGTCAGAGGCAAAAGGGGAATATTTACAAGATTTTGAAAAATTTGGGGTGTTCACAGATGCCCCTCTTTGCTACTAAGCCGGTTGAAAGCCGAGCTTAATGACAAAGAAAATACTCTAAATTTTGAAAATTGTCCCAGTTAAAAAATCTGAACTGGGTGTAAAAGACATGGTTTCTCAGGCTTAAAACCTTATCTTGAATGGTTTTGGGGAAACGAAATCTTCGAGAATGACACAATTGGATAACAAACATGAGGAAATCGTGAAGGGATTTTGGGATGAAGATCTCAGAATTGTGAAAATGAGAATTTTGATCAAGTCTCATGGGTGAGACAAGATACGCTTTTTGGAATGACTCAGGTTTAGCCCTTAACCTGGATGAGACGAAGATATCTCAAGATAACCTGAATGGGGAAAGGAATATATGAGGACCTTGATGGGACATTTTTGGAAAATGCTTTATGAGATGAAGCCCAAGTAGGATCCTATCCTGGATGGATATACAAAGCATGGATTCCTCGATGGGAGGAACCATGATGGGACTGGAAAAAAAAAACCTTGTCAAAACGAGGAACCTTGTTGGAACGAGACTCAGGTTTAACCCAAACCTGAAAAAAAAGGAAGATACCTCGTGGAGCAAGGTTCAAACTTTTAACCCTTAACCTGAAGGGGTCAACCATACAGAATTCTCAAAATGAAGAAACCATGATGGGACCTTCGGATTTGGAATGAACGGATTCGAAAGGGGTTTGCGAAAGGAGGAAAAATGGGGTTCCTTAAAGCTTTGGAAAAGGGATAATCTTGGGCGTCTCATTGCTGAGACTAAATCAGCTTTTGAAATTGATGACCTCTCGTAGAGAATTCAAGTTTGACCCTTAAACTGAGTGGGAACGACCATACGAAATTTTTGAATGAAGAAACCGTGATGGGACAGGAAGAGATACCTCTCCTAAATGAGGCAACTCTTTTTGAAAATGTACACTAGGTCGTATCAAAATGGATATTGAGCATTTATTTCATTTTTGGATAACTAAAAAATCTTGTCAATAAGATAAAATTATAGTTGACTTAAATGCTTAAAAAATATGCATGTATGTGCAAAAGACATTCCCTCTTTTACCTAGAGTATTTCCTCCAACGAGGTTAACTCCTCGGTCTTTAAGAGTCAAATTCAAATTTTTAGCACTGATGATTTTCTTCAAGGAAGCTATCAATTTCCCTGATATGAGAATAGAAGAAATATTCTTAATTTCATAAAAGCAAGTAGTGGAAAGATATTGATAAAAGAATTTCGCATAAGAAAAGATGATTTCTGGCAATTTTGGCAGTTGGATATCTGGGTGTTTTCCCATGATGATCTTTTTGCATTCCTTTTGAGTCATTGAGCTTTCTTGGGTTTTTACATCATCCTTCATTTTAGAGATGTCCTAATTTTTCTCTTTTTTTTGGGGAAGGGTACATCACAAACTCCTTCATCTTGGAGATGTTTCAAACCTTCTTTTATCTCAGGAATTGTACTGATGATATTGGCTCAAAAAAATCTCTAGATGATAGCAGAAATCAAATATCTTTTAGGGTTTGTCGGTAGGTTCATCGCATCCGCCTTTATCTTAACGGTGATCTGAACTTTTCCTAGAAGGATCCGTCACAAACTCCTTCATCTCGGAGATGATCCAAATCTTCTTTAGCCCCGGGGGTCTAGCTCGCATATTCGTCTTCATCTTGACGATAGTTGAGAGATCCCTTTTGCGGATACTTGATTATAGCTTAGATGACTAAGAAGATAAGGATATTGAGTGAATTCTATTTGTAGCTCAGGATATTTCTACTGCCTGATTGCCAGAAAGTCATCTTTAAACATGCGCCATAACTATGATCAATATCAATTCGCTTCTGGCTCTTCAATATCATTGAATATTTCTTTCGCTAGTCATACCAAGGATATTTCTTACATCTTTTTGGTTGATCAACATAGAACATATTTGAATTTTACCCTTTTTCGCAAAAAGCTTCACCCTTTTGGAAAGAATACAAGAGGTAATATGAGATGATTCTTCTGTGCGGTAAAATGTTGGAATCAACACACTTTTAGCAGATTGGCAAAGTTTTCGAGAATCCTTTGTGAAAAAATCACTCAATATAGATTTTGATGAGACCTTTAGCTGAAATTTAAAGGAATGGTGCGGAAATCCAAATTTGGAAATCTTGACTAGTGACAGACACTAGATTTTGGAAATCCCGACCAGTTATAAGAAACTGGATTTTGATAATCCCAACCAGTTATGAGAAACTAGATTTTGAATTCCCGACTGTTATCGTCGCAAATTTTTTCCCCTCTTCCCCTCCCTTGCGGAAGAGAAAGAGGGAAATGCTTTCGCGATTCAAACTTGACCGGATCTTGGAAATTGTTTTGAAATACTCGCCTCCGTTTTGAAAATCGTGGGAAAATCCATGGGATGGGGCTCGACCTATCAGTACGAGGTTCGACCGTTCCTGTCGCCTTTAACAGGGGTAATCGAACCAAGGACCAAAACCATGCTTGACTTAGTTAAATCATCAAAATCGTGTTCTATCCTAAATGCACAGAGAATTCAGGCATGTGCTATGAGACTCTGTAAAATATAAATTGGAAAACTATGATGTATGCTTGGAAAACTTTGGAGTTGAACAACATTTCTCAGGAAAAAGGTCAATTTCTCAGGAAACTGAAAAGAAAGGGGTTTCTGAAATCACGAGAAAGTTCATAAAGTTGTGGGAAAATCATGCATAGTTGAAAATCCTGGGAAAGTAGAAGTGATTCTTGGGAAAAACGTGAACATTTGAAGGGGAAATGCTTGTCAGGAAAAGCTTCAAGTTTTGAAAGCTTTCTTAGGAAAACGATTGAAATTCATTGGAAAACCCTTGTGGAAAAGGAAAATTGAAACTTGGGAAATTGAAATCCTGAGAATCTTAACATTGAAATACTTGGAAATCGATTTTGACTTTGAGAAAGGTGAGAGACTTCTCTTGAAAATCTTGGGAAAATGACCTTTTCCCATGGAAAACTGTGGAAAAACTTGTCTTGAGAAAACCGATTTTGAAAAATTCTTAGAGTTTCTTGAGAAATCGATTTCTTGAGAATGAAGCTTTCTTGAGAAAATCATGAGAAACCAATGATTTCATGATGCAAATGATATGAATGAATGAATGCACTTTGAAAGATTTTCTAAGAAATTTGTTGGAAAATGTGCATTAAGTCAAAATAAATCCTTCACATATCCTGACTGTGGCCATGAATATGTTCAGAGTTTAATTGATTTAATGCACAATACTTTGAAAATATTGGAAATATGATGTGCCTTTTAAGATAGCCTAAGAGTGTAGGCTCAATGTGACTAGTAGAAAGATGATGGATCTGGGTCTCGTCCATATTCCGACTAGGGCCGTAAATATGGATTCCACCGAGTTCATCAACTCCCTAAGAGTTAGTGCATGTGCCATTTGTGTACATCCACGGTGAATTTTGAAAATTGAAATGTATGCATCACAGAATCAGGATATTGCAGGAATCAAACTATATGAGATGCGTCCTAAGCTAAACATTAAAAGTAAATATTATTCCAAATTGAATTATTACATCTCTGACATAAAGCAAAATAAAAAAAAATAAAAAAAATATACATCAGCAGCCTCCAGAGTTTCCTGCAAAAAGTGGGTTAACACAAAAATACACCATACAAAGGGAAATGCAAAAGCCCTGGTGTTGCATAAGCAATGCAATTGGAGTTGTCGACCCATGATAGATGAATAGTATCGTTTTATGAGTGAAGCCTGTGCAAGTAAGTGAGATTGGCTCTTTACCAATGACATGAGTAAGAATCATTAGTGCTTGCATAAATTTAGATGTTACTTTTTTTGTCTTATTATAATTTTTTTTTATTTCAAACGGTAGAAATTAAACATGCTGCACCCCAATTATTATCCTCCACATAACTAAAAAGCAAGGCTAATATATACAAAATGGTCCTATTTCTGTATTAACAAGGGGAAGGAAAAACATAGCAAATCAGTCAATCAAGGAACCAGATTATATTACCATGAAATAAATCAAAAGGGAATCAAAATGAATGCCAGAAAGGCCAATATCTAGACTCATCAACTCTGTTATAGATTGGTTAACAGGAAAATAATTTTTTAGCATTATGTCATAAACTTGAAGGAATCCTTGGCTTTTGGGAAATATCCTCACTATCAACTGCAGGATCATGAAAGAAGATAAGATCACAGAATATAGTTTAGCTAGCAGTCCTGTGTCCCATGTATGGAAAAAGAATTTCAATGTTACATGATGAATGAGCAATACAACATGCTCAAATCAATTTTAATGCAAGATGCTTTCTCGTTATGGGTAAGAATTTTGAATACCAAGGTATACCCTGTCATTTGCCCACCCACATACATTGCAATTAAGAGCTCAACTTTCAATCCTTCTACTATTTCTATGTTCAAGATTTTCATGATAATCCATCAGCTCCATAGTGAAGGTTACAGATCGAAGGCCCAGGGTTAGCACTGTTGACCCAAAAGACAGACTCTTCAGGTCTGATTTTCTGAAGAAAGAAGAGGTTGAACTCCTGCCAATTTCTGCGGCTACTTCTCCATCAAAGCCACCGAAAAAGAGAAAAAAAAAACAACAAAAAAAAGGGGAACCGCCAGACTGAGAAAGGAATCCCTGAACTCACAGATGGTTTTGAAACAAACATGAGTACAGCGGAATAAAGTATTCACGTAGGTCTTGAGCTATTTTCCAGCACAGGCAACGATGTTAATGACGTTCCACTATTGAATGCAGCATCTTTTATAAAGAAGCAGATATGAAATTTGCTAGTGCCGAGCCTGCTGAGGCAAATTTACAGACTAAATTAAGGACTTATATGACCATCAAGACAGGACCATTACAACGGTCTTCAAGATATCCCTATTCTTACTCCACAAATGCCATTAAACTGCTTCATTTTATTAGGATGATTGGTTTAAGGCACCTGCTACTCACATCATTCTCAAACCACATTCAAGCGATGGAGATTGACTTTGTGAATCAAGAGAGACGGTGCTTCCTTCGTGTGCTGGAATGGATCAAATCCTTCCACCGAATCGGGAGAGGGGCCAGGGGATGGAGAAGGAAAGGGGAATGCCCTCCTCGACTGCTTCTTGAAGAAACTGGATCGGTGTAAGCCGAGTTATACAGTGGCTGAGGAAATGGGATCGAATCTTCAGTGGGGAGCAAAGGTTTTCTGCCAAGAGGATCTCCAAAAGCTCTCTCCTGCTAGCCGAGAGGGGAATCCGTGAAGAAGGGGGCGCTGAAGGGTTCGGGGAAAAATCCAAGCTCTCCTTTTTTAAAACTGTTCCGCCCTTTCAGCCCAAAGCTCGGGCTCCTTTGTGAAAGATTTTTGATAAGCTTTAAAAAAACTGACTTTTGAAAAATTTCAAAATTGTCGCCATTTGAAAGGGGGCGACTCCTATTTTCCAGCTGATATTTGAAACTTAGGTAAAAATGGGGTCTTGGGTAGGGTTTTCACGGTGGCTCCATTTGGGGCTGGAAAGTAATAAAAAAAAATGAGTAGAAGACGGATTTGGTTTTGGTGTGCCATTTCAAAAAAATTCTTTCTTTTGGTAAAGAGTCTTAGTGGGGTGCCACCTACGTGGGCCCACTAAATATTTTATTAAAATTTAAAATAAAAGAATTTTATAAATCGGTGCCACTTCTGGGTGGGCACTGTTTTAAAAATAGGAGAAATTTTTGAGAATTTGAGTGTGACCCCACCTCGAGGCAGGTCCCACATCATTTATTTGAAATCCGAGCCAAGTGAGATATATTTTGAAATTTTCATAATAGTAGGTTAGTTTTTGGAAAACACGAAGCAAAATTTGGCTTGATTTCAAAACTTGGAAGAAATGGTTCTTCAGGGCGAAATTTTGAAAGAAGTGGAGAAATTCATAGCTCTTTTTGTAAAAGTTTGAAATAAAGTCTTATGAATTTGGAATTGTGTCCCCCTCTTTTCAACTGGCTTAATTTTGAAATATCGAAACCATCCAGATTGTTTTCTTGAGAAAACTTTTGTAATTCCAAGTCCTGGGGGTAAAATGGGAAAGATTGGCAAATTTGAAAACCCAGGGTTTTGAAATCAATTTTGAAAAGTTTTTAAAAAATCAAATCTGGATTGACAATTTTGAAATTGAGAGTTCTGGACCTCGAAATGACATGCTGTGCAGTGCAATGATATGAAATGCTCATGCGATGTTATGCAAAGACATGTCCTACAAAGTTGCCACTTTGAATTTGGATTTGAAAATTCTGACTTCTGGTTAAGCATGAGAATTGGAGGATTTGTAATTTAAAGATGTCTCTGAGTCTAAATAGAGAGGTTTTGAGACTCGAGAATGGAATTTAGGATTTTCTGCAAGGTTCAATCTTGGAAAATGACCATTTTGCCCTTCATTGGTTCCGGAGAACCGAAATGTGATGATTGGTGGAAATGTCAAGGAGGTGAGTGAAAATTTGGGGTGTTTACAGATGCCCCTCTTTGCTACTAAGCCGACTTATGGTCGAGCTTAGTGGCAAAGAAAAACACACCAAATTTGGGCTATATATAAAATGCCCCAGTTAGAAGGATCTGACTGGGTATGAAGAAAATTAGCTCGAGGAAGATGGTAGATATGAAGCAAAGAATGAAGAGAAAGGACTCACTATATGAGAGTGAAATTCAGGTTTTTATGCCCTTAACCTGGATGGGACAGAAAATGCTTCGTATGGAATGAAGCTCAGGTTTTTGACCCTTGACCTGATCGGGCGGAAAATGGAATACCTCATTGAAGGAGGCTCAGGTTTATACCCTTATCCTGATCAGGCGGAAAATGGAATACCTCATCAAATGAGGCTCAGGTTTGTACCCTTATCCTGATCGGGCGGAAGATGAAATACCTCTTTGATTGAGGCTCAGGTTTGTACCCTTATCCTGATCGGGCGAAAAATGAATGGAATCCTCGAAGGAAGAGACCATGATGGAACCTTCAGATTTTGCACAGTAAATCCGACAGGGGTTTTTGCAAAAGAAAGGAAAATGGGGTCCCTAAAGCTTGAAAAGGGATTGATCTTGGGCGTCTCATTGCTGAGACTAAAATCAGCTTTTGAAATTGCCTTTTGCGAGAAATGATTGGTGGTTCGACCTCAAACCAAAATGGGACTGTCTATGGTGGGACAGTGGGGACACAGGGAAGTGTGCAAATCTGAGAGTTCATGCTCTCAAAGAAGGGAAGGAATCAAGTCCTTAAGAGGGATTTAAAATTGGTGTCAGAATGCATCGAAAACGAACATCAAGCTCTCACTTCACGTCAGGATAGCTAGAAAATATTGTCAAAATGTTGGAAATTTTGCTGTTGATTCAAAATTTTTGAAAATGTTGCACATGGTTGCAAAGATATTCTTTCTTTTCTACCCAAAGCATTACCTCCAAACGAGATTCACTTCGTAGAATCGAGATTGGAAACCCAAATTACTTGCGATTGACCTTCTTCAAGGAAGCTATCAATTTCCTTGATATGAGCAGGAAAGAGAATTTGATATTATGAAAGCAATTGATGAAAGAGTATTGATAATAGAATTTCACAAATTTAAAAAAGATTCTTGATAGATTTGGCAGTTTGATATCCTGGGAGCTTCTCTCATGATAATCTTGCTGCACTCTTTTGGCTCTTTTGAGTTTTTTTGGCTACATTCTCTTTCATTTTGGAGGTATTCTGACTTTTTCTGTCTCTCTTTCTCCTCTCTTGCTCTCTTTTGAGAAGGGTACGTCACAAACTCCTTCATCTTGGAGATGTTTCGATCCTTCTTGGATGATATTGGCTCATGGGCTGGGAGATATTTGGATGATAGCTGAAATTAAATATCTTTTAGGGATTGTCGAGAGGTTCATCGCATCTGCCTTCATCTCGACAGTGCTTTGGACTTTCCCTGGAAGGATCCGTCACAAACTCCGTCATCTTGGAGATGTTCTGAATCTTCTTTGGCCCCGGGGGTCTACTCGCCTAATTCGCCTTCATCTTGACGACATGTGAGAGATCCCTTTTGCGGATATTTAATTGCAGCTTAGGTGATTTGGAGGAGATAGGACTTGGGTGAATGCTCTCTTTTCTAGCTCTCAGGATATTTTCACTGCCTCATTTTACAAGAATAGCCTTTAAAGATATGTCATTGACTGTGATCAGTATCGATCATCTACGGCTTTTCAATAACATTGAATTTTCTTTTCTGACCATATTGAAGACTCATCCTTCATCCTTTTGGTTGGCCAATAGAAAGAATTTGAATTTTGAGTCTCTTTTCACAAAAGCTTCACTCTTTTGGAAGTAATACTAAAGGTAAATAGAGATTTGTGCAATAAAGATTCTGAAATCAACAAATAAATTGACAGATTGACAAAATTTCTCGAAAACTCTGGTGAAAGTGAGTGTTTGAAGTTCGACTCAATACATCCGTAACGAAAATTCTCCTCTCTTTTTCCCCAAAAAGAGAGACTCAGGCTTAACCCTTACCTGAATGGGAAATGAGAAATACTCCTCTCTTCCCTGAAGAGGAGGTGTTTGCAAAACGGACTTTTGAAGAGAAATTGAGCTTTCGTCAAAGCTCCCTAATATTAGGCTTCTCTTATGGAAAGGGGGCCGATAATAGTGAGGTCAGAAAATTGGGTCATGAAAGGAACGAGTCCATCACACTCTCCCTAAAAAGAGGGTCCTCCATGACAAAAATGGCCTAGTATGAAATTGGGGGGTCACAAGAAAAGCGAGTCTCCGTCGAGCCTCTCCCTTAAAAGGGGTTCCTCGTGTGAAATTGGAAATTGTTTTGCAAACGGTTCACAAAGACGCGAGTCCCTTCAAACTCTCCCTGAAAAGGGGCTAAGTGAACGAATTGGATAGCATGCGAAAAGAACGAGCTCCCTCGAACTCTCCCTAAAAAGGGTCTCTCGCAAGAGAAAAAGATTGAAATTGGATATTGAGATTGGTTGACCCAAAGGTCGAAATTGGAAATTGGAAAATTGGTTGCTGGAAATTGAATGACCCAAAGGTCGAAATTGGATGACCTGACGGTCGAAATTGAGAATTGGTTTGACCAAAAAGGTCGAAATTGAAAATTGAATGACCCGAAGGTTGAAGTTTGAAAATTGAGTGACCCGAAGGTCGAAAATTTAGAAATTGGGTGACCCGAAGGTCAAAATTTGGAAATTGATTGACCCAAAGGTCGAAATTTAGAAATTGAGTGACCCGAAGGTCGAAATTTGGAAATTGAGTGACCCGAAGGTTAGAATTTGGTAATTGAAATTGAGAATTAGAAATTGGGTGACCCAGAGGTCGAAATCGGAGAATTGCCTGATTTGAAGATTTAAATTGGAATTTGGAGGGCAAGATATCAAATTTGAGCAATTGACAGACCCTGATGATTGAAATGACTTGGATCAGCAAAGGAGAATGATGAGTTCGAGTCAGAGCTTGAATAAAATACAGAGATCACGAGTCGGAACCCGGATCAACAAAAGAAAATGAAGAGCTCGCATCTGAGCTCGAATGATGTAGAGAGATCACGAGTTAAAACTCGGATCAACAAAGGAAAATGATAAGCTCGAGTCTCAACTCGAATGAATAAAGAGATCTCGAGTCGAAACCCGGATCAACAAAAGAAAATGAAGAGCTCGAATGAATAGAGAGATCTCGAGTCGGAACCTGGATCAACAAAAGAAATTGACAAGCTCGAGTCTCAACTCGAATGAATAAAGAGATCTCGAGTCGAAACCCGGATCAACAAAAGAAAATGAAGAGCTCGAATCTGAGCTCGAATGAATAGAGAGATCTCGAGTCGGAACCCGGATCAACAAAAGACAATGACAAGCTCGAGTCTCAACTCGAATGAATAAAGAGATCTCGAGTCGGAACCCGGATCAACAAAAGAAAACGAAGAGCTCGAATCTGAGCTCGAATAAATAAAGAGATCTCGAGTCGGAACCCGGATCAACAAAAGAAAATGAAGAGCTCGAATGTGAGCTCGAATAAATAAAGAGATCTCGAGTCGGAACCCGGATCAACAAAAGAAAATGACAAGCTCGAGTCTCAACTCGAATGAATAAAGAGATCTCGAGTCGGAACCCGGATCAACAAAAGAAAATAAAGAGCTCGAATCTGAGCTCGAATAAATAAAGAGATCTCGAGTCGGAACCCGGATCAACAAAAGAAAATGATTTGAATAAAAACCCGAGTTGAAACTCGGTTTTCCAAAAAGTTGTGATTTTGAAAATGTACCACTTTGAACACTGGATTTTGAAATAATACCAGTTCGAGCGCTGGGTTTTGGTTCAGTATTGGTGATTACCTTTCAATTTTGAATCATTAGGAATTGTGATAGGACTGTTTGTTGAAATCCCAATACTGACTGGATTGTTGTCAATGCAGTTGAATGCAAATGAATATGAATTGATGCACATGAATGCACAAGTGCGTGAAATGAGGAATTTGTTTATCCTGCCTGCATACAGAACAAAATTTTAAAAATGCCCCAGTGTAACTGGGAAAGAAAGTTGGATCATTATTTGAAGGAAACAGGAAGGATTACAAGCGGAGAATAAATGTTTCAAGTATAAAACTTTTTCAAGTGTCGAGCATTAATAGGATCCGGCAATTCTATTCCATCGACATTGATGAGACGATATGAGTTGCGGGGTAATGCTTCTTTGACAACATAGGGACCTTCCCAATTTGGCGACCATTTGCCGCTGGGATGATGTTTGAGATAAGCTGTGGATCGAAGCACTAACTCATTGACTTTGAATCTTCTTTCGATGACCGACTTTGCGTATTGCCTGGCTACTCTCTGGCGATAGGATTGAGCATGCTCTGCTGCTTTTAGCCTTCTCTCGTCGAGTAAGTCTAGTTGTACCAGTCGCTGCTGCTGATATTGATCAAGAGGTAATTGCAGGAGTGATGCAAATTTTAAAGCGGGCTTCTGAACATGTAGCGACAATACTACTTCTGTTCCGTAGACCAGTTCTGATGGAGTAGCATTTGTTGGTGTACGAATGGTGGTCCGGTAGGCACATAGTGCATCGTGGATCTTCTCATGCCAATCACGACCTGTTTCCACAGTTCGCTCTAAGATACGAATTAAGATCTTGTTGGTGGCCTCTGCCTGACCATTCCCTTGAGGATAATATGGGGCAGAGAAATGATGATAAATCTTGAACTTTGAGCAGAATGTCTTCATTCTTTCATTCTTGAAATGACTGCCATTATCTGATATAATGTCATACGGGATGCCGAAACGGTAAAGGATGCTTTTGTGAATAAAAGAGACCACGTGTCGGTCTTCTACTGTGCGAAGAGTGATAGCTTCTACCCACTTGGTGAAATATTCGGTCGCGGCAAGGAAGTATTTATGGCCGTTTGAAGCTGAAGGAGTGATGGGACCTACAACATCGAAGGCCCACATAGAGAATGGCCATGGAGAGACAACAGATTGCAGATATGTTGCGGGAGCATGGATGGAAGGTGCGTGTATTTGGCATTGCACACACTTCTTTACATAATGATAACAGTCTTGCTGCATGGTCTTCCAGTAATAACCTGCTCTGATGAGTTGCTTGACAAGGGTTTGGTAGCCGACGTGGCCACCACAAATGCCTTCGTGTGCTTCTCGCATGACTTCTTTGGCTTCATCTTCATCTAAACATCTGGAATACTCTGAACTGAATCCTCGATGATAAAGGACATTCACCAGAATGAAGTATCGGGTAGACATACGCTGGATTGCTCGTTGCTCTTTCTTTGAGAGTTCTGGAGGAAATTCGCCAGTTTCTATGAAAGTTTTGATGTTGTAATACCAAGGCTTCTTCCTTTGCTCAGCCTGGTTTACTTGTTCCACTGGAAGGAAAGCAGGTTGGTCAAGTCTGCCAATTTCAAAAGAGCGACAAGATTCTCCATTTCTGAATGCCATAATGGAGCCTAAACTGGCTAGACTATCGACCACTTGATTAAAATCTCTCTTGATATGGAATAACTAAAATTCTTCAAACTTGCTGACAAGAGCTGAAACAATTTTCTGATAGGGGAATAGCTTCTGATCTTTCACTTGCCATTCGGCTCGGACTTGATTGACAACGAGTAATGAGTCGCCGTAAGCGTGCACTTTCTTGACATTGAAGTCTAGTAGAATCTTTAGACCTTGAATCAGGGCTTCATATTCGGCCATGTTGTGGGTGCATTGAAAATTTAACTTGAGAGAAAATGGAATCATCTCCTTCTCAGGAGTGATTAATAAGATTCCAATGCCTATTCCAGCCATATTCTTAGAACCATCAAAAAATAAATTCCAGACTGGAGATTGCTGGATATTACAAATTTGCTCATCAGGGAAGTCATCTTCGGCTTTCACCTCTTCTGCTAGAGGAAAATCTGCCAATTGATCTGCAATTGCTTGGCCTTTGATTGATTGCTGCGAGACATATTCTAAGTCATACTACATCAGTAAGACTTGCCATTTTGCGACCCGTCCGCTGAGGAAAGGTTGCTCTAAGATATACTTGAGAGGATTGAGTTTAGACAAGATTTTGACTTCAGATGCTAGCAGGTAGTGTCTTAGCTTCTGACACATCCATACCAGAGCTAGGCAGGTCTTCTCTATTTGAGAGTATCTCTTTTTATAATCTATGAAAGTCTTACTCACGTAGTAAATGGCATGCTCTATCAAGCTGCCTTCTTTGTATTGCGCCAAGAATCCGCCGCATGCGACTTGATTGACTGAGATGTATAGTAAAAGAGGTTTTCCTAATTCTGGCGGCTTCAAGATGGGAGGATTGAGAAGATACTTCTTGATTCGATCAAACGATTGTGGACACTCTGGTCCCCATTCGAACTTCACTCCTTTCCTGAGTAGGTGGTTGAAAGGTTCGCATCTCATTGCCAAATTGGAAATAAATCGCCGGATTGATTGCATACATCCCTGAAGGCTACGCAATTCTTTGAGATTGGTTGGGGGTGGCATATCAATGATAGCCTTTGCTTTGGCTGGGTCAATTTCAATTCCCCTTTTGCTGACAAGAAAACCCAACAGTTTGCCTGATTCGACTCAAAAAACACACTTTTGCGGGTTAAGCCTTAACTTATAAAGAATGAGTCGCTTAAAGACTTGATCAAGGGCTTCAAGGTGATCTTCTCCCTCTTTAGATTTCACGAGGATATCGTCAACATACGCATCCATGATTTTGCGCATTTGATCGTGAAATATAACGGCCATTGCTCGTTGATATGTTGCTCCGGCATTCTTGAGCCCAAAAGGCATAACTGTATAGCAGAAAGTGCCCCAAGACGTGGTGAAGGAAGTTTTTGCTTGGTCGCGGGTGACCAACTTAATCTGATTGTAACCGGAATATCCATCCATAAAAGAGAACATAGCATGTCCTGCCGTGCTGTCGACTAGAAGATCGATGCTTGGAAGTGGATAGTCATCCTTCGGAGTTGCTTTATTGAGGTCTCTGAAGTCTATGCAGATTCTGACTTTGCCACTTTTCTTTGGGACAACGACGATATTGGCTAACCAATCTGGGTAGTCAATAGCTCGGATAAATCCTGCTTTGAGCAGATCTTTAAGTCCTTCCTTGACTTGTTGTTCTATTCTAGGATCCATTTTTCTCAACTTTTGCTTAACTGGTTTAGCATCTGGCTTTAAGACGAGACGGTGTTCGACCAATCTTGGGTCTAAGCCCGGCATGTCTTCATATGTCCATGCGAACACTTCCTCATATTGCTTGAGAAAATTTGTAAGCCTTTCCTTCTCTTCTGGACTCAGACTGGTCCCAATCTGGAGAATTTTGGGATTTTCCTCTGAACCGATATTGACCTCTTCAGTCGGATCTTGTACTAGAGGAGATGGTTCATCCTGCTTCTGAACTGCGGCAAACTCTGGTAATGCCTGAAGAGACTGATCATATTCTGTATAATCATCTGACTGCTTTGCACTCTTTTCATCTTCGGTGCTTGCCTTGACTCTATGAATTGCTGCCGACTTCTGAAAAGCCTTGGGATTGAGAATGAGCTTCTTGATTGTCCGAGAAGTCATTCTGAAATTTTGGATAAGAAATTTGGTTCAGATAAATCGGCCTATCGTGAAACAAGCAATCATTTGAAGAGAACTATGCATAAAATGGTATTTAAAATTATAATGAAGAGATAGAAGGAAAGGAGAGAGATGGCATCCGGATAGACAAAGAAATTTGGAATTTTATTGATTGATCAAAGGCATTGATAGAATGAGACATTTATTTTGGAAAGAATAGAAAATAACAAATGGTCTTTAATGTGCCCCTTTGACAAAAACAGTCTTCTTTGGCGCGCTTCCGCCGGAGAACCCCAGTCCTGCCCTGTGGGGACGATACTTCTGGATCACTGGCTCTATGCGGCCATCTTCATTCTTGCCGAGTCCCTTGAAGGGTTGATAACCATGCTTCAGAAGTAACTCAAATCCCTTTCTTGACTTCATGAATTGAGGAAACAATGGGTGATCCTTAATAACGTTGTAGTTGATTCGGCCTCCAACCTTGAAGAATTGAGGACCTCTCCATCGGGTCATGGCTACCGTGTGCAGAGATGGTTCTGATGATGCCTGAAGTATTTCTCGATTCTCTCCGAGATTGATCTCTTCACTTTCCCTGATGCTGGGAATATCCGCATTGAATGATGGCCGAGGAATCATTGGTTGCGGGAGCCTTTCTTCTGGGTCTTCTCCCAGTATTATGGTAATCATTCCACCTTTTGACCACTTCACACATTGATGTAGGGTGGAAGGCACTGCATTAGCGTTATGAATCCACATTCTTCAGAGCAGCAGATTGTAGGTGGGTGGTACGTTAACCACGTGAAAGAGGACGGAGTGCACCGAATAGTTGATGAACACTTCCAGAAATATCTTGCCTTTTGCCGTTTGACCATGGTTGTCAAACCCGTAGATAGTGATGGGATCTGGAATATATTCTTCATCCTTGATCCCTAACGCCTTTGCGGTCATTTTAGGACAAATATTGAGGCTACTGCCTCCATCGACCAGCATATGCAGTACTGTCATTCCTCTGACTCGAACGACAATGTACAAAGCATTATTATGAAAGGAATGAGGCTTTGGAAGGTCCTCATCCGAGAAAGTGATTGGCGCATTTGTCATGGTAGAGTTCACAATCTGTGCCATGTCTTCAGGAGTGGTACTGGGTTTGACTTTGATCATTCTGAGCAGATCATCCAGTACTTGTCGGTGCTTGCTAGAATTCTTGGCCAAGTCAAGGATGGAGACATTGGATAGAGCGGTCAGAGGCTTCTGACTTGAACTTTCCAGACTAGGTTTGATGATTTGCTTGAGGAAGTCAGGAGTTCCCTTTGACTTGGGGGCTGACTTTACAGGTGCTTCCGAAACTTTCATTTTGCCGAATGCTGAAATTAGGTCCATCTTTTTAGAAGCTGGAGTTGCCTGTCGTAGCACTGACACCTGATGCTGAACCTGGAGATCTTGTGCAGAACACGGTTTGATGTGCTCATGCGGTAAGAATGGTTGTGCCGACACTACTGCTGTGGTGTGTGGAGGAAAGGGTTGATTGAGAATATCCATTTTCTCTTCTTCTTCTCCTTCCACTAGAAGATTTTTTTCAATGAGATCTTGTATAATGTTTTTGAGAACAAAGCAGTTCTCAGTGTTGTGTCCCACTGTCCTGTGGAACTTGCAAAATTGATCCTTCCATATCCCCATGGGCACAGGGGGATCGGCCAATCTAGGCAACTTGACCATCTCTTTTGAAAGCATATACTCGAGCACATTTTCGAGTGATTGGTCTAAAGGAGTAAACTTTCTGTCATAGCTCCATCCTTCATGTTTGGTCTTCTCACGCAGCTTCGACCCTTGATCCTGCTGAGGAGGCTTGTTATATTGAGGAGCAGGCTTTCCTTTCTGGTCTTTGTTGTTTGAACTGCCTGCACCGTAACAGTAATCCCTCTTCTGCCCTTTATACTGATTCCGACTGTTGTTGTTGTTGTTGGCAGAATAGGTGAAGTGAGCTTTCTTCTTCTGCTCACCTTGGGAGTTGTTCTTGGAAAATGTGAAGCCTTTATAGACTCCATTTTCTACACTCAACTCGAGCCATTCGGCTCGTTCAGTTAGTTCGATAAAGGTCCTGGAAGGTGCTGTGGAGATCAATCCTCTTAACGGCTGCGAAAAGTTGTTGAGAATTAGGGACAAGGCATGCCTTTCTGAGATAGGATCTCTCATTTTGTTGCAGGCTGATCTCCATCTATGAATGAAGTCCCGTGCTTTTTCATTCTCATTCTGCCTCAAATTGCAAAGATGACTCAATGTAGGCAGCGCTTCTGTGTTGAACAAGAAGCGTTCAATAAACAGATTTACAACTTTATCGAACTCCTTGAGCTCGATGGGGTTGATATGCTCAGCATACCACTTAGCTGTGACTCCTTCCAAGCTGCGGGGGAAGCATAGAAACAATGCTCGGTTATCCCTTTTGAACCTCGAGCATTCAGCGAAGAAAGTGGCGAGATGCGCTTTTGGGTCGCCAGAACCGTCGAATTTGATAAATTTTCGGGGAAGATTTTCCAGATCATCATCTCCCTCTAAGCCGTCGTAGAAGTCTTCACTGGTGAAGACTTTCCTGCCCTTGTCGCGGGCTTCAAGATCCTTAACAACTCGAGTCATTTCCCTGAACTGCACTTGCAAAGGTTCTTCTTTATCTCGGCTCTTTGATTTGTGGCTTTTTCTCTGCTCTCGGCCTCGCTTCTGAAATACCGGAGGCACTTCATATTCTTCATCTGTATCTTCAATTGAGTCTGTTCCGTCTGAGATCTCTTCAGGCTGAACTTGCTTTTTAGAAGCCTTCTTATCCCTGTGACTATGGAATTTCTCTCTGAAGGGATTCCTTTCTGAGCTGGTCCCGGGCTGCTCATTCATCATTTTATTCATCATTTTTCTGAACATGGCATACATTTGAGGGTCTATGCCATCGTCTTCTTGCTGCTGCTCTTGACTCCTCTCGGACCGGGGGGAGCCCATCTCTTCTTCTGAGGCTAACGAGTACTGAGATGCTGTTGTTCTTTTGCCTGATCTTGTCCGAACCATCAAATGTTATGGATGCTCTCTGCAGGGCAAAGACCTGATTAGATTCTGAAGAAATTGGCTTTTGGTAGAAATATTTGCTGAAAATATAGTAGACAATTTGAAAAAGATATCCCATTACTAGGGACTGAGTCGTCGCGGGTAATCACGACAATTGTGTTGCCATTCTTTTTGCAAGAGAAAACAACGAAAATGTGCCTTGTTACCTAGGCGAGGTCGTCAAACCACAATAGAAAGAGAGAGAATTTTATTGAAATTAGAAAAATATAATTTTATTGATCTTGACAAAGAGGGGGAGGACAAACAATTTGCCACCATTCACGATAGTCAGCAGACACTCTAGGACCAGGAAAGATTTTAAGAAAAACAAAAGAATCCCAGCTGTAGCGGGCAGAATGATATGCCCCAGACCATTGTGTGGAGGTGAGATCGAACTCTGCCATAGCTCCTGATAGCAGTCGGGCTTCGACGTACTGCTACCTCTGGGAGAACTGCCGAACATATCTCTCTGGTTGGTAGTAAGTGCAGAAGAATGGTCCCAACAACTTGAACCGCTTGCCATAAGCGTATGTATATCTGGGAGGGGATAATTGCCGATCAAAATAGTCCCAAACTATGTCATCTTCTTGAATGTTGTTGATCATGGTTCGGTACTGCGCTACTGGAAGGAGTTCTTGACCATTATATCTGAAAGAGCTTGCTCGGGCTGGAACATGTTGGAAGAACCAGGACTGAAGTGCATAGATGCATCCTTCAACTAAAAAGGATTCCCCAAGTGAGAATCGAGATAGTCCTCGATATAGGAAAGCGAGCGCTGCCATGGCTATGGAGAGGCGATTGGTCTGCTGACTTGCCCATCTTCTCATGAGCTGGATTATTCTGATGTCCATGTGTGATCATCGCAAAATTTTTCCTATTCTCTTGTTTCTCTCTCTTCCTTCTCTTTTCCTTTTCCAACCTCTATTTTCCTCCTTTTTGAAGGGAGAAAAATAAAAGAGAGAAAAGAAAGAGAGAAGAGAAAAGAAAGAAAGAAAGAGAGAGAAGAGGAATCCTTTTGCGGGTTTTCACTTGACCTAAATTTGAAAATATTTAGAAATTAACTCGCCTTCGTTTTTGAAAATATTGCGGGAAAATGGAGAGATGGGATTCGCTCGTCGGTACGAGGTTCGACCGTTCCTGGCGCCTTTACCAGGGGTAATCGAACCAAGGATCGAATCTATGCCTTTTGCTTTGCCTAAATATAATCTAAGAATTTATTCTAACTCTAAATGTACAAAGAATCATACTTGTGCAATGCAAGGATGTATGCTCTTTTGAAAATTGATTTAGAAATTTCCAAGTATTCTGAGATGAATTTGGTAAAGGAGTGAAGAAATGATTTAATCTGACTTAGAACTTGAGATAGATTAGAAGAATTCTAAGTTTTTGAAGTAAATCAGGATTGGAAAAATAAATGAGAAGGAATGACTTGAAGCTTTGAAATGGAAGGAAATGAAGTTTCAAAGTTAAGAAATAGATTTTGAATTTTGAATTTGAATTTAGGAAAGGAAATGAATACTTGAGATGGGATTAAATTTGGATTTTTAAGTTTGGAATGGATCTGAGATAATCAAATGGTATTCAAGAATAGAAATGGATTTAGGGAGTTTTGGATGAGATCTGAAAGTGGAATTGGATTTGAAATCTAGAATTGAGAATGGAATTGGATCCTAACATGGATTTAAGATCTGAAATCTGAGATCCGATGTAAAATTGGGTTCGGGATCCTAAGATGGAATTGGATCTGAAATCTGAGATCCAAAGTGTGATTGAATTCTGGACCCTAAAATGGATTTGGATATGAAGTCTGAGATCCACAAGTGGAATTGGATCTTGGATCCTAAAATGGATTTTAGAATTGTTTGAATTAAGAACATCCAAGTTTTGAATCAAACTTGGAATATGAATTTCAAAGTCAAATGGGACTTTGAATTTGAAATCTGAAGAAGATGAATCAAGAATTTCTAAGTTGGAATCGAATTTGGAAAATGAAATTTAGAATTTGAATCTTGAATATACAAATGAATTTCAAATTTTATATTTGGACTTGAATTTTGAATGGAGTTTTGAATATAAAATGAATTTGAATTTTTAGAGTCAAATTGAACTTTGAAATCTGATTTGAATTTGAATATAAAAATGACTTTGTAATCTCATAGTTAAATTAAATTTTGAGATTGAAAATAAAACTGAATTTGGAAATGAAAGGATGAATCAGATTTGATAAGAATTGAAGATAGATTGGGGAAGATATTTACACCACTTGGAGTTTTTGAAAAAGGAATTTTGAAGACATGATGCAGTTCTATCCTAAATGATGAATGAATTTAAATTTTTGAAATTGGATTTTGAAAAGCTATTTCATTCTTTAAATGAATTTAAAATAAGATTGAAAATATAATACATCCTTGACTATGGTCATTGAATGTATTATATGATAATCTATATTTAAATTCAAAAGAAGAATAAAACACATTTTAGTACTTTTATAGAATTTAAAATGAAATTAACCCTCAATATACCCTGACTATGACCATTGGTATATATTTTGAGTTAATCCTAAGTTAAATTCTGATAAAAGAAAGAAAATATTTTGAGAAAATATGATGAATTTTGAAAGTAGATCCAATGTGGATCCGATATTATTTCGTAAAAGATAAGAATTCTAAGTTTTGTTCACACCCCGACTATGGCCGTTGATGTAAATCGTCAACTTAGAATTAACTTACCTCTTACGAAATGGTGCACGTGCCATTTGTGTTTCACCATTGTGGGGATTTTGAGAAATAAATGAAAAATGCATGGAACAATTCATGGTATTCTATGATGCTCATTCATTCTACCTAAAGCAAGAAATGTAAATTCTTATCCAAATCTAGCTATTACAAGATGTGAATTTAATTTTACAACTCCAAATGACAATTTTATCCACATATTTCCTGTAAACTAAACAGATTAGTAATAAAAAAGAGAAGGAAGACCACATATGTCATGTGAAAATCAAATAGTGAAAAGATATGTAGGACAAAATGATGACATATATATACCTATATATATATATATATATATATACACATATGGGTGTATTCGCATGTATATGGGTGTGTATAGGTATATACGTACATATATATATGAGGGTATATACAATAGGGAGGTGTGATATTAATGAAGCCACCAAAAAAATGTAATAAGGAAATAGATGGGAAATGTTATGAAATGGTAAGTGAAAATAATATGGATGCAGCCAATACAAATGACAGTGTAACTGGTATAGGGGTTGCAGCAATGCAGTGGATTACTTTGTTTCAGCAGTAAAATGCAATTTCCAGGTATTATGCAGATGTTATGTTACAATACGATGAATGTGTGTGCAGCCCATCACAAGCAAAATTTCCTGGAACTTGAACATCCTCATAACCATAGTTCATTTGTTAGTTAACCAAAATATTTGTAATATAGAAACCCAAAAGCAAAGTTTGACAGATGTTCAGACTTCATGCAAACGTCTTGATCTTCTTAACAAACCCGGCGATGAAAGGTGTTATCTCCATGTCAGCATTTCCTCCATTTTCTTTTACAAACCTTAGCGGGGATTTGTTTTGAACAACCATGATGTTGAACAGTCTCAAATTATTTAGCAGGGTCATCTGCTAAATTTCTTAATGATCCTATCTTTGTTTGGAGATAGTATGTTCATTGAAGCAAGGTGATGACCTTTTATGTTAGCCACCTCATCAATAGAGGTTTCTAATGCACATAACATGGGAGCATGCAACAGACAAAAAAGATTATCTAAAAGGAAACGGGAAATCAAATCTAAATGCAAAGTAAAAAAAATTGTCATACATGGACCGATAATGGAACAAATCGATACACCGAATGGAATTTTTAAATGATGAATTGGCATATTTAAAAGGAAAAGGCAGACAAAAAAAGAAATTATTACACTAAAAGAGACAAGGAAGTGCTATTCAACAATAATATCTTGGGATATAGGAATACTTACCTAATATCTAACAGATATTTCCTTTCAACTTTACACACCAACGCAGGTATGAGCATATGCGCACCAACAAGATTTATAGCCTCATGCAATGCCCACTAAGTTTTCTATAAAAGAGAATAAGAAAAGGATATGACAATTGTTCTTAAGATCAGATTCCACAAGGTCTGAAACATAATTCATGCCAATATCCAACAATGTAACAAAATTATAAATATCCAACCAAAGCAGGTAGCCAAACCTGGAGTGCATGTGAGAAGGAAAGAAAATGAACCTCTATGAAGCCATGACTCCCCAGCAGTTTATTTCTTAATCAACTTTTCATTAGCATTCTCAACAGCTTCTCTCTGCTCCTTTACTTGGAAAATTTTAGTCTATCTTACCTTCCATCGAACCATTCAAATGGACTGTTCTGATAAATCATCCAGTCGACTAGATGTCTTAATGACTCAGCTCCACCAAGCCAAATCAAGCAGGAGAATTTTCCTGGACTTTTCTCAGCCAGATCACGTTCTTCCTCAGCTACAACATAATGATCGGAATATTTTTCCAGAAATTAAGCAACAGGGTAATGACCAGATGTAGTAAGAAATTCCAATGCTGAAGGATTTTCCAAGAGACATCTAATAACCTGATAACAATGTCTTATTACTCAGGTCTTCTGGTGTAGGACAAGAATGGAAGCCTCTGGAGGTGTCTATCCATCCTCATCACAGGTTTCAACAAGGTTTACAAGTTTAATTTCATCAAGATAGCATTTAATGGTTTTTTTTTTTTAATCCTCCAAGGTTGTGATAAGGATGTCAAAATTCTTAATCCCATCGTACACTCCATTTGCCATACAGAATATAAGAGAGATGTTGTGGACATCAAGGGTATTATAAGGACATATATACAAAGGATCAATGTTGATTATATACCATGCCATATACAAAAGGAACCAAATACAATCAGGAAATCAGGGAAAACAACTAAAAATTATGGCAGTGACAGATCAGGCATGAGTAGGTATTCACAACAAAAAAATAAAATAAAATAAAATAAAATAAAAAGGCACAGGAAATCAAATACGAGAGATTGTTATGACCAACAGAAATGGAAACGGGGAGATTGAAATCAAAATATCAATCGATGTATAAAATAGAATTATGTATCCGATGTAAAATGGAAGAATTGAAATGACAAGGGAAAATAAAATGAAGCAAATTAGAATGTAATAAAACAACAAAATATAAAGGAAAACAAAAAAAATGTGGGAAAAGAGCCATTCCTCTGCTATTGCACAAGAGAAGGGGTTAATTGTTGCCATAAGCAACCCAGCGCCCTCGATAGTGCATTAATGGGGATAATAATATGAGGGTTTAAAAGAAATCAGAAACAAAATATAGGAAAAGGAAAAGAAAAAAAAGGAAAAAAAAAGAAGAAAATAAGGGAAAACAGTGAGAAATAAATGATGCTGTCAAACGAAAACTGCGATGAAGGAGAGTAAACAGAGGGAAGAGCAAAGGCCTACCGTGAGTCAGCCTGAATTGAAAAGAGACGCGTGAATCAAGAGGGATGGAATGTAATGGGTACAGGCGTTAATGGATCAGAACTACCCTCTGCAGAGGATTCAATATCCCTTTTATGCAAATACAGAGGCGATGCTTTGGGGGAGAATCCTTCTTCAGCTTGATTTGTGATTCCACTGGTATTCCAGCGATTTTCTCCTTGTTGGCAGGAACTCTGAGATCAGAGAGAGTTGTCGTTTCTTCGGTGGCCTGGAGGGCTTCTACTGCTGGAGTTGTCGGGTTTCCAAAGGAGGGGAAGAAATGATCTGATTGTTGGGCTTCAACCAAAGAAAAAGCAATGACTCCTATGCACCATTGTAATGTGAGGACAGCCTTCCCCTCTAATCGATTGAGAGACGATCGGGATGAGAAAAGACAAAAGGGGAAGAAGAAGATGAAAGGGGAGATGGTAGGCAATCGGATGAGAAATCAGAAGATGATGGGGTGAAGACGCTCATGCATGAAGAAATTGTTGATCGAAGGTGGAGGGGTGGAAATGGATGGATTGAAGAGAGAGCCCTGCGTGCTCTTTTAAGGGAGGGGAAGAGGATTCGGGAAGAAGATTGTTGGAGATGAGTGGAGGAAGGAACGGTTCGTGCGATGGAGGGCTTAGAGGGAAAGAGGGTTGAGAAAGATGGAGGGGGCGGCTGGAAGCCATCCGAGATTAGGTTTTCTGAGGAAAACCCTGAGAGAAGTCGGGCGAGAGAGGAAAAAGGGAGGGTTTAGAAGAGTTTATTCGTGAAAATTTTTGGTTTTTCCAAAAAGAGGCTCCCTTAACAAAAAAATTCATAAAAATGGTAAAAAATGATTTTTTTAGCAAAATCGACTTTAAAAAGTTTCAACTCATTCATTTTCTTGAAATTTTCCATTTTTTTGGTTTTTGTTTTGTTTTTCAATTTTTTTGTATTTTTAGAATAAAATCCTAAAGTTTGTGTGAAAACAAAGGTTAAAACTAATTTTTTTGTGTTTTTGCAAAAATATTTACAAAAGGGAATTTTTCTGAGAATTTAAAAGCTATTTTGATAAAATTTCTTCAAAAAATACATTTGGATCTGAATTTTGAAGAAATATGGACTTAAAGCACTGGATTTGGATCCGGAATTTGACTTTGAATATATCAATATGGATTTTAATTCAAAGAATATGAAGAAATGACTTGATTTTCTCAGAAAACGGGGTTAGGGGCAAAAGGGTCATTTTTACAAAACTTTGAAAAATTTGGGGTGTTCACACCATGTAGTTTTGTCCGTCTGGAAAGAGGGATAATCCTACAGTGCACAAAACCATTGCATTCTGAATCCTTTCTTTAGCTGTCCTGGATAGCGAACTGACTTCAACGAAGGTCCCGTACTGGCGGTATAACTCGAGCAGGTCAACATATTCATTTCTGTCCAACTGGATCAGGGGCCAGGATCGGCGGCCTGTCATACGAGCTAATGAATCTCGATGGTCCAAGCCTTTGACATTGATAAGGAATTGATGTTCTAATGGATCGCCTGGTTGACCGGCTGGTTCCGGTAAACCCATGATTTCTGAAAATTCAACCATTAAAATGGTCATTTCTCCCCAGGGGAACCAGAAGCTGCACGTCCGAGGATTCCATCGCTCCGCCATTGCATGGATCAGGTTTTTGTTGATGGTCTGCTTTTCGACTGCTGATGCCAGTTCTAATCCGCACTCGCTCAAATGATCCGGCAACATTCGGGAAAAGCTTTTTAGCCAGGAATAGTACCACCGGGGAATGAAAGTTCCGGTGCTAAGGGCTCGATGTTCAGGACGACCTTGTCGCACCTTGTAGGAGATGTGACCTTCAGGAAAGATAGGATCGACTTGACTGGATGTTATCGAACTGAAAACAGGGGATGACTTAGAATGAGACTTAGGAAAATGTGAAAAATTCTGAAAAAATTTGCAGGCAGGATAAAATGTAGCTGGAAATTCGAGATCCAGTGGAAAGGTAGAATGTAAATCACCTGAAGTTTTGAAAGAAATTGGATATTTGAGAAAAACATCCAGGGTTTGAGAAAAAGACCTTGTGGAAAATAAGGATATTTTGAAAAAGGCCTAATGAGTTGGAAATCATTGGAAAGAATTGAGGAAATAACACACATACAATCACATCCTGCACAAGCATTTATGCGCATACAACACTCCCTCAAAGGCTGACTCTAGATGCATCATTTTAAAAACAGCTGTAGGACCCTAATCCTAACTCTAGGTTCAGATCATCTTTGTCCAATCCGGTTATGCCGATATACCCGAACCGAAATCCGAGGTACGTGGCATATAATTTCAACTCCGGTTCTAAGGTAAGGTTTTCCAACATCCTTGAGCGCCTACCGATATACTTCAGACTGTGGCTCGCGGTACGTGGTAGGGGGGTGTTAACCCAAATAATTGGCCCAGTTGTGAGGCTCTGTCCCGAACTAGGGTTCTGGAAGAGAGCCCAGCAACGTGAAGACCGGGTAATGATAGGTAAGGGAGATTTTGAAAAATGATCACATGCAAGAAATAGAGGGCTCTAAGACCTAGAGAGATAGATTTTGAAAATTTGAAGAAGCATACATTGTTCGTATTCAGATCCTAAATTGAGGAGTGTTGTATTTAGACCTAAGTCTATGTGAGCATGAAAATTTCTCCTCAATCTGGTCCTACCAAACCATGCCTAGTCTATATGCAATCAATGTCAGCCAGGTCAGAATCTAGGCTCCTAGGCTCACATGATATAAAAAGTAAAAGAGCTGACATTTTGTGAACACAGTTTCAATAATTGAACTAAGTCAAGCACAATTTTAGTCAGACAAGGACAGGTCCCATCACGGTCGCCAATCCTGTTATCGTCGCGAAATTTTTCCACTCTTCCCCTCCCTTGCGGAAGAGAAAGAGGGAAATGCTTTTGCGATTCAAACTTGACCGGATCTTGGAAATTGTTTTGAAATACTCGCCTCCGTTTTGAAAATCGCGGGAAAATCCATGGGATGGGGCTCAACCTATCGGTACGAGGTTCGACCGTTCCTGCTGCCTTTAACAGGGGTAATCGAACCAAGGACCAAAACCTTGCTTGACTTAGTTAAATCATAAAAATTGTGTTCTATCCTAAATGCACAAAGAATTCAGGCATGTGCTATGAGACTTTGTAAAATATAAATTGGAAAACTATGATGTATGCTTGGAAAACTTTGGAGTTGAACAACATTTCTCAAGAAAAAGGTCAATTTCTCAGGAAACTCAAAAGAAAGGGGTTTCTGAAATCACGAGAAAGTTCATAAAGTTGTGGGAAAATCATGCATAGTTGAAAATCCTAGGAAAGTAGAAGTGATTCTTGGGAAAAAGGTGAACATTTGAAGGGGAAATGCTTGTCAGGAAAAGCTTCAAGTTTTGAAATCTTTCTTAGGAAAACGATTGAAATTCATTGGAAAACCCTTGTGGAAAAGGAAAATTGAAACTTGGGAAATTGAAATCCTGAGAATCTTAACCTTGAAATACTTGGAAATCAATTTTGACTTTGAGAAAGGTGAGAGACTTCTCTTGAAAATCTTGAGAAAATGACCTTTTCCCATGGAAAACTGTGGAAAAACTTGTCTTGAGAAAACCGATTTTGAAAAATTCTTAGAGTTTCTTGAGAAATCGATTTCTTGAGAATGAAGCTTTCTTGAGAAAATCATGAGAAACCAATGATTTCATGATGCAAATGATATGAATGAATGAATGCACTTTGAAAGATTTTCTAAGAAATTTGTTGGAAAATGTGCATTAAGTCAAAATAAATCCTTCACATATCCTGATTGTGGCCATGAATATGTTCAGAGTTTAATTGATTTAATGCACAATACTTTGAAAATATTGGAAATATGATGTGCCTTTTAAGATAGCCTAAGAGTGTAGGCTCAATGTGACTAGTAGAAAGATGATGGATCTGGGTCTCGTCCATATTCCGACTAGGGTCATAAATATGGATTCCACCGAGTTCATCAAGTCCCTAAGAGTTAGTGCATGTGCCATTCGTGTACATCCACGGTGAATTTTGAAAATTGAAATGTATGCATCACAGAATCAGGATATTGCAGGAATCAAACTATATGAGATGCGTCCTAAGCTAAACATTAAAAGTAAATATTATTCCAAATTGAATTATTACATCTCTGACATAAAGCAAAATAAAAAAAAACAAAAAAAATATACATCAGCAGCCTCCCAGAGTTTCCTGTAAAAAGTGGGTTAACACAAAAATACACCATACAAAGGGAAATGCAAATGCCCTGGTGTTGCATAAGCAATGCAATTGGAGTTTTCGACCCATGATAGATGAATAGTATCGTTTTATGAGAGAAGCCTGTGCAAGTAAGTAAGATTGGCTCTTTACCAATGACATGAGTAAGAATCATTAGTGCTTGCATAAATTTAGATGTTACTTTTTTTTGTCTTATTATAAATTTTTTTTTTATTTCAAATGGTAGAAATTAAACATGCTGCACCCCAATTATTATCCTCCACATAACTAAAAAGCAAGGCTAATATATACAAAATGGTCCTATTTCTGTATTAACAAGGGGAAGGAAAAACATAGCAAATTAGTCAATCAAGGAACCAGATTATATTAACATGAAATAAATCAAAAGGGAATCAAAATGAATGCCAGAAAGGCCAATATCTAGACTCATCAACTCTGTTATAGATTGGTTAACAGGAAAATAATTTTTTAACATTATGGCATAAACTTGAAGGAATCCTTGGCTTTTGGGAAATATCCTCACTATCAACTGCAGGATCATGAAAGAAGATAAGATCACAGAATATAGTTTAGCTAGCAGTCCTGTGCCCCATGTATGGAAAAAGAAATTCAATGTTACACGATGAATGAGCAATACAACATGCTCAAATCAATTTTAATGCAAGATGCTTTCTTGTTATGGGTAAGAACTTTGAATACCAAGGTATACCCTGTCATTTGCCCATCCACATACATTGCAATTAAGAGCTCAACTTTCAATCCTTCTACTATTTCTATGTTCAAGATTTTCATGATAATCCATCAGCTCCATAGTGAAGGTTACAGATCGAAGGCCTAGGGTTAGCACTGTTGACCCAAAAGACAGACTCTTCAGGTCTGATTTTCTGAAGAAAGAAGAGGTTGAACTCCTGCCAATTTCTGCGGCTACTTCTCCATCAAAGCCACCGAAAAAGAAAAAAAAAAAAACAAAAAAAAAAAAGGGGAACCGCCAGACTGAGAAAGGAATCCCTGAACTCACAGATGGTTTTGAAACAAACATGAGTACAGCGGAATAAAGTATTCACGTAGGTCGAGCTATTTTCCAGCACAGGCAACGATGTTAATGACGTTCCACTATTGAATGCAGCATCTTTTATAAAGAAGCAGATATGAAATTTGCTAGTGCCGAGCCTGCTGAGGCAAATTTACAGACTAAATTAAGGACTTATATGACCATCAAGATAGGACCATTACAACGGTCTTCGAGATATCCCTATTCTTACTCCACAAATGCCATTAAACTGCTTCATTTTATTAGGACGATTGGTTTAAGGCACCTGCTACTCACATCATTCTCAAACCACATTCAAGCGATGGAGATTGACTTTGTGAATCAAGAGAGACGGTGCTTCCTTCGTGTGCTGGAATGGATCAAATCCTTCCACTGAATCGGGAGAGGGGCCAGGGGATGGAGAAGGAAAGGGGAATGCCCTCCTCGACTGCTTCTTGAAGAAACTGGATCGGTGTAAGCCGAGTTATACAGCGGCTGAGGAAAGGGGATCGAATCTTCAGAGGGGAGCAGAGGGTTTCTGCCAAGAGGATCTCCAAAAGCTCTCTCCTGCTAGCCGAGAGGGGAATCCGTGAAGAAGGGGGCGCTGAAGGGTTCGGGGAAAAATCCAAGATCTCCTTTTTTAAAACTGTTCCGCCCTTTCAACCCAAAGCTCGGGCTCCTTTGTGAAAGATTTTTTATAAGCTTTAAAAAAACTGACTTTTGAAAAATTTCAAAACTGTCACCATTTGAAAGGGGCGACTCCTATTCTCCAGTTGATATTTGAAACTTAGGTAAAAATGGGGTCTTGGGCAGGGTTTTCACGGTGGCTCCATTTGGGGCTGGAAAGTAATAAAAAAAAAATAAAAAAAAAATGAGTAGAAGACGGATTTGGTTTTGGTGTGCCATTTCAAAAAAATTCTTTCTTTTGGTAAAGAGTCTTAGTGGGGTGCCACCTATGTGGGCCCACTAAATATTTTATTAAAATTTAAAATAAATGAATTTTATAAATCGGTGCCACTTCTGGGTGGGCACTGTTTTGAAAATAGGAGAAATTTTTGAGAATTTGAGTGTGACCCCACCTCGAGGCAGGTCTCACATCATTTATTTGAAATCCGAGCCAAGTGAGATATATTTTGAAGTTTTCATAATAGTAGGTTAGTTTTTGGAAAACACGAAGCAAAATTTGGCTTGATTTCAAAACTTGGAAGAAATGGTTCTTCAGGGCGAAATTTTGAAAGAAGTGGAGAAATTCATAGCTCTTTTTGTAAAAGTTTGAAATAAAGTCTTATGAACTTGGAATTGTGTCCCCCTATTTTCAACTAGCTTAATTTTGAAATATCGAAACCATCCAGATTGTTTTCTTGAGAAAACTTTTGTAATTCCAAGTCCTGGGGGTAAAATGGGAAAGATTGGCAAATTTGAAAACCCAGGGTTTTGAAATCAATTTTAAAAAGTTTTTAAAAAATCAAATCTGGATTGACAATTTTGAAATTGAGAGTTCTGGACCTCGAAATGACATGCTGTGCAGTGCAATGATATGAAATGCTCATGCGATGTTATGCAAAGACATGTCCTACAAAGTTGCCACTCTGAATTTGGATTTGAAAATTCTGACTTCTGGTTAAGCATGAGAATTGGAGGATTTGTAATTTAAAGATGTCTCTGAGTCTAAATAGAGAGGTTTTGAGACTCGAGAATGGAATTTAGGACTTTCTGCAAGGTTCAATCTTGGAAAATGACCATTTTGCCCTTCATTGGTTCCGGAGAACCGAAATGTGATGATTGGTGGAAATGTCAAGGAGGTGAGTGAAAATTTGGGGTGTTTACACCGACCAATGAAAACACTGAATTTGAAATCCCGACCAGTTATGAGAAACTGGATTTGATAATCCCGACCAGTGAAAAATACTGGATTTGAAATCCCGACCACTGAAAAATACTCGATTTGAAATCCCGACCAGTTGTGAGAAACTGGATTTGATAATCCCGACCAGTGAAAAATACTGGATTTGAAATCCCAACCAGTAAAAAATACTGGATTTGAAATCTCGACCAGTTATGAGAAACTGGATTTGAAATCCCGACCAGTTGTGAGAAACTTGATTTGATAATCCCGACCAGTGAAAAATACTGGATTTAAAATCCCGACCAGTGAAAATTCCTGGATTTGAAATCTCGACCAGTTGTGAGAAACTGGATTTGATAATCCCGACCAGTGAAAAATACTGGATTTGAAATACCGACCAGTGAAAAAATACTGGATTTGAAATCCCGACCAGTTTTAAGAAACTGGATTTGATAATCCCGACCAGTGAAAAATACTGGATTTGAAATCCCGACCAATGAAAAATACTGGATTTGAAATACCGACCAGTGAAAACACTGGATTTGAAATCCCGACCAGTTATGAGAAACTGGATTTGAATGAAAAGGTTTTAATCCGATGGTTTTGAAAATGATTGAATTTGGGAGATTATAACCCGAGGGTTGAGAAAATGATGAACTTTTGAGAATATTGCAACCCGAAGGTTAGGAACTGATAGAATTGAGAGATTAAAAATCTGAAGGTTTGAAAATGATAGAATTGAAACCTGAAGGTTTGGAAATGATAGAATTGAGAAATTGAAACCCGAAGGTTTGGAAATGATAGATTTGAGAAATTGAAACCCGAAGGTTTGGAAATGATAGAATTGAGAAATTAAACCCGAAGGTTTGGAAATGATAGATTTGAGAAATTGAAACCCGAAGGTTTGGAAATGATAGATTTGAGAAATTGAAACCCGAAGGTTTGGAAATGATAGAATTGAGAAATTGAAACTCGAAGGTTTGATTGTGAAGTAAATTGATTTGGGAGCTTGACCGGAGTGAGCGGGAATCTTTTGAAACACATGGCCAGCGAGAGCTGGGTCTTTTGGAATACATGACCAGCGGGAGCTGGATCTTTTAGAATACGTGACCAGCAAAAGTTGGATCTTTTGGAATACATGACCAACGAGTGTTGGATCTTTTGAAATACATGACCAGTGGAAGCTGGATCTTTTGACATCCATGACCAGCAAAAGCTGGATCTTTTGGAATACATGACCAATCGAGTGTTGGATCTTATTGAAATGAGTCAGATTTTGGGAGTTCAAGTTAGAACTAGATTTTTTTTAGAAGAAACAAACTTTAATCAGAAGATTGTATTTTTGAAAGTTCTGAGTGTGGGGACTGGGTTTTGCAAATGAGCTTGGTATATGGTTGAAAATTCTGAGGAATACTTGGTGCGAGGACTGGGTTTTTGAAAATGAACTTGATTTTTAAACTAAATTTAGAAAATAGAGATTTTTAATGAAAAAATCTGGATTCATTAGACCCTCATAGTTAACTGTATGTGGGCCACTTTCAGGATTATTCCCTTATCCTGAATGGGTAAAAGAATAACAGGACACCTAATTGAAAGGAGGCCTCAGGTTTATCCCTTAACCTGAAAGGGTATTTAGAAATAAAGATTGATAAGAATTTAATAATAAAATTGATGAAAAATTGCTAAACTTGACAAAAATTGTTAATAGTTTGATGGAAATTCGATTAAATTGAGAAATGAACAAAATGAAATCAATAAAGATCACAAGATTAATTGAAAATTGGTAGGATTTGAGAAAAAGAGTTTTTGTCTAATCCTGCCTGCATATGATGAAGGGAAGACAGATGTATCTAAAATAAAATGCCCCAATATTATGGAGAAGAATGTGAGAATTGATAGAAGGTCATTGTTTTATTGAAACAACTCTTTGGAGAGTACAAAAGGCTAGAATGAACATTTCAAGTATAAAACTTCTTCAGATGCAGAGCATTGACAGGATCTGGCATTTTCACCCCATCTGCATTGATCAGACGATATGAATTGCGAGGCAGTGCTTCCTTAATCACATAAGGGCCTTCCCAATTGGGTGACCACTTGCCCCGTGGTCGATGCTTGAGATGAGTTATCGATCTGAGCACCAAATCGTTAACTCGAAATTTTCTCTCAATGACGAACTTGGCATAGTGTCGAGCTACCCTCTGACGATAAGCTTGAGCATGCTCTGCTGCCTTGAGCCTCTTTTCATCCAGTAGATCCAGCTGCACCAATCTCTGTTGCTGATATTGATCAAGTGGCAATTCTATGAGCGAGGCAAATTTGAGAGCGGGCTTCTGGACATGGAGAGGTAACACTACTTCAGTTCCGTAAACAAGTTCTGAAGGAGTGGCATTAGTCGGAGTCCCAATGGTGGTTCGGTATGCCCAAAGTGCATCATGAATTTTCTCATGTCAATCTCGACCTGTTCTCATAGTCCTTTCCAAAATGCGGAACAAAATCTTATTGGTAGCCTCTACTTGGCCATTCCCTTGAGGATAGTAGGGAGCTGAGAAATGATGGTAAATTTTTGAATTTAGAACAGAAGGTTTTCATCTTTTTATTTTTGAAATGGCTTTCGTTGTCTGAAACAATATCATGTGGTACGTCGAAGCGGCAAAGAATGTTTTTGTGAATGAAAGAAACCACATGGCGGCCTTCTATTGTGCGTAGAGTAACAACTTCAACCCATTTGGTGAAATACTCTATAGCAGCCAGAAAATATTTGTGGCCATTGGAAGCGGAAGGAGTAATTAGGCCTAATATGTCGAAAGCCCACATGGAAAATGACCAAGAAGAAATAACTGATTGTAGATATGTGGCCGGTGTATGAATGGAAGGTGTGTGCATTTGGCACTTGACACACTTCTTCACGAATCAATGGCAGTCCTGTTGCATGGTTTTCCAGTAGTACCCTGCTCGAATGATCTGTTTGACGAGAGTTTGATAGCCAACATGGCCACCACAAATCCCTTCGTGTGCCTCTTGGATAATTTCCATAGCTTCGTCCTTGTCTAAGCATCTGACATACTTAGAACTGAACCCACGGCGGTAGAGGACATTGGCAAGGATGAAATAATGGGTGGACATACGCTGAATTGCACGTTGCTCCCTTCTTGGCATTTCTGGTGGAAATTCACCAGTCTTAATGAAATTTTTGATATCTTGGTACCAAGGCTTCTCCTTATGATTGACCTGGTTTACTTGCATGGTTAAAATGAAAGTAGGTTGCTCAAGCCTACCAACTTGGAAAGAACGACATGATTCGCTGCCCTTGAAGGATAAAATAGAGCCTAGGCTGGCTAAGCCATCGGCTATCTGATTGTGTTCCCTTCTGATGTGATTGAGCTGAAATTATTCAAAGTTGTCCACAAGAGCTAGGACAATCTTTTGATAGGGGATCATTTTTGAATCTTTCACCTGCCACTCAGTGTTAACTTGACTGACAACAAGTAATGAATCGCCAAAGGCATGCACTCTCTTGACATTGAAATTTTGCAGAATTTTGAGGCCTTGTATTAGAGCTTCATACTCGGCCATGTTATGAGTACATTGGAAACCAAGCTTGAGAGAATAAGGGATCATTTCTTTTTCTGGAGTGATTAACAAAACTCCAATCCCTATGCCAGACATATTTTTAGAGCCATCGAAGAATAGGTTCCAAACTGGAGGCTGTTGGACATTATAGATGTGCTCATCAGGAAAATCATCTTCTGCTTTAATTTCTTCTGTTAGGGGAAAGTTTGCCAGCTGATCTGCAATAGCTTGGCCTTTAATTGACTTTTGAGAAACATACTCCAAGTTATATTGCATTAGAAGGACCTGCCATTTCGCAATCTGTCCAGTGAGAAATGGTTGCTCAAGAATGTATCTGAGAGGATTAAGCTTTGATAGGAATTTGATTTCAGCTGCCAACAAGTAATGTCTCAATTTCTGGCACATCCAAACCAAGGCTAGACAAGTCTTCTCCATTTGAGAATATTTCTTCTCATAGTCAATGAAAGTTTTGCTCACATAGTATATGGCATGCTCTACCAGGCTGCCCTCTTTATACTGTGCGAGGAATCCACCACAGACATTCTGATTGACGGAAATATATAATAAGAGAGGCTTTCCCAATTTTGGCGGCTTTAAAACTGGTTGATTAATGAGATATTGCTTGATGCGCTCAAACGAGAGTTGGCATTTCGATCCCCATTCGAATTTTACTCATTTTCTAAGCTAATGATTGAAAGGTTCACATCTCATGGCCAAATTGGAGATGAAACGTTGAATAGACTGAATACGCCCTTGAAGGCTTCACAATTCCCTAAAATTAGTTGGAGGTGACATATCGATGATTGCTTTTGCTTTAGCCGGATCCACCTCTATTCCTCTTTTGCTGATAATGAAACCGAGTAATTTGCCAGACTCTACTCCAAAAACACATTTCTAAGGATTAAGTCTCAACTTGTAAAGAATAAGTCTTTCAAAGACTTGACCAAGAGCATCGAGGTGATCTTCCTCTTCTTTAGACTTGACCAGGATGTCATTCACATATGCATCCATATTTTTGTGCATCTGATCATGGAAAATAATGGCCATTGCCCCTTGATAGGTTGCCCCGACATTTTTGAGCCCGAACAGCATGACTGTATAACAGAAGGTTCCCCATGGTGTAGTAAAGGAAGTTTTTGACTGATCACGAACGGCCAGTTTAATTTGATTATATCCTGAATATCCATCCATAAAAGAAAACATGGCGTGGCCTGCCGTGCTATCAATCAAAAGATCAATATTGGGAAGTGGATAGTCATCCTTCGGGGTAGCCTTATTGAGATCCCTGAAATCAATGCAAATCCTAACCTTGCCATTCTTTTTAGAAACTGCTACGATATTTGCCAACCAATCTAGGTAATCTATGGCTCAGATGAATCCTGCTTTTAACAAATCTTCAAGTCCTTCCTTAACTTACTGCTCAACTCGAGGGTCTAACTTCCTCAGTTTCTGCTTGATTGGTCTGGAATCTGGTTTCAACTTGAGTCGATGCTCAACCAACTTGGGATCTAATCCTGGCATATCTTCATAAGTCCAGGCAAATACTTCTTGATGTTGCTTAAGGAGTTGGATGAGTCTTGCTTTTTCATCTGCATTTAGACCCGAACCAATTTTAAGGATTCTCGGATCATCTTCCGAACCAATGTTGATATCTTCAGTTGGATCTTAAACCAAAGACGATGGTTCATTCTGCTTCTGAATGTGAGCAAATTCTGGCAATTCTTGAATAGTTGAATCAAACTCTGCTAGCTCTTCGGTCTGCTCTGTTGCCTGGCTAATCTCTACTCTGACCTTTGTCTTATGAATTCTTGCTAGTTTCGATTTCTTTTGGGAGAATTTGGGATTGATAATGAACTTCTTCATCGATTCAGGAGCTATGTTCCAATGATCTTCTGAAAATGCCAAAAAGGTTTTTAAGAGAAAGTACAAGCCCAAATTAAACTTTTTGTACAAAAGCAAAGAAAAATGGCACAGACAAAAATAAGCGCAAATGATAGATGCCCAAAATATGAAGAGAAGATCAAGTTTTCATTGATTAGAGAATAAGATATTTACAAGACCGACAAAAAGATTGGGACTGTGTTGTCCTTACAAGATTAACTAAGAAACAAGAATAGAAAAGCAAGAAAACTAAGGCATCATCTTCCTCATTTGGTTCCTCTGACAAATATTGTTCCCTTGCTGGAAGCTTGGCCGACGAACCCCAACCCTAAACTATCTGAATGTCGAGCAAGAATGATCGGCTCCACTATACCGTCTTCATTTTTTTCCATGCCTCGGAATGGCTGGTATCCTTGTTTTATCAGCAGATCAAATCCCTTTCTGGCTTTGGAAAACTAAGGAAATAAGGGATGATCTTTGAAGGAAGTGTAGTTGATACGTCCTCCCAGTTTGAAGAAACAGGGTCCTTGCCATTGAACTATTGTTGCAATGTTTTCTTCTTCTTGGACATCCTTCAGCTTCAGCATTTCTAAACTCTCGCTGAGGTTGATCTCATCACTTTCTCGGATGCTTGGAATGTCCGCTGTAAATGTCAGACGGGGAATCATAGGTTGTGGCAGCCTTTCTCCAAGATCTTCTCCCAGAATGGTGGTGATCATCCCTCCCTTGGACCATTTTATGCATTGGATGAGGGTTGACGGAACAACATTGGCATTGTGGATCCATGTTCGTCCCAACAGAAGATTGTAGGTTGGTGGCACATTGACGACATGAAACAAAACTGTGTGTACTAAATAATTGATGAAAATTTCTAAAAAGATTTTTCCTTTTGCAGTTTGCCCATGATTGTCGAAGCCGTAGATTGTAATTGGATCAGGTACGTATTCTTCCTTTTTCAATCCCAAGGCTTTTGTTGTCATTTCCAAGCAAATATTGAGGCTGCTGCCTCCATCTACAAGCACATGTGGGACAGTCATGCCCTTGGTCCTTACCACGATGTATAACGCATTGTTATGAAAAGAATGAGGTCTTGGCAAATCCTCATCTGAAAAGGTGATAGGTGCATTGGTCATCGTCTGGTTTACAATCTGTGTCATATCTTATGGAGTAGTGTCTGGCTTTACCTTGATTTTCCTCAACAAATCGTTTAGCATTTCTTGATGCTTTGGGAAATCATGAGTCAATTCCAGGATTAAAATGTTAGGGAGTGTCGTGACTGGCTTCTGGAGCAGATTGGCTCTCTCTTCAGCTGCCTTAGAGGTTTCTGCTTCTTCTGTAAGGACTTGCTTTTTAATTAACTTTTTGGGGAAACCTAGGACCCTTTTGTTCTCAACTGATGAGTTCATCTGACTTAGGATTGATATAATGTTCATTTTCTTGGGTGTAGGCTGGTCCCGATGCAGAACCTTGACCTAATGTTGGAGACTTATGTCCTCATTGGAGCATGGACATATATGGTTTTGTGGAAGAAATGAGCATTCTGAGATGGTTGCTGTGGAATGGTTTGGGAATGGCGCTGACAGGATTTCCATTTTACCTTCCTATTCATCTTCTATGAGGATGTTCTTGTCAATACAATCTTGGATCAAGTGTTTAAGGACGAAGCAATACTCTGTATCATGCCCCATTGCCCTGTGGAACTTGCAGAACTGCTCTTTAAATCTTCTCATGATCACTGGTGGATCTGCGATTTTGGGAAGTTTAACCATTCCATGGACAGTAAGTATTCCAGGACTTCTTCTAGAGGCTGATCTAAAGGAGTAAATTTGTGATCCCTACTCCAATTGATGTGTTTGGGTTTTTCCTAAGGATCCCCTTTTTGTTGGGGACCGCTTGAGAGAGGCTTATCACTATTTTTGAAGAACTTTCCTTTTCGTCCTTTGTACTGATCAGGCTTCGTGCCACTGCTGTTACCGTTCTTGCTGCTACTGCCATGATTGTCGTCTGGGGTGTCGGCCGAGTAAGTAAAATGATCCTTTTTCTTTTGATCCTGGGCATTCTTGACAAGAGTAATGCTCTCATACACTCCATTCTTCATTCCCATTTTGAGCCATTCTGCTCGTTCTGTTAGCTCAATGAATGATTTGGAGGGGTATGTGGAAATGAGGCTTCTCAAAGGCTGCAAAAAGTTGTTGAGGATAATTTGAAGGGCATGTTCCTCAGAGATGGGATTTCTCATTTTGTTGCAAATACTTCTCCATTTACTGATGAAATCTCTGGCCTTTTCATTGCCTTCTTGCTTGAGGTTATACAAATGATTGAGCATAGGCAGAGCTTTTTTATTGAACAGAAATCGCTCAATGAACATGTTAACAACCTTGTCAAAATCTCGCAATTCAATGGGGTTGACATGCTCTGCATACCATTTGGCAGTTATGCCTTCCAAACTGCGGGGGAAGCATAGGAAAAGAGCACGGTTATCTTCGCTGAACCTGGCGCATTCTGCGAAAAAATATCGCAAGATGAGCCTTGGGATCACCAGATCCATCAAACTTAATAAATTTTCTGGGGAGGTTCTCTAGATTATTGTCCCCTTCCAATCCGAGGTAGAAGTTCTGCCGGGTATATGATTTCTTTCCTTTGTCTTGGATTTGTAGATCCTTGAATGTCTTGGTTAATGCTTGGATTGAGTCTTCTGTAGGGGCCCCGTACTTGGGTTTGTTCATCGATACATGCTCTTTAACTCCCCTTTTAGACTATTACAGATGCTTCGGGATATACATTTGCTGCATTTCTTCTTCAAAATCCTCTTCTGTCGATTCTATTTCCTCAGAGGTGTTGTCATGCTGGACTTTTTGCTTACTGATCTTGACATGCTTTTTCATGGATTTTCTCTTGTTTTTGCTTTTAGATGTTGCTTTCTTCGGACCAGCACTAGCCTGCTCAGACATCATCTTTGACATCATCTTCTGAAATATCTTGTACATGGCAGGGTCAACATCATCTTCTCTGGGAGAGTTCATTTCTTCTATCTCACTGTCACTGTGTTGCTGAACAATTTGCTTTCCAGTTCTAGTCTGAACCATCTTTGAGATGCCAAAGTTTTCCTGTAGAATGAGAGAATGGTTAGAGTGCGGAAGAAACTTTTCGGAAAAAAAACTTTTGAGAAAAGCAAGAATGAAGGGCTTTGGTAGACAATTTTAAGGAGTTATCCCATTACCCGGGATTGGGTCATCACAAGACTTGTGATAATTATGTTACCATTTTTATGATAACGAAAAGATGTGCCTTGTTACCTAGGCGAGGTCGTCAACCATGATAAAAGATATTGAAGAGGAATAGGAGGAATGTCTCATTTACCAGGGATGAGGTCGTCACTAGAATCATGACCTTTTTATGCTATAAAACGAATAAAAGAATAAAATTTGGCCCAAAAAAGGCTTTTCAGTAGAACAAAACTTTATTAATGATAAATTCAAAGACAAAGAGAGGGTGGGCAAACAGTTTGCCACCACTCTTGATATTCAGAAGATGCATTTGATCCAGGAAATACAGATAGAGAAATGAAGGAATCCCAAGTATATTTGGTTACATGGTATGCCCTAGACCACTGATCCGACTGCAGATTGAATTCTGGCATGTTACCCGTCGGGAAGCGAATGTTGGCATGAACCTACCGCTGCAAAAACTGTCTGAGACACCTTTCTGGCTGATAATCGACACAGAAGAAGGGGCCAAGCAATCTGTAGTGTTTGCTGCGAGCATAAGTGTAGCAAGGAACTGATTCTCTCCTGTCGAAGAAATCCCAAACGATCTCTTCCTGATGTTGTTTCTCGATCAAGGCTCGACACTGACTGGCAGACTTTGTCTTCTTACTGTTGAACCTGAAGGAACTAGCCTTTGATGGCACATGTCGCAAGAACTACGACTACAGAGCATAAGTGCATCCTTCTACCGGAATGGTCTCCCCAAGAGCAAAACGATCCAAGCCTCGGTAAAGAAAAGCTAAGGCTGCCATAGAAACTGAAAGCTGACGGGTCTGCTTACTTCCCCATCTTCGAAAGAGTTGGGCAACTCTGATGTCGATAAAGTTCTGACTATCCTGGAAGAAAGCTAATCCCACTGTGCATAGGATCATGGCATGCTGAATTCTGTCTTTCGTTGCTCGAGACAAGGTGTCAACTTTTTCGTAGGCTCCGTACTTGCGATAGAGTCCAAACATGTCAATGAACTGACTTCCGTTGATCTTAGTGAGAGGCCAAGATCTCCTCCCTGTTGCTCTAGCCAAAGCTTCTCGAACATCTACCCCTTTGATGTTGATCAGGAACTGTTGCTCGACAGGATCATCTGGCTGACCAGCTGGTTCGGGCAATCCCATAATGTCATTGAATTCATCCATCAGTAGAGTCATCTCTCCCCATGGAAACCAAAATGTGCAGGTACATGGATTCCACTGTTCTGCCATAGCCTGAATCCGACTTCCGTTGATGGTTTGCTTGCCTACCACCGATGCCATATCCAATCCATAATCATCTAAGTGGTTTGGGAACATACGCGAGAAGGTGGCGAACTAAGAATAATACCACCGCAGGAAGAAAGAATGAGGCTGGATAACCCAATGATCCAGGGATCCATCTTTTATCTGATAGAAGACATGATTTCTGGGAAAAACAGCATCGAGAGAATTTGACGCCATTTGGAATGATATTGGGGCAAAGAAGAATGAAGAGAATCAGATAAAATGCAGGACTTTATGGATAGACTTTTAAAGAATAGATACAATCCTGGAAATTTTTGAAAGATCAAGGGAATTTAGAAAAGTGATTTCTAGGGTTTTTAAAGAAAAATTGATATAAAAGAGAAAAAGAGTGTAGATAGAGGAAAAATATACACCTGGATTTCTGAAAATAAGAGGAAATTTTGAATAATATATCCAAGGTTTGGAAAAGGTTTGATATACATAGGAGACATATAAGAAAACATCGCATAGTCACAGTTGCACAAACAAGGATGCACAAACAGCACTCCCTAAAGGCTGACTCTAAATGCAAGATTTAAAATGGCTTGTAGGACCTTAATCCTAACTCTAGGGTTCAGATCATCTGATTCCAATCAAGGTACGCCAATATACTCAAGCCGAAGCTCGAAGTATGTGGCATATAAATATTTCTCTGGTTCTAAGGTAATGGCTTCCCAACATCCTTGAGCGCCTATCGATATACCTCGGACTATGGCCCTTAGGTACGTGGTAGGGGGGCGCTAACCCAAATAAGTGGTCAAGTTGTGAGGCTATCTCCCAAACTATGGTTCAGTGAGACAGCCAAGCAACGTGAAGACTGAGACAATATAGGTAGGGATACAACAAACAACAACAACAACTACGCCTTCATCCCAAAACAATTGGGGTCAACGATATGAACCAAAAAAGAAATTCATTTCGGGTCTTCCACATGAATTCTTTTCCTCCAATCATTTCTATCCAATGCCATGTCCTCGGTGAGGTTCAAAGCATTCATATCCTTTCCTATGATCTCCATCCAAGATTCATGTGGAAGACCTGAAATGAAAGAAATCAGATAGCTCTAATGCAAGTCCTAAAAAGATAGAATTAAACGAAGAGAAGCATACACTTGCATACATTGTTTGCTTTCAATCCCTAAAATTGAGGAGAGTTGTATTTCAGACCTAAGTCTAATGTGAACATGGAATAATCTCCTCAATATGGTCCTACCAAACCATATTTAGATCCCATATGCAATGATGTTAGCTAGGACAAAGTCTAGGCTCCTAAGGTTTGCATGGAGATGAAGTTGACATTTAAAGAATAAAGACTTAGAAAATATCAAAGCAAAGCAAAAGGCATAGATCCAACCGAACGAAGACGAGTCCCATCACGATCGCCAAAACTGTGATCATTGCAAAAATTTTCCTCTTTGGTTTCTCTCTCTTTCTTCTCTTTTCCTTTCTAACCTCTATTTTCCATTTTTGAAGGAGAAAATAAAAGACAGAAAAGAAGAGAGAAGAGAAAAGAAAAGAAGAGAGAGAGGAACTCTTTCGCGAAGGTCTCACTTGACCTTAATTTTGAAAATATTTTAGGAAATTACTCACCTCTGTTTTGAAATATTTGCGGAAAAAATGGAGATACGGGATTCGCTCGTCGGTACGAGGTTCGACCGTTCCTGGCGCCTTTACCAGGGGTAATCGAACCAAGGATCGAATAAATGCCTTTTTGCTTTGCCTAAATATTATCTAAGAAATTATTCTAAGTCTAAAGATGCACAAAGAATCATGCTTGTGCAATGCAAATGCAGGGATGTATGCTTTTGAGAAAACACTTTTGAAAATTTTGAGATTTTACAAGTGATTCTGAAATAAATGTGATAATGTAGTGAAAAAATGATCCAAAGGGGTTTGAACTTGATTTGAAAAAGTTAGATTTTGAATCTAACTCAGAATTTGAAATGGATCTGGAAGAAGAGACTTTGGAATTCTTAGTTTTGAAATGATCAGAATTTTGGAAAGATAAATCTTCAGATGAAGAGAAAGGGAATTGAAATTTCTGAAATAAGAATGAATTTTCAAAATCAGAATGGACTTTGAATTTGGATCGATTTTCAAGAATCAATTTTGAAAAAGAAATTTTGAGTTCAAGACCTAAAACAAGAATTTGAATTTGAATTCAGATTTGAGAAATAGATTTGAAATTAGCTTTGAAAATGAGAATTTGGAAAATGGAACTAGATTTGAAATCTGGAATAGAATTTGATCTGCAATTCGAAATCCTAAATGAAATTTGGATCCGAAGTCTGGAATCCAAGATGGAATTGAATCTGGGATTTGGAATCCTAAATGGGATTGGATCGGAAGTCTGGAATGGAGTTGAATTCAAAACTTGGAATCCTAAATGGAATTGGATCCGAAGTCTGGAATCCAAAATAGAGTTGAATCCGGGATCTGGAATCCTAGATGGAATTGGATCCGAAGTCTGGGATTCAAGATAGAGTTGGATCCGAAATCTGGAATCCTAGATGGAATTGGATTTGAAGTTTGGAATCCAAAATGGAATTAGATCTGAAGTCTGGAATCCAAAATGGAGTTGGGTTCTGAATTTAGAACCCAAGATGGAATTTAGTTTTTGAAGATCCAAAATGGGACTTTTGAAGATGGATCTGGATTTTCAAAATCCAAATTTAAAATTTAAAAAAACTAAATTCTGAGATTTAGAATTAATCTGAACACTTTGATTTTGAATTGAGAATCAAGACTCAATCTTTAGGTAGAACTTTGAAGATGAAGAATAATTTTGATTTTGAAGTTTTAAATTTGAATTTAGAAGATGAATTAGGAGTTTTAAAGTTAAACTGAACTTTGAAATTTGATTTGAAATGTTAATTTGGGAATTGAACCCTAAAAATGAATTTTGGAATTCCAAAGTTGAATTGAACTTTGAAATTTGATTTGAATTTGGGATGAAATTTTGAATATAAAAATGAATTTGAATTTTCAAAGTCAAATTGGACTTTGAAATTGAATTTTGAATCTTGAAATGAGATAAAATTGAATTTGAATTTATAAATAAGAATGGATTTGAGAAATGAAGAAGGTATTTGAAGAATTATCTCAAAAATCACTTGGATTTTGAAATAATATGAAAAGATTTTTTTTTTAAATATGATATAATCCTATCCTAAATGATGAAATGAATTGAAAAATTTTAAATTGAATTTGAAAAGTATATTTCATTCTTTAAATGAATTGAAATAAGATTGAAGATATAATACATCTCTGATTATGGTCATAAGATGTATTATATAATAATCGTATTTAAGTTCAAGTGAAGAATAAAACACATTTTTGGTACCTTTTATAGAGTTTAAAATGAAATTAACTCTCAATATATCCTGACTATGGCCATTGATATATATTTTGAGTTAATTTTCAGTTAAACTCTAATAAAAGAAGAAAATATTTGAAAAATATGATGATTTTTTAAAAGGATCCAGTGTGAATCTAGTGTTATTCCATAAAAAATGAAAATCATAAGTTTTGTTCACACCCTGACTATGGCCATTGATGCAAATCATCAACTTAGGGTTTAACCACCTTTTATTAGAATGGTGCACGTGCCATCCATGTTTCGCCATTTGTGAAATTTTTTGAAATAAAAGAGAAAAATAACATGAAACAGGTATATTTACATGCTCATACATTCTATTCTAATACTGGAAAGTAGAGATTTCTCATTACCATCTAACCATTACAAGTTTTTTATTTAAACTGAAATTCAAATCCTTAAATTAAGAAGGAAAATAGTCTTCTCTACCTAATTCCTGCAAAATTCAAGTTAGCACAAAGCAAATATGACATATGAAAGAAGATTTGAAAATGTTGTATCAAGGCTAAGAATGTATATGGAAGTGTCTATCCTGATGGAGGAATGAATATATCCAATGTAATGTTTAAACTAAATGGAATATACATATAGCATACTGTAAACACACCAAATTTTTACCTTCATCCAGTGTTTGTCCATTTCATAAGTCATTACAGATCATTGCATGTCATTGCATGTATTCTGCATAGCATTGCATGTCATTGCATGTCATTGCATAGCATTCATGTCATTGCATCTCATTTTTGAGATCCAGCACTCCTATTTCAAAACAATCAATCCAGATTTGAATTTTAAAGCTTTATTTCAAAATCAATTTCAAAACCTGGGTTTTTATTCAATACTCTGTCATTTTCCAACCCCAGGACTTTATATTTCGAAATATTTTCTCAAGGAAACAATCTGGATTCATTTCAAATTCAAATTTTAATCGATTTCAAGTCACAGATGAGACCCATTGAGGTGGTGTCGCTTCTGAATTCCTCTATTCATCAAATTTCTCAAAATTTTGAAAGTTTCAGTCCGATCAGGACTCTGTCTCAGAGTCCTGATCCGGTCAGGAGTCTGTTTTGAGGTCAGTTTTACTTCCATTTTCAATCTTTTTCGTTTGTTTTCGAAATTTACGTCATTTCACAAAGTCCAGTTAGTTCAGGACTCTATTTTAGAGTTCGGTCGAGTTGGGAGTCTAACCCTGACTGTGTTTTCTGACTTATTTCATCATTTCTTGATAAAATCTTTTGAAAATTCTTTCATTTGGCTTTTAAAATCTAAAATCTCAGAGTCCTAAGAGTTCAGGACTCTAACCCGGAGTTCCAGTTCGCTTGAGACCCTATTTTCAAAGATCTTGAATTTCAAATACTGATTTTAACCCCTTTTCAAAGCCATTTTCAGTGTTTTTTTCAAAAATGTTCAAAATTCGATGTGGGCCCACTCAGTTGGCACCATATCCAGAGGAATTCTAACTCAGTTAGGACCTTATGCCATTTCAAAAATCCTAATTTTAAGTTTACTTTTGAAAATCTTTTGAAAACTCCTTCAATTTCAAGTTTTAAAATCGCTTTTTGAAAAACTCAAGTAGGGCCCACTCGGGGTGGCGCCATATTCGAGTAAGTCAGGGCTAGACTAGGGTTAGTTGATGTCTTGGTTAGTGTTAGAGGTTTAGAAGAGTCAAAACCATTTTGAAAAACTCATTTTGAAAGTTAGTTTTTAAAACTAGTGTTTTTAAAGGTGTTTTAAAAAGCCCAATGTAGAAAATGCCAAGTGGCATTACATTTGGGGATTTTTTAGGAAAGTCTAGGGGTTAATTAGGCATTAGTTTAGATAATTTAGGCTAGGGGTAGTTAGGTCTTTCCACGCAAAAATCGCCCCCCTTAGAAGAGTCCAATTTTTTTAAAACATTTGATTTTTAACCTAATTTTTTTTTATAAATAGAAGGCCATAGGGGTCGATTTTCCAATCTCTCGCCTATTGGATTCTTGGAGCTTCTCTCTCCTCTCCAGCCCTTCCTCCATTGCAGCAGCCTCAAGGTAATGTTTTTCTTTAATTTTTAGTTTTTATTTAATGTTTTTCATTGTTTTAAGCATGATTTAGCCATTGGCACCATCATCTTCATGGATTAAACCATGGATTTGACCTCAAGAACCATCAAGAAACAGCAAGAACGATCCAAGAAGGTGATCTAACCCTGTTTTGGATTATTTACAGAGATTTTAATCCATTAGAATTGATTTTAATATGATTCTTTGCATTATTAACCAATAAAATATATGATTTACCCTTTTTATGGGTTAAATCTATGTTTTAAAGGTGATATCAAATTCCAACCATTGATTCCCTGTTTTTATTTTATTTTCATCATTTATTTATGTTTGTTTTACGTTCTATAGCATAGAAATAATTTTTATTTACTGTTTTATGGTTTATTTTATTTATTTACATTAGTTAATGCATGGTTTTTCAAGTTTCTTAAATTTCTGTGTGTTCTAGGTTTAGAACAGTGAAGATGATGTTATTTCGGATTGAATCACTCATTTTTTATTTCTGATTTTTTTATATATGATGCATGCATGAGTTATTGAGTTACTGTAGAAAAATCAGAGGTTTTGAATCTCGGGAACCCTGTCAAAAAAATCAGACATCTAATCGGGTTTTTAAAGCTTTAAAATCGTGGTTAAAATCAGGAAGGTAACTTGCTGTTATGATATTTCTCTCATCTTATATCCAATTTTAGATCTGTAAAGTGATATGGATTCACATTGAGTAGGTATGTCTGCTGTGAAAGTTTCGGATTTTTTTATCACAGTTTAGTATTTTTCCCTTTTTAGAGAATCGGTTTTTAAATTTAAACCTCGTTAGGGTTTACCAAAACTCTAATCAGACTTGTGTTATTCATAAATCCCAAACCACAGATCCGATTCATGATCTATAAAAAGTGAGTATTGTTATTTTTCTGTCTACTGTTCACCACTAAAATTTCAGAGATTTTTGTTTAGAATTTCTATTTATGTCTGTATTTTCAATCTGGAATAGCCGTTTTAATCCCTGTTAAAAGTGATATATTTTAGCTCAGATTGCCGGAAGGGTTTCTCCCTAACCGGAGATGATTTTTCCGATCTGTAAATTGGGAAATCTCTATTTTTCTTCCTAGTTAGTCTCTGTAAAATCTCATAAATTTCCATGGAGATTTTACCCCTGATTCAGGTCTTGGATTGAAACTGGTTGGTGAACTAGGTCAAAAATAGCATATTTTTAGGGTTTAATGCAATTTTCGGATTAATTTAATGTCAAAAAATTATTTTTATAATTCCAATTCAATATTAGGGTTATAAAAAGTGCAGGTACCAATTTTTATGGATTTTGGAATCCATTTTATGGCTGAATTGAGCAAATTGCAAAACCGGGTTCCTGAAAGATCCAAAAACACTGCTAAAATCACAGTTTTTGTGATATTGTTGGATTTTCGTGCATAGGCATATATTTTTAGGGTTTTATTATGTTCATAATCATATTAGGATGCTTTAGGTTTAATTTGATGCTCATTTGATTTCATTTAGTGCATAAAACCTAAGTTTTTACCAAAATCTATTTCAGAAAACCCTGATTTCAAGGCCATAGTCTTGCTATCGGGGGCTATTTGGTCATTTGACCTAAATTTCGAAATCCATAACCCTAATTTCATATTTTTAATCATGTCATAGCATATTTGGTTTGAGTTTATTTCATTCAAAATTCAAAATTTGCATTTTATCAAAATATCTTTCTAAAAACCCTAATTTCAAGGCCATAGTCTTGTTATTAGGGGTATTTTGGTCATTTTGACCCCAATTTCGAAATTCCATATCTTCTTTTTCATATTTATTCAATTTTATTTCATATTTTATCATTTTTATTTAAGGGAATCAAGGAAAAGGCTTATATCTAGCAAAATCCAGTAATTTCTAGATATTACTGGATAAATCTAGAAAAGCCAACATATTTTCATTAACCAAGTTTTCTAGTTTTGCAGGTACATTGAAGACTTTATTTTCCATGTATTTAAATTTCAATAGTGATGTAATTTGTAATTAAACTTTGGAATAAGAATTTACATTTCCTGCTTGCTTAGGTTGCATTGCATATAGCTTATTTTTATAATTTTAATGTGTGATGGATGATGATTTATGCATATTTTTACAAATTCACCATGGTCTACACGAATGGCACATGCACTAGCTTCTATGAAGTTTATAAACTTGGTGGAATTTGTATTTATGACCATAGTCAGAATATGAATGATACTTAGATTTATGATCTTCACATTGGCCACATTCAACCTACACTCTTAGGCTAACTTCAAAATGCACTGCATTTCTCAAAAATACAAAAAGTATTTCTCAATTCCTCAAATCCATTCATTTCATGCATTTGCCAATTCCAATCTCAATTCAAAGAAGTTCATTTTTTTTAAAATCCCCTAAGTCTTATAGCAAAATCGATTTTCTCAAAATATTGATTTGCCAATGGTATTTCCCAAGTTCCAAATTCAAATTTTCTAAGTTAGAATTTCAATTTCAAAGTTTAAATTCAGAGAAACCAAGTCTCTCAGAATCGATTTTCACTAAATGTCAAGGATTTCTCAAAATCGATTTTTATTTCTCTCAGAAGTACATTTCAAATCCCATTTCACGATTTTTCATGTGATATCATTTCCAAGATTTACTTTTTCTAAATATTTCAATCATTCAAAGCAAACATCATGTTTTCAAATGTGCATTTTTCTGAAAATTCATAGCACATGCCTGATTCTATGTGCATTTAGAAATTAGAATATGATTTAGACAAGTTGAATAGAGTAGAGCATAAGATTGATCCTTGGTTCAATTACCCCTGTTAAAGGTGGCAGGAACGGTTGAACCTCGTACCGACAGGCGAGTCCCATTCTACGGAATTTTCCCGCATTTTAAAACGGAGGCGAGTTATTTTCAAAAATCTTTTTCAAAGGTCAGTTTGATTTGCAAAAGTAAAATTTTGCGATGATAACAGGTTTGGCGACCGTGATGGGACCTGTCTTCGCCTGATCAATCTAATGCTCTACTTAGTTCAAATTGTCAAAATCGATTTCCATGGAATGTCAGCTTTGCTTTATGATATCATGTGAACCTAGGAGCCTAGACTTGAACCCAGCTGACATGGAATGCATATAGACTAGGTATGGTTTGGTAGGACCATATTGAGGAGAATTATTCATGCTCACATAGACTTAGGTCTAATACAACACTCCTCAATTTAGGAATTGTATGAAAACAATGTTTGCTTCTTCAAATATTTCAAAAATCTATCTCTTTAGGACTTAGAGCCTTCTGTTTGATTGCATGTGCTCATGTTTTTCAAAAATCACCCCACCTATATTGTCCCGGTCTTCACGTTGCTGGGCTCTCTTCCAGAACCATAGTTCGGGACAGAGCCTCACAACTGGGCCACTTATTTGGGTGAAAACCCCCCTGCCACGTACCAAGGGCCATAGTCCAACGTATATCGGCAGGTGCTCAAGGATGTTGGAAAACTTGAACCTAGAACCGGAGAAATTGATTTTATGCCACGTACATTGAGCCTTGGCTCGAGTATATAGGCATAACTGGATTGGATACAGTTGATCTGAACCTTAGAGTTAGGATTAAGGTCCCACAGCCATTTCAAAATTTGTGCATCTAAAGTCAGCTTTTAGGGAATGTTGTATGTGCATACTTGTTTGTGCATAATGTGATTGAATATGTTATAGTCATATTTTCTAAAAATACTGGATGATTTTTCAAAATTCCCCAGTCCATGTCCATGTACTGTCTATGTTTTAAATCCTGGACGATTTTCAAAACACTTCATTTTATAAAGTACTTCCTTATATTTCATTAAACCCTGGACGATTTTCATAAAATTCCTCCATTTTCTTCAAAACTCCAGGTGATTTTCCATCTTTCCTGTCTTCTGGATCTCGAATTTCCTGCTTTATTTTTATCCTGCCTGCATTTTTCTCAAAATTCCTGTATTTTTCTCAAATCTTATTCCAATTTCCATGTCTTCCAGTCCGATGGCATCCAGTCAGCTTGATTCAGTCTTCCCTGACGGTCACATCTCCTATGAGGTGCGACAACGTCTTCCCGAACATCGAGTCCTCAGCACCGGATCCTTCTTTCCCCGGTGGTATTATTCATGGTTCAAGAACTTCTCTCGTATGTTTCCGGACCATCTGGACGAGTGTGGATTGGAACTGGCGTCCGCAGTGGGAAAGCAGACAGTCAACGGCAACTTGATTCATGCACTAGCAGAGCGGTGGAATCCGAGCACTTCTACCTTCTGGTTCCCGTGGGGCGAGATGACAGTACTGATGGATGAATTTTCAGAGATTATGGGATTGCCCGAGCCAGCCGGTCAGCCTGGAGATCCATTGGAGAAACAGTTTCTGATTAATGTTAAGGGTCTGGACCCTAAGGATGCCTTAGCCCGCATGACAGGACGCAAGTCTTGGCCTCTGATTGAAGAAGATGGAAATGAATATGTAGATCTGCTCGAAATCTACAGACAGCATGGGACATTTGTGGAAGTCAGTTCGTTGTCTAGGACAACTCGAGAGAGAATTCAGCATGCGATGGTTCTGTGCACGGTGGGATTGGCTTTCTTTCCCGACGGACGAAATTACATGGATATCAGAATAGTTCAGCTTCTAAGGAGATGGGGAAGTCGACAGACCAGCCGCCTCTCCATTGCCATGGCCGCACTCGCCTTTCTATACTGAGGGTTGACCCGTTTCACACTCGGAGAATCCATTCTAGTCGAAGGGTGCACCTATGCATTACAATCTTGGTTCCTCCAGCATGTGCCAGCCCGAGCCAGTTCATTCAAATATAATGGTGAAAAGCTTCTTCCAGTTGCTCGATACCGATTCTTGATCGACAGCCTTCAGGAGGAAGAGGTCGTATGGGACTACTTTGATCGTCAGGAATCACCTCCCAGATACACTTATGCATACGGCAAGCGATTCAGGCTACTGGGCCCGTTCTTCTGCGCATATTATCATCCAGAGCGGTGTGTCAGGCAATTCTCTCAGAGGCAGAAGCGCGTAGAGATTCGTCCACTAGTCGGGGTGCTGCCAGAATTCGATCTCGCATCAGATCAGTGGTCCGGAGCATACCATTCTGCCAGACCTGGCTGGGATTCTTTTGTCAGTCTTACTATTTTTCCTGGTCCTCATGTGTCTTCTGATTATCCGGAGTGGTGGAAAATTGTCTGTCCCCCTCCCCTCTGTCAAGTGTATTATTGATAAAATCATGTTTTTTCTCTTAATAAAATTCCTTTATTTTACATCTCGCATTGGTTTGACGACCTCGCCTAGGTAACAAGGCATATTTCCAGTTGTTTATTTTGCAAAGAATAGCAGCGCAATTGTCGTAATTCCAGCGACGACTCAATCCCTAGTAATGGGATACTCTTTCAATTGTCTACCAAAATTCTCAACAAATATTTTCCTTCAACCAAATTTCCTTCAAAAGCCTAATCATCAGTTCTACCTTGCAGAGAGCATCAGTAACATTCAGAAGAGGAAATGGACTCACCCCGATCAGTCAGAAGTCAAGGTCAGCAAGCAGAGGATGATGTTGATCCTCAGATATATGTTATGTTCAAAGAAATGATAACCAAGATGCTGGCAAAACAAACTGAAACTAGTACAGAAAAGATCCAGGTCAAGCAGAGGGCAAAAGGCCGGTCAGCCAAGAAAGTTTTAAAACTATCCAAGAAATATATCCAACGCAAGGATACATCGGATGAATCAGGATCGGTAGGTAACACCGATGAAGAGTATGAAGTTCAGCAAGCATTTCAAAGATCCCCTCATAGACAAGGGACAGCCTATAAATTGAAAAATCAAGCAATGGATGATCCAATCCAAATACAACTGAAGGAAATGGCAAAGAAGATTAAAGATTTGCAAGCCCGCGACAAGGGCAAGAAGGTCTTCAGAAGCAAAGATTTCTACAAGAGCATCACCTCCGTCAGGAATAATCAAGATTCAAAAAAAGACAAATTCTGTTAAGACCCACCGCGAGGGGTGCAAGGATAACAAGGGCAATCATACAAGTCAGAAAGAGAAATCTTTAAAGCAGAGTGAAAAATTGAGTCAACAGAAAGAGAAGAAAAAGCATGACGGTTGGGGTTACGATCGCAAATTCACTCTTTTAGATCAGCCCCTCGAAGAGGTCCTTGAATACATGCTGAGCAAAGGAATGGTTAAGCTTCCAAGAATTGTTAATCCTCTGGTCGCCCTAGGGAAATGGAAAGACCGCTTCTGCAAATTCCACCAAACAACGGGGCACGATATTGAACATTGTTTCGTCTTTAAAAATATCGTCCAAGACCATATCGACAAGAATCTCTTTATTGAAAATGAGAAAGAGTACTAGTCAACTGTCTTATCCAAGTCTCAGCAAAAATCAAGTACTCGACAAGAGATGCAGCGTGATGATCCAAACCAGGACCACAAGATGGCCCCGTTAGATCAAATACTCGAGAGTTTCTTGGAATACATGCACACAAAAGATACAGTCGGGTCTCTGAAGGCTCACTCCACATTTTCTACCAATTCTACCAAAAGTAGCAATGGACAAAACAAAAGAGGAGGTAGAAAAAAATCATACTGGAGGCTCAGGAAATCCAAACTCAGAGAAAAATGACCTCGCAAGTCGGAAGGATAAAATGGACAAGCGAGATGACAAGTCTTCCTCAAGTGTCCAATTCGAATTAAAATTCCAAGGAAAACCAAAGCATGATGGTTGGGGGTACGATCGCAATTTTACTCCCTTAGAACAGCCACTGGAGCAAGTTCTGGAATACATGATAGCCAAAGGGAAGGTTAGACTCCCCAAGATAGCAAATCCTCCTGTGACCATGGGAAGGTTTAAAGATCAGTTCTGCAAATTTCATTGGGCAATGGGTCACGATACCGAGCATTGTTTTGTCCTTAAAAATATTATCCAAGACGTCATTGTCAAGAATATTCTCGTTGGAGATGAAAAGGAGGACCATTCATCCTGATCATGTTTCTCCCCAATCATTCAAAAAATTGATAACACTAGCACTTTCCTAATTTCTCATCTTGTTTTTATTATTTCAAAGGGATGATGTAATCTCGTCTGTCTTTCCTCTATTTGTTACCTTTCCTTCAATACATCAATAAAGTTGTCAGTTTTTCTCGCAAGCTCGGTGCCATTTTTTTTATTCTCCTCGGCAAAATGTTCTTTTATGAGGAATGACCTCTTCAGAGTCTCTTCTGAATCAATCAAAAGCCAATTGTCGTGTCACCTTCAGAGAGCGCTCCTCGAACATCAATCATTTATCCTTTTATTCAAATTCTTCTTTCCCAGTTACACTGGGGCATTTTTAAAATTTTCATTTTATCTTCAAAACTTTCTGTATGCAGGCAGGATCAAACAAATCTCTCATTTTGCACGCATGTGCACCCATTTACTTTCATTTGCATTTGCATACATTCATTTGCATTCATCTGCATCGGTTTGCATTTGCATCGAATTACTCATTCAGGATAAGGGATAAATCCTGAGACCCTGACATTTGTCTAGGTCAGTGTGAGGGTAAAAGATTGAAAATCTCACAATACAATCATCAAGCGCTTTCTAAACACCAACCTTTTTCAAGTTCGTCCTGCGGGCCAAGTTTTTATCAAAACCATTTTTACCGGTCAACCTTCGGGTGAAGCGAACTTTCTAAATCCAGTTTTCACTGGTCGAACTTCTTAAATCCGGTTATTACTGGTCGAACTTCTTAAATCCAGTTTTCACTGGCCGAACTTCCTGAATCCAGTTTTCACTGGTCAAACTTTCTAAATCCGGTTTTCACTGGTCGAACTTTCTAAATCCGGTTTTCACTGGTCGAACTTTCTAAATCCGGTTTTCACTGGTCGAACTTTCTAAATCCGGTTTTCACTGGTCGAACTTCCTAAATCCGGTTTTTACTGGTCGAACTTTCTAAATCCGGTTTTCACTGGTCGAACTTTCTAAATCCGGTTTTCACTGGTCGAACTTTCTAAATCCGGTTTTTACTGGTCGAACTTCCTAAATCTGGTTTTTACTGGTCGAACTTTCTAAATCCAGTTTTCACTGGTCGAACTTCCTAAATCCGGTTTTTACTGGTCAAACTTCCTAAATCCGGTTTTTACTGGTCGAACTTCTTGAATCCAGTTTTCGCTGGTCGAACTTCTTAAATCCAGTTTTCACTGGTTGAACTTCCTGAATCCAGTTTTCACTGGTCGAACTTCCTGAATCTGTTTTTACTTGCCGAACTTTCTAAATTCAGTATTCACTGGTCAGACTTTTTCAAAGCCCAGCGTTCGTGCGGGTACTTTTTTTTAAATCTAGTGCTCGTACTGGTAACCTTCCAAAATCCAGCGCTCGTACTGGCAATCTTTTAAAACCCAGTGCTCGTGCTGGTAACCTTTCAAAATCCAGTGCTTGTACTGGTAATCTTTTAAAACCCAGTGCTCGTACTAGTAATCCTTCAAAACCCAGTGCTCGTATGTAAACACCCCAAATTTTCACTCACCTCCCCTATATCTCCACCAAGCATCAACATCCAGCCTCTGAAATCGCTGGAGGGCAAAATGGTCATTTTCTGAGCCCGGACCTTGCAAAAGTCTAAATTTCATCTGCAACTCTCAAATTTTCTCTATTTTTATCTCAGATGTTCAAGATTTTACTCCTGACAGGAGACAGACATCTCCAGAGTCTTGGTTCAAGATTCTATTGCATAAGACATGACATTGCATATCATTGCATGAGCATTTCAAATCACTGCACTGCATAGCATGTCATTTCGAGGTCCAGAACTCTTGATTTCAAAATTTTCAATCCAGATTAGAATTTCAACTATTTTTAAAATCGATTTCAAAACCCTGGGTCTTCAAAATTATCAATTCTTCCCATTTTACCCCCAGGGCTCTGAATTTTAAAATATTTCCTTAGGAATACAATCTGGATAATTTTCAATAAATTTCTACTCAGATTTTGCCTTTTGTCAGCTATTTCAAATATCTCCCTTTTACAAAATCGCCCTACAGGGGCCAACTCTCTCCAAAAAATTATGTTTTACCAATTAGGCCAAATTTTATGAAAATTCCAAAAAGAGGTTGTTGTTTTGTCCTTATTTCAATAAAGAAGCAATGTGGGACCCACATTGAGGTGGTGTCACACAAGCTTTTCTTTTGAAAATTTGAATTTTGAAAAACCCAAAAATATAGGAGCCTTGTCCCCTGGATTGGTGCCACTTGTCCTTTCTCTATCCTCCCATTTACCTGCCATGTGTCAGCATAGGGTTCACTTAGAATTAACGCCACATGTGTCATTTCAAAGAACACCAGGAGATGCCAAGTGTCATAGGTTGTCCTGTCTAGAAAAGTGGAGCTTGTCTCCCCTGAGGTGGCGCCACTTGAAGTGTGTCTCCTGCAGGGGACACGTGTCAACCCCTCCTTCCTTCTAGAAAAGTAGCCTGACACATGTCCTCTCCCTATTTTTTTCAGAAAAGTAGGAGACATGTGTCACTCCTAAATTCCTACAAAAAAGGTAGGCTTGTCTCCTCTGAGGTGGCGCCATCTGGAGTGTCTCCTGCAGAGGACACATGGCAAGCTCTCATTTCCTCAGAAAAAGCAAGTGCCATGTGTCATTTTCTGCTTTCTTCAGAAAAGCTAGAATTCAAATATTCAAAAATCCCCATAGGTGGCAAAAATCAAGAACTCCTACCTTTTTCATCCTGTCTGAGATGGCGCCACATGGCTTGGCCCACCTTCTCTCCCCTCTGCCACGTGTCATTCTCTGCTTCTTTCAGAAAAAGTAGATGACACATGTCTTCTCCCTACTTCTTTCAGAAAAGTAGGAGACACATGTCACTTCTGGCTTTCTTCAGAAAAAGCAAACCATTCAAAATTCAAACAAGGCACTAGGTGGCAAAAATCCTGAACTCTGATTTTTCCAGATGGCCTGAGATGGCGCCACATGTCCCTTTCCTTCCTTTTCCTCCCTCTTGCCACATGGCATTGTAGGAGCCACCCTGAGGTGGCGCCACATGTCCATCCTCCAGGGCCAACCTCCATTTGAATTTCAAACTTCCCCCTGAGGTGGCGCCATTTGAGAAAGCCTCTCCAGACAGCTGACACTTGTCCGCCACATGTCCAGATCTCCTTTCTCCAGAAAAGGTAGAATTCAAATTCCTCTCAGGTGGCGCCTTCTGAGCCCACTGCTCTGACCTTCTGACATGTGTCAAACACCTTTTGAGGTGGCACCATTCCAGGACTCCACTTGGCTCCATTTTTATTTTTTATTTTATTTTTAATAAAGGTAGCCCACCATGAGGTGGCGCCACCTGAAGACTCCCTACAAAAAGTGAATTTGAAATTCAAACTCCAAGAGAGCACCCTCTGAGGTGGCGCCTCCTGGGAGTTCCCTGTAGAGAGAATCAAGCAAACTTTTGAAAAATTCCAAATTCCCCCTGCTGAGGTGTCTCACCCACAAAATTTCCATTTTTTATTTTTCTCAAAAAATCAAAATAGCCTTTTGAGGTGGCGCCACCTGAGGGCTCCCTGCGGAAGACAAATTCGAATTTCAAACCCCTCAGATGACACCCCCTGAGATGGCGCCACATGGAGGGCTCAGATCCAGCCTGTTTGAATTTCAAAAATTTTCAGAAAAGTTATAAAAACAAGGGTTCACGCCCAGCCTAAGGAGATCATTTTTTTTTAGCTCTTGTGAACTTGGAAAATCCGACCTAGCCTTCCTAGAATCAGATTTTGAATTGTGGAAATCGTGCCCCCTTTGGCGCATTGAAGAAGGTGAAGTAGAGCTCGTGCTGTGGCCAATTCGATTCCAACAGAGGTCGATTTTAGTGAACCATCTGAAGCCCGGAGCGAAGAACGAAGGAAGCTCGTGATAGCCGCCCCTTTCAAGAGCTCCTACGCTGCGTAACGAAACAAGGTGCACTTCTTTTCTCATTGATTGAATTCCATAATTCGAATCGGGAGTCGTTTGAAGAAAGAGCTCATCCGAGGGATGGATTGAGCTATTCTCATAAAAAGACATACATAAAAATGTTTCATTATGCTTCCTTGATGATTTTTAACATTCATGTAGTTAGCTAGATTTAATTTGTATTTTATTTCATTCATTTAGCATATTTCATGAATTAATTAGGATTAATTTAGCCTTTATTTCAATTCTGCTTATTTTCAGTAGGTCTCTGTTTTTGTCAGTCAGTCCACACATCATTTCATGCATTTGTTTTTTATTAAAAATCCCCAAAAAATCACGGAATGCGCCCTTAGTTGTCCCTAAAATTTTGCCAAAAATTAGGAGCCATTTGAATTTGTTTACTGTGGTAAACATTCAAAATGGCAAGTCGGGTTTTGTTACGCGGGATACGTTTTGAAAATCATTTTCCGACTTGTAAAATCCAGATATCCCTCATGGGAGATCCGATTTTAGATCCGAAAGCTGTTCTGAACTAGGGAGAATGTCTAGTTTTGAATATGATGTTCTCAGATTTTTATGATTTTTTTTTATGTCTGAAAAAAATCCGAGATGTCGGTACACGTGTCAGAGCCTAATTTGGGCCTCTGAGATCTTGGATCGACTTAGGGCTATGGTTTCTCTTTTTGTGTTGCTCCAAATCCGAAACTGTAAAAAGTGAAAGTTGTGTCCGAGATGTCCTCTGTTTGAATCTAAAAGCCTGTAATTTTTAGAATAGTGTTGACCCCTGATTCGGATTTTTATTGTCAGCCCCCTGTTTTGCTACATTTGTCTGTTCTGTTAGTTTAGGCAGAAATAGTTATATTTTTATCTGTGTTTCCGTTGATCAAATGCCGAAGTCATAAACATGAAAGTTGTTCATGTAGATGTCGTGCATAACTCTGATTAATTTCATAAATTTCCATGGCCGTTTTGTATTTCGTTAGCATTTTTCATCAGATTAGTGTGATTTTTACCTCTGTCCGAACTAAATCTCTGTTATTGAACTCACCATGGCTCAAATCCCAAAGCTATAAAAACAAAAATTGTTCCATTTCGTGTCTTTTAGCAGTCTGCAAAATATCAGAAATTTCCATGGTGTAAATCTTGCGTTATCATATTAAACATTGCATTTGGTTCGGATCCATAGGCAAAATCCATCATTTTTAGGACTTTCCTTGAATTTTAGCATTTAAAGCATATCATTTCGTGATTTTTAGCATTCTAGGTTGTTTATCAAAGTGTTTAGATGCTTCATACCGAATTTGGTGCAATTTGGAATCCATTTGAGGTTCGGATCATCCATAATACCAAAACAGGGTCCCGCAGGACCCGGATCCAAGCGAAAAACAAGCGAAAATCGTTATTTTTGATAAATTGCAAAATACCAAATTCTGATTTTATAGTCTTAATGTGTCTAGCAGCATGTCATCATATCTCTTACTGCATTTTATCATCATTTGATTCAATTTGAACTTCAAAATCTCAATTTTACCAAGTTTTCCTTCAAAAAAACCCTGATTTTAAAGACATAACTTTATAATTAGGGGTATTTTGGTCATTTTGACCACCAATTCCGAATTTCAAACTGTTTTTCACTGAATTCCCTGCGTTTACATCATTTCAAAACATCAAGGAAGCATGAGAATAGGGTTTATATCCAATTAAATCCAATAATTTCATAATATTATTAGAAAATCTTGGAAAAACCCACATATTTGAGCTAACTTTATTTCAAGCTTGGCAGGGACATTCCAAAGAAGGAGCTGAAGTCTGCAAATTTCTTTTATTTCCTTTATTTAGTGATGTAATAATGTAAATTTTGGAATAAGAGATTTAATTTCCTGCTTAGACTAGGATGCATATCATATAGTTTGAATTTATGCAATATCCTGTTTCTATGATTCATGCATTTTATTTCAAAAGCACTATGGATGTTCACGAATGGCACGTGCACCAACTCTTAGGGAGTTGATGGACTCGGTGGGATCCATATTTACGGCCCTAGTCGGAATATGGACGAGACCCAGATCCATCATCTTTCTACTAGTCACATTGAGCCTACACTCTTAGGCTATCTTAAAATGCACATCATATTTCCAAAGTTTTCAAAATCATGTGCATCAAATCAACTAAATTCTGAACATATTCATGGCCACAGTCAGGATATGTGAAGGATTTATCTTGACTTAATGCATATTTTTCCAACAAATCTCTTAGAAAATCTTTTCAAAGTGCATTCATTCACTCATGTCATTTGCATCATGAAATCATTGATTTTCTCAAGATTTTCTCAAGAAAACTTCATTCTCAAGAAATCGATTTCTCAAGAAATTCTAAGGATTTTTCAAAATCGGTTTTCCAAAGACAAGTTTCTCCACTGTTTTCCCTGGAAAAAGTCATTTTTCCAAGATTTTCAAGAGAAGTGTCTTACCTTTTTCAAAGTCAAAATCGATTTTCCAAATATTCCAAGATTAAGATTCTCAGGATTTCAATTTCCCAAGCTTCAATTTTCCTTTTCCACAAGGGATTTCCAATGAATTTCCATCATTTTCCTAAGAAAATTCTCAAAGTCCAAGTTTTCCTAAGAAGTGTTTCCCTTTTCAAATGTTCACCCTTTTCTCAAGAATCACTTCTATTTTCCCAGGACTTCCAATCATTCATGATTTTCCCTTTATAAACTTTCTCGAGATTTCAAGTCTTTTCATCAGAGTTTCCTGAGAAATTGACTTTCAGCTTTTTCCTGAGAGAATCTTTTCAACTCCAAATATTTTCCAAGCATACATCATGTTTTCCCAAGCTGCATTTTCCAAAATCTCATAGCACATGCCTGAATTCTCTGTGCATTTAGGATAGAACATAACTTTGATAATTTAACTAAGTCAAGCATAGTTTTGGTCCTTGGTTCGATTACCCCTGTTAAAGGCGGCAGGAACGGTCGAACCTCGTACCGACAGGTCGAGCCCCATCCCATGGATTTTCCCGCAATTTTCAAAACGGAGGCGAGTATTTCAAAACATTTTCCAAAATCCGGTCAAGTTTGAAGCGCGAAAGCGTTTCTTCCTCTCTCTCTTCCGCAAGGAAGGGAAGACGGGGGAAAAATTTCGCGACGATAACAGGTTTGGCGACCGTGATGGGACCTGTCCTTGTCTGACCTAAATTATGCTTGACTTAATTCAATTATCAAAATTATGTTCATAAAATGTCAGCTCTTTTACTTTCAATATCATGTGAGCCTAGGAGCCTAGATTCTGACCCAGCTGACATTGAATGCATATAGCTTAGGCATGGTTTGGTAGGACCATATTGAGGAGAATTTTTCATGCTCATATAGACTTAGGTCTAAACACAACTCTCCTCAATTTAGGATCTGAATGCAAACAATGTATGCTTCTTCAAAGTTTTCAAAAGCTATCTCTCTAGGATTTAGAGCCCTCTATTTCTTGCATGTGATCATTTTTTCAAAACTCCCTTACCTATCATTACCCGGTCTTCACGTTGCTGGGCTCTCTTCCAGAACCATAGTTCGGGACAGAGCCTCACAACTGGGCCAACTATTTGGGTTAACACCCCCCTACCACGTACCGCGGGCCACAGTCCGAAGTATATCGGTAGGCGCTCAAGGATGTTGGAAAACCTTACCTTAGAACCGGAGTTGAAATTCTATGCCACGTACCTCGGATTTCGATTCGGGTATATCGGCATAACTGGATTGGACAAAGATGATCTGAACCTAGAGTTAGGATTAAGGTCCTACAGCTGTTTTCAAAATGATGCATCTAGAGTCAGCCTTTTAGGGAGTGCTGAATGTGCATAAATGTTTGTGCAGGATGTGATTGTATGATTTTCTCAATGTTTTTTTAACTCATTATGTCTTTTTCAAAATATCCCTATTTTCCACAAGATCTTTTTCTCAAACCCTGGATGATTTTTTTCAAATATCCCATTTCTTTCAAAACTCCAGGTGATTTTATATTCTACCATTCTACTGGATCTCGAATTTCTAGCTGCATTTTTATCCTGCCTGCAAAATTTTTCAAAATTTCTCACATTTTCCTAAGTCTCATTCTGAGTCTTTCTCTGTTTTCAGTTCAATGGCGTCCAGTCAAGTCGATCCTATCTTTCCTGAAGGTCACATCTCCTTCGAGGTGCGACAAGGTCGTCCTGAACATCGAGCCCTTAGCACCGGAACTTTCATTCCCCGGTGGTATTATTCCTGGCTAAAGAGCTTTTCCCGAATGTTCCCGGACCATTTGAGCGAGTGCGGATTGGAGCTGGCATCAGCAGTCGGAAAACAGACCATCAATGGCAACCTGATCCATGCAATGGCAGAGCGATGGAATCCTCGAACGTGTACCTTCTGGTTCCCGTGGGGAGAAATGACTGTTTTAATAGATGAATTTTCAGAAATCATGGGGTTGCCAGAACCAGCTGGTCGACCAAGCGACCCATTAGAGCATCAATTCCTCATCAATGTCAAGGGTTTGGACCCCCGAGACTCCTTATCTCGTATGACAGGCCGCCGATCTTGGCCCCTGATCCAGTTAGAAGGAGATGAATATGTTGACCTACTTGAGTTGTACCGCCAGTACGGGACCTTCGTCGAAGTCAGCTCGCTATCAAGAACAACCAAAGAAAAGATTCAGAATGCAATGGTTCTATGCACTGTAGGACTGTCCCTTTTCCCAGATGGACAGAACTACATGGACATCAGGATAATCCAACTTATGAGAAGATGGGGAAGTCGGCAAACTAATCGCCTCTATAGCCATGGCAGCGCTCGCCTTCCTATATCGAGGTCTGACTCGATTCTCACTTGGAGAGTCCATTTTAGTTGAAGGATGCATCTACGCACTTCAGTCCTGGTTTTTCCAACACGTTCCAGCCCGAGCAAGCTCTTTCAGATACAATGGTCAAGAACTCCTTCCAGTGGCGCAGTACCGGTCTATGATCAACAACATTCAAGAGGATGACGTTGTTTGGGACTATTTTGATCGGCAAATATCTCCTCCCAGATATACGTACGCTTATGACAAGCGGTTCAAGTTGCTGGGACCATTCTTCTGCACTTACTACCAACCAGAGAGATGCGTTCGACAGTTCTCCCAGAGGCAGCAGTACGTCGAAGCCCGACTGTTATCAGGAGTTATGGCAGAATTTGAGCTCACTTCCGCACAATGGTCCGGAGCATATCACTCTGCCCGCTACGGCTGGGATTCCTTTGTCTCTCTTAAAATCTTTCCAGGTCCTAGAGTGTCTGCCGACTATCGTGAATGGTGGCAAATTGTTTGTCCTCCACCTCTTTGTCAAGATCAATAAAATCTTATTCTTCTCATTTTAATAAAATTCTATTTCCTTTCATTGTGGTTTGACGACCTCGCCTAGGTAACAAGGCACATTTTCGTTGTTTATTTCTTTTGCAGAAAGAATGACAACACAATTGTCGTGATTCACACGACGACTCAGTCCCTAGTAATGGGACATCTTTTCCAAATTGTCTACCATATTTTCAGCAAATATTTCTTCCAAAAGCTAATTCCCTCATAATCTAATCAGGACTTTGCCCTGCAGAAAGCATCCATACCATTTGATGGTCGAGACAAGGTCAGGCAAAAGAACCACGGCATCCCAGTACTCGTCAGCCTCGGAAGAAGAGATGGGTTCCCCTCGATCTGAGAAGAGTCGAGAGCAGCAGCAAGAAGACGATGGCATAGACCCTCAAATGTATGCCATGTTCAAAAAAATGATGAACAAAATGATGAATGAGCAGCCCGGGACCAGCTCAGAAAGAAATCCATTCAGAGAAAGGTTCCATGGTCACAGGGATAAGAAGGCTCCCAAGAAGCAGATCCAGCCAGAAGAGATTTCAGATGAATCAGATTCAACTGAAAACACAGATGAAGAATATGAGGTGCCTCCGGCATTTCAGAAGCGTGGCCAAAGTAAGAGCCGCAGGTAAAAAAGCAGCGATAAAGAAGAGCCTTTGCAAGCGCAGTTTAAAGAAATGGCCCGAGTTGTCAAAGATCTGCAAGCCCGCGACAAGGGCAAGAAAGTCTTCACCAGTGAGGACTTTTATGACGGCTTAGAAGGGGATGATGATCTGGAGAATCTCCCCCGTAAATTCATCAAATTCGATGGTTCTGGCGACCCAAAAGCTCATCTCGCCACCTTCTTCGCAGAATGCTCGAGGTTCAGAAAGGATAACCGAGCATTGTTTCTATGCTTCCCCCGCAGCTTGGAAGGAGTTGCAGCCAAGTGGTATGCTGAGCATATCAACCCCATCGAGCTCAAGGAGTTCGACAAAGTTGTAAATCTATTCATTGAACGCTTCTTGTTCAACACAGAAGCGCTGCCTACACTAAGTCATCTCTGCAATTTAAGGCAAAACGAGAATGAAAAAGCACGGGACTTCATTCACAGATGGAGATCAACCTGTAATAAGATGAGAGATCCTATCTCGGAAAGGCATGCATTGTCCTTAATCCTCAACAATTTTTCGCAGCCGTTAAGAGGATTAATCTCCACAGCGCCATCCAGGACCTTCATTGAGCTGACTGAACGAGCCGAATGGCTCGAGCTGAGTGTGGAAAATGGAGTCTATGAAGGCTTCACCTTTTCCAAGAACAACTCCCATGGTGAGCAGAAGAAGAAAGCTCACTTCACTTATTCTGCCAACAACAACAACAAAGGCTGTAATCAGCATAAAGGGCAGAAGAAAGATTACTGCTACAGCTCAGGCAGTTCGAACAACAAGGATCAGAAAGCAAAGCCTGCTCCTCAGTTCAGCAAGCCTTCTCAGCAGGATCAAGGGCCAAAACTGCGTGAGAAGACCAAACATGAAGGATGGAGTTACGACAGAAAGTTTACTCCCCTTGACCAATCACTCGAAGATGTGCTCGAGTACATGCTATCAAAAGAGATGGTCAAATTGCCCAGATTGGCCGATCCCCCTGTGCCCATGGGGAAATGGAAAGATCAGTTCTGCAAGTTCTACAGGACAGTGGGACACAACACCGAGAACTGTTTTGTTCTCAAAAATATCGTACAAGATCTCATTGAAAAGAATCTATTGGTAGAAGGAGAAGAAGAAGAGAAAATGGACATTCTCAACCACCCCTTCCCCTCACACACCACAGCAGTAGTGTCTGCACAACCCTTTCTACCGCATGAACATATCAAGCCATGTTCTGCGCAAGATCTCCAAGTTCAACATCAGGTGACGGTGCTACGACAAGCAGCTCCAGATTCTAAGAAGATGGACTTAATTTCAGCATTCGGTAAAATGAAAGTTGCGGAAGCACCTATGAAGTTAGTTCCCAAATCAAAAGGAACTCCTGACTTCTTCAAGCAAATCGTTAGACCCAAGATGGAGAATTCAAGTCAGAAGCCTCTGACTGCTTTAGCCAATGTCTCCATCCTTGACTTGGCCAAGAATTCTAGCAAGCACCAGCAAGTACTGGAGGATTTACTCAGAAAAATCAAAGTTAAGCCCAGCACTACTCCTGAAGACATGGCACAGATTGTGAACTCCGCCATGACCAATGCACCAATCACTTTTTCGGATGAGGACCTTCCAAAGCCTCATTCCTTTCATAATAATGCCTTGTACATTGTTGTTTGAGTTAGAGGAATGATGGTTCCCCATGTGCTGGTCGATGGAGGCAGTAGCCTCAACATATGTCCCGAAATGACCGCAAAGGCATTAGGGATCAAGGACGAGGAATACATCCCAGATCCCATCACTATCTATGGGTTTGACAATCATGGTCAAACGGCCAAGGGCAAGATATTTCTGGAAGTGTTTATCAACTATTCGGTGCACTCCGTCCTTTTCCATGTGGTTAATGTACCATCAACCTACAACTTGCTGCTCGGTAGGACGTGGATTCACAATGCTAACGCAGTGCCTTCCACCCTCCATCAATGTGTGAAGTGGTCAAAGGGTGAAATGATTACCACAATACTGGGAGAAGACCCAGAAGAAAGGCTCCCGCAGCCCATGATTCCTCGGCCATCATTCAATGCAGATATTCCCAGCATCAGGGAAAGTGAAGAGATCAATCTCGGGGAGAATCGAAAAATACTTCGGGCACCATCTCTGCACACAGTAGCCACGACACGATGGAAAGGTCCTCAATTTTTCAAGGTTGGAGGTCGAATCGACTACAGTACCATTAAGGATCATCCCTTATTTCCTCAATTCATGAAGTCAAGAAAGGGATTTGATTTACTCCTGAAACATGGCTATCAACCCTTCAAGGGACTCGGCAAGAATGAAGATGGCCGCATCGAGCCAATGATCCAGAAACATCGTCCCCACAGGGCAGGACTGGGGTTCTCCGGAGGAAGCTCAGCAAGGAAGACTGTTTTTGTCAAAGGGGCACAATGAAGACCATTTGTTATTTCCTTTCTATTCTTTTCCAAATAAATATCTCATTTTACCAATGTCATTGATCAATTCAATCAATAAAATTCCAAGTTTCTTTGTCTATCCGGATGCCATCTACTCCCTTTTTGTCTGTCTCATCATTTTATAATTCAATGCCATTTTATGTATGGTTCTCTTCAAATGATTGCTTGTCTTACTATAGGCCGATTTGTCTGAACCAGATTTCTTCTCCAAAATTTCAGAATGACTTCTCGGACAATCAAGAAGCTCGTTCTCAATCCCAAGGCCTTTTAGAAGTCGACAGCAATTCACAGAATCAAAGCAAGCACCGGAAATGATAAGATTGCAAAGCAGTCAGATGATTGTGCTGAATACGATCAGTCCCTTCAGGAATTACCGGAGTTCGCCGCAGTTCAGAAGCAGGACAAACCATCTCCTCTAGTACAAGATCCAACTGAAGGTGTCAATATCGGTTCAGAGGAAGATCCCAAAATTCTCCAAATCGGAACCAGTCTGAATCCGGAAGAAAAGAAAAGGCTTACAGATTTTCTCAAGCGGTATGAAGAAGTGTTCGCATGGACATATGAAGACATGTCGGGCTTAGACCCCAAATTAGTCGAACACCGTCTTGTCTTAAAGCCGGATGCTAAGCCAGTCAAGCAGAAGCTGAGAAAAATGGATCCCAGAATAGAACAGCAAGTCAAGGAAGGACTTGAAGATCTGCTCAAAGCAGGATTTATTCGAGCTATTGACTACCCAGATTGGTTAGCCAATATCGTCGTCGTCCCAAAGAAAAGTGGCAAAGTAAGGATCTGCATAGACTTCAGAGACCTCAACAAGGCAACTCCGAAGGATGACTATCCACTTCCAAGCATCGATCTTCTGGTCGATAGCACGGCAGGACATGCCATGTTCTCTTTCATGGACGGATACTCCGGCTACAATCAGATTAAGTTGGCCGCCCGCGACCAATCAAAAACTTCCTTCACTACGCCTTGGGGCACTTTCTGCTATACAGTTATGCCTTTTGGGCTCAAGAATGCTGGAGCAACATATCAACGGGCAATGGCTGTCATCTTTCACGATCAGATGCGCAAAATCATGGATGCGTATGTTGATGATATTCTCGTGAAATCTAAAGAGGAAGAAGATCACCTCGAAGCACTTGAGCAAGTCTTTAAGAGACTCATTCTTTACAAGTTAAGGCTTAACCCGCAAAAGTGTGTCTTTGGAGTCGAATCAGACAAACTGTTGGGGTTTCTGGTCAGCAAAAAGGGGATTGAAGTCGACCCAGCCAAAGCAAAGGCTATCATTGATATGCCTCCCCCGAAGAATCTCAAAGAACTGCGTAGCCTTCAAGGACGTATGCAGTCAATCCGGCGATTCATTTCCAATTTGGCGATGAGATGTGAGCCCTTCAACCACTTACTCAGAAAAGGAGTTAAGTTCGAATGGGGACCAGAGTGCCAGCAATCGTTCGATCGAATCATGAAGTATCTTCTTAATCCTCCCATCCTGAAGCCGCCAGAATTGGGAAAACCTCTTCTGTTATACATCTCAGTCAATCAAGTCGCATGCGGCGGATTCTTGGCGCAATACAAAGAAGGCAGCCTGATAGAACACGCCATTTATTACGTGAGCAAGACTTTCATAGATTATGAAAAGAGATACTCTCAAATAGAGAAGACATGCCTAGCTCTGGTATGGATGTGTCAGAAGCTAAGACACTACCTGTTGGCATCAGAGGTCAAAATTTTGTCCAAACTCAATCCTCTCAAGTATATCTTAGAACAACCTTTCCTCAGCGGACGAGTCGCCAAATGGCAAGTCTTACTGATGCAGTACGACCTAGAATATGTCTCGCAGCAATCAATCAAAGGCCAAGCAATTGCAGATCAATTGGCGGATTTTCCTTTGGCTGAAGAGGAGAGAGCCAAAGATGACTTCCCTGATGAGCAAATTTGCAATATCTAGCAATTTCCAGTCTGGAATTTGTTTTTCGATGGTTCTAAGAACATGGCCGGAATAGGCATCGGAATTTTATTAATCACTCCTGAGAAGGAGATGATTCCATTTTCTCTCAAGCTAGACTTTCAATGCACTCACAATATGGCTGAATACGAAGCCCTGATTCAAGGTCTAAGGATTCTACTAGACTTCAATGTTAAGAGAGTGCATGCCTACGGCAACTCATTACTTGTTGTCAATCAAGTTCGAGCCGAATGGCAAATCAAAGATCAGAAGTTATTTCCCTATCAGAAAATTGTTTCAGCTCTCGTCAGCAAGTTCGAAGAATTTCAGTTATTTCACATCAAGAGAGATTTTAATCAAGTGGCCGATAGCCTAGCCAGTTTAGGCTCCATTATGGCATTCAAGAATGGAGAATCTTGTCGCTCTTTTGAAATTGGCAGACTTGACCAACCTGCTTTCATTCCAGCGGAACAGGTAAACCAGGCTGAGCAAAGGAAGAAGCCTTGGTATTACAATATCAAAACTTTCATAGAAACTGGTGAATTTCCTCCAGAACTCTCAAAGAAAGAGCAACGAGCAATCCAGCGTATGTCTACTCGATACTTCATTTTGGCCAGTGTCCTCTATCGTCGTGGATTCAGTTCAGAGTATTCCAGATGTTTAGATGAAGAAGAAGCCAAAGAGGTCGTGCGAGAAGCACACGAAGGCATTTGTGGTGGCCACGTCGGTTACCAAACCCTTGTCAAGCAAATCATCAGAGCAGGGTACTACTGGAAAACTATGCAACAAGACTGTTATCATTATGTGAAGAAGTGTGTGCAATGCCAGATACACGCACCTTCTATTCATGCTCCGGCAACTTATTTACAATCCGTTGTTTCTCCATGGCCGTTCTCTATGTGGGCCTTCGATGTCGTAGGTCCCATCACTCCTTCAGCTTCAAATGGCCACAAATATTTCCTTGCCGCAACAGAATACTTCACCAAGTGGGTAGAAGCCATCACTCTTCGCACAGTAGAAGGCCGACATGTGGTCTCTTTTATTCACAAGAACATCCTTTGCCGTTTCGGCATCCCGCATGACATTGTGTCAGACAATGGCAGTCATTTCAAGAATGAAAAGATGAAAACATTCTGCTCAAAATTCAAGATCTATCACCATTTTTCCGCTCCATATTATCCTCAAGGGAATGGTCAGGCAGAGGCCACCAACAAGATTTTAATTCGTATTTTGGAGCGAACTGTGGAAACAGGCCGTGACTGGCATGAGAAAATCCATGATGCACTATGGGCCTATCGGACCACCATTCGAACTCCAACGAATGCTACTCCATCAGAATTGGTCTACGGAACAGAAGTAGTATTGCCGCTACATGTTCAGAAGCCCGCTTTGAAATTTGCTTCACTTCTGCAATTACCTCTTGATCAATACCAGCAGCAGCGACTAGTGCAGCTAGACTTACTCGACGAGAGAAGGCTAAAAGCAGCAGAGCATGCTCAATCCTATCGCCAGAGAGTAGCCAGGCAATATGCGAAATCTATCATCGAAAGAAGATTCAAAGTCAATGATTTAGTACTTCGATCCACAGCTTACCTCAAGCATCGTCCTGGCGGCAAATGGTCGCCAAATTGGGAAGGTCCCTATGTTGTCAAAGAAGCATTACCCCGCAACTCATATTGGCTCATCAATGCCGATGGAGTAGAATTGCCAGATCCTATTAATGCTCGACACTTAAAAAAGTTTTATACTTGAAACATTTATCCTTCTCTTGTAATCCTTCCTGTTTCCTTCAAATAATGATCCAACTTTCTTTCCCAGTTACACTGGGGCATTTTAAAATTTTGTTCTATATGCAGGCAGGATAAACAAATTCCTCATTTCATGCACATGCGCATTCATAGGCATCAACTCATATTCATTGGCATGCAATTGCATTAATAACAATCCGGTCAGTATTGGGATTTCAACAAACCGTCCCATCACAATTCCTAATGATCCAAAGATCATCGCCAATACTGAACCAAAACCCAGCACTCGAACTGGTATTATTTCAAAATCCAGTATTCAAGCTGGCACATTTTCAACCTCTTGGAAAACCGAGTTCCGACTCGGGTTTTTATTCAAATCATTTTCCTTTGTTGATCCGGGTTCCAACTCGTGATCTCTCTACTTTATTCGAGCCTTGACTCGAATTCTTCATTTTCCTTTGTTGATCCGGGTTCCGACTCGTGATCTCTCTACTTTATTCGAGCCTTGACTCGAACTCTTCATTTTCCTTTGTTGATCCGGGTTCCGACTCGTGATCTCTCTACCTTATTCGAGCCTTGACTCAAACTCTTCATTTTCTTTTGTTGATCCGAGTTCCGACTCGTGATCTCTATACCTTGTTCGAGCTCAGATTTGAGCTCTTCATTTTCTTTGTTGATCCGGGTTCCGACACGAGATCTCTTTATTCATTCGAGCTCAGATTCGAGCTCTTCATTTTCTTTGTTGATCCGGGTTCCAACTCGAGATCTCTTTATTTGGTCAAGCTTTGATTCGAGCTCTTTATTTTCCTTTGTTGATCCGGGTTCTGACTCGAGATCTTTTCGAGCTTGTCATTCTCTTTTGTTGATCCGGGTTCTGACTCGTGATCTCATTACCTTACTCGAACCCTGAATCGAGTTCTTCATTTTCTTTTGTTGATCCGGGTTCCGACTCGAGTTCTCTTTATCTTATCCAAGCTCTAATTCAAGTCCTTCATTTTCCTTTGTTGATCCGGGTTCCGACTCGTGATCTCATTATCTTATTTGAGTTATGATTCGAGCCTTCCATTTTCCTTTGTTGATCCGAGTTCCGACTCATGATCTCTGTATTTTATTCGAGCTCTGACTCGAACTCATTATTCTCCTTTGTTAATCCAAGTAATTTCAATCATCAGGGTCCGTCAATTGCTCGAATTTGATATCTTGTCCTCCAAATTCCAATTTAAATCTTCGAATCATGCAATTTCTCAATTTCGACCTTCGGGTCACTCAATTCTTCAATTTCGACCTTCGGGTCAACCAATTTCCATGTTTTGACCTTCGGGTCATGCAATTTCTAATTTTTGACCTTCAAGTCAATCAATTTCCAATTTTCGACCTTCGGGTCATCCAATTTCCAATTCTCAATTTCAATTTCCAATTTCCAATTTTCGACCTTCGGGTCAATCAATTCCCAATTTTCGACCTTCGGGTCAATCAATTCTCAATTTCGATCTTCGGGTCACACAATTTCGACCTTTCGGTCAACCAACCCTCAATTTCGACCTTTTTGGTCAAATCAATTCTCAATTTCGACCGCCAGGTCATCCAATTTCGACCTTCGGGTCATTCAATCTCCAACAACCAATTTTCCAATTTCCAATTTCGACCTTTGGGTCAATCAATCTCAATTTCAATCATTTTCTCTTGCGAGAGACCCTTTTTAGGGAGAGTTCAAGGGAGCTCGTTCTTTTCGCATGCTATCCAATTCGTTCACTTAGCCCCTTTTAGGGAGAGTTTGAAGGGACTCGCGTCTTTGTGAACCGTTTGCAAAACAATTTCCAATTTCACACAAGGAACCCTTTCAAAGGGAGAGGCTCGACGGAGACTCGTTTTCTTGTGAACCCCAATTTCATACTAGGCCATTTTTCGTCATGAAAGACCCTCTTTGCAGGGAGAGTGTGATGGACTCGTTCCTTTCATGACCCAATTTTCAGGCCTCACTATTATCGGCCCCCTTTCCATAAGAGAAGCCTAATATTAGGGAGCTTTGACGAAAGCTCAATTTCTCTTCGAAAGTTTGTTTTGCAAACACCTCCTCTTTAAGGAAGAGAGGAGTATTTTCCATTTCCCATTCAGGTAAGGGCTAAGCCTGAGTCTCTCTTTTTGGGGAAAAAGAGAGGAGAATTTTCATCACGGATGTGTTGAGCCGGATTTCAAATACTCATTTTCACCAAGGATTTCAAGAAAATTTTGTCAATTTGTCAAATTATTTGTTGATTTCAGGATCTTTATTGCACTAATCAGTTTACCTTCAGCATCACTTCCAAAAGAGTGAAGCTTTTGCGAAAAGGGATTCAAACCTCAAATTCTTTCTATTGGCCGACCGAAAGGATGAAGGATAAGTCCTCGATATAGCCAGAAAAGAAGATTCAATGTTATTGAAAACCATAGATGATCGATATTGATCGCAGTCGATGGCACATCTTTAAAGGCTATTCTTGCAAGGATGAGGCAGTGGAAATATCCTGAGCGCTAGAAAAGAGAGCATTTACCCAAGCCCCGTTTCCTCAAAATCACCTAAGCCGCAATTAAATATCCGCAAAAGGGATCTCTCACCTGTCGTCAAGATGAAGGCGAATTAGGCGAGTAGACCCTCGGGGCCAAAGAAGATTCGAAACATCTCCAAGATGACGGAGTTTGTGACGGATCCTTCCAGGGAAAGTCCAAAGCACTGTCGAGATGAAGGCAGATGCGATGAACCTCTCGACAATCCCTAAAAGATATTTAATTTCAGCTATCGCCCAAAGATTTCCAAACCCATCGCCCAAGAAGGATCGAAACATCTCCAAGATGAAGGAGTTTGTGACGTACCCTTCCCAAAAGAGAGAAAGAGAGGAAAAAGAAAGAGAGAAAAAGTCAGAACATCTCCAAAATAAAGGAGAATGTAGCCAAAACACCAGAGAGTC